>NW_026622886.1:22417500-23667500 GCF_023065955.2 Ursus arctos | reverse complement strand
ATAAATAAAATCTCTCTAAAAAAAAAATTCTGGTTTTTTGTTTATCTCTTTTCTTTCCATTGTTTTGCTGTTGTTTTGTTTCTTAAATTCTACATATGAGTGGTGGTGTGGTATTTGTCTTTCTCTGACTGACTTATTTCACTTAGCATTATGCCTTCTGGATCCATCTGTGTTGTTGTAAATGGCGAGAGTTCATTCATTTTTATGGCTGAGTACTACTCCATTATATAGATATAGATATAAATGCCACATCTTTATTCATTCATCTATGGATGGACACTCGGGCTGCTTCCATATCTTGGCTGTTGTGAATAATGCTGCAGTAACCATAGGGGTGCATATATCTTTTCAAATTAGCGTTTTCATTTTCTTTGGATAAATGCCCAGTAGTGGAATTACTGCATCATATGGTAATTTTTTGAGGATCCTCCACACTGTTTTCTAGTGAAGGTGGGTGGCTTGGATGGGTGAGGGCAAAGGGCCTGCTACCTCACTCTACAAGGAGTACAGAGGATGCCCTTTCTCAGAGCGTGGCTCATACTCATTTCCTATAGATCTGTCTTGTTACTGTCCTAAATACTTTATAAACACCCCCTGACCCTTAACAGAGGAAACCAAAGATAGGGGAATACCCTAAAGGGAAACTCTTGCCTCCTGGTAAGGGTAACACTAAACTGTATTAGCGGGGAACTTTGCTATGAGGAGACAGATTATGCTTCTGAGATTAAATGTATTTAAAAATGGAAAAGCCCAGAAGTTTATCTTCTAGTATATCTTAAGGAAACCAGTTTGTGTTGAACTGATCTCTTTGCAAATTTCATCATTGTGTCTATTTTGGAATAGAGCACAGTTTTTCCCAGAGATCAGGTCTTCTTGTTCAAATTTGAACCTACTCATTTCATTATGTTTTACATGTCATTATTTTGCTCCCAAACAGAAAGTTCCTATATGTGCCTGAAGGAACAGAGAAGTCAAGGCTGATGATACAGATTTTGGAATCATCCACTTAGAACAAATACTTGAAGGCATGAAAATAATTGAAATCATGAAAGAGGTAGTAAAAGAGGAGAAGAGCAGATGATAAAGGACAGAGTCTTAGGAACTACCAAGTTTATTTGCATGAGAACAAGAAAGAGGAGCTCTCCTAGAAGAGAGAGTAATTAACCAAAGATGTAAAGGACAAGAAAGCATTGAAAGGAGGATATCAAATAAGGAGGGATTCACTAATAGAGTTAATTGTTTAAAGCAGGAAGAGAAGTGGGAACTGAGAAAAAACTTCTGGATTTATCTATTAGGAATCTGCTAGTGATATGCAAAGAAGCAGTTTCAATAAAGTGCTGGCAGAAGATGCCCCATTGATCCAGAGACGTTGAGGAGCGTGAAAGTGTTCTGGTTCCAGGGAGCAATGAGACAGCTCTGGTCATGGAGTCTGCCTTCCCCATTTACCAAATTGCAGGTGCTGAGGTCCTACACCCAGTTTTATTCAGTCCAGCTTTTCCACTGAGGTAGGCTTCCCTAGGAAATAAATACATTGGGATTTTCTGGAGAGGACTTTGGCATTAGTTGTGGGGCCATAAAGCCAGGTACCTGGGCCTTGGCAGCGTGTTTGCACCAACCTACAGTCTCCCCAAACTTCCACCCTTTGGCTCTGACTGTTCCTAGGCTTGAGCTTTGACTTTAGGATTGGTATTCCCATTTTCCCACTGATGTCAAACCTGCACTGAATCCCAGCACCACCTGTCTGGAAAATTGGCAGTCAGACTAACCATTGCAGCACCTTCCTCAAGGGTCTGGCTTCTATTCCAAATCTCTGGTGGGGGTCATGATCCCATCATCATCATCATCATCATCATCATCATCATCAATCATCATGTTGCATATAACACATTAACATAAAAGAAACCTCTCTTCCCCCACCCCACCCTACTCTTACTAACACCATCTGTCACCTTAGTCCTGTTATTCTAATGGACTTCAACCCCTTGTCTGTGTTCTCGGCTGGCGTGTACGCTTGTGAAGGTTTTCCGTTTGGGGAGGTTATTTGGATACTCTGGCTTGCCAACTTCACCTTACTTCCAAGGCATATAAAACATACATACACACAGATAAACATACGTACACACACACAACCTCGATTTTTGATGATCTTTGCATTCCTGTGGTTCCCACAGCTTGGGACCATCTTGAATCTACCAAAATTCTGCCAACGAGGCTAAACCCCAACCATAATCTCCCCACCCTCCAGAAGTTGTGCAGAGGGAATCAAACCTAGCTTTGGGCTCTACTAATAGAAACAAGTGGCCCAGATAAAAGAAATTAAGCATCTAACTGAAATGGATACTGGGAAAAGACACAACTGAGCACTGAATGCAATTTGAGTAGATTTTAACCTTGGTGTTCTCACAAAGTTCTGGTAAAAAATTACCAAACATGAAATAAGAGAAGCCCAATGTCTTAAATAGAAAAAAATAGCAAAATATCTACCCCATAATAAGATTATTTTTTTAACTGTGAAGTCTAATTGAGAAGGGGTTGTGGCTAGACAGTTAAAGAGCAATTAGAAAAACCACACTTGGGATCAACTGATCCCTAATGTTCCTTCCAGGTCTTAAATTCTGAGACATGGGAAACATCAAACACTCCTTTCACATCTCTCAAGACCTAATCTTGTTTCACTGCTTTTCTTTTTTTTTTAATCTCTCACATACATTCATTTAAAAAAAAATATGTAAACCATTCCATCTTCCAAACTCAGGAGTTCTGCATCTAATATCTGGCCTGGCTTCTCCAGAACACTCTGTACAAACTTAATGGTTGTTTATTAAATTTATTCAGATCTCACTTCTGAGAATCAAGAGCTTTGGAGTCTGCCAAGTCTTTCCTCAAATCGTGGCTCTGTCCTTTATGAACTGTGTACTCTGGGCAAATTAATAAACCTTTCTGAGTCTCAACTTTCTCATCTATAAAATAAGCACACTAATGCTGACCTACCTTCATTCATCCAACAAGTATTTTTGTTTGGAGAAAGACTGAAGGAACTAAGATATTTTTCTAAAATAAGAAAAAGGTATGGAGGAGACTTCCTTTTTGGTTTTCCAGTGGGTAGCAGAAGAACCAAATAGAAATAGCAGGAAGACCGATTCCAGGGCAAGGAAACTGTGTACCATCTAAAGCCATCTTGCAGTGAGCAGGATGTCCTGTCCTGGAAAATATTCCAAAAGGAATCAATGGACCTCAGGTGAGGTGCCCAACAGATTCCTCCACGAGCAACTAGGTTTGGAAGGAAAGGAAACTTCTTTCCAACTCCTCAGTGATTGCATAAGATATAAAAAGTACATAACTAAAATTGAGAAAGGAGATTGTTCTCATATTATTTAGAAGTTTCTAGTTCTCATTTTCCTGTATTGCCCTCCTTTCCTGTGGTTTACGTTTCTGCCAGTGCCTCTGAGAATCTCTTTCTTGCAGGAGAGAAATATCTTTTGAAAGGCAGCAAATAACTAAATTAGTAAGATGATGGGTTAATGAGCTGAGAGTCTCACACAAACAATTTCTGAGTCAGATTATACATGATGGGGCTTAACAATGTTACAATTCTAATCAGGAATCAAATGCTGGTGATTTAGCAAAAAAAAAAAAATCACTTTAAGTCACTCTATAGTTAGCACTTCCATTATGCTACACATTGTGGTAGGCAGAATAACAGCTCAAGTGTGGTTTTTATTACATCATTTTGGTATATAATGTCAATTTCAGGACTACTTTGGGTGCTCCTCATGAACGAACAGAATCTGGATTTTCAATATGTCAAAAAACACTGAACCTTGGCTCCAAACTAATAAATCCAATTTAGAAAGAGTTAAGAGGGAAACATGATGTTCCCTTCACTACCATGGATGAGGACATTTGTAGTGGTTCCTGTGCTTTCCGAGCCCAAAGAGAAAACTTTATGAATGTGAAGATTGGATTTAGTCTTCTGAACTTCCATCTATTAGAGACAGAAGAAAAGATGAACCCTACCCTCAATGAACTCCCCCCCCCAAAATGCAATCATGTTCAAATCTGTTCCATTTGAACGTGTCTCATCAGATTGCTTGAAATTGAACAGAGAGCCCCCAAAATGCTGGGAAAATTCATTTTTACAATCATTTTAAAGTATAGTAGTGTTTGACATAACTCTAGAAGGAACTTCTGTGGCTCAGCACTAACTGGCTTTCTCTAGATACATGCAACTTTATATAAATAAGAGATTTTTTTTTTTTAAAGAAAATGACTACTTAATTAGAAATGGGACCATAGATTGTGTTCTTATTGCAGTGTAAAGATCTGGTTATTTGGGGTATCTTTTGCATTCTTATAGGGAAAATGGTAATAATACATTACTTACAGTAACTTTGAAGAAAAAAAATCTATTTTTTACCAAAAATAATTTCTCACACAGACTGTCATTTCAGATGAGGAATGCAGAAAGCATTTTAGGAAGAATCATCAAAATTATTTCTTCTTTCTTATTCCATAATTTTCCTCCATGATGAAATTAAAGAGAAACTAGGAATACGTGTGTTATTTTAGCTCCTTTAATGCATGAATCATAAAATACAGCTTGTACATTCCCCCTGAACATTGGAAATGTGTATTAAGATAGACACACCGATTATATCTACCAAACACTTCTCAAGTCCTCGTATCCTCCTGATATATATCCTTACCTCCTCACAAATACATAAGAAAAGCTCAGAAAAATACATGACTGAAAAGAACATCAAATCGAGGCCTCTCAGAGTTAAACAAAAGCTTTGGTCTTCATGGACTTCTCCACGTGGGCATCCTGAAAGCTATTTTAATTTGGCATGTTCCAAACTGAACTCAACACCCACCAGCTCTTCCCAACTTCCTCCCCCAGTTTTTCCAATTCTGAATGGTAGCAGCCCCACCTCTTCATCTTGGTTGTGAATCTAGAAATTAGAATTTTCTCTTCCCCTCTCTCTCCACAATCAGCAAATCAGTACATCCTGACAGGTGACCTCCTAAATACTCCTACCCAGACAGAATGCCACTGCCCAGGTCCAAGCTCTGCCCTCTTTCACTTTTTTCTTCCTCAATGACACCTAATTTCTTAAATATCACTCATGAGACTCTCATGCTCAAAACCATGCCACAGAGCCTCACCCCCTGTAGAATGAAGGCTATGCTCCTTAGCATGACATAGAATACCCTTCTTGCTCAGCTTCTCAGCAGAGAACTTATCTTTTGTTAGTTCTCCACAAGTGCCCTTCATTTGGCCGTTCTGAAGTCTCGAAGTTTGCCTCTGATGCGGCATCTTCTCCACAGCTCTGCACCTTTATGTCTTTTCTCCTCACTAATTGAATGAGCTCCCTTGACCTATCCGCCAAAAACACCTTACTTGTCCTTTAAAAGGCTTTCATAGAATAGAATAGAATAGAATAGAATAGAATAGAATAGAATAGAATAAAAGGCTTTCTTCAGATGTTCTTGCCTAAGAAACACCCCCACACCACGCCCGCCCCAGACAGGTGCTTTTCTCTCCCTGTCTTGAAGCCATTATATGTGTTGTAATTTTACTTGTCTGTCTTCCTCATTAGATGATAAGCTCCTTAGGGCTTCCTGTCCACCACAGGGTGTGACATATGGTTAAATATTTGATCATTGCTTTCTGGATGAACTAATGAATCTAGGCTAACTTTCTTCCTTGTCAAATGAGATAATTTAGTTCCAGAGAGGTTAAGCAACTTGCCCAAGTCTACATAGCTAGATGACAGAAGAGACAATAAAGACAGATGTGATGTGCTTTCAGACTATAGCCTAGCAAGTATTCTGTGGTCCAGCTGATTTCGTATCTGATGCCATCATGTCCTGTGGAAACACCTTTCCCTGAGTTTCTATCTGTGTTAGGGAACTTTGGCTTGGGGCTTAGCTTCCTTTTTTAGTTTCCTTAGTTTCTTTTTTTCCTTGCTTTTCTCTCAGAGAACCACCCCTTCTGTATTCCCAGTGCCTGTGGTTAGAATGAGTCTGGCCCCAGGCCCTGGCTTCAGGAGAAGGCAAGTGACCCAGGGCTGCTCAGTGAGAGTGCTGTATTCCCCTGGGTTAATCAGAGACAACAAGTGACATCCCAGGACTTGATAAAACTATTGAGAAAGACAAGCTCTTCTTCCACTGGGCTTATAAAGCTAAAGTGAGAGAAGAGGCTCTTTGAGAAGAAAGTCAGAAGAGAGAAACAGAGCTGAGAGATTTCTGAGGACGTTGTTTGAACCCCTCCAGCCAGCCGTTCCTCATGCCAGTATGCAAGTTGTTTAGAGACTGTCAACTTGGCTACATTACACTACATCTCCCAGAATCCCCTTCACTGTATGTTTTCGGTTAGAGTGGAACATAAAGACATTCTGCATGGGTTTTGGAAGGTAGAAGTGAAGGCAGCCATATTGTTTTTATGCCTGAAAGGATCTGGCAGGGGCACCAAATGCTGCTGCCCCACAGGGTCTATGAGATCGCCTTTGGTTTTTGTGGGGCAGCAGCTAGTTTTACGTCTGTTCCGCTTTCCCCCATAGTCTCCTACAGCTGCACCAACTGCAGGACCACATGCATATTTAGCTTTCTAAGAAAGAGCACCAGCTTTCCTTCTGCTGGACCCTCACAGAAATCCAGTGCGGTCTGGAGGTCGTGAGAGACTGACATGGGTCACCGCCCATCCTCATAGGTTCTGGCTCATGTTCCCAGGTGCCAGTTTGCCCTTGCTCTTTCCCACTTGGCATTTAGCTTCCCCACCTGACAGCTAGCCCTGAGGTCTTTAAGCGCCAGCATTAGAAAGGAAGACCGCAGCCTTACAGAAACTGGCTAACCAGTCTCTAAAACTGCATCGGTCAAACTCTTGCAATAAGTCCTTTAGTGTGAGTTTGTGTATGTGTGCATGTGTGCGCACTTTCCATTGGTTGAATTCTTCTGTTTGGACTCTGACTGATCAGTACTATCCCTGGACTTTTCCATTTGTAAATCAAAATGTTCTCTTTAATGTTCAAGTCAGTGTGAATTTGGTTCCTGTCAGTTGCCCCTGAAAAAAACCTGAAATGCAAACTTTTTATATTTTAACTAAACAACTGATTATCCTGAGGGCAGGATCTATGCTTCTGTCATTCTTATGTCCCCAGCATCTGCAAACTGGCACGTATACAGTAGGCACTTGTCAATCATGTGTTGAATGAACTAACAATAAACAGCTACCGAATAAAAATGCTCTCCTGGGGACCCAGAGTTAAAGCCTCACACAATGTGAATCATGTGGAAGATGAAAAGCAGGATGAGAGGGAACTCCAGGGCTCTGGATAAAGCCATGAAGATCCTGGGTCTAGGGAGCAGCTGAGTCTTCCACCTGACAGCCAGGGGGAAGGGGCAGCACCTGTTAGACGTCTCATGTTCGCTACCAGCACAACAGGTGTCCCAAGGCCAGCCAGCCCTCCCACGGAAGTGAGCTTCTGTCACTCCTGACCAGGATTCGCTACATGAGTGTAATAGAAGTGGTGCAGGAAGGTATTTTTTAAATAGAAAACTTGAAAGCATATCAGGTTCCTAGAAAAGAAAGCTTCCAAAAAAGGTGATTTTACAGTAAGAAAACCCACGAATCATCTAAAGAACTTATATCTGAGGTAAAACATAAATTCTAACTATTCCTTGTGCCTACCTAGAACACTTTGACAGATCCTACGTAAGTAAGGGGTTGAAGGGAACCAGAGAGACAGAAATTTTTGAGCAGACATTTTCTGAATGGTTTGGCCAATAGTCACCATAAGTGAATCAGGCAAGGAACCAGTTTATTTCCAAGTACAAACCTTCACAGGCAAAAACATATGACACAAACATATTGAATTAAAATGGTGGAGGGATAAGATAGGCTCATAATGGCCCCCTCAAAGATATCTCGTTTCTCATCTTAAAACCTGTGACTATTGTCTTATATGGAGAAGGCTTCTTTCTAGATATGATTGAGTTAAGGATCTTGAGATGAGAAGAGATTATCCGTTTGTGATTATGCAGTCACAGATGTCTTTATAAGAGGGGGGCAGAAGAAGATTTAACCACAGTGGAGAAGACGATGTGAAGAAACAGAAATTTGAAGGTTCTGGCCCTAAAGATAGAGCCAAGGGCCATGAGTTGAGGAATGCAGCAGGTACAAGATGGAACAGATAAGGAAAGGGATTCCCCCCAGAGCTTCCATGGAAAGAACCTCAGTTTCAATCTCCTAAAACCTGTTTTGGACTTCTGAGCCCCATAACTCTAAAACACTAGATGTGTGTTGTTTTAAGCAATCAAGTTTGTGGTAATTTTACCTACCCTAAGGTAGTCTCCACTTGGGCATCTTGACTACAACTCTTTTCCTCATCTAGGGGAAGCCCAAGCAATATATCAGTGAATCATAACAGATGAAAAAATTCCAATTTGGGTCTCTTGTCTGACCATCTGGTGGATTAAGAGAGTAGACTATGAAGTCAGATGTCCTGGATTCAAATGCAGCTTTGTGTCTATTTTCTATTTATGGCACCTTGGAAAAAAATTTTCTTTCCTCTCTGTGCTTCAGATTCCCCACTGTCAAGTGGGGATTGTAATAGCATCCAACTACCTAGTAGAAAATTGTCAGAAACAGCTGAACATACACTTCACAAGAGAGTATATCCAAATGGCAAAAAAAAAAAAAAAAAAAAAAAAAAAAAAGGTAAAGAAGAAATGCTCTACCTCATTGATCATCAGTTCACACCACAATGAGATGCCACCACATACCTAGCAGAATGGCTGAAATAAAGAGGACTAACAATACCAAGTCATGATGAAGAAATGGAACTACTGGGACTCGCAATACTGTCCTCAGACCCAGTCAAGAGGGATCCATTCTTGGAGTTGCATCCCATGGAGTAAGGAGCCCATTGAGCCCAAGAACACACCCAACCAGAATCCATGTCCTTCCTTTCCTCCCCTGGACAATAATCCAGACACCCGGGGCTTCAGAATTTCCTGCCTGAAGGGGTCTCTTCCTTAAGTCCATTTTTCAAGCAGATCACATTCTGGATGTGTGCAAATCTTGATCCTTGGGGTGGCCCCCGGGGTGGCTGTGTTGACAAAGCCTACAGATACATATTAGGCTTGTTGCAATGCAGGACAGAGCCAAGGGTGGGAAAGAAGAACGGCAGGCTTTGGACGAAGGGATAAGGGATAGCTCTCCCTGTGCCAAAGATAACTGGCACAATCACGATGGACAATGGTTTGGCAGTGTCTGCTAAAGCTGAACATAAACATACTTTACAACTCAGCAGTTTCCCTCCTAGGTATGCAAACCAACAGAAAGCAACATACTTGTTTACATATATGAGCTAGATATATAATCTCACATATGTATTGTTAGACAGAAGTGGCATCACTATTCACTATAGCCCCGAACGAGAAAGAGCTCAAACTTTTTTAACATTAAAAAGTGTGTAAATAAATTTGCAATATAGTCATACAATGGAATACTGACAGCAGTGAAAATGAATGAATTACCGCTACATTCAACACTGTGGACAAATCTCACAAATACAACATTGAGCCACAGAAGCCAGACACGAAAGAGTATTAGAGTCATTTATAGAAAGAGAATATTATTCCATTTATATAAAGTTTAAAAACAGGCCCGCAGACTGCTTTGTGATAACAAGTCAAGATAGTGATTAGCCTCAGGGAGGAGGAGGGTAATGACCGGAGGTAGGGGTGCCTCTCAGATGCCACCAATGTTCTAGTTTTTTACCCAAGTTACACAAGCATGTTTAATTGATGAAAATTCGTTGAAATGTACACTTAGGATTTATGCCCCTTTCTGTTATATATACACACACGTATTTTTTTTTCTTCACTGAAAGAATTAAAAAAAAAAAACTGTCACTTACCTCATAGTCTTGTGGAGATGAAATAATTCAATACTCACCAAGCTCCTAGGACAGAATATGATACAGCAAGTGCCATGTCGTTGCTGTCATCATTACCTAAGATGGCAGTGCTTTCTTTGTAAAACCAACCCTGATCCCTTCACCGTGTGGTTTCGAGCACCTGCTGGTGATCCCCGCTTGGTACAGTGGCTCGGCAGATAACTAGCAGGAGCAGTTGATGAGCCGCAATGAGTTGTCAACTACTTTGCTCAGATTCATGCATGAAACACGGTAGTCACAAAGTCCGGTCTCAATAGGAAGGGAGCTCAGGACCGCCCACCCCAACTCGGCACAGAAGCCGCTCACCCTAGAACATCTACCCAGAATCTCCGGGAGCAGTCACACCCTTCCTATGTGCTCCTGTTGTTTTGCGTGTTCTCTCATAGTGAGTGTGCCTTTTATAGGTGTCTCTCCAGTGGACCATAGGCTCTGTGAGGGTAGGGACTGCCTCTCTTATTTCTGTCTCCCCAGTGCTTGGCATTGTGTCTGGCACATGAACGATTCTCAATAGCTCTGAATCAAAGAAAGAATTCCTGACTGCTGGCAGGCATGTAATACGTGTTAATCCCATCTCTCCCCATCCCTTTCTCTCCTCCTCTTTTTACACTCTTTCTCTCTTCCTCCAGTTTTTTACTTGTAGCTGGAGGAACCTATATGAGACAGAGACTTTTGAGTGTTTTCAGATGAGACCTTTATTAACAGTCTAAACTGAAAAGTCTAAACAGTCTAAACTGACCCAGTGACCGAGCCTACCTGATAGTGACTATGTACTCCAAGTGTGTACCGTGATTTCATTTTATAATGGGACAATGTGTCCATAAAAGAAATTCATCACCAACTTGCTTAAGCAACAAACACCTGCAGTTTATGGAGTCTTTTAAGATGGTGGGTAAAGCTCCCAAAGAATCCTTCATGCTATGTGAAGTGGAGGATCAACAAATTCAACAGCTGGTAGCAACACGACCCACTTCATCTGGGGACGAATAGGTACAGCTAATGCACTCCACAGGCTGCCACAGGTGCCTTACAGAATGTTTCCAACAAGGGAAGGAGGATCCGGAAAGAGAACCCAGTATCTGAGGAACACGTGCTAATGGTGCACAAATACTGGTCTACATTTTTTTTTTTGCACACAGTATTTCACTTAAATAACACAATTATTAAACACTAATATGTAATTGGCTGTGAGCAAAATTAATTTCTAGGGCTTTTTCTATGTAATACATATGTGCACAATGATATATGAAAAGAAAGTTCATGGACTAATTGTTTCAAATAGTGAAAAATCAGATTCAGTTGAAATGTTTATTGTTAAGAGTAAGCTCAAATTCTAATACCTCCACTGTATGGGCTGATATGCAGCTGTTAGGACAGGAAGTGCCTCTGTGTGGATTGATGTGAAAGGATGTCCAAGTTATCCAAGGAGAAGACTCTGCAGAACAGTAGGTAATCTTCATTTATATGTAATTTCAATAGAGAAATATGTTTATAAAATGCACAGAAAATCATCCATAGAGAATCATGCCAAAAGAGTAACAGAGATAACCTCAGAAAGGAAGAGTTAGAGAAATGAGAAAGTCGGGGGGTGGAGGAGAGAAGCAGATGGCATTTTACTTTTTCTCATTTGTATTTCTGATTTGCTTAAATCTTGCACAATGGGCTTGTATTAGTTGACAGTTTTCTAAAACTTCAATGTATTGGATTATGTTGGAAACAGGTTTGGGATAGCTCCATTGTTTACCTTGGGCACTCACTCCATCTTTCTATGTATCAGTTTCCCCAGTTGTAAACGAATAACAATCGCTACTTCCTGGCATGGTAGCGGGCGCTGCTCTATGTAAAACTCGTAGCCCATTGCCTGATACTAATAAAACTGAACTGTAGAGGTCAGCCATTGCTGTGTAATAAAGCATGACACATATCAGTGATTTAAAATAAGAGCCATTTATTATCACTCATGCAAATATAGCTTTGCTGTGCTATAAACCAGGCTTGGCCAGGCTGCTCTGCTGAGGTTGGCTCTGCCCCACGCACCCCTCATCATCCTTGGAGCACTGCGATGATCAGGACATGTCCTTCTCATAGTGATGGCAGAGGCACAGACAGCACAAATATGCAATGTCTTTATGCCTTAGGCTCAGAACAGACACATTGCCATTTCTACTTCATTCTATTGGCTAAGCAAGTCCCATGACCAAGCCCAAAGTAAAAGGATGAAAAAAATACACTGAGCTCAGGGTAACCAATATCCCAGGTTGCCTGAGATGAAGGGGCTTCCCATGACATAGAAATTTTAATGCTAAAACCAGGAAAGTCCTAGGTTAATCAGGACCAGCTGGTCCCTCAATGTCTCTCTACTCTTCTAGTAGGATGAACTTCAAAGTCATCCAAAGAATGGTATGGTATAGGGACAAGGTGAAGTCTTGGGACCAATTATACACTTTACCAACTCTTACTAAAGTTATCATACTCAAATACCAGGCAAACAGTAGGTGGTCCAAATTATGTTTGGTAGACTGGTTTAGGTTGGCTAAACAAAATCAGATCCTCCCCAAGTCTCCATCAACAGAATATTTTCCAGAATATTGTTGTCAAATAAAATTGAAGATGTTTCAGTAGCAACCAGTTATAGCATCAGTGAGGCGATTAGGCTAAATTCTCAAAAAAGCTTAAGTCTCTTCCAATCCGATTCTAATTTCATTTGACAGAGAATAAGATAAGTCTACCCAAGACCAATGAAAATCCCTAATACAAACTTCTTTCCTTTTAGAGAGAATGCTTTGCTTATAACAGACTGCTAGCAGGAACAGATTGTTTGCATGTGATCATTAATATTTATTTAACTTCCTCAGCTTTACTAATCCTTTTCAAATACCAACCGCCATAGTACGTGGTTGTCTTGGGGTGAAACCCACAGAGTCGCACGGAGCTGTGCTCTGCCTGTTGTTTCCTGATACCTGCCGCTTCCCTCTTCCTGTCTAGAATGTATATCTCTCGTGTGAGGTCAGGCCCTTATTGGATAAGATCAATGAGCAGGCACAAATCAGCAAGAATGATTTCTCTGTCCTCACAACCCTTTTCATTATCTGAGATACAAAGAGGAAGCCTATTAAAAGGTGTTTAGGTTTTTAAATCTTAAAAAAAAAAAAAAAATTAAGGGAAAGCAGGACTCCAGACATTTTTAGTGGGAATGAACTGTTAAAATACTTCAGGGTTCATTTTCATATGAACTTGTAGAATAAAACAAAGGAATATTAGTATGCTAACTCAAACATATTCAATTGAGAGGCAGTTGGCTGGGAGCTGGGAGCTGACTGTCAAAGGCATTAGAGGGTCAACGTGTCAGGTTGTTTTACAACTGCAGACAAATCAATTAGGGTTTAAGTGACTCTGGCGCAAGTATCTGGGCCCTAAATGCTTTACAAATTCTAATCCAGGTGCCAATGCAAGTGCAATTAAACTGCTTAGACCATTTTTAATGATCAAGGATGTGCTTATTTTTTTAAAAAGGTTTTATTTATTCATTTGGTAGAGAGAGAGAGTGAGCGAGAGAGAGCACAAGCAGAGGGCAGAGGGAGAAGGACAAGCAGACTCCCCGCTGAGCAGGGAGCCCAATGTGGGGCTCATTCCCAGGACCCCGGGATCATGACCTGAGCCGGAGGCAGACGCTCAACCTACTGAGCCACCCGGGTGCCCCAAGAATATGTTTAGATAGCTTAAATATATTGCCTTAAATTACAGTCGTAATTTTAAAAGGACCCAACCATCAGCTTTATTACACTCTACTAAGATTGTGTAAGTGGGGTCAACTATAGACTAAAGGCCTTTTAAGCTGCCCACACTCCTTCAAAAATAGGCATTTCCCTCTCTCTGACATTTACACAAGAGTCTAGCGCTAAACAGACCACTTGCTCTGAAAGACCTAGAAACAATGTAAAGATTTCAGATTTTGTTAATCACCTGAAGCTGATAGACACTGACAACGTCTTTGCCTTGCCTGAAATTCCAGCGCAGCTGAGAGCGCAGGCCATTCCCGGTTTACAAATAGTGAGGCCAAAGAGCAAGATGATGTCCGAGATGAGTTTCCGCCTGCTTCTTCTGCTGCTCTGTTGGCCTCCATCTATTTCCATTCTTGTTTTAATTTGGTGAGGCAGGTGGTTAAGAAGTACATCATTCCAGGAAGATACAGAAAGGCATGGGGGGTAGGTACTCATTGGCAGTGTTGTTACCTTCAGTCTTTTAAAAAATGATCTCATATGGCATTATGACTATAACCATTAACCAGGATACCGAGCTTGGGGGACAGCTTCTCAGTTAAACCCATGACAGTCTCTGAGAAGGGTTGACCAACCAACATTTTATTAGAGCAGACTGAATGATAAACAGGGAAGAGATAAGATAAAGTGATAATGTTCCTTCAGCTTTTTAAATCATGAAAGGAATTTAAAAAATTGCAAGAGAAATATCTATCTTGAATTAAAAGCTACCCAGAGGATAGGAAATAAGAGAGAATCTATTACGCCTTACAACAGGTCTCCAGAGACCCGGGGCAATTTTTTTTTTTTTTCTACTATGAGCTGTTGATTAATGACTTGGGAAAAGGAATGTTTAGGGAGTTAGAGACTTGTAATTTTATTTCCTTCTGGGAGTAGAAAGTGCGGAAGGAGGGAGAGCCACCTGAGTAATTAGAATTGGAAGATTTGTGAGTTCAGGAAAAACAGAGGAAATGAAATTAACTTAAGGAATCCTGTAGAAAGAGATAGAGGCATGTAAAACATACTCTTCAGAGAGATGAGACGGCTAACTAGCAGTTCCTGAGGGCTTACTCAGTGCAGGGACTTCCCATGCCGATTCAACTCCAGAGGGCAGGCACCACCACATGTTCCATCGATTCTAAAATGAATACACACACAGATAGATTGCATATATTTAAATTTAACACACACATACACATATATGTAGTATCATAATATCAGGTAGCACTTTCTCTCTCACACACACACACACAAAACATTTTAATACAGGATAGATGTCACTTACAATCACCATGAGCCAAAGGGCAGACATGCTATAATTCTCTCACTGTCTGTGAATGTGTAAACTCATATTACAGTCACATCACTTGACCAATGCACATCATTGGCACTGCATGTGGTTTAATTGCTATTTAAAAATCTTTAATGCTATAACCTGGTATTTAAACTAAAGATTATTACACAAGCAGAATGGCATAAAAACCAAGCAAAGAAGTAGATGAAATGTGTTATTAGTAAAGCAAATGTTCATCACAGGAAGGAAAGACCGTGATTCCATATTTTTTTAAAGCAACAACCAAGTGCTTTATAGGACCCTAAATGAAACTACCAACAAATAGATGAAGTTGTGCTTTGTTTCATCACTGAAATGTATGCAAAATAATTGCCTATTACATGTCAAGCAATTGAAATAAAGGCAGAACAAATGACCAAATCCCCAAGAATATCTTAAAGACATTTCCAAACTGGGAAAGCTTGGTTTGACTGACTCACGCATGATTAGCAGTGTGGTTTTGTATTTTCTTAGTGGTACATAAAATTATGCTGCATCTTATGTCTCACCGCATTTAGATTCAATTAACCAGGGTATTACCGCCTCTTTTCTACAGATAAGAATACAGAGACTCAGAGGGGTTCAATATTTGTCCCAAAGCCCACAGGGAGTGAGTTCTTAGACACAGAGATCCTTTGGAAAGAGGTCAGTCTTATTCCAGAACTCACGGTCTTAAATATTATGATAAACTACTTCTCAAAACAGGGAAAGAAGATTGTCATAGTCTTTTGAAAAGTTAAGTCAGATCATGGCACTTCTCTTTTTAATAAACTTTCATTTCAAAGTAAAAGCCAAGAAGTACTTTTAGAAGGGCCTTCTAGACCTCAGGACATCTGTGGTCCTCTCCCTCCCCCACCATATTCTCTCTCTCTCTCTCTCTATCTCTCTCATCGCCCCCTCACTTCTTGGCTCCAGTTCCACTGACTCTGCATTTTTCTTACTATACCAGCAAGCTTGCCCCTGCTTCAAATATACTCTTACCTCAGGGCCTTTACACTTGCTGTTCTATCTGGAACACTTTTCCACCACATCTCCACTTAACTTACTCTCCTGCTCCTTCATTGTCTGCTCAGATGTCACCTTATCAAGGAGACCCTGGTTGACCACCCTACATGGAAGAGCAGCATTCTACCCCATCTGAGACCCTCTTTATAAACTGTAGCCTGTTTTCTTTTCTTTACAGCATGTTACTCTATGAAATATTAGACATGCTTTTTTCATTTGCTTTTTGCTTATTGCTTGCAACAATGCAAGTAAGCTTCAGAACGCAGGGGCTTTGTTATACACATCTCTGTATCTGTAGAGAGAGCGCTCGATGAATGAAAACACAAATAAATCTTCCTCTGACACTATCAGTATACTATCTTTCCCTTCTATTTGTCAAGTCAGAAAATTATCCTAAATTACGAGCTGTGGATTATTATTCCTTAGAAATCAGTAATTCCATTTTGCACTCCACTGGGGGGCTTAATAAGGACTTATACTTTTGTTGCAAAGGATTTTCAAGTGCAGATTCCAGAGCCAGACCACCTGGATTTTAATACTAGCTCTACCGCTTGCCTATGTGATGTCATGAAAGTTACTCAACTCTCAGAGTCTTAGTTTCCTCATCTGTAGAACAGAGAGAATAGCAGGACTTACTTCTGAGGGTTCTTATAAGAATGAAATTAAATAATACAGGTATATGGCCTGTCTTCTACTAAGTCATATTCAATGAAATATTTGTTTTGATTGGAAAAACTATCTCCAACTTCCCTAATAGGAATTGTTAAGATGATTCTCAGTCAGAGGAAATGATTCCCCCCAGAGGACATTGGGCAATGCTGGAGATGTTTTTGGTTATCACAACTGGGGATGCTACTAGAATCTAGTAGGGGAGAAGGCACGGATGCTGCTACATATCTTACAGGGCAGGGGGTGGGGTGGGGGGGCTGCAACAATAATTATCGAACTCAAAGTGTCAACAAAGTCACTGGTGAAAAACTCTGATAGAGAACATTTGTTTCAACATACTATAAACTCCAACATTCCAGAAGTTAAGAAATTAAAAGGGGAAACTTTTCTGTCTTTTTGTAAAGCCACCACCACTCCTTCTGTCATGCCTATAAAATCAGCTTGGAGATCCAAATCCAGACTTGCATTGCCCTCCTCTAGAGACCTGGCCTATGATTGATTGTTTCCATTGGTGTTTTTTTGTTTTGTTTTGTTTTGTTTTGTTTTGTTTTTTTATAATTCACGGCCAGGTAGATGCAAGGGCTGCTGTCCAGACCTCAGAATGGCGGGGCAATTTTCCTTGGACATTCTTGGGTTGACCATTTTAGTTCTGCCTCAAACCACTAGAGGGGACAGAAACACTATCAATCATTCAGCAGTTGGGTGGCAGACTCCTCACAGTTTTCCGTCATGAATATCTTCATAAAATGCTAAATTATTTCTGAACCCTAAATTAAAAACCCAAAATATGTTTATTAGTCACCTCTGTAGGTACACAGTTTACAAGGCTGATTCAAGTAATTACTCTAATTGTCCTCACCCCCAAACTGTAAAGTATGGTAGTAACTTAATGTCATATGTTAAACGGAAATCTAATAAACGACTATTGGTGCTGTGATTAAAAGTGTGAGGCTGTTATAATGATGGTATTATGATAATATTCAATGACTATAATGGTAAAACTCTTTCTTTGATGAAGATTCAGTTATGTTGTGTGTTAATCATACTAAATAGTTATATATGATATCACCTGCCAGGAATTAAGCAAAAATTAAGTAGGAATTAGAACCTAAACATGAACTCCAAGGTGTAAGAAATCGTGTTGTTTTGCTGAACCCTGAACCAAACACAAACCAAAATATAAATGATCATTGTCCCCAAATTATTGCCTTAGGATAAAACTGAATGACTGAAGGCATCAATAAATATTTAGATACATCTCAGTTTCACACATTCAGATTTGGAACAGAGGCACTGAGGAAAAGCTATAGGGAATTTTGCAGGGAAAGAATTAAAGAGTTATTTTAAAGAGCAGAGTGTCCAGTTGTTTTTCCCTTCAACTAAAAATTAACAAAATTGTGAATACAAGCATCGTGCAAGTGATTCAACTTGTTCTCGTGGCATCCCAAGTTGTCCCTAATTATCTCTAAGAAGATTGCAAAATTCTGTTCAAAAATAACTTCAATTTTCTTTAACTTACACTCACACACACAAATATAAACGAAAATGCTGTGTATTTTGGCACGGAGCTGAAGAGCTACAGGATGCTATCAAATCTAATAAATGAGGATAAAGATGAATGATTCAGAAATGTTTAGGTATCACACTAAACAAGATTAGATTTTAGGATTCTGATAGAATAGGGTTAACGGCATAGCTCTGATATCAGATCCTTTGGTCTGAAAACTGCCTCACCAGGTAATAGTTTTGAAGCTCTGGGAATATTGTATCCTATGCTTCAGTTGTAAAATGGCTGTAAATATCCTAGCATATTTACCTCATAGGGTTGACGTGCGGATTACACGAGTGAATATAAGTAGAGTACTTAGAATAGTAGCTGGCACAAATTAACTCTGTATATGTGTTTTCTATTATAATTATCATTTCCTTTAATAGCTAGCCCAACCCAAGCAATAATATCTATACCTATTCTATTTTCTATTGGACATGCCCTTTCTTCCTAAACTATCACTGAAACATTTTTTCTTTAAAAAAGAAAAGCAAATGACTGAACGTATTGGGCTTCATGGACCTTGAGAAATAGGGAAAGCTGGCTCAGTTTCTGAGCCATCCCACCACAATCATCATAATAGAGGCAGCCCCTCATTCTTTGCTTTTCCTTTCCTCTCTGTCCCCCCATTATATTCTCACTTCACCTTTTTTTTTTTTTATCAGCACAGACCTAAGCAAAAGGTGCAAATGAGGGAGAGTTATTATCATTCTTTTTTATTTTTATTTTTCCATTTAGTCACCAACCCTCAAGCCGGGCATAAGGATAATCATACTCTATGACAGAACAAGCCTCTTACAGCCTTTGTGAGGCACTCTGAAAAGGTCAAGTGAATTAATGGGAGCAACATTTTTTCCTTTTATCAGGTTCTAGAAAGGTTCACCGGATGCTGACCTTGCTTCTTCCTCCCCTAACAACTGGTTATCGTTAGCTTGTGATAGGACCAGATGCAAGAGGAAATATATCCAGGAAGTTGAGAACACAAGAAAGGAATGAGTGAAGGGCAAATCCAGAACCCAAATCTTGCCATCATGTCAGCCCTGCAACAGTCAATGCCCTGACCTGTTGCCATGGAAACAAGACCTCTGTGTCAGACTCCCTCCGGTTCCACGGGCATACAACATACTTCGCCCTGCACTTCATTCAGCTTCAATCAATTACATTTCATTCAGAAAAATCCTCATTTGGGAGGTCAGTCCCAAATCCTAAAAAAAGCCAAAATGTCAGATGCTCAATATATTGGGTTGAAATGTCATTAACGAAAACTCACTAACCTACGTCACAAATCAGCCTTATATCAGTGTACCATCAAAGCGAGACTGAGCTGCCATGAGATAAAAATTCTAAATATGTATAAAATTGAAAATAGGTAACACAATGTTGTTTTTTTTTCAAGATTTTATTTATTTGAGAGAAAGAGAACGAGCAGGGGGGAGTAGCAGAGGGAGAGGGAGAAGCAGGCTCCCACTGAGCAGAGAACCCGACACAGGGGTCAATCCCAGGATGCTGGGATCATGACCTGAGCCAAAGGCAGATGCTTACCTGACTGAGCCACCCGGGTGCCCCAGTACCATTATGTTTATATTAATGTTATTCCCTTTAGATTTCCTTCTCTTGATATCTAGCTCAACAGGACATTACTAGTTGAAAAATAACATTAAATACTTCTTTACATGTTCTTTACATCTGCTTTTAGAGCACAGTTGTGAGGTGACCAGACTCTAGGCACAGATGGACTGGGTTTGGATCTCGGCCTTATATTACCTTAGTCTAAATTTCTAACTCTCTATGCCTCAGTTTTCTCATTTGTAAAATAAAGACAATAGCGGTTCCTACTTCATAGGGATTATTGTGAGAATTAAATGGGTTAATAGAAAGTACTAAGTGCCTGGCACATTACTAACACTACATAGATGCTTGTCACAACAAAAATCGTTATTTTGTTATAATTATTTGATGAAAGTCTTAAATGCTCAGTTTTTATTTTAATAATTTTCAAATATCCTATTTGCAGTGCTTTAAGCACTAAAAAATTACACTTTCATTATATGCAATGGCTAAATGAGTAATCATAACATTAAAAGAAGGAAAAGGTGAAACTCCTTAGGAGGATTTTCTGTTTTTCTTCATTTCTTGTTTTTGGTGCATTTTCCTACATCCAATCACAGTTCAGGACAACCGCTAATGAATGAACGAATGAATGATGACCAGAACGGTTTCCTGACCAACCAGCAGCCAGGCCCATTCATTCTAGTTGTGGGACTGGATTGGAAATTACTTTGCAACCACTTGAATGGTGGTAAATGGTGGGGAAGAGTCTGCAAAGCAGTTTCCATTGAGCAGGTTGCAATCAAGCAAACAGCATTAGAGACTTTCTCCTGGCCATATTTCCTGAGCTCTGCTTCTCTGCAAGTCATCAGAATAAACAAGTCCAATTAAAGAAAACAGGGACATACTCCCCAGATCATGGATGCTGGGAAACATGTGATCTTAAAGCCCTTGGGAGAATGCTCCCCAGATCTTTTGACTCATGAAGACAGACACAGTATTACATAGTGGAATGCTTCAGGTTATTAATCTTTACCAGGACATAGAGTTAGTGTCACGAAAAAGTGTATTTAATTCCTGGGTAGGACTGTCATTTGAATATTTCTTTCCTATGCCACCCTGTAACATAGTTCTGACTCAGTTCTACCATCTACATCTGACCTTCTGAGACCCTAGGGTCAGAAGGTTCTGAGCAAATGAGTTCAGGCTCCCACTGGGTTTTCTTCTAGATGGTCCCAGGCTGCAGCATGAACGTTTCCAGTGGTAAATTCCAACTCCCCTTGAGGCAGCTCATCTCCTCCATACACATTTATAGAGCACCGATTCTGTTACATATATTGGGTTTTGTGTTAGGAATACAAAATTAAATATAATGAATTCCTTGTTTTCCAGAAGCATGTTATCTGCTGAAAAGAAAGGCATGAGAAAACACAACGACAACACAGCGTGAAATATTTCTAGGAAGATGTACAGCATGCTAGGGGAGTCTATAATAATAATGGTTGTGATAGCTCACACTTGGTTCCAGTCAAGCACTGTTCTCAAGTTCTGCACGTATTAACGTTTTCAGCCTCATGACAGCCTTTGCCATAAGCTGAGGTGCCAAGCGGCCAAATCACTTACTCAGTCTCATAGTAACGTGTTATGGCAAGTTGAGAAGAAACATGCAACCCACCCTGGGAGAATTAAGAAGAGTGTTTGGAGGAAGGAGGTGGAATATGAGATGATCCTTGAGAGGTGAATATGAGTCAATTAGATAACTGTCTCAGGATGAGCAGCCTAGGAGGATGGGGAAAATGTGTGCCAGTACCTCCCTTGGAGCCAAAAGAGGACCTCTGCTCTGGTGCTCCTCCTGCCGTGCCCCTCCCCATGGGTACACAGTGCCAAGACGTCATGCCCACCCAGCGCCCATTCCCACTCCTTCCAGTTCAGACCACGCGCTAGAAACTAGAGCCTCGGAAGCCCTTGCCCCAGTGGCTCCAGGCTCCCTTGCAGAGCCTGTACGGCTTCTTCCATCCACCCATGGGTGGGCCAACCTGTGTGTGTGCTTGCTGCTAGGGGATGGCCATTTGCAGGTGGCGTGGACACACCTGGATGTGCAGTCTGGGATGTCCACACACCCACATGCAAAACAAGTGGTGTGGGACAGACAGATCGAGGGGTGTGAAGAGAAGGCAGGTGGGCTGTGTGCCCGGAGCGCTCACCTGTGTTGCGACATTCTGCTGTGGAATTCTGATTTCAAAATCAAAATCTAGCTTTCCAGGTAGTGATGAAGGTATTTTTGTCCAAGATAGAGGATAGAGGGGTCCCTGGCTGGCTCAGACCCTGGCTGACTCTTAGTCTCAGGGTCATGAGTTTGAGCTCTGCATTGCGTGTAGGGATTACAAAAATAAATAAACTTAAAAAAAAAGATAGAGGATAGAACATATTTTATATTACACTGTGTTATCTTAGTCTATACATATTAAGAGTTCAGAAATATAGCCTGTACCCTCTGTTTGTACTCAAGCCGCGGGCCCTATAAATGTTAGAGGCAGACCACTGTGTGTGAGGGACGAAGACATGAGAAAACACAGCTTGCTTGGGAGAAGCTAAAAGTAGTTTGGCAAAGCCTGAGCCTAGGTTATGAAGCAAAGGGTTCAGGCAAGCACTTGCCTGCCTCGCAATTTGAACTTAATTCTGAAGGCAGCAGAGATCATTAAGGGTTTTGAGCTGGGGCGTAAGCCGGCAGCAGGTTCAGAGCCCACACAGCACAAGCGTCAGTCTGCTCTGTCCCCCAAAGGAGTACACGATGGTTTTTCTATTGTCTCTTCTTCCCTTTGCCCCTATCCAGAAGCAGGAAAGAAAAAGAATGGTGTTATCTGTTATAGCTGTAGGCGTCCAGATAGCAAAGCCTGGCACAGTTAGAAAAGCAAACATCTGGGAGAAAAAATAGCAACCCGACATCCTTATCTGGCCTACTCAGCTGAACAGAGCCTGAAGTTACAGACCCAGAGAAGCCAGGTGACCAGGCTGAAGCCCAAGAGCCCACAGACATCAAGGACGGGACGTCTGGGAACAGGACAAGAAAATGGGTCAGTGCTGGGTAGGTAATCAAAGAGCTAACATAGAACGAGAGACGCATGGAGTCCTCAGAATGAGGCTTGCTTCACCTCGAAGCCTTGTAATTCTCCCGGGTGCAGCAGAAGACTCCCAGTTATTGATTATTTCCCTGAGCAGGACCAGCTGGCCCTGGTGTTCAGATCTACAGGGCCGGTCTCTCATACCATCGTTCATGCATGACTGCATGTAACCATAAATCATGGACACTGGACAAACAGAATCAATCCCCCTTCAGTAGGTCTCTGTAGTAGATATTTATCAAATTTTATGTGATTTGGGGGAAACCAGCAAAACTTCAACTGAACCTCCCACCAACAGGACAGCTCTTTTGATTACCATCCTCATCGCACTTACAGCCAGGTGGGGGGAATGACCTGAGCTCAACCTATCAAATACTCACCCCAAGGCTTTAAACTGTGAACTGGTGAAGGGAGAATTTGAGAACAGTTGGGGTGCAATAGCAGCCTCTGGGGCACCAAGAAACTCTGCTGTGATGGCAGCAATTGCTCCAAGAGAATGACCTTGGAGGAGGGAGATGCTGCCCACCCTTTTCCAAGCACCCTGTGCACTCCCTTCAATCCTGTCGATAAATCCCTAAGCGCTCCCATAAAATCAGCCGACTTTCCTTCCATGTCATGAGTAAGGGAGCTCTTGCCCCCTCAGACCAGCAAGTCAGTTTGAAACCCTGGAATTGCTGCCCAAGAGTATTCATGAAGACACAGATTTTCACATAATCGTGGTTTGCGCTGGCGAGCCAGTGGCTCCTCCATTTTTAGTGAAGTGTGTTTAGCACAATGTTGCATTCTGTTTCTGTGCTCTCTCCCCACATTCCAGGATGTGCTAATTGTTACAGAGCCACTGGGCTGTTGGCTTACTCTGGGACAGTGGTCCCCAAAGAAAGAGGAGTTATTTTTTATTTCCCTGGGGCCGTATGATTCCTGCTACTGTGGTGAAAAGTGAGGGGATGCTAACAGAAAGTCAATTTGCTGAAGCAGAGGGGGAATGCTCCACTGGCTCTGCTCCCTGCAGAATATCCTCGAGCTTGAGCAGGGAGAGAAGTCAATGCATGGGGGATGGCGGTGGACGAAGGGGGTTGCTGGGCCTTAGCTACTTTAGCAACTGTCTACTGATCACATTGGGGCAGATAGATTGCCATTAAAAATGTCATTTTGAAAGTTAGAAAAGCATACACACATATGCAACTCAACAGATGTTCATATCCGTCCTCCTCTTCCTTCTGCAGCACTCACAGGAAACACATGTCTGTGTTGTCCTAAGTCCAGTTACTAATTAGCACGTTTCAGTAGCACATTTCACGGAGGATAGGGAGGATTTCAAAGGGATTCCTTCCTTTTAAGTTGAGACAGCTGGTGCTAATTACCAAGCAGGAAAAGAATGTGCAAACAGAACATTGAGAAGCCCTCCCTGAAACAGAAGGCTGAGGGGTCTTTTGGTCCTCTTGTGGAGCTCTTCTCCAGTGGTTGGAAGGGGCTGCAGATTACCTACATCTTCACCTTACCCACAGGAAGCAGCTGTCGGGTTTCATCACCCTGCAAGTAGGTGGGAGACACAGTCCAAGAACTCGGACTCAAAGGTCATTCCACAGTATGCATGTAAATTTCACAGAGCTCTAGTCAGAGCTCTGGTAGTAAACCAGCTTTCCCTCGCTCAAAAATACACAGCCAAATAAAAGCTAAGCATGGCCTTTTCCTTTTTCAGTAACCCCGGGGATTAGCGATTCAAAGTTCATCTCTGTAATTAAGTGTTGCTATGAAATGAGAGCAATCCAGACACTCTAGATGATGTGTGGTAGGGAAAAAGGGAATCTTGATTCTAGTTCAGTCATACCTCTAATGGGAAGAGCACCAAACCAAAAATCAAGAGACTTCTGATGCATACTAATTATAAGACTTTGGGAAAGTTATTTAGTTTTTCTGAGCCTCAGATTTTCATCTATAAAATGAGAATAATGGGACCTACCCCATGGGCTTTTTGTGAGAGTTTTAGAGTATAATGAAAGTACAATGGTTGGCAAAAGCCAACCAAAGTACTCTCAGTCCTTTGGAAGTATATGAGTGTCTCATTGTGGAAGTTGTTGTCCTGGGTTCTCAGGCTCTCCAGAGAGTATAGAAAGCTTGCAGGATGACTACCTGCATATTAGCAACTAACTCCATCATCAGGAACAATTATACAAAGACAGTGAAGCAGAGTGGCTAAAGGTCAACTTTCTACAAGTTCTGAAATTCCACGGCCTAGTTTGAAATTCTGTGCCACCACTTCCCACCTGCGGGATCCTGGGCAAATCCCTTGACCCCAACTATAAAATAAGAATCACAGGAATGACACCAACTCATGGATGGCTTCATTGTGAGGATTAGATGGAATGTAACATAGGTGCAGTGCTTGACAGATGATAACTTTTGTCTCAAAAAATACCAATCTTACTATTGCAAAGACAAAGCTAGTATTATAATTACAGAGCTGAGTAACAAGTTCATTTTGCTTTATTTTTCTTTTAATGATTACGATTAGCTAACACATATACAATGTTTACATTATGCAGCTTTTATGCACGTTGATTCATTTAGTCCTCATAGCAACCCTATGAGACACGCTATCGAGGAGCAGAGTTGGGGTATAAACGCAGGCAGAAGGCTCGCTCTTAATCACTGCACCAATTACCGTGGGCTGGTGATTAAGGCCAGGGGAAGGGGAAGAGTGAACTGCTTGCTGCAGTGGTAGTTTGTACAGCTGGATTTGAATCTGAAAATATTCCACGTGCTTGCTGGGCTGCGTGTCACCCCTGCACATCAGGAGGGCAAGTACATTTAGCTGCTTGGGCATTAAAGTCCTCATGCCTTGACTTAAAGCATCACCATTTGTTCTTTTATCTCCTTCGTTATCTCTACTTTCAGAAACTGAAAACACTCTGAAAGATAAAGGAGGTCTTCCCCTGTTCCAAATATTCTACTTTTAAAGACAAAAATAATAACTCAGAATAACGGCAAGATAAATTCAATGAATCCGATGCCATCGAGAACCATTTTAACACCCACATTCACTGTCTGTCTGAAAAGTTCCAAGTTCTATCATTTTCAGCAAAGCCCAAAGATCTCACTCTGCTCTGTTTCTATCAAAGAGATAGAAATTTCTGAATCATTATGAGTGCTTTTTATAACAGCTGAGTTTTAGGAATAGTGCCTAGACCCATACCCTGCGCATCAAGGAACTCACTAAAGGCTTCTTGATTGCTTAAGTGCTGATGAACAGTGTCTGCTTGCTATTACATGACGTTGCCATGAGTTGGAAATGTACCGATTTTTGTGCAGAGACGCCTTTGAACCTGGGAAGGCATACTTGCAAGGTAGTGGCTGGCAATGAGGCTGTGGATTAAATATAAGCCAGTTGTGTGAGACCAGAGGAGAAAATTGTTTCATGTTTAAGAAGACATACAGAAAGCCTGAGAAGTGACACGGAGAGAGGCAGTGACAAACAAGATCACCAAACAATGCCTTGGGTCATTTACAGAACAGAGCCCCCCTGAGAACTCCAAGGTCATGCCAGCTTGTCCAAAAACTGCTCTCTTCCCTTCTCTGGCTCTCTAGAATAGATTCCGGCTCTCGTCATGCTCATCGCTTGCCAACCAAGTTGCTACATCCTGCATCTGTGCTCTTATTTACGCTTGGCTTCCTCTCCAACTTTTCTTCTGTTTCTAATAATCTGCATCTTACAATTTTCAGACACCTGACCAAAACTCATGTGCCAACACCTAGAGTTTAGTTTTAGGGGTTGATTGATTGATTTACTTCCTACTTACTTACTTACCTATTTATTTTTTTGTTCTCAGTAGACCTCTCTACATTGAACTGGTATTATATATTCCCTTGAAATTAAGTTCTTGTTATTTAATTAGTTACAAGGTCTTCCACACTTCCAATATTTTCTCACTAAACTGCTTGAAAATGGGATCCATGGTTTCCACAACTTTTCTGTTTGCCAATGAACTGCTTCTTGTGGGACACATCGTCCCCAATAGCTATTCCATGACTGTGGTAGTTTGTCTGTAATCCCACTACTCTCAAGTTGTCTGCATTGAGACGGCTGTACGAAAGAGGTGTAGTTCTTGGTATCATGACAACAAAGTGTAGAACCATCAGTAAGTATTGACTCTGCCAAAATCTTCAGATAACATCTGCTTAAATTCTAGAAGCAGGTGCAAGCTTCAGGATCGCAGTTGATGCATGCAAGGCCAGCTAATGTGGTGGTTATAAGGGTGATTTGGGGAGTGCAACTCTCCATCCTGTGCCATTTTATAGCTGGTTGAGCCAATTAACCTCTTAACCTCAGCTTTCTAGAGGATAAAGATAATCATAATAGTCATCTCATAGAATTTTTTATAAAGAAGATAATATAGATAGCACAGCACCTGGGACAGAAAAAAGCCCTCAATAAATGCATGCTATTAATATAATGATGGAAATAATTAACCAAGAACTCAAATACATTTGAAAGACACAATAGACTATTGCTAATGATAATCACTGTATCCAGTTTTGAAGTTGAACTTTTACAAATACGTATATTGAATATTTAAGGTATTCATAATTAATAGTCCTGAATCTTGAAAGCAGTGTGGCATCCAGGTATCACCAGGGCTTTATAGTCGTTCAGATATGGGTAAGAATTCTAATTTTTCCACTTACGGGCTAAAGGGCAGAGGACCAGTTGGATAATGTCTTGAAATTTCAGTTTCCTTAACTGATATGAGGAAAAAAGGTAGTTCCTGCTTTGCAGGATGGTTATAATCTCATATAAATCCTCTAGCAGTCAATGAATGACCCCTGTCATCATTTCTGAGCTCTCTGTTTTCCTGATTATTGTAAAGGACAGCAGCTATGCAATTTCCAGATAAATCTGTAGCAGAAAGCCCCACACCAGGACATTTCACAGAGCTCTGCCTCTTCATCTCCCTAGCAGCTTTCTCTCAGAATGAAGAGGCGAGTATTTCTTTGGGAACAGACTCATGTGGGAGAGCTTGGAGTAGGCAATTTGCGGACTCATTTTCTATAGTGTTGGCAGAATGTGGGTTGTCATCACAGGCTGGGCATTGTCTTGCTTCCTGCGGTCTTACAATTGCCACACTGTGGCATGGTGTTATTTTCATCTCCACGATGGGCTGATTATAAGGTAAAGCTGCACTGCCTGACCAGTGTGCCAGGTGTCTGCTCTAATAACTCCAAGTGTTATTACTTAAAAAAAAAAATAGAGATGTGGAGGGAAAACAAGGAGCCACCAACCAGCAAGCACCTCAAACCTCACCACAAGGAGACCAGATGTTGCCAGACTCTTTTGTTTGGACGAGTTCTGCCTCATCTTCCCTGGGATCAAGTGAGGACTTCACCAACGCCTGCCCAAGGCAATAAAACTGACAAGTATTTAGCAACATCTGGACCTGAGGGCCTTCCTTTTCCTTTTCTCCACTGAGAAGGCAGTGAAAAGGCAGAGAGGAGGTGTACACAAAGCTGTGAAGGGGCTAAAGTCATAGGTAATTCAATTCATGCTTCCCTACATAAAGTGTAGGATTGGAGCCATCACTCTTAATCTAAACTTCACTAGGAACTGAAAATTTCAGGGAATATAATCATGACAAGGACAAACATACGCACATCGTCCTTGACCTCAAGAGGCTTAACAAACAAAAAAGCAAAAGACAAACAAACCACACATAATTACAAATTTTAAAAATAGCTTTAAGCTTTAAAAAGAAAGTTGAGAGAGAATCACAAGGAAAGGGTACTTATTGCAGGACAAGTCACCTGAAGGAGCAGTCACTTAAGCTGAGGTATGAAAGATAGATGGAGGGCTGGGTGAATATCCTAAGCTCAGGGAAGAGGAGGTGCATAGACCTGGAAGCAGGTGGGAACTAAATGCGACAGGGGCGTCAAGAAGAGTGCGTAATGGGGAGAGTAGCAAAGATGAAAGTGGAAAAATAGCTAAGGGCCTGCTCATGCAGAACCTTTAGGTCATGATTCATTTTGTTAGTAGAATAGAAACCATTGAATAGTTTTTATTTTATTTTATTTTTAAGATTTTATTTATTTGAAATAGAGAAAGAGCATAAGCAGGGGGGAGGGGCAGAGGGAGAGGGAGGAGCAGGTGCCCCACGGAGCAGGGAGCCCGATGTGGGGCTCGATCCCAGGACCCTGAGACCATGACCTGAGCCAAAGACAGATGCTTAACCGACTGAGCGACCCAGGTGCCCCCATTGAATAGCTTTTAGAAAGACAGAGACATGACGTGACTTAGACAGTCTAACATAACAATCAGAGGCCAGGCTCATGAGACAGATTACTGAGGTTTAGATCCTGGCTGAATAATGTATTAGCCGGATGACCTTAAGCAAATTACTTTGTTTCCTCATCTGCAAAGAGCAATAGTAATAGTGTTTACTCCCTTGTTTTGAGATTTAAATGAACTATTTCATGGGAAACCCATAGAACGGTGGCTAAGACATAGTAAGTACTCAATAAAAGATAAAGATATATATATATATAATATATATAAATAAAGATATATATATGAAACACTAATAAAACTTCAAAATTTATATGTTGAAATCTTAATCTCCAATGTGATGGTTTTAAGTGCTGGGACCTTTGGGGAGTAATTAGGTCATGATGGTGGACTCCTCACTAATGGGATTAGCACCCTTATAAAAGGGACCCCAGAGAATTCTCTCCTCTTTCCACCATGTGGGGATACAATGAGAAGGTGGCAGTCTGCAACTCAGAAAAGGATCCTCACCAGAGCTTGACCATGTTGGCACACTGATCTTGAACTTCCAGTCTCCAGAGCTGTGAGAAATAAATTTCTGTTGTTTATAAGCCACCCAGTCTATGGTCATTTATAATAGCAGCCCAAACTAACTGAGACAATATAGAAAATAATTTTCCATTTTTAAAGGTCATTGCTCTTGCTGCTCTGTGAACAAAGAATGAAACAAAAGAAAAAGTAGAAGCGGGGAGACGCATTGAGAGAGTGTATTTGGTAATATAGTCTGGAAATACTGAAAGCCTGAAATAGGAGGGCAGTAGAGATGGTGAGAATGAGATGGATATACTGGACTTTCTAATACATTGGATATAAAAGTGAGGGGAGGGACGTCTGGGTGACTCAGTCGGTGAAGCGACCAACTTGATTTTGGTGCAGGTTGTGATCTCAGCATCAGGAGATAGAGCCCAGTATCAGGCTCCGGGCTCAGGAGGGAGTCTGCTTGAGCTTTTCTCTTTCCTTCTCCCTCTGCCCCTCCTCCTGCTTACGCTCGTGCTCTCTCTGTCTCTCTCTCAAATAAATAAATAAATCTTTAAAAAAAAAGTGAGAGGAAAGTAGATCAAGGATGGATCTTAGACTAGTTACAATAGCTGAAGGGTGGCAACAATTCAAATGTCCATCAATGGATGAATGGACAAACAAATTGTTAATATACATGTGATGGAATATTATCTAGCCATAAAAGGAAGACAAGTGAAACACTACAGTGTAGATTAACCTCCAAACATTATGCTAAGTGAAAGAAGGCAGACACAAGAGATCATATATCATATGATTACATTTATGTGAAATACCTAGAATAAGAAAATCCATAAACACAGAGAACATATTGGTGTTGCCAGGAGCCAGAAGGAGGTGAGGATGGGTAATAACTACTTAATGGGTACAGGGTTTCCTATTGGGGTGAGGAAAATGTTTTGGAACTAGATAGAGAAACATCATATTATACTAAATGCAGGCAAGCTGTTTACTTGAAAATGATTAATTTTATGTTATGCACATTTCACCTTAATACAATTTTGAAAAGAAAGAATAAATCTTGGGGCACCTATCTGGCTCATTCAGAAGAGCATGGGACTCTTAATCTCAGGGTTGTTAGTTCAAGCCCCATGACGGGTGTAGAGATTACTAAAATAAATAAATAAACTTTTAAAAAAGAGAAAAATGACACTCTTTAAGGGGCCCCTGAGTGGCTCAGTCAGTCAAGCATCTGACTTTTGATTTCCGCTTAGGTCATGATCTCAGGGTTGTGAGATTGAGGCTCTATGCTGGGCGTGGAGCCTAAGATTCTCTCTCTCTCTCTCTCTGCCCCCACCTTTAAAAAAAATAATAACATAAATAAATAAATAAATAAATAAATAAATAAATAAATAAATCTTAGATTTTGTCTCATCAACCGGATGAAGCATTGCTTGAGTCAAACGAGATCGAGGAGCTCAGTGTTCTGTTTGGGGCATTTGAATATGTGATGTTCGTAATTTATACAAGCAAAGGTATAAGAAATAAGTTAGATATCCAATTCTGGGAATCAGAGGAGATGTCAGAACTCAATGCATAAAATTAAAAACAGTGGAAATAGGGGATATAAGTAAGGAGATAATTTAGGCAAAAGACAAGATAACGATAAGGACAAGCACTGAGAAATGCCAACATCAACCCAACAAAGGAGATTGAGAATTAGAATAAAATTAAGAAAATAATCCTGGAAGCCAAGAGATAGCATACTTAAAGCAAACAGAGTGTCAACTTGGACAAATATTGCTGGAAAATGAAGTTAAGATGAGCAGGGAAGAAATCTATTGGATTTGGAAACGTGAAGGTTGTTGTTGACCTTACCAAAGAGGGTTACAGATAGAAGAAGTGTAGAAGCACTTGTACTGGGTTGAAGAGTGGAAGAAAGATGAGGAGGTAGAAGCAGTTTGTCTGGATACTCAGGAATAAGGTTATAAAGGAGAAAAGAAAAATAGGGCAGGAACTGAAACAGTATGTATGGTTATGTGAAAAAAAAAGTCTTGGAAGGTGAGAAATATTAAAGCATGTTTATATGATGATAGGAATGATTAAATACTCAAATGTTAGTGTTCAGAGAAAGCATGAATGAGTCAAGGAGTAGGTTATACCTCTGATAACCAAGAGATAACGGGATCCAGAGAAAAAGTGGAGAAATATCCCTTCTTGTAGGAGGAAGAACACTTCCCTCGATGTGGAGGAAGAAGTATTGGGATACAGATGTACCAAGTTGACAGGTTCTGTGGTGGGAAGATGAGTGAGTTCATTTCCAATGACTTCTATTTTCTCAATGAAGTATGAGTCTGGGTCATCAGTAGGAGGAGGATGTGTGGGAGGTTTGAGGAAAAAGGAGATGATATGGTACAGTCATCTCATACAGATGAAGAAATTTAATAGAATTCCTGAGCAGTCCTGAGTTCCTGCTTGAGGTTTCTGAATTCTGAATCAGTCATCTTGGCTTTGTGATTTTCCCCAACAAAGTTGCTTCTTGGGTTTGGGCAAGGGAAAAGCAGGCAAGAGTCCTGCAACCTTAGAATAGCCTTTATGATTCAACCCAGACCTATCATCTTCCATTTCCTGCTCATTGGCTAGTGGGCACTGAAGGAAGTTCAATAAGCCCATCTGTTAAATATAGAAGGGGAGAAACATCAGCATCAATGTATTTTGTGCCTGGATAGCTGCCAGCAGTAGTAACAAGGTTATGTCCAAATCCTTGGTCCAATTAGCCAACGTACCCAGTAAGAAACAGACTTGTAGCCATACGTGCACTGCTGATTGGAAAGGGTTGCCATGAAAATCACCATATTAAAAAGGCCAAAGTTGTCTTAGGAGCTTAAGAGAAGGTTCATTAATTCAGTGTAGGATATGTCTGGGTTAAAGACAAATGATAGAACAAATGTAAAGAATTGCAGGTGTGTTTCTTTCCAGATATACTCTGATCTATCTGTGTGAGCTGAAATTGTGTCAAAATAATTTCCAAATAAGTGGGGTCCAAATAAATTATCTGATAAAGGAAAGTGAGGGAAGAAAAAGTAAAGAGCCTATAGGATCCTATTGAAATCACTAAAATAAAAAGTAGGATAAGAAAAAAGATGGGTTTTAATGTCAGAAAGGACTTTTACATGGATTAATTGAGCAAGAAAAATCATAGCAACTGATGCTCTTATTGTGGACCAGAGGAATCTTCTGTGCCACCCTTTGGGAGTTTTCCTGTATTTGTCTTTCATCACATCATTTAGCAAGGCTCACATGTCCTCCTCCCCTGTTCCTCACCATCTGTCCACACCTACTCCTTCAGGAATCCATTCTGTCTTCTCCTCATCATGCTCCAGGTGTCGGTTTAACAAACTCTCCAGGAAGACTTTCCTATATGCCACTCAGCCTTATGTATGCCCTGCCCTCTATGGAGTATGCTTTCTTGAGAACACTTATTACTAGTATAATTATGTTTGGGGGAGGGGGTAATTGTTTAATAGCTGTCTATGTCTGCTAACCACTGTATTCCCAGTTCTTGGCGTATATCCTATCACACAGAGACCAGGACATAGTTGTGGGAGAAAAGAAAGAGAGGAAAGAAGGAAGAAGGAGTTTTTGTAAAAGGAAGGGAGGAAGAACGACAGGAAGGAAAGGACATCCTTCAAACCTACAAAGATTTTCTCCTGCCTTCGAATTCATAGGAAATCGTTTCTATGTAATACTTCAATATATACTACTCTGATACTTCTATTTAATACTTCAATATATACTATTCTGATACTTTGTCTCTTGCATTTTCTAACATGCAAATACTGCACCCATAGTAAATATTTAAATGAATAAGACTCACACCATTTATATGTAAGGATATAAGAAATACCATTTGCTAAGAGTGGCATCAAACAGTCCCTCAAATGTGCTGATAATTTGTCATGAATCCTTTAGAGTTTTATCTGAAATATTCTTGAACGTGGACCTTTCCATGGAATAATATAATTCCTAAATGGCCTGATTGCCACGTAAAAGTAGCAGGGGGTTCCTACTTACTTTTCCACACTCACTACCCATCCCTCTCTTCACGTTTTAAGCTCTAGCAATTCTGAACAATCCACAGGTCTGCAGAGGCTTTTCCATTCTTCTGACTGCAATGTTTCTTTCACAGGACCAATTTCTAGTCACTCTGTTCTACCTGAATTACCATATGAGGCCCCAGTTCACTGAAAGACTATGTCTCTCTCACCTTTGTATTCCCAGGGCTTAGTGCATGGATTGAAATCTAGTAGCTACTCAGTAAACGTGCACGAGTTACTGTTCATTATGAAGCTATAGCGTTTGGGATTTCACAGACTTCACTCAGCCTTCCCGAATGTTCTTGCCAGGTCAATTACTGTACTTTATAAGATGCCTACATTATAAGAGGCATAAAACCCACGAGATATAGACTTTTCACATTAAACCATTTTTTATTTTAAGTATATCTTGATTAATGGTGACAGAAGGTAGCTACACTTCTGGTGAACATAACAATAACATACAGACTTGTCAGATCACTATGTGGTACACCTGAAACTAATGTAACATTAGTTACATTATAACAAATAACATATAACAAATAACTAAACATATAACAAATAACATATAACAAATAACTAAACATATAACAAAATAACTTAAATTATTTTTATTTTAAAAATAAATAAATTTATCTTTACTATACAAGCCTACATCAGATATTTTACAAAACTTTCCATTCCTGTAAAAATTACATTCAAGATTATCATATCAGTTTATCCACAGAAAATGGAATCAGCTTCTACCACACAATAAGAAAAAAAAATGGCATTAAATGGACATCTTGAAGATAATGCATGCTTTTAGTACAAGGTAAGGTTGACATATTTTATTTCTCACCACTTTTCTCTTTCTTCCTCACCCCATTCCTCTTGTCCTACCATTTTTCCTTCCTTTATTGTTCTGCATTTCCCTTGTGTTCTCCAACTGCCTGTGACATATAGGACGTGCTTAGATCCACTTAGAGGAATGGTGGATGGTATGATGTTTCCTAAATCCTTTTGTAGCATGAGGGCTCAGGCAGCAGGTAGTATAGATTGGAAATGCAGGGTGGTGTTCCCAGGTCCTACATGCCCCCAAATCAAAGAAGAATTGCATTTGTAAGACTAGAGACTTTCTTTATCTTTCAATAGCCCCCTATACCATTCTTAGTACCAAATGCAAAAAAAAAAAAAAAAAAAAAATAGATGGGGGAAGGGGTGAGGGAAAGGACAAGGAAAAATATAGCACCAAGAGGATTTTCTTTTGGAACATTATAAATGTTATAAATAGCATGAAGGAGGAGTGAATAAAACTTCAGTTGACGATACAAACCTGCAGAGGGAAGGATAAGAAAAGACAGTAAGAGCTGTGACAATGTGGACTGAAGATCTAGTGAAAGGGCAGGTTGCCCTCGATCTGTTGGGATGGTGCAGGCTGAGCCATTGCTGGGGGAAGCCATCCTCAGGGAAGCTGTGACTCAGTCACTCTGCCAGCAAAGCTGTGTGGGCTAAGCAAAGAATTACGGTAGAGAAAATGACTACTCAGAACATCGTGGTGACAGCAGCATTTACTGGCACCTGTTGTCAGAAAAACTCATTCATTCACCTTTCCAAGTGTTATTTATGAGGCACCTACCCTACATAGTCCCTAAATAAGCACTTTTTTCCAGATTCTCATAACCTTATATTTAGAGTGTTCCTAAATGGTCTTTTCAACCCTCCAGTCTCTCCCTATTCCAGTCTATCCTGCACATGAAGTCCAGGAAATTCTTCCTCCTACACAAGAGTGGCTATAAGCACAGGTTCTGGAATTCAACTTTTTAGATTCAAATCCTATTGCTACAACTTATTACCCTTATATCTTGGGGAAATTAGCTGAGTTCTTGGAGCCCTCATGCATCAGTCAGCCTGGACTAGGTAGCAGAAACAAATGTCCCCAAATCTTCATTGTTTTAGCAATAATAGCTTGTTTCTTGCTTATGTTCATGCCCATCATAGGTTTGAGGCTGTGCTTTGCAATCTCCTTATTCTGTGACGAAGGCTAAAGATGCAGCTTCATCTAGATCATGCTGGTACTGGCAGAGGAAAACCATGCAGTGCTATGAAAGTTTTTGCAGATTCCTTGTCTATAAAATAACTTCATTCTTTCCTCCTTAATGCCATACTCACCATCCCCCCATATACAGACATTCAGCCCTATAAAAACCAAAGTACCATTTGCCAACTTCCACCCAGTAATTGTTTGATTTTTCAGATACAGTTGGGTCAATTAATATACAGTAATGTATCCACCCAGGGAAAACAGGGATTTCTACAAAAAAAAAAAAAAAAAAAAGTTCTGCTTGTAAAGTGGAACTAAGATACCAAGACCCCACTGTTACCTTAACATTGAACAAGTTACCTCCCACACAGTAATGATATGGAGGAAAAACTACCTAAGAGCCTTCATATTCTCAGTGAATATACCCACACACATCTTCACAAATCTTCACATTTCCAAACACCTTTATAGCATATCGTCTATTCCATACAATATATCTAAGTATAATGTCATGAAAGTAATTGCATTTGTGAAGATGGATGAAAAACAGCAATGTCACATAGAAGAGTGACAGCCAGTACAGAAGTCAAGTCCCAAACCCCAAAACTTCATGCAATGAATGTTTATTTCCTGTTCTCATCACCATCCAGTGTGCGTTGGTGGTGGCAAGTGGTGAGGGGGACACACTCTTTCGGGAGCCCAGACTCCTTCCGTTTTGCCGCATTACTCTCTTGTATCCTTAGAGTCCTCTCCATTTATCTGTGAGTTAGAAAGTGCTTAAAGGATCACATTTGGGACAGTGTTAAGACCTAGGCCTGGAGGGGCACCTGGGTGGTTCAGTGGGTTAAGCATCTTCCTTTGGCTAGGGTCATGATCCCAGGGTCCTGGGATCGAGCCCCGCATCGGGCTCTTTGCTCAGCAGGGAGCCTGCTTCTCCCTCTCCTCCCCTGCTCCTGCTCTCTCTCACTATCTCTGTCTCTTAAATAAATAAATAAAATTAAAAAAAAAAAGGACCTAGGCCTGGAAAGAGTGTATATCACTTCCTCCACATTCATTGACCATAACTCTGACACAGAGCTGCACAAAGGAGAGTGGGAAACATAATCTAGTTGAGTGCCAAAGCGGGGATAACTAGCCAATCCATACTACAGTGACCTAGTCTCACTTTCTAGCTAGGTAACTTGAATCAGTACACAAGCCTTAAAGTCAATGATTCAAATATGCGAATTTACAGAATCAGAAATTACAGCACTTTCTGTATATTTGTCCTCAAACGCCATGTAGCTTTGGAAATGACAAATGTGTGCTTTGCTATTATAAAGCAACATTCTGATACAAATTACTGAATCATTACCTGGAACTGAGGAGTCTGATCACTGAATTAGGCTACTTACAAGCTAACAGGTAGAAGAGAATAGCCATTCGAACGCTCACCCGCAGAACAAACACACAGACACAAGGCACCATCATGCTATGCTTTGTGCAAACACACAAACTCCTCCCACAGAGGTTGACATAATGGAGAAAGAAGGAAAGAAGTGAAAGGATGTGTACACAAGGAATTGAACCAAATCAAATATTTTGGGATATGCTTCACTACCTGCCCTGATAAGGAATAAGATGAATTCATAAGATTTGCCTGGCCTCACAGTCAATAATTGTCAGAAAATTGTCAGACCCAAGACGGATGACATCATGCAGGGTAAATGAAGATCATTTCCTTCTACATTGATTGGTGCTTGGGTTTTGTTTATCCCCTTGCTGCCTGGGCCTTGTAAGTAACCAGATATTGTAGATTTGAAACAGGCTTTCCATTTGCATCACTGGGCAATGAGTGCAGCCAACAGGAAGCCCAGTGATTCAGATAACTTGTTTTAATTGAAATCAATACCAACACAAGCAAATCTGCCTGGAATGGCAGTGCTCTGATGGAATATTTTCATGGCCCCTGCCAATAGCAACCGTTATCAAGAATGAACTATTAACTTCAACAGTGACTCATAGTGCTTTCCAGGAGGAAAATTAAAAAAAAAAAAAAAAAGTTTTGGACCAGTGACAGTTTTCAATTAGTAAAAAAAATGAAATTTTACTTCTTCAGGTCTCTATTAAGTTTCAGTCATAAACTCAAATTCAATTCCTGCCTGAGCTTCCATTAAATGGGAAGAGACCATTAGCCACCCTAGTCCCTCTCCTGCCAGGTCTTCTCCATTCTTTCTTTTCCACACTCACCCAGGTCTGGTGAGAAACAGAATAATTATGATAATTTTTATTGAGTATCTTCTAGGTGCAGGGCCATGTTCTAGTCCAGGAGTCAGCAAAATTTGCCTTTAAAGGGCCGGGTAGTAAGTATTTTAGGCTTTGTGAGCCATACTGTCTTGATTGTGACTATTCAGTTCGCTGATGTAGTGCAGATACATAGACAAGACATCATGAATGGGTGTCCCTATATCCCAATAAAACTTTATTTATAAAACAAGCAACAGGCCAGATTTAGCCTAGAGGCCATAGTTTATGGACCCTGATCTAGACTTTATATGTATCTTCACTGAGGAAAGTATTACTACTCTTCTTCTATAGATGAAGTTGACACCCCTCAAAGCTTCCCCTCTAGTTATGGGTGAGGTTATGCCTAACACCAAAGCAACTCGACTGCCTGACTACAGAAGGCAGCCAGACAACCTGTCGGAGAGCAGAAGCTACACTCCTGGGCCTGATTATTTACAAATGCAGCTGCTAGTTTGCAGAGATGTCCAGTTCTTCTCTCTTGGTGATCCAGTGTTGATCTGACCAAATTTTCACGATGCAAGGTCCGTAAGGAATCAGATGCAACCTAAAATAAGCTCTGTACCAATAGGTAAACCCCTAAAATAAGTTTTCCCCCGATGGCCCCTGGAACCTCCCATTCAATATAAAAAAAAAAATCAAGAATTGGGTCAGATTTGAAGGGAACTTGAGAATTAATTGGCTATTTCACAAGTACCATATTTATAACATTCGGTATTGAATGCCTATATCCCTGGACCTCTCATAGCACCTGACACATAGGAAGTCCTCAAGAAATACTTGTGCCATGTCTTCATGGAATATTGGTGTAATAAAAGTAGATATTATTCCTGCCCTCTGAAAGCTGACACTCCAATAGAAAAGAAAGAAAATATACACACACACACACACAAATACTGTAGTCTGCCCTGCATTCTTGCTTAGAATCAAGAGAATTTAAAACTGCTATCATTGTTCAGAAGAGTAAACGGAGTTTAACTCTTCTCCATGAGCCTATCATCATCAAAGCTGGCTCTTGAAACACGAGTAGGATTAGGTAGGCGGAGATAATGGAGGAAAGGCATCTCGGGCAAAGGAGACGTGGTGAGCAAAGACAGGGTGACGGGAAAAGGTGGCACATCTTAGTAGAATAAAAGCTGCGTGCTTTGACTAGAGCATTGAGCAAGGCAGGGGAATAGTGAAAGAAAAGTAGGTTGGGAGAAAGTATGACTTGAATAATAACAAAAGTTTTGAAATAAAAACTAATGATGGGACGTGTAGTCCCAAACAGAAATTATTTTAAAGTTTTCCATCTTCTCCAAAAAACAAAGTAATTTCCTAATTCAAGAAGAAATTGATAGGAAAAAAATGTTGCTGAATTTGTAATAAGATAGATGACATTGTAGTCTTGAGGTGAAATAAATGATATCACTAAACAATTATCTGTAAAGTTAGGATATTCGTTGTTTGCTCGATGTGTGAATTTACATCTCTTCTAATTTAACTTATCATATCTCAGGAGGTACTATAACCTCAAGAGGTGGGAACTGACTCTGTTTTTCTCACTGTTATGTTCTCACCACCTAGCACAGTGCCTGGTCTGAGACAAATGCCCAATAAATGTTTCAGGAATAAACGTATGAAGTAATACTGTCCTCCACATTGATAAAAACAAGTTTGTTTGTTTGTTTGTTTGTTTGTTTTTCTATCTTTTGGTGTGGTTAAATATATGTCAGCTATTTGAAAGCCAACTAAGAAATTCACAAATATAAGTTCTATTTAAACACACACTAAACCAACAAACATTACTTAGATTAAGACACTTGCCTTGATTTTAGTGTTGATTGATAAAAGAATCAATTAAGCCTGGGTTCTTATTTTAAAATCAAAGCCCTTTGAATTTAGCCATTTGTGAGATGTCCATACAGTTCATTATTTTCCGATAGCTACAAATAATTTTAACACAGAGAGAATCCTAGGCTTATATCAAAATAATGATTATCAGCCTTCAAATTGTTCTTCCATCCCCACCATCATCACCTGCTCCTGTCTGACCCGACTCTAGAGTTTTCTTCTTCAAGTATGATTGTGTTTTTAGCACTTCGTAATTCCAGACTAATTGGTCATTTTTTAAATTAAAATATTTGCAAAATCTTACTTGGCCATATTCTAGCAAAAATATGGCAAACAACATAAGGTAAATTATGGCCTGCAGTCTAGAAGGTTTTCGTGGGAATTCCTATGTCTGTCTGAGCTAGTCTTTGGGGTCTAGACTGAGGGAAATCACTGCCTACATTTCCTAATCACTGAAGCTAAAGCAGGATTTCCGTGCCAAGTAGGCAAAGCATAACCCTTAGAGACACTCCTGCTGCAGAGTAAGATGATGAAACCCCCAGATGGTGGCTTGTTATTTCCACACAGCCTCGGCAAGTGTCCAATGTCGACCAGGAATGAAACCAAAGCACGAGAACGGTAAAGGGCCGTGCAAATTTCATGATAAATTCAGGGAACTTTTTTTTTCTTTTCCTCTTTCTTCTTCTTCTTCTACTTGACTCACCTATTGTTACGTACTTAAGCAAACATTTCTTGGTGGTAATGGTTACAATGGTGGTGGCTGTCATCCCACAGTCCTGCAAGCAACAGCTAGCTAGCTCCCAAGATGATTACAGTGGCTGCTGAGCAGCGTGGCTTCCAAACCCGGAGGTGGAAATTAAATGGCATTTATGTAGCAGAGCTGTAGGGATAATTAGTAATTCGACACACAGCCATTCAGGGCAAGGTCAACAGGAGGAGTAACATAACATCATATGATAACCGTTGAATGGGTGTGTGAAATGAGTGGGTGGTCTAGGCTCAGCTCTGGCCAGGTACTGGTTCCCACAGTCCCAGGCTCGAGAGAGGGTCTAGAGTTCAGCTGCATACAAAGAGTCACACAGACAGCTCTGGCTGGGTACAGTTAGTTGCAAAAGCCCAATGAGACCAGAGGCTGGAGCTCCTTCTGGATAAATAAAGTCATTCAGTGAAGCTACAAATGTATGACATTTTAAGCGCACTGACCTAACTAAATTATACCAGTTAGTATAATTTTTCAACTTGAATAGTTATTCCATTTCTGTGCCACAATATTGTGAAACGGACTGGGCAAGAGTCATGTTACTCCTAAGGAAAATGAGATGTTTGGCTAGAGGGAGGACAGGAAGACTTTGTGTTGAAGTTCTGTTAGCAGGAAAAAATAGAGAACAGCTTGCAATTCATGAGAAATGCTTCAGAGTTGCCTGATACCCCAGGAGTTCACGAGACCGTTGGGTGGACCTTGGTCATTTCTAGCTCTGATATTTTCACCCCTCCTTTGTCCCAACTAGATTCATGAAGGTATCCATTTTCAATAATAATACCAACCTTTCTTTAACAATAGAGATCTCGCTTAACATGTTCAGGGCAAACAAATGAAATAAGCAGAAAAAAGCAAAAATGTATGTCACATTACATCAAGAATTGCTAATAACATTTTTCAACAACAATGCTTTGTAGGCATTTAATTCAACAAATTAAATTTCTCACAGGCCTACTGTGTGTTATTCGAGAAACCGCTCACCCTAGGCCCCAGGCTTCATCTAAAGAGAACCCAAGCGTAGGTCAACACAGAGATATTTTTTCAAATTCTTTACAACAGGGGTCAGTAAAATTTGCCTCTGAGAGGCCAGACAGTAAATACTTTTGGCTTCACAGGCCATACGTTAGTTTTTGTCACACTATTTCACTCTTCCTTGGTAGCCTAGAGGCAGCCATGGACAATATGTCAGTGAGCGGTATGGCCGTGCACCAATAGAATTCTCTTTTTAAAGGAGGCAGCAGACCTCAGACTGTAGTTTGCCAATCCTTGATCTAGAATATGTAAAGTCACCCAGATATCAAACTGAGAGGGAAAGGAAGGAACAGGCAAAGTCCACCATTCTTTTGAAGCGACGCTCTAACTTCTCTTAGTCATGACTATGGAGACATTAATTGTGCCCCTTAGACAAACACAGAAGCAGCTTCACTGTCACAAAAAATGTGATTAATTCATGATTTGTGCTTCATCTACTTTCAAAAAGAACCTGAGCTGGCTGTCACTGGGAATGCATACACACAGGCTCACCTGCATGGTGTGATTGAATAGACTTCCCCAACCAAGGCAATTCTAGGGAGAATTATATGGCATCGCTTGGAAATTCATTTAAGGCAATGATTTGCCTTCCTCTGAAACTTAGTTAAAATGGGCTATGCCAAGCTTGAGCAAACAAAGCCAGCAAAGAGAGAAATTACTATATGCCAATCATGGTGTTAAGTATTTTAAAATGGGCTATCCATTCCATCTTCAATGTTTCAAAGTAAGTATGGTTAGCCACATATGACAGAAAAGAAAAAAAAGAAAAGAAAAGAAAACGTGTTTCCCAAATTTACACAACTAGTAGCTCTTGGAGTTGGAAGTTGAACCCAGTTCCCTCTCGTATCAAAGTATATGGTTTTCTGTTACCCAAGACTGCCTCTTGAGCACAAAAGACCAACATTTTGCCCATCTCAATTCAAGAATTCTCTTAGTTCCTCCTAATTCCTGTTATCTATGACATGATATTATCCTTTGCTCATGGTTGAATCAAATCATATCAACATGAACTTAAACAAAACCCAATCCTATGATTGTAATATAGTTCCTCGGGTTCAAAGATATTTGGCCACTGGTAATCCAAGAAAAGGCCATACGTCAAAAACATTTCCCTGTCCTTGCTTACTCAATTAAAAAGGGCTGGCTTCCAAATAGTCCATAACTCTCATGTATTTAGCTACAAATCAGGCGAGATAGTATAATAATAACAGGCAGAATAGGCAACATTTACTGCACGCATGCACCAGTGACATCATTCAGAATCCTGCGATAATCTTATGAGAAGGGTACTATTAGATCTCCATTGTATAGAAACTTTCTCTTAATAAAGGTTAGAACAGTTTGCTTTGAATCACCCAATTAGTAGGTAGCTGAGCTGGGATTCAAATTCACATCTTAATGATTTCTAAATTCAGATCTTAGAGAAAAATCACAAGAATATTTTTCTTGCTGATCAGCGACAAGACCCCCAATGGGGTAGGTACTGTCTTTCCTGTCACTACCTGAGTGCACTTTTGAGCCCCAGGAAAGGACTTTGAGGAAGAGTAAACAGCTGTCTGGTTCCAGTCTGCTCACTCTTCCTGCTAGAAGAAATCTTACAGAACTTGGGAGCCGAAAGTAGTACCAAAAAAACAAAAAAAAAAGAGAGAGAGGGGACAGACATTTTTGAAGAAGGAACGGCTTAGTAATAAAATCCTTTCAAAAATGTTCTCTGGAGGATTTACATGTATGTATACCTTGGTCCAAAACTGATCACAAGTAAAATTCAAATACTGTATTTGTCAGAACCTCTTACTTACGCAGAGAAAGAATTTGTACAAAACATAAAGGATATCAAGTCAGAGTTCTTTCCCTCTGCTTTATTTTCCAACAGCCAGCTCTCCAGAGCACCCCGTAACAGGTTTTCCAATGTTACTAACCTATGACTTTTTACTGAATTTCAACAAGCCCACATTCTATATGCATTCACCTAAGGCTATGAGGCAAATGACAAACTGTACATTTTACTTCCAAGGAAGAGCATTCCAGTTTCTCTGACATTGTTTCATGTACATTGTCCTTTGAGCCTTTCGTTACAACAGAATACAATGATAAATCTCTTTGCCTATGTGGAATCAAGATATAATTCTTAAACAACAAAGACTGTAATTGTATTAGCAGCACAATGAGTCACCCTATCACTTATATCCTGAATAAATGTGAGATGCATCTGTTGAAATGGAATCCGTGGGCTCCCTTTCATGGGCCAAGTGTCTCCAAGGACAGAATAGTGGGAGGAGGTGATCCAGCTGCTCAGACTACAGATCTTTTGTCCTTGAAAGAAAAAAATCAGGAAAACATTATATAAAAAATAGATGCACACGCTTTACCTTGGGAAAAGATTAACAAAGCTTAATTAGAGCACTGATCATTTGACTGCTTATGTTTCTATTTATTTCTCACAGGGGGTCTGGCAAGAGTGAATTTTCCTCCCTGGAATGTTCCTCAAACTATGATTTTCAAACTTTTTCAAAGTCACTTCAGGGAGGCAAGAGATCATATAATCTACCTGTCCTACCTTCTCTTATTGCTACTGGAAAAAAACAAAACAAAAAATAACCTCATCAAATGATTGGGGAAAAAAAGAGTATTGTTGCTGATAAGGCACCAAGGGAAGAGACGAACAAAATGTCCCATAGTATAATACACAAAAATAGGGCATTAAAATTATTGTATGCAGGGGAGGCCCCTCAGCTATCTAAAACCGCTCAGGGCACACACGAATGGCCTTGGGTGATCTGCAAATGCCCAAGGACCATGACAAGACTACTCTGCAAAAGGAATGAGAATTTTCCTGAGAAAAAGTTGGCTTAGAAGTTGAGGGAGAAAAAAAAAGTATGTGTTCTAGAAAGGATATAGCTGCACCAAGTCTCCTGGAGTTGACTACTTCTCTGTGTCACTCTCACTGCACCGCCCCCCCCACCCCACATCTCACCGATGTAGGGTAAAATGGTCACCATCTAGAATCTGTGGGAATACCACAACATTGCTTGCCCCATTCCTCCCACATATGCCCTGGAGAGAGGGAACCTCAAAGCACAAAGGACACATTAGAAAAGCTATGCCTCACGGATCACTCATCTTCTCACTCTGAGGGGGTCAAGCTTAATTTCTTTTTTTCATTCTGCCAGAAGTAATAAAGAAAAGAAAGGTCCTTACCCTGCTGGGGAAAGGCAGTGCCAAGGGCAGCACTGAAGATGACAGAGTAGCTCTGGCAAAGGCCGAGGCAATTGATGAATGTGCATCGAGGTGCATACCTTGTGTGAGCAGCGGAAAACAATAGCAGGCAAGCCAGCAGCTCAGACAGCAAGACAGCAGACAGCAAGACTAGGCAAGGGGGTAGACCAAACTGACCGGCGTGTGCAGCAGACGTCTGAGGCACCTTATTCTCCTTGCTGTGAGCAAAGATGGGGTGGGACATGATTGCGCTGTTGAAATTAGCCACTGAGAAGACTGGGGACCACTAGGGAGCTTTGTTACCAGGAAGTATCATCAGCATCACAGTGAAGATGTATTGGGTATTTGCTTTGGCCCAGGCACCGTGCTAAACTTTCCATGTGCATTATCTCTTTAATCCCTGTAACAATTGCATATGGTAGATACTACACTTCCCTGGACTAGTATGGCTCTGTTCCAGATGAGGAAAGGGAGCACCTTGGAAAGTTAAGAATCTTGCTCAAGATACCACAGCTGGCACATGGCAGAATGAGGACCGGTCCTTGAGTCTGTCTGACTTCAAAGCTGGATGCTTTAAAGAATGCTAAAGTATGCCCAGCAGCCCTGCTATGTCTCTCTCCTGAGGATTTTCATGTATATTCATATTGGTTCATCATTTGTGCAACAAAGACCATGTGCCAGGCCCAACGCTCCGCACTGGAGAAGCATTTGTGGACAAAAAATCAGCAGTCTAGTGGATGGGCATTCATCAAAGAGTTGTACAGATAAATGTAAAATTACAACCGTGATAAATGCTATTAAAGCAGGTAATAGGGGCATTTGCTTAGTCTGAAGCTTCCCGACAAAAGGCACCAGTGGGTTGACAATAGAAAATTGACTAGCAAATAACTAGGTGAAAGGGTGGTGTTGAGAAAAGCATTGCATCTTGTACTAAAGCCAGGTAGGAGAAAGGGAACTTTGTTGGAGAAAATAATAAAAAAAGGAAGAGGATATTGTTGTGACTTCAGAAGGAGAGAGAGAAAGGGTCTACAAAGGATTTTTTTAAATAGGGGAGTCTTGGCACATGAATCAAGGTTGATAGGAAGAATTCAGTAATAATAATAGTCAACACATATTTTGTTGGTCATATGCAAGACGATGTTCTAAATGCGTTACATATATTTACTCATTTAATCTTTCTTATAAGCCTCTGGGGATGAGCCATTTTTATTATTCTCATTTTACAGGTAAGCAAATAGAAGTACAACATTTAAGTAGTGACCCAGCTAGTAAATGCCAGAGTCCTTGATCTTGACCAATATGAAATCCTACTTCTTCTATCTCGTTGTTGGGGAGGTTATCAAGAGGACATAACTGCCACTTGAACTGTGAGCTGGACCCTGGCAATTGGAGGCTCCTCACCCCCCTCCCCTGTCCTTGGAATGTGCATTCTGCTTGCCTTGCCTCCTCCCAAAAGCCGCCCCAAGGATGTAGCCTTGAGATAGTGATGTGGTATTGAGACCATCTGGATGAACCCAGTTAAGGTCTCTATATAAACTTTGAAGATTTGGCGGGTGGGTGCAGGGATCTGTTCATTTTCTGGTCTCCCGAGACAAGTCTCATGCATAAGCTCCCTTGTTTATTAAACCTGCCGCCTGCCAATCCGGGGGGGCTGCCTCTTTCTTCAGTCTCTCTCTGCCCTCTGTGTTGGGGGCCCAATTTCAGACTATTCAGATTCCGTTTCAGGAAGCTCCTGAGGAGCTTGTGATTGAACATTCATAGAGAAGGGGATGAATATACTAGAGAAAGAGTAATCAGTAGGTGAAGATGGTAGTTCTTAAATAGCAGGAGGAGGGACATGAAAATCCACAGGTACGCTCATTGAAAATCAGATTCCCATCTACCCACGGGGTTTCTGAGTTAGTAAGTTTGGCTTTTTTCAGCACTCAGTCCAAATGATTCCAAGGCAAGCGATCCAGGGACACAACTTTAAGGAATACTACTTTGCTTTAACAACCGGGAAAAATAAGCATAGATGCAGGGAGGTGGGTGTGTTTGGTAGAGGAGCTTGGGGAGGTAGCCCTTTAATGGCCTCTGTGAAGTACGATGTAGCACACACAAGCAGGACAAGGCAAACCTGGGTGTCACCTGAAAGATCCTCACCAACTATGAAAGAATTGAGAACAACCCACCCCTGACTTTGAGAACCATTGTCCCAGTGGATTACTCTGTGACTCGTCCGTTCTTGTCCCCCAAACGGTTAAAAAGCATGCTATGTCTATTCCTCAAGCAATTGCAGGAAGAAATATGTATCCTAAGAGAGTGAAAGGAAAGCCAGGTGATTGAAGAAAGACTAGATGAAGAATAGAACTAAACCAAGTCTGCCAAGGTTGCTACAGACTACAAGTCCTAGAAGAAGGAACCAATAAGATCCAGAAGAAGAAAAGATGTATTTTTGGTGGAAGGGGAAGCAAATGGGAGACTTGGCTTATTTATAGTGTCCTTGTGTTTGCAATGAGTATTGTTTAAAGCTTAACTTTATTCCAGAATTATTTCCCAGAACTTCCTACCAGGCCTCCCGGAACACTGAGATTCACATATGAAAAATTGACAGGGACAACAGGGGACAGCTGTGGTCTTCAACTTACATAGCTAATGGCCTTTCCCCGATTCTTACAGCACCAAAGAGCACCAGCCAACACATGCTGTAAGGATGTGACCAGCTGTAGGGAAAACATTCATTATCAAGGAGAATTGCCCAACTCCTCAGTCTTCCGCTATGGAGGAAAAAAAATCGACAAATGGAAATATCAAAAGTTGACTTCTCTTCGTTCTTTCATTGTCGTTGCCTGTTTCAGTCACCCACAAGAAACAAACCCATGGGTTTGAAGTTATTTTGAACTGTCCACTATCTGTATATTTCACAATTTATAATCCACATATAACCCAAATGCTTCACTTAGCCAACAATTTCCATTGTTCCCTCCTCCTCACCCGTAAATAACTTTCCTGTCACCTTTAACTAGAGGAAAATGCCTAGCTTAAGTTTAACCTTGTCCCGCCTCAGCCTGCTACCGTGAACTGAAATTGTCACCATCCAGTGAACAGCAAGGAGCCTTCTGGCTTCTGGTTCTCCATATAAGGAACTTGCACCCTTTTATCCTCACAAGTAGAAAGCCAACAGACTGAAAAATCTTGTCTTATACTTGAAAAAGAGGGGAGGACATAGGGCAGAAACCATGCCTCACAAGACGGGAGAGATACACAGGGAGATACAGGGGGTCACAGCTCACAGGAGAGAGACTCAGGTGCGGAAACCACCTGGGGAAACAGTGCTGGGCCAGGAAAACCTGAACGGCTTTGGACAAATAGCTGGAGGCTCAGTGTGGACAACTCTGGGGGAGAAAAACTCCAGAGAGACCCAGTCATGGGGGTCTTACGATATCCACAGTATTGTAAGAAGTAAAAGGATCACCTCCGGCCCCGTGAAAGTGAACTGGGTGCAAAATGTAGCATCCTCGTCTTCAACGCCACGTGAATTTCATGGGAGAGGACATAATTCATTCACTAAATGGAACTGGGAGCAGAACTTCCCTAGGTAACCAGGGAAAAATGTCCATGAACGCAGGCCAAGCCAAAGCTGCCATTCCCGGCCTCGTGGGCAGCCAGCCCACCCTTTCGGAAGTGCCTCAGACAGGCCTGTGCTGTGTTTCTCCAGCAAGGAAGTTTCCTGTAGGTCGCAGTGGCTCCTGGCCTGACACTGGGCGAACAGCCAGAGCTCGGTCATCTGTGCCCCTCATCCTGTCAAGGGGAGCAGTCAGAGAATCCCCATTTAAATGACCTCAGCAGAGCTGATGGAAAAACAGGAGGAGAAAGAAGAAATATGCAGGACAGTCCAAGGGGTTATGGAGAATCATTTAAATGCACATATACGTAATACAATATTTACGTAGACGTATAATAGGGGTATGTACCTAACACACAACATACATAATGTATACTAGGTCTATATGCATGTGTACATGTACATGTGTATATTTTCTGTATTTTCTGTATCATATGTATTTTATATATAGGCATAAATATAAAAATACATACACACATATATATACATATATATGTATATGTATATATGTGTATATATATGTATATATATATGTATATAAAATATTGCCTTTCCTTTTACCCAACACATACTGGCTTTGATTTCAGGGTTTCAGAGCATAACCAAGAGACTCAAGAGAATTAAAATTAAAAACACAGAGCAGGTTTCTAGCAGGAGAGATGGTTGTTGTCGAAACTTGATTTGCAAGGCCAGGCTGAAAAGCTGATCCAGCCCACGGCAGACGGGTGCCTGAGGAAAGAAGTGATTTGGCAGCCGCTTCCAACATCCTTCCATCTCCAAACATACAAGTTCAACAACCCACGCTGTTCCCTCATTCTTCCTCCAAATAGGAAGAAACACTTCTGGTAAGACATCTGTTTTCGCTCCCAAATGCCCTCAAAACACACTGAACAGCCGAAGACCTGCCTGCTGGGAGGGGGCTGGCGTGGAAAGGGGCGGGCTTGGGACCACTTGGGTGGCAGGCAGATCTTTCCATGCCCCAGGCACCTGGCCTTTGAAGTTTGGAAAACTTCATCCATGGCACATTGATTTTCATGTACTTTGATTCTTCGGGACATTAAGAGATGTGAAGAGGATAAACTTGCCTCCCCAAAGGAAAAGGGAGAGCAGAGGAAGGACTTATGGATGTGCACGTTTTCCTGTCACCACAAATAATCCCGTAATGACCAGTGCAGTCTGTACTCAAACAGGCCTACGGCTGCAAAGAGAAGACTCCTTGCTTCCTTAGTGATAATAACATTCCTAATGGCAGTGGATCGGTGAAGCATAAGTCTCCTTAGATGACTGAAAAGATCCTTGTTTAAATGGCAGAACGGCATTGCCTGTCCCAAAGCACACAGGACAAGCACACTGTGGTTCTGCTCCCAGCTGTTTTTGTTATTTTCTATCTCAGAGGAGCCCAGCCTGGCTGCTGTCTCTCCCGGCTGGACTGTTGTCCTACTGTTAGAATGCAGTTTTAACTGAAGGTAAACATCACTAAAGCAAACCGCGGATCTTTGAGCAATTGCAAAGAGAAGGCTCGTCCCTGTGGGATCGCATGTTAAAGCTCAATGTGACGTGACAGAAGCCTGCTGAACTAGAGGATGGGAGGCCCTAGCTACGAGGATTCTCAGAACTGCCTCCGTCAGCATGGGAGGCTCCCGACGACCTGTCTCCATCTCCCTGTCTAGGCCTTACACTCAGTTCTTCCAGTCTTCTCCAGTCATGTTAAGCTTCTTCTTGCCTCGGACTAACCATGAATTTAATGCCTCCCTGGCTCTTCTTGAACTGGCTCTCTCCCCTCCCCTTTGCAACTCTAACCAGCCCGAAGAACCTGGCTCCTCGGGCACGTGAGACTTTAGACCACTGGATTGTCCCTTCTCCGACGTCTGCTGTATTCTCTCTTGCATACAATTAACTGACCTTTCAAACTATCCTGTTCCCTAGTTATCAGCACTATACAAGCAATTGTCTCCTTAAATATGTGTAAACAAATATGTCAATGAAAAAAGATATTATATGTGGTCTAAAAAATAAGACACATTGATGGGTAAAAGGGGGGCCAGGGTGGGAGTGAAATTTTAGATGGGCAATCAGGGAAGACACCATGGAGGAGGGTACATTTGAAATGAGCAAAGAGGCAGCCATACACAGGACCAGGGAAGGTGCAAATGCACAGAATTCCAGGTGGCAACTCGAAAAGGCCTAAGAGGAAACTCCCTAGTGGTCTGGGAGGAACCAAAAGAAAGCTGGTGTGTGATGGAGAAAGTGATATTGATGAGAGCAGGAAAGAAGGCAGCAGGAGATTGTGCGGGGCCATGTTGGCTGGATAAGGAGTTTGGGTTTCATGCTAAGAGCAATGGACAATCCCTAGAGGACTTTAATCAAGGAAGCAATTGAAGCTGGTTTATGTTTTTGACAGATTTCTCAGTTTGCAGTGTGGTGAACAGACCAGAGCCTAGAAACTGACCAGTTGGGATTCTAGGAAAAAGTGAGAGAGGCTGGCCCTAGGGTGGTAGCCATGAAGATGAGAAGTGGTCCAACTGGGGACATATTCTGAAGATATTGCTGGCAAGATTTGGTAATGGATCAAATACAGGTCATGAGGGAAAGATAGCAATGAAAAGTAGTTGCTAGAAAAAATAACAATTGCTAGATTTGGGGTCTAAGCAACTAGACGTCACATGACCCCGGTGGACTGATGTTTCTGTAACATCTCAGTCAATAAACATTGTTATTACCTACCAATCGTTGAATACCTATGATGTATTGTATTTGTTTTAGCCATTACTTATAAGTGCTACATAAGCTTGTAACGTAGGCATTGTGACCAGAATTTGACAGATGAGGAAAGTGACCCTCAAGTGGTTAATTTGCCCAAAATCACACAGCTGAGGCAGGTTTCAAACAACATCCGATGTGACTTCAAAAATCTATACTGGTTCCATTCCATTATAACTCCCTTTACTTTTCCACTGAGTGCATTAGCACAGAAAGGAGACCAGACAGAAAGACAGTAGAAGTGAACTTCATTTCTCTCTGGATAGTGGGATTACAGAAGACTTTTAGTTTTCTGTACGCCTTTCTCAGAAGTATTTTGTGTTTGGTTGGTTAGTGGTTTGTGTGTTTTAATTTTCTGTAAGGAAAGTTGAGGAATCTAAAGCCAGGTCTGAAGACAAGCAGATTCAAATTCCTGCACTACACCTCAATAGCTATACATCCTCCCGCCAATGCCTTAGCTGCTAAGAATGTTAAGTTCCTTGACTATAAAGTAGATGTAATAACATTGATGTTGGAGGAGTGTAAGGATTAAGTGAAAAATGTAGGGAGAATTTAACAGAATATCCAGCAAATAGCAAACGCTCAATAAATAAGTGGTATTTATTTTAGTGGTAGCTTCCCAAAGTGGACACAGCACAATTTTGCAAGTCAGTATTTTATTTGCTGTGATTATTTCTATCTCACTGGATGAGGCAAATCTGACAAAAGACAAAGTGACTTGCCTAATAGGATAAATTAGAGCTAGGACAAGAATTCTCATTTCTCACTTCCGGAACATGTCCACTAAATCACCCAGTGTCTTGTATATCATCTATTTTTTAAACTACTAACCAATTACTTGCTTCTAGATTCTGTAGGCATCCAAACCATAGCTGCTACAGACTAGACATTCAAATGAATAAACTATAAAGTCATGTAATCGTGCTCAAGGAAGACTCCTACATCAAAGTTCTACCAAGAATACACACTGCTGAAAAATCTGTGCTAGCAGGAAAATTATCCGAGCTTTTTCATTTGGAAGATCTACAATCTGTTAAATATGTGTCCTAAAAGAAATACATTTTCTAATCTACTTTATCAAGTCATGTGACATAGTGAATTCTGAAATCTGCAACACAGAGATCACTTCCTTGTAAGGCTAAAACAATTCCCTTGAAGTAATTGCTAAAATGGGAAGCCATCCTGATAGCTGGCTAATTTTCAAAAACACCAGAAGAATTTAGCAAAAATTACAGATTTCTCCAAATCCAGATTCTCAGAGATTCTGATCTAGTGTACCTGGGATGGGGTCTAAGAATAAATGTTTTTTAAGAGCTGATCATTGGTAACCAGGGAAATGCAAATTGAAGTTGCAGTGAGATACCACGTCACAATCATTAGGAGAACTACAATCAAAAAGATAAGTGTTGGTGAGGATATGGAGACACTGAAATCCTCTTACCCTGCTGGTGGGAATGTAAAATTGTGCAGCAGCTTTTGAAAACAGTCTGACATTTCCTCAGAAATTTAAACATAGAGTCACCATATGACCCAGTAATTCTGCTCCTAGGTACAAACACAAGAAAATTGAAAACATATGCCCAGTCAAAAAGTTGTGTATGAATATTCATAGCCGCATTACTCATAACAGCCAGAAAGTGGAAACAACACAAATGTCCATCAAACAATGAAATGATTAATAAAATGTGATCTGTTTATACAATGGGAGATCATGTGTCCATAAAAAGTAGGAAAATACCGATACGTGCTGCAACATCCATGACTCTTGTGCCAAGTATAAGAAGCCAGACATGAAAGACCACCTATGGCCTGACTCCATTGATATGAAATGGCCAGAAAAGGCAAGTGTATAGAGGCAGAAAGTAGATTGATGTGAGGGTGGGAATGCCCTTCTCGTGGATATAAAGATTTTGGGAGTGGATATCTAGTGGATATAAAGATTAGAATATTCTATAATTGCTTGTGGTGATTGTTGCACCACTCTGTGAATGTACTAAAGCCACTGAATTGTACAATTGTACAATTTAAAGCATACATAAATTAATTATATCTCAGTAAAGGTGTTATATTTTTTAAAATGTTGCCCAGGTGATTTCGATGTGTAGACTGTTCTAAATTCTGGCTACTCAAAGTATGGACCATGAACTAGCCGTATCTGCAACACCTGGGCGTTTGCTAGCAATACAGAATCTCAATGTTGGGCTGAAACCTGAGATTTTGCATTTGAACAAGAACCCTGGGTGGTGGAAACACATGTTAAGTTTGAGAAGCTCTGCTCTTTGAACCTTCTTAGAACATGTCTCCTCAGTCCAAATAACGGAGCATGGGCTTTGCCCTCCTTAGTGCCTAAATTAGATGAGCATGCAAACATCAACGGGTCATTCAATTATTGGAAAATTTGCCAAACGTCCTTGGCAAAGTGAAGACTTTCATAACTAAGTCTCCTTCGTATATCATAGGAATTTTATTTTTTTATATTTTTTATATTTATTTAAGAGAGAGAGATTGAGAGAGAGAGAGAGCACACAAGCAGGGGAAGCAGCAGAGGGAGAGGGAGAAGCAGACTCCCCACTGAGCAGAGAGCCTGATGCAGAAACCCTGAGATCATGACCTGAGCCAAAGGCAGATGCTTAACCGACTGAGACACCCAGGTGCCCCTGTCATAGGAATTTTAGGTGTCACTATCCCACGGGAGAACAGAATGGTGTTTCTGATTTTAGTGGAAGGGAGAAGAGGATTATGTTAATTTGATAGCCAACCAGAGCTGAGGTGGAGAGGTTTAGGCAGTGAGAGTTGAGGAGAAAGCAAATATTTTCATGATTCAACCTACAACATCAGTCTCTTCTTCATTGTTTTTTGTTTGCTTTCACTTACTGTAATGAACAATTTATGACTTTTTTTTATACTGTCACAAGACAGCTGTGATTTTCTTTCACACTTGATGTAGCCATCATGTGTTTTATCCTATCTCCACCAGTTAGGGGGCCTTTTTCTTTTTCTCTTCTTTCTTTTATTTTTTATAGCCTTGCTGAGGACGTTATGCTAAGAGATACAAGCCAGACACAGAAAGACAAATACTGGATGATGCCCCTTTTATGTGGAACCTTACAAAGTCAAACTCCTAGAATCAGAGAGTAGGGTGCCTTTTTTAAAATTTAATTCTGCATCCCTGAGCTGTTATGTTGGGCCCGAGGGGCGGTGTTTTTAAGCCGACAGGCACAGCATGGTCACTTGGTATTCCAATTAACACTACGGGGTCAACTTACCTCAAATGCAGGTCATCACGCACTCACACAGAATTGTAAAAACCACAAAACTTTGCAGTAAGAGACCATTTTTATGTCCTTATTCTATTCACAGTGGCTGTGTTGCACAGCTGTTGGATGGACAGTAGATTAACCTCGTTTGAATCTCAGGAATACTGCTTAATAGCAGTATGATTTGTGCAGAGTATTTAAGCCTCGGTGTCCTCTTCTCTAAATTGATATAATAGCGTCATAAAATTGTTGTAAGGAAAAGATGGCATATAAAGTACTTAATACACTTCTTAGAACATAGTAAGCTCACGATAATGTTTAGCTAGTATTATTATCATTGTCATCAAGATTCTAAGCAGGGATATCAGCAATGCATGACAGTATATTTGCTTTTAAACCATTTTCTAATCTGACTATAATTTAGTTTAAAAAGATGGAATGTATTTGTGGTAAACTTTGACAATCTATAAGGCAAAATGAGTTTAGACGTAGGCTATAGAACATCAGGTAAGATGTCTGAACGCCTGAGTTAAAGACGCTTACCAGAGAGTAGCCAGCCTGTATCAATCTTTTATGTCAACCAGACAAGTCGGTTATCAATAATACTGCCTGTTATGGGTTGATAGGTTGGACTGTGTCCCACTCAATATTCATATGTTGAAGTCCCAACCCTAGTAGCCCAGAAAGTGACCTTATTTGGATATGGTGTTAGTGCGGATGTAATTAGTTACATTAAGATGACACCATACTGGAGTCAAGTGGGTCCCTTATCCAATATACCTAGAGCCCTTATAAAAAGGGGAAATGTAGACATAGACACATAGGGAGAACACTATGTAAAGATGAAGGTAGAGATCTGGGTGATGCTTCTACAAGCCAAAGAATGCCAAAGATTGCCCATAAACTTCTAGGAGCTGGGACAGAGGTGTGCAGCAGACTCTCTCACAGCCTTCAGAAGGAACCAACCCTGCCACACCTTGACCTAGAACTTCCAGCCTCCAGAATTGTGAGACAATACATTTCTGTTGTTTGAGGCATCTGGTTTGCGTGCTGCGTTACGGCAGCCCTAAGAAACTAACCAAGTGTCAATGAGTGGCTCGGGAGCGAATGATGCAGGCCAATGGTTTCACATGTTTTGCCTAATTCAAATCACTGGGAGGGCTGCTTAAGACTATACAGCCAGGCCTCCCCTCCAGAGTTGCTAATTCAGTATATCTGGGGCAGGGATGGAGAATTTATGTTTCTCATAAGTTCCTAGGTGATACCCAGGCCATTAACTTAATCTCTTCATGAGTCAGTTTTCTCTTATATAGCATAATAATGGATGTTGCAATCACAAAGATGCCAGATGTATTAAATGAGTTAGTATATGTAATGTAATGGTAAAATGATATATAGCATTATGTAATGACTTGCTTTATTATTATTATTATTATTACTCTTAAGCATGTTAAGTATTAAGGGGATGCTAATAAGAGGTTGCTGTTGAGAAAAGCTTTTTTTTTTTATTTTTATTTGTTTATTTGAGAGAGAGAGAGCACAAGCAGGGGGGCGGGCAGAGGCAAAGAGAGAAACAGACTCCCCCCTGAGCAGGGAGCCTGACATGGGACTCAATCCCAGGACCCTGGGATCATGACCTGAGCTGAAGGCAGATGGTTTACCAACTGAGCCAGCCACCCAGGTGCCCCGAGAAATCCTAGAAAAAGCTTTTTAGAGAAAAGCGAGTTTTGAACAGTTCTCATATAAAGAAAAAAAATCAACTGAATTGATTCACCCACTGGAGACTTTCCAAAGTCATTATAGTAACTGGTAGGAAAAGTGATTAGGAAGTTGAATACTCTAATGAGCCTAGATGATCAACACTGGTGACAAGTGCCCCAAGTCTGCATTTTAAAATAAATTAAAATAATACAGATCAGGGAGCAAGACAAACTGAGACTGTCTTTCTTGGCCAAGTAACCACCATGTTCTTCAATATTTATCTGGATATGAGCACACTCATATGAGGTATATATTGTTGTCATCAACCCAAAGAGGCCCATGATAAGTCACTTTTTAGTTGCAGGAATGGAGAACTTAACCTTCGAAGGGGTCACTTGACAAGTCTCAGACCATTGCACTCCTAGAAATTTCACCGAGTAGGGAGGCCCCCAAATTTCTGTGGGATATACTTCCTACCTCCCAGCTGGCAAATGTCTTTACCAAGTGGCTCAAAGAGTTGCTTCTTCTCCTCCCCAGGTCCAATCAGCGTAACACCATCACTCTAATGATCCAGTGGGAGGTCTTGTGGAAGCGATTCTGACTGCATTGGTGACGTCGGGGTGAGTATTTAATGATATACGTGCAAAAGGTGCTTAATGCAGTTCCAGGCCTGACCAAATCCTTGACAAATGTGACTTATTGTTGCTCTGCTCAGGATCGATTCCATACATCAGGATGCTAAGCAGGGACCAGCAGCCGCAGCGGCTGAGGAAAGCTGATCATAGAATTGGCTTCTCTTCTACAAAGTGCTCTCGCTTGTCCTTTCCTTATTTACCGTGAAATTGTTTTTCACAAGATATGAATGAACGTTTTACACAACACCCCAATAAATATTTCTAAAATTAAAGCCCCACTTAATTGCATCTCAGCAATGTTCCCTTGTGACTACCCCATTAGGCTTAATGAATAATTCACTGGCTTCCTAGGGTGTGTTGTATTCATCTTAAGAGCAAGAAGAAATCATTTGGTGTTTGCCTTTTAGCACCCCCCCCCCCTTTTCCTCTTTGCAAATGGAGGCAAACAGATGTCTAGCAGGACAAACCAGCAGGCTGTGGAAGGTACGGCTCGCCCACGCCAGGTTAGGTGGGAACTAGACCACCTCCACCCCTCGTCCTGGCAGGCAAGGCTGTTTTGGGGCCTCTGCCCTCCCCAGACACTTGCACAGCCGCTGCCTCCTGGGCGTTGTGGCTTAAGCCATGCCGGGCAGACGGCAAGATAGACGTCAGGCTGTGGGTGAGCCGCTGGCAGTGGGGATTTTGCTCAGCGAACTGCAGGCAAAGGGAGGATGCTTGGGATCCCCAGGCTGCAACTGCCCGGCGCCGGAGGGTCGCGTGATCGCAGCCGCAGCCAGAAGCCTCCTTTCTCCCAGCGGAGCTGCGGGGGAGGGGGGAGGGGGAATGATGAAAGGACTTTCCTTCTGACATCTTTCATCCACCCCAGGGCATCACCTGTTTGGCAGCAGTGCAAGTCACAGCCATATGTCCGTCTGATTTATTCCCTTTTTTACTGTTTCCATTAAAAGCCAAGAATTTCCTTCTACTGCGACTTCCTCCCCCATTCCTGAAAAGAAGCCCTTAGAACTGGCCTGTAAGACTCCAATGTACCAAGATTGAGAAAGGGGCATGGACCCTGGCTCTTCCAACCAGAATGTGCCTACCCCTTCATATTAAAATTATAATAGCTGTCACGGATACAGAGTCAACTCTATGTCTAGCAGGATTATTTCATCTAATACAAAATAAATACTATTATTATCACAATTGTACAGATGAGAACACTGAGGCTAATAGAGGTGAGTCAACTTGCCTAAGGTCACATAGCTAGAGCAATGAGGCTAGGTTTGAAACTTGGGTGGGGTAGCTTCCCCCACTTATCTGCTAGGGATCCGTTCCAAGATCCCCCAGTGCACGCCTGACACCATGGATAGTCCTGAGCCCTGTATATATTATGTTTTTTCTATACCTACATACTTATGATAAAGTTTAATTTATAGATTAGGCACAGTAAGAGATTAGCAAGAATAACTAAAAATAAAATAGAACAATTAGAATATACTGTAATAAAGTTTTCGTGAATGCAGCCGTCTGTTTCTCTCAAAATATCTTCCCGCACTGTATTCCTCCTTCTTGTGATGAGGTGCAGTGATAAGATGTTTGCATGAGGAGATGAAGTGAGGTGAATAACGGGTATTGTGACAGTGTCAGATTACTATTGACCTTCTTACTATATGTCGGGGGATCATCTGCTTCCGGATGGGTTGACCACAAGTAACTGAAACCCCAGAAAGCAAAACTTCAGACGACTGTAACCTGATTCCAGAGCCAAATTCTCGAATTTCCAGATTCTCCAACCCCATCCCAACCCCTTTCTTTGGCTGATATCTTCTCTTTTCGATTTTTTTTTTCCTTTTTAAATTTGGACCTCAATTTGTGATTTGACCTACATGAATGACAAGCCCTGCGTCTTTGCTCAGTTTGGTGATAAGAATAGTGCGTGCATAACTGGGTGTTAGACGCAACTAATGAATCATCTAGCTTTACATCGGGAACCGGGGATGTACTGTATGGTGACTAACATAATATAATAAAAAATCATTAAATAAATAAAGAAAGAAAGAATAGTGCATGCATTAAAAAAAAAAAAGAATAGTGCATGCATGGGAATCTATACACTTAGTTCTTTTACCCTTTCAAGTTCTCCTTGTTTTTTGAAAATCTCCTTGGAGCTATTTGGAATATAATAGCACAAAAACCAATACGGTCTAGATTGCCAAGAAACTGAGTAAAATCCTATGTAAGAACTGGTGTGTCCCCAAATGATATACTGGAGACCTTTAGACTTGACGTTGGATGCCTGGGTTTTAGTGTTGCCTCTGTTCGTTGCTATGTAGCCGACCCCAGTCATGTCACTCAACTTCCTGAGTTTAGGTTCCTTTTCCAGAAAATGAGGGAAAGCTGCAATATCTGCTGCAGGAACGCTGTTTTGAGGATGACACCTGGTGAGGTATTACGGTTGCTCTCAGCTCTCACCATGACCCCTCCTTCTGCTGCCTTTCATCAATGCTCTGTAACCAAGGGAAGGACGGGGCACTATGAAGGATGAGGGGTGAGACAGGTAAAACTGCTGCCAGTAGGAAAGCGGAAAAGCTCTTCTCACTTCCTCTGGGAGCCTCCTGGGAGGCACCTCTCTGCCCAGCACTGGCTCCAGTAGCTCCCAGGTCTGAAGGGCCCTGCTTTGTGGGAAGGTCACATCCTGGTTCCCACAGTTTCAAAATTCAGCTCTGAATCATAACCATTCTCCCTCACGTCCTCCACACAGGCAGCCTATAACAAATGGCCATCAGAAAATCCCTATCGTAGGGGCGCTTGGGTGGCTCAGTCAATTAAGAGTCAGACTCTTGATTTTGGCTCAGGTCCTGATCTCAGGGTCATGGGATTGAGTCCCCCTGCCCTCAGGTGCTCCATGGTCAGTATGGAGTCCGCTTGTCTCCCTCGCCCTATGTCTTTTCTCCCTCTTGTGCACGCACACATTCTCTCTCTCTCTTTCTCTCTAAAATAGATAAATAAAATAAAATATTTAAAAAAATAAAAATAAAATGCCCATTGTCAGTTCATTAGTGACATGAAAAAGAAAATAAAAGAAAATGTGTGTCTTGATTGAGCAGTAAACCCAAATCAGGGGTTCCCATGCATTCTCCTCAGTACTCCAGACATAATTAGAAATGGAGGCACACAGTGAAATTATGCCTTCTATGAAAATAGTGCCTGGGTTAGTTTGTTGTAGTTAGGTTGGAAAAAAAAAAGACACTTAAAACTTCTGGAAATAATTATAGCCAAAGAGAACTTCCCAGTTCCTCTCTAGAGAACGACTTTGACTTTTGTTTCTTCATTGCACTCCTTATCACCTGCCAAGGAGTCATGCATTGTCGTGAAAATCTATAGTGGGCACCACCATCTTTGCCCTTCCTTCCCTGGGCTTGACCGCGTGTGCGGCAGCCCCTCAGCCACACTGCTCCCGCCATTGTCACTCTCCTCCCTCTCCCCATAACTTCATTTTTCTCACTACTGCACAGCTTCTCCATGTTATGCTTGCACTGTTTCCAAGTCTGTCTCAAATAGGAAGACATCTCAAGACTTATCAGCACCCTTCGCACCTATACTAGGACTTTCTTAGGTCTTTGGACTGAGTATCATTTTAAAGGGAGGAAAGAGGAGAGAGAAGCCAGGCGATTTGTGACAATAAACACACACTGAGGCAGATGAGGGTGGGGTAGGGATGTGGGAGAGAAAGCCTAAGGCCACCTGTTTGGAATAGATTAGTGAGATTTAAACAAAAACATCCCTAAATTTCCACTCAACCCCCAGGATAAGGGTGTGTTTTCCAATTTCTTACTCCCACCCTTTACCCTGAAAAGGGAGAAATGAAGAGAGATCGGCTTGAGACCAAATGGGGCAAGGCTCTCTCAGAGCAAAATGGAGCCTTGACTGGGGCTCATGGGGTGGTCCACACTCTGGGACACAGACAGCGGGAGAGGAAGCAACAGCTGCAGGAGCTTACCTCCATGGAGAAACTGCCAGATGACCCAGAACTCGGGATTGCGTTTCACAGAGGGGGGTGCCCAACCCCCCTGAGATAGGACATTATGTACTCTTTCAGGACAGTAGCTGTACCATGGTGATGGTATTTCCTGAGTTAAAAAGGCAAAACAAATAAGCTAACCAAAGACTTTATAAATTGGTAAATGCAATTATATAAGTAGATTCTATAATACATCTTATGTAAATACATTTATTGAGATTTAAACCATTTTATTAGAAAATAATAAAATTAAGATTGTCTTAGAAAAAGGTTGAACATATATTTGTACTGTACTTATACTTATAATCACTCCCTGTAGGGCTTTAGGTATGTGCTTGAATGCTCTTGCACGCGTGCGCACACACACACACATGCACGCTTATACACTCTTATACATATGCAAGCTCGCTAGTGAGTATTTTGAAACGACTTAGCCTGATCATTGATGCATTTCAATCATGTTCTCCTAGAGAAAACTCTAATCCCTCAGAAGGTCCTTATTAGTGAACTGGCACAGCCTGGCTGATGGGGGAAAATGATCATACCCGGTAATGGTTATGCTGACATTTAGACAGATTGGCTTGACCTTCAGATTTCACAGTGTGCACCATGGCATTGGGACTCACTGTTGACTGAAGTCAAAATTAATGCAAACTGTTTGGGGCTATTTGGTCATATTACTAAATGTCCATTCCTTTGACCCAGAGATTCTACTTTTAGAATGTTTGAGGACTTCTGTAACTGCACTGTTTTCAATGTGAAAATTGAGAACAACAGAATGTCCATCAATAGGAGATTGGTTAAGTAATTTGTTATTCCCATAAAAAAAACACAATATAGATCCATATGTATTGACATGTAAAGATGTTCACAATATATAGTTTAAGGGGAAATGGAGATTGCAGACAGTATATAGAACAATACAGAACATGGCTGGATTTTGATTAATGGAAATACGAATTATATATATATGTACATATAATATATAAACATGCATACATCCTAGTTATGCATGGCAAAAAATCTGCAACAAAATATTAACAGGGTTATACATGGACAGTGTGATTATATCTCATATTTTTTAAAAGTTATTTTTTGCAATGAGAAAATATTATTCTATAATCAGAAAACATAGCAAAACTATTTCAAGCAAATCCCTCTAGGAGGAGCTTCCTTACCTACATGTGCATAGCCAGTCTTCTCCTGTGCACAATCTTCTCCTGAGCACACGAGCCGAGTCCCACAGGGATGGCCAGTTGTGCTCTGGGGCCAGGGGAGGGTGCCGTGGAAGGGACTCATGCTGGAGCCACAGCCAGACTGGCCTCTACGATCTGTTTCACACTGGCATTTTGGCAAGACTGCATGCCAAGCACCAAGATGGTGACCAGGCAATTAACGCACAAATTCATCTCTGACTAATCTGTGATAGATAAGTTGGCTCTTCAACTTGAGAGTTTGGGAAATATAGAGGGTAATTCACTGAACACTGACTTGGGATCATTTACTATGATATTTAGGTGCACATGTCCATACATAAGCCTGTCTAGCGTGATTGCATTTGGTATATTCATGGATGTGTTGTTCATTCCCAGCAATGTGTATTACTGCGTATCAGGCAGCGGTTGGGGCATTCAAAGCTTTCATGTGCACAATGATTCAACAAAGCAAAGCAGTCAATTCTTGACTTTTGAATTCCAAAAAAAATGTTTGACACCAGAGGGACAATAGCATCAGAGGAAAAACAGTCAAGCAGCTGAAGGACTCTTGGCATGCTATTTTTAGCTCTTAATGAAAAGGTGTATGTGAATGATTCTTGTTCTAAGAGCAAATCATCCATCCCAACTTCTCCCCCACCCCAATGAGAGATAAAATCCTACAGAGGAAGGTAAACGATAAGAAGCAAAGAAAAAGTAAGATGTTTCCATGCTGTTCAGTGCCTCTAAGAAAAGGCTGTGCATCCAGCCCCTTCCCATAACCCAAGTCAGGGCAGTCAGAGGACAACAGAAAAACCCAAGGTCTGTTTGGGATTCTGAGAGTAGAAGAGAAGGTGCTTTGTTTCCCAGGTGAGGTTTGGGGCCAAGAAGGAGCTGCTCCAGCATAGCATGAGAACTATAAACAACCAGTGCTCAGGAGAGATGTATAAGCAGAGAAGTCTAGAGAAGCTTCACGGAGGGCCTCGAGCCCTAGTGGCACAGTATGCAGCCAAGAGCCACACGGACGTGGTGGCAATGGGCCAGAATAAACCCCTGCAGTTGGAGTAAGGGGGCATGATACCTGCTCCCTCATGCTTAGATAGTATGCTTGACCCCAGAACATAAATGCAAGATCAAGAAGAAAACAGGAAGGAAAGAACACACATGTACCGAGTCTACCTTGAGTTTACAAAGCTTAAATTGCCACCACTTGGGAGATTTTGTTAGAAATAAGTTCGGTTACGGGAAACTAGAAAAAATTAATGTGCACCCTGAGTTGTGCATAATAATGTACTTGAGCCACATAAGCTGAGGATCTCAGCTGAGGGATTCTTCTCCACCCAGGGAATCCTTGGCATCAGCCAAGGCCATTCTCAATGTCATATCTAATCTTGCTGACCTGCCCCCACTAGCTATGCTGATCATTCTGGCTGGCCACGCACTTAACCAGTGTAGCCTCACACAGACCACTATATTTTTCTGGGACCCCCCCCCCACCCCAGTACATGTGTCCTTGGGTAGACCCTCTTACAATTGCAAGGACCTTTACATCTGCCCTTTATTTGATAGGAAAAGAAATGATTTGGAGTAGAACGTCACTGTTCTAAAGGACTTATTTCTATTTCCTTTATAAACACTCTTTCCAATCCTCCCCCTCCCCAACACACACACACACACACACACACACACACACACACACACACACACACATTTCTTTCAACGTGCATGTGCCTTTCCAACAACTAGACATAAACATCCTGATCTTGGCTGTCCAGCTGGAACCAGGAAAGGCAAAAACAAAACAGTCATTTCTGTATTCCAGTGCAAAGTCTTCAGTGTTCTTCACACCCTCTAGTCCTACATCACCGCTAGATGCACACCATAAACAAGAAAACGAGGGACTGGGAGAAAAAGGGCTACCAGAGGCCATCCCAGTGCTCAAGTTCAAAGATAATATATCAAGAATGACCAGTGATCCCTTCATAAACCTTTAAAAAATGTTTGGCTCAAAAAAGATTAGCTCCAGCTGGTCCAGTGAAAAAAAGATGTGGTGCAGAAAGCAGCAAGGGTTACCTCACATCGTCAAAACTTCGAGAGTGATCATTGGAAGCAGCCAAAATATAATGTAGACAGAAGTAAATTTAACTTGAATAGTGCTTTTGAGAATTTCAATTCCTCTGAGTGCCCAGAGGTTTGTATAGCTTTTATATTTGATTAGCAATTTCACCTTGAGAGAGAAGAAAGAGACACAAAGGAATTACATTATATGGAAAATGCATCATTTTTATCCTCCTTCTTACAACAGGGGGACCGTTGAGAGTCCGCAAAAGACTTACCTCCATGCCCTACTGGCTTCCAGTTTAACTGCAGGGTTCCACAGTCATTCCACAACACAAGTACAATTTCAATATCCATTCTACAGGGAATTTCCAGCAACGTGGGAATCTGGGGCTGCACATCTTGTTGATGGAGTACTAGTGTTTTAGTAATTTGGCAGTTATGTGCCAGACCAGGAGAGACCAGTTGGGTCCCTCTAAAACTGATCACTCTGCAGTGTATTTGCTTGTTTATTTGGCTGCCTGCACACTAGAATGTGATCTCCATTTGGCCAAAGACTCTGTTTCTTCCCCCTTATATCCTCAGCCCCCAATTGCCATTTAATATTTGAGGGATACGTTAATAAGTTTCTTAGAGGTTTCAAGTTCCAAGGTGATGAGGAGAAACACTTAAGGGATAGTGGTGGCAAAATTCAAGTATTTCCCAAGGGGGCCCCTCCAAGAGGATCAGAACGGGATCCTACACAAGCAGGATGGCCTTCAAAGAAGGTGTCTAATTCCGGTACACCTGGCATAGTCAAGGACCAGAATCTGCTAACTTTTTAGCCATCAGGTAAAGCACTAGAGAATTTTTAAAGTGGAAATAAGCCATAGAACGTACACCACCAAGAGAACCCTAATGTAATCGATGGACTTGGGATGATGATGTGTCAACATAGCTTCATCAATTGTAGCAAATGTAACCACTCTGGTGGGAGGTGTCGATAATGGGGGATATATTAAAACTTTCCACACCCTGGAAGGCTCCCTCATGTTCTTTCCAAGTCAGCATCCCCCAACCCCAAAGGCAGCCACAATTCCCACTTCCGTTACCATAGGTTGGTTTTGCCTAAGGCCAGATCCAACTCTTGGGCCCAAAGAACCACCTCATCACTGCTGTTGTGATTATGGATTTTCAGACAATTCGAACATGACGGTTTAGATGGTTCAGAAAATCCTTCAGTCATTTCTTTTGCTTCAGGGTCAAAGTGGCAAGGAGCTAGGCAACAGAGGCTTCCTAAATTATTAATACTGTCATTCTCTGACCCACAGATGAGAGGCCAGGTTGAGCTGCACCCAAAGAGAGAAAAAGCCTGTGTAGGTTTCCACAAGAGTGGGAGAGCCTAGCCTCATAAAGAGAGGCCAGAGGTGGAAAGAGTACTGCCTAAGGCCCTCCATGTGCATCCTGAGGAATTGAAAAGGGGCTGCTTTTGATTACCTGGACTGCACTATTAGGGGCAACGTCATCAGAGCCTAGGAGTAGGTCTGCCCATGAACTCTCGTGGAGAGCAAAAGAGACACACCAAAGGTCCCACCATGCTATGATCCTATTCCAGACACTTGGGCATGTTTTAGCGGCATCCACTTGAGACATAATCTTTTCAAAATTAACGCATTTACTGGGCATCTACTCTGGGTCGCCTGACCCAGGAGCTGTTTTGTGTACATTAGTTCAATGGATCCTCAACAGCTGTCTCATGTCGTAGGTATTATTTGTGTTGGTACAGTCTTGACGCTTACTTTACAGATGAAGAGCTCATGAATCAAAAAGCTAGGTAATTGTTACAAAAATCACATAATAGGAAGTGTTGGCTGGACACTGGACCCAAGTCTGCCAAACTCCAGCTTGTATGCTAATTAATTATAATAATGGCTACCGATTCTTTACCCATCCCTAGGTCTATGCCCCTACCATGTACCTCTACGGTTCCCGCCGGTTCTCACTCTGCTCTCAGGCACATGTGTCTTGCGTTAGCCAAGGAAATGACACAAACAGACTTGAAAAGCACTTTCCCAAATGGGCTTCCTGTTCTCACTCGTCTATCATGGCCTGAGACCATGTGTGCTAGATAGGGGCAGTGCCATCTCAGTGGGTCCCACTGAGGCCATCGTAAATCAGCTAAAGCCAACCAATTTCCCGGCATGAGGGAGTCCAGCCTAGATCAGCTAAGCCCTGTAAACTTACGAGCAGAACAAATGCCTCTTGTTGTAAGCCACTGAGGCTGCGTGGTTATCTCCGCAGGATTATTGTGGCACTGGATAACCAACACACCACACTGCGCCTCTAGTCAGACTGTCTGGGTTTATATCCTACCTCCGATACCAGCTGGGTGACCTTGGGACATGACCCAACCTCTGCCTTAGTTTCCTCATCTGTATAATGTGGATCATAATAATATCTCATGGGGCTAAAAGTTTAAAACTTGTTTATGAAGTAGAAGTTGTATAAAACCTCGCATCAATCTTGAGCACACACCTTAATAGATTTTTACATATATACATATGCATATGCCTGTATTGAAATATTTCTAGGTCTCCAAAAAGTCCCCTCATCCTCTCACAATCAATAACACCTCAGAAGGAACCACTAGGCTGACTTCTATCATCATAAATTAGTGTGGCTTGGTTTTGAAATGCATATAAATGGAATCATACAATAGATACTCTTTTGTGTTTGCTTTCTTTCTTTTTTTTTAAGATTTTATTCATTTATTTGACAGAGAGAGACACCGAGAGAGGGAACACAAGCAAGGGGAGTGTGAGAGGGAGAAGCAGGCTTCCCGTCGAGCAGGGAGCCCAATGCGGGGCTCGATCCCAGGACCCTGGGATCATGACCTGAGCCAAAGCAGACGCTTAACGGCTGAGACACCCAGGCGCCCCTTGTGTTTACTTTCTTTCACTTCAGATAGCCATGAGACCATCCATATTTTGTATATGGTACTGGTTTGTTCTTTATCATTGCTATATGATATTTCATTGTACAAATACACCACATTCTATTATCCATCCTACTACTGTTGATGGACATTTGAGTTGATTCCAATTTGGAGCTCTTGAAGCATTATAAATGTTCTCGTATGTGTCTTTTAGTGGATATTAGATCTCGTTTGTGTTCCACTCGTCCACCTAGGAGTGGAACTTCTGGATCATAAGATACACATGTTTTGCTTTATGAATATTGCCAAAACAATTTCCAAAATTCTGTACCAATTTACAACCCTACTAACAACACAAAAGAGTTCCAGTTAATTTTCATTCTTGCTAACATTAAGAGTGAACAGTCATCATAGACTGAGAGAAGATTCTGTAATTACAAATAATTGACAAAAGACCTTCTGGAGAAAGAACTACAAATCAACTCTATGATCAAAAATTTCTACAAAAAAAAAAAAAAATAGACAACCCAACTAAGAATGGGCAAATGACCTGATCAGCTCTTCATAAAAGAAGATATTCTAATGGCCTGTAAGTAGGTGTTCATCATCACCAGTTACCAGGGAAATGCAAATTAAACCACAATGAGGCAACATTACCACGAAGAATGCTAAAATTAAAAGGACTGACAATCCCAAGTGTTTTCTTTTGTTTTTAATAAATGGCATCTCCCTCTATACATCTTTCAGCAGCTTGGGTTACTCACTCAACAAATGGGCTTAGAGATCTGAACGTGTTGCTACGAATAACACTAACGCATCCCTTTTAATTCCTTAGAATTACATGATATGAAAATACCACAATTTGTTTCTATGTCAATAGAAATGTATGTTGTTTCCAAATTTTTTCACTTTTATAAAGAGTACAACCGTGAGCATTCTTCTATGTTCCTCCTTCTGTGATGTGCAAACGCTTCTCCACAGTAGACAATAAGAAGTAAAATTTGGGTGTCACAGGGAGTATGCATGTTGAGCTTCTCTAGGTACTAACAAAATACCTTCCTTATCAATTGTACTAATTATCACCCAATCAATAGTGTATGAGAATATGTCATGATACCTCCTTCCCAGTACTCGAGGTCAGCAATTTTTTTTCATTTTTTAAAAATTGATGTTTAAAATGGTGTATTATCTTAATTTTTATTCCCTGGATCACTAGCGAGGTCATAGCTATTGCCCCCCTCCCTTTTTTCTGTCATTCATTTTTCTTACCAGTGTGCATTTCTTATATGTATCCTCAATCTGTTACAGGTGTTGCAGACGTTTTCTTCCAATCTACTGGCTATTTTCTAACTTTTTTATTGAACTTTGCTGGGTAGGGGTCTATAAAGTATGATTAATGAAATTTATCAGTATTTTCCCTTTTGATTTTTGCTTTTATCTCTCATTTATGAGTGTCTTCCCTATGCTAAAGAATTTTTTTGTGTTGCATAGTTTTAGTGTGCATGTTTTTAATCCACCTGAAGTTTAATTTTTTTTTTTTTCCAAATGGAGAGCCAATTTATTGAATCACCCATCCTTTCAACTGTGGTCTACACACCAGAACTATAACAAACCAAATTTGTGTGTAAGATAAGATACACTTCTAACTTCTGTTCTGTGTCATTGATCTGCTTATCTATTCCTGCAGCAACAACACACTGTTTCGATTAATACACTTTATTTTATTTCCTAGCAAGTACTGTTGGCAAGACATCACTCTATAATTCCTTTTCAAAATTGCGTTAGCTATCCTTGCACATTTACCCTCATAAAATTTTTAGAATCATCCTGTTACATTCCATTTGAAAATCCTTTTTATGTTTTGATTAGGATTGCATTGAATTTGTAGATTATTTGAGGAGAATTGACATTTTAAAATATAGAGTATTTCTTTTTTTTTTTTTTTTTTTTAAAGATTTTATTTATTTATTTGGCAGAGAGAGAGACAGCCAGCGAGAGAAGGAACACAAGCAGGGGGAGTGGGAGAGGAAGAAGCAGGCTCATAGCGGAGGAGCCTGATGTGGGGCTCGATCCCACAACGGCAGGATCACGCCCTGAGCCGAAGGCAGACGCTTAACCGCTACGCCACCCAGGCGCCCCTAAAATATAGAGTATTTCTTAATCCTTCAATGATCAATCCTTTCATTAATTCGATCTTTTTTATATGCTTCAGTAAAAGTTTGCAGTTTCCTCCACAAAAGTCTTATGGCGTCTTTTTATGTTATTTTAATTTTTAAATGAGATCTTTTCCCCCCCTATTTTATGTTCTAATAGGGCATTACTGCTGTACAAGTAAGTTTCTGATTTGTCTTATTTTTACATAGTATTTCCTTTAAAATGTCCTAATATTCCTGATATTGCCAGTACTGGTAGGAAAGATGAAGGAAATATGCCAATTAATAGTATGCCACAAAATTAATTACCTGTGGAGGATTCATGAAAACATCTTAAAATAAGTGTGACATAATGAATTCAGTATAAAATGAGTGTCTGTTAAACCCTGTTCGGGAAGTATGCTTCCCAAAAATATATCATGATAATGTAGATATTATCACCCATGAAATCATCTAATATCCCATTCCATGCACACACCACCTCTAAGCTTAGAAAGCAAGTCCTTACTGCATGACTTCTTACTCTTTCCCTAGTCAGCTTCCCTCCAAATGTCTTATCTCAATTGCATGAATCACTGCACCTCTTCCTGTCCCTTCTATTCATCATCTCTCCTTTCCTTCCCGAGGTCAGTGTCTCATTAATCCAGTAAGAAACTGTTCATTTTTTCAGATGAGCAAAGCAAGAGAGAAAGGTTACATTGGCTTTCCCACCCTAATAGTGTCTAAGTGCTGGCTGCTTCTTTTTAAAAGAGGGAAGGGGGAGAACCAGAGATATAGAAAAGTTTAAAGATGCTTCCTCCCTGATTTCCTCTGGTTTCATCTTCAGAGCAACAAAAACCACTGTAAAAACTAGCAGGTGTTAGCACATGCTTAGTGCCAGGCCCTGGGCAAAGCATTTAGTAGGCACCATATTTAAGTCCCCCAACAAGCCTAGAAGGTAGGGGCTATTATTACCCTCACTGTGAAGAAAAGGAAACAAGTCCCATGGAGGATGAACGACTTCCCAAGTTGCATAACATGTCAGTTTGGCTAGGAATTAACCCCAGCCATCTGACACTAGCCCCTGTTCTTAACCTTGACGCTAACCCAGTAGCAGTGTGGGAAGAAAGATGGTGCAAAATAATAGCAGTGCTTTTTCCGTCTGCCACGTATACGCCTGCCTTTATGACGCTAAAGCCTGGAAGGTTTTGCACATCTCACTGCTCACCACAGTGATGATGGTATGCCCATATTTTAGGCTAACTACTGGATGGAAATACATGGCCTCTTAGTTACATGGAATCCCAAACTGGGAGTTCTGAACCCCCAAAATGCTCCTGGGTCCATGATTGCAGAGAAAGAAGAGCACAAATGGAATTATGATATTTTACCACTTCCATCTTTTGCAGGATTCTGTGATCTTCAGACTTTGTGACCTTGGGCATATCACCACTTCTCTCTATCTCAGTTAGCTCTGGTAACATAGCAATCATAAGAGGACTGGTAGGGTTGCTGAAAGGATTAAGTGAACCCATAGATGGTACTCACGAGAGGAGCTGGCACATTTTAAGCACCATATGGGGGTTTCCATCATCCTTGGAGCTTTCATAATTCAGGGTAACAAGCTCAAGTTTAGTTTTAGTCCAACATTGCAAACTGGTTTCCAGTTGTGGGAGAGGAGCGGTATAGACCTGGGGGAGGGGAGTGATATAGAAATCCAAATATCGGGCTTTTTCAAAAGCTTTTAAGAATCTTTTAGCCCTTTATTTTCAGACCTACACACTTTTCAAAGACAGCGCGATGTATGTTTCTGGCTCGCTGATAAAGATAATTGTTTGGCTTCACTTTCCCCTCCCCTCGCTAAAAGCCACTTCGTTTTCATCTACTATGAAACTTTTAGGAAAATAAATATTTTTAAGGGCTTTTCCTTTGAAGTTGAACATGATGTTTTAGCCAAGTACAAATCTTCAACAGTATATGCACCCTTCTGAGGCTGGCCTCCTGCGGCTGAAGGGGCTTTGCTACCGTCGTCTCTTAAGTCTGCAACTGACTTGCTGGGAGTCCAGCTGACTGACCCTCACGGGAGCTTGACTCTCTGCAGCTTGCGGGTGCCCTGCTGGTTCGCATCAGTGCAGTCTAGACCGGCTGTGACTGATTGCCACCGAATCGCTGCTCAAGAAAGCCTCAGAAGTAAGAACAGGAAGCCTATTCAGGGATGGAGTGTCCCTGATACAGATCTGTCCTTCTGCACTGCCCCGCCTGATCCCTCACCCACCTTTTCTTTTCCTACTCCCTGTGGCCTTAATTCGACTCTGACTCTTTGACTTTGGGTGTCCTTGAGCTAATCTCTCTCCCGGAAGTTGATTTCTGGTTTTCCAAGGCCCCACCTGCTCCTGTGACTAAGGCCAGCCTGCCCCAACTGCCTGCCGCCTGTGCTTACCTTTGGCTTGGGACAATTGTCCTTGGCTCCAAACTCTTTAGGTCACCTGTGCCACAGGGCTGACATATTCCAGCCTTTTCTCTTTGTGTTTCTGTGAAATGCCTTGGCATCCCAGCCCAGGAAGCTCTCCGGGTAAGGAGGCTCAGAAAGATTTGTTTACTCTCCCAGGAGGTGAGTGATGTATTGTGGCATTGCAGAGCCAGAGAAAACATATTCAGAAAGCTCTGTTTATTCTTTTTATACAGAATCTTGGTGTGTCGGAGTTTCTAAAACCAAAGTATGCTGTTTTCTTTTTTTTTTTAAGTACGCAATTTTCTAATGTTATTTTGAGGAAGGGAACTCAGATATCTGTGCTTATTAGTGGATGGCTTCATCTATTCAGAACCATCATACATGTGACAGAAGAACCAAAACCTCTACATAATCCAGAGGCTGGAGTTCATACCGTTTTTGTGCCACCAGCTGTTTGACTTAGGAAAAGTCTTTTAATTCCTCCAGACTTCAGTTTCTGTTTATATAAAATTGTGACCAAAAAAGCCACTAAACCTTATTCTTTGAGATTATGAAATATGTCTTATTTTTATAAGACTCTTTCCCTCACGACTGACTCAGAGAAAGTGCTCCAAAAATTGCTATCATAAGGCTGATAAAAGAATCAAATAAATTCAGGTATACATAATCCCTTTGAAAATTGCAAAGCACAAGATAAATATGTTTTCGTGATTGTGAATGAAGCTGTGTGCCAAAAGTTTTTATGGAATTCAGAAATAATTTCCCCCAAAATCAATGCTGCAATCCCCTTCATTCCTCAGGACTCAAATCAGACGGGACTTGAATCCTTTTGCTTCTCCTCCTTTGTGCCTTCATCAGGCTTGTCCTGTCCTCATTCTAGTATCTCTTTGTCTTAACTCCCCATTAGACTATATACTCTTTGAGGGTAACCCATGTGGCCCATGTCAGAGTCATTGTACATAGTAATAATATAAAAAGCTTTCAGTATAATTGAGGCTTCATCGTAAGCACTTTATATACATTACCTCATTTAACCCTCACGGATTCCTATGAGATAAAAATTACTATGACATCCATTTTAGAAATGTGGAAACTGAGGCATGAAGAAGTTAAGTGAACTTCCCAAGCATACACAGCCAGCGAGGGGCAGAGCTGGGCTTTGAACCCAGGTAGACTAGTTTCATGGTCCATGTTGTTACCTACTACATTCTATCACCTTGGTTGGATGGATAGGTGGGTGAGTAGATTGGCAGGTTATTACACTTATTATTGGCATTTATTATCTCTAGTCACAGATAAGATAACAATGCAAAAAGCGTGAAGATAAAATTAAATACATAATGAGTTATCAAAGTAGACTTCTCCATTCAATACACAAATGTTTTCAGTGGGATGGTTATCTAACCCACACTTTTTTCCCACTGCAAGCAACAACAATAAAAAATTATTTAATTTTCTATGTCCAAACAGTGATTATTGCTTATATTTAACTATACCTTTTTCCTGTTTTTAAATAGAATGTTAAATTTACTGTGAAAGTGTATGTTAAAGACGTGCAAATATTTCTATGGTTATATATAGAGATGGAGAAGGGGAGTATGAAAGGATAATATTTCCCTCTCCCCAGCTTATCTGAAAACTGTTCAAGTTCTGGATCCTTCAAAGCCGAGGTTTTGAACCCAACCCTAAAGAAGCTACTCAAAAGATTCTCACGAGCCCAGAAATGACAGCTTTAAAGCAAAAATAATTAAAAGCAAATGTAGATGCATTCACCCCTCCACCCTGGCCACTCACACAAACCCATACATGTTAGCTATGGTCTAGAAACACCATCACTGTGGTCTAGTTGGTTCGCTTGGGACTTCTCTCCCAGATACCTCATTCACTCCCATGTTCCAAAGAGCCTCTAAAAAACATTAATTCCCATACTTTTGTCCAGTTGAGATCCATATATTGAACTGTTTGCTTATCAAACACCTTTATGTGGATGCTTTATAGGCACCTCAAAGTCAATATATCCAAGCCAGAACAAGTGAGCTTCCTCTTCCAATGTGTTCCTTCTAAGAGTAAATGGTACCACCACGACCAGGTACTCTGAACAGAAACCTGGAAATCACATCAGTCACCCTCACCTTCATATCATGTATCTATTCAATGATTCACAAAACCCAACCATTCAATCTGTGAAGTATCTTAAAGCTCATTCCCACTCCTCCCCAACTCTGAAATCTAAGCCACTATATCTTATCTAGACAACTATGGGAGCCTCCTAACAGATAGCTCTCTTCCATTCTTGCATTTCTCCAATCAATTCTAGCCCAACAGATTCAAAACGAAAATCTAAGTACGGTTGATCCTCGAACAATGTCAGGGCACCAACCATTGTGCAGTTGAAAATCTGCAAATTACCTTTGACTCCCCCAAAACTTAATGACTAATAGCCTGCGGTTGACCTTAAGGATAACATAAACAGCCAGTTAACACGTATTTTGTAGGTTATGTGCATTAGATACTGTATTCTTATAATAAAGTAGGCTGGAGAAAATAAAATGTTATTAAGAAAATCATAAGGAAGACTCCAGAAAACAGTATGGAGTTTCCTCAAGAAGTTAAAAATAGAGCCACCCTATGACCCAGCAATTGCGCTACTAGGTATTTACCCCGGAGATACAAATGTATTGATCCAAAGGGGCATCTGCTCCCCAATGTTTATAGCCGCAATGTCCACAATAGCCAAACTGTGGAAAGACCCAAGATGTCCACTGGCAGATGAATGGATAAAGAAGATGTGGTGTGCGTGTGTGTGTGTGTATATATATATATATGTATTCCATTATTTATATATATAATGGAATATTACTAAGCCATCAAAAAGGATAAATACTTACTATTAACATCCATGTGGATGGAACTGGAGGGTATTATGCTGAGCAAAATAAGTCAACCAGAGAAAGACAATTAGTTTCACTCATATGTGGAATATAAGAAACATGGCAGAAGACCATAGGGGAAGGGAGGGAAAACTGAATGGGAATCATCATAGAGGGAGAAAAACCCATGAGAGACTCTTAATTATAAGAAACAAATTGAGAGGGGCACCTGGGTGGCTCAGTCGTTAAGTGTCTGCCTTTGGCTTAGGGCATGATCCCAGGGTCCTGGGATCAAGCCCCATATCGGGCTTGTCCTCTGGGAGACTGCTTCTTCCTCTCCCACTCCCCCTGCTTGTGTTCCCCCTCTCGCTGGCTGTCTCTCTCTCTGTCAAATAAATAAATAAAATCTTAAAAAAAAAAAAAAAAGAAAGAAAGGAACAGAGTTGCGGGAGGGGAGGGGAGTGGGGGAATGGGGTAATTGGGTGATGGCATTAAGGAGTGCATATAATGTGATGAGCACTGGGTGTTATACAGAACTGATGAATTATTAAGCACTATACCTGAACCTAATGATGTACTGTATGTTAGCTAATTGAATTTAAATTAAAAAAAAGAAAGTCATAAGGAAGAAAAAAATACATTTACAGTACTGTATTGTATTTATTGAAAAAAAAAATCTGTGTATAAGTGGACCTGAGCAGTTCAAATGCATGTTGTTTGAGGGTCAACTGTATCGTTTCCCAGCTTAAAGCCTTCCAAATGCTTTTGGGAGAAAGGACAAAATCTTTAATGTCGTTGCAGGATTTCCTTCTCCTTTGGTGCCCACAGTTCTTGGTCACACCACTTCAAAGAATGAAGAGGTAGACCAGACAGAGTAGTGGGCAGCAAAGTCAAGATTATTGAGTGATAGTAAAGTTCACTGAATGACAGAGTACAAAGCTGCCGAAGAGAAAGGGGACCCGAGAGGGTTGCCACGGGCCTTTCTAAGTCTTAGGGAGTTTTATGGGTCTGTTGGCGGGCTGCTTTAATATGATTAACCCTCCATGAGTCTTCATCCAATCAGGTTTTATCACATGGGAAAGGGTGGAGGGCTCCTTTCAGGGTGGTGTAAAATCCTTTTAAGGGTGGTTTCCTCTTAGGGTGGGGTCCTCTTGGACCTGCCAGACTTTCTTCCTACTATCCTTCATCAGCGTGACCCACAAGACCCTGGGTGATTCAGTTCCTGCAACTTAAGCTCATGGTCTTCTTTCCCTGCCTTTCTAACCTCCAAGCACACAGGCCTTTCACAAATTCCTTGAACATGCCAAGCCTTTCCTGCAACTTGTGGGCCTTTGTATATGCAATTCCCTCCGTGTGGGACTCTCTCTTCCCCATTTACTATCTAGGCAATCCCACATTCATCTTTTGGGTCTCAGCTTAAATGTCACTTCGGTGGAGAAGCCATGCTTGATCACCCCCTCCTGCAGGCTAGATCAGATCCCCCATCATACGCTTTCATGACACAATATACCTTTCCTTTACTAAATTTGTTGCACAGTCTATTTTCCTTTGTTGTCCTTATTACAGTTCATTATTTTTACAGTTACTTGTTTTGGTCTATCTCTTCTATAAGTTCCATGAGGTCAACGAGCAGTGTTGTTCGCTATTCTGTTTACAGTGACTAAGGCCCATTCTTAAGTGAGTCAGTGAATGAATGAACTGGGTAGCTTGGAGGAACATAATAACAGACAGTTGAAGCATATTTTTTCACTCTATCCTCATAACAACTATGAGAAGATATTATCATCACCTTTTCATAGGCAAGGAAGCCAAAGTTCATGGAAGTAAGTTTACTTGTCCAGGACATACAGGACAATTCTTCCAGGAAGAAGGATCTTTGAGATAGTCCAAGTTTTAAAATATAAGTAATTGCCTGCTCATAAATTCCTCCAACTTCTTTGTCCTTTGTAAATGCTAAATAGTATTGATATCTCCTTGCCATTTCTAAGGAGTTCTTCAGGATAAGCAAAACCAGTTAGGACAAAGCCCACTAAATCCTTCAGGGGAAGTCCTGATAAATGAAGAAAGCGTTTCTCATTCATTGATATGGAAAACACACAGAGAAAGGAGCTGGGTGGATTAAAGCAAATCAGGTAGAAAAAAGAAGCTTCTGTGATAATGGCAAGAACAAAGAAAATGGGTGAGATAAAGAAAGAGAAGGAGAGACAAATACAAGGACACAGGAAAACAAAAACAGACTTCTGGAGTCCTTGGGAAAGTCCAGAAGAACATACAGTGAGGAAGATGCACTTTGCACAAAACTAGTGTTGTTTCTGAATACCCAAGTGTTTAGCAGCAAATAACCAGAGCAGCTGATGGCTACCTGGATTGTTCACACCAAGATTTTAGGGTGTTTTGGTGGATCAAGATGAGTGTAGCATTTTTTATTTGCTCCTAATGTATTTGTTTCAATACAGATGAAAGTGAGAGGAAATTAGAGGAGTAAGATTTTCTCCTCTATCCTAGACCAAAATATATAATGTATCCCCATCTCCTATGCTCTGTTCCCCCTCTGACACCATCCTGAGGTTTGCCCTGACTCCTGCTGAATTAATTAAACAAGGAGGCCATTAGATTGATGTGGCTCTCAAGTGGTGGTGGCCTATGTAAGCAAACCAAAGTCTAAGCCTATAAACACCTCAAGGTCATGAAATCGAAATCTAAGGACAACCAATCACAAACAACCAATGAGGATTTAAGCTCCAGCCAATCAAATAATTTCCTTTCTTTGCTTCCACACTTTATAATAGTCTTTCCCTTTGCTCCTGTTGGCAGTGCACTCCTAACCACTTCCAGTGTGTCGCTGCCAGATTGGAATCGATCTTGTCTCAAATAAATTCTTAAAATGTGTCATATGCCTCAGTTTATCTTTTAACACTCCTTAACTGGCTTCTTCCATGAACCAGCCATGGAAAAAATCATTTTACTCCTCTCAATCTCTTTCCTTGTCTATAAAGTGGAGAGAATCATTCATGGCTCAGGGTTTGGCTCCCAGAATCTCAGTAGGGGAAGGAGTTGAGGAGAGAACTTGTAGTACAACCTCAGACTGGATGTGTGAATGCCCACTGCATTATCCCACCTACCGACCTACCTTTATTTGCTCTTTCACCCTTCCCTCAGTTTCCAACACTTTAAATTTTAGACTTTGATATGACTTCAATATGAAATAGTTTTTCTGAAATCATGTTCTATGAACAGAATTTCGTGGCTTTTAAAATTTAAGGTGATGTAGTTTCTGTTGTATGCACTGTATGTAAATGAAATATAAATTGAGGATAAGTAAAAATGATGTCAGGTCTGGAAAATATTTTTAAAGGAAATATGGATTTTTTTTAATGTTGTTTTGGAACCAATGTGGGGGAGAAGTAAGTCTTAAAGGAGCATTCTTGAGGATGCTATCCCTCTATACCAGTGGGTCCCAAAACGTGCTCTTGGACCAGCAGCAGAAGCAGCATCTGCATATTTGTTAGAAATTCAAAATCTCGGGGCGCCTGGGTGGCTCCGTTGGTTGAGCATCCAACTCTTGGTTTCTGCTGGGGTCATGTTCTCCAGGTCCAGGGATAGAGCCCCATCCAGCACCGCATGGGGCTCCACGCTCAGCTCAAGGTCTGCTGGAGATTCTCTCCCTTCCCCTCTGATCACCGCCCCTACCCCCCACTCACGTGCACGCTCAATCTCTCTCTCTCTCTCAAATAAACAAATGAATAAAATTTAAAAAATAAATAAAAAGATATTCAAAATGGCTGGTCCTACCTCAGACCAACTGAAACAGAGACTCCGAAGTTGAGGACCAGGAATCTGTTTTCTAACAAATCCCTCTAAAGTTTGAGAATAATTGCTTTATGCTATAAAGTGGGAAGCTTGGGTTAGGGGGCTAGGGTAGTAGATAGAAAACAGAGCAAGTGTGTATTGATGTGTTTTCATCTTTAAAAATGAAGATAATAGTAGGTTGAAGCATGTGAAATTGCCAGCAGTCAACTATTTTTGACCTACATAAAAGCAAAATAATATTCAATCTAAAAGTATGTATTTGGGGGTATTATTTTGAAGATAGGATAACTTATGTGAAAAAACCTTGCACAGAGTCTGGATATGAAAGTTCAATAAACATTAGTTTCTCTTCCTTTTTCCTGATGCTTCAAAACATTCTGATCAGGGCCTCTATTCTCAGAAACAAGCTCTAAAGTAATTATCAGTTGTGCCTTCCAGTGCCCAAGAAAGATCAATGGCACACAGTGCACCCCCATTCTCACCAGAAGGAACTGTGTTGTTAGATGAAGAATGTGCCACCAGCTCACATTCCCTCTAAGAAAATAATTAGTTGTCACTCTTTAGTAATTAAGACAATTGGAGCAGTAAAATGTTTGTCTACACATACCTCTGGACCAATATAGCAACTAGATTTCTCTCATCTACCCCCTTTTTTTCAGGTATTTGTATATGCCTAGTCCTTCCAAAATGATCTTTCCTTCCAGCTACTTAACTGCAATTACATTGTAAAATAACTGGCTTCTAGGAAGAGATGGAAATGAGCACTGGGCCCAGAAGCAATTCTGACTCTTGGCTGATATCAGTGCAAATAAGAAGTCCCAGGTTTCTCCTGTCATGCTGGTTTTGTCAGTCAACGTGGTGCAATAGGTTGTGTTATTGAAAATGGCAGAGAAGGAAAAAGAGCATACCTTTTAACCAATCTATGTTAACCAGATGAGTAATGATAAACCTGGGTGACTAAGCTAGATGCATCTTATAATCCTTGATAGCTTCAAAGGAAAAAGATGGAGACAAAGTTGGAGGAGGAGGAGGAAGAAAGGAGAGGAATGGGAAAGAGAATGGAATACTTCTCTTGAGTAAATACACCCTTTCCCCAAATTAAAGTGCAGAAAGGATCAGAATTCTGTCATATGCATCTTTAAATAGTTCTCTCTCCCACAGAGGGGAGGGAGAGTCAGTAAATAGTCAATACTCATGAATGACTTCAGGAACCAAAAAAGAGTAAGGGATCTATAGATTTCCATATAGTAGAAGGGTGACAGGATACATACTTTATTGGGTGCCTTTGTGAAGACTTGCTGTGGATTGAATGTTTGTGTCCCCCCAAATTCATATCTTGAAACCCAAATCCCCAAGGTGATAGTATTTAGAGATGAGACCTGTGGGGGCTAATTAGGTTATGAGGATAGAGCCCTCATAAACAGAATTAATGTCCTTAGACTGAGAGACCAGAGCTTTTCCTCTCTCCCTGCCATATGAGGATACAATGAGAACATGGCTGTCTATAAACCAGGAAGAAGGTCTTCACCAGAGCATGACCATACTGGCACTTTGATCTTGGACTTCCAGTCTCTAAAACTATGAGAAATAAATGTATGTTGTTTAAGCTACCCAGTCCATGGTATGTCGTCATAGCAGCCCAAACTGACTAAAGTAAGACTTTATTTGCCATTCAGATTTTGAAATAATGATGCCCATCCTTACCATCTGCCCCCTACTTCAAATCGATGTATTATTATCAAAACACCTGTCCATGTTGGAAATAATCCATATGCTCAAGAGATTGCTTTTTCCCCCTTTGATAGAATATTAGTTCCCTGCCTCTTTGTTGGTGCTCACTTAATTGTTTGGGGAAATGAATCTGTCCTTCTCAGTTCATTCCCAGAGCACATAGCCAGATGGATAATAACCTTCCAGCTCAAATGTGAGGTTACAGTGCACCTGGGAGTTTGTAGTTATGTGTTTTCTTCCTAATGACAATCTCTATCTTGCCTTCCTAGTCCAGCCCATCTGACCTCAGTCTTTCAGATTCATCACCTGATAGCTGAAGGCTGGGCCACTTTGCAACCAAATTGGGGTGTGATATAAACACTAGGAGTTCTAAAGAGTCTGGCGATTTTGAGATAATTGGAACTAGGTAAAGACAATCTGTTACATACTCTGTTCTTTCTTAATTATTCTTATGCATCCTCCTTTCACACACAATTTTGTTTTGAATATTTATGTGTATCTGATCATAAGAAGAAAAAAAATAAAGCTAGTTATGTTTTACTGAGAACCAAAGATGCCTTCATCTGGTCAATTTTCTCTGTCACCTAAGTATTACAATTATATTCCCGTCTAAATAAGATAGAAATACTTCTTTCTATTAACTACAAAAGCCTGGGAGTATTTTTTTTTTCTCTCTCTTCAACCTGGCCTTTTTGACCTAGTCAAATGTTAAAAAGGATGAAAAGGTACTTAACTTGAAGTTACATAAGGTCAACAAAGTGTTTTATACACACACATACACGCACACACACACACACACACACACACACAGAGTCTTTATGTCTGCTGAGAAGACTAAGTAGCTTTTCCTTCATTTCATTTCCTCTTTCCTCCCACAGACAGGCCCCTACAGAATTGCTGACCCAAAACACAACATAAGAGGATCTTGTCAGCGAAGTTCAAGAGAGCACCTTCGCTGCCAGCTCTCACCAGCACAGTCCATTCTCCCTGCTTGGGTCAAATTCATTGACACATAAGCACCCTTAGCACTTTCCCACTTCCCCAGTCCTCCTCCTGCATGAGTTTACTAGGACTGCCATAAGAAAGTACCAAGGACTGAGCGGTTTAAACTTATAGCAGTTTATTTCCTCACAGGTCTGGAGGCTAACAGGTGTCAGCATGGTGGAGGTCTCCTGAAGGCTTATCTCCTTTCCTGTAGCTTCACCTGGTCTTCCTCCGTATGTGTCTGTGTCCACATTTCCTCTTTTTATAGGGACACCAGTCCAACGTGATTAGGGCCCACCCTAAGGATTTCATTTAGCCTTAATTACCTCTTTATTTATTTATTTATTTATTTTAAAAAAATATTTTATTTATTTATTTCTTTGTCAGAGGGAGAGAGTGAGGGAGCCACAGGCAGAGGGAGAACCAGGCTCCCTGCTGAGCAAGGAGCCCGATGTGGGACTCGATCCCAGAACCCTGGGATCATGACCTGAGCCAAAAGCAGAGGCTAAACCAAATGAGGCACCCAGGCACCCCCTTAATTACCTCTTTAAAGACCTGTCTCCAAATACAGTCACTTTTTGAGATACTGGTGGTTATGACTTCAAGATATGAATTTGAGGTGAGGGGGTGTGAAATTCAGCCCAGAATACCCCCTTATAATAGCCAAGATATAAAGACAACCTAAATGTCCATTGATAGATGAATGGATAAAGAAGAGGTGATAGATGATAGATAGATGATAGATAGATAGATAGATAGATAGATAGATGATAGATAGAGATATAGATAGATATAAAATAGAATATTACCAAACCATAAAAAAGGATGAAATCTCATCATTCATAATGACATGAGTGGACCTAGAGGGTATTATGCTAAGTGAAATAAATCAGAGAAAGACAAATGCCATACAACTTCACTTACATGTGAAATCTAAAAAAACAAAACAAATGGACAAATAAACAATAAGAAGAAAATAGAAATAGACTATAGACTCATAAACAGAGAACAAACTGGTGGTTGTCAGAGGGGACAGGGATCGGGGGATAGGTGAAATAGAGTAAAGGGATTAAGAAATACAAAATTCCAGTTATAAAATAAATAAGACACAGGAATGAAAAAATACAGCATAGGAAATATAGTCAATAATATTGTAATAACTTTGTATGATGACAGATGGTTACTCTACTTACCGTGGTGAGCATTTCCTAATGTGCATAATTGTCGAGCCACCATGTTGTACACCTGCAACTAATACAATATTATACGGCAGCTGCGCTTAAGTAAAAAAAAAATGTAAGTCCTGCCATTTGGGACAACACGGTCAGACCTTGCGGGTATTATGCTGAGTGAAATAGGTCAGAGAAAGACAAGTACTGTATGGCAGCACTTATATGTGGACTCTAAAGGGGCTGAACTCATAGAAACAAAGTACATTGGTGGCTGCTAGGAGCTGGTGGCGGGGGAAATGGGAAGATGTTGGTCAAAGGTGTAAACTTCCAGTTATAAGATAAATAAGTTCTGGGGATCTGATGTACAGTATGGTGTTTATAGTTAATGCTAGATTACATACTTGACAGTTGCTAAGAAAATACAGTTGACCTTTGAACAACACATTTATAAATGTATTTTCTCTTCCTTAGAATTTTCTTAATAACATTCCAACATTCCATCTAACGTAAGTTTTAAAAGGACCATTCTGTCAGCTCTTTTGAGAACAGAATATAAATGGTGTTTGGCATGGTTTGTGAGTATAATTTTACTATGTTCAGCAATATATGGGCTAGATCCTTTATAAGTAAGCATGCCTAATATCTAAAAACACTTTCCAATGGCCGAAGGATGAGGAAAGGCCAGTGTAGACAAGCAAGTGTAAGAACAAAAGGCAGCCAGGAGTTAAGCTGGTGCTGTAAAATAAAACAGAATGTGAGATTTCAATGGGTTGGTATGGATTAAGATCTTGGACCAATTTGCAAGTTTGAGAGCAAAATGAGTAAATGCTGACCCTGTATCAAATAAGATAGTTCTTAAGTTAGATTATGATGACTTATGGCTTTGTAGTGTTCAATTATCAAATGTAATATAATCACCCCAAAATTAGTAGTTTAAAATAATAAGAAAATTTATGTTGTTCATGAAACTGCAATTTGGGCAGAACTCGGCAAGAGCTGCTCTAGTTCTGCACAGCGTCGGCTGGGAAAATTCAAAGGTTAAGGGCTGCACTCATCTGCAGTCTTTCTCACATGCCTGATGGTTGATGCTGAAAAACCCAAACAGAGCTGGCACAACTGGCTTCTGGGATATTGTGATTTATAGTAAGAAATATATATTTGGTTCGTATCCAGTTCTTTCCTGGCACGGAGGACCTAAAACCCTTGGAATTTCCTGCGATGAGAGTGATAGAGGTGTCTTTTGTTATGTTAATGAAGCACCTAAGGATGGGGGCTGGTTGCCAGGGGAACCAACTGTGATTAAAGGGTTGGCAACTTTCAGTCCCACCCCAGACATCTGGGGAGGGGAAAAGGGCTGGAGATTGAGTGCAATCACAAATGGCCGGGGATTTAATCAATCATGGCTGTGTAATGAAGCTTTCATCAAAACCCAAAGGACAGGGTTTGGAGCGCTTCCAGGCTGCCGTACACAGGGTGATTTGGGAAGAGCAGTGCACTTGCAGGGGGCACAGAAGCGCCACACACCTTCCCGCATACCTTGCTCTATGCATCTTTTCCGTCTGGCTGTTCCTGAGTTATATCCTCTTATAATAAATCAGTCATCTAGTAAGCAGAATGTCTGACTTGTGTGAGCTGCTCCAGCCAATGAATCAAACCCAAAGAGGGGGTCACTGGAACCCTCAATCTACAGCCAGTTGGTGAGAAGCATAGTAACAGCCTGGACTTGTGACTGGCATCTGACGGGGTCGTCTTGTAGTACTGAATCCTTAATTTATAGGATGTGAAGCTGTCTCTGGGCAGTGTCAGGACTGAGTTGAAGTGTAGGACGCCCAGCTGATGTCACAGAATTGCTTAGTGGTGTGGGGGAACAAAGTAATGTGCCCGTCAGAATTGGTGATCAGAATCCTAGCTTCTGTATGTCTGTGCGAACTCTTTCCCTGGTCTCTCTAGTATGGCAGTTTCAGGCTTACTGGACTTCTTACATATCAACTTGCGAGTCCCAGGGCAAAGGTCCTGAGAGATAGAGAGAGCCTGGTGGAAGCTCTATCACCGTTTACGATCTAGCCTCAGAAAGCATACAGCTTCACTTTGGCCACTTTCTATTTGCCAAAAGCTAGTTATGTAATAAAGCCAGCCTATATTCAAGGGAGACATTAGACTTCACAGTTATATAGGAAAAGTTTCAAACAATTTGTGAACATGCTTTAAAACTACTACATAAATGTTTCACTTACAGCTCTTTAGATACCTAAAACACATTTGCATCAGCCTCTGACTCTCATGTTGCCAGGCCCTCTGAGCATGGCCCCCTTCATAGGCCTGCTAGCCCCCACTAATCCTCATTCTGGAGAAGAGATCTGAAAACAGATGAACCTCTGGGGGCCCTCCTCTTTGTGCCCACCCAAGGCAAAAAGGAATAATTAAGTTCCTGGAAACCATTTGCTGTTGTTTGTGATGATACAGAGGAGGTCTAATGGAGAAGGTGAATAGACAGTTCGCAATGGCAATCAAGCAGTATAAAAAACTGACTCTTGGGCATCTCCACCCAGTCAACACCCTGAACTCAATATATCCAAGGCTGACCTCACCTCTATCCTTCCTCAACTCTACCCACTTGTATTCCTTATTTTCATTTCCCTACCCACCACCCACTCCCATTGTTCAAATTAGAAAACCGGTAGTCAAGTGACATCCCCTCCCTCTCTTCCACTACCTGTATTCAAAAAGTCCACCCTGTAAATATCTCTTGAATCCGTCTCTTCCTCTCTACCTCCATTGCTTCTGCCTTAATTCACTCCTCAATGTCTCTCATTCATAGTAATAATAAACTAGCTATTTAGCCTCTGTTATCATTTCATCTTCTGCACTGTCAACTATCATCTTTCTAAACACAGATCTAATAAGAACATCGTCTTGAATAAAACAATATTTCTTCATGACTCTTACTGTTCCGTATTACATACAGGGTGAGGATTCCAGTTTTCAGCAGAGCGTAAAAAGCCAGGCTTCATTTTTCATCTACAGGTACACCCAACACTTTAATCACCGAATCCTTCTCCCACACATCATGTCCTCTCTTGCGTCTATACCTTTGGTCTGGTGTTTCTTCCAGGAAAGCTCTTTATGCCTTGGATCCATCAGTGAAATCCTTCATTTTTCAAATCCCAGATTCAATGTCACCTCTGTTGTAAAATCTTCACGCTAAGGCCATGTTAATTACTTTTACTGTTCCACAGTATCTCACACTCACTTTTTTCCCCATAGTTTTACCATATTATTTCATAACTAACAATGTTCGCACCACTATCTCCATGAAATCTGTAAGTTCTTTAAGCATACAAAACATTACCTCATCCATCTTTGTATCTGACCTGTCCAGCACATAAAATATAGTCAATAAATATATATTAAACTAATGAATGAATTAATTAGAATTAGTATTTTTTAAGCTATCACAAACTTTACACTTGCTCAAAACTTTCACTGATTTATACTCCAAAATTACTGCGCTTGTAGGTGATGTTTATGGTGCCATTACAGAGAATATTAGATCTGGCAAGGGATTCAGAGAATATTTAGTTCATTTGCTCAAAGGAGAAGCAAAGAAGCAATTTACTGACCCAGCCATATCCACATATATATCATATTTAATCTTCATGTCAAACATGAACCTCAGATGTTGTTAATTTTTCAATTAAGAAGATATATTTCAGGGGCGCCTGGGTGGCACAGCGGTTAAGCATGTGCCTTCAGCTCAGGGCGTGATCCCGCGTCATGGGATCGAGCCCCACATCAGGCTCCTCCGCTAGAAGCCTGCTTCTTCCTCTCCCACTCCCCCTGCTTGTGTTCACTCTCTTGCTGGCTGTCTCTATCTCTGTCAAATAAATAAATAAAGTCTTTAAAAAAAAAAAAAGAAGATATATTTCAGAGAGATTGTTTACTTTCCCCTGCTGTCACCCAGTGAACTGGGCTTCTAACCCTGCTTCTTTGTTGTTTTTTCCAATACATTCTCATATCTTTTACCTGTTTTTCCTTCTTATTTATTATTGAGATATAATAAAGACCTCCATTAATTACTAAAACCACATTCAATTTTCTAACTCATTCATATCTCATTTCTAATGTATTAAAAAAGGAATGATCTGATCTTCTCCGTAGGGACAAGGATTTGAGTAACCGTATGACATCTGCAAAGCAAAGAGCCGCGGGAGTAAATCACAAGAGACAAGATAGCAGAGAAGAGAGAGGTCACAGGCTTTAGAATCAAATGGAAATGAAATCAATGCCTAACTCTATGTTTCATTTGGAGCATCACTCTGACCAAATTCCTAAAAGCCAACGAATAAGTGCACCTCCGAAGATTATAAAAAGCATCCATTGTAATTACTTTTATAGGTTCCTCACACCTCTTACAGTAAGTACACAACTCTAGTTTCTTCATTCCTGCTTGAGGTCTTAGAACACACAGCCCAGTGGCAGAATTGGCTAGGTAAGCATTAAGATGTACCATATCTTAGAGACCTAATAAGATAAATTAAAATGTATTTTCCCATTAAATCTATTTTCAAATTGATTTTCCAAGTAGGATTAGTTTTTTTTTCTTCTTTTCTTTCTTTCTTTCTTTCTTTCTTTCTTTCTTTCTTTCTTTCTTTCTTTCTTTCTTCTTTCTTTCTTTCTCTCTTTTTCTAATCAGAAAGAACCACGTTTTCTCAAAAAAATTTGAACTATATAGTGACCATTTTAATAAAAGAGAGAAGCAGCAAACTATCCTTGTAAATAAAATCCTTGTAGATAAAATATGGAAGAGTCAGATGTAAATAAGCTTAGAGAATCCAAAAATATCAGTCTTTTGTGAAAAGAAATGAGAGAGAAGTAAATGTAGATGATGGATGCATGGATGGACGGATGCATGGATGGATGGATGGACAGAGCCCCAGGTAACTTAAGCCATAATTAAATGATTCTGCTCAAGAAAAAGTACCTCCTCCTTGGGGGCGCCTGGGTAGCGCAGTCGTTAAAAGCGTCTGCCTTTGGCTCAGGGCGTGATCCCGGCGTTCCGGGATCGAGTCCCACATCGGGCTCCTCTGCTGGGAGCCTGCTTCTTCCTCTCCCACTCCCCCTGCTTGTGTTCCCTCTCTCACTGGCTGTCTCTTTCTCTGTCGAATAAATAAATAAAATCTTTAAAAAAAAAAAAAGAAAAAGAAAAAGTACCTCCTCTACCTGAAACTTGCCCAGGATAGTGAGCTACGGAAAATGTAATAGCCCTTCCACTCACAAAGTTTCACACAAAAGAGAAGTGGTCAATAACAGAAACGACCAGTGCCAGCAACATGCTCGTCAACACTCTGGCAAAACACAGCCAATTCCTTTCAGGACAGAATGACTGTAGAATTTGGTAATTCTGGCTAACAATGAAACCACAAAAAAATGTACAGATTTTCCCAAAACTTATGTATTAGATTTTCAAATAAATGCCTTCTCATTTTTATCCCATCAAATGTGACCAGTTTCATTGTAGCCACCGTTCATGTTACATGCTTATGGAAGGTCAACATCTTCAAAGTAGTAGACTAGGAAGAGTATCCATATGCTTCCTCAGCTCCCTCCATGTTATCCAAAAAAGAGGAAGTGAGCATTCATGAATAGCAAGCTTTGGTAACCTGGAAAGAGAGTTTGTTTTGCAGAACTGAACAGAGAGGCATAACCACTCAAACTAGAGGGCCAAACAGAAAACTGAATCTCCACGTGTTTCTCATTGCAGCACTGATGGAAGGGGCCAATTTGGCGTAAATGACACATTTTGTTTAATTTTCCTATTTCTTGGGGGTTTTTTCTTTCTTTTTTTTTTTTAAAGATTTTATTTATTTGAGATAAAGCGTGAGTGGGGGAGGGGCAGAGGGAGAAGCAGAAGCCCTACTGAGCAGGGAGCCAGAGGAGGGGCTTGATCCAGGACTCCGGGATCATGACCTGAGCCTAAAACAGATGCCTAATGAACTGAGCCACCCCTCTTTCTTTTAGCTGAACATCTTTCTCTTATCTTTTTCCTCTTCATCTCTTTCTTTGTTATCCTTTTCTCCCTCCTTTTTCCTTCCTTTTTTTAAAAAATTTCCTTACTCACCTGTCAATTTCTGCCTTCACAAGTGGAACCTCTATTTCCACATAATGTCACAGATTCAAAATAATAATAATAATAATAATAATAATAAGGAAAAAAGCTGACAAGTCCTGGTTGCAGAAATGGTGAGGGTGGACCATTCTGTGGGAAAAGAGGCACTCAAGTCTTCCCCAAATCACCACCATCTGTGGTGACCTTCAGTCAATGAAAACAATATTGGGTTATGCTGGTGGTTGGTTTCTCAAAGAATTTCAAAGTGTATTATGAGGAACAATCTTGGGTTAAGCTTCCCCCCCACCTCAAAATAATGAGTAATTAATGCTTATTGTTTTTTATTTACTGAATAGGAGTTTGTCATTTCTGAAGATGTTCAAGCAAAAGCTGATAACCACTGATGAAAGATACTTTAAAGGGGATCTTACTGTAGAGATTTCAGTAAAGTGCCCCTTAAGACTCCTCCAGTCGTGAGACTGAATTGCCTCACATAACCTACACCATAATGAGAGTACAGAAGGTAATGCAAACCCCACTTAACTGAAACATGAAGAGGCTATTTGTCCATTGACTTATGGGGCTACCTTCCAAATCTCCAGATGCCTTGTTATATGTTCTTTCTATTCCAAAAGAATAATACCTTCATGCAATATTTTCCAACTCAGAAAATACAAAAGAATAATGACAAAGAAAATGTGGATAAGAAGTGCAAATAGAAATCAAAGCTTTCCAGTTCATAGAGCCAACAAACTTTACTGCAGTCAGGAGGAAAAGTGTTGGCTGAAATAAATGAGAGATTGAGAAATCCTCTGGTGAAATTGATGACATTTCACCCTCTCCAAAGATTAACTCAGTGAATGGTGTAACGGAAAGGATGTGACTTGAAGACGTGCCTTGCAAATACTGAAACTCAATGTTTTCCAAAGAGATTACTCCTAATAGCATGAGGCGGGTAAAACATGCTTCTGATTAACAAGACAAAAAAAAAAAAAAAAGCTAATCTGGGAGAGCCTTTTGATTAGATTGGCCATTCTGAGCAAAATGTCACAATGACAATCAGAAAAGTCATCCCTGAAACACACAATGAAGGGTTTTAAAAAGAATTGGTTTACCTGCAGAGACTAGCGAGCAATGCAATTTAGTCCTTGTGTAAAAAGTCTCAGCCAGAGGAAATGATGGGGTGTCTTTGAGCAGTTCCAGAAAATTGAACAAAGAAAGTGAAACAGATTATGTTGCTGCTTCCTTCAATTTTGATTACCGCAATGGCTACTCATCCTTTTTCCTACTCCTCACAGTCATGAACAATCTGGAACCCATGACAGAAGAGGAAACTGTCATCATCCTAAGACTGCCCTGATCAAGTCCGGTCTGGTATTAATTTGAAGTAAATAAGGCATGTAATAGGAGGGAGTGGATATATTGTCATAACATAAAAATGAGTAGTCATCAATTAAAACAGAACTTATTTTATCAGTAAATTTAGAAAGTACTTAATATATATCAGTGGGGGTAGATGTGAAGTTAGGCAAGAGCCAAGGGTAAGGGAAATTATTTTTTTAAAAATGCCTGACAATGAAAACACTAATAGTATATTAAAATTCAAAGAAATAAATATTTTGGTTACATTATGAATGTGATGATAAATATGAAGACTATTTGATCAAATGGAAAGATATAAAGGATGATAAAAATGTATGTTCTTTTCTGCTCTAGAGTTACAGACAGTTTCCATTGAAACTGGATAATGTTCCAAAAGTAATTTGAAAGACACTTATTTGGAGTTCAGAATATACGTTCCCACAGAAACATTTTTGAAAAGTGTGAATTAGGTTCCTAAGTTACCTATGAATTCTGTTTAAAACCAATATGTAGCAAAAGTATATTAATTTATATTTTGAATCAGTAAAAAGAAAGCTGTTGCATTGGAATAAGAATTAGTTACAGGACCATGAAAAAAATGAAGGAAATAGTTTTATGGAGTTCCTAATAAAGGGCTTCTAGAAGATACCAAAGAAATTAGGTGTCGATTGCACCGGGTCATCATTCAGGTCCACTTTCAATTCCTTTCTAGCTACATCCTCTCCCTTAGTGATCACATCCAGTTTGTGGCCTTATATATCACCTATATGCTGAGTTTCCCCAAATTTCTAACTCTAGCTCAGATCTCTCCCCTAAACTCCAGTCAAGTATATCTCACGCCTTCTTGTCTGAAAGACATTTCAAACTGAACATGTCCCAAACCAGATTTCTAATCTCCCCCGCCCCACCTCCAGACCAGACCATCCCTCCGTCTTCCCCATCTCAGTTAATGGCAATGCTAGTCTTCCATTTCTGACTTCCCTCCTCTCATACCCCAAGTCCAACACTTTTCTATATCCTGTCAGCTCTACCTTTGACATACATCCTGAATCCTCCTTCCATTTCTCATTTTCTCTGGTCCAAGACACCATCATTTCTTGGCTCTGTTACCGCACCTTCCTCCTAACTGATTTCTCTGCCTGACTCTTGTTCCCAAAAGTCTATTCTCAGCACAGCAGCCAGAAAGACCACGTGAAACCATAAGTTAGAGCCACTTAACACCCTCCAATAACTCCCACCTCACTCAGGGTAAAGCCAAAATGTTTGCATTGCTCTGCACCCCATCGCCAACCTTCCTGAGCTCATCTTCTAGTCCCTTCCCCTTATTCATGCAACTCCAGGTTTATTGGCCTCTTCACTCTTTCTTGAGCATTCCACTTCTGGTGCTCTGTTGGAGTTTTTGATTCTGCTGTTCCCACTGCCTAAAGTATTCTCTAGGTTACTCCACACGGTTAACTCCCCCACCTCACCTCTATTGGGTCCTTCCCGAAATTCCACCTCCTTAGGTCTCCAATGGACATCATACCATTTACAAAAATTCCAACCTCCCAGCTACTCTGCATGCCTCATCTGTTTTATTTTTCCTTTTAGTCTTTATTATCATCTAACATACTATGTATATAACTTACTTATTATCTGTCTCCTCCATTCTAGAATATAAGCTCCACAAGGTCAATGGATTTTTTTGTCCCCAGTACCTAGAACAATGCCAGGCATATAGTAGGCATTCAAATATTTGTTGAGTGAACTGAATGAATTAGCAAGTTAAATACCTGAATGAATAAGCAAATGACTTTATTTCACAAGTCCTCTGCTGGCACTGTTCTGACTAACCCTTATTGTCCACCACAGAGATACATTTTTTTTTTTTAAATTACAAATAGAGAGAAAAGAAAAAGTCAGTAACATTATATTTGTCTCTCCATCTCCAGTCTTGGCCACTCTTCAGTTTTCCACCCACCCGCTACAACGATCCCTGTAAAACTCAAAGCTGCTGAAACTGCATCTCCAGAACTCCGTGACTCTGAAGATAAAATCCATCCTTTTAATCTGGCTTAGAAGATATTTCATTGTCCACCTCTCTCATTTCTTCCCAGCTTCATGGTCAATCACGTTTCTGATAGGAAGAACCAAGGCAGTAGCGATTTTGAATCAGAGATTTCTCCTGTAGGTCAATGGCTGCTGCTGCTACAGGCTGACCTGGTGACTGTGGAGAATTTTTTCTGAGATGGCCAGCTGCCATTCTTGTGTATGAAGTTGTCACTCATTACTCAGAGTCTCTATGCCTTGCAATGTTAGAGTGCCGTTGGTATATCTACTCCCTTTTTCTTGAATTAAGTGCTAGAAAATACTCTAGTATAAAAACAATTTAAGTGAAACTGTTCTACTTAAGATAGGGGGACCTGAGGGAGTAGCCTTTAAGCCCTGACCGTCCATCTCCCCAACACCTGGCATGGCCCCGCAGCCCTTCTGAGCAACCACGGCCGGTGAGGCTCCCAGCCGTCCCGCCAGGCAGCCTCCCAATACACCGACACAGAAGAAGAAAGCCTTTTGAAACAGCCACAGTTATTGGTTAATTGTAAAAATTGCCCAAGTAACTGAAATGCACTTTGCTGTTTTCTCCTTCTCTGTTTGGCGTGTGACAAATAGCCACATCTCCAAATGGCAGGAAACAACAAAATGAGAAATATGTCAGCGTCTGCATGGTGCGGGAGGTGGAACATTAAGCAGGTTTTCGCCTAACGATTGGCTCCCGAGGGAGTGATTAGGATTTGGTGCACTGCTTAACTCGCGTTACCTCGGCGTTTCTGCCAGAGGATTCTGAGAAGAGATTTGTTGTTTCAGTTTCAAAACTGCATTTTAGACGGACTCTTTGAATAGAGTGCATGTAGGGACATGTGGCGTGAATGTTTAGCAATTCTGTCTCCCTGCCTCAGGTCCAGGACAGGTTTATTTTTCAGTCTAATAAAAAAGTGATACTAGAAAATGGAAAGTGGAGTTTTTAACTGCCCGAAGATCTGATTTCTATTCTTAAATATTAAGATGAGGAGGCGTCAAAGGGGGCTGTGTGGTGGGGAGGGGATCTTTGTCATGCCCTTTGCCGAGGAGCAAGTTTATTTTCAAATTGAGAAATAAGACCCTATCCAGTTTTGAAGACCCAATCTGAGCCAAACGAAAGCAACCTGAAGTACTCGTCCACTTGCAAGAAGGGCGATGGCAGCACAAATCTAATGATGTCTCTGACTTGAGATGAAACACATACACAAATCAATGAATAACTGTATGGTTTTTTTAACACTTGTACACAGCCCTCTGCTTCCTCCACTTCCTGGCAACAGAAGCCAGCTCCCCAGAGGATTGGGGGCGAAGGAGGCCTATTGGAAAGAACTGGTTAGTCATTCCCGTCTGCAACCTATCATGACTTTGGAAGAACCAAGAAAAAGGAGCAGTTATTTCTGTTACTGTTGTATTTAGCTTATTTCAAGACAGACCCAATTGCAATAATGGCTTTGACTAGCTCTTCAATGACTCTGGGACTACTAAAGGGTAAATGGCCTCCCAGAGCTATATGATACACTCCTGTCTCTCTCTCTCTCTCTCACACACACACACAGACATCATACAGACACCGTACACATGACACACATACTGCATACAACCACATCACACATACACCAAGAGCAGACACCACATACATACACATACCACATGCAAACACCCCCCCGCACTAACATACCACACACATCATATATACATGCGCACAGACCACGTGCGCCCACACACATGCGCACACACCACGTGCATACACAGGCAACATATGAGCACCACACACACATACCATATACAAATGCACACAAATACACATTATACACACACCATGCATTTCATACTTCTAGACAGACACAATACATACATACATACAACCTTTGCAAACGCACTCCACATACAAATGCATACACACTACGTATAAATTCACCACACATATACACACCACCTCGGAGGTAAATGCACACCCCAAATGCAGATAATCACACATACATATCACAAATATGCACACATAATATCCATATGCACACCCAGAACACACAAAAACATACCTCCCTACCACTTACAAATGCACATCTCACACTCACACCCCATAAGACAAGTATGCACAGACCGCATACAAATTTACCACACACATATGCACACAGGGCGTGAACATTTACATACACCTATACACCACATACAAACACACCTGCACACACACAAACACAGCACACACACAAACCTCACATGCAAATATGCATACATACACATCACAAGTATGCACATACTGTGCACAAATACATATCACACACGCACCATATACCCATATGTTCCACATACAAATACACAAACACCACACACTTCCTGCATATGACTAGAGCACACAAACACAACACCATGTACGTACACATACACACATTCATAACCACATACCACATGCAAATATACACCTCGCACAACACACACAACACACATATGCACACTCCAAACCACTTACAAATGCACACACCACACCTATACACACCACATCATACACAATATTCATACATACACCACATACAAATTCATCTGCATCTTCCCACAGAGCTTCTGGGGGAGCCTAGGAAAGAAAGTTTAGAGAAGAGAATTCACACTATGGAGCACAGTGGGGAAGCTGGAATCAGCTTGGCTTTCAGCAATCTGACTGAAAAACCATATTAAACTGTTGCCTACACACCATTGTTGTTGCTTCTACCCGTGTAGGTAGTAGTTCAGAACTCAGATCCTTGAGCGTTTACTGTGTTACCGAAACATGTCAGCCACTACTAGGCCCACACCTCTTGTTTCATCAGCTCGTGTGTTGGCATAAGAAATGCACTATCAGAGAAAGTTTAGGAAAGGGATTTACCTCCCCCCTAAGGAAGACATTTGTATTTTCCTTACAAATACTAGATCTTACAGTTCAAAAAAGAAAGTAGCTTTTAGTTTCCAAACCATTGTTCAATCTGAAAAAAAATAGTCATTTCCCAGATGTCCATATTACCCCCTTTCACAGACCTACCCCAAGGCCTTACTACATGGAGAAATTACTCCAGAAGCCTGGCTCTGGCACAGGTTAACCGTAACAGACCAGCAGTGACAAGTATGCCTTCCACCTATGATGACCAAGCCCAGACCCAGCAGCTAAAAGTGTATTTAAGCTGAGAACAATTGCTTCAAGTGAAGAGCCCTTGTTTAAGAGCAGTTCTTAGTGAAACACTAACCTCTTCCCATTGATGATAGCAGAGTTATTTTAATTCTTACATCTGTGAAAGGTCTGGCCATCCCATCTGACATTCTGCTTTTGGGTACCAAAGAAAACGCTTGCCCCAAATGCATGCTACTGGGAGGCAGTGTGCATGGTAGTTCAACGTGAGGGTTCTGGAAAGGGCCTGCCAGCGGGAAGCTGAATCCAGCTGTCCCGTTGAGCTGTTTACCAGTTGGATGTCCTCAAGCAAGTCATTTAAACCTTTAAAATGCACAGCTTTTCATTGGTCAATTAAAAGTAGAGCCAGTTCATGAGATTGTAATGAAGATTAAATGAAGCAAAATGCTAAGAACCATAGCTGGCAAAATGCAAGCCCTCAATAAGTGGTAGGCCCAATCAATAGGAAAAAAGGTTACCAGAGAATTAGGAGGTTCTCCTGTTCTATTATCAGCAAGAAAATTGAAGTGTGCACATTTACTAGGCATCTCCTCAAGGCGAGGCTTTGGCCTTCAACAATCCCATGATGTCGGGTAGTAGGGCACAATTCTTCAGACACGGAAACTGATGTTCAGAGAAGTTACAGTAACCCTCTTGTCACACAGATGACAAACTTGAGATTTGAATCTAGGGTAGGATAACCCCAAAGTTCTCTTTCTTTGTACCCCTCTACTACATTTTGCATTTTCTAAAAGCATCTCCTCATTATCCTATCCAATCATGACCCTACCTCCTAAGGGTCAAGTTAATAGTATCAGTTCATTCCCAGGAAATGGACCAACTATAGTATAGAACCATGGAATTTTCGAGAGATCTGGGGAAAGGATCCCAAGCCATCCTGATTATGGAACTTAAGGTCTACTGCAGAGGAGGGAGGAACTTGCAGACAGCTGAAGTTCCTGAGTTGCTTCATAAAAACACATCTTCCCAAGTTTGTTCTGAAACGTACAAAGAACTCAAGACAATCAAGACTTTCTCCTGGTGGCATGTTCAGGAGGAAAACGAAGGAGAATCTGAGAGAAAAATGCACAGAAAGGAAGGAAGGAAGGAAGGAAGGAAGGAAGGAAGGAAGGAGAAAACGGAGGGAGAGGAAGGAGAGAACAAGAAAGAAGAATCATTCCGTCCTGAAAGACTTGCAAGGAAACACAAGAGCCGGTGTATCTACAGCACACGGAAAGGATATTGGGTAAGGAAGTGCTGTCCCTCCGGAAGCCAGGATGCGAACAAGGCCAGACACCCCAATAACACGACAGCAAAAGCCCTGTCTTCTTTCTCCAGTGCTATCTGTCCAGCCCAGAGTGAAAAAGTCTCAGAAAACCGGCCTCTTAGGGGAGGATTTTTCTGAGATGCTATTTTCTATATGTCCTGGAAGAAAGAGAGTAAAGTGCAGCCCGAGGCCATGGGGGAGCTCCACCTCCTTCTCTTTTGTGCATGACAAATCTTCCACCTGTTCCGCAGGCCACTGAAGCGCAGGCCTGGTAGGAGCCCCGGGAAGTGGGGGAGGGGTAGTGTGAGGATTGCTAGGAAGGCCAGAGGAGGAGCTGCGGGGACAAGGGTCCAGCTTATCCCAGGAATGCCATTCTCTGAGCGGGACCTGGAGATCTGAGTGCCTTCCCCAGCTCTGAAGGTCGTTTGACCTTTAATGCTTTCATATCAGAGGAGAATACTTGTTTTCATTTCCAAACAGCGAGTGTTCTTGTGGGTCTTCCACATTCTCATGCAAATAAGGCGAGATTGTGACGATAATTCCATGTTCTTGCATTTGGAAGAGAGGCACTGCTTTTTCGGGAGCCAGGAAAAAATACCATGGAGGAAGCGCTATTCACAAATGATTAAAATGTAGGCGCACACCCTGCGGAGAAGCGGGGAGCAGACTCGGTTTGTGGTCCAGGGGCCGCGGCAGCGAAGGACACTGCTAAAAGCCGGGAAGGGGCACTCACCTTTGGAACTGATAAGAGCCATTGTTTAGCTCTTCTTTATTCTCGGTTTTGATCTAAGGCTGCCTCTCCGATCACTTTCTCCTTTGACACAGCATCTCTTTGTCAGCATGGAGATTAAAGGAAATTGGTCATCCCACGTCGGAGCGATGCACTCCCCTCCCTTTGTCTTCTTCAGGAAATTAGTAGCTTGTGTTCCATTAACTGGAGTGTTTTGCCTTATCTCATTCCTATAAGCAAAGTGGAAATTTCAAGGCCATAATTTAAAATTATTCTGTCCAATTCATTCTAAATGCTCTCAATTGCAGCCTTTATCTCTAGACCTTACTAAAGATTATATTCAGGCTCACCTGCAGGCCCACAATTGTCCTCTTTTGGGAGCTGAGGTCTTTAGAAATGTAATGAAATGTGACAGCCTTTTGAATTGGGCCCTTGAAACTGTCCCTTTTAAGACCAAATGGTTTTTTTGCCACCTTAGAAGCCAGTCTCTACATTGTTTTATAATTTATTTTACAGGAGGACCTGGGAAACTCTGCTTTCCTAGACAGACAAAACGAGTTCATTGTTCCAGAACAGTCTTACAGAGATTTGCTGCCTTTTTTGATATTCATTCCAATCTTGGGGTTGAAAATAACATCTAGTCATCAGACCGAGGCTTCCATGCCCCCTTTTGTCCTGTATGTACCAAGAGTGAGGCTGTGCCCTAATGGGGCAGGCTAATACAGCAGCTTTTTACTGGGTGCAGTTCAGTTTCAAGAGAAGACTCATAGAGCTAAAAACTGGATTACCTTCTTCCAGAATGCACCAGCTCCCCTAGTTGAGTTTTTTTATGAATGGCATCTATTCTGACTGGTCAGAACCTATGTTATGCCAATGGCTGAGTAGTTTACCATCTAGTTTAATTTCTTATTTTAAAAATACATCAGGTCTCAAAGAAGTTAAGTGATTTCCTGGAGTCATATAGATAGTAGATAGCTGAGACGAGGTCATGTGATTTGAATTCCACTTCAATACCCTTTTCACCAACTTGTATGGGCATCCAAAGATGTGTAATCATGGACTGTGGTCTAACAAGACTCCACTGTTTCAATAACTGAAAGGGGGCCTTACAATTCATTATGCTAGCTCAGTTATTCTACGACACTTAACAGAATTCTAAAAATACATAGATTGTTATAGCTTATAATTAACACAAATATCTCTTCTCTGACCACAGTGTGGTAGGAACAGAGCTCAAAAGGGTTCATCCAGGAGCAGTAGAAGGAAATAAATTTACCGTGTTCTCTGGATTCTAGTCCTGATTGTCACCACTAATTCTGTGACTCTGGGTAAGTCTTTAGTTTTCACATGTAAAATTGGGCAAGTCTAAAAGATAGTTGAGATTTTTCAGGTGAATGGTGGGACTAGGTGACGATTGAGATTCAACACTGAGATTCTATGATTCCCTGATCTGTTTACCAGGCAATTAGTTGGGTGCACTCCCCTTCCTCACCCCCTCCAAGGAGCTCACTTTCAGCACAGGTGGCACACCCGAGTGTACCCACCAAGCATCTCCGATATGGAGGAAACCAACCTACAATGTCAGGTAAGCCATGGTAGCAAAGATAGCTAGCCATCCACCAATATTCACTTCTTCTTTCTGGTATTGAAATCCCCCACCCAGATTTTCACTGGGTTCAAGGCCTTCCAACTATTGATGACAGTTCCTGGCTTCACTTGCAACGAGGTGTGGCTCTGTGACTAAGTCTCTGTGACTCATGACAAGTGAGCCAGAAGTGGTGTGTATAACTTCTAGGTTTTACCCTTAACTGGAAAGGATGTATCCCCCACTTCCTATTTTCCCTTCCCAGTGTCTGGGGGAGAGTCACGATAGCCAGCATGGACAGAGATAGAAGCTGTGTGCTATATACAACAGAATTAATACACTTACCTTGCACTGCCTACTTCTGGACAGACACGTAGGAGAAGAATAAGATCTACTGGCATTGTGAGTCTCTTTGTTTTACCAGCTGAGATAGTTTACCCAATGGTACAGCCATCAGTGAATGCTTGCATGGAATAAAAATGAAGAATCCAGGCAAGCTGCTTCAGCCTTGGATTCTATTTGGTAGTGACCAAGTAATGATTAATTGTAATCTAAGGCATCTCAAGTTTCGTAGTTCATAGGAAGACCGGATGATTGCTAAGGCCAATGATGTTATTAATCCAGTGTATCCTGTAAAATAATGGCATAATGAATTCTCATTCTGAACATATTGTAACCAAATATACTTTTTAAGAATTCCGATTTCAATAAATAGTTTCATACTACAGAAACAGTATAAACTATAAACATAATAGAAAATATAAACACTAGGGCCACCAGTAATAAAGTCATCAGTATTGGGTTTTAATAGCCACCAGATTGTCTTTAGAGAAGTATTTCTTCAAATAAATCATCTTTGTGAAGTCCCAGGAACCCAAGGACCAGAGATCACCACCCTGCTTCCAGTACACTAAAACAACTATTTCCAAAATTTTTAATTTACTAGTCAGTTCCCTGCCACATCTCTTTTTCAACACTGGGTAATTCATAAACCGTTATGTGAGTATGTAAAACCTGATATCTGATATCTTACCAGCATCTCGCTTGAGAATAAAAAATGAACCACAATTTGGACATGATAACTGTGGCAGGTACCATAGACTGGTTGACTCAACAACCATTCCAATCTCCCTTCCTGTAGAATAAAGGCTAGAAAGCTAAACCCCACATTCCCCAGAGAGTTCTGCGTGGGACCCAGATTCTCCTAAGCCCACTCGAATTCTGTGAGCTACCTGATACCTTATATTAAATCTCTTTTTGTTTGTACTGGCTAACCTCGATTCTATTTCTGCAACCAAGAATCCCAACTGCTACAGTGGTATTTTAATTCTCTGCCTGTTCAAGGATTGAAAACGTGAGGTTCTTAGAACTTATTTGTTATGGCTATGTTCTTATCACTGGCACATTTCACATTCATTATTTTAATAAAGGAATTTTAATAAGGGAAAGAGAAGGAAGCACCAGTCAGAAGGCGGGGTCGTAGGCACTCTTTGTGCTAGTCAGAAAAGCTACACAGCTGCCTTCTTTCCACATTGACTCACTAGCCCTCTGCAGAGACACGTAGTCATTTTCACACGGGTCTCAATGTGGATGCCAATGCTGGGAGACTACAGAGGGCAACTGAGCCTTTGGATGGCGTACTTGATAATTTGTTATACTTCAGAGGCTAAAGGAGTAAGTAGCAGGAGCTAGTCCTTAGACACCCTGTCCATAGAGTCGTTAAGCCTGTTTCAGGTAGGTTTGTAGTTCCCAGAGTGTGGTCCCCAACCAGAAGCAGCACCTGGAAAGTTTCCTAAAAATCCAAATTCTCACCTGCGTGCACACACCCCAGACCCACAGATTCAGAAACTCTGGGCTGCACCTAAGAAGCTGTTCAGGCAGAGCCTCTAGGTTGTTCCGATGTGTGTTCAAGTCTGAGGACCACTGATACAAGCTGTCTGACCCTAGCTGGGGTTAAATGGAGTTTAAGAGAAATAGTGGCAGGTAAGAAAGAGAAAAGACAATTGAGGAAACTGGACTTTGATGGCAAAGGAGGCTCACGTTCGAATATAATGAAATCTTTTCCCACGTGAAACGGAGAAAGCATCCGTAGAAAGAGCATTGTGCTGAGAACCTAAGCTATTGGATCGGAAATTGGGATTTTTAACTAATCATTAAGTAATGTTAAAGTAATCACTTAACTTTTCTGGGATTCCATTTCCTCATTTGTAAAATGAAGAAATGGGATAAAATGTTCTTCAACACTCACAAATTCTGTTTTCTATCAGTTCTGGACAAAATTAACACTATTACCCCTGATTAGCATCATCTTGCTTTCTGAGTATTGTGTCCTTTTTAGTATAAACCTGATGATAGAAATTTCCCAGCATTCTGTTTCTCCACTTAGGAGCTGTACCTGGAAGAAAATTACCAAAAGATACACGTAGTTCTCCACCTGAAGGCAATGGTCCAGGCGTATACTCCAGCTTAATTCAGGACTGGTAAAATCCACTGCATATCTGAAAGGCCTTATGTATTGGAAAATAGTAATATTTTAGAAAAATGTACAAATTACTTATATGTGTCTTTTATATTATTGATGCTTTTATCAAATGTGAGATTTGAATGGTAAGGACTAGATTTGCATAGTTCAAGATACTCTGTGTGTGTGTGTGTGTGTGTGTGTGTGTGTGTGTGTTAATTAAATGCTTTAATCTACTTCCAAATTTAAGAATTGAGAATCGCTGGCACTCAGCCAAGGCTGAGGCAGGTAGTAATTACACTTGGGAAAACCACAAAATTACATCCTTTAACAATGTGGAAACATTGCAACATTGACAGAAGATTGTGTCCACTCAGTGAACTTGGGAACTATAGAGAAAAAAAGCCCTCTGTGTAATTGAAGCTTGAGTGCATGAAGGAGAAAGGAGGGCTTGGCCTACCTATGAAGCAGCAAGGACCAAGTTAATCAGTTAATGAATTTGCTGAAGATAGAAATGCAAACACATCTCATAGCTATCAAATAACACATTAATAAAGAATGCTAGAAGAAGGTACAGCAAAAATGTGTGATCCTTAAGGCTGAGACTGTATCTTTCTTCCTACCACCTAACTAGGCAAATATTAGGCACTTAGTAAATATTTGAGGTTGAATGGATGAATAACAGTTGAGAATGACAGTATTTTAACTCTTTGTAAATAATTACAAAGAAACACAAATTTTAGCTGTGTGTTTCAAGTAGCAGCAAGTTGCTTTGCTTTTAGTGAACCTAAAATTTAGTGTTTTTGCAGTACCAGTGGAGTGGGCATGAAGATGTAATGTAAGTTCTATTATGTTGAAACTTGTGAAATTAGAGACTCACTGCTTTGGGCCTACAAAAATGGCACATTTAAATGGTCCAAAGGGTCCTGGGTTTTTTTGTCTTTTTGTTTTTTGTTTTTCTGTCTAGGAGATATCATCTACAGTTTAAAAACTGACTAACGCTCTGTAAACACTGAGTCACAAAGAGTGAATCCTGCCACTAGCCGGGATGGAGCCAGTATATGTTCTCAAGACCCACCCACCCCCTACTTAAAATATGTGATTGTCAATTATCTGCAAGGGTAATTTCAGAGCACAAACCTTCTTTTTTAAATAAATGAAACATAGTGTTATTCTGGAACTATTAGAAGAACAGAAATAAAAAAGACTGTTAAGAAGGTTTTTAAAATTGTGGTAATGGTTGCCCAACTCAGTGAATAAACTAAAAAACATTGAATTACACACTTTAAAAAGTTGAATTTTATGGTATATCAATTATATCTCAATAAAGTGTTTTTTTGTGGGGTTTTTTTGTGTTTTTTAAATAAAAGAGACTAGAGCTACAGAGTGGAAATACAAATGCACTTTGTGGACCATTCTGTGGTTCCAGGAGGAGGAGGAGAAGCACGCTACTTGCCAAACCCCAGACATCTGCCTGCTTGCTGGCCAACCCTCATGGTATCATCCCTGAGAAGATCGCATGTCACAGCTCACATCCTTGCCAAGTCATGAAAGTAAATATACAAGCAATATGAATAACCTCTGGTATTTTCAGCACGATGCTCGAACTCTGGAAAGGGATCCCCCGAGCATTCCTAACTGAAGCATGGTAAGAAGTGTCATCTTTACAAATGCCATCTGAGTCTTTGTGGGAAGGATCTTTTTCAATCCACTTGTCCAGTCAAGTTCACACAGCTGGTTCTAGGACATAGAGTAAATGTAAGAGTTACCTGTAGGCAGTGATTCTTCACCTGAGGGGGGGTGGGGAGAAAAAGTTAGGAATCCCAGATGAACGGCCAGAATGCTCAGAAAAATGTAAATAGGCACAGACCCAATTTTACACATAACATCAAAGGCCCAAGAGCCTTTGAGTCCCTTCCGTGGACTCTAGATTAGGAATCCTTTGGTCTATCTTCTATAGCATGTTCCCACTGCATTCCATGAGAGTATTTTAGAGAAATTTAACACTGAAAACGAAACACTGAAATCTGAGAGAGACTCTAAGGAGGCTGTCCCTTTCCTTCGCTATCACAAATACACTGGTCTTTAAGTTCCTGACTAGAACCTATGGCGCCTTCAAATGGGATGTAAATGGCACCTGACAATGAGGGGAAAGAGGCTGGTTGACTAAACTCATAATTCCCTTATGTTTTCATTGCCTCTGGCTTCTCTCCCTCTCTCCTTTTTTTTTTTTTTCTTGTACATTATTATTCTCTTCCTAGGTTTCTTTGACATTGCGTCGTTCCTCCATACCTGGGCAAGCATGTATAGTTTAAAAATTGTTTAGAAGCCCTATTTTTATTTTTTTAAGTTTTTATTTAAATTCCAGTTAACATATAGAGTAATAGTATAGTGTGTAGTTTCGGGAGTAGAATTTGGTGATTCATCACTTACATACAATACCCAGTGCTCATCACAACAGGGGCCTTCCTTAATGCCCATCACCCAGTTAGCCCATCCCCCCTCCAGCAACCCTCAGTTTGTTCTCTATAGTTAGGAGTCTATTTTATGGTTTGCCTGTCTCTTTCTTTTCTCCCATGTTCATCTGTTTGGTTTCTTAAATTCCACATATGAGTGAAATCATATGATGTTTGTTTTTCTATGACTGGCACATTTCCCTTAACATAATACACTAGTTCCATCCATGTTGTTGCAAATGGCAAGATTTCATTCTTTTTATGGCTGAGTTATATTCATTGTATATACACACCACAACTTCTTTATCCATTCACCAGTTGATAGACATTTGGACTCTTTCCATCATTTGGCTATTATTGCTAATGCTGCTATAAACATCAGGGTGCACGTGTCCCTTCAAAACAGTATTTTTGTATCCTTTGAATAAATACCTAGTAGTGCAATTGCTGGATTGTCTTACTAGATATGTCTCTGGAGGCAAGGGAAACAGAAACCCTATTTTTAATAATAGCCATTATTATTAATAACAGGTTATTAATAATAGCCATTAACAATTGCAATCTATAACAAAAGAAGTCTAGAGAGAACAAGAGCTCAGTAGTTTCTTACAACTTACATTACCTGGCTCTGATCATGCAGAGTATGGGTCTCAAGACAGGTTTTACATGTACTTAAAAGCAACTATTTTTTTTTTTAAAAAAAGGGATGAAATCAAAAGTGGTAAGAATTTGTTAAGCACTCATTGTATTCTCAGCCCTATGTTTAAATGGCATGGAGAACACAGAGGAAAAATAGCTTCTTCCGTCAGAGAACTTACTAGTAACTGAGAAGACAAGATGGACAAATACAAGGCAATGAAAGAATGAAACAATTGGCTCTAAGTATTCAAATTTATAAACCATTAAAAAAAGTTTCAAATAAAAAGAGAAGTGTTTTATGTTCTACAACTTGCTTGCACTGAAAACCAAGACATGATGAATATTGCACTGAAGTAGCCAAATCTGGGGGAGGGGGACACCAACAATCACCAATAAGCATTATTTTCTGGCACTCCGCACAACTCCATGCCATATAATATATACTTAAAAAAATGAACAAATGATGGCCCTTGTGCATAAGTCCCTCACAATCCAAGTTTGTTTTCCAATTGATGAGGAAGAAAAAATTGCCTTTTTTTTTCCTACTTGAAGTTCCAACAAGTATCCAAGGAGAAGTCTGTTCTTGCAAAATTCTCAACCAGAAACAGAAACATTTCCATCAAAAATATAGCAAATAGGACTGTTCTCCTGAGATTTCTAACCTAATTAGTCAGATGAAAACACCTTTCAGATATTCCTTTGCTAATGTGTTTAGAGATGATAAAAAATCGTGGAGTTTATTTTCTCCTCTGCTATCTATGGAACACAGGCTGTGTCACTTGAGGTAAAAGCAGGCTGACAAAAATGAATTTGTGGGTCATTTAGGAAGAAAGCAGGACTGGAATGAAAAGAAGGGAGCCCAGACTAATTCTCAGAGATTCCCAACCTATTCTCATATAATTTACATTAATGCGCGATGGTTTGTATCTCTAAAACAAATTGCAAGACTGAGTGGGTAGTTATGAGTTGGCTGAATAAAGTCAATGGAATCAAATAAGATTTTATTGAAAGATCTTTTGTGTGATAACAACCCAAACCTAGGACCACAGTCAGTCAATGATGTTACCTGAAGGGGTGGCACCGTTTTTTGTTTTTTTTTTAAGATTTTATTTATTTATTTGACAGACAGCCAGCGAGAGAGGGAACACAGCAGGGGGAGTGGGAGAGGAAGAAGCAGGCTCATAGCGGAGGAGCCTGAGGTGGGGCTCGATCCCAGAACGCCCAGGATCACGCCCTGAGCCGAAGGCAGACGCTTAACGACTGCGCTACCCAGGCGCCCCCTGAAGGGGTGGCATCTTGAATCCAGTGCTCACATTGCTCATAGGTGCCAGCCCCAGACTTCCCTCCAAACAGCCAGGCCCACTTTAGCGTCTTAGGCATTATACGGACACTTCCCATGGACAGTGGTCTCGGAGTGTGTGTGTGTGTGTGTGTGTGTGTGTGTGTGTGTGTATGCACGTGTGTTCTACTTTTTATTGCAGCATCACACATGCACATAGAAAAGTACCTAAAATGTACCTGTACTCTTTGACAACTACTTAAACAAATAGTCCAGTCCAGGTTAAGAAATAACCTTATATCGGCTCCCTGCGTGCACCTCGTCCCCAGAGACAAACACTATCTTTACTTGTGTTCATAATTTTTCTTGTTTTTCTTTATAGTCTCCACTACTTATTTACGCATTTCTAAACAGTATGGTCGGATTTGGTCTGGTTTTGAATTTTATCAGAAGAGACTCATAATATAGGTGGTTTTTATGCCATGATTCATTTGCTTAACCTTGCAATTGTGACAATTTCCATGGTGTTGCCTGTAATTGTTCGCTCATTTACATTACTCTTTAGTATCCCAATGTAGTTATCCATTATCTGGGGGCCCCGAGGCAAACATTTCTTAAGGGTATGTTCTTGGAATTGCTGGGCGATATGGTTTATATATTTTCAGCTTTCCTCTATAATTCTAAGCTTTCTTTCAATGTGATTTCACATCTTAATTATAGCCCATCTGGTCAGTGTATCTGTCACCTCAATTTTCATTTTTCTAATTGCTAATGAGGTTGAGCACTTTTTCTATGTCTACTGGCCTCCATCATTTCTTAATTTAATAATCAACATCTCACTAACTGGGACTTGTCTTTCTTTCTTTCTTTCTTTCTTTCTTTCTTTCTTTCTTTCTTTTCTTTCTTTCTTTCTTTCTTTCTTTCTTTCTTTCTTTCTTTCTTTCTTCTTTCTTTTTGTGTATGACACATTCCTATGCGGCAAGTAGCCTGATCATTTTCCAATCAATTTGGAAGGATTTCATCGCTGTGATTATAAAACAATCATACCAACTTTGCTTCAGTTTTAACCAGTCGTTGAAACAACCTCCAAAAGATGGAATGTTTGGAAGGGGCGGGGTTTGTTACATCTACTGCCTGACGTGATCAATGTTTTCCAGTCCTAGCCTGTATCTAGTCCTTAAACTTATCATGGTGAAGTTGTACAAGGATAAATGATGACACTTGAACTCCACTGCCACAAAAAGCAGCCTGTTTAGTACAGAAATTGAGGACTTAAGATCCATCAATGCAGGGCATTATGATAGTAGCTTATTGAGTTGGCTTCTATTTTCTGAGTGGAATTACAGACTTCGATATTTAGGGTAACACTAGTATTCTCTTCTTCTAACTGAAAGAGCCCTAGAATGTTGGAGTAAGAAAGATGTAGTGTGCTATTCTGTTTCTTACAGAGACATTCATTAGCTATTTACCTCCATGCCCCAGATGGTCAAGGGCAAGCTACACTGTCAGTAATAAAGAGCATTTTCTGAAAGAGTCTCTATTTTGCAGAAATGTGGCCTGCTCGGGCTCTGCATCTGCATAACCTTGAATGTGCAGAGCGGTGCCTCCCTGTACCTGGTGCTAATCTTTTAATCCTCTTAGATCATTTGGGTTATTGTCCTCATCTACCTGCTCTCATTGTCCTACTGCAACTCACAAAGATTCTAGCAAGTACTAGGAAATATTTTTATAAACAGAATTTTAGATTGCTAATTTCTGTAGATATAAACTCAAATGAAGTTATTTTCATTTCTTTCTCAAATCCCATGGATGTATATCCATCTTCTAGAGGTTTTTTTCTCCTTTATGAAAAAGAAATTTCCAAGACCTACGCACCAAATAAGTACGCTATTTAAGTACATAACTCTAGAGGATACACATGAAAGTCAAACTATTCAAAGTGCATGATTGCACAGAGAGCAAAAACCTTGTTCAAAGGCTTGAATCTGCTGGGGGCTTTTTGTTTATTTTGCTTTTTCCTGTCCTTTTCAGAGTGAATACCAGACATACCAGGGAGCACTAAATTCGGTCTATAAAGGAAAAATACTTTGTGTGAAATGTGATGTAAAAGCAACTGGCCAATTGTCACTTAGATGAAAATAAAACCAATTGTTTAGCCCAAATGAAATAAGGAATTCAGTCAGAACAGTCGCTGCGTCTGGCTGCTGTCTCAGTGTCTTCAAGAAGCGTATCAGAGAAGTAGAATTGCCGCAAGTACATTAAGGCATTGACTCTTCATCGGAGGTGTCTGCGTGAGGCAATTTTCCTAAATGGGTAACTACTTTCAGATTTCTAGCAAATGTTTCTGACAAGGAGAGTTTTACTTTATTTTGTATCGCAATATGTTGAACTATTCTTTCGAAATCCATTTCACGTTTATAGGAGACATGATAGTCAATACAACACTCCTAGTGCCTAGCACAGTGGTAAGTACTTAGTACTAACATTCAAATTGTTGTTGAATAAGTAAATGAATTTTGTAGCCTACAAGGTACTTCATTTGAAGGTTTAATTTGAAAAGTATGGTATACTCATTGTTTTTAAATAAAGGTATATCAACTTTTCAGTTTAGTCATGTTAAAGCTTTGTAACCAAGATGGGTCTAACAGCAGAACAAGAGAATCTTTCTTAGAGTTTCTCCCCAATAGCCAGCATAAGCTTCAACAATCCAGTCAGTAGATTTTAAATTACAAAAATAAAGACTGAAGCCTTGTCTCTCTCATTTATTTGAAGGGGAAAAGTCCCTGTAATATCATTTACAGGAAGGAAAAGTTAGCCTCGTTACCCAAATGCAGATGGTATATTGGAAAGAACATGGAGACACTAGCTCCACTCACATTTATTCAACAAATATTTATTGAAAACCTATTTCATGCATTGTGTCAAGAGCAAGCAAAGTAGAAAAAAAAAAAAAAAAGAAAAAACAAACAAACAAACCCAGCTCTGGTCACTCTTACCTTTGTTTCGAGTGTTCCATTCAGTCTTGTTTTCAAAACTCATTTTTACCACTTACATGACTTTATACAAACTAGGTTCCCAAAGTCTCAACCCAACCTGTCATTTGCCTGTTTTTAAAAAGAAACAGATTTTTTAAATATTGCACTTGTATCTTAACTTCCCTGTATGAGAAAACACAGTTCAATCTGGATCCTAGTGGCAATTCACCCCCAATTTCAATGAGAAATTGAAGAGTGATGAGAATTGTGTCAGATACGACAGTTCATGGCCCATGGAAATGAGGTGGGAAGCTCACTGTTTAGCTCCTGCCACATGGATATTGCAGGTCCAGTGCTACAATCCTCTCCATTTTTCAATTTTTCAGAAATTTAGGTTTATGCTTTAGCAATGGAGAAAAAAATTTTAAATTTTGAACACTCTGCAAAGGCAAACAAAACACATTTGGTGGTCAGTCATGGCTTGTGTACTCCCACTTGGACCGCCACTAAACATCTACCCCAAAATAATTTTGTTGTTTGTATATGTGTGTTTGTGGGGGGAGGTGGTGGTGGTGAGCAAATCAAGGGCATAATGTCCTGTAGAGTGGAGAAGTAGAAAAGAAAATAATGTTAAAGAATGTTTAGTTCTACTAAAATTTGAGTTCACATGTTTCCTTGCTTCTTTTCATTGATTGAAATAATTTATAACCTCTAATTATAAATTAATTGAGATTATTTAGGACTTTTACAGTGACTTCCCCTCCTTATGAAACCTGCCATGGTAGAATTTATTAATTTGTTACATGTTATCTAGAGAAGTTTTGGTGGTTCTAAACTTCTCCAAACCACCAGAAGAACATTACAAAATCACTTCCATATGCTCCAATTCTGCTGTCGAGCTTAATTGCTTACTTCATAGAAGGGGTCTTATTCCAGTTAGTTTTGTGTCAACTTGACTGGGCAAAAGGATGCCCAGATAGCTGGTAAAAGGTTATTTCTGGGTTTGTCTGTGAGGATGTCTCTGGAAGAGATCAGATTTGAATTAGTTGACTGAGTAAAACAAGATCATCTTCACCAATGTGTGTGGGCAACCCCATGAGCCAATTTCTGGAATGAATGAATGAATGAATGAATAAATTAATAAATAAACAAATAAATCCTAGTTGTATTTTCCTGGAGAACCCTGTCTAATACAAATTTTGGTATTTTGATGAGATTAACATTTGAAATGGTGGGCTCAATGAAGTAGGTGACCCTCCCCAATATGGGTGGGCATCATCCAATCCTATTCAGGGTCTGAATAGAACAAAAGGCAGAGGAAGGAGGAATCCATCCCCTTTTTTCCTGCCTCACTGATCAAGCTGGAACATCTCATCTTCTTCCATTAAATCTGCTCCCCAGGTTCTCAGGCCTTCAAACTGGGACTGAATTACATCACCAGTTTTCCTGGCTCTCCAGCTTATAGATCATGGAACTTTTCAGCCTCCATAATGACCTGAACCACCTTCTCATGATAAATGTATCTAGATCTAGCACTACATCTCTATTGGCTTTGTTTCCCTGGAGGACCCTGACTAATACAGGTTCTTTTCTGAGCTAAAGTAAAAATGTCACACATCAGACTGACTCTGGCCAGCCCGGAGAGCTGGCTGATTTCCTGTCTCCCAGACTGCTTGACGTCATACAGCGACCATCAACATCTCTATTTCACCAATGTTTGACTCTGGACATTGTACATTTTGAAGCCCTTAATTAATTTTTGTTTTAAAAGGAGCATGTTTAGGGGCTCTTGGGTGGCTCAGTTGGTTAAGTGTCTGCCTTTGGCTCAGGTCATGATCTCAGGGTCCCAGGATCAAGCCCTGTGTTGGGCCCCCTGCTCAGTGGGGAGTCTGCTTCTCCCTCTGCCCCTCCCTCTGTTCATAGTCACTCTCCCTCTCTCTCTCTTTCTCAAATAAATACATAAAAAATCTTAAAAAAAAAAAAAAAGGAACATGTTTACCGTTCTTCTTTATACATATGCGTTTAAGTGAAACCTGGTCCTGAACTTACCCTTTTTTCAATTTCACTTGGTCCAATACTTACCTAAACTTGATTACTGAAAGAACAGCTCGAGCAAGAATAACCATTCCTAATCACCGCCAACTGTTTAAAAAAAACTCAAAGTATTTCAAATCAATGACCTGAAATGACACTTAATAACTAGGATTTCTGACAGTCTACAAGAATAAAAACGTTTCTTTTCTTCATCATTACACCACGTCTGTCTGTATGGTGGTGAAATGGGAAGGGTTTCAATGACTCAGTTTTGTGAAACACCAAAGGGGGACCGGGAAGACAAGCGAGCACAAGGAAACTAAGAAAGGTCTATGAACTTCCTTATTTCAAAGAAGCAGAAGCACTGAGAAATGGAAGCCAATCTCCATATTATCTAGAGGACTTTCAGCTCTCTCATCTTCCAAACCAGTGTTAACTTTTTGATACTGATGAAATCATCTATTAATTTCCAGAAGAGCAAACACTTGGACATATATTCTGTAATGGAAAGATGGAGGGGATATGGATAGATCAAATGGGAAAGAATCAGGAGGGTAATTTTTTAAAGTACATGCTTGGCTTTGGCAGGAACCTCAAGCTTTCATGTAGTAACATTGTATTTCCTTTCCTAATCAAGTCTGGATTAGTGGAAATGAAAATGAGTTTCTGTTTCCTAAGCCACTGAAAACAAGGGAGGATGGCTTAGAGCATCCTTCTGGCTACAGCAATTGCTGTTTAACCAAGGGCAAGCCACAAAGCAGAATCCCACACTCCGATAATCTGGAGCTCAATTTAACACACATTCTGCATTAAAGAAATCCAACATCATGACTCAGAGAACCCAACTCAAAAGCAAGAGCATCACCTTCCTTCACTCCCACCAAGTGAAAATAAACTGGAGAATGGCTAGGCTCCAAAACAGTGAGGTGCTAATCATCATGGTTTTCGTCTCTTTTACAGGAAATGATATGGAATCCGACGCCTGCACGTGCCTTTTCAGGAAATTGCTCATCTGTCTAATTAAGCTCTTCTTTCTCCACAGGTCTGCGGATACACTGAACAGACATATGGCTTCCAGAAAAGCTTCTTGCCCTCTTTCTGTTGGTCACTGGAAATTTCTGATGTGATGGAATCTCCTTAAAGTGGAGTTGTGTTTTTTTTCATCTCCATTTTAAGAAGATTCCATCACCTTCTATTAATCACTGGCTACACTTCACTGACACTTCATTAGAAAGTGACATTTCCTATCCAGAAGCGCTTTTGAAAAAGCATAAATTAAAAGGCTTCATAAACCTTGTCACCAGCACGGAGCATCTCACTGCTCATGGACTCCAAGTTTATATGTGCTCAGGCAAGAATGTTCCAGCTTGTTTATTTGTTTTTCCAGTGGAATAGTTATTGTACTTTGGCCTCTGCTCCTTTCATAACACACCACAGAGAACCTGCCCTCTGTCCTACCTTCCACCAATGAACCTTGCTTTATTTCCTGTCCTTGCAAAGTTAGTACAATCTACTTCACTTCTGCCTCAATAATTTACCATTTCCTTCCTTCTAAGTCAGCTTCTTCATTTCAACCTCAATTAAAGAACAATGGAACAGACATTTATAAAGAGTCCAGTGTCAGATCCTGGGGACATGAAATTAAGTAAGACGAAAGTTTTGTCCTCAAGAAGCTTGCAATCCAGTGGGAAGAAAAATACAGAATGAACCCCAAACCTCACATTCAGCTGCAACAGGTGCAAAAAAAGAAAAAGGAAAAAAATAATGTCTTATAAACAGCATGCTAAAGCAAGCAAAGAGGAAGAGGCAAGACATCATTATCCTCTCTACTTATGAAAAAAAAAACTATCATAACTTTGAAATGCTTTTATACTTTGCAAATAATACTGTTTAAATACGTGGTCAAACATGTATAGTTAGAGAAGGGGGCTTAGCAAGTGTCCTCTTCCACCAACCTGTTATATCTAAAATACTTATAAGAAGAAAAACTGATTCTTATTCTTAAGTTATACTCGCACAGAATATAATGATAGGTGAAGTTAAAAGAAACAAAGATCATAGCCTTGAAGCCTATTGAAGCCAATAACCGCCCCCACCACCACCTCAAAAGGCACAGTAGGGTGATAACAGTAGAGGCCTAGAACCTAAGTCTCATTCAGTTTTACCCTCCCCTTAACCCACCTTGAATCAAAACTACACAACTTCTTAGATCTGTGGAAAGGCATCACAATAGAGATAATTATGGGCCTTCAAGCAAATCTCTGAATTTGAGATTTAACATTCCAGTAGTTCTGGAATGCTTTCGGCTCTATTCATGCACACCAAAGTAGTTTGGAAAGGATTCAGTTCATCTCTGAGCAACCCAAGCCTGGAGGTGCCGAACAACAGCTGCCACGTTTACAGGGTCAGAGCGGCTCCGGGCAAAGCCAGTTCCATTCCGTTCAACAATTAGTTGAGCCCGGGGAGTTCTTAGTCTGTGCGGCCTGCCTGATGCCCCCTCTCACAATTACCTGGCTGCTTCGGGAAGCAAAGAGGCACCACAACACAAAAACATTCACGGAGGAGCAGACTGATCTCTCCTAATACTCGTCACCACTTAGCCTTCACTTAGCCCCAGCTTCTATCTCCACCCATCACATCAATACCAAGTCTGACCGATGGTATCGTTGTAGGCATTTACAAGCAATGCGAATGCACTGCACTAGGTTGCTAGGCAGCAAACATCGCGAAAGTTGTAGGATTTCATAAGACGAATGAAAGTGATGTTGGAAAACTTCTTGGATCACACACACAAAAAATGAATTGGCAGAGGCGAATCTATTAAAAATTAATGAAGAGGAAATCAACAAGGATGCTGGTGTGATAGGCATGGCAAAAAGGAGTTATTGGATAAAAGGGAGTAAGAGAGTCCTTTAGGGTAACTGACAAAGCCCTCTCTTAAGGCACAAGAACTTCCAAGTGTAGTAATATTGCAAAACGTATACATACATTAAGGGAAGATTTCCGTACTGCCGTCACATAATTTTCTTAGAAAAATGAGGCTGGAAAAGAATGATCAGTATTTGATTCATCTCTGTTTTCTTAAAATGCTAAATATAATTTTTTTTTCCAGTAATGGATATAATTTTCTCTTTGTTGTACTGGCCATGTTAATTAAACTTAATGAAAATGGGAAACATTAACAAGGTTCTGGGCAAGGTGGACGCTATTTCAGGAGACTAGTTTGACAATATCTATCAAGATTTTTTTTTTAATTGAAGTCTAGCTGACACACAATGTTGCATTAGTTTCAGGTGGACAGCATAGTGATCCAACCTTTCTTTAGATTGTGCTATGCTCACCACAAGTGTAACTACCATCAGTCACCCTACAAGGCTATTACAATACCATTGACTATATTCCCAATTCTGGACCTTTTATCCCTGTGACCTACTCATTCCAACACTGGAAACCTGTGTCTCCCTCTCCCCTCCACCCATTTTGCCCATCCCCCCACCCCCACCCTTCTGGCAACTCTGTTCTCTGTATTTACAGGTCTGATTCTGCTTTTTGTTGGTTTGGTCATTTGTTTTGTTTTTTTTTAGATTCCACATATAAGTGAAGTCACATGACGTTTTCTTTCTCTGACTTATTTCTAAAGTGCTAAATACAATGTAATTTAGGTTTATTTAAATATAAGTAAGAACTAACAAATTATCACCAGGAGATTTTGTTTCCCTTTGAAGACACAGAACGAATCATGGTTCTTTTAATTATTTAAAAAACATATTTTAAGTAGGTTCATTTTCAGGAGCTTTAAATATATATATTTAAATGTACATATATATATATAGCTATAGATATAGATATAGATATAGATATATATTTACCACCTTTGGTAAGTTTGTATTTACAAGCTGTGCAATGTGGACGCATTTCCTGTTCTTTCAAAGCCTTAGTTTCAACGTCTGAGATAATAAAAGTAATCAAATGTATATAATAAATGTACCTCACAGAGGGGCCAAAAGATTTTATTTTTATAAGTAAAAATAAATAAATAAATAAATAAATAAATAAATAAATATATATTTACCAACTTTCCTTGGATAATGAAGACCCATTCACTGTTGCAGCCATGGCCCTTGCCCTGAAGAAGCTTCTCAAATCCTGCCAGGCTGCCTCACCAATCAAGTCACAGGTGAGTGCTGTGACAGCAACCGGAGCAGAGGGATTCATCTGAATGTAGCCCACACATACCCATGGTCAATTAACTTAGTGCTGATGGGAGGGTTTTGCTCCTTATTTTAACTAAGGCTTTTCCTATGATTAAAAGGAAGCCCTAGGCACTAAATTCATTTTCCCAGGACTAATGAAAGAACATCCATCAAAGAAAAAAGTCTCTAAGTGTTGAATTCCAGTTTATGAACCTCAGGTGGCTAAGGATGAGGTAAGGTCACGTGCAATGCTATGAAGCATATGTCAGCACGAGAGGATCCTGCCCCCGAATCAGCCTTTGGGTTGAGAAAACAGCCTTCTCCACCCCAAATGCCCTGGCCCTCTGGGCATGGAAATTTTTCTGGAACTGTATTGGAAAAGCACTGCTCTCTCCACCATAAGCTACAGAGCCCTCCACGGGAATCGATTTTCTATCAGCCCTTTTCTTCTGAAGAGGTATCCTTGTACAATATAAAGAGCCCAGATGTTTTGGAGTCAGACAGGCTGAGCTTCAAACTCCACCTTTGTATTTACAAGCCGTGCAATGTGGACGCATTTCCTGCCCTTTCAAAGCCTTAGTGTCGACGTCTGAGATGATAAAAGTAATAAAATGTACCTCACAGAGGGGCCAAAAGACAAGTGAAGCCACGACTCTGAATGTGCAACAATGGACAAGCTTCCCAGCGGGCATAGTTTTAAGAAGAAGGTCGTTCCCACCACTTCCCCCGACCTGAGAGATTTGGGGGAAGCATAAGCCCTCTGGCACCTGGCGGGAAAGGAGGAAGTGAGAGGCGATTAAGGGAGCGCAGAGGAGATGGAGAGGGTGAGGCTGACTAACCACAACTGCCTCTCCGCGCAGGGGTGAGGGATGAGACAGCCGTGTGTCACACAGGACACAAACTCAGTGCGTCTGACTCAGACTGGGCCAAGCTGCCCCGAGCAGATAATAAATACAATCCCCCGGAACTAACTCAGGGGCCTCAGTTCGGCCACTCCTGGCCGAGACGTTCTCTGCTCCCTGGCAGGAAACCCACTCCCGCGCATGTGCCGGTTGCTAATGGTTTTCTAATCTCAGTCTCAAACCTTTCATGAATGAGGTTGGGGGGGGGGGGGGGAGTGTGTGTGTGTGTGTGTGTGTGTGTGTGTGTGGTGTGTTTTAAGATGGTATATAAAAAGAGGTCTTTTCCAGAACTTGAAAAAAACAGATATTCAACAAAACACTGGCCAATGTTTATGTTAGTCTTTATCTTCAAGGTCTGAGCACTTTCATCTACAATCAGTCAACAAATATTTATTAAACCCTGAAACTATTTGCTGTGCCAGGTACGGTGAGTAACAGAGAAGAGGTGGAGGGTGACCGTGCAGACTCCACTCTCAAGAAAACTGCCATCAGCCTCAGCACGTGAGCCCTACCCCTGTGTGCAACAACCGGCCAAGGGGACAAAACAAAAACATCTATGCGCCGGTGTCGGCGTGCAAGAGTGCCTCCTGCCTCAGAGAGCCGTCGTGAAGCTCAGATACAATGATACATGGAAGGCTCCTAGCAGGAACACGTGTGTTGAACAAATTCATTTTCCCTTCCCCCTGGGAGAAATCTAGGGCAGAGCAATGTCAAAGCCAAGGCGGCAGGCAGTTACAAGGAGGAGGTTATCAACAGCTAATGCCGCTGTGAGATTTTGACAAAAAGGAAGTTACAACTGACCTTTTAGAGAACTGTTTCTGAAGTGTGATGAAGATCAAAGTCGGTTAATAGCAAAGAGTTACGAAAGGAAGGGATATCCAGGAGGTGTAGCCAACGGGCATAAAATACGACTTTGAGAGGCTTGGAAGGGAAAAGGAAGACAGAAAACCATAGGATCTAGTGATGGTCATTTGGTTTCTCTTTTTACAATACGGAGCTCGGTTTAAAAGGTTTGTCTACAAAGGGGGAAAGGATTAAAATATTCTAGAACCTTCCGCAGCTTTAATCTGAAGCCAACAAGGCAACCACATGGCATCATGTCTCCAAGGAACTCAAAAATAGGTGAAATCAATTCCTTTTTCTCTTTTTAATAAAAAAATTCTAAAATTAAAATAGCTTCCCCAGGATTTAAATAAAATAAAAAATATATTTATTTCATCAGAATTCAATAGAACAAAGTAGACAAAGGTAGAGGTTAATTAGTTTTATCTGCAGGAAAGTTAAGGGACTTTTGCCTAGGATCTTACTAATCTTTGTTAAAATTAATGAGAGTTAGTTTGTACTTTAAGCCAATAAACATTGACTTATAATATTGGATTTTTATATCCCTCCTATCACTGAGTAAATGTTATAGGAAATATAAGGCTGTTCGTGGCAAGCCTTTTGCCCTCTGGAGACTTCAACTCAATAGAGACAACAGAAAATGTACACACAAATTGTGTGTAAAGGACACGGTGACCGAGTTAATAAAATACTAAAGATACTAGGAGTAGAAAAGAGAAACAAGTTAATTCTGGGCTGGGGGAGAGTGGGGTTTTCCTGAAAGAAGGATGGATTTAAGTTGGGTTTTGAAGAGAACTCAGGAGTTTCTAAGGCAGGTAATGGCAGAGCCAAAGTGGGGTGAGGGGAGGCGCACTTCCACCGGAGTCCAGGGAGAAAGAAGGAACCAACAAAACCAAGGGTAACGAGGACGGCCAGAAACAAGACCCCCTGTGTAACAGCGGGAAGGGAGAGTTGAAATATCCTCTACCCACAAACGGACTTGCCTGCATGCAAGCCCTCTACGTGGAATATCCGCACCTCTAGGCCTTTCTGTCTCATTCATTATTGCATTCTTACTCACGCCACTGTTTCCCAACTTCACATTTCAGCTCGAGGGTCTATTTTTTTTTTCCCATTGTACTCATACAGCAAAAAGAGGAAATAACTCACCCAGCAGTGGGGATTTCTTAGTAGGGTTTAGAAGAGAGATGCTGGGGGTGGCTGACTCTGCCAAAATGTTTCCTTTTTCTCTTGCTGTTTGTCAGATATGCTGTTGAGCAACCCTGGTGAGTGTCATCAACATGCAATCTCATCTGATTTATCTTCCTTTACTCACTCAAACTCAGCCCTTTGCCCCCTTTTTTTCTGGCTCATTTAGAGTTTCACAACCTCTTACCTTTAATTGCTGAGTAAGTGTAACACATTGTGTCTCTGGCATCAGATATAAGCCCCAAGGAGGAGGCCTCACGGTCACAGACGTGGCTGGGGCTGTCCATTATGCCTTCATCTTTCGTTTTGTCATTATTTCATTTTAAAAATACATTTCTATTTTTCTCACAGATTCTGATTCAAAACAATACATTTTTGTGGCTGTCTTTTCCTCCAAGGCCCTCCCTTTTGAAATGTGGATGACTGAAATAAACATTCTTGTGAGCCCCAGAGAGCCCCTAGCCTCAGTCCCTCCAGAGACCCATAAAAAAATTCCACACCCATAAACCACTGATACAATCACAGGCAATGGAATATTTGGGTCTAATAGAATCCTAAAACTGGCTTTTAATCACAAAGATAGAAGAAATGAACCTCATTTGTAGGTCAAATCTTCTACAGCGTCCTAGAGGCAGGGCCACCATGGTTCCTACTTTCACCCCACTAGCACAGATATGGGGCCTTTATTCTTTATCCCCAAATAAACCTGACTTTCTATGGATCAGCCAAGAACACTCTCCCTTCTCCCCCAATTTCTCCTCTATGCATCCGTCTCGATAGGAAGATAAATGATTTGGGCTTTGACAGAGGTTTCTAGAGCAGAATTCCACATCCCATTGTTAAATAAATATATGAAGTTTGAGCCCAGTGAAGGATATGGCTGTGCTAAAAATGGCTAAATAACACACGAAAGAAAAAATAAGACAACACATTAATACTTTCCACAGTCTATAGCTTTTATAGACCCTGGCCCTGCGTGCCAGGTTTGGACTCACAAACTCAGGGGCAACAAGCATTTTTAAAGCATTCAAACCAGGAAGGACTGTAAATGCATTACAACGTTTCCAGGACCTTCCTTCACATCCCTGGATGCAAGTGGGCCAGTCTACCTATTATCTTTTTATATGAATATCTTCTCTTGCCCCCAAATCCTGAAAGGGTCAAATTCTGGGAAGTCACTGGTCTCTGTCAACATACAAAGGAAGCACCGGCTGTAAGATGTTTCCTGCCTGAGGCCATCTCTGCTCCCAGTTGCTGCTGTATCTGCACAGCCCGCAGTAGCACCTGGAGCTTAGCAGGAGTTCAGCAAATATTGTTGAATACGAAGAAATTGACAAATAGAAAGCCCTTCTGTTGGTGAAAGGTTCTCTTACGTGCCTACCTGGCCACAAGCAGGAACAAGTGGCTGCAACAACCAACCTCTATTCTCTCCGAATGCTTTTGCCATTTCCTTTTTTTTTTTTTTTTTTTAGGTTTCCAAGTGTTCCTAACCTTTTGAGTTCTAGCCTCGATTTGGCCCACAGGCACTAAGCAGACGAGCAACGTTTATGGCTAGCTTGGAATTAGACTGTTTATTTAAATGGCGTCAACACTTCCCCACCCTGGCTTATCTTGGCTCTCATAGTCCCCGGTCCTATGGTCCAGAGCTGCACGGATAAAAATCCGTATGTAGCATGTTGATATAAAAGAGAAACTATGTGGAGGGTTATGAAATGTGCAGCCAGGCTCTAAGATGTCTTCCAAAGGTCTCTGCTTCCTGACTTCCATGTCCTCATATGATTCCCTCTTCTTAAGGATGGGATGGACTTACAGCTGGCTTCTAACCAATTGAATACTGCAGAAATGATAGTGTATCAATTCCAAGATGTGGTTATAAAAGAGTGCGGATTCCATTTTGTTCTCTCTCTCTCTCTCTCTCTCATCACCTGCTCTGGAGAAAGCCAGCTGTCCTGCGGAACAGCCCACTGGAGAAGTTCTGTGAGGAAACCAAGGCCTCCAAGCCAACAGCCAGTGAGGAACTGAGGTCTGCTGACAACCACCGGTGTGAGCTTGGAGATGGATTCTTCAGCCTCAAGAAAGCCTTCAGATACTGCAGTCCTGGTCAACAGCTTGCCTGTAACCTCATGAGAGACCGTGAGCCAGAATTACCCCAGCTAAGACAGCCCAGTTCTCCGACCCACAGAAATGTCAGAAAATAAATGTTTGTTGTTTTAAGCTGCCAGATTTGGGGGTGGTTACATAGTTCTAGAGAACAATACATTAAACCGGAGGTCAGCAAATGCTTTCTCAAAGGCCAGAGAATAAATATCTGGGGATTTGCAGCCCTACAGAATCTGTTGCCTTCCTCAGTTCTGCCATTGCCCATCCGTACGTGAACGCACATGGCTGTACGCCTATCCACTTAATTTACGAAAACAGTCAGCCAGCGTGTGGGCTGTCATGTGCCAGTCTGTGCATTAAACCAGTGTATCTGCAGTCTGCGTAGTGTCTTAGGCCTCACTGTCCCGAAGCTACCCTATCAAGAAGCAAACACGGTCAATTCAGACCCCAGAGTTTCTTCTATAAAGTGAAGGGGATATCCTCCCCTATCATTACTTTTAAAATTACTATTAAAAAATGTGGTTGGGCTACTCTGGGTAAATCGAGTAAATGCAGGGTAAGTCCCTTCCAGAGGTGAAAAACAAAAATCCAGACCTTTTTAATCCCAGGAGAGTTTGGAAGGAGAATAAAAAGAGGCAGTCTGAGGAGAGAAGATGTTCAGCTCTACAAACCCTAAGCAAACATTATGGACAGAAATGAGGGAAATGCTTTAGATACATCCAGATAAGCACAAGAATCCTAAGAACTTCAGAACCGGTCACCCAATTTCCAGGATGTAGCGGAAGGGCTCAAAGCTGAAAGAACTCCCTAGCCATTTAGACCAAAGTGGCACAAGATAGCTCAGCGTTGGTTAAAGGGGACTGAAATAAGTCTTCTGGCTTCCCATGGACTTGACACAGAATACAGAAGGTACGGAAGTGCTCACGTGGCCCCACAGTAGCCACAGAAGTGCTAACACCCCTTGGTCAGCAGAGTCCGGGGCTGGCTAAGGACGGGACCTCAATGACCAGAGGCAATAGCAGGTCTAATATAGGCAGCAAGGGAAGAGACTAGATTTTTATTTCTTTTTCCTCTCTGGGAAAAAAGTCTGCATCTTACTTTTTTTCTCCCCAAAGTACCATTGTCCTAGTGCATGCTTATAGGTCAGAAGGACCAAGCCATAAACCAGCACATTTAAGAGGCCAACAAGCAAAATTAGTGGAAACAGATCCATAACCAGAGGTTTATAGATAAGCCACTTCTCCCTCATTCTCAAGAAGATATATGAGCCCCTTCCACCCTACTGGCCTACAGGCCACCTTGAGTAAAACAAAGAAAGGGAAATTAACTCTGGGAGTACAAACATTTACAAAAGAGACCAAGTGACCTCAACACACCACAGTTTAAATCAGAAGGGGTTGAAATACTTTTACTTGATGAGTTCATATCGTTTTTCCTGCTAGCCAGAGGGATGGGGGTCTCATGAGAAAGTTTATCTCAACTATTGTATTAGTTTTCTCTTGCTGCCATAACAATTGTCATAATCAAGGTGGTACCAGATTTGTTACCTTACAGGCCTGAGTCAGAAATCCAACATGGGTCTCACTGGGCTTACATCAAGGTCTCGGAGGCTATTTCTTTTCTGGAGAATCTATCTTCATTTTCCAGCTTCTAGAAATGGCTTGCACTCCTGGGCTCCTGGGTCCTTTCTCCCATCTTCAAGGACAGCAATGTAGCATCTCCCTGACCATGCATTCATCATCATATCTCTTTCTGACACCCAGTTTAGAAGAGTTCTCCATTTTTAAGGGTTCCTGTGATTAAACTGGACCCACCTATGCAAGGTAAGAATGTACAAGTTCCATCTGGACATCTTTGGAGGGGGGGCACAATATTCTGTCTACCACAGCTATGGAAAATAAAAGAGCAACATTCCATTTCAGTGTGTGCTATCAGTAAATTTGGGACCCTGATGATAATAGTGCCCGATATTTAAGTATAATTTATATCCTGCACATATTGTAACGTAGAAACTTTCCAAATACAACACATTCTACATGAGTAGCTAATTCCTTAAATTTCTCAACTAACCTTGAATTAAAATCTAGGAAAAAAATACATAAACTATGTCTATTGGAGGCAGCAACCTCACTCAAAAAACAACAAACAAACAAACAAACAAAAACCCCAAAATCCAAACCAAACCAAAACAAAACAAAAACTAAAAAAACAAACAAAAAATCCAAAAACAAAAAACCAAGGGCACTTACAAATTTTCACCTAGCCAAAAGCACATTGCCCTGTAGAATTCCAAGCAAAAAGGTACGAGCCATATGTAACCAGTAAGAGGTAGACAAGACTCTTCAGGGAAAGGATCTTAAAAACCCCCTAAAGCCCTGGTTTACTTCGATTAAAACCTAATAAGTCAGTATAACCTGTTATTAAATTAGGCAACCTAGTTAATTACTGAATGGCATCAAACATGCCAATCATACAAGAGACTCCTACCAGAATAACACAAAGTGTTAAGAATGACACTATAAATTATGTGCACTCTAAATGAACTACCAATGCCATTAATAAACATGAATACATGCATATTGCTTGGGAATCTTACTACGGTTTTTTGGAGTGCTTGTTTTTTGTTTGGGGGGCTCTTTTTAGTTTTCAGATGAAGACTATTATCTAAATTGAAGCTATATTATGAGAATTATTGCTATTTTTTCTAGCCATCTATTACTAGAATTTTTTCAAAGATGTTCAAGAATAAACTATTGATTCAAATAAAACACATCCATGTTGTATATGACTGCTTTATCTCAAACAAGTTTTTAAACATAGGGTTTGCCGTAAATTAGAACAGTTCCACAGAATGGTGTTCCAATATAGAGAAGGGAACAATGTACTTGGCAGTGAGCATTTAGAAATTACTTTGGAGAAATTAAATGTTTTGGGTTGATACTGGCTGTGGTCATCATTGGTGTCAGGTATATTGACAGACTTGTACTTTTCTGAGGTTTATAGCCACTAAAAATAAGCACGTTTTTTAAATTAGAAAATATCCAGCTTAATGCAGTCACGTGACGGCCAGTTTTCACTGTTGTTTTGTTATTTAGCACTAAGAGGAATTCTCCTCAGACTTCTCCCAAAGCTTTCTTTTCAGGCAAGCTTTTACGCATTCTACAGAAACTTTCCTCAGAAGGAGGTAAAGGATCAACACATACTTTTTAATTATTACCTACATTTCTGCAACTTTTCAGCTTCTTCTTTGTCCAGTCACCTGAAGGCACACAGAGACTGATGCAATCAGGTCATTGGACAAAAACTGGTCACTTACAGTGAATGAGATAGCATCGTGTGGACATTTATTGTATATGAGATACCTTCAAGTAGCCAGACCGAACATGGACACAACGAAAGAGGAAGGTTACAAAGGAACGTAAGAAATGTAGAATTAAACATTGGGGAAAGGTCAAGGAAGGAGAAATGGTTCAATTGGGGAGGAAGGATGAGTGAGCCATTTACAGACAGGAGGCTGAAATGATTGAGGGGAAAGGTTTATCAGCCATCAGGAATAGCAATATAAATTCTCCATTTTGCAGAGAATCAGAAGCTAAAGATACCTCTATCTTTAGCAAAATGCAGCAGACACAGATCTTCATGACCACACGGAGTAATAGAAAGAACACAGGTTTGGATATAAGAAGACATGGGGAATGAGGAGTGTGGTCCTGTCACCACAGGGTCACTGACAATCTTAGTACCTTGAAGAAATTACTTCACCTTTGTAAGCCTCAGTTTAACATTTTGTAAACATCCATAGATAGAAAAAGAAGTTGGCAGCATTGTTTGTATTTGTAAGCAAGAAGTGTAGCTCCTGGCACAACATGTTATGTTTGAAATTAATGTTAATTATTTTATCATTATAGATTTCTCCCTAGCAAAGATACCACAGAACTAAGTACTTCCTTATATGTAGATAAATTTCCTCTTTTAAGATTACTCTGCATCTAACTTCTAAATTCTCTTTCTAAAATTAACTCTGGGATCTGGAGACTAGAATAATAGAACTCTCACATGACATTTTTCCAGGAGCAAGCTACTGAAAAACTGCTAAATATAGAACACGCAAAGAAGCGGGATATGGAAAATCATGGACATATAGGAAAATTATAGCTATAAAATTTCAAAATCACCTTGCAAAATGCCAAATGCTGGAATTTCCTATAAAACTTAATTGTGTTTATTTCAAGGAGAAATATTTTGGAAAGCTGGGTTTGAGAAGTTCCTCACATTTTGGCCTACCACTTCCAATTATGCTGGAAATTCACTATCAGTCCTCACACTGGAGATGTATCATTATCTAAACAATCATTTCCATTTCACAGAAATCCCAGGACTGTTTTTCTAACAATTGAGCCATAACAGTGCTGTTGCCATGGTTACCAAGAGTTCTAATTTCAGTTCCTCAATATGCATTTTATCATGTAAGATTGTACAATGCTTCAGAACAGGCCACTCTTAGTTCCACATGCTCTTTCTATTATTTTTCTCCAAGTTTCTCACACCCAATGCCCATTTAAGCTTCCTCTTTTGCTCATTTTTTGACTAAAGTTTGTGTAACCAACCTTTACAGTGATCATGTTTCTGGCCAATAAATTCAAAGCAATGGAGAAGTTCAGGGACAGAAATTAGACAGAGATTACAAGAATCAGCTCCTCATCACTGTCCATGGCCCTAGATTTAGCCATAATCATGGCGGTAAGGAAAAGAACCACATGAATCCTAGACGATGGGGTCCTCAGTGATTCAATGATGCCATTTTATCTCAGATAAATATCTTGACAACAAAGATATTTGATGCTCAGAGCTCTGAGAAGTGCTTTCTCTAGAGATTAGAGTCTTACACTAGAGTCCATAGAATGGACTTCAAAGGTGTTCAAATGCCTGAAATTATGTGTAGAGGGGCTTATATGTGTGTGTGTGCTTGTCACTCCATGTAACTGAGGGAATCCAGCTGGGGAGGTGGGAGGGGAATGTCCATAGCCTTAATCAGATTCTCAGAAACATGTGTACAGCAGAGATGGTTTAAAAGAACACTTCTCTTGGACAAGATCTGTGTTTTAAGAAAGCACTTGGAAGGCCCAAGTTTTTAATAAAAATTGTTTGGTAAAATTAATATTATATCCTCAGTCATTGAGGGGGTATTAAAATTGGGTGTAAAATTTTTGGAAAATCAATATGAAAATGTGTAATAGGACTCATAGAGATGTTCTTCTTGGATCCAGTCACTGTATGGTAAGGAATATACTTTTAGGGAAAAATTCAAGAAGGCAAAAAAATAAAAAGATACTCATTTTGATATTATGAATGATAAGAAAAAATTAGAACCCAATATTAGAGACTGGTTGATTAAATAATGTGACATTAGTGCAATGAAACATAAGGCTACGACTAAGAATATTCTATAGGAAAATATAAAACATTTATGATGACACAGTAAATGAAATCACAAAAAAATGTATGAGTAAAATGATTACAAACTATTTACGCATTTGAATAATCATTTTCAAAATAGTTGTACTAAAGTAATGAGATTTGTGTGATTTTGTTATTTTAAAATCCTCCCAAATTTTGATATCCCATCAGGCCAATGTTGAGTTAAAAATAAGACAGAAACTTCTGTTTAAACGTGACAATTTGAAGATACATTTTTGATCTTCACTTCCTTCACTAAAATGACACTGGAGATAAGGGGAAAAAAAGAAATAAATATACAAGGAAAACAAGGACAGAGAAGGAAATGGCAACATCAAAATTTTGGAATCTGCGAAGCCAACAAATGAGGATGACTAACATTAAACAAGGGGGGAAATTAAACATACACCCGCAATGGAATAAAATCAGGAATAAGCTCAAACCTTGGAACATTTCAAGATCAAAGACATCTTTTACATCTAAAAGAGAGGTAAAGATAGTGGCTGAAACAGATACATATTTGACAGCAACTTCTGGATCAGAGCCAAAAACAAGTAGACCCATTCCCTGCCCAGATTCCCCTTTCCCAACCTGCTCAGTCAGAGAACTTTCCCTTCCCCACCCAACAAAAACTGTTCTTTAGAAGGATCGAAGCAGAGCAATCTTATATTATGAACAGCTGAAGTCAGAGGTGACATACTGAAAATAAAGCATTTAAGTGACATATCAAAGAGTAGGGTCCCTCGCCCCATCTTCACTCAACCTCCAGAATGCACCAACAGCCAGGTTAGATCCCCAGGCAGGAAATCTTAGGATGACCAGCCTGTGAGAAAAAAATCTACAAATACTGATGGTTGTGGTTCTCCCAATAAAACAACCCAATCAAATCATGCTGGAATAAAGCCCATCAGATCTTCCAGACAGCTTTTTGGTGCATCAAACTTAAGTATAAATGGATACCCACAGGACACAAGGCATTTGAGGAAAACTTTGAGCGTAAGGGGCAGCAACCAAAACAAACAATAAAAGAGAAACTGGGAGAGATGAGACAGGGTAGAGACAGAAAAATTCTTCTCCAAACAAATATTCCCAGAGAGATAAGAAAAGATATTGCAGTCATAGAACAAAGTTCTTGAAATTAAAAATCTGATATTAGAAGTTTAAATTGTAGGAGTAGGATTAGAGGGTAAAGTGGAGACAGCCATCTAGAAAGTAAAACAAAAGACAAAGAGTTAGAAGACAAGAAAACAGACCAGAATGTCCAACATCTAACCAAGAGAAGTTCTAGATAAAAAGAACAGAGAAAAGAAAGGATAAGATTTTGTTAAAGAAAATAATCCAAGAGAAGTTTCCAAGAACTGAGTTTGAGGGACGCCTGGGTGGCACAGTCGTTAAGCGTCTGCCTTCGGCTCAGGGCGTGATCCCAGTGTTCTGGGATCGAGTCCCACATCAGGCTTCTCTGCTAGGAGCCTGCTTCTTCCTCTCCCACTCCCCCTGCTTGTGTTCCCTCTCTCGCTGGCTGTCTCTGTCAAATAAATAAATAAAATCTTAAAAAAAAAAAAAAAAAAGAACTGAGTTTGAAAGTGCCCATCAGATTCTCAATACAATAAATAAAGAAAAATCCACATCAAGGTGTAAAATCATGAATTTTCAAAATACCAAGAGTGAAAGATCTCAGGTCTTCCCAGAAAGAAGCAGATCAGAAGCCAAGAATCAAAATGACCTGATTTTTCAAAGGCAATCCTAGTGGGAAAGTAATGCTTTGAAAATTCTAAGAGAAAATGGTATAATATATTGAAGTCTATATCCAGATAAATTATTCATCAAGAGTGGATGAATAGGCTTGAAAGGTCTCAAAATTGTACTTCCCATGCTCCTTTTCCCTGGAACTAGTGGAGAAGATAAACCAAGAAAGAGGAACCAGGAGATGGGAACCAGGAAACAGCGTCCAGCACAGGAGAAAGTTGGAGGGAATTTCCATGATGATGATGGTGAAGGGGGATCCCAAAGACAACAGCCGTGCAGCTAGACCTGGGAACATTAAATCTACCCATCCAAGAGGGATAACGTCAATGCTTTTAAAAGAATTTAAGAGATTTTTTAATATGTTCGAACGCATTGAGAGAGGATTTATAATTCTGGCAAAAAAGTGTGGTGTTGAATTGAGATAAGTAATTGGAAAATTAAACATGTATTGCATGGTGCACTCGGTGTTATACGCAACTAATGAATCATCGAACCTTACATCAAAAACCAGGGATGTACTGTATGGTGACTAACATAATATAATAACAAATATTATTATAAAAAAGAAGGAAAATTAAACAAAAGGAAAAAACTAGAAATTTATATGCAAAAGAAGAAAAAGAAAATTTAAATGCAGAAGAAAATAAAAAGAGAATACACTGCATAGTTCATCTGTGAATGAAGTCTCTAAGTTATAAAAATGTAAATATTGAATATTGATTTAATTTAAAAGAATGATAAGATTGTATCTGGAAAATGGGAGGGGGTGTTTCAGGGGGAGAGGGGTAAGAGGCATGTGTTACAATATTAAATCCTTGGCTTCAGAGTAAAAAACTAATAGCATCATTTTAGGAAAAAAAAAAGTCACTGTAAGCATGGTACTAGAAATGTGGAAGCAAATACTAGAAGTAATAAGTAGAAGAACTTAAAATAGAAATGAAAATTGAGGCTACAGAGGATCTGGGGAGGCGACTGACGACTTTTTACATCTATTTACATGTATAACATGTCCAGAACGAAGTAAATAAAGCCAAGAGAAGAAAGAAATGAGAAAACAGGTAAAATAGAAGAAGAAAGGAAAAACTGAGTGCTTTCCTAGATTCAATTTTATAGAGGTTGATTATGCCAGATGACATTCAAATTGAAGCTTCCATTAATACTATAAAATGAAATCAGAAAACAAGAGACTAAAATTATTAAGAAAAAAAAAGATTCATAAAAGGAATTTTCCAGGACTAAGGACATGAATATTTCAATAAAAACTTCTAAGTGTCCCAGAAATGAAGGAAAAATACTGTAACTTGGATGTATCATTTAAACATTTCTTAGAACATGAAGGATAAAGGAAAATCTTAAAAGTATCTACATAGAAAAAAACACAAATGGGACTGAGACTGTTATCAGATTTCACAAGAGCAACCCTGACTTTATTATCTTTATTCTGCTCTCCTTAGATTTGCTTTGGTTTTTTGTCTCCTAACATTAATATAAATGATTATATTTTATCCTTCTCTTTAATTAATGAAACCATTGCAAAGTTATACATGTAAACATGTTTAAAAGCCAATAGTTAATAAAACACTTTTAAAAACAGCAGCCACAATGGAAAAAATGGCTTTAATGATAGGGAAAATAATTTTAAAACTACAGTTCTATATCCAGCCAAATTAGCGGTGAAATATAATGTAGAATAAAAGCATTTCAGACATACAAAGACTCAGAGTGTTTACTTCCTACACATCCTCTCTTAGGAAGTTACTTAAGGATGTTTTCCAGGAAAACAAGGGAGGAAACTAAGAAAGGAAAACTTCAAGCCAAGAAATGGAGGAACTCTGCCAAAAGCAAAAAACAAAATGAAACCAAACCAAACCAAGAATTATCAGTACCTGGATGAAAACTGCAAAAAGCTTAAAAGATCCATCTGTTTAGGTGGAGCAGAGACACCCAGAGAAAATAACGACTTAAAGTTGGCACTTACCTTAGAAAGTTGAAAGACCTCAAGGATGTAATAAAAGGAGACAGTGTAAATTAAACACTAAGAATGGCAAGGAAAAAAAATCTATATAAGAATGGAAATTAGCATTGGATATGCTATTAATTTTTTTTAATACTATAAAAATGTAAATAGCATTTATTTATTTACAAACTTTAAACACAGCTTCTACACTGGAAGTTACAAATTGGTAGCCCAATGGGCTCCATCCAACAAAAGTGCTGTATTTGACTTATTCTGTGTGTGTGTGTGTGTGTGTGTGTGTTTTAGTTGAATGAGGTTCCATCATATTTAAATCAGAAGATGTCACATAAAAATCTGGATTATCAGGCTTCTTTAGAACACCAGGATATTTTGCATCACTGGGCCCACATTCATCTTGACAACATGCAGCATACACTCACAAGTTTACCAGTTTACCAATCTCTTTCACTCATACCTACCTGGTCTTCACAGCATTTGAAGTTTCAACACCTCCCACCTACAGTGTACTAACAGTTCGATTATGGTCACAAAATAATAAACAAGTATTATCAATATATCTTGACAATGTAAAAACTACCCATGACTGAAGCTAGGAGGTGAAGGGTGAGAGGAAATGAAAGCAAGAATAGAAAGACTAATACCTTCATCTTTCAAATTCAAAACTCAGGAATTAATAGAAAAAGTTCCAAATGTTAAGATACATTATTCAAAGTTATAAAATCACAAATAGAGGAGTTAAAAAATAATCTAACTATATCGGGATGGGAAAAGGAAAGTGAGAGACTGATGTAACTGCCATAGCAGATTGTACATAGACGTTTAAAATTGATAAACCAAAGGCTAGTCATATAAACATTTTAATCACAGATATGCTACTAAACCATAAATAAAATTAAAAACAGACTAGTTTCAGAGTTCACAATAATTCCTTCTAGAACTGAGACTGTGTTTGTACGGTCGGGCTTGGCAGGAGACTGTTGTTTTTATATTTTGTATTTATCTTTTTAAATATTTATTTATTTGAGAGAGAGAAAGAGAGAGAGAATGAGTGGGGGGAGGGGCAGAGGGAGAGACTCTTCAAGCAGACTCCCTCCTGAGCGGAGCCCAATGCAGCGCTGGATCCCAGGACCCTGAGATCATGACCTGAGCAGAAATCAAGATCCGGATGCTTAACCAACTGAACCACCCAGGCGCCCCAGGGAATTGCTGCTTTTCACTGGAAGACATCTTTTCTCCCACCAGCCATTTGGAGTCCAAAGTGAAAATGCCATAAGATTTAGATAATCAAATGAGTAATGTGTTTGTTTAATTCTTTCATTTGTAAGTTTTTATTTAAGTTTTTAACATGTGCATACAATCCTTTGGTAATGGGTGAAACACACATACTTTACACATGGAGGAATACACAGAACGGTTAGAAATTTTAGAAAAAAATGTGGTTGCAACATTTAAAATAATGCAGTTGTGCAATATTGATGCAGAAGTCAACATGCAAAATGAAACAAAAAACGCCAGCATATACATGAAACAAGAGTTTAAAATGCAACTTTCCATGTTATCCCAGTTTCAACTAACAGTACAACAACTCAATTCATCCAAAACAATTCCAATGGCTACCATGGTTATGTATGCTAAAGGATTTCCAAAAGTTGTGGATTGAAACCAGATCCCCCATCATTACTATGTGAGAAGTGACTAAGGAATCAGTTGAAGAGACTAGAGTGGGAGAATTGGGGGAGGGGTGATAAATTTGCTCTTGTGACATAGCGTTAGGCCTGGTGAGCATGAGTGTGTCTTTTCCCTATTAGCTTTTAAGCTTGTTTTGTTAAATAGGTGTATTTTTGCATATGAAGCCTACCTGTAGTAGGAACTGAAATACTTATTTTTTTTAAGATTTTTAATTTATTCATTTGAGAGAAAAAGAGAGAGAGAGCAAGAGCATGAGCAAAGGGGAGATTCAGAAGAAGAGGGAGAAGCCGGCTCCCCACTAAGCAGGGAGCCCAATGCCGGGCTCGATCCCAGGACCCTGGGATCATGACCTGAGCTGAAGGCAGACACCTGAGCCACCCAGGCACCCCTGAAATACAGTTTTTTTTTTTTAAAGATTTTATTTATTTATTCGACAGAGACAGAGACAGCCAGCGAGAGAGGGAACACAAGCAGGGGGAGTGGGAGAGGAAGAAGCAGGCTCATAGCGGAGGAGCCTGATGTGGGGCTCGATCCCATCACGCCAGGATCACGCCCTGAGCCGAAGGCAGACGCTTAACAGCTGTGCCACCCAGGCGCCCCTGAAATATAGTTTTAAAGTCCAATGCAGTGTGACATCAAAGATCCAAACTTTGATCCCATATAAAGTTTGTCTCCTCTTCCCAGCTTAGGCCTGAATTGGGCTGCGGAGCCTGTACAGAAGACCTGGCACCTGGCCTGGCTCTTCTCTTTCCCTCACTCCATCTCCTCCACCGTCTTCACCTGGTATCTTTGACTTGCTCTGGGATCAGGCTTAGCACAAAGATTAAAGAGAAAAAGTCACAGTCTTAGGTGGCTCTCCTGGAAAAGGGAAAGAAAAATAGGCCAGCTAGAATGGTCTGCTTAATGATAGAACAAAGAAAGAACACTGTATTTTCACTGACAGGAGGGCCAGACACGAGCTTCCCAGAGTACTGTGACAGGGCACAGACGTGACTCTGTGAGGAGAAACTGGCCGTGGGCACCTTGAAAAGGACTCCACACAAGAGAATGTCTGAATGAGGAGAGCCACCCAGCAGAGCGAGCCCTGGAGGGACATCAAAAGCAGCAAGTTGAAGGATCCTGCTGAAATCAACAGAGATGGAGTTGAGTTTCCCAGTAGTCAGATCTCTGAGGAAACCAAGTGACCTAGAGGAAGAATATTTTAGAGATAAAAGCTTCTTAACGTTTTTATGGGGACGAATTACATATATTCATTAATTGAAACTTCACAACAGCCCAATATGGTAGAATGGAGTATTATCCCTAAACAACAAGTGATGAAACTAAAGCACAGAAGGGTTAAATAATGTGGCCCGGGACACACAGTTAGCAACTAGTGGAGCTATTATTTGAATGCAGGGACTCTGACTCCAGGGTCTAGACTTTTAATGGACTATATGAAAAGATCCCCTTGAAACACAGACATCAATTGTTTATCAACCACACAGAGGCCTCAATGCCAGGTTACAACTCTCCCAGCCACCAAAATTCTTACTAAGTTCCCCTTACGTTGTATACATTTTCCTTGCAGGGAAAACAGACCTATGAAAATCTGCTAGAGAACGGAAGTGGCCCAGTTGCTCAATCACCCACAGCTAATGGCCAACCAACTGCCACATGTGAGCAAGTTTAATAGAGACCAGAATAAGCAACCATATTAAACCACTGGCCCATGAACTCATGAATTAAATAAATGCTTTTGTTTGTTTCAAGTCACTGAGTTTCTGGGTAACTCATAGCAATAGATAATTGATACTCTCTTAAGTGAAGAGTTTCTTCTGCAGTCACCAAGGAAATAACCAAGGACTTAGGCAATGAGTGGGAGTGACAGTAGAAAGGAGCTTTCCAGAGAGTGGCCACCAGTGATACCTAGAAGCTAGGGATCTATTTACAGGGAAGATACAGGACCCCTAGGCTGGTCCAGTAGCCACATATGCAGAGAGGGCTGCCCCCAGAAGGAAGCTACATGCTCTATTGTGGCTTTTAGACTAGACCATCCATGAAGGGGTTCAGCATGTGCTTTTATCCAGACTTCGCAGATGGCCAGTTAAATAATCAGTCTCCAATTCAGTGCTTACAGGCAAGAATTTAAATTGTATTTTAAATACCAATCTGGCAACATAAGCCTTAGATGACGCTCAGGGAGGGCTAAGTGTATTGGTACAGGATAGCCTATCTGAAAACAGCGTAGTCATATATTAAGAACCACAAACATAATCAATAGCTATTGACCTAGAAATCTCAATTCTGGTCATTCATTCTAAGAAAGAAAATTTAAAGGAATTTTAGTATTTTTAACTATATGTATGTTCAAATTCTCAATGGCACACCACTGGATCTGGACAGCCATGCAAGTATTGTCCATTACCAGATAGAGAACATTCTCATTCTGTTAGCTGATCATGAACAAACTTATAGAAAAAGGATAGGGCAACTTCTAATGTCGACTTTTTATATGGTATCATCTTTCAGTCAGTAGCTTCCCATGAGTTGAATGGGAGCCTCATTTCCCACAATCTGCCTCCCTATTTCTTATCTGATCTTTAAACTACCCTCCAACCCTCCACATACATCCATAGTCCTTAATCCATTCTGGTGGCATTCCAGAAGCTCAGGGCCATGAAGCCCTTTGCCTCAAGCTCCATCCTGGGAGAAAATAAGTGAAACTCGTGGTAGTCTCCAAAGGAACAGGCTTAGGACTTCACAGTGAAGCACCTGCAAGACACCAAACTGATTATACAATCATTCTATGTGGTTTGACGATGATTTTTTAAAAGATATCTTTCCCATTATAGGTAAGAACAAAGAGGGTAAAAAATACATATAATTAGATTTCTTTTGCAATATTGTTATTAAAATTTTGTGAATAATTTTATTTCCTAACCATAGGGAATTTCAAATAAACTAAATAATTGCTATCCCCTGCTCGGTTTCTACTTGGCTGGCTTCTTCTCACCATTTCTTACGGAAACCTTCAGAGATTACCACCCACCACCACCCTCCAACAGTTTCTCATTGTCTCATTTCCATGTTCTATTTCTATAATAACTGTAATCACCATTTAAATATGTCCTTTTAAGAATTTGTCTCTGGGGGTGCCTGGGTGGCTCAGCTGTTAAGCATCTGCCTTCAGCTCAGGTCATTATCCCAGGGTCCTGGGATCAAGCCCCTCATCAGGCTCCCTGCTCAGCGGGGCGCCTGCTTCTCCCTCTGCCACTCCCCCTCTTTGTGTTCTTTCTCTCTCTCTGGTAAATAAATAAATAAATAAATAAATAAATAGAATTTTTCCCTATGTTTATAATCTGTCTTTTCCCATGAGGATGCAGCCTTTTTTGACATCTAGAACCTTATATATCTTGCTCACTAAGGTATCTCCTGCATATTGGACAGATCATGGCACGTAAAAAGGGCTCAATAAATATTTGCTGAGTGAATAAATTTTAGATATTAAAATTGTAAATATAAAAATGTACGGCTTGGTGGAAAAAAATCTTATGTTTAATTGCTTAAACACAAACAATATAAACTGATTTTAACTGTTGAAATATTTTGCATATGAAATTAAAGAAACAATTATAATAGCTTAATTTACTGAGGCAGAATAATTATAAATAACATTTTTTTCCTTGTGTTATGAGTCACTTTAATGTCATTAAAATAGTGTTTATGAATTTTTAATCACCCAGCCTAACCTTGCACGTGTGTATGAAATAACACTGGCTTTCTTTCCTGGTGAAAAAAGCTGGTGGACGGTAATATAAACTCAAATCCTTGAAATGCTCAGGGATTAATTTAGGTATAAGAAACTGATGGCTTTAACAAGTACAAAATAAATCTTGGTTGAAATTCATGTTTTTCTAAAATGTAGATCTTAAGTTCTGAATTAATTGTAGAAGAGTGTTTTGAGCTTATTAATACAGGAAAGCAAACCATCAAACATCATCTTGCTTATATGCTTTTAAGATTTTCTGTAAGAAGTAATGACTATTCACAAAAGATTTGTTTTTGCATATTTGGCCTCACCATGCCAAGGAGGAAGATGATGCAATAGCGTCATTCCTTAAAAACTCATGCTCCAAGCTGCAGGGTACAGGAACCGCCATTATGACAATTATCTTGTAGCTTTGTCATTACTTGTTTATATGTATGTCTCCCCCCTCCAACTATAAACTCCTTGAGGGCAGGAGTATATTCATAAGTTATTTGTTGGGTTAAAATAACTCGGTAGTCTATACTTGAGCACCTTAGATACCAAAAGTTTGCAGGAAATTGATCTTCAGATATGAAAATGTGCCATGTACCCACTCTGTATATTTACTCTCAAACAGGATCCGCAAGAATTTGAGTCTGTTTACAACAAAGAAGCACACGAGAGAAGAGTGGGTTACAATTCAAAATTTCTAAAGTCAAGGAAAATTCCGTTTGAACACATAGTCAAACAAGGCCAGTGATGAGAAAGAAGGGAGTCTCACCTCTATAGACATAAATGGCCACATAGTGGCTGTGGATGAAATTTGGATTTGGTGTTGATATTCCTGGTAGCAAAAGCCAAAAAGGGACAGAGTCAGAGTTTTTATTATCACAAAAACCAGGGAAAAAAGGAATCGTTACCTAAATGCGGGGAAAGACACAAATCATTATCTCGATCTCAACGCCAGGAGAAATACTTTAGGTAGAGTACGGGTTCATCGTACAAGTAATATTTCTGGGTAATATTCACGGAGCAAATGTAATAAAGAATTTCACAAGGTTGTTTCTCAGTGTCTTCCCCCACAAAAGCCCAGAGGCAACCACCACAAGGTTACTCTGCAAAGGCAATTCGTTCACAATTCATACCAAGACAACATGATCCAAGGATATATTTCTCTGTCCTTTAAGCCAGGGGTGAGCACACTACAGATTGCAGCCAAATTCGACCCACTGCCTATTCTTATAAATAAAGTTTTATTTGAACACAGCCACAGCCATTCATTTGCTTATGTCTGTGGCTGCTTTCATGCTACAACAAGAGAGTTGAGTAGTTGCTGCATACTGTATGGTCAGTCCTCAGAGCCTAAAATATTTACTATGTGGCCCTTTCAGAAAAAGTTTGTTGGCCTGGGCTTTAAATCAAACCTCTATCATTATCACTTTTATCCATAGAGCCTTTGATGAGAGTTGGGGTAGCAAGCAACTTGTCGATTTCAGTCAAATTCATACACTAGGCGGAACCACATGAAACTGCGAATTTTCGATCATTTTTTTATTTACAAAACATCTAATTTATACAGTTCAATCTAACACTTTAGAAAAAAATAAGATTGAAATCTTGTTATGAAAATTAAAGAGCTAAATAAGTATTTTACTTGGATGGCTAATAACTCTCCCATTAGGAGTGGGACATGAGATATTATGAGGCAAAGCCAGGATATTTCTGAAGAAGGAATTTTAATCTTCCCACAACATAAAACCAGACCTAATGATATTTCAGGGTTTGAATGCTACCATCCAAGTAAGAGAAAGAGAAAATACCAATCATCCTAATTAAAAGCCCAATTTAATGTCAAATTCAACAATGATGGCTACTCATTTGGCAGGATGATTTCTACTGAACCACTGCTTGTATTTCCAACATGTGAAATAGTTGCATCAAAGACTCACCATTGCCTGCCCGGAATTATATCAGCTCTAGGGACATAGAGGCTCTTCAATATATATCCTTTTACTTCACTACCAGTACATAACATTTTTTCATGAAATTTTAAACAAAAAATGTGGATGGATCCATCTATGCGCTGAAAATGGAAGAGCTCGAAACATCAACAAAACACTTCAAAATCAAGTAAATGGTCAATCCTAGATGGTTATATGAAAATAAGTTTGTATATTTCTTTAAGGCATGATCAGTATCTCACTGCTATCCTACTATACACACACTCTACTAGTGGCTACAGAGAGATACATGGTTTAGCTCCTTGGGCAAGGATCTTTCAATCTAACTGTGAAACAGCTATTAAAAAGATGGCATGGGTGCCCATGAGGCATGCCTAATGAAGAGCTGAATTAATAAAACTGACAGTCAGTGAACCATGGCTGTGGTGTGTTGAATTCACTGTCCAGGAAAATTAAGCAGGAAAGGAGTCAGGAGGCCCCAAGTCTAGTTTCAACTGTGATGTTTCCCAGCTAGAATAGAAATTATTTTATTTAACACTGTTAAGCTTGTTTATTTTGCTGGACTGTACACACTTCAGTTCAGGAGAAGCCTGGAGTAATTACCACGCCACCACAAGCACTTTGGAGCCCTGGGTGGAAAGGGCCCAACAGATACTGGACTCAATTTGCATTTTAAGGAGTTTGGAAACATTTTAAATATCATAATATTTAGAACACTCCAAGGAGTTATAAGCCAGATGTCAGCACATTGGAAACCACCAATGTATTAACTTGTATTTCCAGTTTGACTCATTTTTGAATGGACCTCAGGATAAAGAGTTCTCCTACAAGGAAATCCAGAGATTACCTCCCATTTGCAACTAGTTTTCTGTGCAAATCAAGATATTTTAATCATATGCAAACACACAAAAACGCTAAACTAAGTGAGATGGTAAGGATTTCACAAAATCATGAGTGCCCCCAGTAACTCTGACTCCGCGTTCTTGTGTTAATCAAAACAACTCCTTTAGCTTCATTTAGTCACTATATAAAGAATAAATATATTCAGTTTAAACTTATAAAGTCATTTTTACTAATAAAATGCCATCTGTTTTTATATAGTGAAGTTCAATTTAAGATTTTATTTGAAAGGAATTATTTCTGCTAAAAAAAAAAAAAATTCCACTAGCAGAGATGATCTGAAAAGTCTTTTCCAAATCAAGTAGTGTATGAGTCTCTGAGCGAAACTCTGTTTTACAACAGAAATATCAAACAATTACTTTGTGCTTCGAGATTTTATCATCTCACACTGTATACAAGGCAACTGCCAGAATCTGCTTACTAGTTATAAAATACTTGCTCTTCCCACTTGGTTTTGCACAACACCTGCAATTTAATCAGGATGTTTTTGGGTGTGCCCACACTTCCCTGTCAACATTACAGTTTTGGGCAAACGCCAACCTGTAAGAGATTTTCATCTTGAGACTGTTTCCCTTCTTGCAACATCAGTTGTACTGTTGCCAAAAACATCAACCTACTGAGGGAACATCCCCTTTTACCCACTCCCATCCATTTCTGGACTCAAATAATAATAAACACTTAATAGCTACATCGGAATCAAGCTTTCCTTAGTAACTGACCTAAAACAATCCTCACCAACCTCATGGGTCAGCCTTTTCTTCACGTGTTCAGAATACCCTAAGTATTGGGCTACTCCCTCTTTTTAATTTTTGCTTTTGTCTCTTCCTGTCAAAGAGGATTCTTGTAAGATTTGGAACTTCCAAAATATCCACTCCATCATCCTAAAAGAACTTAGCTCTCTCATTCTGCACAGGAAAATAAAAGTCATTTCTATTTCTACCCATCGTGGTATTTGAGAATGTTAACTTCCTCAGTAGCAACAAAGAGTTTTGTCCTTTCTTACATGGTGGACATTACTTGTTAAGCGTGATCAAACCCAGAAGCCAATTTCCTAGTGAGATGAAATGCTAGGGAAGACAGCTCAGATCACGAAACAATGACTGTGTTAAAAGACAAACCTAAACTGAAACAATGCTGTTGAAGATATGCCTGGTTTCCAAGAAAGAAGTTTGTAGACAAGAATGCTATATGTATCTAGATTTGGGTTTGTATTCTGTTAGAAAGACTTTTCTCTCTTTGCTATTGCATTTTTAATTGCAGAGCAAACTCTGATTGCTCAAATTGCTCAAAGTTGTTAAATATTTATACTTTCTTGGATGTCTTAAGAGGGCAATGAACGTAATAGAAACAACCTGCCACAGTGGTCAATAGGCCTGGTTTGGACTATGGTGGATGATATTATTCGATCTGGTGAACCGTATGTTTTAAGGAGCAGAAATATTTGTTAGCTAAATTCTGTCACACTCAATAATTATCTATATAATATTGAGGATAAAACACTTGATTTTTTAAAAACTATCTTGTGTCTGTTCTCCTGATATTCTCAGGATTATTGCGTAGAGTGCAGATTAAAAGCAAATTAACCTTCAAATTCCTAAAATAGCGAATGAGATAACAAGTTTGAAGAATAAAGTATAAAATCAAAATTCTTTACTGTGGTTTCCAACACACTTCCCCATATATATATATATATATATATATATATATATATATATATATATATATATGACATTTTTCCCCAGCTCATTCTACACAAGCCACCCGAGACTTCTTCCCATTCTTCAACATCCCTGGCTTCAAACCAGCTTACAGACTTTCCACCCGCCACTCCTTTTTCTGAAATGGTTTTCTCCAGCTCTTCATAGAGCTTAACCACAAGAGCAGAGAGTTTTTAAGGCAGAGAGTTGGGAGCATGAATCCCCAGACACAGTGAATTAATGTATGTAAATGGCTAGGATATAATGAAGTGCTCAGTAATTATAGATCATTATTGTTGGGCTTGTCATTGTTACCGTTCTGTTCTCAGCTCACATATGATGTCCCTACGTAGACAGGCTTCCCTGAACATTGAATGTAGAGTTTCTCCCGCCTCCCTTCTCTAAGCGGTCACTCTCTGTCACATAATCCTTTTATTTCCCTCCCCACAAATGAGGATTGCCTAATGAGTAGCATTTTAGAGAAAAGCTAAATTCTGGATGGATGGCTTTATTTTTAATGGTCAGAAATGCTTTCTCTAGTTTCTGCAGGTAAGAAAATATGTTAAACCTGTCACAGTGATAGTAATGAAAAGTCGGTACTTCTTTTTAAATGAGTGGGATGACAGTATAGTGGTGTTGAAATTACATTGAGTAATTTACATTAAATTTGTGTGGGGAAGATAGACTGAAGAGAGGAAAGTCTTGGGAGTGGTATTCTAGTCTCATCTTAGAGATCATAATTCTTCTCTATCCCTTACACAAATTATAAAATTACTGCCTTATGAAAAATTACCACCCAAAAATATAATGTTAGCTGAAAATATAAATCTATTCAGCAAGTGTTGGATAAACTCTTGTACAATACATCTAGTGAATCATTAAATATAGCGTTTATCCTTTAACTTTGGGAAATTATCTTTCTTGGGGACGAACAAGGAAGACAACAAACTTTTGTGCCTATATGAGCAAAGTCCTAGGGTTGATGGTTACTCCGACCACCCCATCCCCAACACAAACACCCTGGATTTCTGATACTCCTTCCTCCCATTCCTTTCTCAGGTCATTCTTTTACTCCTCTCTGTCTCTAGACCAAATGAGAAAGCCAGAAAACATTTCCAGTATAAGATGGATTAGTGGCAGAATATTTTGGAAAAGTCAGATCTTTACTTTTCTTCCTGTACTTTAATGTCCAATCTAAAATCAAGAGTCTGGATCTCTTGATTTCTCTGACAGTGATCTCTTCGCCAGACGCCTTCCCGGTGCTGTTCACCATAGCACAGCTCCAGTCATCAGAGGCGGCCCTACCTTCTCGTTTCGCAACCAGCTGTTCTACGAACAAGGGACCTGAAGCCAAGAAACAGGGAACAACTTATCAAGTTTATTTCAAATTAGTGAAGATGATATTAATACTCATGCCTATAAATTTCTTGACTCACGGATAAAGTGAGAGACAAGTTGCCTCATTTCACGCTTTGAAATAACCAGGTATTTAATCTGAATTTTGTTCTTATAAGTATGTATTCTCAAGAGCAACCTGAGTCTTGCATAATTATTTGGAGTGGGAGAAAGGGAAAGTCCTGCGAGGGCGGGTGGGAAGCAATTAGGAGGGAGAGGGAAGGGTGGAGTGGGTGGAAGGCTAACCCATGGAAGGGTGCTGCTTGGGTTGTGAAGAAACAGTGGGTCCTTGGTCCAACTTGTCTGACTCAGCCTAGGAAATAGATCATTATCATCAGCTTTGTCTCTGCAAAGGGAAGACCAGCGCTGCAAATGAATACGCGAGCATTTGTTGGACAAGTGGGAGAGATCTTCGCGTTTGTATGCATGTATATGGTGTAGTAAGCACTCACCATGTACAGTATGTGTGCCAGAAGCTTTGACTCTGTTATCTCATTTAATTATTACAACAACCCGAGGATGAAGGTATTACTGTCTTCATGCTGGAACTAATGCAAAGAAAGCTTAGAGACATTAAGTATCTTGCTCAAGATCACACAGTTAACAACACGGAGAAGTAAAGCAGCTAGCCCTGATTGCTACAGTCTTAAATACCAGTAGTCAGGCCTCCTATAGAAAAAAAAGATCTCTATTATCCTAGTGAAAGCTGCAGGCCCGTGTACACACTTGACCTTGCACTGCACGTTCTTGAGATCATGCATTTTTTGGTTCCTTTTCATATCTGCATCTTCAGAGCAGCCTACCCCAAATCCTGCCCTACGTGAGATGTTCAGTTAATGTCTCTTATTTCCACGTAAATGCTCACATGAGCAAGGAGCACGCTTTGGTGAATAATAGCAGCAGGAGCTGATAATAAGCCACAGCAGTGACCATCCGTCCCCGCCCTCACTTAAAGACTCCAAAGGATGGTGGACAGAGGAAGTTGTAAGGGGCCGCTTTACAAGCAGTCTGAGACGACGGAGCGGTTGGAGAAGTCTGTCAAAGAGCCAACAAGGTCAGCGTGCCCTGCCTCACAGAAGTTAGTGGGTGTGACTTGTACCATTATGGGAATCATTTGAGAGAGCTCTTCGGGCTTCTGAGGTTGCAACATTTTTCATGTATTATACAGACACACATTTTGTGTGTATTTCAGTACGTCTTCTCTCGTCTCCCCTCCTCACCTCATTCCCATCCCCTCCCCCCACCATTCCCACCATCACCGTGTTTTTCCAAATGCAACCGGCACCTCTAATTCATGACGGGAACGATGAATTCAGAGACTTAAAAAACAAATACATTCTATTCCCTCAATCTCTCTTTATTAAACTTCTATATTACAATAAACTATAGCCACCATAAATAATTCTACAGTTATTGGCCATCCTCACAAGGATATTTCAGAAATTAGATATACACATGTTCAATTTTTTTCTCTCTGAACAGAATATGGGAGAAAAAAAATCACTAACATGTCCTTTTCAAAATTTCTCTCAAAATGATAATATTTCCAGTTATGAAGTAGTCAAAAAAATCTCTATTGAGAACCTACTATGCACAAATGCTAATAAATGATTTTGAGAATCCAAAAGATTATAAGAACAGGTCCCCCGCCACTGAGTTTCAAATCTGGGTGTAAAGAGAAGAGCATAACATATGAAGGTCAGCAGGATAAGGGACAGCATGTGCAAGAGGCAGCATGTTACTTCAGGTGAGTAACGAGTGCTCTGGAAGATGAGAGGAGATATAGCCAACTGACTTGTGCTTCAGGTGGTCAGAGAAATTTTCATGAAGACAAGACATGATCCAGAACTTGAAGGATTAGTTGACAGGAAAAAAATTAATTTCAAATCTTCCTTGATTCACCATAGGGTTACATCCTGATAAACCCATCGTAAGTTGAAAATATCATAAGTCGGAAGTGCATCCTGTACACCCAACCTAAAGAAGGTCCTAGCTTAGCCCCACCTGCCTTAACCATGTTCAGAGCACTTAACGTGAACCTATAGTTGGGCGAAATCATCCAACACGAAGCCTAATTTATTATGAGGTGTTGACTATCTCACGTAATGGGTTGAATGCTGTACTGAAAGTGAGAAACAGAATGGGTGTATGGGTACAGAACAGTTGTAAGTCTAGTTGTTGTTCATCCTCGAGATCGCATGGCTTGCCGGGACCTGTGGCTCTTGCCGCTGCCCAGCATCACCAGAGAGTACCTCACTGCATGTCACTGGCTTGGGAAAAGAGCAAAACTCAAAATTCGATGCAGAGTTTCTACTGAATGCGTACTGCTTTCACAACAATGTAAAGTTAAAACATCGTAAGTCAAAGCATCCTAAATGAGGGATCATCTGTATTTATTAACTGCTCTTAATAATTATATTATGCTGTGTTTCTTCCCTAACTCTTGATACTTTTCTCAAACTTCCTCTTCTTCCCAGTTGCCCTCAGAAATCCAAAAGTCGTCTATGACGCTCCCTCTCCCTCATTTTCCCACATCTGTTTGGTCAAGGAACCCAGCTGATTTCCCGCAAAAATGAATGTCAAATGCAACCCCTTTTCTCTGTTCCCACTGCTAACACAGTAGCCTGCAATACCAACGTGTGAGCTCCCTACCTGTTGTCACGAGGCTACTCCTGCCTCTCTCCAGACACTTTTCCTCACAGTAGCCAATGTCATCTTTTACTAAACCTAAATAGGATTATTCCTTGGCTAAGGTCATTCAATGGCTCCTCATAGCCCTGAGATATATAATATAAATGTCCTTAATATGCTTCTCAAAGATGTGCCTATTTTTCATCCTCACTGGCTTTTGCAGCCACAGACTCTACCACCCTGTCATGATAACAAACACCACCCTGACAGTACTCTGTGGTGGCCAAACTCACCAAACAGTTCCTTCCTCTTGTGTTCTGGAATGTTCTTCCTTTCAGTGTTCATACGGATAACTTCTATTCAACCATTATATCTCAGCGTAACTAGTCTTTCATAAGAAAAGTCTTCTCATACCTTAATCTACATTACCAACGCCCCCAATCCCTGATAATATCTCTCAAATGCCCAATAATTTACACTTATATATTTAGAGTTTTACTTAAAGACTATTTCTCCATTAGTCTCTAGGCTCAGTGATAGTAGGAACCATGTGTATTTTATGTACCAGTATAGTCTCAGTTTCTAGTACCCCACCAAAAAAATTAAATGAATAAATAAATTACCCAATTTCAACACTTAAGTTAGTTTCCATTCTTTTCCACCAATACTGTTCCATGGTTTACTTTAAGCATCAAAGCAATTAACATGCTTAAAAGTCTTACAAATTTTCAACATCCAGGGATTATGTACATTTTCTTATTAGTCAATGCCATGATCTCTGCCCCTCTTTCCCTCTAAACTCTGAAGAGTTTAAAAGAATGAAAATCCCATGCTTGATGTAGCTTGAAAACCTTTATTCCACACCTTAACTTACTCAATGTCTTTTTTAAAATTACTATTCTTTCTGATTTTCCTTCTTCTTTTTTTTTCCCAAACAAGCTAAGCTTGAATCACACACGGGAAATACCTACCTTCTTCAGACTAATCTCCAGTAGGAAGAAAAGTGAAGCCTCCCAGTGTCCTGAGATAGAAAGAAAGAGAGGAGCCTCATCTTCCTAGAGTTTGAGGAAGAACAGATCAAAAGTAGTTCACTCCAGAGGCCAGACCCAAGCCCCAGGCAGGTTTTCTCTTTCCTGGGTCTCAAATATAAGTTCTTTCCTCCCCTGGCCTAACTCTTAATATTTTATCAAAAACATTCATTGGTTATGGCAATTCCATGGAACAACAACAAAAAAAGGCAAATCTTGTAACATCTCTAAAAACATACCCCCAAATTATTTTTTAAATTAAAATAATAATAGTGAATTGAGTGTTTATAATGAGACAGACACTTGGCTAAGTGATCTACATATGTTAAAGCACTTAGTTCCCCTTAACCCAATAAACCCTATGTAGTGGGCAGTATTACTATTACAATTCTACGGAAATGAGGCCCAAAGAGGGTGAATAATTTACTTAGCTTCACAGAGCTATGAAATAGGAAAACCATTTTTCTGTGATAAAATTTTACTTAACCACTCTTGTACCCTTGTACCTGTGCCCTTGTAACCCATACTAAATATCTGTAAAAAGACTAACTTGGCAAATTCTGCAGACATCTGTTCATTCAACACTGTACTGGGCTTTGGAGCTCCAAAGACAAAGAAATCATTGCCCTTGCCGTCCTAGAGCTTATAGTCCTGGAAAAAGACAAAGCAATGGAAACGTAGGAAACTCACCATGAGTGGTGTCAGAGCTACAAGGGGGAATTGGATCTCTCAGTCTAGAGGTGTCTTCTTGGAGAAGGTCACATCTGACTGATCAGTAATATGAGTAGTAAGTGGTGTCACAGGTCAATATGGAGCACGGAATATACTTACTTATCTCTGAGTAACCCCTTTAAAATTACATAATGTAAATATTTAACACCCAAATGTAAAACCAACGGAAGAAAGAGAATTGGTGAGGAAGTGGGAGACGGGCAGAAGCTATAGAGCCAGTAAGTGGCTGAGCTGAGGGAAGAAGGCTGAAATCTATTGCCCACAGAGGGGGCATCCCAGTGTGAGTTGAGTGGATTTGGTCCATAGGGCACCAAAAGTACTCAGGCACTGGAACCACTAGGTACCTCTGGGAGCCAATATTCAGAATGGAGCCAAGACTAAGGCTGGTTAAAAACCTATCTGGAGCTTTTCAAGGTCTCCCATCCCTTCTAAACAGCCAGAGAACTATACCTTTGCAACTCTGGACAGAAGACAAGAGCTTTACTCCCAGAAAAAGCCGAACCTGAGAGACTATTCACTCAAACACCAAACACAGCTAAGGTCAGGAGCAAAATGCCATATAGGAAATGGGAGATTAAGTGAAAATCTTTGTACTGGACAGTGAGGCTTCTTGAACCGCATTCCTAAGTCTGCAGTTATCTCCCCTAAGCAGAAAGCTGCTAGATTCTCTTCTGGAAAAACAGAATATCTAGGGGAGGAGACCTCTAGATATAGACATTGGAAGTCTACAAGGGAAGAGCTGGGGTCTAGCTCTACTGAAAGCAGCCAGCCAGCCAGTGCTGCCCTGGCACACGGACCTGCTAATGAGCCTTTCAGAGCCCCACTCTTAACTATACATGGATGGGCAAGGATCTCCAAATATTTGACGAAGCCCTAATATGCAAGACAGACCAAAGCAAACAAACAAACAAACAAAGCAGGAGATCGGATTGGACTTAGAAAAAATAAAGATCAATACTGTGAGCAGGAAAAGGCTTTGAGGGGAAAAAGAACTTTAACAAATAACTTTAGGAGATGGGATGAGACTATACTTATAAAACAAAACTGGGAAACTAAAAAAAAAAAAAAGTTATATTTTAAGCCCAAGGATTTTGTTGTATTATCCTTTATATCATTTTGTATGATATAATTTTCAATAACTTTAGTAAAAAGAGAGAAAAGCTAATTACACCAAAATTGAAAAGCTTTGTTACTTTAATTCTCATAGCTTCAACAGAACTTTTGATAAACAAAGAACACGAACAAACAGAGCTCACAATTCATGTGACAAATGAACAGTCCAAAAATAAAGAAGAGCTCTTGAAATGAAAATGATAGTAGAAAAAAAATCAACAGAGAGTTTTAAGAGAAAATCAAAGACTCTCCCAAGTAAGAACAGGAAGATAAAGAATTGAAAAATGGAAAATTCAAGAAAGAAAATAAGAGAATCAATACAGGATATTCAACATCTGAATAATCTTTGTTTCCAAAATACATAGTGGAGTTCCAGCTACCATCTTCTTTCTTTTTTTCTTTTTTTCCTTTTATTTGGGGGGGGGTGAAAAAAATTTAGATTTAGATTTAGCCAGCTGGACTCAGTTCAGATGATCCCAGTTTTGCTGGCAACACCCAAAGCATCATAGTAAGGAGCCGGTTGAACATACACCTTCATCTCTCCATCACACCTGCTTAGAGTGTTGACCTTGGCCACATCAATGTCATAGAGCTTTTTCCCAGTCTGTTTGATCCGGTGCTTGCTGGCCTTGACATCCACAATGAACACAAGTGTGTTGTTGTCTTCTCTTTTCTTCGTGGCTGACTCAGGGGAACTTGATGATAACATAGTGGTCAAGTTTGTTTCTCCTGGGGGTGCTCTTTCAAGGATATTTGGGCTACCTTCAGAGATGCAGTGTCTTGGGCCTTTGGAAGGTAGGTGACACGTGGATCTCTATTTTGTGACTGTGGACACCTTTCAGCACCACTTTATTAAACTTCAAAGCCTTTGCTTCGGCTTCAGCTTTAGGAGGGGCAGGGATTTCTTTCTTCACCTTTGGCACCATCTTCATGAGAGGATACATCTTACTTCTCTTCTTGCCTTTTTGGGAAAGCTTCTTAAGAAAGTTGTCTACACCCACTAATTGTCATGCCTTCCCTCCTCTCTCTGTGAGCCCACTCCAGCCGAATTTTTACCTTACCACTTCCCCAACATCTATTCTCATCAAGATCACCAAAAAGGAATTCATTTCTTAGTCCTCATCTCACTTACGAGCAGCACCTGACAGAGTAGATGATTCCCTCCTTCTGGAAAACGTTCTTTTGCTTGTGGAACTCCACATATACCTGCGTTCCTCTTACACGTAGGCCACTTCCTCTCAGGCTTTCCTGCTGTTTCTTACTCATCAACCTCATCTCTAAATGTGGGCAGTGCCTCCAGACTCCATCCTGAGATCTCCTCTTCTCTAGTGAGTGTATATCTACACCCCCTCTCTGGGCTATCACTTCCTGTCCCATGGTCATACGGACCCCCTATATGCTGGAGGCTTCCACATCTATATCTCAGCCCACATAACTCACCTCAACATACAGACCTAAATGTCAAACTCACAATTTACATCTTTATTTGGATATGTAACAGACATCTCATACTTCCAACACCCAATTCCAAACTTCTAACTTACACTTTCCTCCCTCTCCCTAGAAATAAAGATTAGAAACAAGCTTCTCCTCCTGTACTTTTTCCCTTTTCAGTTTTTGGCAACTTCTTTTTTTAGGCTCATGCCAAAATCCTGAGTCATCTTCCTTCCTTTTTATCTCACACCTCAGATATGGTCTGTCAGCAAATCATGACACTTCTACCTTCAAAACATATAAAGAATTCAACCACATCTCACAATCCTCACTGCCACTGCCCTGGCACAAAACACTGATACTTCTCTCTTGATTTCCTGCAGCAGCCTCCTGAATGATATCTTTGTTCTACTTTTGCCCTCTTTCAAACTCTTTCACCATACCAGCCAAAATGATTCCTTTAAGACCTATGTTAGATCATGTTATTCTTTTGCTCACAACCCTCCAACGGTCCCTTTCCTACCTACAAGGCCTTGCATAATTTGGGCCCTAACTGCCCTTAACCTCATTCCTTCCCACTCTCCCATTCGCTTCCTTTATTTTGGTCACCCTGGCTTTTTTACTATTCCTTAAATACATCTGTACTTCAAACTTGATAATTTTTTTACCTAAAAGGCTTTTCCCCCAGAGATCTACCTAGCTAACTCCTTAATCCCTGTCATCTTAACTGAAACCTCACTCTCGCAGTGAGGCCTTTCCTGGACCCATATCTAAAATCTCAAATCTCACATACACACCCCATATCATAACTTCCTCCCCGGCCTTTTTTTTTTTTTCTTTTCCTTAGCATTTATTATCTAACATTACTTTTTATTTTACTTATTTAACTTATCTATCTTTACCATTAGAATATATGCTTCATAAGGATAGGATTTTTTGTCTTTCTGTGCACTGTTATAATCCAAGAACTTAAAAGAATTCAAGAATATCACAAAGACATTTACTGATAAATGAAATAACCAAAAAACAGAAGCATAAATCTATCAAAGAAATAATTCAAGAAAACTTCTTAAAATCTAAGAACCTCAGGTTACAAAATGACTCTTGGTAACTTATTAATAAAATAAGACCCACACATCTCAGGCATTTAAGATTTTAAAATAAATTACCCCCCATGTACCTTTTTTCAGGAAGCTACTGGAGGATGTGTTTTCTAACATGAGGTTAAAAACCAAGAAAAAGTGAGGCATGAGATCCAGGAAATACAAAATATAAAGAAGAAATACATGAAGAGAATTCAGAGAATAGTGTGGGATATCAGGTCTAAGCGTCAGCCAGTTCAAATTGGAACTAGAGAACGCAAGGCTACAGTAGGACTCTCAAAGACAGAACTGCTGGATTACCTAACACTTTCGTTCATATTAAGGGCATTTCGATGCTTTGGGGAGATTTGTAAATCGACATAGGAAATTAAGTGAACAACAACAATCTATGCAATTTTAAACTCCAGAAAAAACAGAAAGCTTTGGGAGGAGAAAAGTAAAATCATACTTGCTGGGTTTGCTGGGATATGTAGCATTTATAGAGTCATGACAATTTAAATTCTGATTATTGAATTAACCAAAAGTTCTACACACACACACACACACACACACACACACACACACTAAGGAGGGAAAGCATCTTAACCTGAATACTCTTGAAAAAATAGGATCTGATAAAAGGATTTGAATACTGAGACTTTATTGAGGAGATACAAATCCAGGTCAAGGAGAGATAAGAGTAAATTAAGCAAGGCAAAAAGAATGCTAAGCAATAAAGGTCATGTGTTACATGTTGGCCTCTCATTGGTCAAATTTATCCACAGATATAATTCTCCCCTATTTCTGAGTTGGGTTATCTGGCTTCTCCAACAGCCACTGGGAAGCTGAATTTCACATTCACAGGATTAGAGCTTCATCTGAGTCCAGATGTGGTAACAAGAGCCAGAAATGTTGAGCGTTGTGTTAGTTGGCCTAACGGTGCTGCTGGCAGCCAAGGAAAGGGCCCAAGATTCCAGGGCGAATGACTGGTTATCTCCTGGAGAAGCACCACGGTCTGGGAGCTGGACATCACCAGGAGAAACTGAGGAGGAAATAAGGCTTTTACCCAATACAGAGGGTAAACCAATCTTGCAGAAAGATGTCAAGGAAGCTAAATTCTAACTTTCTATAGTAGTATTTTGAGATAATGTCTAAATTTTTTAAATCAGAAAAGTGATACCTAGCTAGCTAGACAGATGGGTAAAGAAAGAATGAGAAGCCGCAGAAATACTAATTATTGAATCTGTTTGCCTCTGTAAATTGCACAGTTTGCCACGAGGGGAAAAGCAGGGACAAACTTGTAGTGTGGTTTGCATGATTAATCCAGGACATGATAATAATGTGTATTAAAAATTACAATTAGGGGCGCCTGGGTGGCACAGTGGTTAAGCGTCTGCCTTCGGCTCAGGGCGTGATCCCGGCGTTATGGGATCGAGCCCCACATCAGGCTCCTCCGCTATGAGCCTGCTTCTTCCTCTCCCACTCCCCCTGCTTGTGTTCCCTCTCTCGCTGGCTGTCTCTATCTCTGTCAAATAAATAAATAAAATCTTTTAAAAAAATTACAATTAAGTCTAAAGTAGAATGAGCTAAAGCATTGTATGCAAAGAAAAAGAGCGGTGGCCTCTCTGCAGCGATGCAAGCCTCTGGAACAGTCACATACGTAGAGGTTGGGCATGTGGATCAGATTGACTGGAGATAAGCCTGAGGAAGGAGGACGAGGGTGATTTTAAGTCATGCTAAAGACTCGAACTTTATTCTGCAGGACTTGAGGAGTCAGTTTAGAGTCTAAAGCAGGAAAGAGATATGATCATATTTGTATTTTAGAAAGAATATTCTAGCTGTCCTGCAGAGAATACCTTAAATGGAGAAAGGTCTGGAGGCAGAGAGTGCCTTTAAGAAGCTAATGGAATATCCAAATAGAAAGATATAAGTTCTGAATTACGTATAGTAGAAACAGGAGAAGATAGACCTATCTGTTGTTTAGGATCAGTAAACCAGTTGGGACCAATATCCTTTATGAGGCACAAGGAAGAGGTTATAGGTGAGAGGAAGGTTATAGATGAGAGGTTACAGATGGGAACGTCATCCTAACTTGCCTTTCTATGTAATCTAGTGTGAAACTCTCCAGAAGAGGCTTCTATTCCCCTGGCGCATCTATCATGCAGTCTACCAACTGTGGTCAGAGTTATTTCTTGAATATTTTCAGTGAACATTTATGATGATTGCAATCATGCATTTCTAAATTACTAAGTGGGAGTAAGTTCCTGTGAAAGTGACCTCTTAAAGGAAGAAATATTTTTAAATGCTAGCTCCTCCTCAGATGACATTTCTTCCCTATAAAAAAAAGTCTTGCTCTTACCCATATCGAGAGTGTTGTTTATGGCCTACTCGACTCATTCTGTACGTCACTAAATCCCCCCTCTTCCATTCTCAGCAGTTAAAGTTTCTTTTCCTTTCACTCCATTGTGAACACTGCCAAAAGTTTCTCTTCTCAAATCCCATTTTAACCACGTTATTTATTAATTAAAAATCTCCGGGCTTTTTATCTTCCCTGTAGGATAAATACATGCACACTGTATAGTGTACTCTCTATATAATTTTCACTGTTAATCAGCTCAAAAATCTAGAATGTTTGGTTCTTTTCCTTATTCTAGAGATTAAAAAATCAAAGGGGAAAGCAATTTTTGAGTTAAAATTGAATGACTTTCCACTTCTATTTTTCCCTTACTTCCATTTAGTCTGTTTTCTAAGACCCTTCAAAATCTACATAGTCCAAAGCTCTCTTCCCATTAATCCCTACTGAAATGTGGTTCTTAGGTGGAGGGCTTTATGAACCCCCTGGAGCCCTCCTGGTATCCACGAGTAGGCTAGACATGTACATAAGCCCCTAAAAAAGTATATAAATGTTTGCATCTATTTTTATATGGTCATTTTCTGAAGGAGAATTAAAAGTATCTATCAAATTCTTAAAATAATCCATAACCTTAAAAAGGTGAAGAACACTACTCTGCAGAAAAACTCTGCTCTAGGAAATCAGACTACTCCCTTCCCACTCTGCTCCTTCTCTGCTCCTTTTCTTCTGCATTGGCTGATCTCCACTCACACAAAACTGGCTTTCTCTCTGATACCAGGCTCACATCTTTCTTCCTCTGTGTGGCCTTTGCAGATCAATGCAGGCCACAATGACCAAGTTCTCCTCTGAAGTGTTAGCACTCATGTCCTATGTAACAAATCTAGTAATTAACGAGAGACCACCTTGGGGCATTGCTTGAATTTCTGTATGTCTGGGTTTTTCAGTAATTCTATTTTATTGTTATTTGCTTCACCATTTAGATTTTAAGAATCCAGCATTTTAGAGCGCCTCATACTCTCCACAGTATCCTGCCCAGAGCTCCCCAGAGCATGGATGTTCAATAAATATTGGTCCAGAATGAAATTAGCATCTTACTTTTCAAAAAAGCACAAGCATTATTCAGGGGCTTATTAAATACTTAGGCTGCACCAGGATCGATCACGGAGATGGGCAGACGGTAGTGCTCCCCATCTAAGGTAGGGCGAGAACCATTGATTTATAATGGGCCTTACAGTGAACTCAGGGTAGAGTTCATGGGAGTAGGGCTATAAGCAATTGAAGCAGTACAAAAGACAGGACGTAGGGACCCAGTGGTTGAGGACAATAAATGAAAGGATTTGAGAATGCCAGGAACAGAAAGAAGCCGACTGTTTCACAAAAGGTTCAATCCTATGGGGGAGGTAAAACCAATCAGTCTTCTCCTTACGACGTGGAGACCAATCCCCAAATCCATATACTACACTAGCTTCTGATCATTCAACAAATATCTGTATGAGGTTACTGAAGACATAAAGACACACTGAGGGAACTGAAAATTTAAAATATCACAATGTTCATGTGTTGGTGAATGAAACAAATGAACCTCTGAGAGCTCCATTTCAAGCTCTGTGATGGCCACATCAAGTTGCTGGAATATCCCAAGCTAATAGCCATGGGAAAGAAGACTTCATACTCCTTACCTTCAAGCAGTTCAAATCTAGTTGGTGAAACAAAGTTAGATGCGTAAACACAGACCAACAAGACAGTGGATACCAAAATGCCAGACAAAAAATACATGAAAACAGGCATTACCTGAGTGTGTTTGCTATTTCTTAATTGTTAAAATTCTGGTTTGTTAATGATATCATAGAAGTTTTATTGTGAAAATAAACTCCAAAACATTTATTTGGTGATACTATAAAATTCTCTTCTAGATTATATCTGAGTAGAGACTCACCGGAAGCATTTTTTAGTCTCGATTAGTACACCATGTATCAAAATGGCTTTAAGATGAAAAACAACATCAAATCAATGTACCATCGCAACGTGCAACATCTTGTGCAGAGGACTGAAGCAGATAACTGCTTTGATGGAGAGTTTATGAAAGAGATTTGGTTTCTGCATTGGCCTGGATTACCTAGAAAAGTTGAGAAAAGTATTACTTTTTCATGACTGTGAAAGATCAGGCAGCATGAGTAAGGGAAGGGGAAATGAGACAGTGAAGGGCCAGAAGGAAGACAAGATCATGCGTTACCATGCTACTCACAGATGTAAACTGTGTTGCAAGAAGGCCCATGCAGATGTCAGGCAGGTGACTCCTTTAGGCCACATGATACAATGCGACATAATGTGACTTCAGGCTATCCCAAGAAATCATGCCTTGGAGTATCTACTAGAAAGAAGACAGCTAAAGCTTTTTTTTTTTGTAGTTCCTTCCCATCTTGCAGCCCCCAGTGGGGACTTCTGGTTCCATCACCTGTCTCCATCCTATGTTTTATCATACATTTCTCAAGTCCTGACATTTCATCAAGAGGTGGCTGGTTGGCTGCAAACAGAAGAATGATGTAGCCCAAGAGAAGAAGTGATGAGAGACTCCAAGGAGGCACATGAGATGTGCCCCACAGGATATCAAGAAAGGTTCTCAGATTCATCAGTCAAGCTGGGAGATGAAAATCACAAGAAGAAGGAGTGACATTTATGAGAAACTGGTTTGACCATTTGTCACTAACTTGCAAGGCCTTGAGGAAGTGGTACAAAGCAAAAACCATAAGCCATGCCAAAGAAGTTGGGTTTAGCGGACAGTGAAGATAATGAAAGTTGTTAGCATCACAGATACAGTACTTACACCCAATGGACTCATTCAAGTCAGTGGTCCTGATTGGTTGTCAATGGGGGAAACAAGAAGAGCCATGAACATTCAGCGCCCGAACTTTAAAAGAACAAAAAAATTGCCATTGCAAGTGAATGTGCCAGGACATGTGTGGATGCATCACATTCAAAACCGCAGTTCTCAGTACAGTTGCAGGGTGTCCCAGGAGCTGTCCCTAGCCTAGCAGTAGATGTCCAGCTTAAGTTTGTTGTTTTGTCCCATTGCTTCAGCTAAGACTTCACATGGTGCGGCTAGAGTCTCGAATGTCAAGAAAGACCACGTCTGTCCACCAATTCCTTGGACCTGGACATAGATGAAGCTCAGGCACTTTCTGTTCCCCTCTCTCCTCCATCAGCACACACCCCCTCCCCTTCACTCACCACCAGACAGCAGCAGTGACCACTCTTCCAGTTTCCTCCTCTCCATTTGCCACCAACCTCACTCAGCCACTTTCACTCAGTAACTATTTTCGAATGGACTCATTTCATTTTACTAACTGTTATTTGGATTCCTGGTGTGACTCTAGCATATTATTTCACAGTCTCTCTACACTACAGAGCATGTCCTTGCCAGAGGAAATGACATTTTGTATCTCATTCTGCATTCAAACATTCATACTAATGACTGATTAATTATTAAATCATTAGATCGGTGGTTTTGTAAATGCTTTGTATCATGCAAGAAATCCCTTAGAGATTATGAATAAGTACTTAAAAAGTAATAGTGTTATTTGGAGAAACAGAATCCACTTGAGATGCATTCTTTTTTCCCATTTAAAACAAGGAAATATAGGCCATATTTACCAAAACCTTATGTAACATGTTAAAAATGCATTTGATCATCAAATAATCAAGCAACCATGCTCCTTGGTATTTTCCCAAAGGAAATGAAAACCTGTGCCCACACAAAAACCTGCCCATGGATGTTTATAATGGCTTTATTCATAATTACCAACACTTGGAAGCAGCCAAGATGTCCTTCAGTAGGTGAGTGGGTGAGCAGACTGTGGTGCCTCCGGACAAGGAATATTATTTGGCGGTAAAAAGAAATGAACTGTAAAGCCAGGAAAATACACAGAGGAAACTTAAAGGCATGTTGCCCAGGAAAAGAGACCTATCTGGAAAAACTACATACCATGTGATCCAACTCTATGATGTTCTGGAAAAGGCAAAACTATGAAGAGAGTACAAGATTCAAGGGTTGTCTGGGGTTGAGGAAGGGGGGTAAATAGGGAAGCAGGGGGATCTTTAGGGCAGCGAAAACACTCTGTGAGACGGATACATGTCATTATACATTTGCTCAAATGCATAGAATGCACAACACAAAGAGTAAACCCTAATGTAAACCATGGACTGCGGATGACTGTGGTGCATTAATGTAGGTTCATCGATGGTGACAAATGTACAAATATACCAAATGTTGGTACCAAGTGTTGGAGGTTATGCATGTGCGGGGTCAGGAAGTACCCGAGAAATGCCTGTACCCTCTCTCCCGTTTTGCTGTGCATCTGGAACAGCGCTAGGGACAGCGCCTAGGTGCAGGCAGTTAAGCGTCCAACGCTTGGTTGCGGCTCAGGTCTGATCTCAGGGTCTGATCTCAGGGTGGTGAGATCAAGCCCCACGGCAGAACCCTGAGCTGGGCTCTGCACTCAGTGTGCAGTCTGCTTGGGTTTCTCTCTCCCTCTCCCTCTGCCCCTCCCCACCCCTCTGCTTGCTCTCTCTCTCTCAAATAAATAAATCTTAAAAACAAATGCTCTAAAAGATCTTAATTTAAATAAATCTAAAATAAAAATATATTCTAAAAAATGTAATTTAGGTAACAAAGGAGGCCCATGTATGTGTATGTGTAGCTCCTATACACATGTGGGTTTATAATTTGTGTGTTTATGTACACGTATATACAAGTATACACACACTTATGCAAGTGTATATAAATATATTTATTTGTGTATGTGTATGTATAGGTCTTTTCAGCTTCCTGGGATAGAAAGAATTCGGCCTTGGCAACAGATAGACTTAACACTAAATTCTGGCTCCCCTACTCTCTGTGTGACCCTCAAATTCTTAAGTGATAAAATGGTTATTTAATATAATACCTACCTTATAATTTTTTCATAAGAATTAAAAGTAATAAAGTGTGTAAATGCCCTAGCAAAAGATCTAGCAGATAGGTCAGTGGACAACACATTTTAGCTTCCTCCTGGTACGTTCTTAATGACTCTCACACATAAATTCCTTGAAGCCAGAAGGAGGGCACATTATCTTTGTGTTCTCAACACCTACCCCATAATGAGCACTCTGTGAATGTTTGTTCAATACAATGGAATTAGGATGTGGGCTACTGAGAACTAAAGTACTAGTCCCTAAAGGATTTTGAAGAGGTTTTTTATTTCCTTCTCTTACCTCTGAAGTTAGCAGAGGAACCTTATTTCAGGCTCTCTGGGATCTTATCAAGTAGATATCACAGAGGGGTGCCTGGGTGGCTCAGCTGGTTAAGTGTCTGCCTTGGGCTCAGGTCATGATCTCAGGGTCTTAGGATTGAGTCCCCGCAACGGGCTCCCTGCTCAGCAGGGGGTCTGCCTCTCCCTCTCCCTTTGCCTCTGCCCTTCCCCTCCTCCCCCCAACTTGTGCACGAGCACATGTGCGCGCGCTCCCTCTCCCTCTCTCTCTCAGATAAATAAATAAAATCTTTAAAAGAAGAAGATACCACAGAGAAAAATTTTCCTTTCCTTAGGTTTTTCAAATTTATTTTCTACCTCACAATCCTCTAGCATAAAAGTTACTGTTCTTTGTGGCAGTTTTATTAAAGAGTGGCAATTTCTATACCCCTTGAGAGAGAATGATCGGTTTTCTATTCTATAGGAATAAAATAAAATAAAATGTAAAAGCAGACTAGATCTTAAAACTACATAAAATTTCTGCAATTCGGTCTTTTACCTTTCCAATTAATTATAGGAATTTTTTTCCTTCATTTTTGCTCGAAACTTGTGTTATCAATTTTCATCCTTTGTATTTGTTTAGCAAGTTAGCCTTTAATTTCTTTTTTCCTATTCACTACTCTATGGTGCATCCGGCTTCCTATTTGTTAAGAAAGGAGACAGAACATGCTATTGAATCATCATGTGTTTCCCAAATGGAGGCCTTAATTTCAATTATACCCATGCAAGGACAAAATAGAACCCTAGTAAATGTGAAACATCTGATCGTTATACTCTGAGATTGGCCAGATCGCAATCAACTGCAACTTCCTTCTACCTAATTTTAATTCCATTTGAGAATTACCCATGATAATTTGACCCAGGTCTCTCCACAAAGTAACATTATCTTAGAGTTTACAATTTCGTTAACCTCTTGTGATTAGAAAAGGGAGTATTTCAAAACTTCCACTTGATTACTCTGAACTGTGACGGTTTCCTTTGCATGGGTTAAGCTTGTGTTACTTGCGTTTAACATGGCAAATTCAGTGTGACCAATGCAACCCGGTGCAATGTCTTCACAGAAAAGTGACGACGGAGAGTCTCATTGAAACCATACCCAGCAGCAGACTGGCAGAATGGTGATTTTTCAAATCAGAACTACTAAGTACCAGAGGCTATTCTGAACAAATTCAAATTAAAAGATGAATTAATTTAAAATCATTTAAAAACCTGTATGATACCGACTTACCTGATTGAATAGACCTTAACAGCTTATCCTCTTAATCAGAGAACGAAAAATATTAAAATTAAATCTGGTAATCACTTTTAAAATTGAAACTAGAGCTCAGGGTAATGAAGTGAGAAATTTGAAACATATTTTCTAATTGCAAGAGTTTAAGAAAATTGCAAACTCTAAGATAATGCTGCTTTGTGAAGAGACCTACATCAAATTATCATGAAGTGAAATATGGAATTAAATTTAGGGTAGAAGCTGGGGTAACATTTTAGTAAGTCACCATGCATTATAGTGTATCTCAAAGTTATCATACATACTTTTAGATGTGATGCTGATTTGATCATGAGGATGAGAATAAATAATTAAGACTGGAAGTCCAGTCTCCAGGGGAATGGTCAGAATTCTTTTCTTTCACAGGTCTAAAAAGAAAGTTAGAATATGTTAATTATACTTGAATTAAAAAAAAAGTGAGAAAATAAAATAAGATAAAAACAGAGAAACCATAAAAGAGTCTTAACGACAGGGAACAAACTGAAGGTTTCTGGAGGGCGGTGGGTGGGGAGATGGGGTAACTGGGTGATGGGCATTAAAGAGGACACTTGATACATGAGCGCTGAGTGTTACATGCAACTAAGGAACCACTACGTCCTACCCCTGGAACAAATAATACACTATATGCTAACTAACTTGAATTTAAAGTTTTAAAAAATAAGAATTTAAAAAATAAAAAACAAAGTTAAGCAACATGAATGTATATTCTGATTGATTGTAATCTCATTAAAATTACTTGGCTATGAAAAAAGTAAAATTTTCTAATTCTATCTTAAACTCTTTTTGAAAATAATGGTAAATAAATGAAGTTTTTAAAGTTTAAGATTATAATGTTTAAAGATTCTCAATACCTTGAAATTTCATACTTAAGTGTTATGAAGAAAATCTTTCACCTTTTCACAATTAGGAATATCTACTCAGTGCAATTCTTGTCACACTAAAACCATAAGCTTCATGAGGGCAGGGCCATGTCTCTCTTTTTTTCTGGCTCTATCCCCAACAGCTACTGTAATTCTGGCTCCTATTATGAACTTAACCAGTGTCTATTGAATAGATGAAATATCACGTACATGTGCTAATACTAAGAAATCCCATTAAATCACTAATAATGACTCCCATTTGTTCGATCATTCAAAACTAACTCAACAAATATGTGCAGAGGGGCTCTGTGTGCCAGGTTCTGTCCTGGGCTCTAGGGAATAGCTGTGAACAAAGCCGACATAAAAAAATCCTTATCCCATTGAAGCTTACCTTGTAGCAGGGGAGACAACCAATCCATGCTGTAAGCAAGTAGAATATATAGAAGGTTGGTCCGTGATAAATGATTTGCAGAAAACAAAACAGTGGACACAGGTAAAGGGCGTTAGGTGGTGGGGAGAACTTTCTGGAATGTTTAAGGCCCAGTAAGGGGAGACCAGTGTGGTTGCAACAGACAGTCAAAGGGAGAGAAGAAGGTGAGATTAAAAACATACCAGGGGTACTTGGCTGGGTCAGTGGGTAGAGCATGCAACTCTTGATCTCGGGGTTGTGAGTTCAAGACCCATGCTGGATATAGAGATTACTTTAAATAAATAAATAAATAAATAAATAAATAAATAAATACAATCTTTAAAACAACAGCAACAACATAACGGCCATTATGAGGCTTTTCCTCTGATTGAAGCAGAAGCCTTAGATTTTGAGGAAAGAAATGACACCATCCAACTTAACATTATAACAGGATTGCTCTGGCTGCCGTGTAGAGAATAGAATGAGGCAGAGCCAGAACATAAGCAGGGACACCAGCAAAGAGGCCATTTCAATCATCTAGGTGGGAAATGATGACTCTTAAATGTATCGTTCACCACGTACCAGCCAGTGTGAGAACTGCCTTATGTATTTATTTAGAATATTTACATATTCTATTACCTAAGTCTTAAACTTCTGAAGTAAATATTCTATTGCCATTTTCTGGATCAGGAAATGGAGGCTAACAGTGTTTAATTTGCCCAAGGTCACGTGGTTAGCAGGTGACAGATGTAGGATCCAAACATCAGTCTGTCTGTTATCTTCCCCGTTGCCATGAGACTCGAAGTTTTCATACATGTTTTCAAATGTTTTGTAATAAGTAGCATCAGTATATGCAGGGATTACAATAGCACTCACTCTAGGGGTCATGTGACATTAACAAGAAACGAAAACACCCTTCCAGCTCTGTCCTCAACCTCTCTATGCTATGAACCTCCCTGTAGTCAAACCAACTGACCCGTTACCTCCTAAATATTCCTTGAACTTTCCTGATGATCTCACAATTTTAGGATGTAAAGAATAAACCTCACACTCAAAGCAGGAGCCCTGTCTACATAAACCCTGGTATTCATGTCAGTTGGTCTCTGAATATTTCCAATATTTCTAAGACAAGGAATTCCTTGTTGGCTGTAGCTGCTCCTGTGCTCTTGTCAAACACCATCCGGGAATCCCAGAGATTCTTGCAACGGATCTTGCAGAGAGTTGCCCACACTAAAAGTATGGCTGTAGGGTGATAGCATTCATATTATAGAACATTCCCCATCACCCAGGCCTCTTATGATAAAGAAATGTGACACTAATGATAACTGGGGCTTAGAGTAAACAAACAAAATCCTACTTCTATTGATTTTAGAATGCTGAGAGGTCTTGGCTTGAGGTCTCGAATTTCATATTTTTAAAATTGCAGTTAATTTTCACTTTAGTCTTTAACTCATGAAGGAAGCCACTGCATGAGGGACAGAAAATAGAACCATGAGTTATAATATTAGAATCTCAGTCTTGCATTCACTACCACGCAGATGTGGGTTTCAGGAAGCAACTGACAGCCAGATCGTATGACCACGGTGAACAACCCGTCCATTCTGTGGTAGGACATTTCAAATTCAACCCCAGGCCATGCACAGGGATGGAGAGGAGAGGAGGAAATCTCAAGACACCGGGACACTTTGGAAGCTCTGCATGTTGACCTGGAGCTGTGGGACTCTGCTGGGGTCCCTGGACAGGGATAAACTCTCAGCTGCCAAAACTATGATCCCAGAGTTTGGGAAAAGTACCACACAAAAGGCAAGTGACAGGGGATGTGTGGAGATTGTTTTCGGTTCTTCCACATCCATAGGGCTTCAGACAGTCACAGTGGAATTACGACTAGAAAAGCCCCCTCATTTCTTTAAAGTTCCCTCTCACTCCATTTCCTGGCTCCAATGCCTGGATACCAGAAGCTTAAGAACAGGATTCAAGCATGATTAATGGGTGAAATGTAACACATGAACTTGGACCAACGGTCTCCATCCGAGCCACACAAGCGACCTTGGGAAAAGCAAGTCAGCTACCCATGGTTTTAATCCCTTTACATCTGAGATTAAAATTAAAAGTTTGTCTGCTTTTATCCAATGATTTTCGGGGCACCATTTTTGCACTTTTCCTGTGTGTTGGCATGAAAAGTCGTAGGCATACGGAACAGTCAGGGGTCCGGACTAGAAACCCACTTTACTAAAATAAAGAGCTTGGTATGATGGCTTCTCCCATTGTTATTACAATGTCCCGTAACAACTGTCTCCTTAAAACACCATCCCAGCCTATTGCCTGAGTCATAAGTAAAAACACCAGTTCGGTCCTCGGGCGGCTCTGAAGCAACTTCTTAGAACAGGATGTGCTTCTTCCTTGAGGTGACAGGTTACCTACTGTGAGGGTTTTTTTTTCTTTTTCATCCCTATTGAAAACATCTCATTTGCTGCCAAACTATATGTAAGGGAAAGAAGCACGGTCTGCCCTTAGAGGCTCCTTGGAGACTGAAACCAGAGAATAGCCGGACATACACGCAGTATGAAAAGTCTAAATTAAACAATGACTTTACAAGAGCTCCTTCCCATGTGACTTTGAATCAGAGCAAAGGGAAGTTCACAAAAATCAAAGCAGTAAAAGGGACCTTTATTTGGAAAGTACTCATTAACTTGGCAAAGCCAAGCTTTAGGAATTAGATCTGTGAGGAAAATCCTCCTGGCCATGAAACCCGAGCTTTGATTTCTACAGGCTCATAAAATAAATAATAATATCCACTTACAGCTCTATATTACCTTTCAGCATACAAAGCGCTTTCCCATACATTATTTTATCTTCACAACATTCTTGTGAGGTATTGAGGCATGAGGACTCCCTTTCGTGGGTTAAGAAATCGAGGCTGGGGGAGCAGACAGGATTTCCTCAAGGTCACACAGTTATTAAGAAGTCGAGGCCAAACTGAAATTCTGGTCTCCAGACTCCCATTAGGAGCTCCTTCCCCTGTTGCATCTCTGAAGTTAGGAAACCACAGTTCCAGGTTACCCTATCGAGTTAAATGTTAATTGTGGAAATTCTGAAAGCCGCCTGGTTACCCAAGAGCTTGAAAAAAGACAGGCCAGACTTGGAAGAAAGCACACTCTCACGCTGCTTGATACATGTTGCCTGCAACAATGGCAAGAATCCAAGGTATATTTTGAGGAATTCAAAATATAGAATTCATTATGAATATATAGAATTCATTTAAATTCTATTTTTGAGTTTCATAATAGTAATGTCAAAGGCTAAAACTACAGCCTATATTAGAAGCTCTGCCAATGAAAAAATACAAAAGGAAAAGCTTCTTGCTTTATAAACTTGAAATAAATTTTCCAAGGTTCTCTCTCAACTAAATTAAATACTATAATTTTGACATGATGAAAATATCCAAAACTTACTTTTAGTTGGCTGAAATTAGAGGTGTGTTTGTTTTTGTTTGTTTGTTTGTTTGTTTAACAAATGTGGGATAGCGCAAAGCAGAGAGTAATGGCGGAAGGGCATTGTTTTGGTGACCACAGAGGTCGGGCTTTGAATTCCGGCTTCTGGAGACCTGAGCACTCCATTTAACTACTGACAGGGGCTTTATCTATAAAGTAGATGCAAAACTATAATTATTTGGTGGTTTAGTCAGCTCGGGCTGTGCTATGACAAAATACCACAGACGGGCTGGCCTAAACAACAGACATGTATTTCTCACAGTTCTGAGGTTGGGAAGTCCAAGATCAAGGCACTGGTAGGGGTGGTTCTTGATGAGAACCCTCTTCCTGACTTGTACATGGCCATCTTCTTGCCGTGTGCTCACATGGCCTTTTTTCTGTGTGTGTGCACAGAGAAAGGAAGCAAACTCTTCAATCTCCTTTCAGGGAAGGGCGCTAATCTAATGATGGGGACTCTACCCTCAGGACCTCCCCTAAACCTACTTACCGGCCAGAAGCCCCACCTCATAACACCATCACACTGGGGGTTAGTGCTTCAAAATATGAATTCGAAGGGGCAATCATTTAGTCCCCAGCATGGAAGCAAACTGGAAAAATAAGGCATTTAGAAATAAAGAGGCAATATTTTAAATGAAGCATACCCAAAATAGTGAAGACCACCGGGGCCCGAAGTTCTGAGTCACTAACATTGGTCACAGTCTGTCAGGTAGCCCTTTTGAAAAATCGAGAACACTGACTGGGATGCTAAGTAGGCTTGAGATACCAGTCATTTCCTGCTGCCCGCGACCTATTTTCAGAGAATCCATCTGTTGGTAACTAAATGATACCTACCACCTAACCTGATGTGTAAGCAGCTGCTCTGAGGAGAAACCATCCATCATTCAGTTGAGCAAATCAGATTCTCTGACAAGGGAATGTAGCGTTAGGTTTAATAATTGAGGTAGTGAGGTGAGGTTCCTGGGGTAGGGGTGGAGAGACACACTGGCAGGTACAGAATGAAAGTCACGTCTGGACCCGTAAGCAAGAGCTACATGCAAGCGGAAGGTACGGGGAACAGGGCAGCCATGAGGAAGGTGGCAGATACAGAGCAGATGGGCAGAGAAAGTAGGAGCAGGAGGCCAGTCGCCCAGTGAGAGACGGGTACACACTCAGGTACTGAGTTCGCAATCCCAGGGCCTCCTGTGGCCTGGCTGTACTTTTCCCTGCCTCCAGATAATTCAGAGAAACCCTAGTCTCCTTTCCTTAATCTCTCTTTTTACTAGGAATGGTCTGAATGGCTTTCTGTCTCTTGCAAGCAAAAAGCCTTGAACATAAGAGCATGAAAGGAGGAGATCGATTTGATTAATACAAATCTGTATGAAAATGCCAAAGAACAATCTGAAAGCAACACGGGTGGGGGCTGGGAGAAACACAAAGCGAGCGTGCAGTTGGAGCCGGGTCGGGTTAACTAGGGAACCCTCCTGAGGAACACAAATGGAGTCACGTTTGGAAAGAAGGGAGCCACTGCGTGTGCAGTGAGAAAGGCATTTACGTAGGAAGCTAGCTGCAAAGAGACATAAAAAACAAACCACCGAAAGTGACTTCCAAAGCAAGCTAATAAAAAAGGCTGATCTTTCAGAGAATAAATCATTTTTAAGATTAATTTCATTCTGAATGCAGTATCTTCTAACCTAATAAAGCCTTTTTAATTATTAGATTGCTTTGAAACTCACCTTTCCTTCCATTCAATAAAAGTGATTTTTTATTAGTTTTGCTGTTTTTGGTTCCAAAATCAATCGAGGCTTTAGTTCCTGGTCAGTTGCTAACTAGCAATTTTCTGCAAATCAAGTCTTCACAAGCTCAAGTTCTCCTTTTGGGACTTACACCGGTTTCCTAGTTCGTGGCCTAGTTATGAAAGCAGAGTAACTTTCCGAGGTTAAACATTCATGTCTTAATGAAGCACTGAACGATTTCCCTTGATATTAGCCATTACTTCTGACACGTGTAAATGTAAAAACACCTCGACAGAGAAAGATATTTGTATTATTTGCTTTAAATCCCAAGGTTTGCTTTAGCCTCCAAAAATATTAGAAGCTCCTCTTATGAGGCGTATGTCACAATGGATTCATCTGAAGGAGCATTTGAGAGGGTCTGAGCCCTGACCGTGTTTGACACAAATGTTACGTCTCACCAGCATGACCAGAGAGCTGTCAGATCAATCAGTAATTGCTGGCAAAGGAAGAACAGGTGACTCTACCGGGAATGACGGAAAATGGATGGGAACAGCTGTTACATGGCCGAGTCTTTCCCTTCGGGGACAATACCAAAAAACCATAAAAGAGTAATAAAGGCCAACTACAACTGCTAATATCTTACTCTCATACCTTTTTTTTTTGCAAACAAGCGTGAACGTACTCAGTACCCGAGGCTGTTCATTTGTTGCACAAAGATTTATTGAGCTCCTGCTCCGTGCCAAGCTCTGGGTGTATGCTGCTGAACGCAAGAGTCCTTTTTTGCAGCGCTTGGGATCTAGGGGGTATGGGACCTCTTACATACGGTCGCTTCGGGATGTCATCCTCATCCATGCTCTATGACTTCCAGTACGCTGTCACCCCTCCACTGAGGATGCCCCCCCACAAGCACGTGCGAGGGCATCCATTCGAGGAACACAGCCTTTGTGCAGCTATTTCTTATTCCCCAAACTTCAACCCAAATGTCACCTACACAGTAAAATTGGTTTCTAATTTCCTTTCTTTTCATGTCAATGTGTCACCTTTTGTGCTCCCAAACATCCTGTTTGTGCATCTATGAAAGTATTTATCGCTACGTACGATCTGCTACACTGCTGAGTTATTGTGGTTTCCCCTATAAAGATCAGAGCCTACATGTAGCCCAATACTTGACACACGATAGGAACCCCAGAAACATCCTTAAACGAATAAATAAATGAGCTACTAGGAGTCAGTGGTGGCAGATGGGCTAAGAAAGGAAACACTTTTGGACATTGTAAACAGTGGTTTGGGTCAAAATCAAAAAGATTTTGATATGTGAACAGGGAGAAAAGACTATTCATCTCACATTGTCTCAAGAGCTTGGAAACAGATTCTGTTCAATACCTGAGTCTCTTAAGAATGTTGTAGCTTGCCCTCCACCAACTCAGCCTTCAAGTTAGCAAAAGTCTGGGATTAAAGCCAGTATTCTTTAGTATTGCTTGATCTAATACACAGGGCAAACACACACACACACACACACACACACACACACACACACCGTGTAAGTCTTCTCCTTAAGGTGAATTCATTGGATGCATCAATTTGTTCTTTGTAACACAATGCACACAGGTGTCACATAAAAGATGTTCAACTGGGAAATTTAAAATAAAAAAATAAATCCTTTAATTTCCGAAAAAAATTCATTTTAGCAGTCCCATAAGTGTGAAATTGTAGCAGATGGTGCTAGAGAACGAATCCCATCTCCGGGACCTGGCTTATGCTGCATCATGTGGGGCCACAGTTGAACAGCCTGGCCTCCCGATTTAATTGCAACCTAGAGATATATTTGGCACTTCTGTGACATTGAGTGAGAGGCTTTAATTCATGCTCAAGTTGCTTTTACACCACCTAAGTTCAATGTGAGCTAGAGAAGACATGTGATATTCTGTCACTGTCATTAGAAAGCAGTCCTACTGGAGCAATTGGGAGAAGAAAGCCCTGCTTCTCTGTCTTAATGGGTCTTTTGCAGACCCTGAATATTTTGGATTCGCATCGTGGGTCATTCCCGTGAAAACGACAGAGATTGGGAAAGAGTCTCTCTACCATGGAAAGCAAGCAGGACAGAGCTGACTGATCACACACTTGGAAGTCAGGACAATGTCAAGTTGTTATAAAAGTTTCCGAATGCTTGCTCGCAATTTCCATACTTGTTTTGTTACAGACAGATAACAAACAGTTCAACGCCACTCCAACGCCAGTCTGAAAGCCGCGCTGTGAGTAGCGCTGGGCTGAAACCCTTGGAGTTTTTCTCTCTGTTTTAGGTTCACTCCAAGGACCAAGCAAGGTGGCGGAAGGTGATTGGTGACGATCTGTTGACACTTTGCTGGCAACGGGCAGCTTCTGGCGTTTAGCCTAATGGATGTCGACAGCAAAAGGTAGCTCAACAGGGACTGACTAAAAATGGGCCGCTTGGGGCCCGCCTGTGTGCCACAGAGCTGCCCTTTTTGAAGGGTGCTGTCTAGGGAGTTAGTAAGAAAGACAAAACAAAACACTACGAGCCCAGTTGAGAAAGCATCCTTCACAGGATGTGTGAAAATTGCAGGGATGACGTCAGAGGTAGCAGGAAGTTGACCTCTCTCTCAATTGTTTTTCCTCCCTTTCTGAGCCTTCAGGTTCCTGAACTCAAACACTACAGATAATAATTGCTAATTCACAGGACCTGAAGGAGTATTTATAAAGAAAAGAGATTTAAAATGCATTTTTCAGCCTGTCCTATCTCCCCTCTAAAATACCTAGGATGATACAGAAAATGATCAAAGGCAAAAGGGATTATATCTCCAAAACCAAAATTTGTACCTATTGCAAGAATCTATTGGGGATTTCTAATAAGTCTAACAATGGATTGAATTTTAAGAAATTCAGAAGCCTATCCATGCTTCATTTGTTGGAAGAGAATATCTCAGCCACTGAAAAATGCAAAGAAAAGAAATAGGAGTTCCTAGCAATCCTCTTTGTTCTTCCTCTAATCTCTTTGCTCTGACTTAGTGATCCACAGACTATAGTCCCACAACTGCGTGGCATCTGAGGCAGCTAAAATTAGCTCTTCACCCGGCATCTTTCTACAACCACTTGGAGACTAATTCCAAGAGAAAAATAGGTGACCGTTCTTAAAATGAATGGGTACAGAAAACATTCTAGCCATTTGTTCTTGGCATTGCCAATTTACAAATACACTGCTCTATTACAAAGGAGTCCCCTAAATAAGGTTCACCGAAGAGTAGCACCATGAAATGGCTTTCCAGAAGGTTTTGTGAACAGAGAACTTAAGGAGAGGATGTATAACTCTTCCTTGGAGGTTCACAGTGCATATGACCATTTTGAGATATCCTGCAGGAAATAATCACATTTAAATTTTTAATCCATCATTGCCTAAATTCTTTTGCCTGTATTAAAAATTTACTCACATAACTCTTAATATCCTACATAACAACTATTTTTCGGGAAACGCATTGAGGAAACCTTGTTCAAAGATTAAGAGAAGTAGAAAATAGAAGTAGACCAGATCCCTTTCCTGTTCATGGAGCTGCCTAGATGAATATCTGATTGATTGTGAGTGGTAGACAAGAAGACTTGCCCATCAATTACCTAATATAATTAAATTATTCTCCAATTTCGATCTGATGAGAGAATACATCTGACATCACAAGAGTCAGTGAGAAAAGCCAAAGATGATCTACAAACCCTATCTGGTCACAAACACTAAGTTAAGAAAGAGACTTCTCTCTAGTCCAGGATGAATAAAGAAAAACCAAATTGGAGTTTATAAGTTAGGGCAGAAATAGGAAAAAAAAACATGAGCTGGAAGACTCCAAAGGAGACCATTCTCTAGAAATAATTCTATGTGCTGCTCAATGTTTTAAATTTTAGAATATCAGTGAAATACACAACTTCAATCATATGGTAATGGAAAACTTAAAAAACAAACCTCAATAAACTTAATAGAGCTGAAATAAATTGAAATATTTATTTTAAAAAAAAAAACTAGTTTTAGGGAAAAATGTCCAGACTTAACCTTGTATGGTTGCATTCTTTTAAGAAATAGATACTTACCACACTATATAAACAAGTCCAGGATATAAAAGAAGACACAAATCCTCCTCATTTACTTTACAAAGCTGACATAATCCAGACACTAAAACCACACAAACCATATACACACACACTCACACTAAATTTCTACTGCTACCGACACACTTAATGACAAATAGTAACAAACATAAATACAAAACTCTTAAATAAAATTCAAATACGTATGAAAAGTATAATCCACCATGGAAAAGTAGGATTTACTCCAGGCACACAAGGATTGTTGTAATGCTAATACCCAGTAATTGGCAAAGAGCAGTAAAATTAACATTCTAGCCCTGCGTGTGAAGAGTGGGTTCATAAGGCCCCTCCCGCCCTGGTTCAAAGAGATACTTAGAGTCTCAATGACTCTCATTTCCAAAGGTTTCTTCAGAGGAAAAGACAGGAGTTGCTTAAAGACAAAGCTGCTTCTTGGGTTTTGGCAAAACCTGAGTTCACTGAAGTGAAGATGAGGACGTCTGAGAGAGAGGAGGGCAGAGAAAGAAGAGCACATTGGTTACTTTATACTGGAAAGAGGCAGATGTCAAGAGGTGAGTGGTAGTGGAGACCAGTGGACTCTCCGTGTGCTTCCGCAGGAAGACAGCCAGAGCTCAGGGTTGTAGGGAGCACCTAGAGAGGCTGGGCCCTCAGCAAGGGACTCTAGCCACACCCAGACTCCTGTGCATGAAAAGTGAAACAAAAGCAGCCGAGTTATAAAGAAATCATGCCAATTGGGACCCTCAAAAGTTCAAGAGTGGATTGATGACAAACAAGAACTGCCTCCCCACCCCCCGGCGCCGATGTATTGCCATTGCAAGAAGACTTGCAATCCTCCCCCAGGGCTGGAGGGGCAAAGTGAGAGCCGCGAGAGCCACGTGCATTCAATTAAGAATCACGTTTATTAATTTACTTACAAATATTTATTACATTCCAGAGGCTAGAGAATCAGCAGGGATAAAAAGATGAATACCTAGCCCTCCGGAGTTTACGTTGTAAATTGAGGAGATAGTAATAAACAATTATACGGTAAAAAAGTAAATTATAGAGTGTGTTAGAAGTTGCGAAAGACTATGGGATAAAGAATAAAGAAAATGTTTTAAAGGCTATTGTAATTCAGTCAAGAAAATATGGTGGTACAGGAAAGGTGATAAGAAATGGCCAGATTCTGGATCTATTTGAAGGTAAAGCCAACATTATTTCCAGACAGACTGGATGTGGCGTGTGAGACAAAAAGTGTAGTCAAGGATTACTCCAGATTTTCCCACTGGAGCAATTGGAAGGATGGAATTGCCATCAACTGATATCTGGAAAAGACTGAGGATAGAACAGATTGGGAGAAAGAGTTTGGGAAGATTCTTTCTTAACATACTGAGTTTCAGTTTTCCATTAAATATCCAAATGGAGGTGTTGGGTAGGCATTGAGTATAAAAGCCAAGAGAGTGTCATGCATATGAACTTTGAAAAGGACAGAAGGGACGGGGCTCCTGGGTGGCTCAGTCAGTTAAGCTCCGGTCATGGGTTGTGGGATCCAGCCCCGGGAGTCAGGCTCCCAGCTCCGGGAGAAGCCTGCTCCTCCCACTCCCTCTCCCTGCTGCTCTGCCTACTTGCGTGCTCTCTCTGTCTGTTACATAAATAAATAAAATCTTAAAAAAAAAAAAAAGGGAGAAGGGAGGAAAGGAGGAAAGAAGGAAAGAAGGGATAAAGGAGAAAAAAGAGAAAAGAAAGAGCAAGGAGGGAGGGACGGAGAGAGGGGAAGGGAGGAATCAACGGTGCTTTTTACACAGTAAGTTTCTGAACCAAAATTCAAACCCACTACATTATCATGGACAACGCACAGAGCGGTGTTCTAAGGCTTGTACGTGACTTAGCTGGCGGATGTTGGGAGCTGTCAGGGAGATGTCACAGAGAGGGCAAGAATTCAACGGAGCTCAGAGGCATGCGGAGGAGCTCGCGAGGCTGACAAGGGAGACAAAAGCTAAGATCAGGAACGCAATAACCGTCAAACTTCAGGGCGGATTGGTAGGGAGCCCAGGAGTGGAATGACTGCGAAAGAAGTTAGGAGAGTAAAGCTAGGTCAGCGTGTGAGGCTCTTGTAGAATTGCTGACAAATTCAACTTATTGTGAATATATTTGTGTAAGAGCAACCGAGAACAGAGTACAAAATGCCATGGCACTGGAAATGTTTTTAGTAGGTGGAACAGAATAACGCTGCACTTTAAAGCCCGAGTACTTGCAGACAGACTAGGGAGTTGCTGCCAAATACCACATATTTACTGTAAACCGAGTAACCCAGATCTAGCGTCATCAAAGGAAAACTATGCCCAGGACAGAAAAGAGATATTATTCTAGACAAACCTTGCTAATGATTTAATTCCTTTTCTGGGAAAGAGCAATGGCGAGATTACCCCCAGGACTATGTTTCAATCCTGCCTATAATTCTTGGTATTTACTCTATACATCTATGTTTAACTTACCTGATAAGAAAATGTTAAGGTTTATTTTCTTTCTTTCTTTTTTTTTTTTTTTTCAGATTTATCTATTTATTTTAGAGAAGGACAGAGAGCGTGCAAGCAGTGGGGAGGGGCAGAGGGAGAGGGAAAGAAAGTCTTAAGCAAACCTCGCGCAGAGCACTGGAGCCCAGAGCCCAGAGTGGGCTCCATCTCACGACCCTGAGATCACAACACCAGCCCAAACCAAGAGTTGGACGCTTAACCATCTGTGTCACTCGGGTGCCCTGAAAGTTTATTTTCTTTGTGCCCATTTAGCTCTTCTCAACTAATTCTTTTACTTTTTCTTTGCTTTATCAAGAGTTTTGCATTAAAAAACCCTTTTGGTTATTTTTAAAGGTGCTTGAACCAGGAAAAAAAAAATCATTTGATGTCTACATTCAAAATAAACTGTTAAATAGACCAACTAAACAAGCTCCTAGTGAAGAGACAATTCACGTCGCAGACACACATGACTTTTATGGCTATTCCCCCTTTAAACACCCAAGTCCTAAGATTATGGGACACCTCCCAGCTTGCCAACTATTTACCTTGCCCTGAACTTGAGAGGATTCAGACAAGCAGACTCATTTCCTTTATGGTATGAAAAGGGGATTAGGATTAATTTGCCTTTCCATGTCGACCACATGCTTCTCAGTTGCATATCTCCCTTGTTGTTGTTTTAAAGATTTTATTTTATTTATTATAAATATTTATTTATTATAAAGATTTGTTTATTATAAAGATGTACTTTATTTATTTTAAGTCATCTCTTCACCCAGCATGGGGCTTGAACTCACAACCCCTGGTGTTTTAATCTCACCTTCTTCTCCCCCTTTGACTGTCTGTTGCAACAGCACTGGCCTTCTCTTACTGAGCCTTAAACATTCCAGAAAGTTCTCCCCACCACCTAACGCCCTTTACGTGTGTCCACTGTTTTGTTTTCTGCAAATCATTTATCACAGACCAACTTTCTATATATTCTACTTGCTTACAGCATGGATTGGTTGTCTCCCCTGCTACAAGGTAAACTTCAATGGGATAAGGATTTCTTTATGTCTGCTTTGTTCACAGCTATTCCCTAGAGCCCAGGACAGAACCTGGCACATAGAGCCCCTCAGCACATATTTGTGAAGCTATGATCAAGACCACAGAGGTCAAACGCAGTGTTCTAGGACATACAGGGCACCTCCTATGAGAAGCGTGAACACAACGCCGCCAGGATTCTGCAGTGCTTTCTGGGACTGCTGCTTACTGGCGCATCTAGAACACTGGCATGCTCTACATTCCGCTTTTTAATCCAAGCCCAGAAATCTTTCCCAAATGGCCTCAATATTGTTCTCACTCTTGCACCTGGACATTTTCAATAATCAACTAAATGTTTCAAATAATCTTCTTCTATTCTTTGACCTAGCCTTCAACTCCCACTTAAAAACCTGGACCTAGCTGGGCACCCGGGTGGCTCGGCTGGGCATTTGACTCTTGATTTTGGCTCAGGTCATGATCTCAGGGTCGTGGGATCAAGCCCCACATTGGGCTCCACACTCAGAGGGGAGTCTGCTTGAGATTCTCTCCCTCTGCCCTTCCCTCTCCCCCCCCCCCACCCTGCTCTCTCTATCTCTCTCTCTCTCAAATAAATACATAAATCTTAAAAAAAAAAAGCCTGGATATTGCCTGGATGTGGCAATATCCTTAGTGGAACTAATTAGGGAATATTTTTTGGCAAAAAACAATAAAATGAAATATTATGTTGCCCTTTTGTGGGTTTAGTTTTGGGTACCCACAAAGTGATAAATTTGGTAAAGTTTATAAAAGTCCTGAGTGATTAATACCTCCAGGTGTGAAACCGTCTTCAGAGAATCCAGAACCCTGAGGCTGAGAGATTCTCCTTTTCTGGGCATTAGATACCTCGGGATTTAACCCAAAGCTTGCACTGAATCATCGGAGAGCTGCACTTTCTTTCAAAAGAAATCAGCCAGATTATTTTTACTTTGGGACTCTGGTATGGGGCATGAATGTGAGGGAGACAAATCTTTTTCTCTTGTTTTTCACCTCATCCTGAAATGACCATTCAGTGCTACGTATTCCCTCCCACAAGAAAGGCTGAAAGTTTAACCAAAGAGACCTAGTCATAAACTCTTGCCATCAACTCTTAAGTTTAATTACGTGAGTTTATGGTTCTGCCAGACCCAGCCTCAATTAAAATTTGTCTTTTGATATCCTACAGTCTGTTTCATGTCCTGTAACCAGGATATATTCTTTTATCTTCCCAGGACCTTTCCCTTTTTTGGCAAGCACACTCCCACTCCTATTTGCATCTTCTTTTGGAAAATACTCCTCCCCCAACACACTACAGGATGCAGGTGAGGGCCGCCAGCAGGACAAGCGCTCAGCCAGAAAGGCTGCACGTGACCCACACTGGTATCTCTCGAAGCTTCTACACATTGGGACTTAAGGAAAAGGGGCAAACGCTCCTTCTCTGCGGTCAAGGCTTCTGATCTGAGTCTGAGATCTTGGTGACCTTGCAGAGAAGGCCTGTCAGAAAACGTTGAAAGGAGTAGAAATGAAAGCTAGGAGAGAGACTTGAAAATTTCCAAGTGACCCCGGAGACCCAGTTATGCTCTCTGCCCTTCCCTTTGGCCTAAGTTTATTCAGGTTGCATTTCTGTCACTTGTATGAAAGGGTCCTAATTAATACAGACCCCCTTCATAATCCCTCCATTAAGGGTAGAATAAAAAGACGAAATCTCAGCCACGCCCATTTTTCAGCTGAGTAGCAAATCTGGCAAGAAAGTTTATTAGTTCTAGGAGATCTGAGCCCCTGGCCGGCTGAAATGAGGGCAAGAAGTGGAAGGGAAACGCGTGTACGCGCTCCTCTGGCGCCATCACAAAGGCAACATGGCTTCCAGGGGCCGGCGCTGTGGGCACCACAGGCAGATCTTCACATGCTGAAGCTCTTCCTGGCTCTTCTGGCTGTTGGATCCAGATGAGTTCACCAGTGTGATCTCACCTCGGAGAGCATTCGGATGAAAGGAAGTGCGGTGTAGGTGAGTCAAGGGCAGAGGCGAGACTCCCTCCTCTCAAGTCAAGTTTCCAGGCGGAGGAAGGCAAAGAGCGAAAAGATTCCAAAACCAGCTCACTTTTTAGGCTGGTAACCAATGACTTCGCTCCCTGCGGAAGATTAGCCTGGAGGCCCTGAGGCCAACTCCACAAACAGCTCAGCCACTCCCCCACAGCGCTCATATTTTCACGCTGCAATAACAGCCACTCCTTTCCCTGGTTTGGGTCCCAAACACAATCCCTCCCTTCTCTAATACCAGCCTCTCCGTAGTGAGCTCATGTCCTCCCTCTCTCTTCCTCTCCCTCTGACTCACAGGGCTCAAAGCTTTAAGAAACAAAAACCTGTTGGATCAGCCAGACTAGAATCATCAACTTCAAATGGGCCAACCCTTCCGTGAAAGGGAATCTTACTTTCATTGTTAGCACCAAGGCTCTAAGTTACTTAACTTGGTCATGAAAAGCCCAGAACCCGACTCGTGCTTTTACCAGCAAAAACAATGTTATATGTCTTTAAAAGGCAAAGACCTATGCCTTTAGTAAAAACAAAACTCTGCCATTTCAACATTTTAAGAGACGTCATTCATGTGGTTTGGAAACTGCGTGATGAGGTGATCCCTTTACCTTGATCCCAGTTTTTTAACATCATTTTTCAGCTAAGGTGCAAAATGTTTTAAGGAAGCAAAATTCAGAAAAGGAAGATTCATCAGTCGAGAACTTGAGTACAACTTGATCACATTGATCTTTATACATGAGGCACCAAGCACCATGTCTGAATATTTTGATTTTTTCATAAATATTTATAGAATTTATCATAAAATGATTTGCCAGTGGAGAAATAAGAATCAGAATAAAGATTAGTCACCAAATATTTTGGGAATAAGGGAGTCATTATTACCCACGTCAGAAAAAAAATTGCTCAATCTGAAATTTCTCAGAATTTTTTATGAAAAATCTGGATTTTTAGTCTCCTTTGTGGGGAAAAAAGAATTTTTTGTCTTAGATATCAGGACAAATAGAAACTACGTGGAGGGGAGGGAGTGTATCTCCTTCTTCTCCAAGCACTATCCTTAAAATCAGATTGTCATTTTATTGTCTGACTCTCCCAGACTCTTGCCAATAGAATCAAGCAATTCTTGACAAAAATCAAGATTAAGCTCATTTTGCTTCCAACCTAATGATGTCTTTTGAAGCCTTGGTACATACCTCTTATAATAGATGTTCTTAGTTTTGTGCAAGGGAGCAGAGAAAAAGAATTCGTTGGGGAAAAAAATAAATCTTGGTTCTGAATTTGAACCTGCACTAATCGTCAGGTGGCTATAAAACAAGGTATAATCAAATAAATTAAACATAGCAGTATTTTTCAGCATCATTGTCCTAACAGGTCAGTGAGCTTTGTGGATGGTTTCAAGTGGTTTGGCTAGTTTTTTCTGGCGAGTGGTTATCCATGAAGAGATGATTAGTTTTCAATGACATGTAATGAATACTCGCTTGGATTTCTTGGCCCCACCCCTTTCTCCCTCGGGGGGGGGAAAAACATACTCAACCTTTCAGACAATTAACTCTCTGTGAACTATCTCCATACTCCACCAAAAGAATAATGACCAGGAAACATAATCATATGGTTAGTTCTGTTGGTATTTTGCCGGATTCCTGGGAAAATCATTCTAAGTAAGACAGACCTTGTTATTGAACAAAACAAAGATTCCAGGAAAGTTCATGGCTCACAGCATACCTTGAGCACCTAAATAAAGATGTGGAAACATACTATATCGGCCAATTTACTAACTGTTGGGCTTTCTTATATTATGAAATGAAAGGCTCTTTAATCATCTTTAGCTCTTACTTTAAAATTCACTGATATGGTCCTTTCTGAGATGGTTCACTTATAACAATACTGCTTGTAAAAAAACAAAAAAGAGAGAGAGAGAAAATCAAGATTGAGGACCAGAAGTGTTAAGGTACTTCACTGAGATTGGACAGCTAGCCAAGGGCAGAGGGAGGATTGTAAATCAAGTCTCTCTGATCTGAAAATCCTTAGGGTTTTTTGCTGCATCGCCTCCTCTCCTCAGATAACGTGGAGGAAATACGTATACAAGATCTCTAGATGTTCTTTAACTCCTCTGACATAACGGTTTTTGTAAGACCAGTGAGCATTTCTACAGCCAGTGCTGAGTGTTTTCATTAAGAACGCAGTGCAACTCTTCAGGAGAACGCAAGCAAACGAGTTTCCAATTTGTCTAGGGTCATTCAGCTCTCAATTCTCCATATCAGTCGTAAGTGGCAAAAGTCTGATGATTCTTTTATTGTCACTTCTGGAATGTGTTTTTGTATTTTGAGAACGAGTGCTTCTCGTGTTCCAGTAATTCACACCAACCCAAATGTCTTCAATGAAGCCAGGCTGTGAAGGAATGCAAAAGGAAGCAAAAAAACTCCCTATGATTGCTCCCAACTCACTCCTGCTCACTCCATTTCACAAACAGCTGGCCTGAATACAAAGCACCATCCCAAATTTAGTATAAAATTTATTTTAAGGAGTCTTCCATGTCTTATCATAATCTAGCTGTATAACAATAAGGGCTTTTAATTTCCTTTCCTAAAGTATTACGCTATCCAAAAATTAAGTCACAATGATTCTTCAGAATCTCTTGATCTCTTTTTTTATGTGATGAAGCTAGCAGCTTGCATCCACTCATGAAAAGTGGTGAAAGCAGGATGGGAAATGAACGCAACCTCCGTTTACATACAGCATCACAACACGAGCGGCGTCTTCTAAGTCAGCTGAAAGGGGCGCCATCTTGGTGAGCACTAAAAATGTCAGCTGTTTTCAAATTTCCTGATAAAAGTTTTGTATGTGACTGTCTTTTGAAGAGAAAGAGAACACTTCAATCCCAAGAAAGTATTAATTTAAAATATTTGCATGTAACATTCTAAGAAGTCATAAAAGATAACGCAGGAATAGTATACATCAATGAAGAGGAACAAACTAGTGATAAAACAGTAACATGGAAGAATCTCATAGACATTGTGCGAAGTGGAAGAAACCAAGGACAAAAGAGTATATACTGTATGATTCCATTTACATGGAACCATGCATAGAACTCAAAGCAGTGGTTTTCATGGTTTGGGGGCTGGGAGGAATACTGACTGGGAAAGGACAGAAGGAAGCTTCTGCGTGCTAGAAGTAGCTTGTATTCAATCTGGGTGGTGATTATGTGGGAATGAATGTATATTATATATACATGTTATAATACACATTATATATAATAAGATATATATTATATATTTCATATATATACATATGAAAAGTAATTGGGCTGTGTGTTTAAGATCAGTGTTCTTTAAGTTCTTCCTCAATGTATTTATATTTATAGTTCAATAACAACATTAATTTTTTTTAAGTTTAGCCCAGGTATATATCTGAAAGAAAGCTTAGATTCACATCTTGGACATTACCAATGACTCTGTTTTCTGCGGTACACAGATTTTTTTTTCTTTGAGAAGTGTTAAATATCCTTTATTTAATATTGTACATAAACCACACAAAAATGCCTTTCATTACACAAAAGGCAACATTTTAGATACAGAGAATTTTAATTAAATTGGCATAGTTAAGACCAAAAAGATAAAGTGGACTGCCAGCTTGTCTACAGCCCCTGCCTTTAACAGGCTAAGGAACACAACTGGAAACACAGCTGAGTCTTGCTGTTCCGAGACAGTGAAGGGATTTCCTCAGTATTTAAATAGACTAATATAACCAGTTATATAAATCTAAATATAAAGCCAATCTCCCGTAAGTTTAGAGCTGGTATTTACCATCTCTGTGAAAAGCTGCACCTTACTAATCAACTCCAATCATATTTTCAGAAGGGGAGAAGAGTGACAATTACTTGTGGAACCAGAATTACTATCAAAGTTCAAAAAGCTGATCATACTCATTTCGCAACAAGCGAATCTTATTTCAGTCAGGACTGGTCCAAAAGAAAGATTCTATCAGCCATTCGTGATCTGGATTCTGGTGTATGAGATCAATTTAAATAAAATGCACATTAAAAAAAAGTCTCGAGACATTTTTGTTTTGCAATAACTAGAGCAATAGCCAACTACTACTGCTCGGCAGCTTTTTGAGATGAGCTACCAAGTCTGCTCTTTCCCCTGCCTTCTTAATGCCAATGAAGATCATTTCTGTTCCAGGGATGGATTTCTTGGGATTCTCGGAATACTCCATCAGGGTCTCCTCTCCCCAGGTGATGCCTTTGTTCTTGTTGGCATCCAGGTAAGAAAATCCAGGGACTGACCTATCTTTCTGCAAATAAACCATGGAGATTTGGCCCAGTCTTGTGCTTGCCTCCCTTTTCCACGGTGTGGCCCAGGGCACACTTCTGAACAGAAATCTTCTTGCCCTTCTCAACATCACCCATTTTTAAATCGCTCTTTTGTCACGCGCCAAACGAAGGTGCCGGCTCACAAGCCGGCCATCCTGTTGTCTACACCTGCTTTTTTAAATGGTACTTACCACAATTCCTTAACTACAGTTATGAAAACCAAAAACCTATAAAAACCAAAGGTTTCCACCTGACCTGAATGGATATGAAGCTCTCTAACACCTTTATTTATTCCACATTCCACCCAGTGCAAACACTCATACGCCGCGCCGTGGGAATGTGCGATTATACGATGCCACCCGCACCCCATGGCGATGCTGCACAACGTACACTCCCTGCAAGAATGCTCTCAATTTCGAACTGTTTATGAACGCAGTGGTTTCGGGTAGGATATCGTTAAGCTTTACGTATCTGAGGTGCATTTGGAAAGGTTTAACTGGCACACCAGACCTGTGATTTCACAGATAGTATTCCTTAAGATGAGGCTAAATGAATTTCAGTAACCCATGGGCTAACATAAGTGAATGAATGAACGAATGAATGAATAAAGAAACAAACGAACAAATACAAAGTGGTTCACAGCAAGAATTGGAGAAGTGGCATGGGAGTGAGGGAAGTGTAGGGAACGTCTTCCCAGCGTGTTCAAAAACATTTCAACATGTCCATACAGAAGACCGAATTGTCTGCCTAAGACAAAGGACGAGGGCATTGGCTTTCTTTGAACCTTCCGAGCACCAGGCAGGAACTTGCACGGAGTAGCACTCCATGCAGCTTTGCTGGGTCGAACTGACTTTCCAGCATCCCCCGTGCTTTGGCTTCTGTGATGTACCAACCCTGCAAAGGAAAAGAGAACATTTTTTTAAAAATAAAGTCAAAGACCTTTGGGAGGGGAACTGGCACTTCGGTTCTTTTTCATTGAGTGTAAGAAAATACAGACCCACGTCTTGGTTTTTACCTTTTAACTTTGGAGCTTGTCTCTATCTGAAGCCCTCAAAGACCCAAATACATCACTAAGTCCCTACTGTTTATTCTGTCCATCCAAGAACAGGAATCTCACAAACCCACCACATGGAATTCACCACTGACTCTAGGAAAAGATTCGCTTCTTTTTATGGTGACGCTACTTGCACCCTAACTTCTGAACTGCTGCTTTTGTATTTCTTCCCTTTATTCCTTTATATTTTCCCCCAGGCAAAGAACTCATTGTCTGGACTCTGCCCACGTATATTCTGGAAGCACTGTACGTGTTTGCCTCGTGCTTCTGTATCAGTTTCGGGACCGTCATAAATCAACAGTCTGCAGACTGAGGTACTCGGACCGAAGTCATGCCTTTGAAAAATGTGTAGCATCACTCTCCTCGAGCAGCTGCAGCCTTTTATTAATGGCTGCGGAGCCTTTCACACCTCCTTTTAAATCCAGTGCATCTGAAGTAATAAAACTGGAAGCAGTTTATAGGCAGGAAATATTAAAATATTTAATTGCTTTTTTTTTTTTTTCTTGGCGCAAGGCAGACAGGCTTCAGCTTTGCACACCACGTGCAGAAAGGACACCTGCCCGTGCTTGACGGACATGGAACAGGGGATTGCTAAATTGGAGACATCTGTGACCAAAACGCCTTTCAACCCACATCAAGCCCATTTTTTTTTATTAGTTCTAGCGATTTCCCTCCAACTACTTTTCATTTTCTTTTCCTTCTCCTTATCTAATTACAACAAAACACAGAAGAGAGCCCATTATTACTGTGCTCAGGGTGATTCCCTACTCTATCTCGAAAGCAAACAGTGCACAAATTATACCTGAACATTTTTCCCGTTGCCCAGTAATAGAGTTTATAATCTAGAGCTATGTAGATTATAAGTCCTTCTCAGGGAAAACAGGATCGGAATGTTAGAGTACAAATGGGGTGGCTAAACCTTTTGATAAGTTGGTCTATACGGTAGAATAAAGCAGCCTTGAGATCAAGTTCTCACTCTGCCAACTGCTCATTGAGTGACTTTGGATGGGTTACATGGCTTCTCTGAGCTTCCGTTCCGTCATCTGTAAAATGGAGAGAGTCAAAGTGCCTCTCACGTGAAGAGGTTGTAGACGTTAACTGAGACGGCAAGCATTTGGTACCATGTTTGGCACTCCGTGAGGTCCTAGTGTTAGCCATTCTTCTATTACATTCAGCCTAAAAAGAATTGTTCCCAAGGCAAAAGAAGATATGGCTAAAACTCTTCCATGAATAGCTGACAGTCGTACAAGGGTATCTTACCGAAATTTGTATTGGTTTTCTGTTGCTAGCTAACAAATTTCCACAAATTTAAGTACGTAAAGCAGCACCCATTTATTAGATCACAGTTACACATTTCGAAGTCCAGCCAAAGCACAGTTGGGTTCTCTTCTCCAGCTATCAAAAGGCTGAAGTCAAGGTGTGGGCTGGGTTGAGTTTTGTCTAGAAACTCTAAGGAATAATCTGCCTTAGTGTTCACACGGTTGTGGGCTGAATTCATTTCCTTGTAGTTGTAGTTCTGAGGCGATGTTTCCTTGCTGGCTGTCAGCAAGGGGCCTCTCGTATCTCTCAGAGGTCACTCTCAGTTTCTTCCCTTGACAATCCCTCCTTCTTCAAAGTCAGCAACAGAGAAAGTCCTTCACGTTGAACCCCTCTAAGGCTTCGATTCTCTCTGACTTCTGCAGCCAGCCACAGGAAACTCCGCTTTTAAAGAGGTCATGCGATCTGATTAGTCTAACCCAGATAATCTTTTTTTAAGGTAAAGTGATAAACAACCTTAATAACAGCTGCAAAAATCCCTTTCGCCATGTAACCTAACATTATCACAAAGTAACATCAGGAACAGAAATCATGGAGGCCAGCTTAGAATTCTGACTACCATAAAAATGTAGTATTAGGAGTTGGGATGAAAAACCATATATCATATTTTAAGGCAGAGCCAGGAAAGAATGTAGCAGCCTCTTAACCACTCTTTCTGGTCTCCATGGGAGAATATGGGTGGAGGAGTGGTTTTGTGGGGGAAGATAATTGTTCCCAAATGGCTTCTGGAATAGCCAGTAATTTACAGAGACTATTTCAATTCTTCCTAGCCCACCTGTATGATTCACCTACATTAAGCAAGAAAAGAAGCCCAGTTTGTTGAGTAGAATGTTGAGAAAGAAAAATATAGAAATGGCACCGGTCACTTGTTCCCCCAGTTATCCATCACTGGTCCCAAGGGAGAAGATTCTCATCATCTGGGATTTCTTACTCAATCTAGGCAAGGATGATGGAGAATGATAACAGTGACCATTTTCTCTTGCTCTTTTCTCTGTCAGTTGAGCTCTTTCTCCCAGATATCTCTATGGCTCACCTCCGCCCTCTATTCATTCAGGTATCTACATAAATACCATCTAGTTAGAGGGGACTTGCTGACCACCCTTAATAAAAAGAAAAATCTCCCATCCACACTCCAGCACTCCTGGTGTGCTTTACTTTTCTCCATAGTACTTTTTGACAGAAATTGTGTGTGTGTGTGTGTGTGTGTGTGTGTGTGTGTGTGTGTGAGTGTGATTGTCTTTTAAGTAGAATATAAGTACCAGAAAGGCAAGGACTTTATTTATTCACTGCTGAATCTCTCTCTCTTTCTCCCTAACACAGTGTTTGGCACTTAGTAGGCACCAGTAAGTATTTGTTATATAAATGAATAAACGCAGGAATGAAGGTCAGTTGCTCAGAAGATTGATCTTGGCTGGAGAAAATTATGAGGGAATCATCAGGATAAAAATAGTATTCAAATTATAAGAGTAGATCAATTTTCTCAGGGAGAGACTATAGAGTTAGAAAAGGGCCCTGTGGCATTCCAACATTTACCAACCTCTGTATCATGATCTGTAGGAGAAGCGTCTGCCGCAGAGTGAGAAGGGGTAGTCAGGGGAGCAGAAGAAGCAGAAGCAGAGTGGGAGAGTCAGAGAAGCCAAGGGAGGAGAAGCAAGATCATGAAGGAGGAGTCAACAGTGGCAAATGCAACCAAGAAGACAAATAAGACAAGTTCTAGAAAGTCTCCATTGGATTTAGCAACAAAGATCTGTGGCCCTTATTGAGAGCAATCTGGGGGAGAGGTGAAGATGAGAGGCAAATTTCCATGGACTTGAGAATGAAAGGCAAGAGAGAAGGGATAGGACAAAAGCAGTCAAAAGAAGAAACTAGAGGGATGCTGGGCCGAGGAGAGTTGTTTTTCTTATGATGGAGGCTTGAACAAGTTTAAAGGTTGGTGGGAAAGACACAGTAGAGAGGAAGAGGTTTAAGATAAGAGAGAGCAAAAAAAATAATCAATACCAGGAGATCTCTGAAGTACAGGAAGGGAGGCTTCCTTTTTCAGGAAGCCTCCTCTGACCTCTCCCTGCCCCTCCTCCTCTCCATCCTCCGCACTACAGCCTGAGTCAAGTGCTCATAGGTCTATTATTGAGCTTCTGCAGTAGAATTGTAACCCTGTTTCTGTCACTATCATGCCACTGGCCATGAGCTCCATTAAGAAAGGGACAACTTCTGATTCACCTTTTAATCCCCAGGAGCTAGCACAGAATCTTGTACATAATAAATACTCAATAGATATCTGATGAGAGAATGAGAGAATGAGAGAATGAGTGAATGAATGAATGGACATAGAAGTAGATTTATGGACTGATGGCTTACCAAATATATATTGAATGCCTACTGCATGCCACGCTCCACTCTGGACTCCGGTAATTCAGCAGTGAACAAAACAAAGCCCAGGAACAAGTGAATTGAGGAAAGAACATTAAGAATGTGGAGGGAAAAAAATAAAAGCTGACTTCAAGCAAATGAAACATGAACCAGCACTTCATAAATTTAAGAATGTTGACACTAGGGGCGCCTGGGTGGCTCAACGGTTAGGCGTCTGCCTTCGGCTCAGGGCGTGATCCCGGCGTTATGGGATCGAGCCCCACATCAGGCTCCTCCGCTATGAGCCTGCTTCTTCCTCTCCCACTCCCCCTGCTTGTGTTCCCTCTCTCGCTGGCTGTCTCTCTCTCTGTCGAATAAATAAATAAAATCTTTAAAAAAAAAAAGTCTTGGCTGTGGTTTATTCCAAGTACCTTCCCACTCAAGACCTCCACCATTACTATGTTCCTCTACAGGGATTAAATGGAAAAGATAAGAATGGAGGTGGGGAAACAGCCATATGGACATTCCCTCATAGGACAACGACCACTAAAGACAAGGCAAAGGAGATATTGCTCAAACATTCCCAAATAAGAGTCCCTATGTTTGAGTCATTAGGACACATTCAGGAATACCCCGAGCCTCATAGATAGGAGGGACTGAGGCATCAACTCACAACAACACAATTATAATGCCAAGAAGCCATTCTAGGTTACTTATGCAAGTGACACAAAAGTTATCCAAACAAACATGTAAGAGAACATGGCAGTCACTGTGGAGCATTTAAGAACCCACATTTTAAAGGCTCTTAGATTCAGGTGTCAAACACTTGTTTTCTTTTTACTTATTTCCCTTACTGTGGGTACATATTTTCAAAATTAAGAATTGAATCCTTTGTTGGCTCTTTTTGCTCTGAAACCCAGTTTCTAATCCTGTTTTGGCCCTTTACTTTTGTCCAATTATCTCTTCCCCCAGTGATATTATCCAATTAAATGATCACTTCTATATGGATTGCTCCCAGTTATTTGGTCATGAGCTCAGACCTTCATTGTACTCTTCTAGCCGGATATTTGGATGTTTCTCCAATACCACAAAGCAAACATGCTCAAAACCAGACCTCATTCTTTTCCTCTACAAAACCAGTTCTTCCACCCAACTTCCCAGCTTCTATTAATGGTGCCACTGTTCTACTAGGTAAAGCCCTCAATCACCATTGACCCCTTCCTCTTTTTATCTTTCCGTTATTCATTCATAAATTCCATTGAGAGGTTCTCTAAGACCCACTTTCAATGTATTATTCCCATCCATCCTCCTCAACATTTCACTCCTTTTATTCTGCCTTCACTGTAGTTTGAGTTCTTATCTCTTCTCACCCGGATTCTTGCAAACACTACTACTGGGGAAAGACAATTTCACAACCAAATAGATTTGTATTTAAGTCTCCGTTTCATCCCTTTCTGGTTGCATGATCTTGCACAATTTTCCCAAACCCTCTAATCCTCAACTTGCTCCATAAATGGCCATTCATTTCAGGAATATACAAAATAATAGAAGTTAAAGTGCCTATCACATAATTGCTCAAAGGATCAATGACTATTCCCACTTTTCTATACTCATAAACCTCAAACGACTTCTCTTTTTCTACAAAAACAAGACCCTGCTACTCACATGCCCTCTGCAATATCACCCAAGCTACTTTCCCAGCTTTTGTCTTCCAAGCTGGCCCTCTCAATCTTCCCCAAATACACCCATGTTTTTACTATGTTTATCTTTTTGTCTGATATGATTTTCCCATGAATCTCCCCCAGTCAAAAATTCTACCTGTCCTTTAAAAGACAACTCAAATGCTGTCCCCTCCATGAGGTCTAATTCTGATATCAAAATATGTGTTCTGCTGGGGCACCTGTGGCTCAGTCAGTTAAGTGTCTGACTCTTGATTTCGGCTCAGGTCATGATCTCAAAGTCGTCAGATCGAGCCCCATGTCAGGCTCTGCACTCCGCATGGAGCCTGCTTAAGATTTTCTCTCTCTCTCCTTCTTTGCCCTCCCCCTGTGTCTCTGTCTCTCTCTCAAAACTCCCAAAAAAAAATTAAAAAAAAAATATATATATATATTCTGCTTTTGAATCCCAACCTCACTTCCTAAATATCTATATTATGGGATTTATCCTATTGCACTTTATACTATGCTCACAAACATCTTTGTTTTATCATAAGTAGAGGACCGCAAACTGTAACTTTTTATTGACCTTTAAAACCTAGTATTTTTTGCTTATTTGAGCTGGATTGGTTTTAAGAACATGTCCCTCAAAGAGTAGCATTTATCTATTAGACTACAAATTCAACAAGAACAATCATTTTTGTCCATTTCAATCCATGATCAATCCTGAGTACCTGGAACTGTGCTTAAAATAGAGTGACTGCCCAAAAACTATCTATCGCTTGACTACAATCCAAGATTACCCTTTGAACCAAGAAAAAAATCCCATATAATCCAATTTTTTAAAAGTTATGCCAGTTAGAACTGTCTAAGCTCTGCAAAGTCTCATCATCCCCTACCAGGGACATCATCTCATGTATGATTGACAGGACATGGGTACCAGGTGCCCATCCAGAGGGAGCACGCAAAGAAGAAAGCCTGGCCCACAGTGCCCTTGGGGGCCCTTGACCAAACAGGTTTCTTTACAGCTGCCTGATCAGCTCCAATTGCCCAACAGGCACCTTTCTATCTGGCTTAGACACCAGGTCTGCAATTTGGCAGGAGCATAAATTAAAACCCAAGAGAACAATCACAGGAACGCTGGCCTCTGAAGTCAAGGCCAGCCAGCAGTGTGATTCAGGCCCTGATGTCGCCTCCCTCCGCTCCAGTCAGAATCCTGAGAGGAATCACTTGCCAGCCCGGAGTCAGAAAAACACGGCTCAGATGCTGGCCAGGATCCCTAGGCAGGCCATGGGCTCCATTTTGCTACTCTGACAAAGCCTTGAGCTGTGCCTGTGGATGGAGCCTGTTGGCTCCCTGCTGCGGTGGCTGGAGAGGAAAGAGGGAGTGCCAAGAGCAAACCCTTCAACACCAGGCTGCCTGGCTTCTGAGCGCTGGCTCCCCCACTGTCTAGCAGGGCAGCCATGGGCCTAGTATGAGCCTGCCTAGAATGAGGCTGCAGATTCCTTATCTCGAACATGATGCCTACCTTACAGCATTGCTGGAAGAATGAATGGTAATACATGTCAAGCGCCAGTCTCCTGGCACTTGCTGTTGGTGTTATTACTATTATTAGATAAGAGAATCAAAGAACATAACCACAGAGATTAAGCCAGCATTCCTAACACAGTCCTAAGAATTCAGCTTTACTCATTCTCTAGAATATGTGTCATTTGTCTCTCTCAGAATGACAGATTTCTAAGAAAGTAATCAAGTGTCAAGACCAAGCATTCTAAAACGCACTAACAGCGAAAACTTTCAAATGAATTTCAGGAGCTTACCTATGGCAGAAAGTTCATTGGCTTACCCTCATTGTCCCTTATCCTCTGAACCTCAAGACGCTTAATGAATGGTCCCCGTGAGGTCCCTGTGCCTCTAAATTCTACCTTCCCCTGCCCACCCCCCCCCAACTCCCTGTGGGGCGTTGTGGATGATGTAGTCACCTGCTGAATTGTCTGATTTTCTTCTGAGCTTCTTGTCTGATTCTATGATACCAAGACTGACACTAATTCTGGAATATTCTCCCATTGACTCTGGAAGACAACATCTTAGCTTTCCAACTCCTTTGGCCTAAAGGCTGATGGAGCTGGTCTCCGGAACCTAAAACTGAAATGGGGGAGCTGACTGACAACACCTCCCCGCCGGCCATATCCTATAGCATTCCCCTTATTTTGTTCATTCCCAGCTTTTATGGAAGTTCCTCAAAATTGCCTCAAAGTTGCAATCAGTCATTTCGTCTACTCCTAGCCACAACCTGCCAGGGCGCACATCATTTCTCATCTGTTTATTGCAAGCACGTCTTAACTCCTGAATCTAGCTCAGGCCAACTCCGCTTCGACCCCCTTCCTCTCTAATAGCTCTTCTTAGCAGAATGATTGTTCTGGACACCAGCTCTTCCTAAATCATTACATTACTTACAAGCAATTAATGGCTCCTGTTGCCACATAGAATTCAAACTCCTATGACCAGTAAACGAAGCTCTCTGCGAGCCCATCCTCGGCGTCCTCATCTCCTGCCACAGGCTCGCCGTGTCCTAAGCTCACTATCAAACCCCAAACCCACCGTGCTGCTTCCTGTCTTCATGCCTCTTACCTGAAGGCCTCTGTCTGGAAAAGGAACACCCTTCCTCACCTACTTTCCAGCCTGGAAAGCTCTGACTCCTCCTTCAAGAATCTTCTCAAGCCTGATCTCATCAGCTAGAGATGCCATCTTCCTCCTTTCTGCTTCTACTCTTCCTCATTCTCTTACTTGTGCTATTGTATCTGTCTCACTGAATGGATTTTATTGGTTTTTGCCTCAACTCCTAGCCTATGAGCTCTTTGGTAAGAACCATGTCTCATTTATTTTTGGCTTCTTAGTGCCACATAAAATGTCCAGCACATAGTAGGTGCTCTATGAACACTTATTGTGTCAACCTTGTCTGATTCTTTTAGGGAACACGTGTCTGTCCTAAGGTGACATCAGCTTGAAAAGACCAATATTGAAAGACTTCTTCCTACATTAATTGGTTGGAGTATCATTTCATATTCCAGGAACATCTGAAATATCTTTTCTTTCTTTTTTTTTTAATATTTTTTCTTAGAAAGTCATCTCATTTTGCCAGTTTGAACAAGCCTGGAAACTTTGGTGTTTGTTTTGAAACTGGAAAGTGCTTCAAGAGGCACTTTGTGCACTTGGACAAGGTTGAGAAGAGACCCACAGAGATGATTAAAGGCTGGAAAACAGACTAAGAGAACTGGAAGGGAAAGCTAAAGGCAATTTAGTAATCGACGTCATGCGTGTGAAAGGCTGTTATTACCAAGGAGGGTGACGAGCCCATGGTGTCCATACCCTTGAAGGGGAAAGCAACAGGAAATGAGCTGAGCTGCAGCACAGAAGGCTTGGGTTAGATAGGGAGGAACATTCTGGAAGAAAACATGCTCAACACTGAAGGATCCAACAGAAATGGCACCTTAGTCTTTCCTTCCCTAGACGTAAGGAAACATAAGAAATGTTTTCAACAGTCTGGAATGCTCCACATGCAACACTACCTAAATGCAGGGATAGAATTATAGTTGACCCCAGAACAGCAGCTGGGGCACTGACATAGCCATGCAGTTGCAAATCCACACATAACTTTTGGTTCTGACAAAAACTTAACTACTAATAACCCACTGTTGACTGGCAGCCTTACTGATAACATACACATGCGTGGCAGTTTATATGTATTATATACTGTATTCTTACAATAAAGTAAGCGAGAGAAAAGAAACTGTTAAGAAGGAAACCATAAGGAAAAGAAAATCCATTTCTGGTCCTGCACTGTATTTATCAAAATAAATCCATGTATAAGTGGACCTGGGCAGTTCAAACCCATGTTGTTCAACCAAGTACAGTTTTAAGGGACAGTGTCCATATATCACATAGATTTTGGGGACCCAGAGCACACTCGGTCTGACAGAATCCTTCCAACTTTAAAATTTTGGAGAATGTATCTCAGAGGAACTGAACTTAACTGTCACATTTCTTTCACTAAGCATTTACCAAGCCCCTTCTCCAGGCCCGCCCGTGTGAGGTCCCATCACAATGACTAAGGCACAGTTTATTCCGATAGAGGAGAGGGCTGATTGTCTCACATCCCTGACCAGACTATCAGGCCTCAGCTCTGAGCATTCAGTCTGTCTCACGCCCACATGTGCACACACACACAGCACACAGCCACCACAAAAGCTCCTTGCACTTCCTCCGAGCGCTACCTGCCTCGGCTGCTCTAACCTCCAAGTCTTTGCGTGTGCTATTTCCTCACCCCACTTCCTTACCCAGACAACCCCTTCCTGTCCTTCAGGACATAGTTCAGGTGTTAATGTTTTGTCAAACCTGCTACTCCGGTCGCACCCACTCTAGACCATGATACCCTTTCACGATTTCTGGCTACAAGCATTAAAAACTGACTCAAAGAATCTCTATAACAAAAAAGAACTTTTTGGAGGCATATCAGGGCTCAACAGTAGTTGGAGAAACACAGAATTAAAGGCAAGAAGCAGAGGGTACTTTTGCCTCATAGCCAAGAGTCAGAGAAAATATGCCCTCCGTCCGAGTGTCGAAGTCTCAGAAGAGGTTCTGATTGGCCAACCTTAGATTCATGACTGGCCTGACCCCCCTGTGGCTACATGAGAAATTATCTTCCTACTAATACACAATGGAGGAAAGATAATTCCTCCCACCCAAAGAAATTGGAATTTGGGGAAGAGGAAAAATGTATGCTGACCACCTTTCTCTCACACCCATCTCTCTGCAGTTCAGTCTTTTGCTTTCCTGCTTGTGTTCTTAGCAAGACTGTGTATTTTCATCCCTACATTATACACTGTTGGGTACAGAGTCCGTGATCAATAACCTCTTAGAGACCATCTCCTGATCCATATTTGTTGATAATATGTGAAAGTCAAGACAGTACTCATCTCTGTGCCTGCCAACTCCACGCTCAGTACTTTTTAACATTAGCAGAGATGATGTGGTCACCTTTAACCCAGCCATTAGTTTCTTAACCTAAAGAGCATATTGTTTGTTTTCTTAATAAATTGAGATTGCTATAGTAAGTCTTGGTTATGGCTGACCAAAAAAAGTCTCAGAATAGTCACGGAATTGAAGCCCAAAGAGAGTTTTAAGCATCCTTTTCTCTTGGAGTCAAACTAGGCATCCAACCAACTTTGCAGACAATGCTAAACCCAGACTTTCATTCTTCCCTAGAGGAAAATAAAGTAATGAGAAAAATAATACCATAAGGTTGAAAATACGTTTTAAACATAATAAGTGATGATATTAAAATGGTGCATGAGTCTTTCCACAGTCACCATGAGGCAGGTAAGAGTGACAGGCTTGGTGAATTCATTTCATTACCATCAGTGTTCATTAAAAATGTCTATGTCCATTCAAGCCTATGACTTTGCATGGTTTGTTTAATCCAATTTAAATTTCATTCTGAATCATACTTGGCCCTGTACAGAGTATTGCTTTCAGTGAGATGAATAAATAGACACCTTGTTCAAAAGAAAACAGTCTTTGGGAATTCATTGGCAGCATTTCAAAAGTCCGGGACTTAGATCTTACAGATGACTAAGAGGTAAATTGATCTTTCCTTGGAGAAATTAGCTTTGGATTCCAAACTTATACATCTATATATAAATAGGCTCAGAAATCAGACTCTGGGTTCTTCTTCAATAAATATTTAACATGAGGCTTTCATATTATCCACATTTTCTTTTTTTTTAAGATTTTATTTATTTCTTTGAATGACAGAGAGAGAGAGAAAGCAGAGGAATGGGGGAGGTACAGAGGGAGAGAGAGAAGCAGTCTCCCCAGGACCCTGGGATCATGACCTGAGCCAAAGGCAGACACAATAGACTGAACCACCCAGGCGCCCCTCTCCACATTTTCTATATCACTAAAAAAGACAAGCCATATAACAAGAATTCTGCATATTCGATTGGCTGGATTGCATTGGGTATCTGGGAAAATAATGTTTGCTTGTATTAAGTAGTAAGATATTAGCAAGAGTGTTACACAGATTCCATTTTTGAAGGTCTTGTGAAATTAAATATATTTTAAATTCAAATTTAAGATCAAAGTAGTATGTGGTAGAAATCTGTGCGTGTTTATACCATGATTGCCCCCTTTCCATCTCACAGAATTCCACTTAAAAATCATTAAAAAGGCATGTTCCGTTAGGACTCATTGGTCAAAATCTGGATTTACAGGTTAGCTGCCCTCTGGATGTGAAGGACTTGAAAGAAACTATCACCTACCCTAAAAGTATTTGGAAGCTGCTTTTGCTGATGGGCATCTATGACGGTGGACCAGTGTGGTAACACGGGATTGTTTTTACTGCAGCTGCGGATTACCTGTGGTTTCAACGAACTACTGTGTATGCTTTGTTTACTTCATCCCTTCTTCCTGTTGGAGAAACAGCTGGAGAACAGACATCCTGCTGTTCAGAGCCTCAGGCCTTGGAATATTAACAGGAAGCCACAATAAGCATCTTCATTACTTCACCTGTGGCATAAATGGCAGAGAGAATGGAGCCCATCAGGAGGAACTGATTTAAAACAGAATGAAGCAGTTTGTGGACCATATGTCCCAACATCCAAGCAACGGCCACTGGCCGAATAAATTGGCTTCCTCCACGTAGAGTTCAACCAGGGGGAAGAGAAAAAGTCAGTTTCCTATAGAAGGAAATAAAGGCAGGCCTCGACAGCCTGTGGCAATAAATGGAATAAAATATTTGGTGCATTAGACCAAGAAGTTGTATCACATAATTTCTGGCAGTTGCTTTTAGCTTTTAGCAAAAGATGTGGGAGTCGATGGTAGGGGTATGTGGATGACAGGGAGGAAACAAACAGCCTCACGAGGTACTTTCATGTGTTTTCCATCATGTACAATTACTCATCCTAAGGCAAAATGGATATTGCATAAGCATTATTCCAAATATCTTCCCAGGTTACTTGGGGGAGGGGAGGGGAGAAGGAGGGATGAGATGCAGAATGGACAAGTGAACATAAAGCATCAATGTCCTTGTTCCCCAAATGAAGAAACCAGGACAGAGAGGTTATATGATAGAAGATTCTTAATGTAATGTCTACATCATAACAGGTCAGAAATATACCTGGAGGTAGAATTGCCCGATACAGATCTATCTTTCCTTCTTGGAAATTGAGGCAATAAAAAATTATTCTAGAAAAAAGAGTTTTCCCTTTAAACATTAAAAAAATGAGCTACTGAACAGGACAAAAGAGGGATAATAATCTTGACGTTTATTGGTGAGCACACACTGAAATCCTCAGCCTACCGTACCTAGTAAACACGTCTACCTGTGGGGTTTTGACCTCCTTAGAGCCTTCCCAGGCATTCATTCTGCCAGCTTTGCTAAACTGCACTTAAGGAAGGGAACGAATGCAGCAGCACAAACACAGAAAGCAGTCCTCAGAACCAGGATTCTAAAAATCCGCCATACCACGTAACCACTCCGATCCCGTGAACCAGACTGGTGGGTCACATCCCAGCTCCCCCAGTTTTGATTCTGTAAACTTGGATAAGTTGCTGTAGGTTCCTGAATATAAGGAAATCCTCCATTTTCAAAAGAAGGTTGAAAACTTTTCCTACAGACTAAAGTTATGTAAGTTTTAGGAATATAGATAAAATAACCAAATGTCTATTTACATTTCACTTATTAATGTAGCCATAGTCATACATAAAATCATGGAAACATCAACTTAGAAATATTTGGGGGGGGTTGCACCCACGTGGTACAGTCCATTAAACGTCCAACTCTTGGTTTCAGCTCAGGTTGTGTTCTGAGGGTCATGACATCAAGCCCCACATCGGACTGCACCCTCAAAGAGGAGTCTACCAAAGTTTCTCTCTCCTTCTCCCTCTACCCTTCCTCTCCCCACATGCTTGCTCTCTCTCTCAAAAAAATAAATAAATCTTTTTTTTAAAAAAAGAAATATTCTTTTTTCACTCTCACATCTCACAAAATTGTTTTCTTCATATTCTCGATACGCAGCATTGACATCAGCGTCACCTGACATTGTCTTCACGGTACATCACCTTCGTTTCCGGATGGGTTGTTTGATCGTGTCATCAGACACTGTTGCCCAAACCACAATCACCCATTCACATAACATGAAAACAACTGCTTTGTTCATTCATCTTGTAGGTGAACATTTGTGCTGTTGTGTTCATTTAATGTAATATAATAACTAATATCTTGCTTTTAAAAGGCCTCTTTTTAAAGGCGGTTGATGATGACATCCAAGCTTTGCAGTTGTGAAGTCACCACTCCACCCCGCCCTTCACAAGAATAATGAATGAATCTTTGTCATATCTTTTTGCCTCCCTTTTTAGGCATTCTGCAGGTGACTTCAACAGCTTTAGATACCAGAATTTTCTGAGGTCATCTCTGGCTTCTGTGGCTTTAAACAAGTTGAAGAAGTGCACAGAATCCAAGAGACATTATAAGGACTGAACTAAAGGTGATTCCCCTCCTTTCTGAGAGGGTCTTATATTTTAGCACATAAGGGACTTAATTTCTCTAAGCACCTGTTTCCTGCATTGTGGAACAGAGCTCGTAATAATAGTGTGTTGCGCACAGAATAGTGGTGAGGATGAAACAAAGCCATGTGCTCCCATGACATTAGCACGGTGCTGCGGACCTGCAAAGTCACACTATCCATTGCTCCCGCCCCCGTCTGGGGATCTACAAAGAAAAATGCAAAACTTAAAGAGTTACATCCAAGAAACGCCACAGAGATCCAAGATGAAGCAGATGAAGTTAAAAGAACTTGGATTATTGGTCCAAAGGGCAAGAAAAAGAGTAATGTACCAAATTGCTAGCATAGAAAGGACTGTTTAAGAAGTATTTCTGCTCTTCTTTCTTACTCGGCGAGATGGTCATGGTATATGCATCCAAATTACAGCATAAAGGGCTCGTGGTGTATAGAAGGAAGATCTTCCAGTTAGTGAAAATTGTGAAAAAGTTGAATCATTTTCTATGAGAGGTTATGAAGGATTTTAAAAACCAGGCATCCTTTTGGTATAGCTCAGTCTGAACGCAGTGTTATTGAAGAATGATATTTCAAGGCGCCAACGAGCCCCGTTTCTGCACATCGAGGTGAGTGGTATGAAAGGAAAGCTAGGAGGGCAACGCCAGCCACAGAGCATGCAAGCCAGGGCAGGCAGGAGTGCAGACGAAACGGATGCCATTTTCTTGATAACTACCTTGGGGAGCAAGGAAATTTATTTTTTTAAGCAAATTTATTTTTTAATTTCCCTCATCAGGAGATTTATTTCCTTCCATAGACTGCTATTACTATATTAAAAAGCATAAACCTTGGAACTGCCCGGCCCTGAGTTCAAACCTCAACTTTTCTTCTTACTGTGTAACTTCGAACAAGCTTCTTAAACCCTCGGATACTATGCTTCATTATCTGTAAACAGTGCATAAAAACATTAACAGGAACACTGTTAGCTCAGTTGGTTGGAAGTCGGACTCTTGATTTCACAGGAGGTCATGATCTCAGGGTTGTGAGATCAAGTCCCATGTTGGGCTCCATGCTGGGCATGGAGCCTACTTGAGATTCTCTCTCTCCCTCGCCCTGTGTCCCCCTCTCTGCTTGTGCTCTCTCATGTTCTCTCTCTCCCTCTCAAACCAAAACTAAACATCAATATTAAAGGGCTTTAGTGGGAATTCAATGAGCTATTTGTGAGATGCTAACCTCAGTATCTGGCATACTGTATGCCATGTTGCTTTTCTTCTCCCCCAGATTGGGCTTCTGACTATACTCCAGGTGTCAGAGCTGAAGTCATCATACCTTTGTCAGCTGAGACCCTTACAACTGGGGGAGACGTGCCCCTAGATACATAACAAAACGACATCATGGCATGGTTTAGAGTTAGGTAACAAATTCCTCAAAGATGGAACTAGACAGGGGTAAAGAAACTTCTGCTCAGTCTGTGGTGTTCTTATAAAGGTTCCCATCCAGCTGCTGTGCTGAGAATGGTTCTGCTGTCTTGACATACTTTTGAAGGAAACCTCATTCTTGATCACAATTCCTTATAGTTGCTACAAATGTCTCCACTGCCTCCTTCCTCTGCATTCAGGTATGAATAGTCCGGAATGGTTTTAAACACTCTAGCAAGGTAGACAAATTAGGACAGGGCTTAGCTGACATAACAACAACAACAACAAAAACGCTCAAATACAATAACTTAAATAAGACAGAGAGAAAGAGAGAGACAAAGAAACAACTTCTTAACTGTAGAGAACAAACTGAAGGTCACTAGAAGGGAAGTGGGTGGGGGGTTGGGGAAATAAGGGATGAGGGTTAAAGAGTACACTTACCATAATGCAAAATAATAGACAGACAGATAGATAAGACAGAAATTACTTCTTTCCCACATAGTAGTTCAGAGACAATTGGTGTAGGGCTTAAAGGACAGCTTTGCCATCCTCAAGACACAGCTTCCTTCTCTGGGTCCTGTGCAACTTCCATGCAGTGAGAAGGGCAGATCAGGGAGCACATCACATACCTTTCTAATTGCACAACCTATAAGTCACACATACTTCAGATAACAACACTTTGACCAAAATTTAGTCCCATGGCCACACCAGCTACAAAGGAGATTGGGAAATGCAGGTTCATGTTGGGAAACCATGTGCCCAGGAAAAGCACAAGAAGAGACGGATGATGAATATGGGAGCAGGACCATGAGCAATGTGTGTTCCATAAAATTAAGGAGGGAAAGTCATCTGGATAATTTAACTCTTTATTAGAAGACCATCTGAATTTTTGAAAGTACAATTTACCTTTTAACCTGAAACTCGGTGTACTAGTTAGTGATGAATAAAATGCAATGAGTAAAGACCCTAGCAACATAAATTGAGGCAGTAAGTATAAACCTTTTTGTTTATATAACAGAAACTTGAGTCATCGAGTCTTCCTGAGGCCAAAGTACATCTGGGAAAATCTGAATATGCTGACCCAGAAAAGAGTTGGAGAAAAAAGCTGTGTTGGAACAAGGACAGTACTTAGTCTCAATCTTTTAAAAATTCAAAAGTTATGGGGAGGGCCCCCTGAACAAGCCTGGGCTAGTCTAGAGAACTCCGAAAGAAGAAAGAGCCCCACTCTGACGCAGAGTTTATGGTTTATGAAACACCAGGTCAGATGAAGTGACAACACCCCCCCTTTGACTGTGAGAAAATATCTCTTGGGCCAAAGAACAGTAATTCTTATTTGCAGTCAAGAATGGGTTTACCAGATGCCGTTTTGCACAATCGTATGGAAAGCTTTTCCAGACTGCTCGAGAGACTTGAACATGCCACTTTATTCCATTGTCTGAGCTTCACATTTATTTTACTCCCGTGGAAAATCCAGAACATTTTATCGTTAAGTGATTGTTGATTAAATTTTTTAAGAGTGCGTCCTAATCACATGAATGTTTTCGTTAACAGTTGGTTCTCTTCTCTGCCTGTTCATTTGGGAAGAACCTCCATGGTTTGCAAAGGGGGAGTTTTCCTCCAATTTTTTCCAAGAACAAGAGAATACAGAGGAACTTTTAGATCCTTCAAGAATAAAAAGAAAACCTCCAACACACAAGCAAACTGAAGATCAGTCCCAATCACTTGTTTAAAATCAATATAACTAAGAGGAAGTATATCCCTTGAACTGCTCAATGGAGGAACTAGGGAAGTTGCTATAAAATTAAAACAAATAATCATTATCAGTTTTGAAAATTCTTTGGGAAAAAAAATCATTTTCTGATGGAGAAAATCCTGGTCTAAGAAGCCAGAAAATTCAATTGGGATCCCAGTCCAGCCAGTAGTTAACTGTGAACTTGGGTAAATCCCATAATGTCTTTGGACTTCAAATTTCTCATTCGTAAAATCAGGAAGTTGAAAGACATTTTTAAGGTCTTTTCTAATTTGACTAGTCCATGAGTTTATGAAACTGCTAGTTACTAAATTTTTTAAAAATTCCAACATCACAAATGTCACAGAATCATTTTTTTTTTCTATTTCACACACAGATTTAGTGAATGATAAATCCCCCCAGCAATTGGGGGAAATCCAGATTCTGAACACATCTTGTAAACCTAAAATTAAAAAGAAAAAAAATTAAAAGAAGAACTGAACTGTCTTTTAAAGAGCTCTCTAGCTGTTAGAGATGCATGTGTCACTTTATTGACTCTTTGTGCCAAAAGGGTATTTGGATAAGGTGGCTGTTCCCTCCAAACTTGATTATTTGTGATTCATATCCTGCTGCCCGTAAAATGTTTATAGCAGGTGAGCTCCCCATGAACATTAGTTTCAAAGGATTAAAGCTAATTATGGCATTGGTCTTGATTACACTTACGCTACCTTAAACTTGCCCTGGAATGACATTACAGTGAACCCCTGACTCCAGTCTCATCTCCTCCAGCACCAGTCCATCCATCCTCCACACTGCCTCCCGGGGTTCTTCCTAAACCACAGGCAGCTCCACAAGCTCCACGGCGTGCTCACAAGCTATGCCACCATTACTTCACTCCTCCCTGGCTTTGCAAGGGCTGCATCCGATACCTAAAGTATTTGTCCCAAGGCCTCTTCATGGCTGTAAGGCAACATTAGTGCTAATTCTCAGTAGATTTGCCCTGTAAGCAGATGCAGTGCCAGAGGCCAGACTCAGAAAGTAGAAGGGAATTTTGTGCAAAGGGAAAGGTACCACCTTCTCTGCAGGGGGAGCAGACTTGTCTTCGCGTGTGTGCTGGATTTCAGGGCAAATACTACACAGATGGCCAGGACTTCACTTTTCCATTCCTCCCTCCCCGTTCCCTGATTGCCTGCCTTGCAAATCCTGACCATCTTTAAGAATTGACTAAAATCTCGCCTTCTTTGAGAAGCCCTCACTGTCTTCTCCACCTCCTGCACAATGACAGAAGTTTTCTCCTCTGTGAGCCCACAGTAGCTCATGCCTATCTCTAATGCACCCAATTCTGTTGTCGCCAAATCCTCATCACATCCCTTAATGTCCACCTATTAGGACCATTGGTTTGCTTGCTGTTTCTCTGCAATAAATCATAATCTCCTTACGGGTAAAAAAGTCATAGTTGTCTCTACTGGGATTGCCTAGGACAAGGTCTGTTCACTTTGAGTACTTAGTAAATGCCTGCTTAAAGGAAAGTTTGCCTTATGAGTGTTCAGGCACTGATAGCATTTAAAATCCATATCACCAAACAGCTCGAGAGTAACATCAGGTGTTGGCTCACGTCCTAAATCCATCTCTTATACACAGCCATTCTCCTTCTCAAAGAAAGAAAGTGGATTAATAATTTATATCACTTCTTTTTGAATTGGGATGGATGTCTCCTTTTCTATTAAAAATTTCAGAAGTACGAAATATAAAATAACATTCAAATATTGTTTCGTATTCTTTTTCTGTTAACTTTCCCACTTTCACAACCTCAAAAAACTCAAATCTTTTCCCCCCAAAATGTAAATCAGCCAAATTCTAAAATGAAGAACTGATCCCTATTGACTAAGAAACATTTAGTCCTTTGCACAGGAATGGAAATTCCCTGCTTCCAGAGAGAAGCAATCTAAATGGACACAGATCGTCCGCTCTCCCAGGAACAAAGGCATCCACCAAATCTGCTACACAGTGAGGCTTAACTCGGCGTTTCTCAACTGTGACACCGATGACGCTTTGGGCCAGGTAATTCTTAATCTGGGAAGTCATCCCGTGCATTAAGGGCTGTTTAGCAGTCTCCTGGCCTCTACCTACTTGGTGCTAGTGGCAGCCTCCCAGTTGTGACATCCAAAAATGTCTCTAGACATTGCTAAATACCCTTGGGGGCAAAATTGCCTCCGATTGAGAAGCACCACTCTTCATATCCTTAGATAGCAGGTATATCTTTAGATAGGCTTCAGAGCCTGGCATGTGAGGACAAACACCAGCCCCACCACTTAGGAGCCACGTGACCTTGAGCAAGTTACTTAATCCCTCCAAGCTTTAGTTCCTTCCTGTGTAAAATGGTGCTGGGAAAACACATTTTTACAGTCCTTGTGAAGACTAAATGGGAAAATGTACTTCATGCTTATCATCGTACCTGGTATATTGCAAGCTCATAATAGCTAATAGTTATTATTGTTACTTGTTAGCATATGTTACATGTCAATTTTGCTCTAATGAAAATACCATGAAATATGAATACAATTTGAGTTTTTGAAAGTTCAGAACTAATTCAAAATTTCAGTCCTCTTTAGGGTTTTCACTGTGAACATCAACGGCTAGGGCCATATAGTTAAGGAAAGCATGCAAAAGTTCCAGGCAGGAGAATTAAAGGGGAAGCACATTGCTCTTTTCTAGGAAAGACTCTAGATGTCATCCAATATCTGTTCCCCCTTCTTCTCCAATGATAAGAATTTCAAACCCCAGGCCCCTTTCCAGGTAGGGAGGGACATATGACAGTGTTCTGGTCAATGAAATATAAACAGAACTTGTAGGTACAACCTCTGAGATGTGTATTTAAAAGAAGAGGATCTGTTCCTTCTTCCCCATTATCCATCTTGTTGCTTGGAATATGGATACAACGGTGGGAGCACCAGTGAGGACTACGTCAGGAAAAACTACACCCAAGAGACAGTGAAATGGAACATTGAAGCAAGGGGGGGCCATAGATATCTCTGGTATAGCACCGCCATAACAGCTCTGAACTGCCTACATCTTGACTTGAAGGAGAAGGAGAGAAAAAAAACCTCTCTTGCTTAAGCCACTATTGTGTCGAATCTCTATTAGTCACAGCCACACATATCTAATGATTTGCATTAGCTTAAAATTGTGATACCAAGTGTTAAGCATATAGACACTGGATACCAGCAACCCAGCCCAACCTACCCAGCCAACCCAACTGTAGCCATAGGCCACATGGCTGAAAATTCAAAATGTTGGTTCTTATCCCCTTCAGTAAATAATCACGAATGAGATTAGCTCCAACCTAGAATTAAGCAGTTGCAGAAATGGGAGTGAATTCAGTCTTGCCTATGGTTTGCCATCTAAGTTACTGGAAAAGCCTATTAAATTTGAAGCCATTAAAGAATGAAAAAAGATAACCACTTCTGTATCCAAACCGAACCCTTTTAAAAGCAAATGGTAGGCTTAGAAGGAGATAAATCCTGTTTTCAGCATCTATCACATGAGAATTTTCCACAAGACAATGCGAGCCAGCCTAGCAACAAAGATCATATTCAAGGTGTTGCCTTCCCATCCAAGCCCCTGTTCGAGGTAATCATGAAGGATAGTGTTATAGGCTGACTGTATTCCCCAAAATGTATATGTTGAGGTCCTAATGCCTGGTACCTCAGAATGCAACTGAATTTGGAGATAGGGTATTTAAAGAAGTAATTAAACGAAAATAAAGTCATTGGTGTGAGCCCTAACCCAATGTGACTGATAGTCTCATAAGAAGAAAAGATGAGGGTACAAGCAGGCACAGAGGGAAGATGGTGTGAGGACCAGGGCCTCCTGTGTAGATGGCCCATCTACAAGCCAATGAGAGAGGCCTTGGAAGGAATCAACCTTGCTGACACCTTGATCTTGGACTTCTAGACTCCAGAACTGTGAGAAAACAAATTTCTGTTGTTTAAGCCACCCCATCTGTGAGACTTCGCTATAGAAGCCCTAAGAAACCAATTCAGGTGAGCAAAGCACAACAATCAATAAGTAAAAGATAAAGCTTCTAGATTCAAAAACCATGTGTAAATGAGTTTCTGGGCTTTGCTTACTCAAGGGACTACTAACCAGAAACAAACAGACCAGACGCTAACTAATTTTGTGAGGGAATTGTATTGCCAAAGAAACCACAGGCCTGGCCTGACAAACCTTGTGATCATTCAAGCCTCAGGCAACCCCTGGAACCCAGACCCCCCACTAGCTGGAAGGAGGCCGAGAATGAGGGCAAACGGTCCAAGGTCTGCTTCAGATGTGGTCGCGAGGATAATGCATGAAGAGGGGTCCTTCCAGAGAGTCGGAACCAAGAGATGCCAGATGCAAAGACTTCATTCTCCTCACTTCTTCCCCAGTCTGGTCCAGCAGCTGGAACTGCATTCCCTCCTTTTCCAAATAGGAGTTTTTGCTACAGTGATTATGTGACTGCTCTGCTGAAGACTATTGGGTGAAAGTTGTGGACCTAAAAGAAACATTGTTCTGACCTCATAGAAGGGACCAATCATCACCCAGAGATGCTGAACCTTGAGTTTATTGCAATCACTGCATTGGATTTTGAACCGAATCCCTCGAGAGAGGGAGTGAGTGTATTGTGAGTGCGAGAAGGAGACGCACGTAGGTGTTTAAGTCTCCACCTGGACAGGCCATGGTAGAAATTGTTGAACATCTCTAAGTTTGTTCTCCACCTCTTCCTCATTATTAGAAGTCCAAAATTTTAGCTGGGTACGCACAACTAGGTATGATTGTGTGATTAAGTTGTGACCAATATGCTGTAAGCAGAGATGATGTATATAACTTTTGAGATGTGTCCTTAAAGGTAAGGAACATCTTTCCTCATTTCTCTGTCCTGTTGATTGGAACTTGAATGTCAGGCCTAGGGCTCCATCCGTGAGGTTGAGGGTCATGTATCCAGTTCACCCACCGTGGTTGGAAGCAACCTGTGTCCCAGATGATTAAGATGCCCCCATTTCAGCCTCTGTAGCTAGACTTTCATATCAGAGAAGAGCAAACCTATGTCTTATTGAAACCATGATATTTGGCGGTTCCTGTTATTCACAATAGAACCTAGAGCCCAACTGATAGACTGTCTTAAGTGTTTCTTTTTTTCTATAGACCTGAAAAAGATAATAAAATAATAAGAATAAAGGCAGAAAACTATCATCTGATTCTTACTTCCGATTCCCCTGACCTTTGAGGAAATGGGTCACTCATATTCTGAATCTGTGCATAGCAAATGAGTCTGAGAAAAGCAAAGGAGAGAAATAGGATGTTGGGTAAAAAATGAAAGAGAGGTACAGAGGCTGGATGAATGGTTTAGAAGCAGGCCAGCGGGACTCGCCTGCCTGAATGCTGTCCTCACGGTGAGTCCAAAGGAAAGACGCTGAGAAATTCGGACCTGCGTCCTGACCTGGGCTATGCTAATTTTCCCAATCATCCAGGTCCATCTTTATCCATAAATGATTTTAAAGTGAAATGGTGACTTTCATACATTTTTAATTTGGTTCTGAGATAAAGGAAAGAGAAATGGTACCTGGTGTGAAAGGTGCTCATTGGAGCACTCGTGCTCGCCCAGCAGGACCATGGGTCTCACCTACACTATCCCCATTTCTATGAGAATCGTGTTGATAAAACTCCAGCCAATACATTCCATCTTTTGGTGAGCCCACTAGCCTGTGCGGTGCTCAGAAACTGTCGTGGGGATAGCACAGCGATTGTTATAGCGAAGAGCAGGTGGCCCCATCCATACTAGACTTTCTTAAGCACAGACCCCCTTAGCCAAAGCATTCTGAGAGACGTATTGTTTAGCCCAGCAATTTGAAAATAATCGCTGCATAATCAGTGAGTGCTTGGCTATAAAGTTCTGGAGTTATAGGTAAAGGGACGAGAGTATAAAACCTTTTTAGAAGAAGTTACCTGAATTCAATCAGAAGTGACTGCAATGACCCCAGTGAACCAGCTTCTCATTCTTGCCCACTGCATTCACCACAGTATTTTTGCCCCTAGCAGCAGTGCCGGGGAAGGCCTCATTTAAATCCCTTTTACATTATAATTTTCTGGTAAGTGGGGTAAAGAGCACATGGTCTCAGTCACCTGCTACACATATGACATGGGGTGTAAATTCATTTATTTGAACCTTCATATTAAAGGACTTTCTTGAATTTAAATCATCCGATACCATGTTATGACTTCAATTCAAAACAGACATGCCCTGGAGCGTTAAGAGAGCTTTTCAAAGACAAAGAAGGCTTCTAACCTGCTCACGATTAGCCATTACATGCTACTAGGGGCTGTTTAATTGGGACTGCCACTCTCAATTATGCAGCGACAAGTGAATAGAAGAGTAACCAAAATTAGGGACACATGTTACCCGTTACTTCCATTAGGGATTATAATCAAATCGTATATATTTTGTTTTGATTTTTCTGTCTTCCTAACTCCAAGAAGGTATATAAATGAAAGTAGTGAGGGGAGGGAGATTAAACCTAACTTTTTCCTTCTAAGCGTCAAAGAACCATTGCACTGAAGCCCCTACAAGTCTTCAGCGAGGCTCTTCCAGTGTGACTTCGGCATGTGCCCTGCAGTGGAATTTATCAGAATCCCATCTGCATGCCTCAAAAGTAACCAGCCGAGGCTCTCTGTGATTCAAACACAAGGCTCATGCCTTTTTTCTTAACTGAGCAATAACAGAGATCATTTAGCCAAGAGACAGAATTTCCCTTTTGCCCACTAAAAAGCAAGAATATTCTTGGGGCGCTTGGGTGGCTCAGTCGTTAAGTGTCGGCCTTCGGCTCAAGCCATGATCCCAGGGTCCTGGCATCGAGCCCCACATCGGGCTCCCTGCTCAGGGGGGAGCCTGTTTCTCCTTCTCCCTCTGCCATTCCCCTCGCTTGTGCTCTCTGGCTCTATCAAATAAATAAATAAAATCTTAAAAAAAAAAAAAAAAAGCAAGAGTATTCAGCTTCTCTGCTGTAATTCACTAGGTTTCTGATTGGCAGTATTTCACCGGGGAGGTGGAAGGGGAGAAAGGGGGAGGCCTCAGTGACAAAGAGTGAAGAGTATTCCATTCATTGCATTGAGCTGAAGAGATTTTTGGCTTAAATCTGTATTTGGAGCTGGTTAAAAGAGCTATATCCCCCGAGAATGGCACTTTAAATTTTAATTCCCAGGACCAGACAATGTTAAAGTTTATATCTAAGTGTGTATATTTAAATACACATATTTAAATGGACATACACATTTAAATACAAATTATTTTTAAACTTTTGGGTTGTACAAAGCCCTTGATGTAAATTGATCCTGAATGAAAGATAAACTTTAAAGAAAATGTGTACAGGAGTGTGACTTGATTACCATTAAATATTAACCCTGTATCATATTTTATTTGTAGAAAAAAAAATAACTACAAGAGTCCAGACATATTTGGAAATTGTCATTTTTTCCCCTTTAAATATCATCCAGTTCTTTCTAGACTCTATTAAAATAATTATCTTCCTATGGTTGTATTTCTGGTGGTTCCCCCTAAGGGAATTTGTATGACTTTAAAGTGTTCCTTGGAGCATGGAGATTCGATAATGTGCAGCTGATCCAAAAGTTAAATAACTTTCCATGACGGGCCCTTCTTACACTTACTCAGAGTGCTGAGAATTGAGTCTTCCAACTATGAGCACGGCCAAACCAAGAGCACATGCCTTTTTCAAGCACAGAAACAATTATGTAAATCAGCAGTCTGCAAACTTTTTCTGTAAGGGCCAGATAACAAGTATTTTAGGCTTTCCAGGCCATAAGGTCACTATTACAACTACTACACTCTGATTTTGTACTGCAAGTGGCCATACATGGTGTGTAAACAAATGAATGTGGCTGCGTTTTAATAAAACTTTATTCACAAAACTAGAGTGCAGGCTAGATTTGGCCCTTGGGGTCTATCTATAGCTGATTTCTGTTTTAGCTCTAAAACTTGGATTCTCTCCAATCATTTTTAATCTTCCATCTCATCACTCCAGAAAATAAAGAGATTTGGATATTAAGAAATAAGAATTCAGGGAAGCCTGGGTGGCTCAGTTGGTTAAGTGTCCGCCTTCAGCTCAGGTCATGATCCCGGGGTCCTGGGATCGAGTCCTGCATCGGGCTCCTTGCTCAGCTGGGAGCCTGCTTCTTCCTCTACCTGCTGCTCGCGGGCTTGTGTGCTCTCTCTCTCTCTTTGACAAATAAATAAATAAAATATTTTTTAAAATAAAATAATAAAATAAATGTAAAAATTAAAAATTTTTTTTTTTAAAAAAAGAAGAATTCAGAATTGGAGGGAATGATCTAGAATCATTTGAGGAAGCTTGATAAAAATATCGATTGACATGCCTTGCCCCAACGTTGTTAGTAAATCTTATGTGGGTCCAGAAACGTGAATTTTTGAAAGCTCCCCAGTTGATTCTGATTCAAAGTCAGATTTGTGACTTCTTGGTCTAGATAATGGCCCCAGTTTCTCTAATAACTTTCTAATATTAGGACTATCACCTAGTATATTAATCAGGGCAATTAATGCTAGCTGCTACAATTGCAAACCCCAGATCTCAGTGACTTAATCCAATAAGAATTTATTTCTCTCTCCTATCACCATCCTCTCTCCTAGCTCTATGCCATCTGGAACTCTTAGGAAAAAAAGAAAGAAAGAAAGAAATGGAGGAAGCACACCAGCTCTTAGATGTCCACACGAAAGTGACCCACAAAGCACTTCTGCTCACCATTCATAGGCCGGGACTCTTCACAGGGCTCCAGCCTACCTGCAGGGGAGGTCGGGGGAGAAAAAGGAGAGTTAATATTTGGTGAGGCTCACAGCCCTGACACACCTGCCATATTTTTATCTGACTCATCACCTGTAATTCTAGAATTCCAGCTGGGTTATCCAGATCATACAGAAAGCACAGATGCTCAAAAAATACTTGCCCATCAATTAAACTCTTAGCAACTCTGGAATAGAAAACATGCAAAATATTATTGACATCTAGCTTTTGGCAAAGGTTTGAGTCTTGAAATTCTGGGGTTCATACAAATCAAATTCTTGATTTTTATACATCAAATAAAGTTTTGGGGTTGTCATTTCGTTTTTGTTTTTATTAACTAGAAATTCATTGTGTGGAACTAGGACTGTTATGATCTCTGGCTTCTAAATTGGATGCACACAGGTAGGTGTCCTGGCAAAAGAAAACAGCAATTCATGGCTTCATGAATAGTCCTCATATTTGCAGTTAAAAAGGTCGATGTTGGCTCATTTAAGTAATACCATGATAGTCCCTGTCAGAAAGGTCAGAAGTCATGCAGGGATCGCTAGCTTGGTCCCAGTAGCCCAGAGCTGGTTTTTAAGACTAGGGGGAAATATCTGAATGGGAGGTATCTGCTGAAATGTTTAGAGACACAGATATTATTTCAAAAGTTATAGCCCTCTTACAGTGGGGGGAAAAAAAGGCCTTCCCCCTCAAGAAGAAAAAGATAAAGGAATGTTATAGATCTTTAAGCTCTTCTGAGAGAAACAGAGATTTCTACCCAAGTAAAGTAAAATTTCAGCTAAACGCTAGAAAAACTGCCTAAAGATTACAGAAGGCTGTGGCCTTCCCTCCACAGAAACTGAGCTAACACGCGAACCCATCGCCTGAGGAAGGTCTCAGGGTCCAGGGGGAAGAACTAATGAGGTACTTAGGAACATCACAATTTCTGACCCATGATAACTTAGGGCTTAAATCGTCTACACCCATGATCTGCTCATTCAGACTAAAAAGAAGTGCTAATCAGTAGAAGGTATTGTCTTCCGTGCATAGTCCTCACGATAAACTGTGATCTGAAGTATTGCACAAGAATGTTCTTCTCTGATAGACCTACGAGCGATAACAAATAAAGTGGCTGTTTAAACCCTGCCTTTTAACCTTTCATCTCGGGGCCTGTATCTGAATCCCTTGTTTATTAACCTGCTGACTCCCTTACCACAGCTTATCTTTCCGCCGCTCGAGTCGCAGTCTTTCTGAAGGACCGGGCGCCTCGCAGGGAGCGCAAGCCCCGGCTGAACCCACAGCTGCTGTTTGGCGGTCCCGCCATCCCCCGAGGCTCCTGGCTGCTGTACGACTACAGATAGGACAAGGCTGTCTGTCATAATTTCAACTGTCGGACTCATTAGCTAAATTCTGAAAAACCCTTCACGATTGTACAAACACATAAAACCCGGCAAATAAACTGCCTTCTAACTCTCACGGGTTCTCTGTGAGCCATTCCCCAGGAAACTGTACGTTACACACAGCTGTTAGCGCGCCCTGGCTCGCAGCCAGTGGCGTCCTCTGAATCTGCAGTCCAATACCTTTTAGAGAAAATAAACAAGATTTCTAGAGTATGACGCCGGGAAGGACATCCTTATTTGTATAGGAAGAGTGGAGGTTTTTGTGAGATCTTTTTTCCCCTTTGTTTCTTTCTTAGAATATTTACATGCCTGTAAACTCTATCTCACAACTGCAGAAAGATTACATAGAAGTTTCATTTCCCATAGAAAACAAGTCAATAACCTTTCCATTGATAAGGATTTGAAAGTAAGCAATTATCTAATAGAAGTGTTTCAATTAAATTGCTAATTAAGACTAATTTAATATGTAGGAATCAGGAGTTTATCACTCATCTATCGCAATGCCTAGAACAAGTATATCATAATTACATAGTTTGGAGATATAATTTGTTGACTCACATGTATTACAAACAAATGCCCTCTCCCCTGATTATAGGATCAACAGGAAGGTTCTGTGATTTTACCACTTATTGAGGCCATTGGGTCTGTACGTTACTGATACTTAGAGCAGACATGATCTTGAGAGATTATCTAACAGCAGCTTTGCTCTACGAATGAGGGGAAAAAATCTTGGGAAAAAATCTTGGTAAAAGGACAAAATCCAGGCTAGATTTCTTCAGTCTGATTGTACCTGGCTCGCTTCCCTCATTCCCCATTTTCCAGCTACACATCACTAGGAGAGGGTGGATTATCCACGTACACTTTGGGAAACTGGTGACTAGAAAGATGTTTGAATGAAGGGATTCATAAGCACTCCTAAAGAAGCAGGAATTCTTGGCTCCAAAGTGACCCAACTGCTCTTCACAAGAGCTGATTGACAACTTTTTGCTCATCCGTTGAAATGTAGTTATCTTAAAAATAACATTTCCACTTGTCCCTAACTCATTCTTGTTAACAGTGACAAATGACTCATTGAGAAATGACTTTTGGCAGCTTCCAATCGCCTGGTTAATTTCTGTAACTGCCTTTTACCGGGTCAAGGAGCAGCCATGTGTAACCCTTTGGAGCCATTATTGGGTGTAAACTCTGTGACAACTGCTCTCGCTACATCATTCATTTAATTGGCTCAAGTCTAATGCCAGGAAGACCAAAGTTAACATGCTCACAGACAGGATGCCTCATCACAAGCAGGAAAGAGAAATGTCTGCACTTGGCTCCAGGGAGAATCACATCAGAGAACGCATAGCAAGAGGGGAACACATCCGCTACCGACCCTCCAGCTCAATCCCCAGAGCATGAACTAGTGACTAGGGAGCCCTCGCACTTTTATTTCTATATACCAAAGCCTGCGTACACAGAATTACACAAAATAGAATCCTTTGAGTCATAAGATTTTGAAACTCCAATGTATTTTTTCATAGTTGAGAAAAGAGATCCAGGAAGTCTAAAGTATCCACTCGAGATCACACAAGTGTTCGACGGCAGAACTCAGACAACACCCCTCTTCTCCTGACACCTAGTCTAGTGGTTCTCACTATACTGCGGTTCACAGTGATTCTCTACTGTCTCTAACAGGTCTGTGTGTTCAAACAATCTTGTATGATGGCAACATTTAGATTCCTAACTGTATTCTAATCTAATTTTAATCTATGTTTGAAAGTTCTCTTCTCTTTGAACAGTACTGTTGTGGCCTGTTGCTGTAACTTCTCTTTTTGTCTTCGCTAAAAGAGCTACTTTAAAAACAGAGTGACAAATATGTTGCTATGCCTAATACTGGTAATGATGCCTGAACTAAAATAAAAACCGTGTTGTCAGGGTAAAAGGAATAGAAGAGAAATATTTTTAATTTCCTTTTACAATGGCTTACATTTGATCTCAAAATGACTACCTTTTGAAATATAGTTTATGCTCTCACTTTGAAAATTATTATGGGATCTTTCTGAGGAAGAGGGAGGACCTGAATTGAAGATTAACTTTGAGTTAAAAAGGAAAAGCGGAGAGATAAGATCAAAGGCAAAATCCCCGCTAAGGGCTTCAGGATCTCTGGGGAAAATTGTTCTCTTCCCCCAAATCTCATCAATTAGAAGAAAGCCAATGTACAGTTCTTTACTCAGCCAGATAAAATCAAAGCATGACATTCTGTATCAATGGAACAGGAATTTCCAGAAATTGATAAGGACAGTCTGTTTGGATAGAAGGTCAAAGGAGTCCTTTTTAAGTTTGTTAGAACTTCCGTGAGTACAGTTTTCTCTCTCTCTATTTCCAGAAAGCAGATGATTAAGACTATAGTGCTAAAGAAAATGTCCTACTGAGTCACAAAGCTAAGGATGTCTGTAGTCACTGTCCTAATACAAGTTTTTTTTGGGAGGGGGGGTGGGTGTGAAGATTTATACGTGTGCTGATTCACAGCTTCCCACATACTGAGGTGGGGAGGAGAAGAAGTATCCTCCTCTTTCACTTAACTATAAAATGCATGAACCAAAAAAAAAAAAAAAAAAGTCATATGGTTATTTCAGACCAGTTGGACTCTTTATATTTATAGAAATTAAGATTCTCCTGATTAAATATTTTACAATGAGTCATTTTGGGATGGGGGAAGATAGCATTGTAGATAGAAGAGAATACTCCCTCTGGTTTCATATTTTTAAAAAATCACAACAACAAATGCAAGTTAAATCATACAGTTAAAGATCATCCCAAAGGATGAATGAACGGGCTGGCACGGAGCCCCCGCTGCGATGAACGAGTAGACAGATCGCTCGTTACCATGCTCTCTCCTTTACAAGCAGCGATTCTTCTCAAGGGGAAAGGAAGGGAAACGAACATTAAATGGCCTTGCTACGTGCTGTGCTGGAGGCTTTCTCTCACTGGATGCAGGGAGACCTCAGTGCCAGCCTGTAGTGCATGATTCCCTCCACCGTATACAGATAAGAAAGGCTCAGACACGGAAAGGGGAACAACATATACTAACTGCATTATGGACACCCGTTCAACAAATATTATTTCAACGATTAAGTCCACCCGGAGCCAGGAGTTTATAAAATAGCCTGAGTTTGCTTAAAACTAAATTGACAAACCTAATACTCATGATTCAGAGATACCAGGGCTAAGGGAAGCATAAAACAGCCATTTGAGTTGACCACCTACAGCATCCAGGATTATTGATCACGCAGAGAGTATATACAAATGAACTAGCCGATCAGAATCCGCATCTGCGTGTGAAATCATCCAGCCTACACACTGTGCATTAAGAGCAACCACTAACAAGATGTAGCAATGAAATTTAGAGGTAAATTATGTAAAAGTCATTAAAATTTACTTTTTTAAGATTTTATTTATTTATTTGAGAAAGAACATGAGTGGCACAGAGGGAGAGGGAGAAGCAGACCCCCGCCCCCCAGAACACCAGGCTCGAATCCAGGGCCCCGAGATCATGAGCTGACCTGAAGGCAGACGATTAACCCACTGAGCCACCCAGGCGCACCTAAAAGTCAGCAAAATTGAAAATTGAGTTCTTCAGCACAGCTAGCCAGCACAGACATGGACCACCATCATTACAGAATGTTCTACTGGACAGCACTGTTGGATGCTAAGCCTTCTACATGAGGAAAAGAACTTCATATATAATCTTGTCTCAGAGGTTTTTTTTAAAAATACTACTTAACGTTTGTATCACATTCCATGTTTTCTAGAGACTGAAAAAGATTATTTAGCTGATCCAGGCTGAAATTACCCCCATACTGCGGTGAAGGAACATGATACCCCAAATCTAGGGAAGGTGAGTGACTCATCTACCAGCTCCTGAGAACAGAGAGGGGAGTCAAGGTCTGCTAGTCCAACATTTTCAAGGCATGGTGCAAAAGTGCACCCTCGAAAAGCCAACGCGGCTTTGAGGGCCAGCTCCAGTACGTATAGACCGGTCTTGCGACACAGGAAGGTATTTAGCTGTTCTAGGCTTCAGTTTCCTCATCTGAAGCGCTGGGATGGTAATGACAGCCTGACACAGAGTAGCGTCAGTCGCCAGATGGTTGACGTGGTATGCTACCCAGAGAGGTAGAGGCCCTTCTCCTGAACAGCAAGCGAGCTTTTTCCTTTTAATTTAAATTTTTTTTCAATGCTATATGCTACAAATAGAATCAACAGAAGTGGCTCACAATTTAGGAAGCTGATTTTGAGTACATTGACATTTCCAACTGTTATATATACTCTCCTCCCAGCGGCTGTATTTGTGTTACCTCAGAATTGTTGTCAAGACCAAATGAGAGTTTAAATCACCTAGAAATCCGAGATCTAGATGTTCAATAAATGCAAGTCCCCTCTTCGTCTTCTTCCCCTACCCTAACTCCCTTTAAGGTTTCCGGGTGTCTACCCGTGGCCTCACAGAATTTAGGGAGCCTAGGTTCTATCCTGAATGGTCAGATGACTCAGGAAGCTTCTTTACAATCTGATAATGTAACATAGAGTTTCCATGAGAATGTACGGTACATATTACAGTAGAAATCGGTAGTAAAATAAGATTATCTCTTCAGAAACTCATTCTCCAGGAAGATTTAGAATGTACCAGTTCCACATATTGACCAGCCAGCTAATGCAGATGTGCCTTCTAAACTGTTCCCTCTATTTGGCTTAGAAACGCATCACAGGATGACTCTAACATAGCGTTATCTTCCTAATTCAGCTGGGTTCAGGACATGAAAGTTAATCTGCCTGTCCTAGGTCAATGATTTATAATTCTAGGTCAGCTCTGAATTTTTCAAGCAGCTCTATTTTAATTCACTTTAGTTTTTCAAAAACGATTTGTACTCTATTGCTCCTGCAAAAAGTCCCGACACAAAGAAATGATAGGAGAGAGAATGGTCAACCTCAACGAGTGGATGCTTCAGGTGTCTTCTGGCCAGTGCTGGGGCCAGCTGGCCTGAGAATAGGCTAACAGATGAGAATCTCCAAGTGACTGCCCGCCGTCTCTCATGGAGTACTGACATTGGCCTCTGGAGGCTCCGCAGAGACGTTTCACTGGAATACCAACTGATCCCCATTCTGGAAAGCCTGCAGTAGAGCAGGTATTAGCCCATTTTTCCAGGTGAGAATTTGAGCATTCAAGGGATTATTACACAGACAGTTATAAAATCGGGACTAGAATTCATGTCGCTTACTCTTTGTCTGATGTTTTCTCTATTATTGAAACCACCAAATTGAGTGAAGCTTTCATTAGAATAGGCCTAAACACCGTGCATGCTTTCCATCTATTAAGTTGAAACTAGTGTGCAGGGAATGGCCCCACGGACCAAACCGTAGATAGCCGGGAAAATGGAGACCGGAGAAACCCATAGGGGTCAGACAGACAGTAAGAGGGCATCAAATTGGATAAAGTCATTTAGCTCCATCCCTCCAGCCTCATGATCATGTTTACATTCTCCACCATTTGTGTGCATCAATGGGGAGATACGGAGCAGGAAGTATATTGAGTTTACAGATGGCACCAATTAAAAAGAATGGTGTGAATGCTGGTGAACAAAATAGTTTGACTGCCAACCACTGGATCAATTAGTAAAGGTCAAACATTATAGGAAGTAAGTTCTCTGGTGTCAGACATGACAGTCTGTTCCAACCCTTTAATTTCCTAGTCGTGTCACCTTGGGCAGGTCTCCTGTCTCCGTGTTGTAAAAGGAGAATACTACCTACCTTTCAGGATGGTTGAAAGGATCTCAGTATCAACGTCAGCAACAAGCGTGGCATGGGAGAAGCAATAAGGGAAAGCCACAGTTTTTATTAGTATCATTCTTATCATTGGTGTTGGATGATGACAGTCTCACTCTGCTTGGTGATGGTTAGATCACATCTGAGCATCAGTTTTGGCTCTTCCAACCCCACTTGTAAAAACAGGATGATAACAAAAATAACAGCAAATACCATTTACTTGAGTGTCTGCTCTGGGTCAAGTGTTATAGTTCACCTCATTACTTTAATCTTTACAACTCCCCTTTAAACTCTGTGTCATTATCAACATGTGACGAATGAAGAAACCGAAACTGAAACACATAAAGCCAGTAAGTAGAGGAGGCAGGATTCAAAGCTGGGTGTGTCTGACTCCGAACGATCTCTTCCCTTTCCTGTATGCGCAGAGCAAAGGGACTTGAAACAATATTTAATAAGAAAAATGACATGGGGATGGATATTAAGAACACTCATGAGAACATAGCATTGTTTTTAAATATTATAAAGTCTGTTACTGAGAAAATGGATTTGGTTTTGGATGATCGAAACCAGGAGTGGAAGTTATGAGGACAACTCAACATAGAATGTTCTGGTAGAACAATCAAAAGACGGAATCGATTTCTTCAAGAACATTGACATCACCACTTGGCAGGAATGTTGAAAAGTTGTTTCCAAGTATCAGCCAAGTAGTTGTAATCGGTGACTTTTGGGGTCCCTCCATGACCTAAAACAATCGACAAATCTCTATGCACGCATCAGGGTTGCATAGGCAATGGGAGTACTGAGAGAGGCAGAGATCTAAAAACCTGCCATTGCTGAGAGTCCTAGAAAACCGTGACTGGCAAGAATATGCACTAGATACTCAACCACAGGGACTAAGATGCGTAACCCCAGACCCAGAAGAACCGGAATGCTGGACAGAGAGAGAAGGATGGCCCCAACGCGAAGGAGCATGGCCCAGGGCTCTGGCTGAGGAGCTCCAGCCCGCGGGCAGAGGAAACACAGCAGGGTCCCCTCTGAAGCAGGGTGATTTCATGGCTAGAGCCGTGAGCGCTACACATTCAAATCCCTCTCACCCCTGACACGCTACGTGCGCTTGGCCGCACGCACGCGGTTACGCAGTGGAGGCCCACTAAAGGCGGGTTCACTTTACTGTTGTTCCTGAGTATAGATCTTGTCCCAGGCGACGGCCGGAGCCGAAGCTCATCCTGCGTTACCCTTGCTCAGAAGACGATAGCGACACAGAAGTCAGCACTTCGGTAGACCAGGGAGCCTTCGACTTTAAAAAGAGAAAATGCGAAAAGCTCTACTTCTGAGAACCGATACCGACTTATGAAAGTTTCTGAACTTAAGAAAGTAGTAAGTTTAAATTGTGGTTAGAGTTTCCTGTCATGGTTCTTCCCTTACGTGAAATATTTCGTACGCGTGGCTCAATTCAAAAAGCGTTCACCGGTAGGGAGCAGCGGTTCAGCATTTGGGCTCCACAGCCCTGTTTTCTGTGTTCAAATTCCATTACTAGCTGGGTGAGCCTGCCAAGTTATTTAAGATCTCTGGGCCTCAGTTTCTTCGTAAAATGGAGATGATCGTGATCCCTACCTCGGAGGATTGTGTAAGGATTTGTAGAGACTTCCGGAAGTGCCTGCCTTCACTTAGTATCCAAATGGGGTTAATTTCCAGGCAACACGACAGGCACAAGAGACACGATGATAAATAAGGCAAGGTTCCTCATCCTAGAGCAGTTCCTGGGCTAGTGAAGAGGGCAGATTCGGAAACAATTCCAACAAAATATGCCAAGTGCTACAAAGGCTTAACCCACCACTGATAGAGTGGCGGCAGAGGGGAGAGAGAGCGAATTTAACCTGGGAAGGCTTCCTGGAGAAGGGGATACCTGTACTGTCTTCAAAGATGAGTAAATGACAGAGTTCTGGGAATCTTTTAGCCAAAAAGCATTTCACCCAAAATGTGAGCAAATAAAATCCTTTCCAATTGCCCTCATTGATTTTTTAATTAATAATAAGAAGAAACAGCCAACAGATGAAGGGAATTCGATCATAATCACTTCTAACAATCCTTTTGTCCAATATCTAGCTAGTTATTGCCCAGTGATTAATGTGAACAGATTTCAGTTGTCCCAATAATTAAAAAAGAAAAAAGTCACTTGGGAAACAGGTACCGAAGCTCACATCTCAGAGTGCTTGAGAAAGGAGAGAATGGGTATATAAGTGGGTAAATACGAAATCACTAATGAGATGCAACCTGTGACTGGGCCAGTAAACTGGATTCTCTGTAAATGCAGGGATGCTTCTTACCCTTTTTGTAGCCCCAGTTCCTAATGCAGTACTCGGCAATAAAGGTTTGATTAATTAACATATGGACAAATAGAGTTGAATCACTGGCTTTAAAAAAATGAGAGTGATAAATCATCTTCGAAAGGAACATCATAATAATTACCAACTTTTATTAACCACTTAGGACAGACTCTATGCAAAGACTGCACATGGGTTGTCACGATTTAAGCTTGTGAAGTCAGTACTGTTTTTATGCCCACTTTGCTAGTTTACTCACTGATTTAACCAATATTTATTGGGGGACTAAGGCTTTCAGGCACCGTTCTGGGAGCCGGGGACAGAGCAGTGAACAACGGAGATAATGTACTTGGCTCTCATGGAGGCTGCATTCTAAGGGGGACAAACCATAAATAATACAATATCATACAACCTATAATGCAATTTAAGGTAAGGTGATTAACATAACAACACAACCTAATATAATATAAGGTACTGTGATTAACATAACGTAGTACAACACAATACAACATTGTTTCGCATAGGGTTCCACAGGAAACAGACCTAGACAGTGGGGGAGATCGAAGCAGGACTGGGCAGAGGGAGACACTGAACTGTGATTCAGGCTGAAGGAAGTCCTCAGCCAACCCCGCAGGAAGCCCTCAGACTGGAATGGCCTTCAGTCTAAGCATCTGGGCCTTTTTATCTCCATAGTCTTCAGATGCAGGCTGCACTAGGAAGAATTCATGACCTTGGGTGAGGCAGCTCTCTTCAGCCAAGGGCAAGTCCCAAAGAGGGCTGACAGCTGAGGGCGGACAGCTGGCAACGCTTCCAGCAGCTGGAGATCAGTCTTTCAGTCTTAATTACCATGCTCTTGACTCAGTGTCAGTGTCTTGTCTGCTAGAATATAAGCTTCAAAAGGGCAAGGATCTGGTTTCTCCTCTGATGGGGCCCAGGTGCCTAGAACAGAGTACCTGCACATGATGGGGACTTCACTGTGTTCGTTAAATTAATAAATTAATGGTAATAAAGTATTGTATCGTAGAACATAAACCCAAACCAAAAGTTTCTAAAGATAAGGTCAAGTTGGAATACAGGGTATTGTTAAATAATTTGTATTTATTATGGGTACAAAACTTTCAAAAATATGCTTCATTTTAAAATCTTGGTTTAAAACAGATTTGAAAATCTGTTTATATGTTCAGTTTATTTTTAATAGCTGACTTCAATGGCTATTGTTATGGCTGAATAGTGCCCCCAATTTCATATGTTAAAGTCCCACCCCCACCCCCGCCATAATTCAGAATGTAACCATATTTGGAGAAGAGGTGTTTAAAAGGGTGATGAAGTTAAAATTAGGTCTTTAGCCTGGGTCCTAATCTATTATGACTGGTGTTCTTATAAGAAGAGGAAGTTCGGACAAAGACATGCACGCACACAGGAAAAGACCATGTGAAGACAGAGGGAGAAAACAGCCATCTACAAACCAAGGAGAGAGACCTTCGAAGAAATCAACCTCACAGATACCTCGATTTGAATTTCTAATTCCAGAACTGTGAGGAAATACATTTCTGTTGTCAAGCCACCCTGTGTGTGGTCCTTTGTTATGGCAGCCCTGGAACACTAAGAGAGCTCACGTAGCTAAAAACGGTACCCTATGAAGGCACAAATACCCGTTATACATATACTCTCGGGGGGAGGACCGTCACTTAAAAAAGACAAGAGACGGGGCGCCTGGGTGGCACAGCGGTTAAGCGTCTGCCTTCGGCTCAGGGCGTGATCCCGGCGTTATGGGATCGAGCCCCACATCAGGCTCCTCCGCTGGGAGCCTGCTTCTTCCTCTCCCACTCCCCTTGCTTGTGTTCCCTCTCTCGCTGGCTGTCTCTCTCTCTGTCAAATAAATAAATAAATAAAATCTTTAAAAAAAAAAAAAAGACAAGAGACAACAAGGGTGGGCGAGGATGTGGAGAAAAGTAAACCCTTGTGCCCTGTTGGTGGGAGTGCAAACGGGTGCAGCCACTGTGGAAAACAGTATAAAGGTTTCTCGAGAAAGTAAAAATAGAACTATCGTGTGATCTAGTAATCCCACTTCTGCGTGTATATCCAAAGGAAATGAAATCATGATGTCAACAAGATCTCTGTACTCCTGTGTTCATAGCAGTATTGTTCACAACAGCCAAGACATGGAAACAACCGAAGTATCTGTCAACAGATGGCTGAATAAAGAAAATGTGGGATCTATACACATAATGCAGTATTATTCAGTGTTTAATAAGAAGGAAATCTGGTCATTTCTGACAACATGGATGAACCTAGAAGGCATTACGTTCTTGAGTGAAACAAGCTAGAAAGAGAAAGCCAAATACTTTATGGTATCATTTTTATATGTGATTTTAAAAAGTTGAACTCAAAGAAACAGAGTAGAAAAGTGGTTGCCAGAGACTGGGGAGCGGGAGAAATGGGGAGAGGTTGGTCAAAGAGTGCATATATAGGTCTGGGCGCCCAGGTGGCTCAGTCGGTTAAGTGTCTGCCCTTGGCTCAGGTCAGGATCTCAGGGTCCTGGGATCGATGACGGTGTTGGGCTCCCTGCTCAGCGGGGAGTCTGCTTCTCCCTCTGCCCCTCCCCCCCCCCGCTTGTTTTCTCTCTCTCTCTCTCACAAAAATAAATAAAATCTTTTAAAAAATGAGGAAGGTCTTCTGATCTAATATATAACACGGTGACCGTAGCTGATGATAACACTGTATTGTATAATTGACATTTGTTAAGAGAGTAGATAGAACTTCAGTGTTCTCACAACCCCACACACAAAAATGGTAAATATGCAAGGGGATGGATATGTCAGTTAACTTGCTGGGGGAGTCCTTTCACACTGTATGCATATATCAAATCATCATCTTGTACATTTTTAATATCATGATTTTGTTAATTATAACTCAATAAAGCTGAAAAATAGTGGCTGTGAGTCCACATTTTAAATAATATTCATGATCACTGGAAACAAAGTTACCTTAATTCTTAATAAATCTGAAATGATCATTTTCCCTTGTCACGTAGCTCATCTCAGGAGAAGGCAAAAAGCCACCTCTGTAATACTATCATTGTTCACTTGTGCCTAATAGTATTTTTTAATCTGTCATTTCTTCGCAAGGGGCATTTTCAAGTCACCTCGTTAATGGGCATGGATTAAGTTAAAACAAGATAACATAATCTGAAAAGCCGCTTACTAGATCCTACTTCAAAATATTCTGAAAGGAGACAAAAGAGTGAGAATAATGGCCCCCTCCCCATCTCCCCTTTGTGGTATTCCATTCCCCACTCAGTAAGACTTCCACACTTTTCAAGCTCCAATGCCCTCCGACATACAGACCCAGGAAGGGCGCCGGGAGTACCAGTGACAACAATTCTATAGGTGCTAGGAAGCTGAACCCCTTTTTTACATTTTTAGATAAAAGTAAATAACAGTTCTAGTATTTTCTTCCCAGACCCCAGATGATGTCTTTAGCCAACCTCTGGGATGCGTGAACCCCCACCTTGGAGAACAGCTGTTTCTTGAATCACTTCTCAGACAAAAGCCTTCTCTGCCTTGTTCTGTGATGTGTAGAATTACGGAAGCCCAGAGTGGCCCGCCGCTCTCTGAAGTGCCTCTCAAGCAACAAACGTCCTTATCCAGGGCATTCGTTCTCCTGTGGATTCGGCCACCTGATCGCCCTGACGTGCGTCCCTCCCTAGCAGATACAAAATTGTGAAATCACTCAGTGTTCCCTAAAGAAAATCTGGGGTCGAGTGTTATTCGGTATTTGAATCTCTAAGTTCAATCCAGAGGACGCACAATTTAGAAGCAATATAATTGAATTTCCTTTCCCCAGCCTGTCTGGGCTTGTCGTGTGTCACTCATCAAAGCCCAATGTCTCTGTAAAGGGCTTTACGAACCACATCTTAATGTCACTGAGCAGATAACATATTAACTGTTAATTGACACAGGAAAATGTTCCAGGATCGTGTTCCTGTCTTTGTTAGGAGATGATAAGTGACTTATAATTCACCAGTGCCATTTTTTCTTCGAGTTTTCAGCGAGCTTATAATCCTCGCTCCCTTCACCCCCTAAGTGTTGGTTTAAATCAAAGTGCCTCTGTTTTTGTGGCAAGATTGGTTTTATTATTAAATTATACTAATATCTTTCAGAGTTGAAATGATTTTTAAACTAATTTTCCCTTGGGATAATGGTGTTTTATTTTGTTTTGTTTTGTTTTGCCCTTAAACCACACCAACAAAATTTCCCTTGAGGGAAATCTTAGAATTTTAAAAAGACACGATAACAATGTTTAAGTATTACTTGTGAACCATTTATATTTCTTCCAATTATCTCCCATTCTTTTTAAGGTCTTTAGATACATTCAAATGTGATGTTATTTAAAGTATACATACACTGTCTTGTTTCAGCTTTTTTTTCCATTAAATTTATATTTTTATGTAAATATCAGCTAACTGAATGAACTTGGGCGCCCTTCACTTCCCCGTGTTGAAAACACAAAAAATATCTGCCTCTCAAGATTGCTCGGTGGATTAAATTATGCTAACATAGGTGAAATCATCCACAAAATGAGGGGACTGTGATTAAATGTGAGCTTAATGTGACTGTACAGATAGAGTCCACAAAATTGTGATTTTAATAATAATTCCCTCATTGTTTTTGAAACAATTTATCTAGACAGTTCAATGTCAATGCCTACAAATGAATTTCTAATTCATAAATTATTTATTTATTCTTAAAGATTTTATTTATTTATTTGACAGAGAGAGACAGCCAGTGAGAGAGGGAACACAAGCAGGGGGAGTGGGAGAGGAAGAAGCAGGCTCCCAGAGGAGAAGCCTGATGTGGGGCTCGATCCCAGAACGCCGGGATCACGCCCGAGCGGGAGGCAGACGCTTAACGACTGTGCCACCCAGGCGCCCCTCTAATTCATAAATTAGATCCCACTTGCTTCTGAGAAGGATACAAAGTACCTGAAAGTTGTCGTCTTTCTTATTAATCTGTCAATAAAAACAGGAAGAAAAACTTACATTTATGCAATGAATTACCACTAAGTGATGTCTTATTCACTTATTTGAACCTCTTACAAACCTTGTGAGGTTGACGGCTATCATCCGTGCTTTACAGATGAGAAGATAATTGATGTGCAGAGAGGCCACAGTCTCAGGTGGATTTCAGTTTTCACATTCCAAATGCAACATTCTTTGCACTGTAGCCTGTAGCCTGGACACACCGCTCACCTGAAAGACTTGCATTTTAGCGTGTTCTTACTGTTGCTGATTTTTGTGAATTTAATAGGTTTTCAAATATGCCTTTTACCTTTCGTTATTTGCAAACGAGGCTGTATCATTTACCACATGTGAGTCCACTGAATTTTCTGTTATGCAAATTGTCTATTCGCACTCTTTGAATACACAGGAAGTAGAATCTCTCACCACATCCTCTTTAGCTTGCATCTTTGGCCTTTGAGTAAACAAAAATTCTTTTGCATTCCCTGTCATGTTCAGTTCCCGGACAGTCCTCTCCCAATGAGATTAAGTTGTTGGAAAAGATCTTTCTCACAAACGGAAGATGTTCGACAAGGTTTATGGAAACCAAAGTAACAAAAAACCGTACCCTGTACGCTGAATCCCACAGATCAGCCACCCCAAGGGTTTGGCTCCTTAGGAAGCAGAACGCTTCTGTCTCTACAGACCCAGCCGAAGTCCACCCTGTTAGTCCCATTTCGGACCATTCTGGCACCGCTCTGAATACCCAAACAGGTTTCCCACATGTCTTTCAGGGAGGGAATTTCCTAGAACCAAAGCTGACCTCCACTACCCCCTGAGTGTTCACACTCTCAGGCTTTGTCTGGAGCCCAGCTGGCCTTTGAGATGGGGCAGAGGGGGGCAGTGGTCAGTTCCCCTGGGCTTTCATTCCAAACTGTCTGATTCAGGGAGGGACTTTCTTCTGTTTGCTCCCAAACCCGCAAGCCCTGCCAACTTCCACTTTAAAGCAGTTAAGGCCCAAGTGATGCTTCCCAAAGGGAAAAGAAGGGAAGACTGTATCAAGAAAATCTCTCTCTGTTTAACCTCCTGAACTGATTAAACATTTGGGAGAGCACAAATGGTCGACAGTCTTAAATATGTCGAGTACAATAAGCCAAAATTCGTTCTCAAAACTGAGTCTTGATTGTCTGACTTAAATGATTGGGTCATTACCTTTTGGAAAAGGCCAACATGAACAATTGAGTTTCAGTAGTTCACTGAGATCTAGAAAGAAACAAAGAATTGTTTCAGCAAGAGAAGCTGGCATTGTAGACCAACACGTTTCTGCCTATCACTATACGCATTTCTAGCACAATAATAATAATAGTATAAATTATTTTTTTAAGATTATTTATTTATTTATTAGCGAGAGAGCAAGGGAAGGAGCAGAGGGAGAGGGAGAGAGAAAATCCCAAGGAGACTCCACACTGAGCACAGAGACCCACACAGGACTCGATCTCACAACCCTGAGATCATGACTGAGCCGAAATCAAGGGTCAGATGCTTATCTGACTGAGCCACTCAGGCGCCCCGTGATAAATTATTTCGTAAGTGATATTGGTATATTACCAATACATTTACCATATGCTGATATGCATCCTCTTATCTGACTTTTGTAGGAAATGTCAGGGGAAATACTATGATTCCTCTCCACTTTTTTACATGAAAAAACAGAGATTTAGAAAGTTCAGATGATTTGCCCAAGGTCACAAGCTAGGCAGATATAAGACTAGAAGCCAATTATATTACTCTGAAGGTGGTATTCTGCTTCATCTTCCACCTACCAAAGGGAAAAATGTTGCATATATGTATGAATATGCGTCCTTAAATCTATAAAATCTCCATCATAGCAGCAGCTTACTTCTATAGAGGTAGTTTTCTTCTCAATGTAATATGCGTCCTTAAATCTATAAAATCTCCATCATAGCAGCAGCTTACTTCTATAGAGGTAGTTTTCTTCTCAATGTAATATGCGTCCTTAAATCTATAAAATCTCCATCATAGCAGCAGCTTACTTCTGTAGAGGTAGTTTTCTTCTCAAAACCTTTTGGTTTTGTGTTTTGGTCTTAGTTTTTTTCCTTGGCGGGGGGGAGGGCGGTTTGCAATTCTCACCGGAAGTTCTTTCTACAATTTTTTTTTGTTTCACCATCTATTAACACCATTTTGCAGTGCTAACAGCACTCAGTGAAAAGCACTCATATTAGTTAAATAAACAATTTGATTCTAAATCCAGGAGCACAGTCATAATTGATGAATATGATGTGGTTACACGATGGACGTAGGAGGTCGCTGCACAAGAAGCAAACACACTCGTCACTGCTATTGGAATTAAGCAGGAATTATGAAGTATAGCATTTCAGGGACCAACTATTCCCCTTCCATGGTCATAGCTCTGTTTTTAAAGTTTTGCCTGTCTTACTCTAAATGCAGTCTTTTGAGCTACGCTTTGCTGCTTTTTCCATTTCTATGTGAAAACTTAAAGAAAAAACAAAGTCATCTGAGTCTTTCCACCCTGGAAATTAGAGCAATTTTGTTCCATCCTCTAGCATTCAAATTTTGTTCCTTCCTGTTTAAGTTGGATGACTTTTCACTTAGAGGAACTGAATGTATTCCACTGAGTTCTTCCCCTGCATTCTCCACCATGTGTGGTCAATTAAATCCCAGCAGTATGGAGAGTTTTCATTTAAACTAGTGCACTTCCTGGGAAACAGCGGGGTTTATATCCAGCCTCTAAATGTTGTTGGATCTTGATGGGGACAATGTCTTCTCAACAGCCTCAGCACAGAACACATCAAGTTAGACGTGACCTCACCTCTATCTAATTTGGCAGCAAAACTCTTTTAAGAAACCTCACTGTTTTCATTAAAGATCTCAATCGCTCCTCTCATCATAGGATTGTCTTTATTTTCTATAAATGCTTTCATGCAAATACGCACCTGGATTTTAAAGTGGATGCACCAGCCAGAAAAGCCTATATAAAATTACCTCGAACCTAAATAAATATATAAATAAATAAATGGAATACAAAACAGATGCCTGGAAGGCAATGATGACAAAAATGATGAAAGTTAAATGTAAAAGAAATTTTCACTTTAGTGGAGGTTTTGTTGATGGGAGTGCTGGTAAGTGTAAAAACGTCAGAATCAATTTTTAAATGATAGAGTAACGCCATGCTTTGTGGTTCTTTTTGGGAACTGCTCCTTAAATCTGGTCATTGAAAAGTATTTTCTTTTGGTTTTACACACTAATTTAAATGTACCTGAAATAAACTAATTGTTGTTAGGTCACACATAGAGGAAGACGGCATGTAATTTATAATGAAGAAGTATTTTTTAAATGTTCTTACAATAAAACTATATTAACATGGATTTCTCTCTGACTATATGTAGCCATTCATCCTAGAGATGTTAGCATCTAATAAATGCTAACATATTTAAGTGTAAATTAGCTTTCAGGAGATATGTTTCTCTACTTAAAAGAGCAAACTATATTCTAGACCTTGGGATTTTTTTTATATTTACATTTAAATGTATTTCATTTTATTTGTTACTTTTTATTTTGTTTTTATGCAGAAACGTTACACTCATTATACTCGAGGGTCTGTGAATTTCAGCTGCTGCCACAAACTACCATTTTTAGTAACACTTTATCTTCTATGTATGCATTTTCAAGCAAAATTATTTTTCTGTTAAAATCACGTAATCCCAATAAACCTTCACTCTAAAGTGTTTCCATCGAGGAAGGTATATTGTACCTGGTTTAAAATGGCAAGAACAAAGCCAAAATAGGAGAAACATCAGCTTGTTACATAATTCGAAAAAAAAAAAATTACTCAGCTCAATTCCAACTGCATGTTCTCCCACACTTAGGTTAAAAATCATTCAAATAAAAATGTCAAATTTGGACTGATATTCCCAAGCAGTGTCAGAGCCTAGGGGGGCCTTTACTCCATCATACAATGACTGAAACACAAAAGCAATGTCTTCTATACTGCTGATCTGAAAATAGTCTTTCCAGAATAAACGTTTGCAAGGAGCTAAAAAGAATCAGGCTTTTCTTTTCTTTTTTTTTTTTTTTTAGAATCAGGCTTTTTGAAAGCCCCTATTGCTCGCTATGGTCCAGCAGCATTGGCATTTGGCATTCCATCTCCTCTGCAAATAGGCCCACCTCTGTCCCGGCCAGGCATTCACAAAGTCTATTCTCTCTTCCTAGGATACTCCTATCCCTTCTGCTCACCCAACCAGATCTGGGACCTTCTCTTTCCTCACAGGTAAACATCATCTTGTCCAGACATCTTCCCACAGCAATCAGTGTAAGGTAGGTTCCCGATTAGTCTGCAATAACACTTCTTTCTTCATTGTATTTGACACAATGTATGCATACAACATCTCATCAAATTTAGAATGCCTGCAACTGTTAGACACGCCACTATATTACAAATCACAAAAGGCGGGGGGAAGGTACTAAGTAAGCTATGATGCTCTCTCAATTTTAGGATGTTTCCTGATGTCAGAATATATTAAAATATAGAGGGAAAAATGCGCGCCTTAGAATTGATAGGCCATCATCTATGTATGTGCATATGTATCTGTGTCTCTCTGTGGTCAAAAGTGTCACACCCAAGGGCAGGAACCATTTCTGTATGTTGACTCTGCAGGCCTAGCAACGAGCACATTGTCTAGCACATGGTCCATGTTTCATGAATAAGTAAGCGGATGGCCAGACGGCCGTGAAGATAGTTCTGGTGAAGTAACACATGACTGTGAGGTCTGAGTCTCATTCAAATGTCCATATTTTTCATGCTCAGAAATGCTACCTGAATTCATGATAGTAAAATATATAAGAAATCGAAAATAAAAGGATTTCCTGGAACTACTCCTCTTAACAAACAAAAACCCTTTTATAACATGGACCTAATGTCTGCCAACGCTTGTTCATCTCCAGTTCAACTCATTTCATAAACTTACAGGATCTGATGATCAAAAGAGCTCAGGAGGGTGGTGTGGTTCAACCCTGGTCAATTTCTTTAACCGTATACTACCCCATTTGTACAACGGGGAGATTCAAGTAGACAATCTCTACTGTCCCTCTGAGCTATTAGACACTGGGTGGTGGAGAACTGAACATTTATAATGTGTAGGTTCACTCTCTATTCTGTGTTGTCTGCATTGTCTTAAAAAACAGAGGAAGGAAAGATTATTGAGCCAGCCAATATTTAAACTCACATTGGCCTGTGGATCCATTTTTCATAGATGAGCTCCATTTTCTTAATTACTTGGACATGTTTTACCCAGAAAGTGAATACCTGATACTACCGTAGCCCCAGAGGAATTCTCCATGGAAGCTGAAAAGAAGTATAAATACCTATTTTAGCTTATAGTGTTATTGCTTTAGCAAAATAAAAGTGCTCTTGGTGAAAAATGCTCTTACTGAAACTATCATTAATGTTCTCTAGGTTTTACTACAGGTAGGTATAAAAATACATATTAACAGGGATCAAGTAAGTCCTAGTAACAGCACAAGGTGTGTATTTTGGCATCCTCTGTAATGATGTATTAATTGCTTTGTGGCAGTATGCCTCCCTTTCTCCTCATTTTCAGTCCATAAACCATGACCTCAGCTGATCTAGGACAGTGACAGAGGCAATGCCTTACTAACATAATGAGAACAGCACCAATGAAGTTGCCTGGAAAAGATTCCAGGTTACTGGACCGGTTCGACTTAATGCTAATTTGGGCATAGAATTATCTTTTTAAAGCTCTTCGGTATTCTTAGCTGAAAGGCAAGATGACAAGTACAGCAATTCAAGTGTTACAGCTCCATTGCGTTTTTGCTAGGTGTGAGACAACGCTTTGCCCTGTTAAATCAAAGCAAATAATGTTACGGAGTCATTTCCAGATTTATAGCTCAACCCAGAAGGTTGATGCTTATTGGGAAGTTTCCAGAATTGGATCAAATTTTCAATTCAAATGAATAGAGCAACTATGCGTCCCATGCCTCATAAATCTCCAAATTTAACTTCAAGCCTGTTCCCTTCCTCCAGATGGCTGGGGAGAAAGAGGGAGGATTAGCAAGCTAACCCAAAGAGACACAGTTCTGTGCGTTCAATAATGTCTCACTCCCAACTAGCTTGTATTGAAGTTAGCTTTACTAAACAGAAATTACCCAGATAAACAATACATTTTAAGTATGTGGAAGTTTTAACCCCTTAGGGAGTAGCCTTCATAAAGCCAGTAAACTAGAGGATTTTTTTTCTTCAAAAGTAAAGGATTAGGTAAACAGAATCAACAACAAAAAAATCATTTGCCCCGAAGATACGTAGTGTTCCCTCTCCTCTGTTACCAGCCAGTACTTACCTTCTCAGGGATGGCTTGTGTTCCCTGAAATCAGGGACCTAGCTCAGGCCTTTGGGATTGTGTGGGGTGATGAACCAGTTCTGTCCCCCTTACTTCATGCCCCAGGGAAACTGTGTGTTAGGCAAAGGTTGAAGAATGTATGAAGGGAAAAGCAAAGCAAAGAGGAGGGAGAAAGCCGACATGGCCTTTTTTCCTCTTCCATCTCCAAACCTATTTCAAATAAAAAATATGTCATGACGATACATTTATGCATTAGATGGAAATAGCAGACAGTGAAGATATGCACGAGTATATACAAAAGATGTAATGCTTACTACTTGCTTTCTAGACTCTTCCAATGACGTTTAGGTCTTACAAAAGCTCTATTGATGTTTTTTCTGTATTTGCTTACTGTTTTTATTTTAGTTACCCTTCACCCATCATCCTATCTTTATAACTCAAGCAATCAGAGCCTTAAATCAGGTGGAGGAGATTTCCTCCTAAAGGAATGGAATTTCACTTTGTTTTTTCCGGGGGGAGGGGGTAATCAGAATGCATCAGAATTCCCTCAGCTTACTCAGATAATCCTCTCCTTCTTTCCTTTGCCTCATTCTTTATCTTCTCTCCCTAACCTTTTTTCATATTTTTTCTCCATCTTTTCTATCTCCAAAATTTTCATTGATCTCAGAACACTGTGTCTCATGAACATGGCAGATGGTAAAAAGGTATGTGTTGGAGCTGAGCACAGGATGAAATATGAAAATATTGCATGTTTACAAACACGTGGAGCAAAGGAGATGCCATATCCTTCTGGTTATCCTGCACGTTGGTACAACTACTCGAGGAAACTCTCCAGGTCTATCTACTAAATCTGAGCGTGTGCGTACTCCCTGACCAAGAACTGTATTCATGAACACTCAACAGTAAAGAACATATATCCGCACCGAAAGACATATAACAGAATGTTCATAGTAACTTTGTTCATAATAGCTGAAACCTGGCAGTCACCCAGGTGTCCTTCATCGATAGAATGGCTAAATTCTACAATGGAATATTATATAAATATTAGAAGAGGTTATTGTTTCACGTAACGTGTGTCAATCTCACAACTCTAGTATTAGATTCAAGCAAGCAGGAAAAAAATAGCGAGTATTTTGGAGAGAGAAGTTTCAAAAACTGGCAAAAATAACCTATGAAGATAAAAAGCCACAGTAGCAGTTATAATGGGGGATAACTTAAGGATAGGACATGAGGGAAGTTTCTGGGTTATTGGTTGTGCTGTATATCTTAAACCAAATGTTGGCTGCCTGAGTGTGTTCACTCTCTAAAATTCACAGACCTTAACATCTGTACCTATTACTGCATGTAAATTATACCTTGATTTTTTTAAAAAAAGCCATATGAGCTTGGATTCTGATTTCTCCACTGTAAGAAAATGCTCTTTGTATCCTTTCATACAGATCTTCAAGGTCTGGCCCTTGAATAAACTTTGTTTACCTCCTGAATAACCCCTAAATTCTCCCTAGAATTGCACAGCTCAGAATTTGACCTACTCTCTGAATGATCTGACTACAGCGTCGAATCAAACTAATACAAATTATTAGATAATATCAGTTGGCTTCCCAAGTCGAGCTTGAAACTAGACACGGTAGTAAAAAGTAAAGATGATGTATGGTAACGAGCAAATAATTTTTAAGTGGAGAGGAGAAAGCAATCATCATAGCTGTACTGTATTTAATAAATATTAGAGGGATAGCGATCATACATATAGACTGAGTCGATCTTCTGGCTCAAAGCAATGGGCCAAAACTTCCTGAATTATGTTCCCCTAAAAAAAGGTTGAGAGGATAATGGTTGATAGATAAAAGTGAGAATGGTGATAGGATGATGATGGCTAACAGTAATTAACTGCAGATGCCTGTGTTTACCCGCTGTTATTCTGACCCGCCGTGCAGCACTATGGTGTCATTCTATCCACGCAGGGTCCACACTTACATTTATATATCCCAGTGTGTCATGTTTGACCTTTTTCAACAACACTGTAGTTTTGTCTTATGCTCAGCTTATACTCAACTAATGCCAGATCCTTTTCCGACAGAAAGTTACTTTTCCACAACGAATAACATAAAAAATTAGTCATCAGAGTAGAATGCAGTACCGGGTATGAGTGAAATTAATTCGTAGTTTATTTTTATGACTGTTGAATGTACTCTGCTATTATTCAGATATGGCTTGCAGTCTAACATGGGACTGAGATGACACAGACCACTTTGACTTCTATAAAGAGCCCATGAGGACACAGTGGGCGGGCTGGCACACGGCACATTCTTGAATGATGCGTATCGTGAGGCTTACATTGGGAAAGAGCCACAAGAAATTTCAATCCCAGAATAAAGCTCTGCCCACTACTATCATGCAGTCTACAGTTTAGGATCTATACCAACTAATACTGACATTAATCTAAGAAAAATATTTTAAAAGAAAGCCTGCTAAAATATATTACATTTTTGCATATAGTATGCTTGTATATCCAAAGCCAAATGGAATGGATTTCTTAAAATTCCCATGAGCTGGCTATATCCATACCACTCCTATAAGTCACTAACGCAGATAATCAAAGCAAGGTCAAAACTGCTTTGATGGTAAGAAATTTCTCTTTTGCCCATATCTTCTGGGCCCTCTAGGCTCTGAGTTGTTATTCTAAACCGTAAAACAAGAATCATCTTATTCATGTTTCCAATTCCCAGTGGCAGATACGCTGTATTCCTAGAACTAAACATATGACCCACATATATAATACTCATTGTATAGATTAACCTTCTCTGGGCTTCATTCTGCTTTCTTAACTTTATTTTCCCATTTCCTCATTTGCTATGCCTATTTTCAATCTCTCATCATACTGCTGGTATCTGTGTAAACCATGTTACATTCTTTTCTGGAAAAAGGCAGTTGCACCAGCTGGGGTCCTCTTAGAAGCAGACAGCAAGATGTGATGAGACAGATAAGAGATTTGTTTGGGGGAATCCTGGGGAAAGATAAAGAGGGGGAAGCCGAAGGAGCCAGGGAGAGTCTTCCACCGTAAGATGCCCACAGGACACTGCTGAAAGCAAGAGAGAAGGAACGCAGAAAAAGAGTCTCTGGCTGCAAGGCAGTTCTGTGAAAGTTTCAGCCAGATGAATGGGGAGTTGCTGAGTCAAAACCAGTCTTTAGAAAGGTCCTAGATCTCACTGCCACGCAACCATTGGCTGGGGCAGCCATCAGGGTGCGGGGACCGTGGCAGATTCTAAGGGAGGTGGCTGCAGCTCTTAGCTACGCTCCTCTCGGCAGGTGCTCTTGGAGGAGATGTCAGTGGCAAATTCCCACGGCCATCGCAGCAGTATACACGTAAAATAATACGCAGGACACTATTCACAGACCAACACGTCTTCATCATTTCGAAGCTGGGACAGTTCTATCCAAACACCTCTCTCTTTAAACCTAATGTTTTCATGCTTTCAGGCTATCATAGATTAGAATCACATACTGGGATGTATAGTGGCTGAACCCTGTTTGAGCGTCTCCCCTTTGTAATGGACAAAAATCCCCAGGTCATGCCTTCCCGACACCTGGGATATTGGAATTGCTGCAATATGTAATTGTTCTCAGCTATTTCCACTGTGGTTATTTTTCATTGTGCCACGCGGCAAGATAAAAAAAGGAAGGGAATCTCAGGTTTTGCTTTCCCTTCTGTTTCCATGGACACAAGTTTATAATTTTATATGAAAGTCAAAATCTGTCACCCTCATTAAATCCGCTCCTGGAGATACTTTGCTAACAGCTTAGACTAATGCAGTAAAATAATTAGGAACCGGCAAAGAAAACACACAAAACAAAAGGAAACGAGCCCCTTCTTAAAGACGAACACCTGGAGAGTGGCTGTGGCATGAGCCTGCATCTTGGGAAAGGGGTGAAAAGACAACAAAGTACTTAAAGGATGCAAGAGTTGCAGGGCCTGCGATGAAATCTCAGCATGCAGCGTGGACTTAGTTGGCTTTTAAACCAGAAACAATAGAATTAATGTTCCTTTTAAACATGACGCATCCTCATGGTTAGCACCATACCCACCTCCCGCCGGCTCTTACGCAAACATGTGACTGTATCCACAGAACAGTTTCAAGAATCTTGCCATCAACACATTCACCAACAAAAGATTTCATAATTACCTTCAGCCTAAATGATTTTGGCTAGTCTACCGTTTTGCCTGCCCCAGCTCTGTGGAGCCCTGTCGTATCGTTGTCATCACATTTAGGTTTACCAAGACCTTACTGTGTGTGAGGGGCCCTGGCAGACTACAATTACCATAAAGAACCTGAGGGAACTTTGTTCTGAGGTAATATTATATTCAAAAATAGAATTTTTGTTATATTCAAAACTATAAATTTTTAAAAGCAAAGTAAGGAAGGAATTACTAAATTATGAAGAGCTCCTCATTTCTCTGGGAGGATTTATGTCACTAATATCACAACATGAAAATGATTAAATTTGTGTGCTACCCCTGTCCCTGACATGTTTGGTGTGGAAGTGGGTTGTGCTCTTGTTATGGGCTCCTACATTCATATCTGCCTATCTGATTAGGTCAGACCCACCCAAGATAATTTCCTATGTGAGTAATTAAAGTCAACTAATGTTCACTTTTGCTATATGATGTAACCTAATCACAAAAGTAAAACTCATCATAGTCCCAATCCCACCTGCCGGCAAGATTTGGGGATTACACAGGGTATGTACACCAAGGGCTGGGAATCTTGGAGGCCATCTTAGAATTTTGCCTACCGATTGTCCACAATAGCTAAACTGTGGAAGGAGCTGAGAAGCCCTTCAACAGACGAATGGATAAAGAAGATGTGGTCCATATATACAATGGAATATTACTCAGCCACCAGAAAGAACGATTACCCAACATTTGCAACAACATGGATGGGCCTGGAGGAGATTATGCTAAGTGAAATAAGTCAAGCAGAGAAAGACAATTACCATATGGTTTCACTCATTTATGGAACATAAGAAATAGCAGGGAGATCAGTAGGAGAAGGAAGGGAAGAATGAAGGCGGGGGGGGGGGCGGTAAACAGAAGGGGGAATGAACCATGAGAGACTATGGACTCTGAGAAACAAACTGAGGGCTTCAGAGGGGAGTGGGGTGGGGGACTGGGATAGGCCAGTGATGAGTATTAAGGAGGGCACGTATTGCATGGAGCACTGGGTGTTATACGCAAATAATGAATCATGGAACACTACATCAAAAACTAATGATGTACTGTATGGTGACTAACATAACATAATAAAAAATTAAAAAAAAAAAGAATTTTGCCTGCCACAGGTGAAGACTGAATCTTCTCTTGATAGATAGTGATAGATTTTTATTACACTAATGTAATCATAACCGGATTTAATTATTTGTCCAAATACTATGCCAGATGAGCGTCATTACATATTTTTAGCTAGATTTAGGAGCTCCCATATGTATAGACTTTGATTAAAGGTAGCCATGGTAACTGGAAATTTCATTATAGTCTTAGTACCAGCACTTTTTCCCTCTATCATCCCAACCCTGAGGGAGTATGCTTATGTGTGTGTGCACCACTGGGGGTTGAGGGTTAGGGAATGTATTTTTTCTAAGTAGAAACATCGCTATTTCGAATTAATCAGAAATATATCAGCAACTGCTTGACAGGAGACAAATGTTGTTCAGATAATATTTTTAATGTAAGAATTACTTCAACATTTCTTCTTCAGAGAATATGAATGATTTCATTCTCCATATGAATATGAAGATATAAATAAGTATCTTTTATATACCATATGTATACGGTATATGGTGTGTGTGTGTGTGTGTGTGTGTGTGTGTACACATATGTATTTTCTAGGCAAGTATGAACACTATTCAAGGACTGGTCTTCATTTTAAGTTAGATATTTAACACCCCTTAGACCAAAAATACCTGGAGAATGTCACTCTAACAAAGTTTCTCTGACATAAAATTTGCTGATCTAGGCAATGGAATTCTCTGTTAAACTAAGTAACATACTTTGCAACAACCTTTCAAATATCACAGTCAAAACCCATCAAGAATTATCTTCAAGACCTATAATGTGACAGGCACTGTTCTAGGCTCTGGAGAATAGATAGATCTCTATTTTCTAACGGGGAGTTTAAGCAAGTAAAAAAAAAAAATACTAAAATAAATTCTTAAAATAATAATAATAAACAGACAGGAGAGTTGCAGGTAATGATACATGCTATGAAGAAAATGAAACGAGCTGACTGAATGGGACTGAATTAGGAGCAGCCGAGATGAAGGGAGGTGACTTTAAGTTATTTGTGACAGAAGTTCTCATTGAGAAGTTTACATTGTAAGCGGGATGACAGAAATGAGGCCAGTTAAGAGAAAAGCTGAAGACAAGAGCTTCCAGGTAAAGGGATCAACAGGGGCAAAAACTTATGGTGGAAACAATCTTGGTGCATGATTCAAGGAATACATAGAAAGCCAAGCAGTGCTGGAGTTCAATGAAGGAAGAAAGAGGAAGAATGAAGGTCAGATCATGGAGGTTATGTGGGTTCTTGTAAGTCAGACAATGATTTCTTGTTTCTAGGTGCAATTGGTGGCCATTGGAAGACTGATTAGAATTGCATTTTTTTAATCACTCTGGATGTATATTAGGAGTGGTTATTTGATCACACCTCATCTGTATTTGTTGATTATAACTGAAAACATAAAAGCATTACTTGTCTTAGGGAAACAGTCAATTATTTTATTTTCACAATTTAGTATTTATTTTTGTTTTTAACATATCTCTCAATTAGCAAGATATCTTTCTATTTGGCATAAATCCTGTAATAGTTATTTCTCATTAAAACCTGAAAAGGGAACTGTCAAAGAAATGTTATAAATATTTTTTCTCCACTGGCTGTTATTTTTTAAAAATCCAAAAGATACGTGAAACCCAAACTTATCCCTTCATCAATTTGTTCTTTTTCCTCCATTAATATGCTATGGCTTGTTACTTTTAGAGTTGCTAAGGAGTATGCATATGATGATATTATGGCCTTCCTCTTTTTAAGTAGAAAAACCAACATTGGTGCACCTATTTTGCGGTGAAAAGGAATAAAATTTTTCCATGATACAGGAACGTCAAATATGACGAGATTCTTTTCTTTTTTATAGCCTGTTTTCAGAACTCGTAACTCGTTTTCCAGCTATATTTTGGTATGCATGAACATGTCCAGTTGGTCTCTCCAACAAATCGCCATCACTTTGCTCAGTTGAAATACTTAGGATTTTAAATATCCAAGCAACTTACTTTGCAGTGCTAAAACAAAACAAAGCAAAGAAAACAAACAAATAAGAATATGAGTAGATTTCTAAAATTTTTCATTCCTTTCAGGGGTATAGAAAATGGAGCCCAGGAAACCTAAAGTCAAAAGTCAGGAACATAGGGGCATTCTGATTTCAGTAATGAGAGACTACATAATGAGGACAAGTTCCGTGCTCTACATGCTTCTACTTAAAGGCACTGAAGCAACGCAGCAGTGAAGAAGGACCCAAGAGAAGGCAGAAAGCCAGAAAGAATAATTCTGCATTCAGGGCCATTTTTTTGGTGCTGATTCCAGATAAAGTGACTGGGAAGCTGAGAAACTGAGCCAGACAGCTTTTGCCAGTCTGCCAGAGCTTGGGGGACACAGTTTGGGGCCAGGGTCCACCAAGGAGGAAAGCCCAGGTGAACCTTCCTTGCTTTCTACTAAGACCCTGAAAGACACATCTTATGGATGAATCCAGAACAGACAGGCCTTTAAAGAATGGCAGCATTCCTGAACGTCACCCCCACACCTAAAACTTACCATATTGCAAACACAATCAGAAGCCTGGCAGAAGAAGGTAGCATTATGCAAAAACTCAAACTGTTTATAAACAGTTGCACATGAATACAACAAAATACAACCAAAAATTACCAGACACAAGAGAAATAAATAACACAAACTTAAAAGAGCAGGAAAAAAGAGATAATAGATATCAAGTAACAACGACACCAAGGTATTAGACTTACCAGACACGGACTTTAAAATAACAATACTTACATGTTGAAGAAGATAAAAGCTGCAATTGAGAATTCTGGCAGAGAACTGGAAACTATTAACCAAGAGTCATGTAGAAACTCTATAAACTTCATTGAGAAACACAATTGGACTTAAGAATGCAGTGGATGAGATTAACAACAGAAAAGATGAGAGGAAGAGAAAATTGTGAAATACAGCTTAGATCAAATGAAATATCCAGAATAAAATGAGACATAAAAAATATAAAGCTGAGGCTGTGAGAAATTCTAACATATAATAAGATTCATAAAAAAAAAAGATACAGATAGTTGGGACAGAAGCAATATTTGAAGGATAATGGCTAAAAACACAAAACCAAGGATTCAAGAATTCCCACTTAATTGATGAAGTATAAAAGCTTTCCTTTTGAAGCACGACCCAAGACAATGATGCCTCCTATTACCACTTTCATTCAACACTCAATTACATATTCTAGCCAATAAAAAAAAGCAAAAATAATAATAATAATAATAATAATAATAATAATAATAGAAGCTTTAAGAATAAAAAGGAAGAAACATAGCTGGCATAGTTCTCAGACAATGTGATCATGTGAATAGAAAATCCAAAAGAATCTATAGTTAAATTATTAAATTATTGTTTAAGGTGGGACCAGGCGCGTTCAAAGAGAAAGGCAACAAAGCCTGGCAGAGACAGGGAATGCTTCATGGAGGATGCAGGACCTGAGCTAGGCTCTCAGTGAAGGAGAGGGTTGGGACAGAATCAAGACTAGGGGGAAAAGGGGCACCTGGGTGGCGCAGTCGTTAAGCGTCTGCCTTCGGCTCAGGGCATGATCCCAGCGTTCTGGGATCGAGCCCCACATCAGGCTCCTCCGCTAGGAGCCTGCTTCTTCCTCTCCCACTCCCCCTGCTTGTGTTCCCTCTCTCGCTGGCTGTCTCTCTGTCACATAAATAAATAAAATCTTTAAAAAAAAAAAAAAAGACTAGGGGGAAAAATGGAAATAAAGATGGTGTCGTCACACCGTCAGTCACCCTAGACCAAAAGTCCAGAGGGAAATTAGGAGGAATAAGTATGGCTTTGTTTTTTCATTAAGAAGCCCAGCAAAGGAGCCTAGAATTCAGGCAGTATGGCAATAGGGATGAATTGTGGGCTCTTTACACATAAGAAATGTCAAAGCATACCCATAATTACCTTTACTCTCCATTTCCTAGCGTTGACAAGTATTCATTGCGTATCTATTTTAGGTAGATGAGCATAGTGGTTAGAAGCATGGATTCCAGAGTCAGCCTGCCCAGGTGTGAACTCGCCTCACCACTTACTAATTGTGAGTGACCTAGACACTTTCCTCATATGGAAAATGGGATAATAATAGTATTGTCTCAGAGATCTTTTTTAAAAAGCTAAATGAATTAATTCACATTATGTTCCACCAATGCCTGGCACAAAATAAACACTGTATAATTCAGCTCTATTAATAATTATTATTATCTGTCTTATGTCCAGTATTATCCTAAACACCTTGGTAGAGGTATTTTTTTAAGTCGTTGCCCTCAAAGACCTTATAATTTACCTGGGGTTCTGGGGTCGGAGGAAATTGCCACCAAAGTATTTGGTGAAGGATACTTAATATCATGAGGAAATGTTCAAATATATTGAGAAGAGAAACAGGAAAAAAAATAGTACATTACAGAACAGAAAGTATAATTTCAAATATCTTTGAAAGTAAAGATAGGTTTCCTAAAATTGCAGAAGATTCCAGTTACTGCCTCTGGGTACTGGGATCATAAGTGATTTTAAGGAGCATTATTGGATTATGAACTTGAAAGAGAGGCAGTGGATATAATGGAGTTCACAGGCTTTGGGCTTATAAGGAAATGGGTACATATCTCAGCTAAACCTCTTTATCTGTTCAACCTTGAAAGAGTTTTTGTTCTTTTTGTTTGTTTGTTTTTAGCTCTCTCAGCCTGTTTCTTCATCTACCAAACAGGAGAGTGCCTGGGACCTGCTAGATGTTTTACATGCTGTGGTTATTTCTACTGGGTAAACTAATTTCTTTATAGCATTATTGATAGCATTTATCACAAGTCACCCACAATGTCACAATAAGCCCTGCCCATGCCATTGGCTATTCTGCATAACTAGTGCTACAGTATGATCAGTTGGTCTCAGACATTTTAAAATACCCAGTGATGTCCAAGGCAGCAGAAGAGTGTGACTGTTTCTTATTCATCCAGAAAGAATTCATGTTAAATACCTGAATTCGCAGTGCTAGGTGGTAGACTTTGTAGACATCTCGCTTTTTACAACGTATGAAAGTAATATTCATTTTTCACTAACATTTATTCACTCAACAGCTATTCACTACTTGTGTTCACTATGCTAAGCAATGAGTATGAAATTAGTTTACCCCCAATTCATTTCTTCTAGCCTCTTACAGAAATTACATTTGGTTCTGCTTGTGGTTTCTAAAGGAGACCTAAAATTATATTTACCTTTGACTATAAATAGCCCTGGAATAAGCACAAGTCAAATAAATTCCCACTGATCAAATCCGAGCAGCTCCTATGTGACATTTCAATCCTACCACGCTGGTTTTGAGCTATTTGTGTTGCGGTATTTTGGGTTCTCTTATTTTAAAAGCCAAGATCAGATGCTGTCTCATATTTTGTCACAGTTTTAGGCAACATTGGAAGTTAAAGAAAAGCTTTAATTTAATCCAAAAGGCTCTTATTTAATAGTCATAATGCCAGATAATCAAAACTTGAATGATGTAAAAAAAAAAAAAAGACATATAGAGTCTTTTTCTTCACAGCAGTTTTTCAGACAATATCTATTTCTGAAACCCATACAGAAATAGAAAGATCCAAGAAACGTTCCTCCTGTGAAAAGTTTGCTATCCATTTATAAAGATATTGTTCACAGAGTTGTAATAGCAAGAAACTCAAAACAATCTAAATATATAGAAATAAAAGACTAGTTAAAGGAATATGCAGCCATTGAAATGTTATAGAAAAAATATTTACTGACAGGGAAAGCTTTACAAAATAAATTGTTACATACAAATCAGATTACAAAATATTTACAGAACATTTCAACTCCACCATTCTGACCCAACTATTTTTGTCTCTGAGAAAATGTTGACCCTGAGGTTGTTTATAATACAAACATGTTGATCAGATTAGGCCAGTATTGATAAAATTTTCATCAAGAAATTAGTTCCCAGAGCAAATATCACTAGGCCAAAATATTTCCTTGATCAAAATAGTATAGTAACCATTTACAATATTTTTTCAATTTTCTTCTTTATTTAACTGAGATTATTTCATTGGTGTTTGTTATTTCCCATTTGAATTTAAAAATTATATTTCATTCATAAGTAAGGATTTGTCATATCAAATTTTATGGATTCCTTTCTATCCTTGTGAGTTTCCCTTTGTGGTCATTATTTTTACCAAGTTCAATGTTCCTGGGTGAGAGTTTACTGATCTAAACTTTGTCAATATCTTATTCTTCCATTAATTTTTATAATATAAAATTATAATTTTATAATAACAAAATTTGTCATGTGCAATTTAAGACATTGTCAGTTTACCCCATGGAGATTATTTGTACCAGTAACGTTTAGTGCAATAAACATATTCAATATGAAAATTGAAAGCAATTTAATAGAGAGAAGGAAAGAAAGAGGTTAAAGAGAGAGGATGGGTGAATGGCAGAGAGAATAGGTGAATGAAGAAGGCAAGAGAGAATAAGGAAAAGGGAAACAAAGGTAGATCAACGCATCTGAATAGTCAAAACAGGGGGATCAAAATGGTGGGGTAGGTTATGACTAAAATATAACTTAATAACACTATCTCTTCAAGCGTAATCATGCTAATGCTCTCCCTTAACAGATAAACTCCTGAAAAACTTCTGCAGAACATTCCTGTATTTCTTACTTTCAACCTCCTTATACACTGATCTGCATCTGGGAAACAATGCCACATTAGCTAAGGATCTTTCTACCAGTTAAAACATGTAACATTTAATACTGTTTCCTCTACGTGCTAAACAGTTAGCCTAAAGTTGCTCATCAAAATGACTGGATATTTTGACATTAGTCTGGGATACACAGAGGTTCTGTTGAATACCTAATATCGCATCTCTCAAAATATAGTAATTTCCAGGAGATCAAAGATAAGGCTAAGATCAAGATAACAAGTAAGTCATGCTGGTTTTTGTTCTGCAAGTCCGGGTCAAGGGCATGGAAGTGAACGAAGGGGTAAGGAGGAAAAATACAATGAGGGAGAACAGATGAAAAGGAGGATGGTGTCCCCCTAACTTATGTATTTACTTCTCTGGGCCACCCGGAGACCCAGGAAAGTTCTTGGTTTCTGCTCTTCTTTGTCCCCAGTCCCCACCCATTTATCTTTACTACTCCAGATTACAATTTAGACCAATCATATTCAAAACTCTCACCCATTTCCCGAAGGTATGGACTCTTAAAATCTTACATAAAAGCCTAATTTTTAAAGTAAGAAAACTGACTGCTCTGGAGCTATAATGGGCAATGAATGAAGCAGGGCTGTGGGGGTGGTGGGTCCCATACACTGAGGATCCCCACTCCTGCCCGCTCTAAACACCCAACAGTGACCTCAGATGGAGTCCCACAGAACCCAGTTGAACTCCACTGGCTTAGGCCTTATATGCTGTTTTCTAGAATCTCTGAAGGTAAATTCCATAACCATAGAATTCTGGGTAAATTCTGCAACAATAAAGACACCTCTGCTTTCACAGAGCCTGAAGAGTTGAACCAAGCTATTACTTTTTAGGGATTGTTTGCTTGTTTTTGTTTTCTAGCTAAAAACTTAAATTTTAGACATTTCTTTAAAATTCACCATGGATTTTTTTTTTTTTAATTTTACTTACTTATCTGTCAGAGAGAGAGAGAACAAGTAAGGGGAGCGGCAGACAGAGGCAGAAGCAAGCTCCCCATTGAGCAGGGAGCCCAGTGCAGAACTCGATCCCGGGATCATGATCTGAGCCAAAGGCAGATACTTAAGCAACTGAGCCACCCAGGCATCACTTCGCCATGGATTTTTAATTCAGATTATTAAAAATAATGATAGCTAAGACTTATGGAGCACTTTCTTAATGTTCTAGGTACTTAGATACATCAAGATATTCTCTCAACACTGAGAGTTCAATACTATTATTATCCCCCACTTAAGAGATGAGGAAACTGAGACACAGAGAAGTCAACTAACTTATCCAAGTTCATATACCTTGTAAGTGACATGGAAATAGATTAAAATCATAATCTGATGCGACCTGCATTTGCAGGAGTTAGAAATTATGCTTGAAACCAATTATGGAAAAGTTTCTTCAGTGATTAAACAAATTATATGAAATCTTCTTAATAGTCCATCCCCAGCAATTTCCATAGAGTCATAGAAATTAATTCTCCAGGCTTAAATCATTGAAGGCCATGAAAATTTGGTTTAAGTGATTTGTGATCCTTGTAGGAATCTTTGAATTTTCGTAAATTCGTTTTAGATATGAGTAATCTATGGCAATACCAGTCTTCCTTTACAATCCACCAATGGAACAAAATATACTCCAAAATATATTTTTCCAAACTTTTGCTAAGTGTCACAGGGGAAACTAAAGTAAAAGATGTCGTCACCATCAGGGTATAACTGATTGCTAGAGAATAATATGGGAAGATATTGTGCTGGATTACAAAATAATAAGTGCAAGAGAGGATTAGTAGTATGGATGGAAATTATCAACAGAAGAGGAAATTTCACCCGAATTTTGAAGAACCTTTAGAATTTTATTAATTTCTTTAATAATTAATAGTTTGTTGAGTATTTAACAACAGTGAAAGCTTTAGCCTTAATTTTGAAGAACTATCATAATTTTATTAATTCATCCAAAAATAAACAGCTATTTACTGACTAGGAATAGTAATAACTAACACTGTCCTTGGTAAGACAGAACTAAACAGGACAGAAGATTCTGCTCTCTTGGGGCTTATATTCCAATGGAGAAGCTGATGATGAACAAATGAATAAGTAAGAAAAGTACTGGAGAGTGGCAAGAGTCCACAGAGATGGTGTGATATGATCGTCAGAATCTGGGTGGCTACTTTAGATTAAGTAGTCAGGAAAAGCATCTCTAAGGAAGTGATATTTAAGCTGAGACCTGAAGGACAGAAAGGGCCAGTGTTCTGAAGATGAGAGAGGCAGCGGGAATGGATAATGGAAAAGCACTAAGATGTGGTCAAATGGGCTTATTCATAGAACAGAAAGAGGGCCAGTGTGGCTGGACTAACCTAGTCAAAGGAGGAGCATTATAAGAAATGAGGTTGCTGTTGTGAGCCTCCCAGAGCCATGATGAATTATATGTAGTGAGAAAAACTGATAAGCAAATGAAATAATATTTCTAAGGGATAACTCTTATGGTGCAGATAAATTGGACAGCCTCCTATTAGAACATAGAAGCACCTAAACAAAACTGGGAAAAGGGATATTGACTTTGAGCCCAAAAAAAATGAGAGGAGTGAGCCAGACAAGGCAAGACTATAAGTCATCCCAAGGAAAGTTCTAGGATAGCAAATAGGTAATTGTAGCCAGAGCCTAGACTTGGAGGCAAGAGTATGGTGAGAGATGAGCCTGGATACGTAGTCAAGGACAAAATGATAGTCACAAGAACTCAAAACACCCTAAAGTTAATTTTTTAACTGAGTAGGTCAAACAACAAGCACAATGAATATGAGTGTAATACATACCTTAGAAAGTGGCCTTCAAGAGCCTATTGTTCTAAACAGTGAGACCTTCTACCGTATTTCTAGCCCCCCAGAAAAAAATGAAAATAAAAAAGAAGATACTAGTTCCTTGCCAAGCTCAGTCACAAGATTCAGTCCCTGTCTGGAAATTTCTGTTGACATATTGTCAAATGAAAGTCAATGAATCCTCACTGTAGTAGCTTGTTTACCAACTATGCCCATGCCCCACCCTGCAGTGTCCCTCCCTGACGGAAGAATATAGATCACTGCTCTGATGAATTCAAAAGTGACCGTGTGACTTGCTTTAGCCAATGAAATGCAGACAAACATAATGTGTATCGCCTTCACGCGAAAGCTTTCAGATTTGGCAAATGGTTCTCCATGTTTCTTTTCCCTCTCCTACAATGACCAAGTGTTCCAGAGAGAGGTTGTTGGCTCGGAAGACAGAGAGTGGAACAACAGCCAGTCTGGAAAGGATGTGGTATGGGAGAGAAATCCACCTGTAGGTCACTGAATTTTGGGGGTGGGAGGGGTGTTACTTGTTCCTACAGCACAATTGAGCCTATCCTGACTAATATATTCACAAGCACAAACTTCCAGGGCAGAAGGGATGGGGTAAGAAATGCTAAGTAACACCATTTACCTATAACCCTTTGGTCAGGTAAGTCCATGGGGCTTACCTTACCCAGGCATTTCCCCCACAGATTTCCCACCAGAACCATGGAAATGAAGTGTATTGAATTTTACATTTTCACTCTCTCCCAGCTCGTGACCGAACAATTCGGTACTAATGACTAACTACTCCAACCAGAAAAAAAGTGTGACATGGGAAGTAGGCAGCCTGTCTGTGCTCCCATTCCACAGCCCGCAGCTATAAATAATACCATTAGGAAAGCGCGCATTGCCTTAGATGGAAGGCACAAAGAAAAGCACTTTCTCTGATAGTTTAGCAACACATTCAGATTTCATGTCTCTAGGTAAAAATAGGCCTAACAAATGAATTAAATCTGGAAGCTGAGCTGAAGTGAAGAACACTAGCATTATAAAGATGCCGTAGGAGGGAAAAGAGACTTATAAGGTGCTGTATTCTGTCTGCTGGTGAGCAAGAGGGAAGGGTGGAAAGAAAGGATTTTCCTGAGAAATAAAAATAATCATCAAGAGTTGGAAGTTAAAAATATCATCCTTATTAACTGAAAGGAACTCTGAAAACTACACAGGCTTCAGCAAAGGATAAAATAAAACTTGACAGATAGCATTTTCCTCTGTGTACTTTCACATTAAGAAAAAAAGATAAAAAAAAAACCAGATCCAAAGAAAATAGATGTTTAAAAATGTCTAAAAATAACGTAAACTTCCAACTTAATAACTCACGTGTTTTGATGGTTTAGTTTTTGTTTGTTTCAATAAAACCCATCCATTTCTATTATAATTTTCAGTGCTATTTTTTTAAAGATTTTATTTTTAAGTAATCTCTACACTCAATGTAGGGCTCAAACTTTCAACCCCGAGATCAAGACTCACATACTCTACCAAATGGGCCAGCCAGGCGCCCCTCAGCGTTATTTTAATGGCTCTGGTACTTGAGCAAGGGAAGCATTAGGAGATGCTGTATCTTCCAAAAGACCAAAAGCAAAAAAACAAAAAAAAATCAATCATCAACTTTTCTTAATGTTGTAGTCCAAGACAACTACACCTCTCTGTCCTGTAACACGCGTAAACAAAAAATTACTGTACTATCTTCCTACATCAAAATGTATGCTATTTATTTCTAAGTAAAAACGTATCTAACATAAGATCGTAAGCTTCTTGAGGGCAAGACTCGTCTCCTGCTCTCTTCTGTATCTCTCTCAGGGGCTCCCAGTACAGGATCTAGCACCCGGTAGGTGCCGAACACACATTTTTTAATTGAATAGAGTGACTTTTCTCCATGAACCCTTCTTTGCTCTAAGTGGCCCACTATCAACGAACTATACCCGATGTCCACAGAACATTAGTGTAATCTATTCGCCAGCAAAGCATCCGCAGGAAATCGCAGCACATTCTAACTCTGTCTCAATCTGCGGCCTGAAATGTTCCCTACACGCACTGCTGGCATCCTCAGCTGGTTAGGATAACTCAATTTAATCACCTCACTGAGCAGCTAGAGGACTGCCTGATACTCCAACAGTCCCGTGGGCGCGGTGATCTGGCAGCTCGTAGTTCCCCAAGCGTCAACCCTGAGCACGGGTGAGGCCTCGCCAAGAGATCCTGGCAACCTGAGAATGCCGCTGAGATGACTCACCGCGGTGATCACAAGAATGCCGAGGGCTCCAGGATTCGTTGTAGAAAATACCTGCACAATTATTGGGGTCAGCTCACCAAGCATGAGAGCTCGAAGTCATCAGTCAGCTCACGCAGTCAACAACGTTAAGCAAACCCTCAAGAGCCATAGCGAGGCGACAGCTCCTTGATTAACGTGTGGATAGTCGTGCTGTGCTGCTTTAAGACCAGCCAGCGTGCTGGGACAAAGCACAGTTTGAATATCATCAGCTGAAGCATCAATGGTAAGAAACCTTGTCTTTTACATTTATTAAAGTGCTAGCGGAGATTCCCAGCCGGACACCCCAATTCCCGGAATGCCTTTTTCTAGTTATCGTGAAGTGGCTCAACTACAGGCCCTGAATTAAGACAAAATGAAGCAAACTAGGGTTCACAATCCTGGCTTTTGAGTTCTTTAGCATCAACACCATGAAGGTATAGCTTTATCTGGGGGGTAGTAACCTCAGGATCGTTTACGCAAAGACTTCAAGCAAAATTGGAAGCTTCAAACTCACTTTTCATCCTGAGATAATTCAACACATTAGAGTAATGAATGCTTACTCCAAGTCAGGTAGCTGGGTTGCGCACTGAGACACAACGATGAACAAGTGAATGGGGTATTAGTAAAAGAATATAGTACTCAAGTGTATCTTCCATTGATTCCACAATCACAATACCACCTTTCCAAACCCAGAAAACAGGCTCTTACAAACCAATGACATTTTCAGGATGCCTTTCAGTTTTCTTGGTCATTTCCTTCCCTGTGCAGAAGCATTTTCTTTTGATGTAGTCCAATAGTTTATTTTTGCCGTTATTTCCCTTGCCTCACGAGACATATCTGGAAAAATGTTGCTATGCCCAATGTCAGAGAGATTACTGCCTGTGCTCTCTGCTAGGACTGTTACGGATTCAAGTCTCACAATTAGATCTTTAATCCATTTTGAGTTTGCTTTTGTGTGTGATGAAAGAAAGTGGTCCAGTTGCATTCTTTTGCATATGGCTGTCCAGTTTTCCCAACACCATTTGTTGAAAAGATTGTCCTTTTCCCACTTGTATATTCTTTCCTCCTTTGTTGGAGATTAATCGACTATATAATTGTAGGTTTATTTCTGGGTTTTCTATTATGTTACATTGATATATGTCTATTTTTATCCAATACCATACTGTTTTAATTACTACAGCTTTGTAATATAACTTGAGGTCTGGAATCGTGATACCTCTGGGTTTGTTTTGTTTTGTTTCAAGATTTCTTTGGCTATTCAGGATCTTTTGCTGTTCCACACAAATTTTAGGATTTTTGTTCTTGTTCAGTGAAAAATGCTGTTTATATTTTGATAGGGATTGCATTAAATGTGGAAATTGCTTTGGCTAGTTTAGACACTTTAACAATATTTGTTCTTCTAATCCATGAGCATGAAATGTCTTTCCATTTCTTTGCGTTGTCTTGAATTTCTTTCATCCATATTTTAATTTTCAGAGTACACGGTCTTTCGTCTCTTCGGTTAAGTTTATTTTTAGATATTTTATTGTTTTTAGTGCGGTTGTAAATGGAATTGTTTTCTTAAGTTCACTTTCTGGTGCTTCATTATTAGTGTATAGGAATACAACAGATTTCTGTACATTGATTTTATATCCTGAGACTTTACTGAATTCATTTATCAATTCTAACAGTTTTTTGGTGGAATCTTTAGAGTTTTCTCTATACGGTATCATGTCTTCCACAAATAGTGGAAGTTTTACTTTTTCCTTACCAATTTCCTTTTATTTCTTTTTGTTCTGTGATTGCCGTGGCTAGGACTTCCACTACTATGTTGAATAAAAGTGATGAGAGTGGACATCCTTGTCTTGTTCCTGAACTTAGGGAGAAAACTCTGGTTTTCACCATTGAGTATAATGTTAGCTATGGGTTTTTCATATAAGGCCTTTATGATGTTGAGGTGTGTTCCCTCTAACCCTCTTTTGTTGAGGGTTTTTATCATGAATGGATGTTGTACTTTGTCAAATGCTTTTTCTGCATCTATTGAAATGATCATATGGTTTTTATCCTTTTTCTTATTGATGTGATGTTTCTGGCTCAAAAACATTTTGAAATAAAGACACAACTCAGAGTTAACTTCAATGAATATGTTTGCTTGGCTATCTATAGTAATATTAGCAACAATCAATAATCGTTGATAAGCCTATGTAAAGTCAAATTCTGCAGAGACCTGGAACCTAGAAGGAAGAGCAAAAAGTCAATTAACTGCAGAATTTGGGTATAGATTCATTCATTTATCCATTTATTTACAAATTCATTTATTCAATATATGTTTATTGAATTCCTAATATAAATGTATCCTTTTCTAAGCATTGGAATAACCTCATGGAAAGAAATGTGAAGTCTTCCTTTCTTTGAGTTTATACATTAGTGGGAGAGATAGAAAATTATAAGGTTACATTTAGTTCGCGCTTTAATTAGCAAAAGATCAAGAATATTCCTGAAGCAGGGGCACCTGGGTGGCTCAGTGAGTTAAGTATCTGACTCTTGATCTCAGTTCAGGTCTTAATCTCAGCGTTGTGAGTTCAAGCCCCACATTGGGCTCCACACTGGGCATGGAGCCTACTGAAAAACAAAACAAAAAGAATATTGCTGAAGCAAGGGGGCTACAGGAAGAAGGAGCAGGTCCAACATGTCTCAGTTCAACTGTCCCAGACTCCCCAATCCTCAAAGGGATGTCAGAGCTGCCTGTTTTTCTCTCCATGCAAGGTAAAGACTAGTATTTTTTGCAAAACAAATTCAAGGTGAAGTAATTAGCTTCTGAGATGCAAAATAGGATAATGTGCCAAGACAACAGCCTTACCAGACATATTATTGCATTGGGAAAAGAATTTCAAGATCGCTTTATTCTTTCCTTCAGTACATCAAGAATTGAGTCCGTCATGGTAGAGAAGAGATGTCTGTCCTTCTATCATAGCTAAGTCATCTCTATGATAGACAAAGGCCGTGTCATAAAGGAAAGTATATCCTGGACACAAGATTGGTGAAAAAGAGAAGGTGGGTGGAGGGGCGCCTGGGTGGCACAGCGGTTAAGCGTCTGCCTTCGGCTCAGGGCCTGATCCCGGCGTTATGGGATCGAGCCCCACATCGGGCTCCTACGCTGGGAGCCTGCTTCTTCCTCTTCCACTCCCCCTGCTTGTGTTCCCTCTCTCTCTGGCTGTCTCCATCTCTGTCGAATAAATAAATAAAATCTTTAAAAAAAAAAAAAAGAGAAGGTGGGTGGTAAATCAACCAACAAGTAAACTTGCGCCTCCAAATTCGCCCCATCTTTGCTTCCACCAGGACAGGAGGCAATACGTTACACAGATGTGGAGACTCTGCCACTTAGCAGAGTGTCCAGTCTGAGGCACAGCCCCTCGAAGCACGCCTCGCAGTACCATGTGGTAAGAAGCCCTCAGAGTTAGCATCGCAAAGTACCCAAATGTCCCTGTTGCCTGGATTCAGAGTGAAATCCACTAGGCCAACCGTGGAGCCCACCGTAGCAAAGCATAACGACTCGACAGCTAAGGAGGACCCCCCAGAACAGCAGACCAGATGGAGGGACTGCTAGAGACGTGTGGTTGACATAAAGCAGCCAGAGTTCACCCTGGTAGCATTTCCTGAGCCAAAGAACAGCCCATAGCCTAGAGAAAATTCAACAATCAATGACCGTGACCTTGGAGGCCAGAAAACATCACAACAAGAGATTCCCAAGTCTCTCCTTTGCCTCAGCTTAAGCAACACTAACCTCCCCGTTCACAGCAACTCAATGTTAGAAATGAGCAAAAAGAAACAGAAACTCTCTGGGACTGAGTATTTTTATTCATATAAGAGACTGAGTATATAACCTAAAGAGATTCTCTAGGGCACCTAGGTGGCTCAGTTGGTTAAGAGGCTGCCTTCGGCAGAGGTCATCATCTCAGGGTCCTGGGATCAAGCCCCATGTTGGGCTCTCTGCTTGTGCTCTCTCTGTCCTTCTCTCAAATAAAATATATAAAATCTTTTAAAAGAGAGAGAGATTTTCTGAATTGTCAGATTGGACCAATTATAAAACACACTTTGAATTTAATAAGGTTCTCCCTCCAGCCAGCAGGTGGAAGTTGCTGGAGGAGACAGGCTATAGACAAAATAAAGGAGCTACGTTTCTCTGCACTTCAAAACTGTCGTGTGACTAAAATCTGGAACCCTGCCATGCGAGCCACACATTTGGCCCCACCTCTCCTTCTGACGGTCTGTGGGGTCGATATACTGCAGTCTGAGAAAGAGCTGCTGCCGGAGACGTGGGTCCAAAACATGCAGAACTGACATAATTCTTTGCAGGACAGTCAATCATTCTATTCAGAAACAAGTTAAGGAATTCCTCCTACATACGTTAGACAGGAACTACTTTCTGAAGCCTCGCTGTTCAACAGATGTTGACAAACTTCTTCCACAGATCAGAAAGTCAGGACTTAGTACATCATTGAAGAGCCAGCACCTTCCAGAAATACAGTTGATTCAGAAGCACTTGCTCATAAGACAAAATAAATGGGAATAATCAGTGCTCCCATCACAAGTACCTCTTTTCATAAATTTGTACCTGAGGTTATTCTCATTTCTTGGTTTTAAAAGATCACAAGTGAGCTCAACACATAAATACGAAATAAGCTTTCCAATATCAAACCCCGTTGTGTGTGTGTGTGTGTGTTTTAAGAGAAATGTAAATTCAATAACGAATAAGGGTGAGCGACGTAGGTGTGATGTTAGAAAATCTCTCGACAATGAAAGTCCAAATACTCAGAAAAAATAAGGTGCATGTTCCTATACTTAAGCAAAATGTGAAAATGCTATAAAGCAAAGATTTTCTAAAACAAAGAGATTTTTCCTCTGAAGAGGAGGAGAGAAAGAAGCAGGTTCATTAAGAACATTTTAAAATACGTATTTCCATTTATGCTTTTTCCAAAGTTGTACGTAACAGATCTCTCTTAAAATAATTGCAGAGCAGCTTGCTGACCAAAATGAACCTTAGAAAGAAAAGAAAACAGACTCGTAGCCATTGTTCCTTTATTATTTATGCCTCATTGAAAAAAAGTCTGTCTCCATTGCTCTTCTAACATCTTTTTATAACGACTTTAATGTGATATTCCACTACATCTTCTTAAATGAAATAATTTATCTGTCTTTTATTCCAGAAATCAACAGGTGCAACACATAGGCTACCCCTAATCAAAGTTTTTCCCTGTGGAGATCGCCAGTGAATTCTTACGAACGCCACGGAGAGTGAGAAAACATCACTTGTTGTCAAGTAAGTCACTCGAAAGAGCTTCCAGCTTAAGTTGTTTAAAACACCCTCTCACCCAGCAGAACCTTCCATACTTGCTAAACCCCATAACCTCTGGTAGCCCTTACTACTTAGAGGGGAGGGGGTGACTGATCACTCGCACGTTCCCAAAAGAGCCCCCCGCTCCTACTTGTCTGTAATAACATTTTAATATTGAACTCAATCTTCTTGCTCACAAACTGCAAGCCTGTAACCATTACCTCAGGAATCAAGAGCACATTACTACCACACCATCATCCCTTAATATTTCCAATTTACTCCTTTCATGCCAGGCCTTGGTGAGAGGCCTCATTTATTCCCCAATTCCAGGAACACAGGAGCTAAGAAAAGCTTTGTTGTGTGGCAGAGAGCTCCAGATCTGGCATTCATGGGAAGGGGGAATCAAACGGGGCCATCCATTAACAGGTCAGTCCGGAATTGTTATGAAACCCCCTGCCTTTTCAAATGACTGATGGGCCTCTCGTCCTTTCTTGGTCCTGGGCCTCCAGACTACAGGCTGTTTGCATTCAGTCAACACTCCAATTTTATAGGCCTGTGGAGCCAAAGATTACAAGACTTTTGAACTCTAGGCTGCCTTCCGTCTGGCTACACCCTCTGTTTCTGGAGCCCAAGTCTTCTTTAACAACCCCACAAAAACAAGCAGTTAGGGTAAGGTCTGTTAATCCTCTCTTTTCGACATAGAAGTAATTACGTATTTTGAATCAACCAGCAAGGAAGCAGAATGACCGCTACCAACGCTTGGAGCTACTTAGCAAAGAATTAAACTGTGTCTCGAAAGGAATGATCGGCACGGACCCGAGTCCCTTAGAAATGTCCTCCTGCTGCTACAGGAGGAGTTACATACAAACCTAGGACAGATTTCTAAAGAAACGGAGAAATGTATACATTTAAATGAATAAGAAATGAAAAGTCCAGGGAGGCATTTTAAAAGGCTCAAAATATCCTGGAGTATCCACGGGTCTGTCCTCCTCCGGGTAACTGCACATCTGGTTTGTCTACACAGAATTTCATGCCCCTCTTCGTTTTTACTTAATTCACACCGTTCATGAACTTCGGTCTGTCAAGGGCTTTGAAATGTTGTCCGGGCAATTTACATTACATCAAGAACGTGATGGTCTTTTTCGTTACTCAAAATGATAAACACTCAGGTCAGGAAAATTCATGGCATTCCTTTCAAAATCTGACTTTTAAAACTGCATTTGACCTCTAATTTAAATTGTTGCTTATACAATAAGCTGAGGGTCCTTAGAGAGAGAAAAGGAATGCTTTGTATTCCTGTCGACAAATACTTCGATATAAAATATGTCAGTGGTCAACTCCACACTAAGCTCGTATCTTTTCAAACAAGTGTGTAGCTTTTCTATAAAGGTTTTGCGTGGATATGCCAACTACACACTGCTTGGAACATAAATACCCTCAATTATAGTAGGCCTACCACTATAACCAAAAGAACAAGGAGTTCCCAATTTACTAACGGGTTGTATTTCAAAACCTCATTTTTTAAGTACTTGGAACACAGAATGCATTTTCCCATGGCAACACTGTTGTGACTATTCCATTCAAAGGGGGCTGCCTAACAGCCCTTCCTTCACGCTCTTCCAAGCCCTGCCCCTCTGACTTGACTCATGCATCTTCCTCCTCTTGGAATGCCCTTTACCCCTCCTCTCCCTCATGTCCAAAGCCAACTCATACCCTTGACAACCAGCTTAAATGTTACTCCATAAAGATTCTCAACAGATGGAACCAATCACCGGATCCTCAGAACTGAAGGGCTCTTCATGGTCCTTCTGTAGTATAAACATTGTGGTTATTTCCCCCAACATCTGTTCTACCCCCCCAGGCCATCCAATCTGTGGTAACAAAGATAGGTTTATGGTGAGATCAATCCCACCCCTATTTCCTGGAGCAGGGTCTATGCCAATAAGGATAATCCCATCTCTCTTGATCTACACATTGGTCCAGGGAATCCAGGCTTAAACCAGAAGGTGTTTGGCATTTTCCTGGCCACGTGGGCTGGTTTAGGTCCAACTAGCATGCATGAATCTTAGGACTTCTGACCAATGGCTGTGGGCGGGAGCATTCTCTTCCTGGATTTGAAAGTTGGGGATTATATGGCTCACGCTCCAGTGGGCAGGCATTTTGTTCCCATGAAGGAAGCCAACATGAAGTCGATACCCAGAGGAGGGCAGAACCAAGGGAATCAGAAAGAAATGGAGCCAGGATGCTGACAGAACAAGCTCCCTGAGCCTGACCTACCTCTGAACTTTTCAGTTACATAAACCAAGGATTTCGTTCCCACCTATCATTTAGGCCACTCTGAGTTGGGTTTTTGTTTCCTCCAGTGAAATCATCCTTACTGCTTCCTACTTCGTATCATTTTCATATCAGCTTTACATTGCCTCTTATAGCTTTTGACTTTATCTTTGGACCCGCCCAGGGTGCCTATAGTATATACATCTGTATATGTAAACATAACTGCGGGTTGAACTCAGCCAATGAATCCAGTATTTCTCAAGTGAATGCCACTTATGTGGGATGTTAGGGCATTTTATGGAGGGAAATAATTCTACCTTTAAATAGGATTGACAAGCACTGGGTTTTTTAAAAAACGAATAATTACTACAGTATTTATTAAAGTCCTCAATAAACTACACTAACGTGCATGGGGACAAAGAGTAAGATCTAATCTAGTATATGTGTCGAACATATTTAACTCCTTGTCTCTCATCCTGCACATCCTGAGGAACGAACGTGACAAAGACACATGAGGGAAAACACTACCGTATGTCGCAATGTACCTAAAGTACGCTAAGTACTCCAACCTGATAGGCTTTGAGGAGTAGAAAGGAAGAGGAAAAGCAAGTTTTCTTCACAACTTCAGAAATGAAGGCCAGCCAAAGAATTTATCTTTGATGCCCTCATCCCTTTCCACACACCTTCCTATCATAAGAAAAATAATTGCAATTCTGTGTGGTAATAGATATTAGCTGAACTTATTGTGGTGATCATTTCACAATATATACATATATCGAATCATTATGTTGTATACCTAAAACTAATACAATATTATACATCAATTAATCTCAATAAAAAATAATAGTAGTGGTAATTTTTATGCTATTCTTACCTAGTAGGCATTGTTTTCATAATTACCTCAGTCATAACTTTGTAATATTTTCCTAGACTGTCCCAAACAGTCTTGTAAAGTTGCTCTATTTCTATATGGCTAGTTTTTATTGCAAAACAAACCCTTCCAAAATTGAATGGCTTAAGCTTTTTGTGACCCAGGAGATTTCTGACCCACCAGTTCCAGGGCTATCCCTGTAGTCCTTCTAATTCTCGTGGTCCCTGTCTCCTAAGCCCGGTCCTTCTGTGTCCTGGGAGCTGCCTCAGACCTAAGCCATGCGTGGTGTGCTTGGGCCATGGCTTTGATTCCGGAAGCTACACAGCCGTCACAGACCGCTCTGGCCCAACGGACATGGGAGCAATAGTGAGGAACTGGAAAACCTAGGCAAAACAAATACTTTCTTGTTAGATCTCGGCCCACAGTCAAGGGTGTATAGCAGAGAGTATTTCTTGGTGGCTTTTTATGGCACCAACATCCGTCGAAACTGAAAGGGAATGTTTTTCTCAAGACATTGATGTGATTAGGCCTAACGAAAAGATGCACCAAATCGCATCTTTATTTTTAATTCTTTCACGCATGGACACTATTAATCTAGTTTACAAACTTGACCTTTATCCATTTAGAAATGTGTTGCAGGGGCCACTTGATTTTTTTGAAGGTTTAGCTTCTGAGCCCCTCTGCTGGGAGGGGGAGATGAAACAGCTCACTGAGAGCCTCTCTGTAATCCCTGGTACCAGCCGATCACTCTAGACTTCCCTTTCATTGAGGAAATTTCTTTGCCAGCGGGACCTTTTTGTCTTACGAGTTTCTCAGGTTTTACATCAGGCAACAATATCAATAACACCATTCTGCAGAACAAAATTTATTAAAATTGCCTCAGATTGCCAGCTAATCGTTCAGACTGTTGAAGCATGCAAAAACAGATTTTTAAAAAATCACCGTAGTATATAAGCCTTTTGATCTGGGTGGTAAAAGTGACATTCTAAACAAACTAATTAAAAAGTGAATATTAAGTGGCTTATAGGGCCAATAATTTATTATTTCTCTCAGCCCTTCTGATGGGGGTCAACCTGTCATGGACTGAAAGGTCTAAGCCAAGGCCTCACAAGTCTGAGGTCTCAGCCAGAAAAGCTGAGATGGCTGGCCTGTCTCCAGGTGCTTTCTCCTTCTCCAGGAAGTTAGTTCAGGCTTCCTCAGAAGGTGGCCTCTTGGTTCCCAGCAGCAAGACAAGAACCCCCAGTGCTCAAGTACTTTCTAGATATACGCTGTGGCACGTGTGCTCATGTCCCATTGGGCAAAATTAGTCCCAAGGTCAAATTCAAATACGAAGAGGAGAGGAATACACTCCCCTGTTTGATGAGAGAGTGGCAAAGTCACATTACACAGGGGCATTTGTGAAGGGAGGGAAGCGATCAACACGGCCATCTTCGCAAACCATCCATTTTGCTCCCACTTGGACCCCCGTGGAAGCTGAGAAGAGCAGTCCCAGCTGAGCCCAGCACAAATTGCTGACCCACACAATTGTGAGCACAAGACTGCCATTCAGGCTACAAAATCTGGGGACTATGCCTCGACTGCAAAAGCTAACTGAAACAACTTCGGAATCCATAAAGTAGGTAAAAGTTCCAAAATATTTTTCAGTTTCCTTTTTAAAATTCCTCTTATTTTTTTATGTGGAAGTATTTTAAAGGACTTTAGAGCCATCACGTGACTTTCCCCTACAATTTCTAGTAGGCAGGTTGCAAAACAAAGGGTTGTTCACTCATGGAAGTCAAGTATAAATTTGGTAGTTGAAACTGGGAGCAAGCCTCTCCTGGCCCTTCTGCACCCAATGTGCCAACGAAGAGAAGGAAGAGCGAGGGTTTGATGGAACCGTCACAAAAGCAAAACATACGTTTGACTAAGAAACAATGTAGGAGAAACCACCACGTGCCTTCATGCTCAATATGACATATTAAGGCCAAACCATAAGCAATGCGTTTCCTTCTGAAAGCTCTCAGAATTCATAGAACAGATTGCACAGCAAAGAAAAAGCAGGCAAATAAGAGAGGCTGGCAACTCGGCTGTAAGTTTGAATTTTAAAAGGAAACATTCCCACTTTACCCACCCACCATTACTCAAACTGTGTTTCCACACTAGTCCTCTATCAGAATGTAGAATAAACGCCGATGAGAATTGGGACGCCTGGGTTTTCATTTTGCCACTAAGCAGCTGTTGAGCCTCAATTAAGTCATTTGACCCCTCTGGGTCTGTGCTTTCACAACTATGCCCTGAAAGGGTCAGACTAGGTGACGTGCCTAAAAGTTGCTCTTCTAGAAATTAAATGCCCGTATTGGAAAGCTGGGCGGTAGAGCATTGTGGTCAAAAACATGAACTCTGCGATCAAAAAGAACCAGTTTCAGGTTCAGCTCAGCAACGGACGAGCTGTAGAATCCTGCGCAAGTGTCTTAAATTCTCAGTTTCCTCATCTGTAAAAGGAGAACAAGACTGGTACGAGAATCTGCTAAGTATGAGATACCGCATATCACATAGTCAGCCTGTGTCCAGCCCATTAGGAAGTGCTCTTCGTGTTGTTGACAGGAACCTACACCATGTCTGTTAATCCTGCCCAGACTGTCAGAAAAGACATAGATCAGGTCACATGTTTCACAAAGGAATCCTAAAGCTGCCCCCTCACAGTTGCCTGAAACTCAGCTCTGCTTGCATGTCCTGGGGACAAAGCAGAAGTTGACTATCCAAAATCCACAGAACATTCTGGAACTACTGCTCTCCCTGCCCAAGCTGTTTCACTTCCCTTTTTAAAAACTAATATCAAGTCTAAGAAAGAAAAAGAGATTCAGGATCTGAGCTTAAAGAGGCAAAAAGCAGGTCGTGCAGACAACTTTGACTTCTGCCCTGATTTGTGGAGGATCTCCTAGCCCCAGTTCCCAGAGTATCTTTAGCTTCCAGGCATTTGCTTGAAATAGGATACTCAGTCAAACCAGTAATTCTGGTCTCTCCATGTTTCCCCTTGTGTACAAGGCATCAAAGGAACAAATAATGTTTAAAACATCAAAATATCTTTATTCCTCTAAAAACAACTATATCATGCACAAAATGAGAAATAAGCGAGAGTAGACTTAGGCAGGAAGGCTGTTATTCAATCTTGAAGGGTCTCCACTGGAATTACTAAGGATAATAACAAAACAACAATAGCAATGTGGGGGCCGGGGGCAATCTCACCCCCTCCACCTTCATCTAAGCCCGTAGACCCAAGGAAGAATTTATATGGAAGCAGGGCCAAGACAGGAGAATGAAGGAATGCCCACATACCGTATGAATAAATAATTAAAAGCTATAAAAATAGGTGAAGAAATAGATAAACAAAATAAATTCTATTTTCCTGCTTTGACAGCTAGACCTTTATTAACAAAGAAGACCAGGCTGCCATTTGGAGTTCCACGTTGACACATGGTGACCCGGGGAGAGCCGCCCCCTGAACTCTGCCCAGCCCTTCTCCATCTCCTGGTTCTATCCAGCACCACAAGCAGCCCAAGGCGCATTTAGGAGTCACCTAGCCCATATATCCAAGTCGTTCAAACTCCCTCTGCCAGTCACACAGACCTAAAAGTGCACAACAGTCTGTAGCCAGGAGGACAAACCCAGGGCAGATGCCCACACAGGCACTGGGGTCAGGCCTGGGGAGGTCAAGAGGCCTGAGTATCTGGGATAGGGTCTCTAAAAAGAGCATAAACTTTATTTATTTATTTTTATTTGAAAAAGAGAGAGAGAGAGCACAAGTTGGGGGAGGGGCAGAGGGAGAAGTAGGCTCCCTGCTGGGAGTAGGCCCCTGATGGGACTTGATCCCAGGACCTTATGATCATGACCTGAGCCAAAGGCAGACGTTTGGTATCTGAGCCCCCCAGCTGCCTCAGAGCACAGACTTCCGACAGGTGTATATCCCCTTGACCTCTCAGACTCCTCGCTCAGTCGATCCCAAGGAAACCAGATGGGACCTGCTGAGTGTGGAGCTCAGGTCAGAGGCACCTCTTGCCTTGTCCCAGGAGCAAAACTGAGGAGACCACAGCCTTCTCAAAATCTCCTCAGACCTTAGTCCCAGGGGTTGTACCACCAGGGAGAGTCCCCCACACCTTCTTCCACGGACATACCGCCTCTGTGGAAATTCCCTGCACTTCAACTTCTTTTAGGTAACACCTCTGATCCCACAACCTCTGCCATAAATCATGAACAAATGTCAAGCAACAGGCTTCTTCTTAACATCACCCTTTTGACATGATTCTTCAGTCTAAAAGTGAAACCCAGATTTCTCATTTTCTCCAAATTCAGAAAATTCGTCTTATTTTCACATTTCACCCTGCTCTGGGGTATTCTGTTCATTTGTTATCTACCTCACGAGATACATACCTCACACAGGCACCATGACCATCTTCAAGTCATTACGCCTCCCTCACTTCCCATGAAAGCAGGAAATCAAGAGACATAAGAAATACTGTGTCGAATGCCTGGTTCCGTCTTTTAAATTAATAATTACTGATCTCCAAATTTACCTCTTTATTTCTGGGCCCTGATTATCTCCTGACCTTATTAGTGTCCCCTTTTCTGTAAGGTTAGTCCTCCCAATAGCCCTAAGACTAAAACCAATTCCGCCCGAACCACAGAAGTTACGGTTCTGGAACGCCTTCCCCGGAGCCCAGGGGGTGCTCCTCACCCCTCTGCACAAAGGCCATCACAGACCCCTCAGGCAGCTGCCTTTGCCGTCAGTCTTATTCTCTCCCTCAGCCACTCCCCGCTGGCTCGGCCCCCTTTCACCAACTCGTGTTAAGTGGCCTCTCCTTTGTCCCTGTCTCTCACGCTCCTGTGTGCGCCCGGCATAACCTCTCTGTTCTAAGTGCCACCTTCTCAGCCAGGACCCATTAAGATCCCTCCTCACAGGCAGTGTCAACTGTCACCAGGCCGAGATACAGGGAAGGCGCTCAGACAGCAGGCTTATTCTCTTTCAAGCAGCCCTTGAATATCTCCTACACGAACACCAGGCCAGTTCTAGAAAGAGTGGAGGGAAAAACAGGGCCAGTTTCGTGAACGTACAGCTTTCCGGGCCATGTGCTTGGTTTAAGGCTCTGCTGTCACTGTCCTAAAACTCTGAAATTTTCTTATAAGTGAAGTGCAAGGGGCCCTGGGGCACGCATGTGAGCAGAGGTGCACACCCACCGCGCCTGTCTGCTTCATTGCCACCGGCTTCACAGTGTGCAGTGCCCCGTGAGGAGCACAGGACCCCCTGCGGCTCTGTCATGTTAGGGAGTCCTGCAGGACTGCACGCAAGCACAGGATAAGCGCTTTCCCTCCGTGGCTGCATAAGTGGGGGTGTGGGCCATGCCTGGGGACCATGCTTTCTATTCCGCCCAGAACTTGCTACAAACGCAGGAAAGCAGTGGGGTTGGAAAAGACCCAAACAACCAAGGGAACTATTATATCTTTTGTTACTCCCGGTACTTCCCTGTACTAACCAAGCACCTACCCTGAAAAAGATGACATCGAAAAAGGGAAAGACAGGGCGACAAATAGCTCCTTTCCTTGTCATCCCTTCTTACTCATCAATAAGCAAAAGGCAGGGTGTTGGTACATGTTGCATATCAAGAAATGGAAACAGTTGGGTTCATATAGTGCATTTCCGCTGTTCTGGTAGGAGCAAAATCCATATGCATGTGTGAACTACAAGACATAGAAATGTACTCTTGTGATTCTGTATACAAGTAAAGTGATCTTATACTTGCATTTGAAACTGGCACTGCACAATATAGACCTGAATGGTAAAATTAATGCTAATAATTTTAAATGTTCATGTCTCCTTACTTAGAAGTGTATTAAATGGCAAATTTAAAACACTATGATAAATTGAAAAAGGAGCTGCAGAAGAAAGGGAAAAAATTATATTTTAGTATTTTTGGCAGTGTATTTTTTTCTTGCTATTTGAACAAAAGACCCTATATTTCTTTTTGGACTGGACCATGCAAGTTACATAGCCATCCCTGGTGAACAGTGAAAACACTGAATGGGACAGAGTCCGGGCTTGAGGGTGTCAGAGCCGGGCCACAGCCCAGCAGTATGTAGACATTTGTCTAAATGTGCTCTTTTACACCAGACCCCATACTCGAACTCCTCCAGTAGGGTCTCATCTCATTCAGAGTGAAAGCCAAAATTCTCGCTGTGGCTCTATACCTCCGACACCTTCCCTGCCCACCTCTCTGACTGCATCCCCCACCTGTCCCCAGCTCTCACAGCTCCAGCCAGGATGGCCTACTTGCATTCTCCCACCTGTCAGGCATTCTCCTGCCCCAGGGCCTTTGCACATATCATCACTTCCCCTAGAATGTTTTTCCCTTCAGCTATCTGGAGCATTCCTCACATTCAGACATCATATCACATGTCACTGTGCCAAAGAAGCCTTCCCTGAGCGCCTCATATAAACAAATAATACTTCATTTACCTTGCTTTATTTTCCTCTTTAGCACTTCTCACGACTGGGCCTATTACATAATGTATTTATTTCTTTATTTAAATTCTTGGTCTCAAGGCGCCTGCCTGGCTCAGTTGGTAGGGCATGCAACTTTTGATTTCAAGGTTGTGAGTTTAAGCCCCACGTTGGGTGTAGAGAGAATATTAATCGATTAGCTAGTTAATTAAATTCTTGGTCTCTTCCACTGGAATGTAAGCTCCGTGAGAGTAGAGACTTGCCAGTTTTATTCCCTACTATACACTCAAACTAGAACACTACACATATCTGTTGGATGAATAAGGCGAATACACTTCCTAGAATCTAAAGTCATTTAGATCGAGATAAGAAAACTTACTTAAATACAGAAACATAAAGCTGGATAAGCTTTCATATTACAAAATAATCTCTCCCATGGATCCACAAATGGTGTTTGATGTCCAAAGTCAGGAGGCATTCTCCTTAGGGAAAAGAAAACCACCCAGCCAGGGCGCCAGGGAGCCTGGGGCTGGGGTATGGACTCTGTCTTTAATGAGCAATGCCATCAAAAGCAATAACTAGAAGCTCCTAAAGCCTCAAGTCCCTTAGCTGTAAAATGCACATGATTTAATAATACCTGCCCTCTTTATCTCACAGGTTTTTGCGTGTGATGAATGAGACCATAAATGTAAACATGGTTTTGCAAAGCTGAAATATTAGGAAACTCTAAGGACCTGTATTTGCCCAGCTGAGTAAGGCGCCAGCGGGACGAAGGGAGGGGCTTTGTGGCGGGGATACCAGGACTGTTGGGCCATTTAGCGAAGACTGGTATTCAGAGACGCAAATGAAAGAGGCAATGCAGAATCTCAGATGCCAGGTCCTTGCTGACCTTTCACACGGCGACCCCCATACGTCTCCCATTTGGCATAAATGTCACTGAGCCCAATTAGAATTAGCCTTTCACATAACATTCAAATTCCTGGACTTCCGAGAACAGCCATATAAGGGAGGAACAGACAGTGCAGATAAGAGGAGAGGAAAGGAGAGGCAAAGGTTACAGAAAAAAATGAAGAGACTTTTGCATTCCGCCCCACAAAGGACAAAATGTTTCAACAAATCCTGCAATTCTGGAAAAGATTTAACTGGAGAGTATTTACCCAAGTGGCCGGCCATTCTCTTTCCCAGCATTTTTATGGGGGGTGTTTTGTTTTGTTTTGTTCTGTTTTAATTAGTTTTTACTTCCAGACCTTATTTTTACTTGTTTTATTTGTTTTGTTTTTACTTACTTGTTTAATTTTTCATTTCCTTTTGCTGCCCTCACTATGTAAGCTGACATATTCCCAGCACCAAAGCCACCCCACGTCCCCCAATTTAGTCTGCTTCGCTATAGAGCAGAATTCGTCACGGCAGGGCACTCGCCTCCGCTAGAATATATTTTTAAAATTCATTTTCATGTTCACAGTGCCCCTGCAAAGATGGCAAAGCCCAGCAAATCAAATGGTGCGTGATTCTTCGTCAGGAAACAGAAGCCTTTTTTAAGGCGCCCTTAGATGCTTTAAACCAACCTTTCTGGTCAAGGGCTCCAGATAACTTAACTGAACAGTGCTGAAATAAAAATAAAAACGCTGTGACATGTAACAAAGAAGGGGGGTAGAAGTGGCTGTCGAAAGTGGGCAGCCTGACAGCGCTCCTGACAGGGAAACCCTGCACTCTATTTTTAAACCAACCTATGTAATTTAGGAGAGAAGTTACCACACCTCCTAATAAAGCTTCTGGGGGCGGCTAGAAGATAAGTTTGCCGTGCTGGAAATGGCACTGCCGCCCACACTGAAGTACGAGCCTGGAGAGTCTGCCTTTTCGCAGCACCAAAAAAAAGAGAAGAGAAGAGAAGAGAAGAGAAGGGAAGGGAAGGGAAGGGAAGGGAAGGGAAGGGAAGGGAAGGGAAGGGAAGGGAAGGGAAGAGAGAGAAGAGAAGAGAAGAGAAGAGAAGAGAAGAGAAGAAAAGAAAGAAGAAAGAAAGAAAGAACGTAGACAGAAAGAAAGAAAACCAAAAGTATGCATTTCCTGAGTAAAATGGAGGAAGCAGCCTCTAAGAAGAGAAAACACAGGGACGCCTGGGTGGCTCAGTCGGTTAAGCATCTGCCTTGCACTCAGGTCATGATGGAACCCCACATGGGGCTCCCCGCTCAGCGAGGAGCCTGCTTCTCCCTGTGCCTCTGCCCCTTCCCCTCTTCATGCACGCTCTCTCTCTCTCTCTCTCTCAGATAAATAAATAAAATCTTAAAAAAAAAAAAAAGAAAGAAAGAAAGAAGAAGAGAAAACACAGAAACTCCTTGTTACTGTTGATAGCAAGCAAGAGATGTGAGGGCCATAGAGTTTAAGTGAGTGACATGGGGAAAAATCAGTAGTGGGTCATAAATAAATGTGGTTGTTGAACATAATTTCAATGAGAAAGATGGAGCAAATAGGACAGCATTTGTACAGTAGTGCCCCTAAGACTCCAATATCTGGTCCTCAGAGAAAGGATGAGGATGGAAATTCACCTCCACGGTGACGGTGCAAAGTGTTCTGTCAGAGAGAAGATAGAATCCCACCCCTCAGCTTTCTAACTGAGTGTGTACTCTTAGTTAATGAACCTCTCCGAGCCTTGGTTTTCCTTCTCTATAAAATGGGACTGATGACATTGTACCTGGCAGGCTTGCTGTATTTAATAAGAGCAACAGTGAAAGGCACACCCTAAACATCTGTCAAGTTAAATTGGTCCAAAGGGCAATTACTATGAGGAAACAGAAGGGGTTTTCTGGGGGCACCTGGCTGACTCAGTTGGAAGAACATGCCACTCCTGATCTCAGGGTTGTGAGTTTGAGCCCCACGTTGGGTGTAGAGATTATTTAAATGAATAAATACTTTTTTAAAAAGGGGGGGTTCTGGGGGATACCACACAGATTCTCCTTGGCCATCAAATAAATGCCCCAACTGCCTCCTCCAACTTCTAGACAGACCAATGCCTGGGCCTGACTTAAGATCTGACTAAGTCAGTAACCACACTCCCAACCCCCCCATTCCAACACCCACTACACACTACACACACACACACACACACACACACTCCCCAGGCCACAGCCAAGAGCACACGCTGTGCTATTGCCTGACCCTGGGTGACCGACCCTGACATGGGCCCCCGAAGGGCAGTTGTTTGACTGAATGGAACCTCTTATTAAAAATTAATTTCTGTCAAACCCGATTACATATGAACACAGCCTCATTGTGATCACTACTGTGATTTCTGGAAACAAACATAGGCTCTACTGTTGCCAAAAGCAAGGGGCAGTTTAGGACAATTCTAAGTCTTGATCTATGAACATGGAGACAAGGCCAGCAGATTCCCTGAGGCTCACAAAGGCATTTGTCCCCCAAGGACAGCCCTCTGCCTCACCCTCTTCCCCCTACTCCACCCCGCCCCACACCCACTCCCTCTCTCCCTGGGGCAAACGTGTAGAGATGGAAAAGCATGCTCCTTAATGCAGATAGACCAGGTACTGAATCCAGAGTCCACCTCTTCTAAGAGCCTGTGTTTGTCCTTTAAGAATTTAGGGTTCCTCCTCAGTAAATATAGGATAATAATGGCAATGCCACCACCTAACCCATAGGGTTGTTGCGGTGGATTAAATGAGACGATATATCGAAAGCACCTAGAACAGAGCGAGCAGGAACTCAAGAAATACGCATCTTACCTCCTGCTGCCACCCTTTCCTGTGCGTTACTTACTGGAATCCTGTCTTCCGCAACGCTTTTTCTACATTTAGGGCACAAACTTGGGGCTGCTGTTTTCTGAAAAGCAATGGGTTGAAGAGAACAGAGCTCTGTGGTTAAAACACTCAAAACCAGATTTATGGGTCCCATAGATCTCTAATAATATTTGTGTTTTCCCCTCTGCATTGATCGTTTCTTCTACTTCCATCTCACGAGATCAAGAAGTGAGAGGTAGAGGTAGAAAGCCCCTTGTGTCCCCCTCTTCTCTACTTTATATAGCTTCACTATTTTTGCCATCAACAACTGTGACCTGGCATTGCGTGGTCTTCTCATGTGACGGAGAGAACCCCAACTTCTGTCCTACTAACTGAGAAAGAATAAAAAGAGTAACAATGTCCAAAGAGATTACAGTGGCAAGTCTGAAAGAGGGCAAGTAGGCAATATGAATCAGATATAAAATGTGTGAGATCATTGACCCAGTCATTCCACTTCCAGGAATTTATCCAAAGGAAATAATTAAGCAAGTGTAAACCAATGGTTTTCATTATACTATTGCTGATCATAGTGAAAAATTGTAAACAAGCTAATGTTCCTTAATAAGAGGTTGATCATATAAACTATTGTACATTCATACAATTGAATACAATGGCATAATTTTTTTCTAAAAAATGAAATAAAGCTGTGCTTAGTGAAATGGAAAGAAATCTCTATAAATTGTTGAAGTTGAAAAAAGTTCGTTGCTGGAAGTATGTGAATATAATCCTGTTTATGTAAAAATACAAAAAGCTCTTATGTATATTTATACAAACATTTGTAAAACTTAAACTATGCTTTGTCAAACTTCTGAGTGGTTATCTCTGGTGGGAGGATTATAAGAGTGCTTTTAAAAATATTTTATAAACCTAGGCATGGTATGAATTTTGTAATTTGAGCCCCTACGCATTTATAGTCACCCAAACAAAATTTTTTTTTTTTAAAGATTTTATTCATTTATTTATGTGACAGAGAGACAGCCAGCGAGAGAGGGAACACAGCAGGGGAGTGGGAGAGGAAGAAGCAGGCTCACAGCGGAGGAGCCCGATGTGGGACTCGATCCCGGTACGCCGGGATCACGCCCTGAGCCGAAGGCAGACGCTTTAACGACTGCGCTACCCAGGCGCCCCCTCCCAAACAAAATTTTTAAACGTTTTGTTTTTTTCAGGGTGTTACAAGTTTTAACCTTTCTCATCTGGAAAATAAAAGTGAGAGTATGCACTTAATTAGAGAGCAAAAATTGACAGAATTAAAGGGAGAGATAGACAATTCACCAATCAAGTAGCAAATCTGAGCATACCTCTCTCGGTAATTAATAGACCAACTAGACAAAAATGTCAGTAAGATATAGAAGATCAGAACACCATCAACTGTGTTGAACTAGTTGATATTTATAAGACACTATACCCAACAATTGCAGAAAACACACACTCTTTGAGTGTATACAGTATGTTCACCAAGATAAACCACATGGTAGGCCATAAAATGAGTCTAGTTTTTTTAAAGTTTGAAATTATATGAAGTATATTCTCTGACCACAGTGGAGGTAAATTAGAAATCAATAACAAATCATCTAGGAAAATCCCAAATGTTGGGAAATCAAGGAACACACTTCTAAGTAATCCATAGGTCTGAGAAGAATTTACAAGGGAAATTAGAAAATATTTTAAGCATAATTAAAATAAAAACAGAACTTATAAAACTTTGTGGGATGCAGCTAAAACAGTGACTAGAGGGAAAGTTATAGCTTTGAATGTTTATGTAAAATAAAGTCTAAAATCAATAATCTCGAGTTCCTACATTAGAAGCCAGAAAAAGAAGTACAAAGTAAATCCAAAGTAAGTAGTAGGGAGGAAACGATTCAAATAAGAGCAGAAATCAAAGAAATGCAAAACAGACAAAAGAAAAAATTAATACAATAGAAAGACTGGATGAAGATCTCTAAGATCCCCCTTTTCCAAAAAGTTATGTAATTCTATGTGCCTTTAAGATATCAGATTCCCAAAGACTTTCTTCCTATCTCTGGGTGACCCATCATTCTATTTTGAAAGCATTCATTGATTGGCATGTTTGTCCTGGGCAAAACCCATATAAGACTCACATACTGTTTGTACCCCCCAGAACATAAGCAAGGCTATGTATATCTATTTAATGAAATGTAGTCACCCAGACTCTTTACAAACACGCACATTATAAATATTTATTAAAGATCTACAAAGTGTGTGACACTCTGTTTTACATATGCATTGCATTAATTCATATGCACCACAGTCCTATTTGTTCATGCATTCTAAAATATTTACTGAGCACCTGGTATGTACCAAGCACTATTCTAGGTGATGGGTTAATGAGTGGAGGAAATGGAGTTTCAGAGAAGTTAAGTAGCTCAGCATTGGAGAGGATTAGTTGAACAAAGATTCTCAACCCATCTCAAAGACTAGTTTTCAACTATACTGCATGAAAAGACACTAAAACGCCAAGATGAAGTGACACAGTTGAACCAACGTTTATAATAGAATCTGAGGTACTATTCAATGGAAATAAAGGCAAATTGCCATGGGAGCATGTTCAAATCTACTGAAGGAATTCAGAAAGCTTCCCAGAGAAAGTGGCATTTGAGATGAGACTTGAAAGAGGAGGAGAAGTTTGCCAAGAAGGCTGGCAAACACATCCACACATTTCGGCTACACAATAACCCTGGAGGGTGGCCATTATGGCTCTTTCATGGATGAGAAGACTGAGGTCAAGATCACTGAAAGGACTTGCTCAGGCTCAGACAGTCACTACGGTATATGCCAGGTTCCGTGCCAAGCACCTCACAGCCATTGGTCTTCGGACAACCTGTGGTTCAGAAACCCCTCCCCGCCGCCCCCACCCACCCAATAACACTGTTGCCGCTGGGTCTCGCCTAGGGTTTGGCAACATCCTGTTCCTTAGCAGTGAAGCTGGGCTACACTCCCAGCTCAGCCTGACTCCCCAGGTCAGTAAGACTTTTCTGAATTATGAGTCCAAAGTCCTGGATTCTAAGGAGAAGAGGGACTTGAGGAAAGAAAGGGAGAAAATTTTTATTTACGTAGATGTCAAGAATCTTGTTCTTCCCACCAAAATAAATCATAGGTGTACCTGAAATAAAATCATAAAATCCTAAAAAATCCCTTCAAGTTAGGGAATAGACTCCAAAATGTTAAAAAAAAAAAAACAAAAAAAACAAAAAACTCTTTGCTTAAACCTCCCTTCTCCCCAGCACCTCCCTTCAAGCTGATTTACTCACACTCCTTAAACTAAGTCAGGGACTGGCCCAACTCTAGTTTCCCTTGGAAGGCGAGACTTGAAGCTGCCTGAGCTTCCTGTCTTTTTGTGACCTTCTGATGACCTGGGAGTTCTCCCCCACCCCCACGCTTTGGTTAAGGCCACTCTGGGCCTCCAATCTACACATCAGTGGGATTTATTTTTCCTTTTGCTTTAATGGTTCCTCAGAACCATACTCATTTAGCAAGCCCACCCATTTCCTTTCTTGTTTCTCTGGCCTTCAGAGGTTATGACCCACCTCTCCTCCGAGCAGGCAGGCTCCTTGGAGGCCCATGGTGATTGATTGATTTGCAGTTCTCCCTATGTTTTATTTGGTTGGTTTGGTTGCTTTGTTTTGTTTTTCCTTCTCCTGTGGGGTAATAAGCCAAACTGTGTTTTCCTTTCACTGTCTTACGACTTCGGGTGACAGCTAGTAATCCTTTGACTTCTCTTCCTATGTGAGCCTTTGTTTTTTAGTTTAATTATAGGCCTCCCTGCACCAGACAATCAGGGATTAAATGGGACTATGCTTAGGCTGAAGAAATCATCTTGAAAATCAGAACCAATACAGGCATCATGTTATTACATTAACATTACTAGGCCCCAACATCTGAAGAGAAAATATTCTGGGGGGCACCTGGCTGGCCCAGTCAACAGAGCATGCGACTCTTGATCTCAGGGCTGTAAATTCGAGTCTCACATGGGTTGTAGAGATTACTTTAAAAAGTAAGATCTTTAAAAATATGTATCTTTTTTGAAAAGAAAGAAAGAAGAGGAAAAAGAAATGTTTGACTCAGTTGGCACAAGCATGTAGCCTTCCTATCCACCGTCACAGGGGTCAGGAAAAGCCTTTGCTGAGCTGGAAAACCACCAGCAGCAAAACTCTGAGATTCTGAAACACAACTCTACAAAATGCCAAGTGTATTTGGCATAAAAGAAATACACCGCCCAGAAAGTTTTGTCGTTGTGTAAAAAATTCTATAAATGAAATAAACTACAAAGAATACATGTAACAAATTTTATAATGAGCTTTCAAAAGCCTGACATTTCTCAGGGGTTTCTAAAGTAATCAAATGTCCCACATGGTAGCATCCATTTCTTTTTTTTTTTTTTTTTTTTCGCATTAAAAAAAAAAATGTTTTCCTGTTGGTTTATAAAAAGGTAGCATCCATTTCTATAGATCTGAGTTTCTGCTCTGAAATGATGTAATCTTCTATCTGGGGCAGCTTATCGTGATCTTCCCCAAATGATCAAGAAAGCAAATTCAGCCTCGTCTCTTCCGTTCCTAGTAGAACACGCCATGCGGGGCTGCACGTTAGTATCCGTCAACCAGGAAATAGTTAGTAAACAGCATTTGCTCTCCATTTATTCTGAGTTTACTTTAAGAAGCCACTTATCTCTTTTAGAAGGACTTCCCTTGCCAATCACCTTTTGGAAAAAGCCTGGGAGAGACACTCCCTGAGGACGTGCAGAATCCTAGTTCAATGGATTGTTTGGCAGAAATAAACAACAAAAGCATCGACATCTTGGGATCTTCCCTTTTCCTTCCAAAGGCAATCATTGTTTTTAGGGCAACTGAAACACATGTGCAGGTGTGCACGCAAGAACACGCATATGCACAAGCACACAGGTCCATGCACACACGCAAATACACATTGCAATGTCCCCTCTGATACATTCTTAGACACATGACCACCATTTCTTCCCTAACGACGGCTTATGCTAAAACACCTAAAATAAATAATAATTTGAGGGGCAGAAAGGCCCTTAAAAGTCACATTGTTCAACAGTTCATTTTGCAAATGATAAAGCTGAGGCCCAGATATGTTAAATTTCTTCCAAAGAATTTCTATTCCCTGAGAAATTTTGAGGTAAGATTCGAGTTTTTCCTTTTCTGATCTCTCTCAGTCAGAAGATCAAAGGCTCTGAGGCCAGATCAGCCTGGGTTCAAATCCTGGATTTACCATTTACTGCCTTAGTGATCTAAGGTAAATTAATTTGTCTAAGCCTCCATCTTCCCAACTACAAAATGGAGATGATAACGTTAGGACGGATGCAGAATTTACCACTGTAAAGAGTTTTGTTTTGTTTTGTTTTAGCTCCTCTTATTTGCCTAAAAAGAGTCTCCCAAAAGAATTCAATGGTCATAAATGTCCGTGCGGAAGGTTTCACAACCAGGAAAGATTGATTCCTATCGCTGGAGAGAAGTCAGCAGCAAGATAAGAAACCACCTAAACAGACCTTGTCACAAAATTATCATACCTCCCATCTATTCGCCTAAGGGCCCATTTATTTTCCTAAAAGTCATTTGCTTCCTCTAAGGGCCCTTCCCCTTCTCCCCTTCCCCTATTAAGATGGTAATTCTAACTACTTTCTTGAGTCCTACTTTTCTGTGAATTCCTGCAAACATAAGTGATTAAGAGTTTGTCTTTTCTGGGGAGCCTACATGGCTCAGTTGGTTAAGTGTCTACCTTGGGCTCAGGTGATGATCCCGGGATCCTGGGATTGAGCTCCCCCATGTCAGGAAGCCCACTTCTCCCTCTCCCTCTGCCCCTCCTCCCCCCCACTTGTGTTCTCTCTCTCTGTCTCTCAAATAAATGTGTAAGGTCCTTTAAAAAAAAAACAAAAACAAAAAACGTACAACTAAGAGTTTGTCTTTTCTCTTGCCAATCTGTTTCTGGTCAGTTTAATCTGCAGGTCTCTGATTATTAAACCTAAGAGATTAGAGAAAAAGTTTTCCCTCCCCAACTGAGCTACTAATAATGAGGAAGACACTGTTTAAAGAGCATTTAGTGTCTCAATTCATTTTTTCCCCACCACATTCTTATATTATTTCAATTTTAGAGATAAGAATACTAAGGCGTAAAGAGGTTAACCCACTTGCTTCAAGTCACACAGCTAGCCAGTGGTGGAGTCAGGATTTGAAGTTAGCAGCCGAGCCCCGGAGCCCTCTCACTTAAGCTCTACCTCACAAGAGGGTACCAAAGATTACAGGAGAAAATCTGTGTATAGCGTCCAACCAATTCTTACTATGAGAAAAATGTGATGTGTCCATGTGCTGTTGATGAACCTGGAGCACTTCCTGTCTTTCATCAAGAGGTTAGGGCAGAACAAGGAATCTAATCTACAAGGAATATTAACTATTTTGTATTTCAATTAACTATCACTGGACAGTCAGTGTGGAGGGTTCGGAGTTCCTGAAGAAGGACAAGGACAAGAGAGTCAGCGGATAAAACTTTGTTAGGATTGTCCAGAACCACCCAACGGAACCCAACATTCCAGTGACTAAAAAAGTGTGGGTTTTGTTTTGTTTTCTTGTTTTACCACAGAATAGGAGTATTTGTCTCGACCCTAATATAACTTGGAGGAAGTATGCCACAGACTCCCTGAACCCTGATTCCTTGCTTGTCAGCAATCTTGCGATGGCGAATTCAGCTCTCTGTGTACCCTCATCCTGGGAAGGGAGTGGCCCGTGAAAGGAGAGATACCCACATCACTGGAGATGGGTGGACAGCAGATGTTAAGAACCTGAGCTTTTGAAGTAAACAGACCTATGAACAAATACCAGCTTCTCCACAACTTACCTGGGGACCCTTTGGCAAGTTACTTCATTTAAACTCTGAATTTCTGTACGAAATCGATCTGCTAGGATAGTTGGGCCAGCCTCACAGTAACAGCTCAACTCATATTCTCTGGTAAATTTATAAATTGGCTCTATGATTTGTCAGCCACTGGCAGGAAGTCTTCCATGATTCTTTCCTCCCCCATGCAGAAAAGCCATTCCCCAGCACCCCTGAATTCCTGCAGTACTTCTTCTCCATTTCTTTTGGGGAAATAGGTGACATGGCTTTCTATGTGCCTCAGACAGTGCTCAGAACTTTATGTGCATTTTTTCATATAATCCCGATAACACTATGAGGTTAGTACTACTATTATTCCCATTTTTTCACAGATGAGAAGAGGAAAAATTTAATGAAGTCAAGAACCTGGTCAGGGTGCCTGGGGGGTGGCTCAGTCAGTTAAGCACCGGACTGTTGGTTTCAGCTCAGGTCATGAGCCAACTTAAAAATAAATAAATAAATAAATAAATAAATAAATAAATATTTAAATTCTTTTTAAACTCGTAATTGTTTTTGCCAAGAAGCTAGAAGAGGCTTCAAGATGTGAAATTTGGGGCAGAGATTAGTGAGAATTCCCAAATTTCCTTATAGGAAGGGTTTGGGAATAACAATTTCTTTGCAATTGAGGTGGAGGGGAAGGGAAGGGCAAGGGCTTTCTTTAAATTAGCATAAAGCTGTATTTTCATAGGAGGCTCCCTACTTTTTAATCAGGTTCCAGTGTTATTTGTGGACTGCCAATGGATACTATAGGGGCACACTAAAGGGATAATTGGTCTTGTGTTTGAGGACATATTTTTAAATGTGTATTCCATGAATCTGTGTGTGGACCAGTCTTGCTTATCACTTTTAAAAGTGATTTAAACAACAATAAAGAGAAGTCTCAAATTTGTAAAAGACACCAAGATTTTCTGGCAATTGCAAAACCAACCTGACAAGAATAAACATGAAGAAGATCTCACGGAGCTGTGTGAGTGGGCAGAGAATATTTACGCGCAGTGGAGGCGGTTCACGTAATGCCAAGAGGAAAAGGGAACCCACCTTGTTCTCGGGAGAGCAAGGCTTCTGAGTGCAGACGTGATCCAGGAAGAGGATGATGGCATCATTGCAAACCATTCCCTGAAGAAGTCGGTCCAAAGCATTGTGGCAGTTACAAAAGCAAGCATCATCAGGAAGGATGTTAAAAACAAAATAGAAAGCACAGTGTTACGAGTGCTCGCACACACGCACACACAGAGACACGCGGAGACACCAGAATTCATCTGCTCCAGAGGCTCTGGGTAGAGTTCCAGTCATTCAACCTCAAAAATGTCATAGCGAAACTGGAACATGTCCAAAGAAGGTCACTCAAAAGTATTAAGGTTTGTAAAGACACCAGAGAAACTTTAAAACCCTTCAGCCTGAAAAGACAAAATATGAGAGTTGGTGGGCCAGAGTCTAGAAAATCACAGAGGGTGCTGATAGAGTGAACACAGACTGTGACAAGGCCGACTTAGAAGCCCTGGTGAAATTAAAATAAAGTATTTTTAGGGCAATTTATGTTTTCCAATGCTACTTTATAGAGCAGGTAATAAACTAGGGGGTGGGAAACCCATAACTCTTAAGAGAGCCTATAGTAGTGAGAGCGTAATAAATTCTGATGCAGTTATAACTAAACTATATACTCAACCTTTTGATGTCCATGTTATGAAAGACATCCAGCAAGCTCCCTTTCATGCTGTCCTTTGCAGACCCCCAAAGAGAGGACATGCTAGACAAAATTAACTACTGGTTTAATACATACAGCCTATCTGGTAATTCCCAAACTGATGAGTCAAAAGAATCAATCAGCTGTGGATCTTTGAAAACAAAACCAAGCCAAACCAAACCAAAACAAAAACCAGACTCCCAGGTCTAATTCGGTAGATCTGGAACTTCGCAACTCTAAGAGAAAAATTCTTTCCGTGAAAAAATCCAGAGTGTAATCTGATTGGCTGGATTTGAATCATGTCTCATCCCTGAACCAATCACTGAGAGGGGAAAATGAGACCCTCTTCTTGCCCTGGCCTGGATCCTGTATCCGCCGCTCTGGTGGGAGTAAGGTTCTCCCCCGGGGGGAAAAAGTGGGTAACAAACATTCAGCCTCCCCTTCTTCCCAAGTAACAGAACCTCAGTTATATTAGGGGAAGTAGATGCCTAACTAAACATGTATATTCCTCAGACTCCATAACTAGGGCCATGTGGCTAATTCTGGCCACTGAGTACATAGAATATGGGTCTGGTATAGGATTTCCAGGAAGCTTCTTTAAGGGAACTGACTCTGCAGAGAAGTGCTCTCTCTTTCTTTCCTCCTTCCTCCTTCCTCCTGACAGGAATGTGAATATGATGACTAGCATGTAGCCCCCATCTTGTGGCTGTGGCAACCAAAGCTAGAATAAGCTTGAGTTTCAAATGATCCCATGCAGTTGTCCTACCAGGCCAGGATTCCCCACCTCCTGACTTTGACAGAAGACAATAAACCCGCATTAGTTTTGATGGTTTTTTTTTAGTTTTTATTCCCTATTTTAGGCTTCTGAACCTAATTCTCCATGAAACTGTAGGATTCTGTCACCAGATGTGTGATACCGCGATTAATAAGGCACATTGGTCTCTGTCCCAGTTCCTGACACAGGACCCCTGAAACCCTTGTAATTTTCTGGGTAACAGAAAAACCTCTTTCTAATGAGGTGACTCTGGGTGGGCTCCTGGTTGGCTGCTGGGTGAAGGCTGCTCCCTGGAAGGAACGAGTCATGATTAGAAGCTTAGAATTTTTAGCTCTACCTCCCGTTCCCCTGACAAGGGAGAAGGGCAAAAAAAGAAAAAAAAATGGAGTTAATGATCCGTCGTGCCGGTGTGATGAAGCCTCCGTAAGAAAATTTCAATAGTTAAGGGTTCAGAGAGCTTCCAGGTAGGTGAACACATCCCTGCCAGGAGTATGACACATCCCAGCTGCAATGGTTACAGAAGCTTCTACACTCAGGACCCTTCCAGATCTTGCCCTATTTCTTCATCTGGTTGTGTAGTTCTTCATTTGTCTGTATCTTTTAACATATCCTTTCATAGCTTGTAAACATAAGTGTTCCCCTGAGTTCTGTGAGCTGTCCTAGCAAATTAATGAAACCTGAGGAGAGGGCAATGGGCACCTCTGATTTGTAGCCGAGTTGGACAGAAGTTGTGTGTAACCTGGGGACCTGCTACTTGCTGTTCACATCTGAAGTAGGGTGGCAGCAGTCTTGGGGGACTGAGAGCTTAACCCGTGGGATCAAACACCATCTCCAGGGTAGATGGTGTTAGAATTGAATTAAATTGTAGGACACCCAGCTGGCATCAGAGAGAATTGCTTTATGTGGGAAAATCTCCACACATTTAGTGACCGAAGTGTCTAAAGTGAAGTGTTCTGTGTGAGTAGTCAAGGAGACACATAGAAGACTCACGGGAAGGAAGAACTGCAGTGTTTCCAGTTCCAGATGTAACTGAGAGGCTAGGCTGACCAAAACCCCAAGTATTTCTACACTCTGCAAATTCTCCTTAAATGTCATCCCCCATAGCCCTGAGCATTCCGATGTTTTGCTCTCTGTTCCATACTTTGAAAAATACTTTCGCTAGGCTACATGAAGAATTTGTCTTATACTCTTCCAAAGCTAGGCTCAATTCATCACCTACAGCTCTGGCATTCTTTTCTCTTCTCTGTGAAAAACCACCCTCTTCCAAACTTTTCAAAATTTAGTCTGCCCCAAAGCACTTCTACACCAGCCCCACTTTAGTCTAAATCATCAAACATAGCTATCTTTTCAACTCAATGTCTCTGACTCTGTTTCCATGTGTATTAAATAGATTCAATCAATAGTTTTCACACATTTTTAGCTACAAGTCCCTCGATTCAAAAACCACGGGCCTCTAAGACATCCACGTAAGCTTTTGCAGGTTGGCCATGCATTTTTGTCACTGTCTTTTTGACTGGCGCCTTTTAGAATTGTACAGGGTACAACCTGCCCCAAATGCAGCTACCCCCTTCCCTGAGGAGGAACAGAGGAACAAAGTTTGAAAAGCATTGAACTGATATTTTCAATACATATAATCAATACAAGACCCGTCTTTAGAATATCAGAGCACTCCTCATATCGATTCAAAAAACCCATAAATACCTCCATTGAAAACTTGGCAAGAGATTTGAATAGGCGCTATGCAAAATAAAATATCCTTTGGCCAATCCGCAGAAGACAAGGTCTCACCCTCTTGACGAATCAGATGATGGAAATCATAATAAATAATCATTTCACATCCACCAGATAAGCAAAAACTAAAAAGTCTGACACTATCAAGTGTTGACAAAAATATGGAATGCTATGGCAATTCAGATACTGTTGGTGGTAACGTGAATTGGCACAACCACCTTGAAAACAGTTCGTCATTATCTGAAGTTGGGGATCTACACAGTCTATACCTATTTTACTTCCTTTCTACCCCAGGGAAACATATGCATATGTACATCATTGGGCTATGTGCACCAAAGTCTTAGCAGTATTGCTCAAAATAGTTAATGGAAAAAACCCAAATGTCTATCAAAGGAAGATGGTCTACTACAGTGGAATGCGATGAAATACAGTAGAGTGCTATTTTGCTTGAAAACAATGAACTATCACCGTGCTTGATAACTTTGGTGGATCTATCTTGAACATAACATTTTCTCTGCCAAAATGAAAACATTGACATTCTTTTTGAAAACTATCTTTTATTCTATTTTATGGATCAATCTTAAGGATTATTTTGATGATATTGCTCTGTTGTGAAAGTTAGAGGCGGATGAAAAAAGGGCTAGATTGGAAAAATAATTTTAGCAGTTGTTGACAAATATAATGTTTTTAAGATGGGGTCCTGAGACTAATTTAGGACCTCACTATTGCTTCTTACGGTTTTACATTCAAAGAGTTTCCATGTAGGATGTGGCCGACTGTGTTTTCCCCAAATGGCTGCAACAGTACTTCCCATCCCATGTTCTCTTCCAGAATCTTGCCCCTTCTTCATCTCCTCCTTTTGAATGGAGGTAGATCTTGGCATACAGCAGAAGTAACTTCTGAGCCTAGGTTCTAAAAGTCAATACAGTTTCCACCTGGCTCTCACCGTTGGGAGTTTCACCTACAGAACTCGGACACCGTACTGTGAGAAAATTTAGGCCACATGGAGAAGAACCGGAGTCCCTGGCCCTAGCCCCTGGCTGAGCTCCCAGCTGACAGCCAGCACCAACTTGCCAGCCATGGGAGAGAGCCATCTTGGAAATGGAGCCTCTGGCCCACAGTCAAGCTGCTGTAGATAATAAGATGCTGAACAGAGATCAGCCTTCCCTGCAGAGTTCTGCTCAAATGCAGACTTAGGAACAAAATAAATGAGTGTCATGATTTGAAGCCACTAAGTTTTGGGGTGGTTTGTTACAGAGCAATAATAACCAACGCATAAGGTAAAGGGGCATTCCTGCTAAGGGGCACCTTAGTGGCTCAGTCAGTTAGCTGTAATTGTCCTGGGAGCTATGTGTTCCCCCAACCCCCCTTCTTTGCCCTCTCCTCTTTCTTTCTTCCTTCTCCTGTTCATATTTGCTGTAGGAATTAAACTGGATCTCATGAAAAATCCTTAATCTAATAAATAATTAGGCTGTATCCAAAAGCAGGAAAGAGGGAATTCTAGCTTAGAAGAAGCAACTTTTTTCAGATTTGCTTGATGCTTTTTAGGATGTTATCAAATGATGAATGATATTTTCTCTTTCTTCTTTTGTGTGACCGAGGGTTCATTTTTGAAGATACAGTGGTCCAAAACTTCTCCTTGTATATATCTTCTTTGGAGATATATACATTCTTGAAAGGTATTTTCCATGACAAAACAGGGAGGGCCAGATTGCATACATGTGGCCTATTAATCCTCCCCTGTTATTTTGACTATTGCAGCGTGTAGGGACATACAAGGACCTGCCCCAGAGTTCCTTGGGGGTTCTGCTCTGATTTGGGGCACTAGCAGAGAGATTAAGCCATCACACTTAGAAGTATTACATTGCCGAGGTGCCTGGGGTGACTCAGTCGGTTAAGCATCTGACTCTTGATTTTGGCTCAGGTAATGATCTCAGGGTTGTGAGATCGAGCCCTGTGTTGGCTGTGTGCTGAGTGTGGAGTCTGCTTGCCATTCTCTCTCTTTCTCTCCCTCTGCCCCTCCCTGCCCCCTCCCTCAAAAAAAAAAAAAAAGGAAAAAAAGAAAATGAGATTGCCTTCAGCCTTCAAGGGCTTGGTAAGTCTTCCATTGCCTTTATTTCAACCTTGTTTTCATCAAATCAGTACAGCACAGATCAAGGCCTGGATAAATATTTGTGAATTGTTTGAACTTTGTTCTGTGCCCCTAAATACTCTTAGGAAATCAGTTTTGGACTTTAAAGAAGTTTGAAGATCCCATCACCAGAACTAGACTGATTCAGGGCCAATTGCGGTAAGAACACAAGAGGAATAAGGGTATTTGAAAGTCTGCAGGATCTTTTGAAAAATGATTATTACTGTGTGAGCACCTGCAAGCAAATTTATACCCAAAGTAATTCTTTTGAAGCTGTTTAATCCAAAGAATGATTTCTAAGATGAATTTTCAAGAATACTTAACAGTAATCTGCCCTTATTGTGTTTCACATCTCCACTGGTTTCTAATTTGCCTCTTGTAGTCTGCAGACCTTGCTGTATGTTCTCTCCCTCTCTCGCTACCTCCTTCCTTGTCTCTTCTGCCTCTTTCCCCCTCTCCCTGTCTCTCTCTCTCCCTCTCCCCTCTTCCTCTCTGTCTCCCCCCCCTCTCCCCCCACCCTCTCTCTCTCTTCTTCTCCCTCTCTGTCTCGGTCTCTGTCTCTCTCTCTCTCTCTCCCTCTGTGTGTGTGTGTGTCTGTGTGTGTGTGTGTGTGTGTGTGTCTCTCTCTCTCTCTCCTCCCAAACCAGCTTTCCCCCGGGAAGAATCAGAGTGAGGAAGTGAATTTCTTTGGGGTCAGTTCACTGTGTAATCCTGAAAGGGTACATGGGCGGGGGGGTCTGGGCCAGCTAGACAGCAGGCTATCCACGCTAGAGATCCTTAGGAAAATCAGTTTTGTAATTTCTGTGCTCATGGGCCCCAAGATAGGGCAAATTCTCCAGGGAGAGAGAAGACCGAAGCCTCCAGGCGGACGCAGCATCTCTGGTGACACATCCGCGGGGGGCCCCGTGGCTCCCTCATGATTGAGCTGTTGAAGTTGGGTGTGATTTGGCAGGTCACTTAATCTCTGCTTCCTCCACTTCCTCAGCTGTAAAGTGGGGTCACCACTTCCCCGTCGACATTAGGAGACCTTGTGAAGACGAGCAAAGACTGCTGTTTATAACAAGAAAAGCTGAAGCTTCAAAGTTCCGTTCTACCACTTCCCATTAGTTGACTTTGGCGCTGTTGGTCTCTCTGGGTCTCAGTTTCCCCACTGCAGTATAAGGGTGATAGTAGGAACCACCCCACAGGGCCGTTCTGAGGGTGAAATGAGCTGATATTGGACTCGAAGTAGCGTATGATAAATGTCACTTGTTCTGCCTGCTCTGTACCTCATTTTATCATCAAACAAGTGTCGCCAATCCATGACCAGAAGGCTCAAATTAGAAGAGAATCCTAGAATGAAAGGGGAAGGCTCTCATTTTACAGACAAGAAAGAAGAAATTAGTGAGGCTGGGTGACTGGCCCAGGGCTATCCAGTGCCTGAGTGAGAAAGCAAGAGTCAAGAGTTCAGGGCTCTTAATTGTTGGGTTAGGGGGCCAGTCTCCAATTTTCACTCCTTTGGAAGCTGTGCTGATCTTTCTATCCCCAAATAACCCTTTCGTGGTCTGATTTTAACCTCAAGACTAGTTGGTCCCATGAACCAGCGCATTCCCTAAGTCTCCTAGAGCCCCATGAATCCTGAAGATAACCTCCTCTCTGGAAAGGCACCCCCAGCCCCTGCGGGAGGCCAAGAAAGGTAAGGCTTTCTCCTGAAGGAGAGACCTCAGGAGGCCGCTAACGGGGACAGCAGGTGAGGAGGGGGGCCGGGGAGCTGCAGCTGCTGGCTGGCAAAGGTTGCCCTAGTAACCATGCAGGCTCCATTCAGGAAGCGAGCCCAACTCCAAGACACAAACTGATCGCCTTCCCCAGCTCCTGCAAGCACAAAGGAGCCAAAGGGATGGAGGTAAGGCCAGGAGAAAGGCAGGCGCAGGGCGAGGTGGGGGCCCATGCTGTCAGTTACAACCTTCCACCTTCCACAGAAGAAAAAGAAAGCAAGAGAATAGCTCTTTGAATCTTCTGGCCTGAGTGAACCATAAAAATTACCCATTTAATATGAGTCCTTTTGTGGCCATAGAGGGAAGCAGGCACCCCTCTGTTACCAGCCTTATGAAACAATATGCCAGAAGGTGGGGGGGGGAGAAATCCCAAACACTGCAACTTTATGGGGGCCCTAAACTCTTCTTGCTCCCGCTCCTTTATTCAGGCTGATGACAAAGACCATTTGCTACCAATTTATTGGAAACTTTTTTTTTCCACAGCTTGAGCTGCTTAAATGCGGGGAGCTCCTTCTCCCCAAATCGCTGTCAGACACTTGCTGAATGGGCCAGGCTCAATTATGCTCCCTCCACAGGTTCAGCTCACACTGTGACCCTGCATGGCTTCCTGCTATTCATGTGTTACTTCCCCTTTGTGGTAATGGCTTGTGGCACTTGGCCAGAAAACATTATTAATTTCAGAAGTGGACTGACAAACAACAAACCCGCAGTGAAACGAGAGGAAGTGCTGGGGAGGCCAGCTGTCGGCTGGAGCAGAGCAGTAGGAACTCAGTGCATGCAGGTTCCAGGAGGAAAGGAGAGGATAATCCACAAAGAGGAAATGCACTAAAATTATCCACCGCCCAGAGTAAAGAAAAAAGGAAAGAAAAAAAGAAAGAGAAAAGAAATCAGAGAAAAGAAACGGGGGGGGGGGGGAGCACGCAGCTACTTGAGCTGCAGCTGGGCAGGAAATTGCTAACGCTGCTTGCAAATCCCTACTTTGAACAGGCAGTTTAGGGAATGCCAGGAGCGGAAACCGTTCAGAACTGGATTAACACGAGCCAAGTTGAACTGCAACCCACTTCTCCTTTCTAAGCTCTGGCTGACTTGGGGCACCCAAATGGGAAAGACTGAGTTGGTATTTTTCTGCACCGTTTCTCTGTTTGCTTTTTATACATGCCTAGTTGCTCAAAGTCGCTCTGGACGGTTTGATATGATTGCTCTGAAATCAGAGCCCGTAGATCACCAAACCATCCCAACATGTGCCCCGTGGGGGAAAAGCTCCTCTTTCTCCTCGAGGCAGGTAAAGAGACTAAGTTCATTTGAAAAGAGCCTGAAATGTAGGTATGTTCTGATTCTTTTGATTTCATCCACCTGCCTTTTATTTTGGTTTGTGTATTTTTACCCTTGGGACAAGGAGAGGGGATGTCCCAAGGAAAATGACAGGGTATTAAGCCTTTACCTTGAAAGGAACTGTTTAAAATAACCTCAACATAAGGTTCAATAGTGCTTTCTGGCCCACATTCTAAACCAGTGAAGCACAAAGCACATTAGAACGGGACTGGCAAAGTGTGATCTCAAGTGCCAATATGAAATTTTAAAGCCCACATCCAGGCTCAGTGAGCTTAGCTCTGCCTTGCCACGTATATGAGAAAGGCAAGGGGGGGGGGTCATCATTCTGTATTCATTTGGTATTCCACCACCAGGATAATTTGCAGGTGGAATGGCCACGGGAACAAACTTGAAAGAAAATTATCCCTATGTCCTCCCTGGCATGTGTATTACTGAGTAGAAGACCCTGGCAGGGAAGGAGAGAGGTTAACACTGCGAGTGTCTTCTTACTCCGGTATCCCCCGTTCTGACCAGTCACGAACAGCCAAACCCCGTACCTGAGCAAGGGGTACTATAGGGCTTGTTTCTCTTCAAGAGCATTACTAGTTTCTTAAAGAAGCCAGAACTGTCTTTGTAAAGTATTGTTGGGACACATAATACAGGCAGTTCATTCTACGATGTCATCTTTATTTGAAGCAAAAGATTAATTTCATAAACTACACCTGAAAAACATTCCTGGGGTTGCTAAAACCATGGGAACTCTGACCTGCTGTTCCTACAGGACTTTACAAGCCGCTGGCGCTCCCCCACTCAAAGATTCCTTATAAGTATCATTTCACATGTAGGTACAATGAAGGAGAGATTAAAAAAAAATACACATTCAATAGCCAAAATAGTTATTTATTAATAATTTAAGGTTTTACATTCTTATAATAAATTTCAGCTCAAAACTTTACACCATGAACCTATGGAGCAACCTGACTCTCCCTTTTCACAATCATATGCACTTACTTCACCCATCAGACGGGGACCCATGCTCTCACACACACTTCCAGTTTTATACAAATTTTTTTTAAAAAGGAAAGAAACCAACCCAAAGTATTGCATTTGAGGTGACACTCCCTGAAGAATTTTGTACAGAGGTAATAAACTGTTTAGCACAGCTGAAGTTTAAGAAAAAAAAAAAAAAGTGAGCCCATGATTTTGGTGTCTTTCCAAGATATCCCCTTTGAGACAACACAAGCCAAAATATTTACAAAGGTAAGGCATAGTCAAACTACATTAAGAGGAAAAAAAAAATCACAAGGAAGATATATGAAAGAGATTAAAGGCTGCACCATACCAAGGTCTCAGTGATAACAGTGTCCATGAAAATGTCGTTCAGAGTTGGTGAAGTCGAGCATGCTGCAAATATATCCTTTGGATTAGAAAAGAGCAAACGTTTCTATTTTTTTGTTTTGTTTTGTTTTAAGAAGTGGCATACTGCTCTTTCTCCCTTTGGATGATTTCTTTTAAACCCATCAAAGAAAAAACAAACACAGTTCAAACAAACACTGTCAAGTGATTTAAGATCAAATATTTACAATAATCAAATGGAGTATCAGATTAATTTTATTTATTATTATTTATTTTTGTTTTGTATTTTTTATTTTTTGCGAACTGATACTACAAATACAGAGCTGAAACCTCTCTTTGGCTCCTCTATATGCAAAATTGAATCAGTCTTCACTGAAGACAATATAGAGTCAGTTCCAGATGCAAAAGGAAACAGTCACACGAGGCCCTAAAGAACACACGCTCCTACCCCTACCATTTGGTCCTACCCTATATACCTGGAAACACTCAAATTCCAGTCCCTGCATGGGTAGGCTGTACACGTAGGTATGGAGCAAACCTACGGCCTGGATCTACACAGCATGTTCTGTTCTTCCAACAAGAGTGGAGCAAATCTCTCCCATTGTAATAACCAATTCCACATGTGGGAACCTTGTCTAATACAGACAACTGGAGTCGTTTTGACCCCTGGGGCCACGTACAAAGAAAGCAGCCCAGCTGATGCTGCCAAGAGAAACCGCTAATGGACCGGACACATCCCACGAGGGGCGTGGGGCCTTTCACGTGGACTGCAGGGAGTCCACCTGGTAGACATTCTGGTTGGAGGGGGAGGTGAAATAGAGCTGCTGTGCAGGGACCCGATTGTCACAGGGGCTGCTGAGTCCAAGCGTCCTCTCGAAGTCCAGCAGCTGGCCCATGAAGTTGAAGTTGGGGGAGATGTTGGATTTCTTCATCTTGACAATGTCATAAGCATCGTTCATTGACAGATTGAGCTTCTGCATGAGATAAGCCACAGTGACAGTGACCGAGCGGCTAATGCCAGCCAAGCAATGCACCAAGACACCACAGTTTTTGCCCCGGGCTTCATCTGTAAACACAAAAAGAAAAGCAAGATTTCAGTAGACCAAAACCACTCTTTGTGAATGATCAGTCTAAAAACTGAATCTAAAAAAAAAACAAAAAAACAAAAAACAAACCAAGAAGGAAAGAAAGAAAAAAGAACCATGTGTGGCAGTTGAGCCCCGCAGGCAGCAGCAAATGTATCACTGCGATAAAACATGTATACTGGGTACAATTACATATTTCAGATATTTTCTGAAAAGGGAGCTTTTGTATTAAGTTTCTGCCAACAAAAAAAAATCCTTAATGTGTGCATTCTTTGCCTCAGCATGTGAATACCAGAAACCCTGCAATATGGTCTTGAATGCCTTTTATACAGACAAGCAGACTGCAAGGGTCTATTAAATTATTCTCCAACTGTTGTGCAGCTAACAATGGAGGTATTCAGGCATTTTAAAAGAGAGAGGGAAGTCACAGGGGACAGCCCATTAGGAGGAACAGGATGTCGACATGGCCTGAAAATGAGTTCCTTTGTAATAGGAAATGCATTACAATGCCTGGAGATTCGCTTCTCCAGGCTTCCAGCCCACAGTCCTTCCTGCTGGGCTCAGGTTACCCTCACTGTCTCACTGTTAACCGGTATCACAGTAACATTCAACTGGATTACAACATCTAGCATTCATAACGCTCTCCCAACAACTAACCCCAAGTCCTACAATAACTCCCCGATCTTTTAAAATTATAAAGCTAAAATTCCTATCAATAGTGAGTACTTCCATCTAGCCGTCCTCAAGTCCAAAGACTGTGAGAAAATTCTGTTGTCTGATTACGTACAGCCTTTCAAATGACTGAATTCAAAGACTCAAGAAACCCCATTGCAAATACACCTGTGGTCTGCAGCCATGTCAAAAGGTACTTTTTCTTTTCTATACGAGAAGATAAACCAGAATTAAGAACCCCCTCCTCACATTAGAGACGTGCACTCAGGCCAGCAAGCAACAAGAGAGATTAACAGCTTAAATTCTATGAATGGCTAAGAATTTTGCATTTAAAAGTCTGTTCATTAGTCTCACCTATGAAAGAAATGGCCTCAGGGAAAAACTGGGACAGGTTTTGACTCCAGTGATCCGAGATGGGGATCTGCTTGTATTTAAACTCTCCTGCGTTCTCAAAAAGATTCGGCAAATTGGGGGTGACGTTCAAGATGTACTTGATGCCGAACTCCTCCAACACGTCCAGGTTGGTGGAGTCCTTGGCACAGCCCAAATAGAGGAAGGGCAAGATCTCCACGGGGAAAGAAGGCTGGCTGTTGGACAGCGGGCTGCCATCCGAGTCCGTCGCACTATTGGGGTCTCGGTCAAGGTCAGACTCAATATCCGAGGAGGAGTCGGAGCTGATCCGCAGGCCCCCGAGCCCCAGCACTGGCAACGGTGGGGAGCTGCTGCTACACGAGCCGTCTAGATTGGTCTCGCAGTGCAGGGCGAACTCGGCTTGGAACTTACTGAAGCCACCTGCCAGGACGAGAAAAGCAATCGTGTAACCTGAGATTCCGTAGTAGTTTTCACAGCTTGTGAGAGACGCAGCTGGGCGCAGGGAACACCACAGCACCCTACGAAACCCCCTACACACAGAGCCAATTATAAGAGAAAGACACTTAAATGGGTTCCCTTGGGAGTGGAACGACCAGGCCCGCCTTCCCTGGAAACCCTTATCCTTTTAAATCCGGAAATGCACAAAATGGCAACTTTTCTAAATATTTTGAGGGGCTAGGAAGTGCAATCTGCACCCCCAATGACCTCCACTGTCCTGCAAATCGTAATTCAAAATCGAACGATAGAAAGCAGGGACAGGTGGAGAATATTACGGGTAGGCAGGAGGAGATCTCGTTAGAAAGAAACAACCCGTGCCTGTGGCCGGAAGCTGGTGGATTCTGCGCCAGCCTGCTCTCGGGTGCGGGACGCGCGAGGTTCGCAGCCGGGAGCCGGCGGACGACCCCCAGCCCGGCAGCGCGACTCAGAAGCGCCGGTGGAGCGCAGCAGGGGCACTTGCAGTCCGCGCGTCTCACCCGCACCGCACAGTCCCGCGACCCCCGCCCTGCCCGGCGCGCGCGGCTCCCCCGGCGCCTACCTTCCAGGTAGAACGCCCGGCAGCCCTCGTCCTTGAGCTTCTTGAGCAGCAATCCAAGCACCGACTCGCCGCCAGTGTTCTCGTTCCAGTCGCTGCTACTCTCGTCGTAGAGCACTACCGTGTCGGTGCCGCAGCGCCGGGTGAAGCGGTCGCGGTCCTCGCCACGCGTGAAGAGCGCGCGCACCGGCAGGTTGCCCTTTTGCAGGCGCCGCAGCATGATGCCCGGGATGGCCACATTGATGGCCGACTCGATGTGCGACGACTCATACAGCTCCTGCGGCCGGCAGTCCATCAGCAGCAGCCGCTCGTTGCCCAGCTCCAACTGCTCGTTGAGCCACGCCACGGTCTTGCTGATCGCCATTTCCGACGCGAAGGGCACGGGTCTGAGCGTATCTATCATGGGGGTCGAGCTACCGGAGAGGGCGGGTGCCTACCAGACGCCCCTCGGGGCAGGCATAGGCCGAGCGCGCCGCGCGAAGCTGCCGCTCTCCGAGCGGGGTTTAATTCCACCTTGCCCTTCCCAGACCGGGTTAGCGGTTGGGGAAAGCTAGACAGAAGTGAAGCCGGCGGTTCCCTCTGCTCCTGGCTGCAGCCGCTCGCTCTTGGTGTCAATGAATCTCTTTGAATGAAGCTGCCCAGACAGTTTTGTTCCTCCCCAGTGAATGAAATCCAATTAATTCGGACTCCCTGCTACTAAGAGGGGAGGGAAGGGGAAAAAAAAAAAAAAGTCCAGCGGCTCCTAATCCCTCCCTTCAAGGCTGCACCTCAAATCCGCTCGGGTGTCTTTCTCCTCGAATTATTCAAACCTCGATTTGCTCACTCTCCCTTGGACTCAACCCTCGCACACCCCCTGCGCGAGGCAGCTCCTCAATGGATACAAACAGCAAGCGTCTCAATGGATACATTCTCCGGGCCAGCCAATGAGCGCGCTGCGGAAGGGGCTGTTGCCGTGGGGACGGGCCGGCTGGAACAGGTTGTGTTGATGAATTGTTAATGAGTTTGTCATTCACAAAAACGGAAAGGAATTTCCGCTCCGGATAAGCCCCAGTGCAAACAAGCTGCAACAGCGGGCTCGGCGGGAGGAAGGAGAAAGAAGAGGAGGCGGCGGCGGAGGAGGAGCAGGGCACATAAACCAGGGCACTTCAGTTGTCTCATGTTTCCTTCTGTTGAGAGTTCACACTTCGCGTCGGAACTTTTGCGCACAAATGGTGCAATTAGCAGGCACAAAAGCCCTTGTTCATGACGCCTGTGCTCGCAAGCTAGCTTTAAGAAAACTTGTGCTTTTCTCCCTTTTTATTCCCTTTAAACTCATTTGGACCGCAGTTCGCCTTAACCCCCCTCCTCCGCCCTCCTTTAGGCGGTGTGTGGCATTTGTTTGCCAGTTTAAAAAGCCCAGCTCTGTTTGCTCTGATGTTCTTTTAGCTGAGGCTGTGTTGGGGCTGGTGAACTGCCTGGGCTTTAGTGACCGATGAGGTGTTAAATGCTAATCCAACATCTTTCGAAACAAACTAGGATTTTGTTGAAACATTTTAAGGCAAGCAAACAAACAAATGCCTGGTTGTCCAGATAATAGGAAGAAAGAGGGTTTTTAAATAGCATTTAAATTACTTTATTTTGTTTTTAAACAGTGGAGCCTGTAGAAACAAACTGGTTGGACAGTTCAATGCTTTTATTCCTCTCCAGCGGCCTGGGGCGTTATGAGCCATTGTTCCGGGGATCCAAGTCCCCCCCCCCCCCACACACACACCCGCCTTCCCGCGGTCACCCACCGCTCGCTGGGGGGTTGCGCTCGTTAATCATTTCTGGGCAGCAAGCTCGGCTTCCGACAGAGGAGCCGGTCTGGCGGGGCTGCCTGGGCTAGGTGCATTTAGGGCGCGCGGGAGCCAGGCGGGCTGTCCCCACCAGCGGCGAAGCGTGGAGAAGTCTTCCCGCAAGGCTTGCGGGGGCTCAGGCAAGCTGCGATTGGTCACGTGGCACAGAGAGATCCGACAGAGGGGCGCCTTCTGTCCCACCCCGGCAACCCCCTCCCCTGCGGGTCGCCAGGCACTTGCGGAGCACAAGCCGCGCCTGCGCGTTGCGTTCCTTGCCTAGCACCCCGACGCCCCCGCCTCCTGGCTCAGCTGGTGCGGGGTGTTGGGCGACCCTGTTGAAGGGTGCGGAGCCAAACGCGCGACTCTGGGGTTCCGTCACGGCCGGGGTGGGTGAGGGGCAAGTTAGAGTGCCTGCCGAGACCTCCCTGGCTCGCAAGGAGGGCTGGGAGTCGCAGGGAACGTCGCCGCCGCTCTGCAGGGCCAGCAGGTAACTGGGGAAGTGCCGGCCAGGCCAGCGCGCCGCGTTCCGCCCAGGCGCCGCGGGGAGGGCAAGCCGGGAACCGGATGGAGGCGTGGCCCGGCGGGGGCTGCGGCGGCTAGGAGGCGCATTCCCGGCGCGCAGAGCTCTATTGTTATATAAAAGTGCCGGGGCCTGCCCCTCCCGAGCGGAAAACCACCTGTGTGCGGCCGGCGCGGCGCTGGGGGCGGGGGGGGGGGGGGGGCCTGCGGCCGGAAAGCGCGGGCCCTAATCCGGCCTCCCCTCCCTAACCCCCGGCGGAAAAGAGGCCGCGCATTGTCCCGCCGCCGCCCGGGAGGCGGAAGCGGGGGCAGCGGCTCGGCGGGGAGCGTCTATCCCCGACGCCCCTCCCGGCGCCCACCGCAAGTAGAGCGGAGGGCACCTGAGGTCGCGGGGTCTCCCCCAGCCAGACGCCCCGCACCCACAGGCCTGCCTGCTGACGCCCCGGCTCCAATTTGCACTTTTAGTCACCCGCCTCTTCCCTGGTTTGGGGAATGTAGGCTAAAAAAAGGCGGCTGCGAGGCCCAGGTTGCCAATTTTGGAGCTGTGCTGCAAGCAGGCCGCCCCTGGAGGAGCGTGTTTGACGAAGGTGGGGGTTGCCGCGCGCTCTCCCCGCGCCTTTTTTGGGCATCCCGTGGAACAAAATCCCCACATTTCACTGGCTATCATCTAGTTCCAACTGGAGGAGGCCTGCACTGGAGTTGACGCCTCCGATCCGCCCCCACCTGTTACAGGCATTCCCACCCGAAGACGTTTCAGTCACTGGGACCCGGGGGCGAGGCAGGACGTCCTGCAGGCGAGCTGCGAAGTGCGAAATCTTTGGGCCCGGGATCTCCCCAACAGAAGAGACAGGGAGGGAAATTGGTTGTTACTTCGTTCTTTTAAAAATGCACTCACCTGAGCCGGGGCATAGATTTGGGAGGGTATTCGCAACACTTCTCAAACCTGAAGCTAGAGACACTTAGTTTGACCCATGCTTCTGAACCGTACAGCAAGGGGATGTCGGTCCTTCTCAGCACGTTTTATAAAATGGCATTCTGAGTACTCGGTTCTAAGAAGTGAAGCATAAAGGGTCGTGGAACCTGGTGGCCAGGATTGAAACTGTGCCCCTATCACTTCCTAAACGTGTGCCCTTGGTTAAATCTGTCGTGAACTGCGTCTTCCACGTGGCATAATGAAGATAATGAAAATATTCGCTTCGTAGGGCCTCTGATGGTTCAATGGGTGAAGTGGCCTTAGCATGATGTTGATGTGCTATTAGCTGTTGATGTTTTAATTGTTCTGAATTCCCAACCTGCACACCGTTCTGAGTCCATATCCAGATGCCGTTTGAAGCCTGCCTAACGGCCCGCCTGGAACTCCCTAGTCTAGTGAGAAGCCCTCTGGGGAACTGCCCTCGGCAGTTTAAACCGTGCCGATTCTGCAGGCAAACAAAATAGGTGCTGTTACAGACCAGGGTCGAAATCCTTTAATATGGTTAACACAGTGTGCCCAGCTACCTTTCTGACTGCTCCCTAACCGGTCCCCTTTCAACACCCATTTCGCCAGCCACACCAAACTGACAGACTCGAAATACTATGTAAATTGGGCATTTGCTACTTGGAAGGCTTAGTCTCCATTTCTGTTGTTTACCATGCATACTTTTGGTCAGTCTTCAGAAAGCCCATGTAAATCACCCCCATTCACAGAGATTAAGGAATTTGCATGAGATCACACAGTAACAAACAGTGGGGTCAGGATTTGAGGCCAGACCCTGTATAGACCATTAAGGATTACCACAATGCGCGTTTTATAGGGTATCATGGAGGCCATGCATTGCACAGTTCCCTGTCAAAATTTGAAGGATTCAGCTCTACATTTTGAATTTTGACCGCCAGGCTTTTCCAGCTTCACATATCCTGTTGCACCTTCCCCCTAAATGTGAAAGATCAAAAGTTGTACTTACTTTCCCTGCTCCTTTAGATCTGGTGATTTTCTCTGCACGCACTTCTCTGTTAGTCAACCATTCACTAAATGCTTCCTATTTTTCTTCCTTAGAGTTGGTCCTAGGTTCTAATCCGAACAACTGCCGTCCCTAATATAGTGTGTCAGCACGTGGGCCTGGGTTCCAACCTTCGCTCTGCCACTCACTAGTAGTTTGATAGGGAAAAATCACTTAGCTTTTCTGGGCCTCCACTCATTCATTCATTCATTCATTCACTCATTTATTCTGGGTTCCAGGAAATCAGCAGGGAATAAAACGGGCAAGAATACCTACCCCCCCACCCCCGCCAAAGCTTACATTCTAGTGAAGACAGACAATAAACAAAATAATTATAGGGTGTATTAGGAAGTAAAGGTGCTGTGGAGGAAAACAAAGCAAAGAAGGTAATTCAGCAGTATGTAAAATTAGAAATAGTTATACCTTCATTACAGGACCAGGAGGATTAGAGACACACAGAAAGTATAGGGCACAAAATGAGTATTCAAAAGATGATGTTTTTAAAACTCACTGCCTCATTCCTGCAGAAAACTGACTCTCTGTTGTTGGTGATCTTGCCTTGAACCTCCTCATCCTGGCCCTGTTGCCCAGGCTCTCAGGAAAAAAGCTCAGAAGAGTTCTAGCTAGCGTCAGGAAGGACGACAGGCCTCCTCATTTCCGGAGGCCCCAGGTCCCTGCTGAGTGTATCACTCATATCCAGAGAACTGTGTTTCCAGACTGGAGAGCCAAGCAGGTCACTGCTTACTCCTCGTAAGTGCACAGAGCAATGTTATCCTAACCTCTGTGTGTGTGTGTGTGTGTGTGTGTGTGTGTGTGTGTGTGTATTTGCGTGCATACACCAAGCACCCGTGCTTCAATTCCGCCTTCTTTCATTAGCTGTTTCCTCCTGGAAAGCTTAAAAATAAGTCTTTTGTTTATGAATGTTTGCTTGCCTATTGGAGAAGCATTTCAACAAATTTTCCTGTGTTTGAGGACACTTGTGATTTCCTAGACCCGAAAGAGTTAGCATGACCTTTAATCCTCTTGGAGTAATCTCTGTGAATACAATAACATTTATTAACACATCATGTGAAAATAGTTAAACAGTTTTCCGTTAATAAGGAGAGAGTGTTTTGGAAGGTCTGACTTAAAATGTGGTCTTGTGACATAGTCAGGATTCCCTTTTAGAAGTCCCAAGGAGCCCTCAAAGTGACAGCAGTGGCTTTCTGAGCCGCTAAATCTCAGAACAAAATTTTACTGCAGTTCAGAAATGTGTTTGACGTAGACTGACTTAAAGGGCAAATGGGGTTCACAAAACTCAAGCTGAGCTCTCCTGACAGGTGTCTCAAAAAGACAGCAAGTTACATCTGACCAGCAGGAACTGTGGAACCGCAGCGGTCCAAAGGACTGCCAATAGGAAACACGGTCCTCACACTTTAGGCTGTGCATAGGGAAAGCCAAAGGCAGTTTCAAATATGAGCCCCGCTTTGCAGTCGAACAGCCTGCCCCTTGGTGCGGGGCTGCAGGGTCTAATTTATTAGGCACAGGCTGACGATTTCCCAAACAAGGTAGGGGCTGGGGGAGAGACAGGCCAGGTTAGACAGCAGCCAACGGGAGCCAGACAGCAGCAGAGCGAGAATCACACAGCCACAGTCACATCCAGGGAGTGGTTGGAGCTCTCCTATGAACGAGATGGCACTTTCGCACCTTGCCAGGAGGATAGGACCTGAAGAAAAATATAAACTATTGTGAAATTCAGACCTTGGCCCCAGTCAGGCTAAGCTTTTAAAAATTACGGTCTTCATCAACTTTCGTGTGTTTTTTGTTTCCCCTCACCTGACGGAATGCACATTTACATTCAGGAGCCCATAGGGACGTCATCTAGAATTTTCTTTTGAAGCTACACAGTCTAGCAAAGACGTTCATTTAGAGATACTAATGTTGATTTCTTCTTTTGGATGCTTTCGTCCCTTTCCTTCCAGTGGGGAAACATTCATTGATTCTTCCCTCGTATCTTTTATTTTCAAAAAGTAAGAAATCTAAAAGCGTACGTGAATGTACATGTCAGCAGTCATCGGGAAGCTGACATCTCTGAGTACAGCTAACCTCCCTTACGATTTTTTGTTGCTGTCATTGTTTGGAAAAGGAACAATGACACCTTGCTTCCCATTGTCAAAGCCCAGCAACATCTTCAGCGGGAAATTAGGCTTACATTGCCTTCCAGGGAGGCACAGAACTGTATGTAAGCCATCTTTCCAGAAGCTCCGTAGTCATGCCATGAAGCATCATGGATGCTTCCTGGGCATTAGCCGTGCTGTATCTACACACAGAATAGTTGCCTCGTGCCTCCTTGTGCGGGCCACGGTTCCTCTGGCGACTTTTCTCCTCATCTTGTGTTCCTTTATTCACGCAGGTGTGAGCAATACAAATAGCTGTTGTGTAAGAACTATTTTTCTAAGGAGGTATGATTCCCTGTCAGCCCCTTTTGCCTCGGCGATCAGTGAAAATGACTGTGCGTGTCCACAATACAAGGCATGCTTTAGCTTAATTTATTGAATTTAAGAATTCACAGATCCTCCAAAATATATTGAGGGAACCCCAGGGACCTCGAGACTCCAGTCTAAGCAGTACTGCTATAAGCCATTCGGTGGTTTAATGACAAAAGATATATTTGGATATATTGTAAAAACAAAAACGAACAAAAAACCATAACGGCTATGATCTATTTGTATTGTCAGATTAACTACTACCATGATAACTCTGCCGAGAAGATACACCATTACCACGGCTTCGTAGCGGGGAAGGCTGGACTCAGATGTCAGGCACTCACGCGAGTCCAAACTTACATCTCCTGGAAAGGCCCTCGAGTAAGTATGTTTTGCTCCCTAATGGGTAGAAATAGCCCTAAAGCATGACTCCGTGCAGCCTGTTATGATTTCAGTCTGTTATAAAAGGGCAGCTTCTACATAACTTGTTAAATTTTACTTTGCTGCTCAAGACTGGGAGTTCCAGAGTCAGACCCCTCTCGATTCTAATCCTGACTCAGCAGTTTTCTTTTCTTCTTTTTCTTTTTTTTTTTTTAAGATTTTATTTATTCATTCGACAGAGATAGAGACAGCCAGCGAGAGAGGGAACACAAGCAGGGGGAGTGGGAGAGGAAGAAGCAGGCTCATAGCGGAGGAGCCTGATGTGGGGCTCGATCCCATAACGCCGGGATCACGCCCTGAGCTGAAGGCAGACGCTTAACCACTGTGCCACCCAGGTGCGCCTGACTCAGCAGTTTTCTAATCACGTGATTCTGGGGGAGCTCACATCGTCTCCCTATGCCTCAGCATCCTCATCTGTAAAATGGGGATACTATATTACAGGGCTATTGTAATAGATAACTTCTGTTTGTAAAGGGGTAGGAACAGTCCTTTTTTTTTTTTTTTTATAATGATTTTTTATTATATTATGTTAGTCACCATACAGTACGTCCCCGGTTTTCGATGTAAGGCTCGATGATTCATTAGTTGTGTATAACACCCAGTGCACCATGCAATATGTGCCCTCCTTACTACCCATCACCGGCCTATCCCATTCCCCCACCCCCCTCCCCTCTGTAGGAACAGTCCTGAAACAATAATAATTCATTGACAGTTACCTGTTTTTATTATTAACACATACACACACAGTTCTTAACAATGTTTATTGATCCTGCTGAAAGGGGATTATATAGTGAAAAACACTACAGTGTCTGTTCTCAGGAATAGAAAAACTATCCATACAAGATTTTGAAAAATAAAAGTTTAGAGAAGAGTCAATTGCTTTACCATCCCCTTAGCTGGTGATGTAAGCAGCCCAGAAATTGCAGTTTCTCAACGTATGGAGACCTGGATAAATCAGTAACATTGAGATCGCTGCTTGCTTCCGAGGGATTTCCCAGCAGTCTAGGACTCACCTAAGACTCACATGTTGCCCCTAGCCCACCCCCCCCCCCCATCACTGTCAGCTCAGGCCAGTCCTGTTTTTTAGTTTGTTCTAAATTTTTATTTATTTATTTTAGTGGTAGCACACTGGAGGAGGAACAGAGGGAGAAACAGGCTGTGCCCCAATGCGGGGCTCTATCCCAGGACCCTGAGATCATGACTAAAATCAAGAGTCTGAATCTTAACCGGACTGAGCCGCCCAGGTGCCCTTCAAGCCAGTCCTGTTAAATTCATGTTCTGCAAGAGGAGACTTGGGAGTTTACCGGCCCAAACGATGTAACCACTGTCCCTCAGTGGTCTGGGTTCTCTGTCTCTGATGGGAGCGCCCCTTTATATACTGGGTCCTTAAGCTTTTAAGACCTCCTTGCATCTAAGAAACCTCATCTTGGGGCGCCTGGGTGGTTCAGCCTATTAAGCATCTGACTTGGACTTAGGTCATCTCAGGGTCCTGGGATGGAGCCCCCCCCCCCATTGTGCTCTGCGCTCAGCAGGGAGTCTGCTTCTCCCTTTCCCTCTGCCCCTCCACCCCCGCCCCACCCCACTCCTGCACACTCACGTGTGCGCTCTCCCTCTCTCAAATATATAAATAAAATCTTCAAAAAAATTTTTTTGTAGAAAGGAAGAAACCTGATCTTATGGGAAGTTCCTTCCTTCCCCTGACTTCCTGCCCAGCAGGAGCTTTTCAGATGCGGGAGGGAAAGGGGGTGGGTCAGAGCCAGGTTTGAGAGCCACTGTCCTGCGAAATGGAAAGGAATCTTCCATTCCTGGGGGAAGGATGCTAGAGGACACATTATGGAAACACCCCCAGCCCTAAGTAAACAGGCCAGCTGCTTAACACAGTTTCTGTAGTGATTTCTGCACGTGTATGATTCCCAGATTATTTTTAACCATCGGACGAGTGTACATCTTTTGGTGTATTCCCATCAAGTTTTTCTGGACCTACCAGAACTTTTAGACTCTTTACCCAGACCCCAAAAGTCTAAATGCTCACTAAGTCATGCCCCCCACTTCTCCCCTTTCCTCTCTCCAACATTTTGCCTAACCAGTTCCCAGGGGAAAAGCCTTTATGTTGGGATTTCTCTGACTTCTGTTCTATTGTCCTTATGGTGATTTACTTTGAAGTAGGTCGGTAAGTAAGAACTGTAGTACTCTAATGCTTTAGAAATGGGTACTTAGCTGGGACATTCTTTAATATGTATCAACACCTTCTGCTTAGTGACCAGAGGAGTTCATTTGTTTTTGCTCTTGTTGTTGTTGTTTCAGTTTAGGGTAAGAAATGTTTAAAAATTATTTCTAAAAAATACTATTTCTATTGCTGAAATCAGTGATTGTTAGAGGAAGTGTGAGAGGACCCTCGATCTTGCAGCCCACTGATATGTGTAACCATGCAGCCTCCAGCCCTGGACCCTATGACCTCTCTCCCGCCCCATTTCACCTAGGATCTTGACCCCATGAGATTACAAAACCCGCTGGTTTTGATTTTGGAACATTGCTGTCTCTCCTTTCGGATGGCCTTTTCATGCAAGGTGCTGTTAAGCAAAGCACTGAGGGTAGAGAGACCTTTCCCAGCCACTGCACTTAGCTGCTAAAACATATTTTTTTACGTGTTAAATTTGGTATGAGATTTACTTCTATAGTGAGAGTGAGGTTGAGTGCAGTGAGGAGTGCCACGTAAATGGGAGCTCTAACCACTAGAGACCTATGATTTTTGTCAAAGGAATCTGACATTTATTTTACCACCAAACTGGTTCAGAAGGAGAGGTTTCAAAAAACATGGAGGCCCAAATCCCATCTTCAGTAGTTCTGATCTAAATGATGTAAACGGAGGGGGTTCCCCGGTGTTGATAGGTCTCAAAAATCCCCCAGGGGATCCTCATATGCAGCCTGAGCTGAGAACCACTGGCTTACGTGGATCCACGACGCCTATTCCCCATCAGTCCCCTTGCCTACGGAGAGGTGTCCAGCCAGACCAGGGTCTCAAATGTTTAGAAACTCCTTGGAGGTACTTGCTCTCAGTCCAGAGGCCTCACAGGTCTCTAACTCAAGGACTCTGATTCAGAATGTCTAGAGAGGAGCCCAGGCAACAGTCTTGCAGTCCAGCAGCCAGGAGTGGCCCATACAGGTGAGCCAGGCTTTAGAAAGCTCCGAATGCTATCCCAGACTGCCAGGTTGCTAGCCCGTCAGCTCTAGTTAGGAAGTACAGGAATGTTTTGGATGGTTACCCGGAATCAAATAGCATGCTCTCCCCACAAACATCAGAACTTCCTAACAGAAGAACGCAATGTTCAACATAACTAACCTGCTTGTCCTCGAAAGCTCGATTCTTGAATTGGCACGCAGCCTGATTTCTTTTCACAAGGCCTGAAACTGTACCCAAAACTGCCTGTGGATTTGCCTAAAAGGAGGTTGCTCTTGAAAACAGCATCAAGTTCTTGAGCCCCCATCGATCGTGTCTCTGGAACTGACATGATTGCTAGGACATGTGGAAATCGGTCAGGGTCAGACCCTGCTGTCACAGGGTAGGTTAGACTCACGTCCTGGTAGCTAGAGTGTAATAATAAATATGATCATTGCAACAGAAAGGAAGTGCTCTGGGAGGGAGCAAAAGGAGGAAATGGTTCATGGGCCTTGGATGTTGCGAAGTGTCCCAGAGAAGGCGGTATCTGAGTTATATCCCCATGGATAAGCAGGTTTTCCCCTCTCCCTCATCCCAGAGGGACAGGAGAAGACAGGCACTCCAGGCTAGAGAGATCGGTGGCATGGAGCAAAGGTCTGGAGCCATGCACAAGCATGACCGCTGTATGGGAAGCGCTGAACGGCAAAGCATGTAAGAACGGCAGTTGAAAGCCAGATGGAAATGGACTTTGGATGCTATGCTGAGGAGCTTGGAATTCTTCATTAGACAGCAAGAAGTCATCAAAGATATTTACACAAGGGTGTGACCTGATTTCAGAACGTGATTCTGATAACAAAGAGGTGAGTAGGCTGCAGGGGAGAGAAAACACAGGGGCAGGAAAGCCCATCAGGAAGCAGTTGCATCAGGAAACCGATGCTGTACCACCAGGCTCCTAGAATAACGTGCTCGTCCTCCTGCTTCGTTTTACTCCTCTTATTTCTGGGGCTAGAAAAATCACTTAGCCCTCTGTGACTCAGAATCCCTCCCTATGAATAGAAGAGGACAAAATACTTACCTTACCTCACATAGGGAGGTATGTGAGATGCTTATAATCGTAGCCAGGAAAGAGGGGGCACTGTTGTTCTAAATGCCAGTGGTATAATTCCGCTCCAGGAGAGAAACTGCCTTTCGCCTCTTACTTTTTGTTATAAAAATTCCAGCCTCACAGGCTCCTGGGTGGCTCAGTTGGTGACGCATCCGACTCTTGATCTCAGCTCAGGTCTTCATCTCAGAGTTGCGAGTTCAAGCTCTGTCGTGGATCCTACTTTAAAAAAAATGTCCAGCCCCACAGAAAAGCAGAAAGCCGAGGGAAGCCATCAAAAACACTGCACAGAGGGAGGCGGCTGCCGAAGTCTCAGGTGCTCACCACCCAGGAAGTGGTATTTCTGATAAAAGGGTCCGTCACCTTTAGGATGAAAATGTCATGGCAATGTTTGGTTGCAAAAGTGACATTTTGTAAAGAAAGCCTGTCACCCCATTGTTTTTCATTACAAACAAAAGTGTAAGGAGTGTTACTCCTAGTGTCCCATTGCCGGGGTGGGGGGGCGGGGAGCATCCGATGTTCAGAACCAGACGAAGTTACACACAGTCATTTAAATGGAGAGTTGGGATAAGGCCTTCAGGTTGCGCTCGCCTTCTGGGTCCTGGAGTCTGTCCTCAGAGTAAAGGGCACCCAGTCATTCCTTCTCCATCTGCCGTCTGGCCCTTTCTCACAACTAGATCTCCAATTCACCACCCTGGACCACGCCAGAACTCTCTCTTCTCTTTGGAAATGTATCACGGGTATCTACCACAGAAAGCACTACAGACTGAACATGCTTTAAGTTGTGCCAAAATCACTTTGTCTTCTACCTTTTAAAAAAATCCATGCTCTATATACCTGCTGAGTTGATACAAGATAGTCCGAGGGATAAAAAGATAAGCCACATGGGGACCATCCCCTCCAAAAGCTAACAGGTGGGATTGTGACATAAGAGAGAAGATTACAAAGGTAGCATCTGGCATGCCGTGAGGACAATTCAAAGTTCTAGATCCAAAAGGATGGTCATGTTAGATGACTGATGTGATAGTCCGTTCATCCAGAGGCTTTCACTTTATATATGGCAACGAAGTGGTTAAAGAGTGACAGAGTGAGGAGACATGCCAGGATCACAGAAAGAGAAGAGGATATATGCTACTGCCCGAGGTACCTTTACCTAAGTAATAAATGGTAAGTTCCCTCTAATGAAATACTTGCTCTGGTACAGTAAATTATTCTAATTCACTATTCTCTCTTAACATGAACTTCTTGGAAAACTTACTGGTAAAAATCATCACAAAGAAATTGAGAGATTATAAATTACAGAAGAAGAACTTTTAAACCCTCACGCAAATTAGATCACATTTTAAGGGCTTAGATGCCTTTACAACAAAGGCTCCAGGAAACAACTAGAAACATGGCTGTGCTGACAACAAAGAATCAGTTATAAAGGGAAAGTAGCAAAGATTTATCCATTTGTTAATATCCTAGCCATTTGATAATTTAATTTCTGTTTCAGTCTTTAAAGGTGACATTCACTAATTAAAAAAAAAAGTGTGCAAGCCACAGACTGGGAGAAAATATTTGCAGAAGACACATCTGGTAAAGGCCTGTTAACCTAACTCTTGAAACTCAGCAGTAAGAAAATGAACCAACCTGATTAAAGAATGGGCCAAAGATCTTAATGGGCACCTACCAAAGAAGATATACAGCTGGCATATGAAAAGATTCTTCACATCCAATGTCATCAGGGAAATGCGAATTGAATCAACAATGAGCTACCACTACCAACCTATCAGAACGGCCCAAATCCAGAACACGGACAACACCGAAAGCCGGTGAGGATGTGGAGCCACAGGAACCCTCGTATATTGCTAGTAGGAATGCAACAGGGTGCAATCATCCAGAAGACAGCTTGGCAGCTTCTTAACAAAATTAAACATAACTCTTGTATGGTCCGGCAATCACGCTCCTTAGTGTTTACCCAAAAATTCGAAAACATGTTCACACAAAAACCTGCACACGGATGTGTACCGTGGCTTTGTTCAAAATTGCCCAAACTTTGGAAGCAACCAGGATGTCTTTGAGTTGGTGAATGGATAAACAAACCGGTTCACCCTTTGGAATATTATTCAGCACTAAAAAGAAATGAGCTATCGAGCTAGGAAAGGACATGGAAGAAACTTAGCATATTGCTGAGGGGAAGAAGCCCATCTGAAAAGTCTGCATAGGCTGCGATTCCAGCTATAGGACCCTCTTGGAAAGGCGGAACTATGGAGATAGTAAAAAAGTCAAGGGACTGCCCAAGGTGAGTGGGCGGGAGGGATGAACTGGAGGGACGCAGGGGGTTGTTACAGCCGTGAAACTATTGTGCATGATACTGTAATGGTGAACACGTGTCATTATACATTTGTCAAAATCCACAGACTGTATACCGTCAAGAGTGAACCGCTATGTCAGCTATGATCTTAGGGTGATAATGGTGTGTCCACGTAAGCTCATCAGTCATGATAAATGTATGGTGCTGGGGCTGGATGTGGATCGTGGGGGAGGCTGTGCGTGTGTGGGGATGGGATGTATAAACCAGATCTCTGTGCTGCCTGCTCAGTTTTCCTGTAAACCTAAAGCTGCTCTAAAAAATAAAGTCTGTTTTGAAAAACAGCAACGTGTATGCTACTGGCAGCAGACTAGGGGCTGCAGAATGTAGTTCCCATGCGTTAGAGCCCCCTTTCAAATGTCTGCACACGTTATAGAGTTTTTTCTTCTCCTAAAGAGTAAAGCATTCTTGAGCTATATATGGCCTAACTTGTGCATGGAATAAAAGTCAAAAGGAAAGAAGCGACCTACAGTAAAGGTAGGCTCTCCTAGCTACCTAGTTCTCCCTAGAGGCAACCACTGTTAACTAGTTTTTGTGTATCTGCCCCGGCAGAGACTATGCCTATAAAAAGCGTATACATTTAGTATTATTAATGTTCTTATTACAAAATCGTGGCAGACGAAACACACAAGGGTGCAGTTTGATTTTCCACCGAACACATTTTGGAGCTGGGATCATATCAGAAAACATGGAGCTCCCTCATTCTCGTCAGTGGCTACATAGTACCCCGTTGTGTGGGCACGCGTCTGTGTTCACCTGATCTTACAACTGATAGGTATTGAGGTGGTGCAGAATCTTTTTTGCTATTGTGAGCAGTGACTGCAATGAGTACGGTCTTTTACACATTTATCCCCTTTACATGTGAGTATATCTGCAGGATAAATTCTTTTTTTTTTTTTTAAAGATTTTATTTATTTGAGAGGGAGAAAGAGAGAACGAGCAAGGGAGTGGCAGAAGGAGAAGTAGGAAAAGCAGACTCCCTGCTGAATAGGGTGCCGACACGGGGCTCGATCCCAGGACCCCAGGATCATGACCTGAGCCGGAGGCAGACGCTTTACTGACTGAGCCACCCAGGCGCCCTCAATCGTTCGTTTTGAACAGAAAACATGTAGAGGCACTTGATAATCCCAAAGCACATTTTGATACAAAACTCACTGGTGCCTGACTTTCCCTTCTCAGCTTGTTCTGAACCTCATGCTGTAATTAAAACTGCTCTCACTCCTTAGAATTGCTCGGGGTTAAGGAGCCCTGGTTTTTGTTTTGTTTTAATCCCAGAGGGTTGTTTGTTTTAAGCTCTGCCTCCGCCGTTATTATCTATGCAAACCTTCTAAGGAATTTTAACTCATTAAAATCACAGCCCTAATACACTGTCCAGGCATCCAGTACCTGCCTCCTGCCCGAGCGGAAGGGGAAAAGTGATGCCACCAAATATCTGAGGTGTTCATCCTCGCCCCCCAGTCCTCTCCCTGAGAGATGATCCGGCCCATTAAACAGAGACATGAAAAAGTCCCTGACGTCTCGTTCTCAGTCTGGGAGAGACTTGTGACACCAAAGTGTCTTGTGTACAATCCGCACATATCACATTGCTCTTGGCAGCTGATGCTGTGCAGCTGCTGATTAAAAGATACATATTTTACACAGAACAGAATATCCCGAGTCGAAAGGATTTTGAATATTACTTTGAACTGGCCTCATCACAGGTACATATCAGGAATTCACTGTAAGTGAAATGGGAGGTAAGGACACCGTGACGGGAGAAGATGGCATCAGAGGGAATAAAACGGAGATCAGGAGGTAGGTTGGTAAATAGCAGGGTGGATCTAGGAAAAGGCTCTCTCAGGTGTCCTGCTTCTGCACACCGAGCGGGGCAGAAGCAGTCAACCCGAGAAAAGAGCTACTATATCCAATCCTCGCTCACAGGAAAGTTAGATGAGTTTTAGGAAACATATTCTCAACCCAGACACATTTCGCTGGAGCAGCTCTAGTTAACCTTAACAGGGATTAAAGATCTCCATTCATCTTTCTAACTGGGAAGAAGAGAGACTGTAGGCAGGAGGCCAGATTGAAGCTATAACATGTGATTTTTAAAAAATCATTGTCTTAGTCAAATCATCTAGAAAATAAAACCTGAGGCAAAGATCTCTTGCTAAGACTGTGTTGGAAGGTGCAATCCCAAGGCTTCGAAAAGCGAGAGAAAGAGAGAGAAAGCCAGGAAGGAAGGGACGCGGATACCAGGTGGTGTGGCACGGAACTGGTAATAACTTCACAAGGAAAGCCGCGACCTTCCTTGCTTGTCCTACAAGTCACCTTGAAGCAGTTCATCAGGAGGGAGATGGTGCTGAGCTGGCCAGGACACAGGGGAGGGGATGGGCCATCAGGAAGGCCCAGGAGCCTCGGCAGCTCAGACCCGGGCCCTGGAGTCCCTGGCCACTGTTGCAGCAGGCGAGATGTGGTCTCTTCAAAGCTGGACCCTCAGGAGTGTGTCCGTTCAGAAGGAGGCCGAAGCCTGGGGATCAGGTGGGGCTGGGGAACGATGAGAGGCACAAAAATTAGTCCAGTATGGTCATGTTTTACAATCATGAAAGACAGGGGCGCCTGGGTGGCTCAGTCAGTTAAGCGTCTGCCTTCGGCTCGGGTCGTGATCCCAGGGTCCTCAGATCAAGTCCTGCATTGGGCTCCCTGCTCCACAGGGAGTCTCCTTCTCCCTTTCCCTCTGCCTGCTGCTCCCCCTGCTTGAGCTCTCTCTCCCTGTCAAATAAATAAAATAAAAATCTTTACAAAAATAAACTTAAGAAAGATAATTTTAAAGCTTTTCAGGATTCAAGAATTAGTGCTTTCGTGAAGGTTAAGATGAATGACTTTCAGATAAATGAGTCATCAAATCATAATGAGTATAGGGATAGAAATTCTATTATTAACAGGATTTATGATTAATGAAATATTTTTTATTGCTATTCAGATTGGTTTCTGGACTGAGTTTACTCATTCTTAATCAGATGATTTTTATTATAACGTTAATTTTTAAAGGAGTGTTCATTAATTTTAAAACTGCCAACCACAATGCTTTGTTTCCAAATAGTATGTAAGTTGTGTTCAGGAATGTATTTCAACTTCTAGGTGCATATTTTACCAAAACTCCTAATGCACCAGGGAAAGAGGTGACAAGCTCTTATCTCTCCGCACATTTGGGTGCTCACAGCAAGGCCCTGTGGTATGGGTCTAGGGCAGGGAGGGCAGGTGGCAGTGACGGAAGACTCTTCTTAAGAGTCTGTCAGTGAAGTGAGTTTCATACATCTAAAAATAAAACAACAATTACTGACCCTAGTATATACATCCAGGTGACACAGGGAATTTATGTAGAAGTAACAGCAGGGCCTCCACGAAACCTTCTGAAAAAAAGTTTATCAGACTGAGTGTTCTCCTGAATCCTTGGGATTCTAGAAACTTATTTCAGTTCTCCAAGCGAAACAACCACAGTAGGTGACATCTCAATACGTATGAGGAGCCACACACGGACGCTTGTCCCTGAGATCATAATACCTTTATGTCCTTTTCACGGGCCCAGCACCAAAAGTCCCACCAAGAACAGTTTGTGTTTTCCTGCTTAATGCCTGTTTTATCTGAACGTAAATCTCCCTCCAGTTTGCCTATAGGCGTTTCCATCCCTTATGAGGTCAGGAGCTTGTGTTGTGACATAGGAAGAATATTTATGTACTTACTTCATATCCTGCAGGACAAAGAAGACAGCATGAGAAATTCGTTGCCACTAATCGTATGTAGTTTATCACTTTATCTTTAGAAGGTTTAATGTCAGAACTTGGAGGAGAGGGTAAATAGTCCAGTCTGGGCCAGAGCCTGAGTTTTCTGCTCTCCCCGGCGTTCCGATGTCTGAGAAGAATCCGTGTGGCTGTGGGTTTGCATGTCAGCACCTGAAAGCGGACGCAGCCCCCACCCGGGAATGAATGTACTCTTCCAAAGGCTTCGTTTCCAGAGGGTGGTGGAAGGAGCAACAGAGACAGCTATGTGCCCACACACACGCCATCTGCTGTTCCAACCACATGTCTCTGCCCCCCGTTTCCTGCAAGTGATTCATCTATTCTTTTTCTTCTTCTTCAAAGATAACTGTGTAGGCATTTAAGGAGGGGAAAGTCATTAAGAAAAGTGGAATCGGGAGTTCTTAGGATGAGGTAGAGCCGATTACACCGTCTGGAATTTCACAAAGCAAGCAGTGCGGGCGTGGACTCCGGCTCTCCTCTCTCCCTCCGCTGCATCAGTTCGTGGCAGCTCATCGCCCCCATCGTGAACAGGCCCCCAGAAAGGGCTGCGTGTAGACTGGGAGCGCAGGAGCCGGAGAGCAGAACAGAAGGGCAGAAGTCAGGAGCGAGATTCGGGATTCTCTCACTGGAGACGCTGCTCTTCTTACCCGCTGTCGTCCATGGCTGCGGTCATGAATTTTCGCTGATTTTCCACCCATGAATTGGATGCTTGTGACTTCTTAAAAAGTTTTTATTTAAATTCCAGTTAGTTAACATGCAGTGTCATATTAGTTTCAGGGGTGCGGTATCATGATGCGTCACGTCCATACAACACCTGGTGCTCATCACAGCAAGTGCCCTCTTTGAAAAACATGGATGTTTCATGAGTTTGTGGGCCATCCTGGTGCAGGGGCCACGCTAATCTTCCCTGTACGGGTCTGGTTTTAGTGTATGTGCTGCTGCAGTGAGCACTGTGACTTTTTTTGATTTTTTAGCACTCTGACTTTTGAAATAGGTAGATTAAAAAACTGCCTCCACGGCATGCTTTGAAGGAGACCCTGACTGACAGCCAGAGAAGGCGATTATGGCCGTGTCCTCAGCACTAAAGGGTACTGGTGGCAGCATGCTGTGTGGGAAGGGGATGAGCACATCCAAGAAGAGGTGATCCGTAGATATTTGCTGAGTTGCATGAGACTGGAGGTTCAAATCCTGGCTCTGCTTCTAGCTTCTAGGACATTAGGCAAGTTGCTAACCCTCTGGGAATCTCAGGTGGCTCACATGTATGTTGAGGGATGAAGAAGGGGTAAGGGTAAGGACTGAAGAGGGTGAGGTACGTAAAGTCCTGCGTGGTCCTCACAACAAGGTAGATATGTCAATATCAGATGCAGAGGAAAACTCCTGATCATTTCACTTCAGTTTCTGCCACAGCCTGCACCTTACAAGGTGTAGGGAAAAAACGTAAAGGAGAAGTAGGGAACTCTGGCCAATTCCAGTGAGACTTTACCCATCAGGAAAGGAAGGGGTAGACATCCTGCAGGACTTGCCAGTAGGACTGCGTGGGGCAGCATCTTGTTAATGAAAGACATGGGGAAGAAGCAGGGAAGCAGGGAGACGAGCGAACCTGATCACAGCTTCCTCCCAACCCCCAGCAGCCGCCACATCCCCTGCGGCAAGCGGAAGGCCCAAGGAATGAGGAATTCTACTGCTGAGTAGAATATACAGATCCCAGATCAGATCGAGTTCTTAAAGATGTTAGCATAATGCCTCCATTTTCTTATCTGTATAATGGGTGTTATAATAGTCCTTACACCTTGGGTGGTTGTGAAGATGAAATAAGATAATCTACGTGAAGGATTGAGCATAGAAGCCCCGGACAGACAGCAAGCAGTGCACGAACGTTAGCGACGGTTAGTATTTCGTGTTTTTTGTCAATAGATGGAAGTGTTAACAATTACTTCATTCATTACCTTATTTATCAGTGGATCGATCTGAATTTAATAAACACTTGTTCACTCCATTTATCATCAAATATTTACGAGATCTTATACTGTGCTGGTCCTAGGCTGGGCTTAGGAGATGCCAAGACTCATTTGGCAAGAAGTTTGAAGGCTAGTGGGAGAGAGGTGGGTAAAGAAAAACAGGACAAGACGACATGTATAAAGTGTCACAACAGATAGTTGTATGAAATGCTGCTGGAACCCAGAGAAGCCAGGAAGGGCTTCACACAGAAGATGCTCTTCGAACCCGATCCTGGAAGGTGAGCAGCCTGAGGAGTGTGGGCTGTGAGTTTCAGGGTAACAAAAACAGCTTGCAGAAAGGGCACAGACGTCCAGTTATAAAATAACCAAGTCGTGGGGAGATCGCATGCAGCATGACGGCCACAGTCAATAATACTGTATTGTACATTTGAAAGCTGCTGAGAGAGGGGCGCCTGGGTGGCTCAGTCGGTTAAGCGTCTGCCTTTGGCTCAGGTCATGATCCCAGGGTCCTGGGATCGAGCCCCAAGTGGGGCTCCCTGCTCTCAGGGAACCTGCTTTTGCCTCTCCTCCCCACTTGTGTTCTCTCTCACTTGCTCTCAAATAAATAAATAAATAAAATCTTAAAAAAGAAAAAGAAAAAGAAAGAACGTTGTTGAGAGAGTAGATCTTAAAAGTTCAAGAAAAAAGAGAAAAGAGAAACGGGAGTGAAGTTGTGAAAACGAAGGGGCTGGGGGCCGCGAGGCCTTTGGTGTGGGTGGTGCCCCGCCATCTGCCTGGCACCCCGCCCTGATTCAGACTCAACCTCTGGCTGGGGCTGCAGAGCCCCACCTGCCCCACAGCCCCAGCCCTGGGCCCAAGCCCGCTCCTGCGCCGAGGAAACACAGTGGTTCACCTTGCTCGCTCTCTCGTCCGGTGGGCTCTGGAGTCTGTTCCGAGCTCCTGCTTCACTGCCAGCTATGAGGCGTCCTCCTTATTCCTGTTACAGGCTCTCCCTGGTGTTCCAGTCCTAACAACTGACTTGGTCTCTTTCTTTCTTCCACATTTTGCCTCTAAGTTCCTCTGACACTGGAATTCTGCCTTTTCTTTTCCGCACTCCGCAGGGCTTGGGGTCTCTTCGCAAGCCCTGTCCTTGGCCCCGGGGCGCACCCCGGGCTGTTTTCGGTCCATGGATGGTTATTGCCCACCAGACTCCTCCTCTTCGCCCTCCTTGGGGTGGCCTGCCAATGGCCTCCAAAGGGCTGATCTGCCTCTTTGCTCCCGTCTACAACCTGTTTCAGCTGCCTGCCGGAAGTGCCCTCGGAACCTTCCCATCCACAAAACTGGTTTGGCTCACCACTGATTGAATTCCCAATTCCGTGACTATTGCCAATGACGAGTGCATTACCTCGGTGTGAAAGGTACCACCAAACATCGGCTTTCGGGGACACAGGTATGTCATAAGCTTTTGTAAATTCCCCGTAAGAATTTGGACTTGCACAAGGTGTCCGGCAGAAACTATCAGAATATATGCTACCAGTGAGCCTTGGCTTTGAGGGCCCAGGCCTGTCTGTACTGCTGAGCTCTTCATGGCGCGTATCATCTTCCCCGACATCGCTCAGGGCATTAGGACACCAGTCATAGGCTACCAGCCACAACTTTTCAAAAACAAACTTGGGACTAAAGTCACAAGAGGAAATGAGGACCATTTGGAAATTTGAGAACCCACATGTTCTCCGGGGGCTTTTAGGTTTTTTGTTTTTTGTTTTTTTTTTTTCAGGAAAGATTGCAAAGTTTCAACCTGCTCTAACGCTAGCCCGTCTGCTGCTTTATTAGTGACAAGGGCAGCATCTTCTAATGCTCTCGTCTGAAGCAGTACTTTCCCAAAAAATTACAGAAAGAACTTTTGGATTTGATGGACCATATTTTGTCTTTTTTTTTTTTTCCTTTGAAAAAATAAATCCCAACTGGAGAGCATTTTAGAGAGATGCTCTAAATTTCTATGTGCATAGAAATATTCAGTGAGTCATGCCTAGTGTTGTAGGTCTATTCCGGTGCGTGGGGTTTCCAGAACAATTACATAAGTGTTAGCATAGCCAGGAACTTTTGACATTTGTGGCAGCTTAATGGAATTCTTTTCATCGTTGAAAATATCCTAATTGTTGTTTCCTTAAATTTAAAATGCATAAAACTGGTGAAGTAGTATAAATTGATTTTGAGGCATTTCTATCAAATGTGCTTTGTTGGCAAAGAGACTGAAGAAAATTTATTTGAAATGAAATACAGGTGATCAAGCTGTAAGAAATACAATAATCCAGTCATCCAGCAGAAATTGCCTTAGAGCATAAATTGTACAGGAGACACTGTCCTTTTCCGTCTCCCAGCCATCAAGATTTCGTTTATAATCTCAGTGTCTGTAGCATATTGTTTACTAAGACAGATTAAACATGGGAGCTCTTCAATAATACGGTTTTGAAAATGCTGGGCATCCGAAAGCTACTAGAACACACCAATACATTGCTTTTATTTTTCAGAAGATTGCCTAGGAAATAATGGGATATTTCAAGTACCACCTGTGTTTGTGAAAATGCTCATTACCTTTTTTTGTTTATTTGTTTGAAGATACTCAAGTTCCAAGGTATCTTCCAATAAGAGAAACTAGAGAAAGATCCAGCTGGAGCTGTTACCAATTTGTCTTTTCCATCTCAAAAGTGAGCCTCCCCAAATCCAGGGCTTAGGGGCTTTCTAGAGAGGGGGAAGTTCATAGTTCTTGTAGATGTTGTGTGTCTTGCACAACTTCCCTACCGGCTTATTTTCCTGCAGATAAGAGGTTGTAGTTATGGGTGTCACTGTATTTATTGGTCCAAAAGACTGGTACAAAGGACAGGCAGGCAGAGAGGGCACTGACTCACAAAGGTTGCCGTCTGCCTGTCCCTTTGGAAGGGACAGGACAGTCCATCGAGTCCAACTCTTCACACCCGAGTGCTGTTGGGTTCTTTCCACATGACCACAAGCACTTGAATACCCTTCCTCTGTAGCAAAGCCTGTAAGCGCAGGGCACCCTGGGAACCCCCACAGGTGAGGCCGTGTGAACTGCGTGGGCTGTGGTTGCAGAGAGGAGAATGTAAATGGGATCAAATATAGTAAGTATGCTTGTGACATAGAGTCACCATTAGAGTTTGCCTGTTGATGTTGGACTGCTACGTGCCACCCAGGACTGTTTCTAAGAATCTGAACATGTACCCCGGGGCTTAGGAGAGAAGATGAAAAAAGGAATTTGGTGTCCTTGCCAAGATTTCTAGATAATGGGAAGGACTTTTTTTAGGAGGAAATCATATTCATCCCAGGGCTGGGAGGGTGGAGTGGGAAGAAGACAGCCTTAGCGAGTAAGAAAATACTGCCAAAACCGAGGCTGACTCAGAATATAGCCTCTAGACCAACAGAAAAGAGGTGAGGGGAGCTGTCCTACTCTCTTTCACTGAAAAGCTCCTCATCCTACTCTCCATATTCCTGGCTGCCCACATCTGGTAGTCACCAAGTCCAACTAAGCTCTCTCACCTGAGTCTGGAATCCATCTTCCCCCTCTCCATTTCTCCAGCCTGAGTTCAATCTGTTACCCTCTTTCACCGGAATCACTGTGGTAGTCTCCTAACTGGTTTTCCTGCTTGTGATCTTCCCCTGACAACCCATATCTCATCTAGGGGATCTTTTATTGTTTAATAATGGGAATTTATTGGGAGTATTTCTGTCAACCCTCAGGATAGACCAGAAGACTCAGAAATTGAGAGAAACTGGTGAGGTGTGGGGATGAGGTAAGTGTAGGAGCTATTCAACAGCGTTGTCATGTCCTGCCCCAAAATGAATGATTTTCCATCATTTCTGGGGAATTGTTTTCTAGCTTTCTATCCCCTTTTTAAGATTTTGATTCTAAAGAGTGAATATTTGTTCCAAGTTGGTCAGGTGGCTGTTTGTTGGTTAGTAGAGGGCTCAGGGCACCTGGATTTAACAGTCTCATCACACTTTCCAGTGCGGGAGATGTCATCCTTCAAAAGGAAATAAAAATGGAGTAGATAGGGGCATCTGGGTGGCTCAGTCGGTTAAGCGTCTGCCTTCGGCTCAGGTCATGATCCTGGGGTCCTGGGATCAAGCCCCACGTCAGGCTCCCTGCTCAGCAGGGAGTCCACTTCTCCCTTTCCCCTCACTTATGCTCTCTCTCTCAAATAAATAAAAATCTTTAAAAAATTTTTTTTAAATGGAGTAATGACTGTTCAAAAATCAGCATGTGTGCACTATATGTTGATTATAGAAGGGGCACCCAAGTGCAATGGAAATATATTTGTTATCCCTTTGTTATATAAAGTTAACAAGATATAAGCTTGTTCACTTATGTCTCTTCACCAAAAGACACTGAGGTCATTGAAGGAGGAACCACGTCTTACTCATCTTTGTGTGCCTGACCTCTCACAGATACAGTAAATATTCATTGTACATTGTACGAAAGAATGAATCAATGTCCATTTAAATTAAAGCTTTGTTTTGTCTAGTCTATAAGTTTCTGGAATTACTTTATGGTCCCCCAGGTTTCAGTGATCCTTCTTCCTGACCTAACCTGCTCAACACTGAACTCAGTAGTACTCAGTCCACTCACCCTCTGGGTGGTCTCGAAGGGAGAGAGAGAGAACCAAGAGACTATATGTCAAATACAAGATTCTTTCTGCTCCCATTGAGCCATCTTTTCTGTCCCCATTTGATCTTCAGGAACTCCTAACATGCATTTGTTCCTGGGATGCTTAGTAATTCTTGATAAGTTGATATCTAACTATCTTACTTGACATAATACAATGAATGGAAAGAATGTGTTTTGAAATCAAACAGATGTCGTTTCCAATATGAACCTACCAATTACTAGCTTTATGACCCTGGATACTTTTTTTTAACTGCTCTGAATCTTGGGTTACACATATGTTCCCTGAAGATACTACAACTGTAAATGAAATAATATATGCAAAAACACTTGTCAAAATGCTTATCATATGGCAGGTGTTGAGGGAACATCAGCTCCATTCTGCTTTGGTGGCCAACAGTGACAGAGGCATGAGAGAAATTTGCAGTGCTGGAGTAGGTAATTTGAACTGAAAGGAAAAGAGAGAAAAGCAGAATGAACATAATGATTTGCTCTAACGTAAATCAAACTCAATTATTAACTTTTCACTGAACTATATGCAACATACCAAAGTTTAAAAAATGTTAAGAGTGCCTGGGTGGTTCAGTCAGTTGAGCGTCCAACTGTTGGCTTTGGCTCAGGTCATGATCTCATGGGTTGTGGGATCGAGCCCCATGTTGGGCCCTGCACTCAGCATGGAGTTGGCTTCGGATTCTCTCTACCTCACCCTCCCACTCTCTCTCTCTCTCTCAAATAAATAAAATCTTTAAAAAAATTTTAAGTGTGTTTAAGGCAGAAACAAGCCCATATATATTTCTGAAACAACAGAAGTAGATATTCCCCAGACTAGAACCCGCATGGGCATAACATTGGAAGAGATTTCTTCTCCAGCGTGTGGCGTCGTTTTGTTCCACTCTAGGGTGCACTGGGATGAAGTCCTGAGTATATTATAAGTTGCTAGCTACTACCAGCAGAGAGGTCACTTATATGGAAACCCCAAGACAGAATAGATCTAGGGCTGGAGAATCAGCAAGCATTCAAATGAGCACGTCGCCTGGGGGCGGGGGTGAGGGAGGGGCTCTGCTCAATAACTTTTTTCCGCTTCTCTGGAAGGCTCATTTTTTTGGTTTATCTCATCAATAAAAGAACGTGTTCCATTAGATATGGTATAATTAATTATGTGATGTAATAAAAATTATAGTGAGGTCGGTTCTAGAAAAATGAATTAAAGAAACATTGGCTATGACTGTATTTTTGTTTTCTCATTTAAGAGATCACAAAAAACTCAGGTACTACAATAGAAAGATAATTTGAGTTTCTCTCAAATTAAATAATAATAATTTTTAAAAACCGTGTTGACCTGAGGAGACATTAAAATCAACTCAGCAGCTCAAGAAGACGGCAGGATCCCCACTTCCGTCTCCAAAAGCACTCCTTCCTCTTGCCCACTTTCCTTGTTCTCCCCAACTCTAGCTGCTCACACATGGCAGATCCGTCCCCTGGGGAGGAGCGTAGGCTCTCCTGGTGTGGGGATGCCGGGTGTGCTCATTCAGGGTTGGGAGGTATGGGAAGGTATGAGGTAGAGCTGGAAGACAGTGAGCTAAAGATAGTATGAGCCACCTCCACACCTCTCCCTGCCCAACGGCACCATGTCTCCCCCTGCCAAAGGGGAACCATGGTGCCACAGTGGCCTGAGGACAGAGAGGCTTAATTTTTCTTTGGAGAACAGCCCTTCTCTGAAAGGAGAAACGGCTATCAATTATGGTGCCTCCCCTTAACCCGGCCAAGGGGAGGATGGATACACGATTGAAGGGAGGTCTATCAGATGCTCTTGACCTGGAATTCTGATGTCAAGAGAAGTGACACAAAAACTCAGAATGATCCCAGGTTATTTACTCTGGTAGCAACAGCCAAAGAAAACTGCATTATTCCTAACATCTGAATTCCTAGAGCTTCTCTTACACTTTTATGAAGCAGATCCTCAGCTTCTCCTGTTCTGTGAGCTACTACTCTCTATCCTTCTAATAAATTCATTTGTTAATTGAAGATATCCAGACTTAGCTTCTGTAATTCCCAGCACCGGATTCGGACTAACATAGCTTCTCCGATGCTACAGGCTCAAATGTAATGCTAAGGGTCAAAATGTGGGAGGTGGGAGGAGTCACTGGGGGTCAAACATTTACTAAGGTACCAAGTTCGATTTTTCTCAAGCCATTCAAATCCCCTATGTTGGCTTTATGACAATCCTCCCAAGCCTGGGAAGGCAAAGGAGCCCCACTTTCCCAGGATTAATCTGGTTGAAATCACCAGATTCTCTGCTTCTGCCAGTGTAATTCCAATAAGCCCCACAGATTCTAACAAAAGGTCAGTGGTGCTGGTCCAGGTGGGTACGTTTAAATCAGTCTTGTAAGAGGCAGAGCCAAAGTCGCATGGTAATTATATAACAGATTAGGATGGAAAAGCAGCCACTGCAGTTAGGTCAATAGGCATTTAAAAAATCACTGCGTGGGAACCTTTTCAAACCACAACCCTCCATTAGGAGCCTACATTTCCCAGAAGATCCTCATTCCTTCATTTCGGCAGCAATTTCAGCCGGCTGGAACCACTGTTCTGCACGACAGCAACTGGAAAAGAAACCAAATTTTACTTTCCTATAAGCAACATCTCCTGGAGATGGCATTTTGTGTCCCTAAGACGTCACATGCTTTTGAAGTTATTTTCGGTTTTGGTTTGCAAAGTATCCTAAATTAGCAATAACCAGCCTTCTCATGGAGTTTAGGGAGGGAGGGGGAAGGCGTGCCTAGATAGGAGAGGAGGCCCCTGAAACATTTACCAGAACCCTCCCTCAATCTGTTGAAATTTCTTCTTTTTAAATTTTGTTTATTTTCGCTGCAGGTGCCCCTCCAACATCCAGCGTCTCCGGATATTCTTTCAGTCAACATTCGTTGAGTCCTTACTAAGTGCCAAGCACTATAATCTATACCAGGCAGCGGCAAACGAGGTAGGCAAGGGGCTTAACCCTGGGGAGCTTCTAATGCGATGCAAGGAGATGGAAACAAACATAATATCAGATCAGCTTGGCCCCCCGGGCCGCCCCTGGGTCTCACCAGTAGGTTAAGGGGAGTCTGACATCCTGACTTTCCAGGTAGAAATGGTTGTTATGTGTGAAGAAGCAATTAGGACAAACACCTCAGGCCAGAAAAGATCAAACCAGGCAACGGTTGATTGCAAGTAAGTTCAAAGAAAGAAAATCTTTCTGGGAAGGTCTTACTTCCACTGACATATTCCAGTATTTCTTTGTTTGGCGCATTTGGAATCTAGCAAGTACCTGGCCTTTGTAGAATGCTCTTGAGGAGGGCTGTGTACATATTAGCCTGATTTCACAGATGAGGACACAGAGGCTCCTATGGCTTTCCCAGGGTTCCCAGCTGGCTTCAGTGTGCCAGCCGCCGGGCTGTCCCCCTGTCTGGGCCATGCCACGGTAGTCACTTCTCTTCTGCCTGACTTGTCGCCATCTTTTTCATCTGGCACAAAGTCTTCCGCTACTGTGGGTTTGATCGGGCCCAGCCACGATATTTTGATTGGGACACAGAGCACGTCGTGTCCCCCGACGTGCGCACACTCCTAGAAAGTACATACCCCCATAATTTGCTACCATCATTGGTCAAAGATTATTATTTTTAAACCTTTCTGTGCCTGGCTCAGAGGACAACTGAGGAAAAAAACCACATTGCCAGTGGGGCGTTGGCCTTCCCAGCAGGGATGGTCACACAAAGCAATCTAGAGAGGACACTACAAACTTAGTTACTGTTTTGCATCAAACACTAGGAGCAGGAACACTGATGCCATATTAATCACAGCAACCTTTCCTCTGAATTTATAACAGAAAGTCTTGGCCTTCCATGACCCATTGGCCTGATTCATCCAACCCCATAAAAACTGATTAATTTAATGAGAGTAGGATAGAAACCACGCACAGATAAACCCTTGTTGTGACAACATGGCCTCTACTGTGCTTGCTTCAGCAGCACATATAGTGATACTATGTACTCTACTAAAGAACGGTAACGCTTCTCTAACACCTGTTATAAGCCGGGGCCTATACTAAGTGTTTCGTGTAATTCTCTCATTTAGTCTTTATTCCAACCTGTTTGGGTAGGAACTATTATTGTAACAGTTTTACAGATGAGGAAATTGGGGCTCCAAAGGGGAACTGTGTGCTCAACCATACAAATCTACGCAGTGGCGGGGGGGAGCCCCCGTGTTTGAAACTGGGGCTATCTGACCACAGGACCCTCCTTCCCGATCACTGTTCCAATGACGGGTACAGACTATTAGAGTCAGACCTTCACCCAACTCCCTATCTTAGGCACAAGGCAACAGAGGTCCTGGTAGAGGAAGGGTCTGCTTAAAGTCACACAGTAGGTCTTCACCAACCGAATGAGACTTTACTTCCATGTCATCTCTCCCAACTAAAAGAAAAGCTAGAATAAGTCTTCGATATTTGCCTCCAAATATACAGAGGAATATCTTTGGAGAGTGGAAGCTGAGTCCATGCTGTGGAAAGTGGTGTCCTGACAAACTTACACTCAAGAATCCAATGAGGAGGTCATTCATTCAGTTATAAGAAACATTTCTAACCACTCGTAAAGGAACCGTTTTCCAGCACGAGTCCCGATCCCACTTGGATGCGTTCTGAGAAGAGCGAGCCCGAGGAAGGATTATCTGTTTCATAAGAGTACATTTTTCTCAAGCTGTCAGGGGAGTCATCTTTGAAAAGCTCATAAGCAGAAAGTTAACTTGTAATAAGCTGATGATGATATTGCAGATTTTATTACTTTTGTTGTTTGGGCTGTCTTCCTTTTCTTCTTTTAAAAGAGCTCAATAATCACACTGGATGTTAACAATCCATTAGCTCTAAAAGGAACATTTTTAGTTCCCAGAAAACTCATTTTACCTCCCAAATCTGAACCTGTAAACACAAAAGCTCTTTGTCTAACAAAAAGGCTTAGTATTAGTTGCTTCCACAAGATTGGCCCCATTGATCTGAAACAACTACGCTTCTAAAAAAAACGTAGGACATTATCAATTCTAACCATTTGTCCGGGAAGCTACACTTAAACTAATGTTATTTATCCAGCTGGGTATACTGACTGGAAGGGAGCAGATCAAAGCAGTTGGTGATCGTGTAACATCTAAGATCTGTCCTGCTCATCAGTCAAGCCTGGACCCGTGGGCCTGCCGACCAACGCCTTCTCACATGTCCTTACAGGATGCTGCTGCGTGGACGGCAGGGCTACCTGGAACGGCCGCAGTCCCCTCCAAGGATTCCTAGGATCTCTTTTCAGGTCATTCTGTCGTTCTACGTAGTTTTCCACATGGTGAGCACACAGAAAGCACGAGATGAAAACACTGACATGCAATTTGCAGCAATGGACCCCTTGTGATTATTTAAAAAGACACACACACACATAAAAAGGGGTGCGGGAGGAGGCCCGTGGAACTGTGCGTGCCGCCCCTAGATGGGCCTGCCTCGGCCCTCTGCAGGGAGGGAGGCTGAGCCAGCACGTCCCCACGCCTGTCCCACCTCCTCACTCTCCCTAACGGCAGGAGGCAGCAGAAGGCATGGAGAAAAGGCACTCCTGGGGGGGACCAGTCCTTGTGTGTTCAGCGAAAGCATGAGGCTGGAGATGGGGGGGCCCACACAGAAGGAGGAAAAACACAAGATGGCTTGGCCAAGAAAGGAAAAATGGAAAGGGCAGAAAAATAAATCAATGAAAATACACATCACATCAACACAAAACCCACAGGAGGCATTTACGTGAGAAGCAAAGGAGGCAATTTAAAGTAGAGCAATGTCTGGGGCACCTGGGTGGTTCAGTCAGTTAAGCGTCTGCCTTCGGCTCAGGTCATGATCCCGGAGTCCTGAGATCGAGTCCCGCATCAGGTTCCCTGCTCAGCGGGGAGTCCACTTCTCCCTCTCCCTTTGCGGCTCCCCCTGCGTGTGCGTGCTCTCTCTGTGTCAAATAAATAAATGAAATCTTAAAAAAAATAAAGTAGAACGATGTAAAAGTGACAGGCAGTGCAGGGCTCCCTTCTCCCGCAGGGCTGCTTCGTGGGAGAATCCACTCCCGCCAGGGACACGATTGCTTTCTGAAGGATGCCAGCCTCGCCCGGATGCTTAGGAAGGTAAGAGGGAAGCGATTGCAGAGAACCTGCCGGCGTGCCCCTTCCCTTCCTGAGTCTGAAAGCTTCTCAGAGAACTTTGAAGGCTGGCAGCTCAATTTCATCAGGATTAAATCACTGAAACGACGATCATGTTCTTACACAGCGCAAATGAGAAGTGAGTCTGCCAGCGCCTTCCCTACAAGGTAATGACACGGGCTCCCTGGAGCAGCACCCCGCTTGATAAGAGGAGGCAGGAAACGTGGAAGTCTGGTTCATTGCTAATGTCTTCTAGGGACTGGAGTCCTGGAGGTTAAACAGGCGGGGTCCACAGCAGGTGTTCTGCACCGACAGCGCTCACTCGGCTCTCAGTTCGGCAAAATTCTTCCTATGCGGCATCCTAACTACATTCTATATTTAAGACAGCCGTTTTTCCTTAGGCACGCCACACGTTGTCTGCAAAAGGAGCTTGCAGAAACCGTACCACCAGGGACTTGGACTGATGAAACATCAGTTCGTTTCGATTTTGTATCAGTTCGGTCATTTTAGAAAATGTGCAGGTCCAGTCCTGGTTCAGACTGGCTTACCATGTGATTTATTTTCTTTAGACATCAATGTTAAGTCAACAGCGATATGTCACGTACCCTTGATATGATGAAATGGCTGCTTTACCCTCTGTAGGCGTCCTCCCCCAAACCCATAACGCTCATCAGACCCTGAGAAAGACATCAGATAAACCCAGGGGAAAGCGTCCTGTAAATTACCTAACCAGTAATCCTCAAACTGTCAAGGTCATCAAAGAAAGTCTGAGAGACTGCTACAGTCTGGAGAAGCCTAAAGACACATGACAACTGAGGAAATGTGGTGTCCTGGATGGGACCCCAGAACAGAAAAGGACATTAGGTGAAAACTAAGGACGTCTGACTGAAGTATGGGTTCTAGTAAATAATGGTGTATCATTTTTGATTCCACAGTTGTGACAAATGTGCCATGCGGGTGAAAGATATTAATAGTAGGGGAAACCAGGTATGGGGGATATGGGAACTCACTGTACTATCTTCACGGTTTTTCTATAATTCTAAAATTAAATGTTTATTAAAAATAAATGTTAAAAGTTAGTTTGGCTCATAGTTCTGCAAATCCAATCATTTGAGTCCATTTCAGGTTTCTACTTACAGTTGGCTTCAACTCCTGTTTCCAGGGTCCCATTATTACTGATGTTTGACCAAGAGGAAAATTGACACATAAAGATAGTACTGAACGCACAGTGAGGGTTCATGTGGTAAAGGCGAAATTTCTCTTCTAGAGCTCCTCTCTTTGCTTCTCCACTCAAGCACCTGGCGTTATGGGCCTCATCCAGTACGTCCTACAAGGGTGCTGGCTTGTAAAGGAGTTTCAGGTGATCCCTTTTTAAGGGTCTGTGTCTTTCAATAGGATATTTTGGAATCCTAAGGGATGATTTTATAATGGTAGAATTCCCCAAACAAGAAGCACTTGGTTAAGGATAAAGAATGGCTCCACTGGCCCTCAAGCCCTTTCTAGTCATTGGGCCAGCCACTACTCAAATGACACAACGTCAGTCAGAATTAGGGCAGTGGCCATAAATCCTGATTTCTGAGGTCATGAGTTCCTGGAGTCTGTCAGGGATAACGTGACTTCTCGTCTCGCTACGTGCCATCCAGTCAGTGTGGGAGTGAGTCCTGGAGTCTGTGACAGCAGAAGACTGGGGTCAGCCTCCCAGAGTCAACCTGTACCTTGCTTTTTGGTCTTTAACAGCCTGAGATGTTGCCGCTAGCTATCTAACCAATTTCTGCAACTGCTACCAGGAGGATATGACAGACTTTGGACTCATAAAATCCTGAGTTCAAGTCCCCACATCCAAGTTTGCCACTTCCTGGCTGTTGGCCCAGGTCAGGTTACTCAATCTCACTGATCTTCAGCTTTTTCATCAGGAGCAAGACTGGTCGTTATCCTGCTTTGAAGGACTGCTGTGAGGATTAACCACGTGCAGCATGCGAGAGCCCCTCGCCCAAAGTTTGGAATACAGGAGGTGCCGAGGGCCCTCCCCTTGCCCTTCCTTTCTCACACAGCCAGGACAATGGGGACAGGCATGGCCTGGACAGCTCAGCCCCTTCTGCAAATGGCGCTCTCTGTTCTCACGAGATTAGCATTTCTAATAGGATCAGGAATTCTGTTAATTCATTGATCATTAATCCTGAGGTGTGCAAATAATGTCTTCTGATTTGTGCAGAACCAAGCAAATGCTTTCTTAGGGTGTGCATTTATTTATTATTATTTTGTTGTCACTCAGTGGGAAGGGCCAATTTTATCCCACCAAAAATTGTCTGGGCAGCTCTCTTATTGGACAATGAAGGTCAACTGAATCCAGGAGCTGCGCAAAGTACAGACAAGAAAGGGTTGTTCAAACAAAGACAGGGACTGTCTGCCAACAGGACATCTTGCTGCGAATGCTGTCACTGTTTTCTGTAGAACTGTGGGAACAAATAAGCAAGAAGCACAGTGCCTAGGAAGGTGAAGAGTGCTGGGGAGAAAGAAGCAAAACAATATATATATTTAAAATAAATTAATACGATACAATACAACAAAGTAAAATAAAATAAAATGCAAGTGGCCAGGCGGGGTGAATGAGGAAAGAACTCTCAATGCAGAGACCATCTGAAGGGGCAAAGGCTGGAGAAAGTTCTGACCTGAAACCCTTTTAGGGGCTCAGAAGGGGAAGCTCTCCCAGCACACAGGCCATTTATATTTCTGACTGGTGGCCTCCTTCACCGTAAATGTGATTCTGTCATGCTAAGTGTCTCAGGGTATTTTTCCTCCGGGACCTTCTCTTCTCTGCAGCATGGCCGACTACACCCTACAGTTTGCACCCAGCTGACAGAAGAAAGCTCCTGTCTCCTTGTAACCAGCATTAAAGTTAAACAACCAGACTCTCGATATTATTTTTCATGGTCTGCGTTATAACGTGACAGTGAAGCTATTAGGTAAGCCGTCATTTAGACCAAACTTGATCTTGAGGGATTCCACACAGATGTTGATACACTTGACCCAAAGGGGTCTTCTGAACCCCTGGAGGCGGGGGAAACGTGGATTTTAATGGTTTTACTGCTAAGTGTCCTTGCTGTATTATTTCAGAAAACTTTTTAATCAAGCAGCTATACATGTTTATGGTGAAAGATTTTGGCAGTGAGGACCAGCTAAATAAGTAAGTATTACCGTTATCAACCCATGATAACGTTGCTGTTTTTTTCTTTTAAAACTCTGTTTACAAAAAATAAAAATGAAAAAACTATGTTTACATTTTTTAATATAAAAGTTTAATAAAAATGTGAAAAAGAAGAAAAAAGCGTCCATAATTATTCAACCTTGACTACTATCAGAAATCTGATATTTTTTTTCAGGTATTTTTTCCATCTCTACGAATCATATTCCTTTTTTCACAGCGTTGCATATTACCACCTGTATGCAAACCGCATGTACGGTTGAGTACCAGGACACTTTACCTGAGGTTGCCACAAGTTTTTCAGGGTTACATGGTTTCTCTCCAGAAATCTTTTATTTCTGAAGTCACTAGTATCACAGACTAGTTGTACTGTTACTTATATTTAACTATTCCCCCATAGCTTGAAGATAGTTTGCTTCCAGATTTTGTTGTTAAAAATACCACTGTATCAAAACAGTACAACCCTACATTAAAAAAAATTTTTTTTAAGATCCTGGAAACTCTATGATCTTGTTACCTCAGTTGTTTTGCTTTACGTAGCAGACATGTACTGAGTAACCCGGATGTGCAGGGTGCTGGGATGCTGGAATGAAGAAGATACAGGCTCTGTATTCAGGAGACTGCAGTGGAGGCAGGATAGGGTGGAGACAGATGCTTACACAACACACTTTAGTTCACCTTGAGAAGCACAATAACAGAAGTCAGCACCACGTTCTATGAACCAGTGCATCAAAATCATGTGTGTGGTACCCAGCAGAGCAGGAAACGCTCGATAACAAATTGACAACAATGATGAAGATTGCAGCCATCACACGGCTGATAGAATCATTTAAATACTGGTTTCCATGATCCACATTTATAGAAAAAATAAATAAAATCAAGACAGAACCAAAAAGTGCTCCTTGAATTATTAAAATCAATGATAACCCATGTATGCCCAGGCTATGCGGCAAATAGCAAGGATGATCAAATTCCTTCTAATTCCTAAAACAAGGTTCCTCATGGAACAGAAGCTCCTTCCATAGCAATGTTCTAATGCCGTGATGTCATCCTACCTTGAATGCTGTCACACAGAATGACTTTACTCTTCTGGACATGACATGGGTCAGACAGAGCTATTTTCAGGAAGAGGTCAATTTAGTTATACTTTTATTTCTTTACATAAATTATATATATGTTATAAATATATTACACATGTATAAAATAAAACTTTAGTGCATGAAAGCAGATCTGAGAACTCTAAAATTTTCCACAGGTAGGATCTTATTTTGCATTTAATTCCTGATTCTCATCGTTTCCTTTAGCAGCCAGGTCTGCAGACCTGAACAATGGTTAATGTTTAAAAAGGTACAGCGTGTTCTGCTTCACAGCCCTGCTCATTTCCTCTTCCTGATGGTGCCCTTGTGATTGCAGGACTCAAGTAAGGCTTGCATGACATGAGAATACATGAGGAATGATGCTTGAGTCATAGTAAATGTGAGATTAAGGTTGCTCGCAGATAAATAACGTGTAGCTTTAAGGAAAAACTTGAATCAGCTTGGACCTCTCCCGGGGCAGGTTTACTGTAACGCAGGGACACCGTCCACAGCCACCGCTAAAATATGCATAAGGATTTCCGGCAGGAAACGAAGGAAATGCTGCATTAAACTGAAAGCAGAGTGGGATTTAAATCAGCTGAATATAGACTCTCTGGTGAGAATCTGATCAGGGCAAGGCTGGCAGTGGCTCATGCTCTCCGCTGCAACAGCAGAAAGAATTACACGGTCTGCCCATCAAATCCAAATGCAAAGTGCTTTCAAGTCCTCCAGCTAGCCTCCTCTTTCGGGTATCGACCCTCTTCTCGTCAACGCCCTGGACGATGTTCCCCGAGAGCGACGCAAGGCAGCTACTGACCTTTCCCGTAAATGCTCCGCTCTGTCCTCTTCCTACCAATCCAATTAGTTCCACACCCTTAAGTTTTTACTCAACACTCAACTCCTCTGAGAAGCGTCCCCTGATGACCCTGTCATTCTTCCTTATTGCAAACCCTGAGCAGTTGTTTGCCCGTTGCCTTGCGCTCTTCTTAGTGCTGAGTGTTTGATACGCTCCGCACCAGGCTCCGTCCTGCGGCTCCGTGATGAGTAAGTCCCCGGCCACTGCCCTCATGGAGGTCACAGTCCACACACAAAGGACAGCCTAACAAAAGGCACTAAGGGCAATGCTGGAGATAGGCGGAAGCACAGACAGTCATCTTCTGGGGTGTCACAAGGTTTCCTGGAAAAGCTGGGATAAGTGGAAGTTACGCAGGTAAAGGCAGGTGGGGAGAGGCTCGCCGGTCTGTACGAGAGGTGGTGCAGGTCAGACACAGATACGACGGCCCGTGGGCTCCCCCGTGCTTGGATGTATTAGGAATCTTCTACTTGCTGATGAGAAGTTCTCTGCATGTGGGCTCTTTTCGTGCCATTGAATTATAAGCTCTTTCAGGGACCATAGTTTCTACTTATTTTCCCCTCTTTCCCATGGGTCTGCTATTGTCCCTAGTGTTTGCTAAAACACTAAAAAGTGTTTTCCACCATCGTGGGCGACGCTGCTGACTCACCGGTCACCCCCTGCGCGCTCTGTCCACCAGCACCAACAAGACCGTGTGGCCGTGGGAAGACGCGGCCTGCGCTCCGCCGCAAGGTCTCCGAGACCCAGGCGGACGAGCATGCCTTTGACTCAAAGCAAGTACGCGCTGCTTCCAGGGAGGAACCATCCACACCACTTACCGGAAGTTCCACGGTCCTCATTAAATACCGTCTTTCTGCTATTTCATATTCTTAGCCTCTGTGATGATAATTTGCATTTTATATTCAAAATCTCTGCCCCAATAATTCCATCACGATTTCATTGGATAATAATTTTTAAAAATTCACAGAGCAAGTATGGGATAGAAGTTTTAATCATCATCCTACAAAAACAGTCATCGTGTTTTTAAAAGTAGAATCTTAAAAGCCCCCTTTCTATTGATGTGATTGTAGCCACCTCGAACACTGCAAATGTTGGGTGGTCACTGTTGTCTTTTGATCCGTTTGATTTTATTTAAAGTTAGAAATACCTCACGGGCACACAGGGCAATATCTTACAAACCTTCGAGAGCTTTGTGGAGCCCTACCGCTTCCCGGCAGGCAGGTTGGATGCCTCAGGCTGAGGTGGAGGCCGGAGCTGTGTGCGTTGCATCTGGCCTCCCATTTGACCTCTAGGTAAAAAGACCTCCACATTCCAAGACTGCAAAATTGCCATTGTTCATGGATGGTTAAATCCTAACCCCTTTTCCCACTGCCTGGGGTCAAGGGTGGAAGAGGGAGGAGAGGGAGAATAACAACAGGGCAAACTCTTAAAAAAAAAAAAAAAAAAATGGAGAGAGAGGGAGAGAGAAAGCACCAAACAAGTTTTACAGGCTTTGCAGCTCCAAAGCTGTCATTTCAAGGTTATGGCTTTAGAATGACAGAGGAGGCAGCTTTCCACCTGAGCGCTCCTCCGGTGGAAACAGCCAGGAGCTAGCTCGCCTCTGGAAAGAAGAAAGAAAACTCCTGGAGATTGGAGCCAGGTGGGGAATTCTGGCCACTGAAACGAGAGCTTTCGGAATGACCAAATAATGCTTGGAAACCCTTGTTTCTGATGGCTCGCTAGCAAGGCCCAAGTCCTATTTAGTGTGAAAATTAAACTAATGGCCTGTTTTAAGTTCTCCAACTGGACTTTCCAAACCCAGGTGATCTTCTAACAGGCAGACTTTTCACGAATGAGATGGTGAAAGAAAGCCAGGTGCCCACCCAAGGCCTGCATCTCGGAAGGCAGAAAAGATCAAAGAAAGGCAGAGAAAGGTATTTCCTTACCCGGTTAAACTTCACCGTTCCCAGGTCAAGTCGTTCCTTTCAAACACATTAGAACTTGTATGTGAACGCTCTGGGAAAGTAAATAATGCTTCCTGATTGGCTTTTGCTCTCAGCCTCAGTGTCCTGATTAGTACTTTTAGAGATGCTAACCCCTAACTCAGCGAGATTATTATAAAGACGACACGAGGTAAGATTTTCGAGGTCCTCCCACAGTAGGCCACCGAAGGTGATTCGCTTCTTCCTTTTCTCCTACCTTCCTGACTCCCACCGTTCTTACCGACTTGCAGTTGATTACGTAACAGATTCAGGACACCTGTTTGCTCATGTTTTCACTCTTGGAAGGGTCTGAAAACTCACTGCTTTACTAGAGACTAAAAGCAACCTTAGCTCGACAAGAGCCAGACCCCCAGGATCCCGTAAGTCTTCTTGAACATAGGGGAATCCCTTTAGAGACTTCCCTTATCTCCACACCCCCCCCAATATATAATCAGTCACTCCTCACAATCACAGCACAGCTCTTTCTGCCCACGGGTCCTGTCCCCGTGCTATAATAAAAGAACCATTTTGCACTGAAAAAGTCTCAAGAATTCTTTCTTGACTGTTGCACTCAATGACCCCGCATCACTGGCAAGGCATTAAGTGCTTTTCTATACTTTTATCACCTTTCCCCACATTTAAAGGCAACAGGCCAACAGGAAGGGAACCAGAAGGAGAAAAGTATTTCTTACCATATGTTGATTTATTCAGAGGGCGATGCATGTGTTTCCCAGCCAGGAGAGCATTACCAGAGGAATTAGCCCCTACATGGCCCTTTAAGTGCAGTCCCAGCAAATTGTAGATTCAAAGCAATCGTCTGGCCAAAAGGGCATTTTACGGATAGCTCCACAGCTTTGCAAAGACCAGCACGCTTGCAGCTGCCGTATTAATGCTGACAAGCACCAGGCAGGGACCGTCTGGGGAGACGTGGGCTTCTCCAGACAGGGGACCCCTAGAGACAGATACAGAAGGGCATTCGAGAGGGCCACGTCTTTCATTTCACAGACGAGTACGCTGAAGCCAGAGAAGTTATGTTTTGCCCAAGATCATAGGCCAGTGGGAGGTTGAACCAGTGAAAAAACCCATGGCCAATAGTTTCTGGCTCGATTCATTTTATTCAAGAAAGGTTGATTAAATGTCTACTATGTGCTTAATATGTTGGGGATACAGCCGAGCATGACACGATCCTTCTCCTCGGGGACATACAGTCCAAGAGGGGATGAGGAACAAGAGAAACGGCCAGTTAGACAACCATGGAGCGATGGATGTAAAGGGTACTAGGAGAGCCAGGCGAGAAGAGTGAGGTACTCAGCTGGGCTCAAAATTAAAGGGACGCCAAAGCGTCAGTAACCGAGATAAATATTTTCCTACTAAAGACAGTATCATTATGACCACTTTTCCCTTTGGTTCAGACTCCAGCACGGCTCAGCAAGTCACCCTGCTGCTCCTCTCTATTTAACATGTTAACATTTTGCTTCCTTCGGATTTTTTGCATTCATTTCGGTTGTTTAAAATATTACATTAAAATATTTTCTATGTTGATGACTGAGTTTTTCTGGTGCCTCCCCTTTAAAATTTTGCACCTTGCGTGAGAGCCTCACTCTAGCCTTCAGGGGAATCTAACAGAGCCCAAGGGGGGGTGGGAGGAAAGGGGGGGGCCTTTATGGGAGTTCCAGCAGAGGTACAAGGCTTTCAGATCCCGCTTCCTTGAGACCCACAGATTCAAAACGAGCCCCATCAGGGCAGAGGTAGGACATTTTCAGCCAGAGTAGCTCAGCCTTGACCTGTTTTGTTTGCTAACATTTTGTGTAAGGGCTTGTCGAAGTTCTAAATTGGTAGAAAAGGATTCTCAGGTCTAAAAAACTGGAAAGTTCTTACAGCAAGGGGGAAAAAATGAGATTCAAACATAGAAGACCCATCACAGCCATCACAGGGCCAGAGTTAGGGGCTGAAGGATGGAGTGCATAAGTGGAGCAGGCGAGGCCTTGGGGCCCCAAAGAGAGACGGGACACATGGAACATACCAGACGCTGACCCGCCAGAGATGACGGGTGTCGGAGTTCAGCTCTTTGCTCTCCTCCCAACTCCTCCCACAGCTCCGTTAGCTGACTCATTTGACAGACGTGTCTGGTCACTTTACTGGACCGCGTAGCGTGCGTCCCCTTATCTGCCCACCAAGGAGAGGCTCTAAAAGGATAATTTTTTAAAATTAGCTATCACAATAGAAAGTCTGCTTTCCTTAGACAAATGCTGAATAGATGAATGGGGGGGCAGGGGGAGGGCAGAGCCAGAGAAAGAAAACATCTTAGAAAAGATTCCTAAAATGAAATTAAGTGTAATCCAGCCAGATTGGGGGGGGGGGGGGGTGTACCACATTGCCCGACTCCAGGGGGCGACCTCTCAGTGTAGTCATGTAACTGGCACCTTCTGGAGTCCTGCAATGCACAGTTGACCACACAGCTGTGGTTTATGACGGCTGCCAAAATATTCCCAGGAAATCCTAGCTTGTGTCCGTATTTGGCTGATTCCCGCATCCGAATCCATGCATCCAACTTCAAACTCTTAGGCTCTTTTAGTTTTTAGCAAGCTAGATTCTCAAATTAGGAAAATTTTCTCTAGAAAAGCTGTTCAATTTTCATCCCCTTAGATCCCTGTAATTATCAGGGACGAAGGAAGTGCGTGTATCATGACAAGGGATTAAGGTGACAAGAATCCAGGAAGCCACTGAACGTCGTCAGCTAAGGAAGATTTCAAGATCAGATTCAAACTTATTATAGTGGTTGGATTATATATACAACAAACCTGATAAGATCAAGCTTTGGAGAAGATGTCAAAATGCACCCTCATAAACTCCCAGCAAGATGGGTATTTCTTAAAGGCTCTGGGGCTACGTGTTTAAAATCTAAATTATATGCACACAAATAATTTTAAAGCACGTTTTAAAAGTATGTCTACAGTGACCCCACCAAAAATGCATATGACTACAGGAAAAAGAATGGTGAGTTTATATGCATTTAAATGATGGCTCTCTGGAGAGTGTGGTTATGGGTGATTTTTTCCCCAGCTTTATTGGATATACTTGATCTAAGGCATTGTATGAATTTAAGGTGTACAACAGGTTGATTTGGAAAATTATACATATATATAATTATAGATATATATATTGCAAAGGGATTACCACTAGAACTTGAGCTAACATCGTCATGTTACATAATTACCATTTCTTTTGGGGAGTGAGAACATTCAAGATCTATTCTTTGAGCAACTTTCAAGTATATACCACAGTTTTATTGGCTATAATCACCATGCTGTAGCTCAGATCTCCAGAACTTACAACTGCAAACTTAAACACTTTGACTAACGTCTCCCCATGTCCTCCACCCACTAGCCTCTGATAACTACCCTCTACTCTCTCTTCTATAAGCATTTTTATTTTTTAATTATTATTATTTTTAAAGATTTTATTTATTTGAGAGAGAGAGCATGAGCGGAGGGAGCTACACAGGCAGAGGGAGAAGCAGACTCCCTGCTGAGCAGGGAGCCCCATGCTGGACTCGATTCCAGGACCTGGAGATCATGACATGAGCCAAAGGCAGATGCTTAACCAACTGAGCCACCCAGGTGCCCCCATCAGCATTTTTAGATTCCACTTATAAATGATCTCATACAGTATCTGTTTTTCTCTGTCTGACTTACTTCACTTAGCATAATGCCCTTAAGATCTATCCCTGTTGTAAAAAATGGCAGGACTTCCTTCCTTCTCGTGGCTGAATAATACACCATTTTTAATTTATGGGTGCCCCTCCCCCCCCAATTCTCTGATTTTACTTTTCTATTTTCTTTTTGAAAAATGTATTTGGTCAACAAACATTTATTGAACACATGCCACAGGCTGGATGTTGTTCCAGGTACAGGAGACACAGTGGCCAATCTCGTGGCACTTAGATTCTAGTGGCGGGGGGGAGGGGGCTCTAGGCAACAAAGGAGATGCATAAAATATGTAGTGATATGGAGAAAAATAAAGTAGAGAAGCCTTTCGGGGTACCGGGGAGGGGGTGACTTATGAGTGTCAAGAAAGGCCTCAGAGAAAGGTGGAGAAGTAAAGACTGAAAGGAAGTGAGAGAGGAAGGCTTTCAGTGTCCGTGGAGAATACTTTTCATGCAGAAGGAACAGCATTGCAAAGGCCCTAGTGGGAGGCGAGCAAGGAAGGCAGGGGGAGGAACAGGACCTGAGGTGAGAGAGGCAGGGGACTGATTATGTGAGATTTCAAAGGTCTTTTCAAGAAGTCTGTTCTACTCTGCTCTGGAAAGCCATTGTCTGATTTTGAGCAGAAGCCTTCCAGAATCTGGCACATTCTTCAGTGGTGTCACTCTGGTGGCGCAGGGGATCAAGGGCAGAAACAAGAGGACCAGCTGTGAGGCTGCTTCAATCATCCAGCAAGACATTCTGGGGCTCAGAGCAGTGGGATGGTGACCATGGTGCCGAACTAGAATTATTCGGACAGTGTGCCTGACGGGAATAGCTGCAGGTTTGGACAGGTAGTATGAGAGATAAAGAGAGATGTAGGTAGGCTCCAAGGTTTCTGGCCCAGTTGGAGTTGCCACTAACTGGGACCAGTGAGAAATAGATGCACCCAGACCATTTCCACTGCCCTCACCACTGATTCCACCCACCTTGCAATATGGCCGTAAGCCTGCCCTCCCTTCTCTTGCAGAAGAACCGGCCTCCCAGGAGGCAGGGTTTGGATACCTCTTCGCTGTTTAATCTCAGTCCTCTGGGGATCTCCAGTCTCGTGGCCTTACAGACAAATGTAACTCCAATCCCAGGCTCCTTCTCCTGTCTGACCCCTGAACTCCAAATCCCACTGCCTCTTGACATTGCAAATCTAACGTGTTCAAAACTGAATCCCCAGTCTTCCTGCCGATCTGCTCCTCCTACAGATGTCCCTGTCTCCGTCAGTGGACCCCAGTAAGAGGCTTTTCTGGTAAGATGCTGGGTGACCTGCAGAGCCACAGCTAGGGAGCTGTCCAAGGCCATGTGCGCTCCTGCCTGCCCGCCCGCCTGCTAGCTAAAATGCGTGCATCTGTTGGCTTTGCTTTTTGTGTTTTAAGTAAACTCTATGCCCAACATGGGGCTTAAACTCCCGACTCTGAGATCAAGAGTCGCCTGCTCTACCGACTGAGCCCACCAGGTGCCCCCGTGTGCGTCTGTTTGACCTATTTGTTCTGGGACTTGCTTGGATCATGACACACGAACTGATGGGGCTCAAATAATGCCGACTGGCCAGTCTGAAGGAACTGCAATTTACCAGGAAGACCTCATAATCTCTGTTGATCAGATTGATTTGGCCCATTTGCTACAAATAAAAACAATCATTTAATATATATAATAACCATTTTCTCAATAGTATATAAGGCAGACATAACAGCGTGTTTAGAGAATTTTACTACTTTTTGGACCTGTTGTACATACTGCAAGTTTTAAAAGTGTGCTGCCTATGACCTAGCTTTAAGACAACCCTCTGCCACCCCATTTTAACCAGATGGCTCCCCGGACTCCTGCTCGACAGGGACTCTGGTGCCGCCGCCCCCCCCCCGCCCCCACAGGGGATTCCAGAAGGCCATCTGCTCTGTTTCCACAATGTGCCACTTCCCTTTGAAACAGCTGCTCCACAATTCAAATTTCCAGCCCCAAGTTGGCGTTTCTCTGATCCATTTGTAACTTCTGCACTATTAATGTTTGGATTATCCTGGATAAATTTAGAGGTTAAAATTGATTCATGCAAATGGATGACTGAGTAAGCAATAAAAACATGACCTAGAATGATCTCATGGTTTGATATGGCAAAAACATGTTTTATAATCTGTTTAATAGCAAACTTGATACTTCCTGAATGTGTCAACTATAACACACCCTTTTTTGTTAGCAGGGAGAAAAAGGAAAACTATATTTTTCTTCTCATTCACAATCAAGGAAATTATTAAACAGGAAAATCTGGTTTGTCCTCAGTAGGACACTTTCTTACACTTTCCTTTTCAGCCTGTATTCTTTTTTCATCTTCTCGTGCAGGACTGGGGCAAAGGCAGCTCTCATACCTGGAATGGTGGCATTTAACTTCGTTTATTGCCTTGTTTATTACTTTTAACCTGCCTAATTCTGACCAGAGACCAAAACGAGCATTGTCAATAGCAGGACAGATGTGACATTATCTGTCTTTTGGGTTGACACACAGAGGAACAACACCACTTCCAGGATATTCCTGGCAAAATGTACACACGATCATAAAGAAACCCATCATATGAACCCAAACTGAGGGAGATTCTAAAAAAAAAAAAAACTGGTGTGAAATCTTCAAAAAAAAATTTTTTTTTCTGTACTTACCGGAACAACAGGAGAAATGGGAATGGGGTAGGTGGATTGCATGGCAGGACTGTATGTCAGCTTCCTTCTTTTGATGGCTGAGCTGTGGTTATGGAGGAAATGTCCTTGTCTTCTCGTAAACACACACTGACATTTCTAGTGCGACTGAGGCATCGTGTCTGCAACTTTCAATTATTTCAGAAAAATAGATAGATGGGGAGAGAAAGATGATGATGATAGATGGATAGAAGATGGATGGATAGATAGCTGATAGATATAGAAAGAATGATGGATACATAGACGACAATAAAGCAAAAGTGGCAAAATGTGAGCACTTTGGAAACCTGGATGAAAAGTATATGGCTTTGGGGCGCCTGGCGGGCTCCGTCGGTGGAGCATGCGACTCTTGATCTTAGGGTTGTAAGTTCGAGCCCCACGTTGGGTGTAGAGATTCCTCAAAAGTAAAATCTTAAAAAAAATGTATATGGCTTCATATTATTCTTTCAACTTTTGAAATTATTTCAAAATAAAAATTAAAAAAAGAGAAACATTAAAGAGTATTGTACAGCAAGACTCAGTAGGTTACTTACCATTACTCTTAAAATGAGAATGTTTACAATCACCATAAAACAAATGGCAAATATCCATATCTATGTTATTCTACATAAGACATAGACAGCACCTATCTATCTCTTTGTATCTATCTTGTCTATGTATATAATCTGCCTGGGACCCGGCAGACCTGCTGAATCAGGACATGGGGGTGCTTCTGGAAGCGCCAGAGGGGATGGCGGCTCACAGCCAGCATGGCAGCTCACCCTTTACACAAGTCTTGTCAGTTCTGCGTTCTGTAGTCTTTTCAGAAGTGTCCTGAAAAGTTGTGCTCCTAGGGGCCAGGCCTTGGGGAAATCTGGGTGGCGCCAAAGAGAAAGAAAAATTCAGTTGTGGGAAAACACAGGAATCAAAAAAGGCCAGAAAATGCACAAGGCACGTCCGTACACTGGTATGCTGACCCTTCCCTCGGGGAGCAGCCCCGGGGTGCACCCGTGTCTCCGCCACCGGCCTCCACACTGCAGCCTGTGGAGCCGCCCCTTCGTCCTCACCCCGGGGACAGCCTGGCCGGGGCTAGAGGGCGGCCTGATAATCTGCTGAGCATCGGGGAGGCTCGGGGTAAGGAGAGGTTTCCCTGAGCCGGGCACAACGCCCTCAGCTCTCTGCTGTTGAAACGCCACTTTGTGGAGAACATTCTGATACCCCCCACAGAACATCCCTCCTACCCACCCCCCCTTAGTGTGGGCCCAGGTATGAGCGGGACCCGCCCAGCCACACGGGGGAGCCCTGCTGATCTGGCTAGATCTGGTGAAGGGTCCGGGGTCATCTGAGCAGGGCGAGTACAATCCGTCCTTGGCCTGGCTGTGAAGGGAGGAGCGTGGGACCAGGTGCCACTCACGGTATCTTGAAATCGCCTGAGTCGCATGAGTAAGTCACCCTGTGGAAAAACAGACACAGGCTAGAAGGCAGAGCTGTGAGAGCAACACACGTCCTGAGGCCCAAACTTCCTTTAGGTGGTTCCCTTCAGCCTCCTGAACGGTTCACACAGCCTTGGGGAAGAAGTAAACCAGGAGAAAGAGTGTCACCGGATGTCATGGGATCAGTGGTAAATGGGAGGGAAGGACGTCCGTGGCCAAAAATGTCAGCAAAGTGTCAAAGTCCACAAAATGCAGCCATTTGTAAAACATTTATAAACGAATGCATATTGTAAATGTCCTGGAAGTTTGTCACCTATACTTAAAAAAAAAAAAAAGAAAGAAAAACAAAAAAACCCTACTTAAAATAAATAACTAAGTAACTGTCCAGGAAGGAGCTACGGTAGGCAGCATGATACAGACTTCTTTAATCCAAGGCCCAGATGGGTTTTTGGTTTTGTTTTCATGGAACACGTGAGTGTTTTGAGGAGCACAGTTTGGGAAGCTCGGCTGAGTCATCCCTCCTTCGTCACCGAGAGATGAGAGACGAGAAAGTGCCGGTGCCTGACCCACAGCAGATGTTCAGTTAGGTGTTCTCTCTCCCCTTCCTTCCCCCAGAACACCGCCCCAGAAGAAGAGACCCAAGAAGTCACTGAAAATTAATGTAACAAGTTACTCTGACAGCCGCTCTCCTGTTGCCCTTCTTGAAATCATCAGCCCCTTTATAATTAGGTCACTGCCTAATTCATTTGATGAATGACGATGTGGTAAGGTATGTTCCCCCCCCCCCCCATTTTTAATGTGAGATCCTCGACACCTCAATTCAAAATAGGGGTAAGAGCTGAGAATCCCAGGCTTTCTCCTCACCATCAAGGGCTGGCTCCTCTCTTCAACCAGTTTTTCGGGTCTCTTGGGACAAGTGACCCTGTGCAGCCTCCAGTTTGTCAAATATCTGCCTCAGAGAAGAGTCAGAGCCTTACATTCTGAGAGTCTCTTGAGGCTCACAATTCTTCAAGGCCACCTCCGATTTGTGAGACCCCCCCCCCCAGTCCCAGAACTGCTTCTGCGTTCACCAGTTCCGCCGAGGTAAACCACAGGATCCGAGAGTCTCAGGGTTAGATCCTCGAGGCGCTATGCTCTGTTCTGAGCTACTAATTCCCCGCCAAGCGGTCTTCCAGCTTTCTCTGAAACATCTCCAGGAAGGAGCTCGTTCTCAAGGAAGTCCATTTTGCTTTCAGATAGTACTAATTGAAAGTATTTCTTAGCTCTGGTTAAGTCTACCTTTCTGTAGTTTCTACCTCCTTCTACCTTCTGAAAGAAATTTTTAAATGCCCAGGTTGTCTGTAGCAGCTTACACTCAGAGCCTGCCATCTCCTATAAAGGAACCTTCTGCTGGAGCAGGCAGGCCTGCCCTGTCCACCATGCCCAGCTGAGGGAAGCAATCTGCTTCCTGGTACCTAAATGGCCATGTTCTATGTGGCAGCGCCATTCTGGTCTACCTAGGGGCTGATCCTTGGCCTGTGGGAAGCCCCTCACCAGTGTTTGTCTTGCTGGGGAGGGTGATGATTTAATTCATCAATGAAATTATTTCTCTCAAGCATTTGGACTAGAAAAATGGGGAGAGGTCAGTCAGATGATAACGTCAGCAAAGCAGAGACAAAACAAAAATCGCCAAGTCCTGTTAGTGATGAAGGCCCAGAACCAGAGTTCTGCTGCAGGGGGTATGGTACGACAGGTTACCTGTAACTGGACTCCAGCCATACGGTTCAGATCCTGCACTAGGTTGAAGTTCTAGGCTCAGGCAGGCCCAGCCAGACCACAAATATCTCTCTTTTCTGACAAACCTGACTGTGATTCCTCCTGGGTTTGTCATGCTGCTCGGCACTGTAATTGAGATTCTTGCCCTCTGTATTTTCACAGAGAGTCTTCTGAAAATTTCTGCATAACCTAAAATAAACCAAATGAATCTCTAAGCCTTGAACCCACAGAATTTAACTAAGAGTTCTCACATCTTCCAAGTCTTCTCTTCTCCAAGGTAAAGATCTCCGAACATTTAAGCCACCATTATGGAATGGCGTCCAATCTCTTGCACTGCTCCGCCTCTCTCTGAATTTCTCGGTCCCCCCTCCTCTCCTGCCATAGCCAGCATCGCAAATGAAGGAGACTGAAAGGCAGCCTGCCCTAAGCGCACCCCGTGTGGCTCCAGCATAAGCAGAATACTTGTATGAAGTCAAGTGTGCATCTTCTTTCCATCTCTGGAATGATCAGTGGAAACATTTCCCTACTTGACCAGCCCCATGAAACCCGAGGCTCGTCAGAACCAAACCTGTGAACAGAATTAAAATGGATGATTATCTGCACTCTCGTAAAGGGAATATGGTGTGGAGCCTTCTATTCATCTCCTCACTACTCCTTTTCACAGGAGGAGGTTATCGAGTATTGGCTCTCATTTCGATTTACTTAGATAGTTTTGGGAAAGGAAGTTAAAAAAAAAACCCTCAACTCCAGATCATGTGTTTAAATTGATTATCTCAAAGAAAATGCAAATGTTCTTGTGCGTATCCACTTTTTCGGCTGCAAGTAATAGAAAACCTAATAATTACGTAAACTATAGGACATTCTTTACTGGGGTATCTGAAACTGGGTTCAGGGTCTGTCCCCCTCCACCCCACTCCCCACCCAGTACTCAAGATTAGAATGTGTAATTCTTCCTCCAGAATCTGGCTTGACATTTTCACATAACTCTATTGAAGACTGCAAGTCCTGAAAATCTTGAGCCGCCGGAAGACGTCCCCTCCCATGTCATTAGTCAGGGTAGAGGCACTTGGGCCACTCTGAGCTATAAGGGAAGCAAGGAAGTTTCTGGCAAAGGGAAGTGGGATCGTCATGACCAGGCATCTGCTTCAGTGCACTGAGAATGCTTAAAAAGAGAGTTTTATTTTATTACTGAAGTTAATACGTCATTATTAAAGAAAGTCTGGAAAATAGAAGAAAAACATTTCCTAAGACCCCCACCCAAAGTCTTCTCTCAATGCGCTATGTACTACTGTTCTAATCCTATGGTACATGGAGAATGAGTTTCCTTTTTTTTTTTGCACTTAACATACGATTATTTTAAAGATTGATGGTTTTTGAAATATATTCACTGTCTTGAACTAAAACACAAAGCAAAGGAGGCGACAGGGAACAGCGGAAAGAGGGCTGGCCGGGGCCGCGTCCTGGCGCGCATTGCTCCTGCGTGTCCGTTTCCTCGAGATAAAGAGCTGTTTCCTCAGTTCTCCCACTTCCGAGGCCACGGGATCTTGAGAGCTGTGCTTGGAGACACACAAGCCACACTGTTCAGACACCGATTGGACAGAGCCGGGACCAGCCCCAAAGACACGCGGACAGGTGGATGGGAAGTTGCTGCCACGTGCCACCGGACGCCCCGTATGTCATAACAGAACATAGGATCGGAATAAATGACCATCGCAGAGTCCCAGATCTTCCCGTTTTTGAACAGAACCCAGAAACCTGGATTTTCAATGAAATTGTTTCATTTTTAAATATCGGTACCTAATTCGAAATACCGCAGAGGCAGCCAGCGCTGATTGGCAACTCCCGCTACGCCCGCGGCGCCCTTGATCGACGCCGGGAACAAGGACACACACACACGGGCGTTCTGAGGAGCCGCTTCTAAGACATTTTGGCTCTACAGCCACTGCATTATTATCATAAGTCTAGGACATCAAATGCTTATATTAATGGTGAATAGATACAGTGTAGGATTTTATCGCCTCTGGTTCCTTGCATCGGCAGGATAAGGACTTCGCACTGCTTCTTCCCCAATCCCCTGAGCTCACAAGTGCTCTGTATTGCAAACGAGTCAGGACCCTCCTTGGCCACGACTCCTTTTATATGTATCTTTCATGATCCCGCCTGGTCTAAAATCCCATCCTGCGTCTTTCGCCTGACTCAACGCGGTTTATGGAGACATTGGAAAGGAAAATGATGAATGTCTAGACAGGTGTTCCCCGGAGTAAAAACTGCCACCTTAAGCAGTCTGTCCTCTTCAATGCCCCTAATGCTGGGTCTTTAATCTCTCCTTTTCAGAGAAAAAATGATCAACATCACAGTGACAGGGAGCCCCTGCGCTTGGCAGTTCGGATTCTCACTCACTGAAAGCAGTGCAGAAAGAGGATTTAACGACTTTGAACTTTTTATGTGATTTTTGACTTTGACACAGTTGTTATTAAATGAGTTCTAAAAAGGCAACAGCCCCCTACAAGAACATCAGGTTTCTAAATGATTCATCTTCTCACAGACCTTGATATTCAATCCAGGTGTAGGAATAAACAGTATAGCCCTCGGGGTCTATCCTTGGGCCTTGGAAAGGCTTCAGTGAAATTCTATAGCAAAGGGCCCAGGCGCTTCCCCTGACTTTCTCTTTGTTCTACTAACTTTTTATCTCTGAAAAGCAAAGGGATTTCCTTTGGGGATTAAGCAGAGGAAACAACCTGAGGTGGCAATAGTGTTTCATTAGAATTATGAGATGCAAAGGTATCCTGGAGTCGACTGAGCAAGAAGCCCTTTACCCCGGTCTTGGACCTCCTCCCTCTTACCCAGCGGAGAGCGCCACAGCCCCTGCCCGTCGGGTTTCACTCTGTCCTTTCTCCCAGCCACGGAAAGATCCTGTGCAAACACAGAGGTGTCTCATCCCAAAGTGATGACGTGCTGCTTTTTTTTTCCCCTTTGTATTTTTCAAAGGTTTTATAGGTAGCCTTTTGTTAACACAGAATCATTGTGATAGATATTTATAAAATCAGTAAGTGCCATTCTCATCCTGCCAGGTCACTGTTTTGAGTCACTGAAAGGAACGGAGGTTAGAACGAGGCAGATGATTAATATTCTTAATGATACGTTTGTACAAAGAATGTGACGAAAGAGAAATACTCTTAAAAATACTCTTCCTGCTCACAGAAGGCCAATGTGCTGCTCTGCAAGTTTGTCCCAGCCACACTTTTCATGCCGAACCGGAGTCCGTAGAAGGATTGCAGTAGGACAGTCAAGAAAAGGATTTGTGTCAAAGGAGCTACACTAATGCCAACCTGACCTTACCCACCTCCTGTCAACACAAGGCTAGATAAAAAGTATACACACGCTGCTACTTAAGAGCCGTGAAAAAATCCTGAAAGAAACGATTCCATAAATCACATTTCTATTACATTTGTTTCTCCAATTTTTCCACTCCAATTAGTGGCTGTCATTTACTTTAAAAAGGTTCATGGTAACCCGAAAGTTAGCCGCGTTTTCATTAATTACTTTTGAACTAAAACAAGTTTTCTTCTCCTTTTGGTTAATGATTAACTTTAAAATTTTCAAAAAGCCAACTATTTTTCACATTTTTATGTGAACTTTGTATATTTTCCTTTCACTTTGTTATGATCACTTCTTACCTTGTTAGGAAGATCCTTGGCCCATACTTTCGGTGGTACCCATCGGATTTGACAGGTTGCATTTCTATTTGCATTTAAAAATACTCCTCACTACATTTTGGGGTTTCTTCACTGGCCCACATAGTATGGGAGTTTAAGTTTTCTTTTTCTTGTTTTCTGTATCATTGAGCATTTTATTTGGTTATTTCTAATTTTATGATTTGCTCTCTGGATATATATAGTGTTGTAACTTCCTTTATATCATGGTCAAATTTTGTTTAAAAATACACTTGGACAAAAAAGAAAATTTACTTCTATTTCCATGTAGTTCTTTGTACATATGTTAAGTGTGCCTTATTACTTATGTGTAATATTATATCCTGGATTAATAAAATTCTACTTCTGAGCTGTTGATATTCCCAATTATTTATGTTGAATCTCTGCCAATGTTTTCCTTATAAACTTTTTGCTTTATAAATTTAGAAATTTTAGATGAGTGAGCTCCGTCCTCCTACTGCTTTTGTTTTGAAATCTACTTTATTAGGAGAAGAATCTCAAAGCAGAGCCTTTACTTTTATTAGGAACATGTTTGAGATTTGGCCCAAAAGAAAAGGCAACGTTTGTACTTTGCAAAGAAAAAAAGTAGTTGTGCACAGCCTCTCCACCCGCATTAACCTCTGTCTCTGGGCAAGCCACTGACCTATTTTCCCATAAGCCCAAGCTGCCATTGTGTTACCTGACCGAGAGTCCCCGCTGGGGCTTATAGAGGACGACCTGGCAATTACACTGTGTTTCTAGATTCCGTGTACATTCATAAACCCTCTGGTGCCTGAAGTCTGAAACCTCGTGACCTGCTAAGGCAAAAACATTGTACGAGCCATAGTGGACAGGAAGCATACAGTGTATTGAAGATATAATTCCCTTAAATATCTATTATAGAGCCATCCATACATATCATTGAACCGGCTCATGAGTTGAACACAATTATTTGTCAATAACTTCCAAATACTGGAATCATTTCTTTCTCTCAGCAGCCAAATATTTCTATCCAGGGATAGAGGGCTTATCTTTCAATCCTCTTAGATGCCCAGAATTTATCTTGGGAACAAAAGACCAAGTTTGTTCCTCGTGTGAATGAAATGGTAAGCGAGGCTCTCGATGGCTTTGTCTTTAAAGAAAAGGCAGAAAGCAAATAATACTCGTTCTCTAAATGTCAAAGGCCAGGGATAGTATGAGTTCCAGGTGTTTGTCTCACTCGCATTTACTTTGTTCCCATTCCAGGCCTTTCTCCCACTTCTCCTTTCTGCCCTGCCTCTATTTAGGATAATTATGGCATTTGTATGCTCAGGTTGAATTCCTCCGAAGTTGCTCAGAGGCTAATTTTGGCCTGAAGCTTGAGGTTTTCTGTGTATGGAAGGCTAATTTCTTTTACTTTTTCTTTTTGTTGTACTTTTAATAATAAAAACATTCATTTTGGATTAAATATCAAGCTTTCATTCATAAGCACTTAATACCTGTATCCTTCCCACAGTTACGTAAGTTGAAATCATATTATTTGGAAATGCAGTCCAGGAAAACAAAATGATTAATAAATAGCAATAATATCTACCATTTATTGAGCTCTTAACTCTGTGACAGCTACTGTGCTAATCATTTCACAAACATAATTCAATTATTATTTTCACCTTTTATAGGTAAAGAAAACTAAGCTTCGTGAGTCCCTTTCCTAAAGGTCACACTGCTAGAGAAAAGCAAAGCCAGAATGTACAGCCGGGGCTTTCTGGCTTCAAAGACTATGCATGTGGGGCACCTGGGGGGCTCAGGCGGTTAAGCTCCTGCCTTCGCTCAGGTCATGATCTTAGGGTCCTGGGATCAAGCCCGAGTCAGGCTCCCTACTCGGCAGGGAGTCTGCTTCTGCCTCTCTCTCTGACACCCTGCCTCTCCACCCCTACTAGTGTTCTCTCCCTTTCTCTCTCAAATACATAAAATCTTAAAAAAAAAAAAAAAGGCTGTGCACGTAACTAGTGAGCTATACAACAAAGAGCAAGTCAGAGCGATGCCCACTCAGGCCCCAACATCGGGCATCTGAATTTTTACCTCTGCTATTTCTTCCAGTCCATTCAGCCTGGTTTTAACTGCTTTTGGCTGGAAGTGGATTGAAATCAAATGTTTTTAAAACACTCGAAAACAGGAAAATTCTCATTTACTCCACAAGTATCTGCTGAGTTTCTGTGAATGAGGCCATGTACTTGGTGGGGAAATCTAAAGATGACAGCGCTTGCTTTTTGAGAAGGGAGAGCCACAGCGGAAGGGGCAGACTTGCAACTGCACTGCCATCTACGTTGGACCACAGCCATGCAGGGAATGAGTGCGCGGGAATGATTTCATCCTGGGGGGTCAGGGCGGGCACCTGTAGGGGTGCCTGGCTGGCTCAGTCTGTGGGGTCGTGGGTTCGAGCCCCATGTTGGGTGTGGAGATTGCTTGAAGATAAATTTTTTTTTAATTTTATTTATTTGAGAGAGAGAGAAAGAGTGAGAGCACAAGCAGGGGGAAGGGCAGAGGGAGAGGGAGAAGCAGACTCCCACTAGCAGGGAGCCCAAGGTGGGGCTCTATCCCAGGACCCGGGGATCAGGACCTGAGCTGAAGCAGATGCTTAACCAACTGAGCCACCCAGGTGCCCCAAGAATACAATCTTTTAAAAAAATGTCTTTAAAAAGGCAACCTGTGAGCAGGACTGGAATGTTATGAGGGCTGAAGACAGGGAGTTCCAGGCGGAGGGAACGGCAAGTACAAAAGCCCTCAGGCAGGAGCTATTTTGCTTCTTCAAAGGAGGGCAAAGAGGCCACTAAGGCCAGGGGGCAGTCAGCGAGGGTGACCCAAGGCAGGGGGGGAGAGGAGGTGCACGACGAGGGGGTAGGGGTCTCTTTACTACTGTCAAGGCTTGAGGTTTTACGCTGCTGAGTGCGATGGGAAGCCCTGGAAAGCCCTGGAAGGTTTCGAGCAGAGCCACACACGTAAACTCGCTTTTCAGTGAGCACTCTGGCCTATGACGCAAGGACAGCAGGCAGGCCAGCAGGGACGCAAATGTCATCGTAAGAGACAATGGTGGCTCAGGCCCTGGCAGGTGACAGAGGTAGTGATCTGCTGAAGGAATGGAAGGTGAGGTGTGAGCGAAAGGAGGCAAGCGCCGCTCCGAGGTGTTCGGCCTGAGCACCTGCTGCAGAGCTGCCCTCGCCCAGACGGAGAGCTAGGGGAGGAGCGGGGGGGGGGGGGGCGGCGGGCGGGTGCAGCAGAGCTCGGTTTCTGACGTATTCAGAGCCCCTACCAGTCTTCCCCGTGCAGATGTTGGCCAGGCAGTTGACTATGCGGGTTAGGACGGAGAGGAGGCTGGAAATCAGAGAAAGACCAGAGAGAATCCGCAGAAGCATAAAAAAAGAGGGGGGAGGGACTATAAAATGACTCTTGAAAGTTTCAAGGCATTTTAGTTTCTATCACCACTGTTTTTAGATCGCTTATAAAGGTGTGTGATGCCTGCAAAGATGTGGCAACACCATGTTGTGAGAAGTGGTTATAGCTCCGTCATGGGTTTCTGGAGGGTGGGCCTCAGGCCAGCAAGCATCTGCATCATCTGGGAGCTTCTCAGAGCTGCAGATCGAGCCCCTCCCCCACCCGGTGACCCTACAAACGGGACAGGGCCCGGGCACCTTCGATAAATGCTCCAGGACATTGTGACGCATAATGAAAGGTGGCTGAGCTGGGTAAGAAGTTTAGTATTTCAAGGTTTTAACCATCTAAAAAGAAAGGAACTTTTTTAAAGGTAAAATGTCTTTATTGTTTGAAGCTTAAGAAATGGTAAACAAACCTCAGTATGACATTTCTTAGTCTTTTGAATGAGGTTATAAAAATACAATGCGCTTAGTCTGTATAACTTTTGAAAATGTCTAGAAGTTCACACTTAGTATAATATAAAAAGGCACTTAAAACACACAATGAGGTGATTTTTTAAAAAACAACACCTTATAGTTATGATTGAAATTGAGGAAAAATTTATAAACACAGACTCCTACATAAATAGGACTTGACTTTTCCTTCTTTTTCAAAACATAGACAGCATTTTCCCCATGTTATCTACAGACAGCATAAACGCAGACTGCCCTCTCCCACCTTCTTTGCTCTTGATTCAGCATATCAGAAAAGTAAGCAAAAATTAATGTTTTTCTTCAATTTAATCTCATTTTTTTTTAGATAAAACAAAACTCTTAATTTGTAACCAAATCTCCTTGAGCATTTTTTTTTTTTTGGAATGCCAGGCTCATTTTCATTTTGTTTTAAATCGCAGTTCGTTAAAAAAAAATAGGAAGACAATGATGTGAATATTATATGTACTTATTACTCAGCCACCAAAATCACCCTAAGCAACAACATTGCTGAAGCGTGTGGACATACGTGTGTGTGTCTGTAAACATCACTGGTGCATCTCCAGGCATCAGAGCACACCGAAATCCCACCAGCGCCATCTTGGCAACCAGGGTCACAGCTCTGGACACAGCCCAAGTCACCCCGCGCACTCATCCACGAGAGCAGAAGTGGCTTCATGCGTGTCCAGCTCTTCGTCTTCTTGCAGGTTGGGCAAAGGAGAAGCCATGTACACCAGAAACGAATAAAGCCCACTGCCCTGTGCCACGTATGTCAGTGTATTCTTGCTGTGGCAATTCTGTGCTTTGGGATTTTATAAGCTCATCATTTCAGGACACTGTGAAGAAAGAATAAATTTTGTTTTGAGCTGACAGAAGCATGAGTCAGACGACTCCCTCGTTCTCTGCGTCCACGAGGCAGTTTTAGAGGCAACTGCAGGACTTCAGCCCAAGCGTGTTGTTACGAAGGAAACACATCCATTGCTTTAAGGAATCGCCTGAACGTGATCAGTTGAAATGATTTAACAATGAAATTCGGAGATTTGGTCACCTTCCCAGCAGGATCTGGACCATAAACGAAAACTGGCATTTACAATGATATGGGGGAAATACAGAGCCACTTGAATAGTTATCACTTTATTACTGCAATCATAAATGGTAATGATTCGGATTAGTCCTTGACATTGATTTGTGTGTTTCAATTAGCCGTTAACTATGCCTCTTCTGCCTTTTGTTCTGTTGCTCACCCTTTTAAGAAATGCCGCGAGAGTTAGGATGCGGTTGTGTTGCACGAAGCATCTCGTCCTGCCTTCCTGAGCACAGGTACATGGGGTCACTTATCAAGCCTCTGCTCATGTTTTTCTATTTAACTTTTCTGCTGGATAACATTGAAAAGCCTTTGCTGATTTTCAAGGCAGTCTTTCAGCTTATCCTCTGTCAAAGTCAGTCGCTGCTCCAAGATTGAAACCGTCTGCAAAAGGAGGACAGAATGATCAATGCCTAGTGCCCTGACGGTGAGGACGATGATGCTCGTCTCTGCGCGGGGGATCCTTTTAGGAGCTGGAACGTCCACCCCTCGGCCAGGAAGGGGCTCACAAAGTAGCCCCAGAACCTGTTCTGCTTCTGGGCCCTACCACGGGCAAAAGCGCTCTGAAGCGATTTGAGGGAAAGATAAAAACTGATCCCTTTGGTAAGAAAAGAGTAAAACAGGAGGCCTCGGTAGACCATCCTTGTCTGGTCTCCCGAAGCACCAACGCCAGGGAAGAGGCCGCAGGGAGCCTGCGCGCAGTCCCGCATGCTACACGGCAGTGTGCGTGGGGCCCGGGGGCTACTTATATGCCATCACTGGTCACTCCGTCACGACCAACCATGACAGACCCTATCTACACCAGCTGGATCGCTAGTGTACTTTAAATTGCCGTAATGACCGGCATCAGTTCTCACACCTTGAACATGGTGACGGCACCTCACAGGGCTGTTAGGAAGCCTGAATGACGTAATGCACGTGAAATGCTTACGTGATGCCTGGCACAGAGGACTTGAAGAATCTTAGCTCTTTTAACTCCTGTGGCTAATAAATGAGCATATGGACACACACACACACACACACACACATACACACAAATGCATGTTTTTAAATTTGGCAAATCTAATTTGATATTGACTATTTCATCTTCAATCTTTCAGATTTCTTTTAAATATTTTATTATAAAATAAAATGGATTCAGGAAGCTGCACAAAACACGTGTCCCTGAATGAATCCTCATGAGAAAAATACTCTGATAACTAGCACCCAGGTCAAGAACTAGAACTCTGGGGCGCCTGGGTGGCTCAGTTGTTAAGTGTCTGCCTCCGGCTCAGGTCATGACCTCAGGGTCCTGGGATCAAGCCCCGCATTGGGCTCCTGCTCAGTGGGGAGCCTCCTTCTCCCTCTCCTGCTCTCCCTGATTGTGCTCTCTGTCAAATAGATACACAAAATCTTTTTTAAAAAAAAGAACTAGAACTCTGTTAGCCACTCCAGAGTTCTTTCCATGGGCCTCTCAGAATCCCCACTCCTGCCCTCCCCCTGACAACAGCCACTATCCTGACCATTACAGTAATTGCTTTCTTACATTCTCCATGGTTTTATCTTTCAGGTATACATTCCTAGACATTATAATTTTGTCTTACCCATTTTCAAAGTTTGAGATGTCATTTAAAGTTCCTTTTAATCTACAGCTTCTCATCTTCTCCCACTTTTTTTTTTTTTTTTAATTTGTCTGTTGACAGACTCAGGCCATTTAGAGTAAAGTCTGTCCGCAGAGCTTCCACCAGTCTGAATTTTAAGGACAGCATGCTAAGGGTGAAGGTCAGTCTGTTCTGTTCTCTACATTTTCTATAAATTGGCAGCTGACTCAAAGGCTCGATCAGACTCAGATTCAATCTGTAAGTCTACAGATCTAATAAGACCTATAGTTAAGACTATAGGTAGTGGCCTATTTCAGTAGAAGGTATGTTAATAAGGTTTGATCATTTCTTTTCTCATAATGTTGGGCCTGCTCAATGCCTAGATCTATCCATCCTTGAGGACTGTAAATGACGACATTCTAATTCCATCATTTAAAAAAATTATTAGCTGGGATAATTTATAAATAAGAGACACTTTCCTCATCTACTACTTGGTTATCCAGTGGTAGATTTCATAGAAAAGCAAGATAAATGTTTAATTATTTTAGTCAACAAGTTTCAAGATAATGAACTGATTCCCTATCGTCCTCTGAAGGCAAACAATTTTTAAAATATCATTATTTAATAGCTTTTGCTTTCATATTTCAAACTATAGATTACAGCTAATTAAGAATGATGCTGATAATATTTTCTACCATTTCTTGAGGACCTCTCTGGGCCAAGCATTTTGCCATATACTTTACATATATTATCACAATTCCACATGTTAAAGCTATTACGTATATTAGCAACACCTTTAACACTGGTTGACTCCATTTAAGTACCATATAAAATGTAATTTTGCTTTAGTTTATTTCTGGTTATAGTTCAGTGCAGATAAGTTATAAACACTGCGAGTGAGTTAGGAGATGTTCAGTCATCTGTAATTAAAGTGAATCAGAACATGTTTATTTTACTTGCTACTTGCCCACAGATTTGCTGTTTCTATTTTGCAAGTGTGTTGTGCTTGTTTTAACCTCTTTAATTATAAAAGAGAGCCAGGCTTGCAAAATTAAAAATTAAAAATCATAGAGACATTCAATAAATCTTAAATGATTCATTTAACCTTGAATCAGTTGTAAAAAGAAGGAAAGAGGGGTCACAAGGCTGAAAGAATAGAGAATGGAAAGATTCACTTAGGAGAGGCTCTAAGAAGGACCCGACATCGAATATGACAGTGTAGGTGAAGAAGTCGTGGTAATATGGGAAATAAGCCAACGAAAACTAAATTTGGCCTGAGGCCGGAAGAGAAGCTGCCTTTAAAGGGAAGAAATTTCTGATAAATACAAAGAAGGTCATCTCCAGTACAATACTGCAAAGTGAAAGTTAGTGATTTTAATATGATTTTCACTGAACAAATCTTGTGATGACTCCAAGTTTTCACATGGCTCTTTCCCACTATCTGTCAGGACCCCAAATCCACATACATGGCCCTTGCTTCTAAACACCCTCAGATGTTATCAACAGCTTTTTAATATTCATTTAATTAGTGGCTCTAAACCCTGTCTGTAAAACAGAATCGTATGGGGTACTTAAAAAGACAAATGTCAGGGCCTTACCCCAGACCAATGGCAATGGATTGTCTGGAGATGAGAACTGGCCCTTTGTGTCTGTATGCTTTATAACTGCCCAGGCGACTATAATGCACGGCCAGTGTGGAGAACAGAATGAGATGATTTCTATGCAAGATCCATTTCAACTTGAAATATGTATTCTGGAAAAGTAATTGACATTTCTCTAGCTCACATGACAGCCTCTCTTTCTGCATAGCTTGTAGCAAGGTCTGCTCTGACAAATATTGGCAACCTCATTCCATAGATCAGAGGAACAATAAGACTTCTTCAAAGGAAACATGGAATCAGCAGAGCTGGAGGAGAAACCTTTGATGTGTCCATTGCAACATACAACTTCCCTTAAATGACACCTGTATCTTCTGACCAAGAGTTGGAAGACTTTCGGTACATAAGGATCCATAGTATATCTTCTTTGCAAAGGTAAAAAGGGATCAAGGGACGAGGTAATATTCTAAAACACATATGCAAAAACCATCACCTCCAGAAGAACACAGCATCAGTGGAATGAGCTTTGGAATGAGGAAAGTTATATCTTGGACAATGAGAATACCTTCACAGTGAAGAAGTATAAACATTGTCAAAATTTCATTCTAAACAGAAATTGTTAATCATTTTTCTTAGGGCCCTTAATATTTCTTTGATAATGTCCTAATCTGAACACAATACATCAAAAATCTTCAGGTAAAACATTACTGGGCAGAATCATATACATTTAGAGCATGGAGTACCACTGCTATTCTTCCCAATCTCCACTGTTCCTTCTGGCCTCCAGATGGCAGATAGAGCACAAGGGCAGGTGTGTGTGTGTGTAAATGCACACATGCGTACGTACACGTGGGCTCTGATCTTACCTCTGTAAGATCTTACTACAGCAGCTCAGCAGAGCATGCTGGGCTATGCTGATTGCCACCTTGAGCTCGCCTTCTTTAGAAATCCCCCCCCGTCCCACTCTGCTAGTTCTGCAACCTCCAGTAACCAGGACTGTTCTGTATCACCTACCCCTAAGTACAAAGCACGCCAGCCCACCTGGGTCAAAACACTGAGTTGTTCCATGATATGCTCTAAAGCGTCCGTCACAGCGAGCGGTATGCTTCTTTGGCTCTCAGAAGGGAGGTCACTCATGTCTTCTGTTTTCTTTTTCAAGGATGTTGGTGAACATTCCGATGACAATAAAGAAGGGTTCAAAAAATATCCACTTATCTCTTCGCTCTTGTCTGCTAAGGTTCTGACGGTGGTGGTATCTGTTGTCTTTGACATCATAGAAAAGACAGGAAGAGTTATATTTTCCAAACCTCAACATGATATATATATGTGTATACACACACACACACACACACACACACACACACATATATATATATATATTTTAATATTCTTCTTCTAAATACCCGGCTTACATTTAATTGTTTATCTTCAACTGCAGTATTATAAAAATTACAATTACAGGGAGAAAATAAAGCTAACAATGAAGAGATAAAATTCACAATTTTCCTTGATTTTTTATATGAAATATACTTTGTATGTACCTGTCTGCTAGATGAGGTGTCTACTACTAAAAGGACTGTTTAGACGCACTCTAATTCTTAATTAAAAACAAATACAACATCAAGATAACCATCTTTTTTTTTTTTAAATGGAAAACAAGTGTGGGTGAGGATGTGGAGGAATTGGAACCCTTGCACATTGCTGGAGGGAGTATCAAATGGTGCAGCTGCTGTAGGAAAGTTTGGCTGCTCCACAGAAAGCGAGACACAGAATTACCATACAATGCAGAATCCCACTCCCGGGCATATGCCCAAAAGAAGTGAGGGCAGAGACTCGAACAGATGCTTGCACGCCACGGCTCACAGCGGCTTTATTCATAATAGTCCAAAGGTGGAAACAACACAGATATCCACCAACTGATAAATGTAGAAACGAAATGGGGTATGCACATACAATAGAGGGTTGTTTAGCCACAAAAATGACTGGAATTCTCATACATGCTACAACATGATGAACCCTGAAAATACTATGCTAAGTGAAATAAGCCAGATACAAAGGAAAATAGTGCACGAGTCTACTAATACGAGGTATGCAGAAAACAGGAGAGGTCACTATGGGCTGGAAGGAAGGGAGGGTGGAGTTATTGTTTGATGGGTACAGAGTTTCTGTTTGGAAAGGTGAAAAAGTTCTCAAAATAGATAGTGGTAATGAATACACAATGCTGTGAATACTTATTGTCAGGAAACTGTACACTTAAAAGTGGTTAACATGGCAAATCTTATGTTGTGTATATTTTATTACAATAAAATAAAACACAAAAAACCCTCCAAACATATGGTAATGAACAATCCAAAAATAAAATTTAAGAAACAACTCTATTTACAATAGCACTAAGAAGAATGAAATACTTAGGATAAATTTAACAAAAGTGCAAGGCTTGTTCATTGAAAACTGCAAACATCCCTAAAAGAAATTAAAGAAGATCTAAATAAATGGAAAGGCATCCACATCCATGTTCATGGACCAGAATAGATAATACTGTTAAGATGGCAATACTCCTCGGGGCGCCTGGGTGGCACAGCGGTTAAGTGTCTGCCTTCGGCTCAGGGCGTGATCCCGGCGTTATGGGATCGAGCCCCACATCAGGCTCCTCCGCTATGAGCCTGCTTCTTCCTCTCCCACTCCCCCTGCTTATGTTCCCTCTCTCGCTGGCTGTCTCTATCTGTGTTAAATAAATAAACAAAATCTTAAAAAAAAAAAAAAGATGGCAATACTCCTCAAATTGATATGTACAGATTCAATACAATTCCTATCAAAATCCTAGCTGCCTTATTTGCAGAAATTGACAAACTGATCTTAAAATTCATAAGGGAATGCAAGGAACCCAGAATGGACAAAATAATACTGAAGAATAAAATTAGAGGATTCACACTTCCTAATAACAAAATTTAGTACAAAACTACAAGTATGGCAAAGGGTATAAAGACAAACATATAGCTCAGTGGAACAGAACTGAGAATCCAGAAGTAAGCCCTTTTACCTATGGTCAATTGGTTTTTGTCAGGGTTGCCAAGACAATTTAATGCGGAAAGAAGAGTGTTTTCCACAAATAGTGCTAGAAAAACTACATGTCTAAATCCAAAAGTATGGATTTGGACCCTACCTCACACCACATACAAAATTACCTCAATATGGATCATAGACTTAAACATGAGAATGAAAACTATTAAACTCTTAGAAGAAAACATACAAATAAATTTTCCTGGCCTTGGATTAGACAGAGGCTTCTTAGATACAACATCAAAAGTACAAATGACTGACTAAATTAATACATTGGACTTGATCAAAATTAAAAACTTTTGTGCTTCAAAAGATATCATCATAAAACTGAAAAAAAAAAACCCATAGACTGGAAGGAAACATTTGCAAATCATAGATTTGATGAGATTTGTTGAAGAACATATAAAGAACATATAACTCCTACAATTCAAATATAAAAAGAAAAATACCTCAAAAATGGTCAAAGGATCTGAATGGGTCTTTCTCCAAAGATACACAAATGACCAATAAGCTCATGATAACATGCTCAACATCATTAGCCATCAGGGAAATGCAAATCAAAGCCACAATGAGATACCACTTCATACCTACTAGGATGACTAAAACAAAAAAGACAAAATATAACAAATGTTAGTGAAGATATAGAGAAATTGGAACCCTCATATATTTGCTAGTGGGATTGTACAATGGTGAAGCTACTTCTGAAAAGTTTCGTTAGTTCCTGAAAATGTTAAACACAGAATTACCAAAAGACCTAGCAATTACACTCCTTGGTATATATCAAAGAAAAATGAAAACATACACCCATACGAGACTTATACATGGATGTCAGGGAAGTATTATTCATGATAGCCAAGAAAATGGAAACATTCCATATGCATCCAAATGCTGTGATAATGAATGGATTCACAAAATGTGGTATATCTATACAATGAATATTATTTACCCACAAAAGGGATGGAGAACTAATACCTGCTACCATGTGGATAAGCCTTGAAAACATTAGGCTAAGTTAAAGAAGCTATACATAAAGGCCACACATTGTATGAGTCCATGTTCATGGAATGGTCATAACAGATAAATATATGAAAACAGACAGAGATTAGTGGTTGCCAGGAGCTTGGAGGAGAGAAGAAGGGGGAGAGATTGGTAATGGTATGAGGGTGATGAAAATGTTCTAAAATTCTGGGGCACTTGGCTGACTCAGTCGGTGGAACATGCGACTCTTGATCTCAGGGTCATGAATTTAAGCCCCATGTTGGGTGTGAAGAGAGGGAGGGAGGGAAGGAGGGGGAGGAGAAGAAAAGCAAGAAAGCAAGAAAGAAAAGAAAAGAAAAAAGAAAGAAAGAAAGAATAAAGGAAAGGAAAGGAAAGAAGGAAGGAAGGAAGGAAAGAGAGAAAGAAAAGAGAAAGAAAAGGGAGAAAGAAAAAGGAGGGAAGACAGAAAGAAAGAGAGAATGAAAGAGAAAGGAAGGGGGAAAGCAAGGAAGAACAAATGAATGAACAAACGAATCAAAGAGAGAAAGAGAGAAAGAGAAAGAGAAAGAGAAAGAGAAAGAGAAAGAGAAAGGAAGGAAGGAAGGAAGGAAGGAAGGAAGGAAGGAAGGAAGGAAGAAGAGAGGGAGGAAGGAAGGAGGAAGGAAGAAAAAAATGTTCTTAAAATGCTTTTTGGAGTGGTGAAATATTTTAAAATTAGACAGTGGTAATGGTTACACAACTTCGTGAATATACTAAAAACCACTGAATTATATACTTTAAAAGGGTGAATTTTATAGTATGTGAATTGTATCTTATTAAAACTATTATGAAAACAAACAAAAATACAAACATACACACTACAGAGGGTTTTTTAAAAATGTTAATCAGTTTTACATTTTTGGCTATCACGTGAGAGTTCCTGACAGAGGTCACCTCAAATGTGGGAAGTATACTTCTGATGATGATGATGACTGTTGACGACCATTAGCCTACAGAGCTTACCATGTACTTGGCTCTGTTTCAAGTACTTTACATATATTAATTGATTTAATCCTCACAATAATCCCATCAGGTAGGTTCTACTAATATTCCCATTTTACAAACGAGGAAACAGAGATACAGAGAGATTGAATAATTTGCCCCAGGCTACACACGTGGGACAGATGTATGAACCATAAGCAATCATACATCTCAGAGATGCTGAAGTATTCCAGGTACGTGACTTTGGGATCAAAGCCACTTTCTCCGTGAGAATCCCAGCCATCTTTTAGGAAGATGAAAACTTACAAGTTTCCCTCTATCGAAATCTTACAAATTTGCCATTTGTTGAAAATAATAAAAACAAACTCAAAATCACCATTTGCAATTCCAGTTTATTTTAAAAGGATGTATAAAATACACCTTCACAGTCCCACCTACCTAAGTGTATCTGCTCACAGTCTCTCTGTTTGTTCACTCAGCACATACTCCCAGGGCCTCGCTCTGTGCTAGGCACCCTTCTAAGCAGTGAGAACCCAGCAGTGGGCAGCATGACCCAAGATCTTGCTCTCCTGAAGCTTACGTTCTGGACCCTTCAATCATTTGGTAACTTATCTTTTCCACTTTCCACCCTCAGAAATTTATGAACCTACGTTTTTGTTTTATTATCTAGCAGGCTATATTTATCTTCAAAAACCATCCTGGTTGCTGAAGAGTTTTGCTCTGTACCCCCTATTCTTCCCCCTTTGTGATGTGCCTGACAATGTTAAAATACCTGAGTGGTATTATTTTAGGAGATGAAGCACTCATTAAAATCCACACCCCAAAACAATCCCATTACTAACCCTTTGAATTATTCACACCATGTGAGGAAGAAAAGCTAAAATTGTCCTTAAAATGTCCAGAAGTGAAATTCCTAGCAATCACAGATCATGGAAGAACAAGTTAACAAAGGGTTTTTAACGCTCCTCATGAGCCATGCCCAGATGCAACTATGACCCACCTCTTTCTGCTCTGAGCTCAGGGAACTAGGAAAGCAACATACAGCAATTCTCTACCTGGGTCCCCAGCTCGCGGCTGGTGACAAAGACAGAAATGAAAGCCACGTAGAGATGAGTATGAGGTACACGCAGTATTTGCCCGGATGTCCTGCCTCACAATCAGTCCGCATTCCGGATCGTAGGCAGCCACCTCACTGACTAGGGGCAAGGTGGGGATGGCCATGTACAACCATCCTCATCCCAAAATAAATAATTCCTGCTCAGACAACAGACTTTTTTTTTTTTAAGATTGTTTCTGCTCTGCCTGCAAAGTCTACTCTGCCCTTCCAGCACAGCTGAATCCTTTCTGATCTCTAAATGTTGGCTTCATTGTCACCTCAGAAAGTTGTCCCCGACACCTTACTGAAACCAGACTCTCCATTCTCCAAGATGGCCTCCTCCACAGGTTTTCCTCCATAACTGATCAGAGTTTGTGTTTACATATTTGTTCGTATTGCTGTCTCCCTCACTAGACTGTGCTATGGCCACTCCCCTACGACTGTATCCCCTGGACTTAGTAGGAACTTGAATACTTTAGAATATGTTAACCACCGATATCCAATTTTATTACTGTTCTCACAGATAGAAACCAGGCGCTCCATATCACCAAGACAGTCTTTTTTACACGGGTCACGACATACCTCCGTATGTACACGCAAATATCACTAGAGATGCTATAGCAACAGTTCCGATCATCCATGGGAAAAGGCCTCGAGCTAATTAAGCAACCATCTTTGAACTCCGGGGCTTTGCAGTCAGGGTGGTTAGTGAAGAAAGGGTAACAGGAAATGGACAAAGGAAAGATTTAAGACCCTTAGTCTAAGCCGTAAAAGATCTCAATACAGCCTTAATAATGGTCTTCTTGTTTGGGACCAGCAACAAATAAATGACTATCATATGACATGTGGAGGTGAATGAAACACAGCCAAGAATATGGGCAGAGAGAGGAGAAAGGGACGAGGTCTCCATCCCACATTCCACAACATTAGCCAACTGACATATCTCTCGTTCTGTTTCTCAGAGGCATTGGAACCTAGAAATTAGTAACTTGTTTCCCACCAGCCAACCCTGACTTTGCATCCTGCTTGTACAGGAAAAGGGAGAGATGCATGGCTTGGGGAAGTTTCAACATGCTCATTCATGAAATTTTTTAAAAAGGTTGAGAAGGGAAAAAATACGTTAAGATTCTGGGCTATCAGAAGTCCAGCAAATGAGGCTGCTGTCTCTGCTGCTCCCAGTGCACCTGGGCCCTCTCCTACCTCCAAGCTGCTACTACTCTTTTCCTGGGTAAATGCCTACCGAGCACTGACATCACAGCAAGCATTTACTGATATTAAATGTGAGTATGATGCACGGCCTGCTCTCGAGGATTCTGTTGTGGCCAGAGAAAGGCCTAGAACCCCCGTGGTGCCTGGTACATCACTGGCAGCGCGGAATGAAAAAGAAACAGGAGCTCAACACATGACTGTGAGACTGCAAAAAAGAGTGGTGCTTTGGTGCACCATAAAAGGAAGAAATCACACCATGTTCCCTTAGCTCCTACTTTTATTGCTGACACCTGAAGTACAGTGAGGTAAGAATAATTCATTGATTGCTTGATTCAGCAAGCAAAGGCCTCCTATGGTGGGCATTAACGCTGCAGCAGAGAGCAAGAGGGATGTGCTACCTTTCTTCGTGGAGCTTATAGTTCTCCAAGAAACCACGTCATCCAAAAGGATGGCAGGGCAATCACCACCCCTAAGTTTTCGTCGGATAGGCCCACGATGGCCACCTCAAAGATGGGAAATGCAGCCTCACCAAGTGCATGAGTACACCTGAGTGGCCGAGAAACCCTATGCCTACAGGTCAAAAGGCTCGACTCTCCCTTTGAACATGCAAAATAAAATAAGAGAGACAGAGTTGACTAATGCCAACAACTTTGATAGTCCTGAGAGCTAGATACAAAACATCTGACATTCTGGGGACAACTGACTCTTAACAGATTGTTTAGATGCCATGGAAAAAGTAATGCAAAATTTTTCATTTGCCACTTACTTTAGAGAATCAATTTTTTAGATTTTTTTTTTTTTTTAAGATTTTACCTATTCATTTGACAAAGAGAGAGAGAGACACAAAGCACATGAGCAGGGGCAGAAGGAGAGGAAGAAGCAGACTCCCTGCTGAGCAGGGAGCCTGACTTGGGGCTTAATCCCAGGATCCCAAGATCACAATCTGAGCCAAAGGCAGACCCCCAACTGACTGAGCCACCCACGTGCCCTGAGAATGAATTTTTAAAATACATTAATAGAAAGTGAAAATCATGGCATTTGCAAGCAAATTTTTATCAGGAAATAACCTCCAACAATGTAATCAAGGTCTACACATTTAAACAACTACTATTTATAAAATTAACAATGGAACATTCGAGATACTGTGTTGTGCTGCTCTATTACACATAGAAGGTCACGCATTATGCTTATTCCCTTCCTTCCTCTCCCCTTCTTTCCCCTTCCTCCTCCCCTCTCACCCACTCCCTGTCTGGGTGAGCAAGCCAGAACTAATCACTGGTGCCTCTCCGCTTGCCATCAGTAGAGCACGGTCATTTCCTGTTACATTTGTGTTTACGTGTCTATATTCCCAACTAGCTCATGAGAGAGTCTCTTGAGGGCAGGGGCCGTAACTTGACCATTCCTCAGGTGTCTGGCACGTGCATAGGACACTGACAGGGCTCACCAGTTACGGAGCTGAATTCACAGATTCGAATTCACTGACTTCTATATCAGTTGAGCCATCAACAAAACAGAAATATTAGTAATTCGACAGTATTTGGAGACAAGTAAAAACCCAAAGTTAAGCCAATACCTTTCTCTACTAAAATTACTGCCTGAAGTGCCTCCTATGAGGGAGCTAATGGAAGCATTTATCACATAACTGCAAATCTGCAGATCTGCAAATCACTTCTTGAGTTTTACTCACCATTCCCCCTCCAGAATATTTGATGGTTTCTGATGGCCTAGCATAAAGACTTTCTGCAAAAGTAGGCATTTCACATGTAAAGATAATCAGTGATTGGGCTTCAGATAGATCTTTAATACATGGGTTAAAATAAGTCAGTTTTAGCTTATAACTAATATTTTTAGTCTTGGTTTAACTTTGTAAGTAGAGAACAAAACAGACAAAAGTCAGAAAAATCTATCCAAAAGTGTTTTGACCCCTCCAGCTAAAGTGAGTTTCCCATCATTGAAAATTCTAAAATAGACATGGGATGGTCACTTGTTGGGGTATAGTATGAAAAATATACAAACATCAGGTCAGGAAATTCAAATGAATGCCCTTCAAAGTCCTTTCCATTCCGGATATTCTGAGATTTTTACATCACTACGCACGCGCGCGGACACACAACACACGAAATGCCTCCTTGAAATAGACTAGGATAACAAAGAATATCTTTTGCCTGGATAAAAATACAGGTAAGTATTATTTTCAAATAAAGAATGGATTCTTTATTTTCAATAACATTTAGAATACAAATTTGAAACTTCAATAATTTCTATATGGGATCTAAAATAAGGAAGACATAACACTCATTCAAAAGACATTTTCTTACTTAATGCCTACATGCCAGACAAATTCTAAACAGCAGAGATACAGAACTGTATTAGTTTCCTGCTACTGTAACAAATTACAAGTTTAGTTGCTTAAAACAACACAAACGTATGAACTTAAAGCTCGGGAGGTCAGAAGTCCAAGAGGTTTTACGGAGCTAAGAGCATGGTGCTAGCAGAGCTGTGTTCCTCCTGGAGACTCTCAAGGAGAGACTGTTCCTTGCCCTTTCCAGCTTCTAGAGGCCCCTGCCTTCCTTGGCTCATGACCCCATCACTTTAATCTCTGCTTCCATTGTCATACTCCTTCTCTAATTCCCATGCTTCCTTCTTTCCCTTACAGGGACCCGAGTGATTCTATTGCTCCTACCCTGATAATCCAGGATAATCTCCCTGACACAAGACCCGTAACTTTATCACATTTGCAAAGTCCCTTTTGCCATGTAAGAAAACACATCCACATATTCTGGGAAAGGGGACATGGACATCTTTAAAGGCCGATTAGGGTGCTTACCATAAGGAATGAATAAACAAGAGAGAGCCTGTGGACACGGGGTTATACTCAAGTGGGTGAAACAGGAAAATAAATATACAGATACGTGATGCAATGTCAGGTAATGACAAGGGTTCTGAAAAAAAAGCTGGGTAACGTGCTATATTATGATATAGCTTCATTGATGATGTATTTTTTTTAAATGGGGAAGGTAGAAAATAAATTTTAAGCATGTTAAGTTTGAGATACCTATTAGACTTCCAAAGGGAAAAGTCATGAATGCCATTGGACGTATATAATTCTAGACTTCTGTGGAGAAGTTGTGGAGAGTTATCTGAATATATGTATATATACCAGTTTTTATAAAGGATACAAATGAACAGCCAGATGAAGAGATACACAGAGCAAGGTCTGGAAAAGTCCCAAATACAGGAACTTCTGTTGCCTTGAAGTTGGAGTGCTCAGCATGTAAATATTATAGCCATGGGCCTATGATCAGTTGGTGGGGGGGGAGTCAAACAAGAAAAGAATTGCAAAGACTTCAAAAGGCAGGAAGGGAAGGAGCAGGAAAGGTGACTAGGGGCCAAGGGGTGGGAAGGGTAGTGGCCCAGAAGCCAAGGAGCAGAAGAGTTTCAAGGAGAGGGGGTGATCACCAGGACCAAGTGCTATAGAAAGGCTGATTTCAGTGAATCACTGGGACCTTGACCTTGAGTGGAATGGTGGGGACAAAATTTAATTGGGGGTGGATTCAGAAGAGTGGAAAATGAAGAAATGAAGATCAAATATGGGCAACTCTTTTGGAGAGTTCTGCTTTAAAGGAGAGCAGAGCAATGAGACAGGAGCTGGATAGGGATGAGGGGTCAAATGAAGTTTTCCTTTTTAAAGATGGTAAATACATTATAAACGTGTGCTGATGGAAAAGATCTAGTAGAAAGAGAGTATTGATGTCATAGGACAGTGAGGTGATAACTACTCAGTAAACGGGTTGGCTACGCCGTGCTGAGTGCCCTGGAACTTTGTATAAATAAATTTAAGATGCAATCAGTCAGCACGGCTGTCTAGTCAAAATCAGTTGCTTGGGTGTTGGTGTACAGTAGGCAAAGAAATAGATTTAATCAGGTTGAAATTTTTCAGGTGAGTACAACAGAGGGAGGAAGGGACAAGAGCATGGCTGTAATAATGGACTACAGAATCTAAGGTAGAAGAGAGGGACACAGGAAGTGGGCAGTGAAAAGGCAGGAGGCTCAATGGATTGGAGACCCTTCTGGGGTTGATGAATTATCAAAACTGGAGGACTGCAGGAAGTGGTGGTCAAAGAGTAGGAGGCTTTTACGCTGAGTTTACCATCAGCACAAAGGATTCAGACAGTCACTGAGTTCATCTGAGAATCCTGACAGAGAGAGTATGGCTGTCTTTCAGGAGTGACTCAGTGTTGCTCTATCTTTAGCTTTCTCCTTGAGATAAAAAAATCCTGTGTTAACCAAAGAGTGGATGAACCAATCAGGAAAACAGAAAAAGGAGCTATAGACTCACCCATGTGGGATTGTCAGAGGACCACACCAAAAGATTCATTCCCAATTTCTAACCTCATTAGGAAGAAAATCCTGAAGAAGAAAACCACAAGTCTTCTATTTTGTGTATCTGCACAGTGTAGTGTATATCCTTGCAGAAACATACCCACCTGCTCAAGCCTTATTGATTTAAAAGTATCTCTTGGATAAAATCGGAGAATGTCATGTGAAATCTGTGTCTCTCACATTACGTTGGCTGAGCTGAAAAAGACTTCTGTTTGTCCCTTGGAAGAAATCATACATCTTTCTCTCAAAGAAAGAGCCTTCAGGCTTTAGGGATAAGGTCTTACAGAAGGCTTTGATTTTTCTTCTTCAAGCCAAATTGGAAATTTCATTTTTGTCAGAAGACTTGAAAAACACACCCCTACGCAGCTATCAACTACAACATCTGAATGCTTAATTCAGGCCGCTCGGGAAAGGCAGCTGCCGCAGCAAATCGACTGTCTTTGTCTTTAATCTTTATTCTCATCTCTAGAGAAGCTTATTAATTTTGAAGCCATGAACATGTAGGATACAAGTAGGACAAATAAAATCTGTACAAAAATTTCCTTCTATGTTTCACTTCTTACATGATTAGGCAAACACAAACTATGACGCCGCACTCTGTTCAAAAAAGGTGCACGCGTGCGTGTATCTAAATTTTGAGGCAGGTAATAGCTTATATTATACAATGATGTATTTCTTAAAGATATTTTATATTACATCTTGGAAAAAAATGGAAGTTTGACGTGGAAAGCCATATTTGGTTTAGTTTCACCCACATGTCTCAACAGAGCCATCTGTTCACCTTTCAGAAAGCTGCCCCCTTCTCTGTGTGCACAACAGCAATCAAGAGAAATTAAGACATGAGTGAATAAGAAATGCAACCTCACTGCAATACTAACGTTTTTGAATGAATCAGTAATCCCTCTCTTTTTATCTAATAACTGGTTTTCTTCAAGTTCCAACTATGCTTTTTAAAACTTTCAATTAAAAGGTATAAGGACTAATAAAGCAGCCTTCGCCCCTACCTCAAGAAATAAAGTGTATCCTTTTCTGATCTAACCTCTTTCCCTCCCCTCTTAAAGATTACCATCATCTTGAATGTGGTATCTATCATCCCAATGCACGTCCCTTTACTTTTATCACATCTGTAGATATCCCTAAACAATAGTATTGTTTTTGCATGTATTAGAACTGCAAATAAAATGGTCATGTAGTATATCCTTGTAGAACTTTTTGTTAATCATCATTTTTAGATTTGTCTATGGGGATGCAGCTAAATCTAGTTCACTTTCACTGCCAAATAGTATTCCACTGATTGACTGTTCTACAATTCATATATTCTTTCTACTGTTAACTTGCATTAAATGCTACCATGAGCAGTCTTATAAATGTCTCCTGGATACAGGTGTCAGAGTTGCTCTAGAATGGAAAAGTTAAGTCAAAGTTTTACCAGATATTGTCCAAAATGTTGTCCAGACATTGTCCAAACTTCCTCTTACACGAGCAGAAGGCAATTTCCCCTTTTTTCTACAAAATCAATATTTCATTGTGCATTTCCATGATTACTGCTAACTTGAGCATATTTTATGTGTATATTATCATTCTTCTGTAAATTGCCTGTTCAAATCCTTTGTCCACTTTTTAATTGTTCTACCTCTCTTTTTTCTAATTAAAATTTTATATATTTGGATATCAGTATTTTGCTGTTTACATGTAAAATACATCTCCTACTCTGTGGTTTGTCTTCACTTCTATTTTATGGGATTTTCTTTATTCATACAAATTTTTGTTATAAATGTAGTCAAATTGATCAAATCTTCCTTTGTAATTTGTGCATTTCGTATTTTGTTTAAGCAATCCTTGCCTACCAGGAGTGTATAAATATATTCTTCTGTTTTCTTTTAGAGGTTCTGAAGTATTTTCACATTTAAGCTTTTAACTCCCCTGGTATTGATTTTGTTTGTGGCTAAAAGTAAGAAAATATGTATTTTTTCCAATTAGCCGGTTGTTCCAGCAACATTTATTGAACAGTCTGTTCAGTGCCTAATCCATCTCCATGGGTCTGCAAAGCCAGGCCTTTCACGTACCAACCATCTATACCTGAGTGGGTCTGTTTATGTGCTCCCTACTGTGGACTCGGTCTCTCCCTGTAACAGCACCACATTTAGAGCTTAATGAATCTCCAACGTTCATATTTCTTCAAAATTGTCCTGTTCCAAAAATTGGCTATTTTTGGCCCTTTGCTCTTCCACAGGAGCTTTAAAATCAACTTTTTAGGTTCATTAAAAATCTTACTGGGATGTTTATTGGAACTGCTTTCGCTTTGTAGATTTATTCAGGAGAACTAAACTAACACCTTTATGACATTGAGCCACCCTATCTATAAACATGGCACTCCAAAAACCATAGAATATTTTCTAAATCTCATGTTATCCTTACATGAATGCCTTACACCCTGTATTTTCTGTATCATTTCAATTTTAGTATATGTGCTTCAAAAACAAACACGTCCCCACCATGTGGGCATTGTAATAGTTATTCAGACAGAGCCCAACTTACCATGATTTTCAAATTACAGTTTTTCAACTTTATGATGGTGCAAAAGCAATACACATTCAGTAGAAATCATACTTCAAATTTTAAATTTTGATCTCTTCCCGAGCTAGCACTACGCATGGGGTATGACACTCTGGTGGTTCTGGGCAGCGGCAGCGGGCCGCAGCTCCCAGTCAGCCACACGGTCTCAAGGTAAACAACCACTCTACTTTCAACCATTCTGTTTCTCACTGTCGGTACAGTATTCAATAACTCACATGAGATAGTCAACAGTTTATTACAAAATAGGCTTTGTGTTAGATGATCTTGCCTGACTGTAGGCTAACGAGCCCATAGCACATTTAGGGTAGGCAAGGCTAAGCCATGACGTTTGGTGGGTTAGGTGTATCAAATGCAGTATATTGGGTGTAAACTCGTTGTAAGTTGAGGAAGATCTGCACACACAGCCAACCAAATCAACAAGTCAAAGTATATCCTCAAATAACTATCCTCAGGATTTTTGTGAAACAAGGTTATCATAGAATCAGGGACATTATTTAGAATGTATTTTTGAAACATTATTTCCTGAGCTTGCTTATTCTCTCAGATAAATAATGCCATTTCCTGGCCTTTCCTACAGGCCCTATTTTCTGTTCCTCAAAACTCTTCACGTGCCAGATTCAAAAGAAGTGAGCTGTGTGTTAAAAATCATGAGATAATTCTTTTAAATTGGACACACAAAGAACATCATGCTTTACTCACTTGAGTAAGACTTCAGCTCCCTTACTGTATTTGTTTTAGTGCTATGAAGAGGCAATTTCAAGACCAGAATTTATCCAATCATTTAACAAAGCCACATTCAGAAAACTGGCAAGCTTTACAGAACATCTTTTGGAGAGCAAATATTGTATTTATTTATTGTTCTATTCATCATGTAGCATAATGTGAATATTATACTACAATTAATAATAACTGTGATTGTAACAGTAATATATATTCACAGCTGCATTTAAGAACCACCCTTCTGTCTATTTACTACTCATTAAATCATTCAAAAAAACAGAGAATGAAAGCTTTCTATGAGAATTCAATATACACAGTGTACATTGTATTAGTTGACTTTAATTTGCATTTGCTAAATAACAGTCTTTCCTTATCTTCCCCAAATAGATGAAATTTGCCCCTCAGCTAAATCTCTATAAAAATTCAATTTTGCTTCTTAGGGCAATTATCAATTTTTCCTTGCATTTCTGCTATTTGTGACATCATATAATTTTTGATGCTCTCATACAATATGGTGGCTGTATGAATGGGACACCAAGTCACACAGACCTTTAACCCTGTATCTTTCGTACATTAACTATGTGGCCATGGACAAATTACTTGACCTGTCTAGGCCTTAGTTCTCTCCATCCATAAAATGAAGAAAATAATATTAGGCTACATTATAAGGTTGTTGTGAGAATGTAATGAGCTTAATGTATAGTTTATATTCACCTACCTACCATCATCAGTATCATCATATTATGTCCTCCCCCAACTCCTCTAAAATCTAATTTGCAAGGTTCTAAAAGGGCAGAAGCCACAGCTTCCCTTCCTTCACACAGTTGACAACTTGCTGAGTAATTCCTATGTTTAAGGCACACAAAGTAATTAATAAAATTTGTTGAATTAAAGATATTTCTCTATGTAGTATACTCCAAGTTTTTTTTTTTAATCCTCCTCTTTATATGTCTGGTTTCTCAAATTAGATGATAAAGCCATATAAGGGCAGGTGGTAGTTCAACAAATAAATGAATGAGCAATAATAAATAAATGCTGATAGTAAATGATTAAGTATATACTGAATATACATTTAAAATGAAAATCACTGACAAATTCAAAATAAAATATTAAGACATTTTCAGATGTAATTTAAACAACATACAAAAAGCAAGGTTACCATTTTCAGGCAGCTGCCTGAAAAATGTATATAATATTTTTAAAAGACATTTAGTAGGGGCGCCTGGGTGGCTCAGCCATTAAGCATCTGCCTTCAGCTCAGGTCATGACCCCAGGGTCCTGGGATCATCCCCGCATCGGGCTCCCTGCTCCGCAGGAAGCCTGCTTCTCCCTCTCACACTCACCCCTGCTTGTGTTCCCTCTCTCGCTGCGTCTCTCTCTGTTAAGTAAATAAATAAAGAAAATCTCAAAAAAAAGAGAGAGAAATTTAGTAGACAAAGATCTAACATCTATTAAAAATTTTTGGTCTTGTCGTTTACATGGATAAAAAATGGTTTCCTAATAATAATACAGGAAGCCAATCTAACATCAAGCATTTAAATCTATGAATCTCACCTAAAATATTTAACCCCTTGATGAAGATTATATAACTAGACATAGTTGAAAATTATGGCATAAAGCCTCCAGGAAGAATAGCTTATGAGAAGAACTTCAGTAACTGATATTTCATTATAAATAGCTGAAAATAAGATGCTATGATAACAGTGTGCCGTTTGATAGAGATACAATATTTTCCTTTCCAACGTTTTTGTTTGTAGAAAGGTGTGGGTGTTTCTCCCTTTCTTATTTTGCTGGTGGAAGAAACCTAGAAACAAAGAACAATACAAATAATAACTGCATTTATCAAGAAATATTTTCTCTTTTTTTCTTTTTAATCAATCACCATGGGAAAAAATGGTCCAGGAAAAATAACTTACAAATACTGCCATAAAATTCACTTTCTACCCATGGATGCTGCCGAGTAAGCATCATTAACGTCTCCCCTCCTGCCGCCATCATGTCTAAGTCAGAGTCTCCCAGAGCCCCAAAAGCTGTGGAAGCTCTTCATCAGAGATTTGAGCTCTGAAACAACCAATGAGAGTCTGAGGAGCCATTCTGAACAATGGGGAATGCTCTTATACTGTGTGGTAACGAGAAATCCAGACACCAAATGCTCCAGAGGCTTTGGGTTTGTCACGTATGTCACTGCAGGGGAGGTGGATGCAGCCATGAATGTGAGGCCACACAAGGTGGATGGAAGAGTTACGGAACCAAAGAGGGCTGTCTCAAGAAAAGATTCTCAAAGACATGGTGCCCAGTTGGCTGTGAAAAAAATTTTTGCCAGTAGCATTAAAGAAGACACTGAAGAACATCATTTAAGAGATTATTTTGAAGAGCAGGGACTGACATCATGACTTACCGAGGCGTGGCAACGAGAGGCTTTGCTTTTGTAACCTTTCATGACCATGACTCTGCAGACGAGATTGTCATTCAGAAATACAACACTATGAATGGCCACAATTTTGAAGTAAGGAGAGCCCTATCTAAGCAAGGGATGGCTAGTGCTTTATCCAGCCAAAGGGGTCGAAGTGGTTCTGGAAACTTTGGTGGTGGTTGTGGAGGTGGTTTTGGTGGGCATGACAACTTTGGTCATGGAGGAAACTTCTATGGGTCAGGTGGCTTTGGGGGCAGTTCAAGGTGGTGGTGGTTATAGTGGCAGTGGGGATGGCTTTAATGCATTTGGTAATGATGGAAGCAGTTTTGGAGGTGGCAGGAGCTATAGTGATTTGGGCATCCACAACAATCACTCTTCAAAATCTGAACCCATGAAAGGAGAAAATTTTGGAGGCTGAAGCTCTGGCCCCTACGGCGGTGGAGGCCAATACTTTGCCAAACCATGAAACCAAGGTGGCTACGGTGTTTCCAGGAGCAGCAGTAGCTACAGCAGTGGCAGGTTTTCACCATTGCCAAGAAAGAAAGCTTCACAGGAGGAGAGACACAGAGGTGACAGGAAAGCTACAGGCTACAGCAGATTTGTGAACTCAGCCGAGCGCAGTGGGGGCAGGGCCTAGCTGCTACAAAGAAGACATGTTTTAGACAATACTCATGTGTACGGGCAAAAAAACCAGTGATTAATTGTGTAGCAGGTTATTTTAGTTCCTGTTCTGTGGAAGATGTAAAGCATTCCAAGAAAGGGTTTTAATGTAGTTTTTTTGTGTGTTTTTTGTTTTTCTTTTTGCACCCATGCTGCCAATTGCTAAATGTAATAGTTTGATCACGGCACTGAATAAATGTGTCTTTTAAACAATGTGTTGTGTAAAGGTAGTCTACTCTGACGCCATCTTGGCAAACTACCTTAACAGTGTGAAGTTAGAATTCCTTCAAGGTGATACCAGGTTCCGTCTGAAATGTATTTGCAACCTGCTTGGGCACAGAAGCCACAGTCTCCAGAAACCCTGGTGTAGCTGAACTGACAGTTAATGTGTTGTGACCTGGAGTTCATGGTTAAAAGAACTTTATTTGGTTATTAATATGATTGCTGGCACATCCTATGCAATATATCTAAACTGAATTACAGTATCAGATAAAATTATAGATGGGACTGAAGCTTGTGCCTCATCCATTATCGTGTGTAATTAATAAACGATTTAACATCTTCTTGAAAAAAAAAAAAACAAATACTACCATAAAATTCAAACATACTTTTCATAGACGCCACAAGGCAAAGAGAGTATGAACTAGATTCTCTAACTCTATAAAAGAGTGGTTAGCGATCATGATAATTTGCGTGCGTGCATACACACACACACACACACACACACACACACACACACACACACACAGGCGGAGGTGGGCCATTCAGCAGGAGGAAGCCAGGCCACCATTAAATCATGTCCGATATTTCCTGCCATCACACATAACCAGTTTTATCTGCTTCATATTTCAGTCACAGTACTTAGCAGATAACCAGCATGTCTCAAATAAACAGTCTTCTAATGATCCCTCCTGATGAATGGTACGAGATTAATGCTGATCATTGGTTCATCATAATTGTTCCAGTATTTACTATGGAGTTCAGTCTGGGATCATTCTGTGCAACCTTATGGCTTTAATCAATAAATTAAAGATTCTCAAGTCTCTATCTGGACTGGGTGCTCTCTCCCCAAGGTCTATGTCCTATCTTGGTAAACTGTTTACTCAGTAGTTCCAAATTTAAGGTCATTCACCTCCTCTCCATTCCCTATGTTACTGCTTTTGATCAAGCACTCCCCACTCTGTATCTGGATTACTATTGCAACTGGCCCCCCTGCTTTTCTACGCCTCCAGTCTGACCTCCCTCTCACTCCTCCTCTATCACATTTTTCGGAGTACCTATTCTGAAATTCAAATTTCCTTGTCACCCTCCTGCTTAAAATCCTTCACTGGTCCTCCTGAAATTCTCAGGGTGAATTCAAACACCTTCAAATGGCATTCAAGGTCATTCATGATCCAGTTTCATCTCTTCTCTCCTGCCTCAACTTCCCCCCGCCAATGCTGCAGCCAATCAGGAATGCCCACAGTATTCTGAATTCACCATGCCCTCTCAAGCCTTCTTGCCTATGCAGAAACTGAGCTCTGTCCTTGCTCCCCATATCATCAGGCAAATTCTTAAAGAACCCGCTCAGGTATCAACCCACCTGGGAGGTTATTTCTGATTAACTTTTTGTTCCCCACCTTATTCTTCTAGTCAGTACACACATATGTGTATGCATACACACACACACACACACACACACACCTCCTATTTAGCCACTCTGCCCCTGTCCTCCCATAGCAACTTAGGCTATATCCCTATTGTTGGACTTAGTCCCTCATCTGTACATTCTCACTGTCTTGTATATAACAATGTTCAGCAAATGTACTGAATAAAAGAAAGAATGATCTATTGTAGCTGCCTCTTTTGCTCACCCTTCCCCCCATACTCACTGTTCAACTCATTCATACTGGCTTGCACCTGTATTACTCCATCAAAAAAGCCCTCCAAATGGTAACCAAAAATCTCTGCCAAAGTCATCAAACATTTTTCAGTCCGTCTCTTGGTTTTCAGCTATGTTGCTATACCCATGCCCTTGAAACACTCCTCTCTTGACTGCCAGGACGCTACATGCTCCCACCCACCCCTGGGCTCCAGCCCTCTTTTCAGTCCCTAGGGCATAACCAGCTCCCCTGCAAGATGGTCTTTGCACACACAGTTCCTTCTGTCTAGGACACTCCAGTGCTCCTAACCTTACTCTCACCTCAAGCCCCACTGAAGCTTTAGATCACATTTCTCAAACTTCAATGTACATGTAAACCACTGCGGATCTTATTAAAATGCAGAGCCTAATTCAGTAGGTGTAGGACAGGACTGGAGAATCCGCATATCTAATAAGGTCCCAGATGACACTCAAGCAAACTATTCATGGACCACATTTTGAATAGCACGGTTTTATTTTTTTATTATGTAAAGTATTTATTTATTTATTTGAGAGAGAGAGCGCGCGAGCTGAGAGAGCACCAGCAGGGGGGAGTGGCAGAGGGAGAGGGAGAAGCATGCTCCCTGCTCAGGGAGCCCGCCGTGGGGTTCGATCCCAGGACCCGGGCTCATGACCTGAGCCGAAGGCAGATGCTTAACCGACTGAGCCACCCAGGTGCCCCTGAATAGCAAGGTTTTATATCTCAGTTCAAATGTCTTTCCAGGAGAACCTTCCACCTTACCCACACACCTAATGAAGTCAAATGTCCCCAATTCATACTCTCACTGTACCATGTAACTCTCCATGATAGCTTTTGCTTAGACTTACATGCATCCTTCTCCCCAGCCCCCAATTCCCACCTAAGACCTGGCACATTCTTTTCTGAGAAATGAATGAACAATGTCTACTGAGCCTATTCCTGACACCCCAAATCACACTAACAGAAGGTTCACCGCCCCGAGCTCAGCTCCTACAGAAACCCAGCTCGTCTGTGGTTAGTTCTTGGAAGGATTTGCTATTCCTTCCCAAGACTCGCTCAGTTGGGGTCTGCTGAGCTACGGCCAGAGAGTAAATGATTCCGTATGCGCTGGCCTTTTTGTTCATTACAACAAGTGTGGTTGGACACAGTCTCCATGTACCGTCTACTAGGTATTCCAGGTTCTCTTGTGCTGGGTTTATAAGAAACAGAGTTTAACAAGTAAATTCTACTTATTGTGGCCAGATCCAAATCTCCTACCCTGGTGTGAGAAAAATTTTGGCACCAGGAGGGAATGAGGCAGGAGGAAAAGACAAAAACCTTTAGTACACTCTGATGTTTTTCCATTTAAAATTCATTGCCTAGATTCTCATAAAATCTTTTCTTTCTTGTGTTTAGGGGAAAAAATTTGACTAAAATTTGACTATAGGAAAAATTATATAAGTTAATGGCCGGATACAACAGCTAGAACATTCACATGGAGTAAGCTGTGATGGGGATATAATGGAAGAGCTTAATTGCGTAAGACACACGACAGGCAGAGGCAACACCACTGTTGCCAAGAGAACTGCCTGGAAGGAGTGCCAAAGCGAACACTAAAAATAAACAAAACATAGTTTGAGATATAAACTCCATGAGTGTCATTTCTCTTGACTAATAAATACATAAAAATAGTCATAAACACATAGTAGCACAACTAAAAAGATATTAACACTTGATTAAAATATTGTTAATATATCTTAGAGAAAATTGTTGCTCTCTGAATAACAAGTTTTAAGTGTACTTAAGGGAAGAGATCATTTGTTTTGAAATTACAAAAATTTTTTTTCCTCAATTCTGTTTGGTAAACCTACTAGTATACTCAACTTGAAAAATGGTGATGTATTTTTTTTAATAATAATCTTATTTGTGTGCAATTGTTCATGTCAAAGTTAGTTGTATACCAGAATGTAACTTTTTCTCAGAGGTAAGAGAAAAGAGATGTGACCCTCTGACACATTAGTGCCCAAAATGTAAATAGCCATAGTTTTATGCATTCATAATTCACAGAACACTTATGTATATAAATGATTTCTTGAAAAAGAAAGAACAACTTTTAAAATAGCATTAACATTTTGAATTTTTTCAGTAATTTGACTGTGTACAGAATTATACAGAAAGTACACAGACTTTACTAAAAATACAAATCTGGGAGAGTACATTGCTTAGTCAAATTTTTCAAATTTTCAACTGATTTTCCAAAGCACCTGTCTTCACTTTATCTTAATAATGCATTTCCAGTTCTGTTTAAGATAAGAAATTATTTTAGTTATTTATCATCCCCAAATTTCATTAGGTTATTAATTCTTATCCTCAATATGTGTATTTCAGAATTTGGAATCACATTCCTCAGCATGGTAATCTGCCTGACGCTAGATGTCATTTAGAATTAATTCATTCTACATAATATTAACTATGTAGAGAATGGACAAAGTAGGGCACAGATCCATTTCACTGAACCTGAAGCTTCAAATAGAAGTTGTCCAAGTGAACTAGGAAATGTCTTTGAAAGTTCCCATCTATGGGGACAAGGTTCAACACAGAAACGCAGCTCTGTTACATAGTGGCTCCCAGGGAGGAGATGCCCACGGAGCCCGAGGAGCAGTGAACGTGGAAGGACTGGCTCCCTCGGAAGTGTAAGTACTTGGAATGTGAGGGGTAATAACAGCAAGAGAAAAGAAAGGTTGGAGGAGACCACCTGGATTCTGCAAACGGGTGTATAGTTGCAAAAGTGCCTCAAATCAATAGAAACAAACAAAATATGGTATGCTTTCCAGCCTTGCCCACAAGATTTCCAGCCCAGCAAACTAAGGATATTTACCAGGAAAGCACAGCTCTGTTTAAAAATAAAAGTTAGTGGAAAATAGGATTCACTTTATAAAAGCCACACATCACCAAATGGAAACTGAAGTTATCATCTGTTCTACAAAGGAAATAAAACCTGTACACACCAGGACTAATAGCAGTAACAACACCAACGGAAACTTGGGCCCTCACAATTCTTGCCACAAAGAATATCCTTTCTTCAAAAGCAACGGACAAACAAAAAATGAAAATCTGTAGTAGGATGAGGTTGGGGACTTGGGGGAAGCAGTAAAAGAAAAGTAACTGAAAAGCCCTGCCAAGGAGGTAAACCCGCTCTATTATCGTGAGAGAGATTTAAAGATATGAAAGCTCAACAGCTGTTCTTACCAGGAAGCTCGATCCACACAGTTAGACTTGGACAACCTAGGATGAGCATACTATATGGCATGCCTCCTGGGTAATCAGTAAGAGACGGCGTGTCTTAAACACAATTCTTTGTGGTGAGGATTCTAAGACTAAGTTAAGGATTTGTGCTTGTTAACGTCTGGTATATGCTGAGGATTTAAGTACTTGGCAAGTAGGAATGGGTAATGTATAAAATCCCAAAGTAGGCTCCACAACCAATGACTTATAAGCATTGACACACTAGGGCCTATTTCTCCATATGCTCCCAACCAAGTACTGAGGTGCTCAAAACTTGTCCCCCCTATTCTCCCCAAACGAATAGTCATCAGGGTTTTTTGGCTACTATATTATACTCCAGCAAAGAAATATTTACTTAGGATAAGCCCTGTTGATAATAAGGAAGCTAAAACTAGGATTCAGAACGACAAGTCATGTGGTGTGGGTAGCTTAACTATTTGGGGAGTGGTAGAGTGTAGGGGGTCAGATTTTGGGCTCTGAGCTTAGTCCCATCTGGCCCTAGCTCACCTCTATCACTTTACAGTTGGTGGGACTTTGGGCAAGTTACCTTAACCTCTCTATTTATTTATATTTTTTTTAAGATTTATTTAGTTGAGAGAGTGAGCACGCATGAGCTTGTGAACAGGAGGAGGGCAGAGGAAGAGGGGGAGAGAGAGAATCTCAAGCAGACTCACCACTGAGCACAGAGCCTGAGACTTAGGGCTTGATCTCAAGACCCTAAGATCATGAACTGAGCCAAAATCAAGAGTTGGATGCTTAACTGACTGAGCCACCCAGGTGCCCGTGGGCAAGTTACCTTAACCTCTTTAGAGCTAATTTGTGGAGAGAGACTATGTGCATCCTTAGTAAGGAGACAAAATGCTTAGTCATACATAAAAAATCGTGACTGTTTTTGTGGAAACCATAGACATGTAAGGAGAATGCTCCTAAACTTGATTCCGTGAACTTGAAAATACTTGTCTATAATACTATATTCCTAGGTGAACAAATACAAGATGGTAAAGTTGGCAATCACCCTCAAATTATTTTATATATATTTTATATAAAATATATATTTGTATATATATTTTATATAAAATGCAACCCCATCAACATTCCAAAAGAATGTTTTTGGAGAATGGACAAAATAATTCTAAAGTTCATATGGATAAATAATAGGCCAGAATATCCAAGAAGCATTTGAAGGGAAAACTTGTGCACTATATTTTAATGAAATATTTTGAAGTTACAGTAATTAAAAAGGTATGAAAATAGATCAAGACCAAACAGATCAACAAGACAGAAGACAAAGGCCCCAAACAGACACAAGCACATAAGGATTTAGTTTTAAGAAGGTTCAAATCAGTGAGGAAAGAAACAATACAAATGGAGAATAACTTTGTTAACTATAAGTATGTAACTTATAACCAAAATTAATTCACCTAGAATTTCAGATTTAATTGTCAAAAATAAAACTTTAATGGGGGCCTGGGTGGCTCAATCGGTTCAGCATCTGACTCTGGTCTCAGCTCAGGTCATGATCTCTGGGTCCTGGGATAGAGCCCAGAGAGCATCAGGCCCCATGTTCAGTGCAGAGTCTGCTTGTCTCTCTCCCTCTGCCCCTCCAACCCGCCCACTCCTGCACACACACTTTCTTTCTCTCCCTCTCTGATTCTCCCCACCCTTCTCTCTCAAATAAATACATTAAACAAAACAAAACAAAACAAAAACTTAAGAAGAGTAGCTAGAGATGTATTTGGGAAGGACTTTTTTTTTGCACAAACTCCAAAGAAATCATAAAATTAAACTGATACTTTTCAAGAACTTAATGCAACAAAAACCTATCAAAAATCAGAAAGAGAGGGGCGCCTGGGTGGCTCAGTCGTTAAGCATCTGCCTTCGGCTCAGGGCGTGATCCCGGAGTCCCAGGATCGAGCCCCACATCAGGCTCCTCCGCTGGGAGCCTGCTTTTTCCTCTCCCACTCCCCTCCTTGTGTTCCCTCTCTCGCTGGCTGTCTCTATGAAATGAATAAATAAAATCTTTAAAAAAAAAAATCAGAAAGAGATGGGCACCTGGGTGGCTCAGTCGGTTAAGCGTCTGCCTTCGGCTCAGGTCATGATCCCAGGGTCCTGGGATTGAGTCCCACATTGGGCTCCCTGCTCAGCGGGGAGCCTGCTTCTCCCTCTCCTCCCCACTCTTGCTCTCTGTCACTATCTCTGCTCTTCCTCTCATATAAATAAATAAAATTTTTACAAAAAAAAAAAATCAGAAAGAGAATTCAAGGGGAAACAACAACGAAACTTTGTAGCACATGGCAAAGATGGCCAACCTTATGTATTAAAATGACTTAAGGATCAATTTTTAAAATGAACAAAACAATAGAAAAAATGGGCAAAACACACAAATAGGCAATTCTGAGAAATACGAACGAGCAGAAATCATGAAAATAGGTCAAAGCGCACAAGTCATTGTTCTTACCACACACACAAAAGGTAACTATGGGAGATAATAGATATGTTACTTATTTCAACTGTGGTACTCATTTCATAATATATTCATATGTCAAAACATCACATTGTACACCTTAAATATATCCAAATTTTTATTTGTCAAAAATAAGCATTTTTAAAAAGCTCACAAGTCACTAAAAAATAAAAATTAACACCTCTTGCTTATTACATTTTTAAAAGCTTTTTAAATTAAACAATTAATAATTAAATAAATATAACACCTAACATATGTTTTAGAATGTAGGAAATGGGCACGCTCATATAGTACTAGTGGGAATCCAAATTCACACATTCCAGACTGAATTTGCCTTCTAGTTTTTTTGGTTCCTACCCTTTAATTCAGTGATTCCTCTTATAGAATATGTTTCTTGGTTCTAAATCCACCCTTCAAAACTCTGTTCTGTGATGCTGTGATTGGGCCTCTGCAAACTACAGCTTTCTCTTGCCAATGGGTTACCCTATAGGCTCTGCCAAAACGAGCCATGATGGGGAGGCCAGAGGTCAGAGGTGACAGAAGAGACTCCTCCTCCTGTTTGATTGCTGCTCCAGTCAGCCTCTTCCCAGCAACAGCCTTGACCCCACAGAGACATTAGCACCAGGTGACCAGTGCCCCTCAGAAGTCTGGGTTCAACTCTGTAGGTTCTGCCCTCTGAGCTCTTGAGGCTGGAGGGGGGGCCTCTTCTCCAAGCCTCTAGCGTCTAACAGTGGCAACCTTCCTGGAAGACTATATTTTAAATGTTAACAACAGTTGTCTCCTGGAAATGTTTTTTTCTTGTGTTTTTTTTCTTCTATTTTTCATTCTTTGTATAATAGAAAATTTACTTCTTTAAAAACATACACAACCACACTACATAGTGGTTAAAAGTGCTCTCTCTAAAGCTAGATAAAGTTCAAAATCCAGCTTTGTTACTTACTGGCTGGAGGACCTTGGGTAAATTGCAAATGCCCAGGTTAGTATCCAATACATACAAGATGCTCAGGAGGAATCCCACTGAATGGATACACATATTTGTTTCCCTTGATAAAAGAACCATCTCACTTATGATATCCTTTTTTCACTTAATAAAAAAATAAACAAAAATCATATTTAAAAATTGTAAAAAATAAAAATCATACTTCCCTATAAAAATATGTGACTTTTAACTTTCACTTTGAAATAACTTCAACCTTATAGAAAAGTTGCAAGAATAATGAAAAGGACTCTCATATACCCTTCATGTAGATTCATGTGTTGACATTTTGTCACATCTTCTATATCATTATCTTTTTATCTAATTTATTTTCTGAATCTTCTGAGAGAAGCTATAGACACTCTGCCCCTTTACCTCAATTACTATTGTGGGTATTTCCTAAGGACAAGACCGTCTGCCCATACAACCACAGTATCATTATCAAAATCGGGAAATTTAGCATTGATACTATCATCTAATACTCAGCCCATATTACATTTTTGCCAACTGTCTTAATCATGTCCTATATATCAATTTTCCCACTGACCTGGGATCAAATCCGGAATCACACACATTGTATTTAGTTGTTGTTGAATATGGTATGGCTAATTCCATCCGTGGATAGATTATACCTCTATTTAAGCAATACTCTTGTAAAGGACATCTGATTTGTGTCCACCTTTTTGTTATTATAAGTCATGCTGGAATAAACATACTTGGATAGAAGTCTTTGTCAGTACATCTTACTATTTTTTTAAGACAGGAAAACAGAAACCACAACAGTTATTTTAACAGAGAGAATTTAATATATGATGCGGAAGTGTGTGAAGGCTGAAAGGGAGCACAGAGGCGAGAAACAGTAAATGCATGAAACAACTACCTCGGTAGCACTGGAGAACAAAGGAAACATGCTGGATTATTGGACACTAGGCACTCAGATGCCCCTAGCGGACTGAGATGGTTTGTTCATAGGAGAGAAGAGGAATGTTCATTAAAAAGACACTCTGAAAAGGAAGAGGAAATGCCTGGCATTCCTTCTCCATCTCCCTTCAACTTAGAACAAACAAGTTAACTTGTATGTGCTTTAGTAAAATAATCCAAGCAAACACGCAAAAAGTAAAAGAATTTTGCCACCATAAGCACTGAAACCCAGGAGAATTCTGTAACGATTTGGAAAGCAATTTAAAATGTACACATAATATACACACTGGGCTTTGTAGTAGCCATCATCATCTCATGCAAAGAGAAAACGCTCTAGGAATTAGTTTAAACAAACAAACAAAAAAAGTCAAGTTATACTAAAACATTCTTCAACTGTAAAAATCCATTTGGAATGTAAAAGATAGGAGCTGGTTGGTTGGTTCAAAGAAACAGAGCTTTATCTATGTTCGAGAATGTATGATTGTGCAGAGTATGTTACCTTCTACTGATGCCCACTTCAGAAAATAAAGAAAGGAAACTGAAAGACACAGAAGGAACTAAACAAGGACCAGCACTGGCCTTAATAGCCACGCCACTGATTATAAGGGTTTTAATCTCTCTGAAGCCCTCACATATTTTACAAATGTTGATTTCACAAAGTACAAAGAAATGACTGAAAATTCATATTAGCGGATTGTTCACTACTTCCACCAAATAATTAACTGTCAAGTGGCTAAACAGAAGGCCAAAGCCAACTAGCTTTACCGTCTATGCAGCACCAAACAACTCAAAACCAGCTAGGTAGAGACGGACAGAACAGCTGAAAGCTGAGTTTACGATTTTCCACGAAACTCTCACAGACCCACATGTGGTGTTAAGCTCCACAGTGAACCGCCCTCTGGGTCAGCAGCAGGAAGCTCCTTCCCGGCTGACCGGCTGACCGTCCAAGAGACAGACACTTCTCAGAGTGCTACTGGAGTAATTTCCTGTGTGAAAAGCTCACTGCTGTTCTTGCATTCCTCAGGGTGCATTTCTTCTCATCTCAGAGGATGTTGCTCTTCCACAGGAAGAGGAAGGAACCAGTTGTTACTGGCTGTGTGGGCGGAGAGAGCTGTGGGGCATTTTCAGCATGCCTCAGGCTCAGCTGTGGGAATTGGGGGTGCAGCCGAGTTCCCAGGCCCGGGACCCTGGGTAGTAAGTACAGCAGCAGTTAGGGGTCACGGCTTAGAAAGACAGAATCTCAGGAGGCTGGAAGGCAGAAGTAATACCTGGAACTTCAACACCTCCAGTTCCCAGAACTGTGTTAATTTTCTAAAGGAAATTCTAAAAGAGTACTCTGTTGGGCTCCCCAATAGCGTAATTTATAAAATCTTTTTGCAGAGAGTCTCCTTTTATTCTTTTTTCTTTTGTACATTTCATGAAGAAGAGTTTAAGTCCTAAATCATTTTTGTTGAAAAGTAATTTGTATAACATTTTTTGGTAAAAGGAAACACTCATTAATGTAAGCTTTCTTTCTCTGTGACCTTGAAACTGGGAATGAAACTCAAATTAGTACGTTCTTCATTTAGCTAAGTCAAACACTTGGAACTTATGATCATTTTGATTTTTATTAAAAAGTACATTTTATTTCAACGAAAAAAAGAAAGGCTCTGACCTACACTATTAATCTCTTTTTCTAGTTGTACTATTTTAGTAAATTTTACGGACTACCAGATCTTTGTCTTCTAAAAGAAAGAAAGAAAGAAAGAAAGAAAGAAAGAAAGAAAGAAAGAAAGAAAGAAAGAAAGAAAGAAAGAAAGAAGTCATGTTCCTTTAACAGACTAAAAGTTTTAGTTGGATTTTTTTCCTGCAACAATCCAAAACCACATTTTTTAAAGGTCAGCTATCACATTCACAACTGTCGGTAGTTTTCTAACATACTGGGTCATGATATACTTCAAAACAAAGATACAATTAATTTGGAAATAGTCTCTTTCCATCTCTAATATTTTCTCTCCTATCTCTAAAATAACTTGTACCTGAAAAAAAAAAAGCGCTGTTTTCTTCTAAATGGTAAAAGATCTGTGAAAACATTTTTCTTCATTACTTCTGTTGATTATCATGTATATCTTCTTTTTTAAAATGTCTCTGACAATTTAATTCATTTCTTACAATTTCAAGGGACAATGTTTTAAAATTATTTCTCAACCCAGATGAGAATTCCTCTTTTATTCCTACTAAGCATCTCAGAGTTACATTTAACTTTTTGAGTTCTGGATAAAAAAAAATTACTATATCCTATTTGACATGTTCCTTATTGTTTGAAATGAAGACTAAAAGCCTTTTAATAAAGGTTGGACAAATTGTGGAAGGTACCAGCTAGTGAGTCTGGACACAGATTCTACAAACATCTATGTTCATTTCCTTTCAAATGCTTGGAGCAAGGGTCAGGAGAAAGATAGCTCAAGGCCCACTGAACCAATGTCTAAAGATATGTTAACTTGTGTTTCCCAAAGCTTAGTAAGCAGCAACAAAGTTACAAACGTAAAAAGTTTCAGAAGTCATATGGACTAAACTTACAAATTAAATGCCACCTTATAAAATATTGCAAAGTTTAAAAACTTAAAAAAGAATCTCCCCTACCTCCAAATTTGGAGGTGATTTATATACGTAAATCCAGCAATGTTAACACACAGGAAAGTAGTGAAAGCAGGAGGATTGTGCAACCTGATTTTTACTTATTTTCCTGGAAAAGTAAATGGGGACTCTGAGGACAATAAATTGCATATTACCATTTTACTCCTTTAAAGTTATAAATTTTAGTTTTGAGACATTTAGGTTTGCATACACCATGTTCTTTTGAGTAAGTCTTTCCAAATCTTTGCTTACATAAGCAGTTAGGAACTGGAATAACTCTGAACTAGTTATGCAATGTTGTTTAGTAACCAGGACAAACTGTTGCCACAACATCCATGGAAATATTCTCTCTGTATCTGCAAGTTTACTCTTTGTATGTCCATATATTTTATCAATGCATTAATATTTTTCAGAGAGCATATACCATATGACCATCTCTGTGAAAGCCTGTAACATTTTCTTCCTAATATATGCTGAGACAAAAATCTTTCCAAGAGGGAAACCAGCACACTTTACTGAAAAACACAAATCTAAATGACATCTAGGAGGGAGGAGTGTGTTTTACCAGCACGCTTCCCTAGCCACAGCAGAGTATCTCTTGCACTGATTCCACTGCTCTGATGGCTTTCCTGAGCCTAAAGAAGAATATGGTAAAACCACAGTTCTTTTTCTTTCAGCAACCCCTCCGGCAAAATGACTCGGAGCCAGAAGATAATCTCAGCTAGCCTGAGGTTAACTCAAGGCTACACCTTACTGTCCCTGGGGAAAGGAGATAGGGAATCCCACAGCTGACATCCAACCTGTCAGGAAATCCTCTTGGCTCTGCCTTCAAAACACATCCAGAATCAGATCACTTACGCCACCTCCTCTGCCACCACTGTGGGTCAGGGGACTCTGGCCTCCCATCTGACTATTCATCAGCTTCCCAGTTCGCCAGTCTGCATGCTTCTCTCCACCACCACCCCTGAGCCGATTCTCAACACAGGCATAGCAATGCTGAACCTGTTAAAACTGAAGTCAACCAAGTTCCGCCTCTGAAGGACACCCTCTGGCGGCTCCTACCTCACTCTCACTCTGCCCTTCCAGCACAGCTCCCACTTGCCTGGAGCGCCTGCCCAGATACCCACAGGGCTTGTTCCCTTCATTCCTCACATGTCTCCTCTCGCATGACTCTTGTCCTGGCCATACTACCTAAAGCACACCCTTCCTCCTGCTGCCTTTAGTGCTTTCTACACCTTTGCATTTTCGGGGGCCTGTCTATGCTTTGCCCTACCATACTATACAGTCTATCTTTTAATCTGTCAATTGCCCGTCTTCCCCACTAGAATGTAGAAAGCAGACTTCTCCGGGGCAGGTATTTTTGTTTTGTCCACTTTTTCTAAATTCAAGAGCAGTGAATGACACAGAATAGTTACTCAGCAAGTATGTATTAAGAGACATATCCGTTGTGAGAAGGCATGTTCCTGGCATTCTACCACATCTGCTACCAACTGAGTCAAGCAACTTCAAGATCCCAAACTAGACTGATGCACTTTTATTACTGTGGTATATATTTTCAATTTATTTCTGAGACATCTACTTAACACCTTGCTTTACCCAACTGGAATGTCCCTTTCAAAATCCTACTCAACTCTGGTCAGGACAAGAACTGGTCAAAAGTTTCCTTCTAGAGAAATTCTCTAGTTTCCTCCAGCCCATTAATGGTCTCTTCTGAGTACTTCCATCAATAACCTTTCATGATAATCACATACTCCTGACATCTAGTATCCTGAAATTGCCGCTTATTTCTTACACTCTTATTTCTGTTGGGGGAGGTTGTACGTTTCTTGAAGTCAGCTCACTGAGCAGCTCATGTAATGTCTTCACGCACTATAATTTAAACTATTTTGACTGATGTAGCAACAGAAGACTGTAAACCCTTGATTTTTTTTCTATAATATAATTGCAAATTCTCATTTATTGTAAAGAATTAATTTGACCTGAAATACTGTCCTCAATTCTAAAGAAAGGAACCCACATTATGTCCATATTCTACACAGCTGACAGAATGAAGATGAGAACATTCTTTTGGTTCTCAGTGAAGAGTCAGTCTGGTGTTTTGACAATCAGTCAGAGGAACACTAGCAAGATTACCAATTTCATTTTGTTTATTTGTAGGACAAATAATAAAATTAATACGTCAAAACTTCGGAATATAATTTACCTAGAATAAAATATTTTAATAATCCTAGAGTATTTTAAATAAATTTTGTTTATAATCAGTATTTTTTTAAAAAAGACTTTATGTTAGGATACAGATGAGAAATTCCTATCTTGCCTGCCTTTTACAGGAGAGAGGTGAGCATAGGGGAGGGTCTGGAACATCCCATACAGCCACATCCCATGTCAGTGCTAATGCTAAATGCTGCTGTACAACTCTGATGACAAAATCTTGGTCTAGTTCTAACTGAATAAATGAAATATTAAATGATTCAATGGAATCTTGGAACACCCTCAGAAAATCAGTACATAATAAGTAACAATGTAATCAGAATAAAGATTTAGGAATTTGAGATCAACATTTTTTTTTTAAAGATTTTTTATTTATTTATTCAACAGAGATAGAGACAGCCAGCGAGAGAGGGAACACAAGCAGGGGGAGTGGGAGAGGAAGAAGCAGGCTCATAGCGGAGGAGCCTGATGTGGGGCTCGATCCCACAACGCCGGGATCACGCCCTGAGCCGAAGGCAGACGCTTAACCACTGTGCCACCCAGGCGCCCCTGAGATCAACATTTTAAAATTATGACTATTTGACAACCAGTATATCCCTTTACAAACGGCCCCCCCCATTCTGTTTTTGTTTGTTTGTTCTTTTAACAGAAAAGCTTTAAAAATGCAGATTGATGGAGTGCCTGAGCAGCTCAGTCAGTGGGCCGTCTGCTCAGGGCCTGATGGGATGGAGCCCCACATCAGACTCCCTGCTCAGTGGAGAGTCTGTTTCTCTCTCTCTTTTTGCCCCCCTCCTCTGCTCGTGCTCTGTCTCTCGCTTTCTCCCTCTCAAATAAATAAAATCTTTAAAAAAAAATGCATATTGGTAATACCTTATTTTGATCCTGAAATACTGTATCACGTCCTACCTGCCATTAGAGGCACAAGTATAAGCCACAAATATACCAATGTTACACTGTATGTCATAACTTGTAGTAAGAAAGCATCAGAGCCTAGATATCAGTACTCTCAGATCTATAAATCATTCTGAATGTAATATTAAATCAAGACAAAGCAGGAATAGAAGCCAACTGTTTCTTATATCATAACAAACCTGGCTTTTATCCTACTAGGAAATTTGACAAATTAAGGCTTAAAGAGTAATCTTTTTAATGTCCCATCTTGATGAAATGAATTCTAAGGAAAATTTCTTCCAGTCTTGTATGAAAACCAAACAAATAAATCCCCAGATAAAGGTAACCACAACATTAAAAACCAAAACCACCTTTAAATACTGGTTTTTGGCTTCTAGTATTTCTCTGGGTTTTAAAATTATAATCACATGCAAAGTTCACATCACAAATACTTAATGCAGTTGTGCTTCATGCCAGAGTGGAAACAAATCTCCCTTACAATTATGCCTGATTTGTTGTGTAGAAGCAGAAGAAAAGCAGCTAATGTATAGAGACCACAGATTAAGAATTACTTACCAGTAGATTAATGAGAAGATGAACATTTAAAGTGATTTCACTTTAGTTTTCTACCCAGTTATCTATCAATGAGCTAAAAGGAAGGGACAGATAGATATACATATATATGTATATATAGAGAGAGAAAGAAAATTTAGAGGGGAAAGTTTTAAAGATATTCTTTATAAAAAATATGCTTTATGAGCATATATTTGTGTCTTCAGAGAATGTCCTAGTAAAATAAATCAAATCAGAAGTCTTTATACCTTGCCTGGAGGCAACCAGCTATCTTCCAGATTATAAAAGAATCTACCTAGATGGGACTTCATTAGACTAATCTTAAACTGATTTATAGCAAATATGTTTTTGTTTTCCTGTGTTTTCTTGTCTTATTTTTATGGACCATCAAGCACACAACTCAAAGTAACAGTAGCAAGTCTTCTTTGTAATACATATTGGGTTGAACCATGGGAAATCACTGACGTTAGACCACTTTGGCCTACAAAATGGCAATTTCATATAATCCAACCTAATATTATCCCTTATGTGGACAATATTTGTACTCTTCAGTGTTATTAAATGTTTTATAGCATAGCTGCAAACTTGTCATGTGTCTATCATACAGAATTGTCCCCTCGAAGTTCCACATACATTGTAGTCCCTGAGTCAGGGTCCTATAACATGGACTAGTCGACTTGGGCACCTTTGGATCACCATCCAGGGATAGATACTCTGCTATCACTTGCTACGTGGCAATTAAGCCACTTGCATAGCATACTGGAAAAACAAAAAAAATCTGGATTCTTCAGGTCAAGAGGCTTTGCAAAACCTCAAAGGCAACAGCAGGAAGAGTGAGTCTCAAAATATAGACCAAAGACTTTTGATAATCTGTGATGACTTTTAGGCCAGAAATACCCAAATTTGGTAGACTAACAGCCTCAGAAGAAGGCATCACATCTCAAAAACCACCTCTCTTTTGCTCCTCTTACTGCAGGGGCAAAAATCCAACTCATTGGAATATATGCTTTTTGAGTAAGTCACTGAACATAAATGTATTGAGTACCTATTATTATTTTTTTTAAAAGATTTTATTTATTTATGTGATAGAGAGACAGCCAGCGAGAGAGGGAACACAAGCAGGGGGGTGGGAGAGGAAGAAGCAGGCTCCCAGCAGAGGAGCCCAATGTGGGACTCGATCCCAGAACGCCGGGATCACGCCCTGAGCCGAAGGCAGACGCCTAACGACTGCGCTACCCAGGCGCCCCTGAGTACCTATTATAAGCCACCAATCAATGTGGCAACAATTAGGTGTCCAGTTAATTTTTAATGTCAAAAGTAAGCTATTAATGCAGAAGTGCTAAGAGGTATATTTTATAAACACGAATATTATAAGAGACAGGACCACAGACCTGCCTGAGGTTCTGTGACAATTCTGCATGACAATTAGCCTGTTGGTTACCCCTCCTCCCCCAACCCAAGGTGATTTCTTGCTGGAACTTCTCATGAGTGATCTCAGAGTCTTCTCTGCCTGGGCTTAATAGTGAAAGAACCCTTTAAAAAGTACAGTTCTTTTTGGTACAGGATAGATTCAACATGGACTAGTCCCTCTACAGAATTCCTCTATCAAAAATACCGTTCTTGAGATCTGCTGGAAAGGGCGTTTTTATTTGTTTTCTTTCTTGGCCACACATTAATAATTTCTCCAAAATATTTAACTACGCTGACACCATCACAGTGGTGTGACCAAAGACCATGCATGCCATTCCTCCCACTCATTCTTGTGACTACTTTTGCATTGACTAGCAGGAATGGATGGCAGCAATGATCTGCCTTGCAAAGGCTAACAGACTCAGATTGAAAGGCTGAAACTCTCAATCTTTGACTTTACACTGAGTAAATAAATTACATGTATATAATTATTATAAACAAAATTGCAAGTACAAGAAATACTTAATGTCTGGATAATCCATCAAGAGGGATGAATGAAGAGAAATTACTATTTTTTTTAATAGCTTCTCAGGAGAAAACTAGAAATGAGTTTAGCATCTCTGAAAGGCAATTAACAGAGAAGAAAACCTGTTCTGTGACAATAAAGTGAGATGTCACCTGGATGGCACCTTAATAGGGAATGAGACAGGCAGTATGGGTTAGATTGAGTTTAAGGTCATCAAAGTAAAGCCTTTTCTGAAAATTGGTGCTGCTCCCCCTTGTGGCTATTTAGACACATTGCAAATACGACTTTTGTATAAGTTTTTTTAATGCTATAATGTTAGGCTAATTATTTAGCCCACTTTTTATCTCCTCTCCCACACACTTTTAAGGAAAATGGATTTTGATAAATAATTAAATGCCATTTAAATTTCAAGGAAAACTTACTGTGGTTGAATCAAAAGAAAGGACGTCCACAACAGGGGGAGAAGAATTCTGCAAATCGATTACCTCAAGCTTTGGATTAATCTGTGTGTATATATATAAGAAAAGTTAACATTAGTTTTTTCTACCATTAGAAACTGGATGCTATTTGTAACAACCTAGAGGCTATTTCCTAATATATTCTAAAATTAAAATATATTGCTATATTTATGAACATGGATACAAAAATTTTAAATATATTAGCCTATCAAATCTATCAATGTATAAGAAAAGATTATGACCTGAATTGATCCCAGGAATAAAAAGCTGATTTTACATTAGAAAATCAATATAATTTACCTTTATAAAGGGATTTTTAAAATAAAATAAAATGACCCACCTCAAAGATGCAGAAAAAAGTCCTAGCCAGTTCATTAAAACAAGAAAAGGAAATAAAAGGTATTAAGATGTAAGAATTGGAACAGAAGAAATAAAACTGTCATTCATATGTAATTATCTATGGAGAAATTCCAAGAGAATCTACTGCTAAAACATTAGAACTAATAAGAGAATTCATGAGATCCAAAATCCATACACAAAATCAAATACATGTCTGTACTTCAACACACAGAAAATGTAACTTTTAAAAAGACATCATTTATAGGATGCCTTGCTGGCTCAGTCAGTAGAGTATGTGACTTGATCTTGTGTGGTGAGTTCAAGCCCCTTGTTGGCGCAAAGCTTACTTTAAAACAATAAAAAAATTTTTAAAAAGACATAATTTATAATACCATAAAAATTTAAATACATCACCATAAACATATAAACATGTGTAAGATCTCATGGGAAAAATACTAAAATTAATGTAAAAGATATTTTAAAAGATTTAACTAAATAGAAAGCTACCATAAAGAGCTCAGAAACAGAGCCCTATATACAGGGAAATAAACACAAAAGAAAAACAGCATCACAAATCAATAGAGGAAGGATGATTATAATTGAGAAAACTGGCTCACTATATGACATACAAAAGTGGACAGTACATAGATTATAAAACCTAAACGTTATGTTAAAACCAGGAAGTTATAAACTATAAGGTAAATGTAAAGAATATCTTTATCACATGGGATCAAGAAGGACATCTTAACAAGAGCTGCAAAAGCAAAACTGTAAGGCAAAATGTAACAACACCACCTAATTTTTAAAAACCTGATCTATCTGATGACATCAAAATTAAGAATTTCTGTTTAACAATGGACACCACAAGTTAACAATCAGGTCATGGAAAAGGAGATAGATCATGATGTCTAAAACTGAAAAAGTAGGTTTTTCTTAAATATCTACAAATCAATGTGAAAGAGATCCCAAGAAAAAAAATTATGGAAGAGAAAACCTAATAGTTGACCAGCGTATGGAGAGATTTACAGAAACATTAGTAATTAGACCAGATTAAAGCAAAATGCCCCTTGGATATTACACTCTGAAAATGAGAAAGCTCAATGATGCCAGCCTTGTTTATAGCAGTACTGTTTATAATGGTAAAAACAAGCAAAAAAAGCCACAACCCCAAATCCCCTAATGTATATCAATGATAGAAAAGACACATAAGTTGTGGTAGTTACTACTGTGGTACAGTCACTGGACTCCTGCACAGCAGTGAAAATAAATGAAACACAACTATGTACGACATTTCATTGTACAAATTTAGAATCTATATGTATGACTCCCAGGATTTTAATTTTTTTAAAGATTTTATTTATTTATTTGAGAGAGAGAGAGCACACACGAGCAGGGGGGAAGGGCAGAGGGAGAGAGAGAATCTCAAGTGGACTCCCTATTTAGTGCAGACCCTGACATGGGGCTCGATTCCGGGACCCTGAGATCACGACCTGAGCAAAAGGCAGACGCTTAACCGACTGAGCCACCCAGGCGCCCTACAAAATTTTAATTTTAAGTGAAAAAGCAGTTTACAGAGAAATACAGTCAGTATGATTTCATTTGTATAAAGCTTAAAACCAGCTAAAACTAAATAACATCTAATTATAGATTAAAATATATTATAGTAAATGAAAAAAGGAAAGCAAGGGAATAATTAACTAGATTGGTGATTACTTCTGAAGGAGGTTACTTCAGAATTCAAGGAGACCAAAGGAAAAAAATAAAAAATAAAACCACATCATCAAATACTTATTAAAGATTGTGAACACAAATTAGTTAACAAAGGGCAACAAAGATAGGAGAACTTTGTATCAAATGAATGGTACCAGCAATGAGTATACAAGAACCTCAAAGAAGAAAGTGTTGACTGGGCACTTAGGAAGAAAAACTTTTCCGTGGAGGAAACATAGGAAGGGCTTAAAATGGATCCTTGAAAAAAAAGGTTTAGAAAACAAAACCAGAGACAGAGATGAGGTAAAGAGCATTCCTGAGCACAGAGGCAGAATGCTGACATGATCCTTCTGAACAGGGTAGTAATAAGACTACTATATAGTGGGAAGGGTGAAGGAATTTGGGAAGGCACAGAAAAGTTGGAGCCTGCAATGTGCTTCAGCAAGATGAACCTGACAGAGGCCTGCAGAGCGCCTAGAGTAACGCTGGGTAACAGTGAGAATACTACTGCAACAGTCCGGGACCACGCTGATAAGGGCTGAGCCTGTGGGAAGAGGGGCAGAATGATTCTAAAAACACTTATCATGTTTGATGGGTATAGCTAGAGTTCTGGAAACATTAAGAGGTTTTTATAATTATCCAGCCACCTGTGTGAGAGGTGAGTGCCCAGGAGTGCCCACGGCCCAGAAAAGGGGTTGGCACGGTGCAGGATGAGGACGAGGGCCTATGGACTCAGCCTGCCAGCACCTCTGTTTCTTTCTGGCTGCTCCAGACAGCAGAAAACACAGCCTCCGCCATCAGCTCTGAGTCCACAGGGGAGGCCAAGATAGGAAACCTGAGGATGAATCACTTTCCTTCTGATCTTAGCCTAGCCGGCCAAAGACACTGCTTGCAGACATTTTATTCTCTTTTATCTACTGCCACCTAGCGTAGATATGTAGTGGAAAAATACAATCTTGTTTTACCATCTGAAATTGGAATCCTCAAAAAATCTAAATCCCAAGGAAACAGCATCTCTCACAGAGAAATCCGTAAAGGTCTCCAAGTTGGAAAACTCTCGATGTAACTAACGAGTTGCTGCCACATACATTAAATGGAGCAGGACTTTCTTACTAAGGAAAACTTTACAGTCTTCTCCAAAAGAAAATACGTGGAGGGAGCGAGGCTTCCAGTGAGGCTCTTCGCTAGCAAACCTCCAGGAAGATTAACAGTACATCCTAGCTCTCTGTCCTTATTAAAGGGAAGAACCGTGTCATAACTACACTCACCTTGAAATGGAGTGGGCTGCCTTTTGAGGGGCAGAGTTCTATCACTGAACCAGGACATATCATTGAGGGGTTTGTGCAGGAGAGAACCCTTGTGCGCACCACCGCATTCTGAGGTGACCCACCACACCGAGGAGTCCATGAGCACAAGGACTGCTACTAACAAATTCTGAAGGGCAAAGAATATGCCTATCTTGGTCTTTGTTGCGTACTCTAAAGCTCGTACAATGTCCAGCACACATATACTGTCTGTTAGCAGAATAGCATTTAATTTTGATTATTTTGAAGCATTACATCAAAAATGGTTAAAAGTACAAAATGGAACCAGAGGGCCTGGGTTGAAATTCTAGCACTGCCACTTACTAACTTTAAGTTTTAACTTATATGTGCCTTAATTTCTCAAGGAATAAAAATTGTACTTCATAGAGCTTTAAAGGAAGATTTAATGACAACTTATGTAAGCCAAATAGAATAATTTTGTATGTATTTCATATTGTTATTACTAATTTTATTATTATGTAATCTCTGAAGAACATTTATTGAGGTCCAAAACAATATAAACATATGTCATGGCTAGAAATAAAATACAAGATTTGTAGAGAAGTAGTCATTTTTTTATCCAAAATTATGTTTTCAACCTTAAGAAAAGATTGAGATAAAAACCCAGTCTCAGCCCTGAAGACTTAAACTGATAATCTTTCAACAATGAATCATGGCCAGACTGTCACAAATTATTATTATGTAGATATTTGGTTAAGTTAAAGGAATTTTTCCTTCCTGTTAAATATCGCACAGAATTTTCTGTGCAATATTAAGAACATAGATTAAGTTCATCTCAAATGGCTATTATAAGATTAAAAAACACCAGAACAATTATTTTATTAATAAATTCTTTTTAACCATAATCCCTTCCTACAATATTCTGCAATTCTCCTAGAATAACTATTTTGGTGCCTGTCACCTTAAGATGGCTTTATTGTCTTCCCATTAAAATATGCAAAAGAGGAAGTTACTGCACACACATTAAGTTCCCCCTCAAGAAGGAAAGTTTGGTTTTGTCTGGGGGTAGAACTGTGCAGTTCAGCTCACACCAGTCTGAAGAAGGTAAAGACAGCATGAATAAATGACGTGCCATAGCATATCGTGGTCGGAGTTAAGACACCTGGGTTGGGGCGCCTGGGTGGCGTAGTCGTTAAGCGTCTGCCTTCAGCTCAGGGCGTGATCCCGGCGTTGTGGAATCCAGCCCCACATCAGGCTTCTCCACTAGGAGCCTGCTTCTTCCTCTCCCACTCCCCCTACCTGTGTTCCCTCTCTCGCTGGCTGTCTATCAAATAAATAAATAAAATCTTAAAAAAAAAAAAAAAAAGATACCTGGGTTTAGGGGCACTTGGGTGGCTCAGATGGTTCAGTGTCTGCCTTGGGCTCAGGTCATGATCTCCAGGCCCTGGGATCAAACCCACCCAATCCGGCTCCCAGCTCAGCCGGGAGTCTGCTTCTCCCCCTCCCTCTGCCTCTCCCCCTGCTTGTGCTCTCTTTCTCTCTCTCTCTCTCTCAAATAAATAAATTAAATGTTAAAAAAATAAAAAAGATACCTTGTTTTAAAATTGGGCTTCTCTCCCACCAAAAAAAGAAAGAAGTTATCATATTTTTAATTAAGATGGAGTGCCTTGGGGGCATCTGGCTGGCTTAGTCCACAGAGCATGCAACTCTTGATCTTAGAGTTATAGGTTCAAGCCCCATGTCGGGTGTGGAGATTACTTAAACTTTAAAAATACATACTAAAAAAAGAATAAAAAATATCGAGTGCGTAGGCCAGAAGTGCTACAAAGGATCTGCGGTTAGATCAGCAGAAAGGCCACAGGAGGGATCTGTCTCACGCAGCTGGGACTAGGGCTGTATGCTGCGTGCCTTCTTTCATGTGGCCTTCTCTCATTTATTCTAAAAGCAACCTGCTATCACCCTCTCTACCCATGTAAGAATTAGTAATTTACATATTTCCTCAGCTGGAACCCAAGGTCTAAGATGCCACCTTCAAACAAGCAAAACACCTACAATGGCAAATGGGTGGCCTTTGCAAAAGGCCAAACGACTTCACCCACAACACTGAGATTATGCCACTCAAATGAGCCTCACAGAAAACACACAAGAATAGAAACCATAGGAATACTACATTGATTCAAACTCAGAAATGGAATACTAATGGTTACTATAAAAAGAGCAAGTTAGGGATATTAACTAGATCATTTAGGAGCCATTTTTTCCTATACCTTTTAATAATACATTTTTATACTGTGAATCATGAATTCCGACCTCAAAAATAAAAAAAGGTTTTTTTTCTAATTTTCAAGTATTTCCAAAGTAGCATATGATACATAAATTGACCTTGCCTACCTTTGGGAAAAAATCAATCCACCAAATTTAGTAGTTCAAAGTAAAATGTAGGGATCATAAATGGACAGCATAGTACAACCTCTATTCCGATTCATCCTCTTCCATTCTAGGCGATATTTTCAAACTAATAGTTTTTTGGTTCTATGAGGTTGTCCTTGGACATTAACTTGAAGCCTTTAAAAAATTTGATATTTAACATTTATTTCTAATAGCAAAGATGTCCTCTGTCCAGAAAACTCCATACCATTGCTTTACGATAAGATCTTTTCAAGAAAAAAAGGAAAAAAAAAAAAGCAAATGGCTGTTCGTATGCAGCATCCTATCACTTCTCTGGCACTTTATATCGCATGATCTGAAGATGTTTTACAAATATATGTCATACTGTGTACTTAATTGAAGCAACCATGAGTGCTTTACAGATAATTTAAACTGGATACACAGAGGCTGACATTCTTAAGGCCACAAACATAATTCAGTCACAAGGCTCAACATTCTGTTCAGCAAAACTGAACTCTAATTCCAGGATGAAAGGTTCGTTTTTAATAGATTTTTCAAGTTACATGTGAAAATTACGGTCTAGAGTGACTTTGCATGGCCTGGGTCATCTCGACCTAGCCAAGCAAAGCAACCCAGCTGCTTTTACTGCTTTCTGGCTGCTGTGTCAGAGCAGAGCTTCTCGGACAACTTGTTGACATTTTCAAGAAAGTCCAGCACTGTTAAGTGGGCTGGAGCTGACAGCAAATCACAGAGAAAATGGCTTGGGTCTCTAATGCGGGGGTAGTGCGGTGTCATGGAAATATCAGTGAATTAGGAGTCAGGAGACCTGGGCTCAGCCTGCGCTCCACCCCCCACCACTCTGGAAAGGTGGCTGAGTGGATGACAGGGCAGCAGCAATGCTGAGGATCACGCCCAGGCAAGCCACAGAACTGCTAGAATAAAAAACACCACCAGTCAATAAAACCAGCTGGGGTAAAACAAAAAAAGGGAACTTAAATTAAAATATATTTCACATGTACATCATGTGAACACGTGTGATCACAGGGAACCCACAAATACATTTATCATTGTAGAAACTGAAACAAATATGTGATGAACCACAAATTGTATTACATAATTACTTTCAAAGAAATTTAAAAAATGATACAATAATCATCAATAATCATGAGATACAATAACAGCACAAACAAGTAGTAAAGCGCATGGTAAATACTTGGTTTAGAAGAACTGGAAAGATGGTCAGAAGATGGGAAGGACAAAAATTATAAAAAAGAACTGAAAATAAACACTACCAAAAAAAAACTAGGACAGAAATCCCCAAATAAGGCTAAACAAAATCTAGAAAATAATCCAAAAAACTTTTAAAAGTTTTAAAAACTTACATGTACACACACACACACACACACACACACACACACAGTGACTAACAGAAACCCAAATCAAAGAACTGATTGGGGTGGAGACACAGGGACCATGGAAAGGAATATGGATCCGTCACATAAACAGTGCGTGGGGTGACTGAACTTCCACTTGGTAGTAAGCATTAAGAACTCAAAATAGCTAGTCTAAAAGCAAAGCAAGGCTCTGTCGATGATGAAAAAACAATTCAGATAAATAAGTAATAGTGATTTCCAGTATCAGCTCTTGGAAGAGAAAGGGGCTTAAGAAGAATCATGCAAAATGGAAAGAAACAGACAAACACCAGCCAAGTATCCAGCAAAGATGAATGTTGCCTTTGAGAAGAGTAGGACATTTAAATCTATAGGACCTAGGGGAACTTGTCAACAAAAACGTATAGCTAAATAGATAATTAGATATTTGAAAATGTATGTAGGCAAAGTAGGCAAATAGTAAAATGGTCTTGATGATTAGGTTTAATGCCTAAATCTCTTTTTACTGCCCACAAGATTTTTGTTTTGTCATAAAAAGGCTTTACAATACCTATTCCAGGGACTGTTACAAAAATTCTTGCCTTTCAGCCCTGTTCTCGTGACAGCCATCACAGACGCTCCCTAAACACACCAAGAATATGAAGTAATTCAGGCTGCATGGTCACCACAGGCCGCAGGTTTGATTTCTCATTTCCTATGATCATTGACACAATTTTTAAGCTTTATTTCTAGGCCTTTAAGCTGTGAACCTGAGAGGTCTCAGCAGAATTACACACTATCATTATTTATAGCTTCATTGTATTAGTGAAAATAATTGTTTCTCAAAGTGCTGCTATTTTAAGACATAACTAGGTTTTTTATAATAAAGTATAATTTCAAGCATCTAGTTAACCAATTGCCCCAAAATGTACACTTGCAAACAGTAGGATGACTGTGCACAAAGTACTCACTTCAACAGTCTCAATTTTCCCTTCGTGGGGATGTGGCGTCCTTGGGTAAATATCGACAAGATGTGGTGATGCATCAAAATGTAACCTTTTGAGATTTCTTTTCATCATGTCTTTACAATTCAAGTCATCAAAATTAGTCCTCCATAACAAGACCTATAAAAACATTAGTATGTTGGCATTTAAAATTGACTTGCATGTAAAAGCAACAGAACCGATTTAAAAAAAAACAGTTTATATAATTATTCCTCATGATAGTCAGGAAGGCTAGATGTATATTTCAACAGTGCTACTACTTCCCAATACTCCTTTTTTAAGGGTGGGAGGGAGAGATTTAGCACTTTGAATTGCCTTCATGTCCAATTTAAAATTCATACTAAGAAAATAATTTCTTACTTTAAAATCCTCTCTTATGTTTTCGAAGTTCAAAGTCATGTTCTTGGCTTGACAATCCACCTCGATGAATACATCTGCCTATGAATGACGTTTGGTCATTTCCCCAAAAATGCAGATTTGCTACATGAACAATTTATGTTTACCATCCTCAAGGAGCTTAACATTTGAAAAGCAAGACCTCGATATAAAAGGTGAGGCAAGAGTTCAAGTGGAAGTGCCACACCAGCCCTGGGAATTCAGTAAATTCCGTGTACGATTAAGTGTCAAGATGAGCACAAGAAATAATTGCTGTCTGAGTTCCAGAAAGCGTCAGAACCGGCGCTACTGCAGCTATGAGACAGCAGACTTCCTGGCATGAAATTAAAATATAAACTCATTTATAATCATCTTAACACCTACAAATGAGCTGGTTGCAAGAATCCTAGCTGAGGTCTCGGATCCCTTTACCCTCACCAAATCAAAGGAGCCGGAAGACGTACAAACCTGCATGTCTGCACCTCCTGAGCTGAACAGCTCTCCACCTTTTGAAAATGAAACAGTAAAGACGGGTCCCTAAGAAATAAACAGAGATTAAAGAAAACAAAAAAAGCACTTGGTATTGTTTTCTCATGGCCAGGAAGACTGTATGAATTTTTCATCCTAATCTATGTAGACGATTTATGCAGTAAGTCTGATAGAACGTATCTAGTCACTGCCAACTAATGTAGGCAGAGTAAAGATAATCGAGGAAACTATCCAATTATATTAAAACACAGAGAAATGATACTAGATTCAAAAAGCAATACTAATAAACATATGAAAATACATTTTCTTTCCATTTAAAGAAAAGCTTGTACGTGTGTACGTGAATAAGAATGTCTGTTGAGATTTTCTGGTTTTGGACTCTTTACTCAACAAATCACTAGCAGAAACTGAATGACAAGTCTGAAGGTGATACAAACAAAGGCCGTTTCCTGACCACAACAGGCTTCACTGAGCTCTCCCTTCATGCGGGCAACAGTGAGTCACGGACAGTTGTGCCAGCAGCACACAGATAGGCGGAGAGCTGTGACTGTGGAACGCTGGGATCACGACTGTTATGAACGATGACCTGGAGCAAGAATTAATGGTTGCAGCCAGTTAAGCAATTACTGCAATTATCGAGGTGAGAGGTAGTGAGGACCTGAAATTAAGCAACGACTGTGGAGTTGGACAAGTCACAAAATGCAGAGCCTCCAGGTCAATTTGTCAGTCAAGATAAGAGTAATTCTTTCTCATCGCAAAAATAGTAGTATATTGTTCGTTCTTAATGTTCTTAATCGGTATAAGAAAAATTTGGGGGGAAAACCATTTTGTATTTTTCAAGTAGATCTTAGGTTACTATAGCCTCTTAAACATCTTTACTCTAGACTATGAAAAATTCCATCTTTGTGTACATTGTTTTTGTCCTAGAATATTATCTTTTTTCTATTATTCTGTATTATTATTATTATTACTATTCTATATTACTCCATGTATATTCTAATCCTTGACCACTTTTATTGGTTGTTTATTCCACCTAAATCCATGGACACGCATAGATCTGAGGGGTCAGTGTCTATTTCTGCTTTGCTCTAACACAGCTGCAGAACAAATGCTAAAGCAAAGCAGGAAGGCAGGCAGGATATATGAAGGCAGAAAGAACCCCTTCTCCCCTAGACCACAAAGCTTATTCTATTTCTGGAGATGAACAGCTTACACTTGGTTAAAAGGAAGTACCTAGTACATCTTCAAAAAAAAAAAAAAAAAAAAAGGATGCAGGATGCATTCTAAAAACTTTAGAGAAGTTTGAATATTTACCCAGAAAGGAGGAATAGTTTATACACTTAAAAACAGTTCTTATTTAGTGCATTATATGCTGGTGTGTGTGGGTGTGTGTGGGTGTGGGTGTGTGTGATCGAACAGGCTCAATCAACAGCAAGCCTCTCCTCACGGCTTCTAAATTAATTAAAAATTAACACATAGGAATGTCATCTTTCTTACTGATAAAGGCTTGTAAAGAGAAAATGTGGCTTAATCTGTGGGCAAATGGGCTGAAGAACCGAATCCCAGAATTAATCACATTTGAGTCCCCTGTCACAGGCCAGACCGGACAAGAGCAGGCATTCCCACAAGAAGTATCAGAGAAAAACACTGAGGACAGGCTCCTAACAGAAGGCACTGGGCTCTCCTTGTTGGCTTTCTCCTTCTAAACTCACCAGTCAGATTAATGAAGAGGAGTGTGTGAGAAGGTGTGAGGGGCTTGGTGTCAGAGCTACGGGACAGCCTCCACATGAGGGAAAGATCAGAAGGAAAGAAAAAGCTTATCCATCGCCATCTACACTACATACTGAGGAAGAGAGCAGTGGGGGATTAAGCTAATGGCCATTGAAAGATACACATTGATTCTGATCAGAATTGCAGTAATATTTCTAAGCATTGCTTCCAGAGGATAAAAGCAAAGCCCTGAAAGCAAACATGTTGTGTGTGTGTGACAGCAGTAATGTGTGCTACGCCTGGAAAGATAATAAAAACATATAATAAGATGGATCAACACTTTAAAATATGTATTATTTTAAAAGCACAAATCTTAGTGTTAATACCGTATGTCCTTGAAGTGTATATATGAGCCTTCCTTCTAAGAGATCCAGAATCTTCAGTGTGCCATCAGAAGAAGCAGTGATGAGGTAGTTACCCGAAGGATGGAATGACACACAGTTAACTCCACCACTGTGAACTGATTCATAGAAAATAAAAGCAAAAAGTTCAGAGAACAATTTTTAATTCTAAAGATGTTTCGTGGCCCTGTTAGCAGTATTAGGTTGGGAACCACTATCAGTTAAAGACAGTGTCTCCACAATATCAGAATTCCAACTAGCTCACCAAAACAAGTAAGTAGCTTGTCATCATATGGCTTCAACTTCCAGCGAATGAGACAGAATAGCTTTCAAAGTGGAAGTGTGCCATGGAAAGATGAGCTTGTTAACCACATAACTAGAAACTCTTCAGATACGTACCAATATAATATAACCAAGAGTTGTTTGCCACCGGTTCACATAAGGTATACAAACTAGCCTTAAACGAAATTTCATAACCAATTAGTGGCTTGAGGCTCAAGGGGAGAAGAGTGTGGAGTTCTGTTTGTAGAAGTGCATAGTCTTGCTAGCTTGTCTGAGAATTCATTCCTGGACACCATCTTTCCAACAGGAGGCAGCATGACACAGCCATCAGAAGGCTGTTCTTCCATTTACTTTGTAAGCAGAAAACCCTAAGCTAGTCTATCAATTATTTTAGCAAGTTACTTACTCTCCTTAAGTCTCAATTTCCTTATCTTTAAAATGGGGACAGCAACAACAACAACACTTCCCAGGGTTGTTGTAAGGATTTAGCACAGTGTCTGCTACATGGTAAGTATTATACTTATTTTAAAAGGGAAATGTGAATTTAATATAAATCCAGTACAAACCAAGAAATCAATTCATTTCTCTTCTAGTTTCAATACACAGGCGCAGTAGGATGTTGTTTTCCACCAGTTATAACACCTATTTGTGCTCAAAGAACTCCTTCTGATTCAGAATTCAGAGTCCATTTCTATCCCAGACCTCTCATAATATACAGAGAACCAATCTGCGAACATCTCACAGTAACTTCTTTTTTAACAGCCCTGGCGTCATTGTTAAGGTCCCTCCACCTCCCTCTCCACTCTGACACCCATCCCAGCTTCTGAGACCACAATGGGGATGGAACTGTTCTCCAGTCAATTCAAAGGCAGCCCCTGACTCTGTTTAAGAGGGCCAAACCACACTGAGAAGCATGGGCTGTCGGCTTCAGAGGTTCCTGGAGGAGGCCAGGCATCAAATGGATTCTGTTGTCATGGAAATTGTTACCTTGATAATGCTGAAGCAACTTGTTTACTCTGATATCCCAGATTTTCACCGTGTGATCAGAACCTGCTGATGCTATACATGTACCATTAGGGTTAAAATCCACAAAATTTGCAAACCTGGGAGGAAAGAATAAAATAGCCTAATATTGATTTCTTTCCCTTCATTTCTTTGTTTGAATTTTAATAACGAAATGTCTCCTTACCAAACTAACCCATATAAAAGCACAGAGAGAATGGACTTACCCTACAGAATCTGAGAAGTTATTAACACACTGCTTATTGGTGGTATCCCAAATTTTAATAGTTTTATCTTCACTACATGATACAATTAGCCTTCCATCAGGGGAAAATCTGGAAAGCACAAGAAAGAAGACTGTCTTTGTGAAAGGCTCCTGACAACCATTCACACCGCCTACACACACACACACACACACACACACACACACACACACATTAGGCCGTACATATTAAATACCAGAGATCATAGTTACCACACCATGCAGCAAAGTCATAGTCTACAACCATCTTTCTAACTAAAAGTAAGCATGACAAATGACAATGACAGACCATATCAAAATATACTATATAGACCAACTGTCTTTTTTCCTTTTATTACTTGATTTAAATGATTTAGTTTTATGGCACTTGTCCTAGGTCTTTGATTCAACTCTGCACTCCTCCCAAGCCAAGTACTTTGGGTTTTTTTTTTAAAGTATTCTTTATCTCATTCTTCTATTTTTGTCATTTTCCAGTATCATCCACATGACCTATGAGAGTCTTTATTACTCATCCCACTAACCCTGTATCGAAGCTTTTTGGAAGAAACAGATTGGCATGTTGAGAATTAAAATTAAATGATACCACCAACAAAAGAATCAACTCCCTAAGCCTGTAACTTCCTGGACTTCAAGAGGCCGGAAGTCTCCGGTGGATAGCTCATTTATACAGAACTGAAGGTACTGATTCATGGGCACACCTACCATCCACACGACCCATTAAAAAACAAATGAGACAATTCTCAGACCTCTCATCTGCTTTTATGCACTCTCTTCCTTTAAGAACCGTTCTGAGGTTCATTCTTTTTCCCCTAAGTGGTAGGGGGAAAACAGAAGAACAGAAGACCAAGAAAAAAAACCAAAAAATTTCAGACTATTAGGAAACTATGAATAGTATTTTTATTATTAATACTTTAGCAATAACAAAAACCAAAAAAGACAGACTTATGTCATAGACTGATTATATTTCAATTTTCTCTGTACTTTCCCTCTATGCCCAGATGACTACAAAGGTCATCAATTAAGGGTGTGGATTATAATTGAAGGGTTTCGTTTATGTTGTTCTCTCACTCTCTCCTCTCCTCCCTCCCCATTTTGAAGGCTGACTTAAAAATAATTCTTCTTGACAGAAACTTTGAATCTGTCATTTATGGACTTACCATATAAAAAAAGGAGGGTAGAAGCATAATTAAGTTCTACGTGAAATAATCTTTTAAAATTCTGGAAAGTGGGACGCCTTCAGTTAAGCATCTGCCTTTGGCTCCGGTCATGATCCCAGGGTCCTGGGATGGAGTCCTGCATCGGGCCCCTTGCTCAGCAGGGAGCCTGCTTCTCTCTCTGCCTGCTGCTCCCTCTGCTCCTGCTCTCCCTCTGACAAATAAATAAATAAAATCTTAAATAAAATAAAATAAAATTCTGGAAAGTAACCCTGCAAGGAAATGCTTGCCATGCTGGGTAGTTCAGCTTTATTTTATATTATTTTATTTTTTTAAAGATTTCATTTACTTGAAAGAGAAAGAATACGAGCACAGAGGGAGAAGGAGAAGCAGACTCCCCACTGAGCAGGGACCCTGATGAGGGGCTCAATCCCAGGACCCTGAGATCATGATCTGAGCTGAAGGCAGATGTTTAACCAGCTAAGCCACCCAGGCACCTCTTGATTTTATAATAACATAATATTTTATTAATCTTTTCCTCTAGAAAAGAAGTGAGGAAGATTCACATATGAAGAGCAATATTAGAGAAATCCTTCAAATAGATGATAGTATTTCACACGATCCTGGGGAAGGAACACCTATTCAGTACCCCCACCGAAATAAACGTCGCATGATAACACAACTAATACAAGGAATCAAATTGCATTTCTTAATAAATTATCTTTTAAAAATCACTGTGAATATTTTAAAAAGTATTTCTAAGACATTACTTGGTTCTTACATTTTCAGAAAGCAAAAATGAAAGAATGGTTAATAAAATGGAAATGACCAGATTAAAAACAAAGTCATTGACATTACTGGCCAAATACCACCACCTCCATTACCGTTATTATCCTGCCTACATTTATTGAGCACGTATATCTTAGAATGGATCCTAACACATTACCTATAGCAACTCATTTAATCCTCAAAATAATCCTACAAAACAGTGCTACTGGTAGCCTTAATGTACAATATACCCAGCCCCATAAAGGATCAGGTAACTGCCAGAGCCACACAGCCAGGAAGATTTGACCCGGCAGTCTGGCTCCATAGCCAAACCTCTCAGCCACTCTGCTCAAGTCCCTGACTGAAAGGAGACGTTCTTCAACTGACTAAATGATTTAGAGCACAGTTCAGTGTGGCTTCTGGGTAACCACACAAAGTTCTAGAGTGAAGGGAAACCATGAGGCAGTGCTCTGAGGAGGCTATGTGACTAGGCTCTGACCAGCAGGCTAGCCACTGGACTATTCTCTAATACAAACCTGTCTGTGCTGCCATACGCTGTCAGTGTCCTTGGGGAAGATATTCATTCATTCATTCATTCATTCATTCATTCAAATATTTACTGTGCACCTGCCAAAACCAGGCACTGGGCATTGTCCTGGGTCCTGGGGATAAAGTGGTGAATGAGACTGGTAAGATCCCAGCCCTCATGAGGTTTACGTTCTAGGAAGGGCACACAAATATCATTTTAGATAATGCTAAGAAAGGAGTTTGTAACAAAAAGGTGTCAATTTGTCAGCAGAAGTTCCATTGGAGCAACAGGATTTTAAAGAAACCTGTGAATAAGAGAAAGGAGGATCTTGGCTGGCTAGAAATTCATCCTGAGCAGGAGGAGCGAGAGCTCCAGGTGCTAAAGAAATGAAGGGGATGAGAATGTCAGGTAAGTAAAGAGTGAAGGGCAGCGGGGGTGGGGGGTGGGGGTTCTACCCCAGGTCAACACGACCAAAGGAGGACTCGGGGTTAAGGCTGTCCCTCTCCTCTGGACACCACATTATAATCTCTGCATATGGCCTCTCTATATGTTGTTGTTGTTTCCCTTGGGAGGGGTTAAAAGTGAGGATGGTGGTTTGTAACTTCTCTTCTCCCCTTTCATTTTAAATTAGATACATCAAAAATAGGTTAGCACCAATGAAACAGGCTTCTCTTTGCCCTGACTTTGGGGCAAAGGATCGTCCTTTCCTTTGTCAGGGCTTAAACAACATCTAACTGGGTTATTAATTTTAAGAATGTTAAGAGGATTTAAAATTTCTACTGAAACATCAACAGATTTCTACCTCTCTAATTTAGCCCCACTCAACCACCTTTTAAAGCCTGCTCAGCAGGGAGTCTGCTTCTCCCTCTGCTTCTGCCCCTCCCCCTGCTCCCTCTGCTTCTGCCCCTTCCCCTGCTCTCTCTCGCTCTCTCAAATAAATAAATAAAATCTTTAAATACAAATAAAAAATAAAACCTCTAGAGAGTGTGTCACTGACATGGACATTATATTAGTCAAGACTGACTCATGGATTAGCACATATGAACTGTCTGTAAGGTATCTGGGACATTAACTGAACTACTATTTAATCTCTTAAACATAGTGATACGCATTTGAGAGAATCAGGAAATTACTGAGCTTCTTTCTAGAAACTCTGGTTCACAGGTCCTTGAGAATAGCCCAATTGTGTAACAGGAGTTCTTTAAGTTGGAATCTATGGAGTTCCTGAAACTCTATGTAAAATTGTATTACTCTATGCACAGATATAGAGCTATTCACTCATTAGAGAGCCAAAGGGGTTCATGAACCATGAGAAGTTTCAAAGTGTTTATAAGAAATAAAAATTTTCCTTTGACCTTTATTCTAGAAACTATAAATCACTCTTAAAAGACATTGAGGAAGACATAAAAAGATGGAAAGATATTCCATGCTCATGGATCGGAAGAATTAACATAGTTAAAATGTCCATGCTACCCAGAGCAATCTACACTTTCAATGCTATCCCGATCAAAATACCGAGAACGTTTTTCAAAGAACTGGAACAAATAGTCCTTAAATTTGTATGGAACCAGAAAAGACCCCGAATCTCCAAGGAACTGTTGAAAAGGAAAAACAAAGCTGGGGGCATCACAATGCCGGATTTCGAGCTGTACTACAAAGCTGTGATCACAAAGACAGCATGGTACTGGCACAAAAACAGACACATAGACCAATGGAACAGAATAGAGAGCCCAGAAATGGACCCTCAGCTCTTTGGGCAACTAATATTTGATAAAGCAGGAAAAAACATCCGGTGGGAAAAAGACAGTCTCTTCAATAAATGGTGCTGGGAAAATTGGACAGCTACGTGCAAAAGAATGAAACTTGACCACTATCTCACACCATACACAAAAATAAACTCCAAATGGATGAAAGACCTCGATGTGAGACAGGAATCCATCAAAATTCTAGAGGAGAACATAGGCAGCAACCTCTACGACATCAGCCTAAGCAACCTTTTTCATGACACATCCCCAAAGGCAAAAGAAACAAAAGATAAAATGAATTTATGGGACTTCATCAAGATTAAAAGTTTCTGCACATCCAAGGAAACAGTCAGAAAAACTAAGAGGCAGCCCACGGAATGGGAGAATATATTTGCAAATGACACTACAGATAAAGGACTGGTATCCAAGATCTACAAAGAACTTCTCAAACTCAATACACGAGAAACAAATAAACAAATCAAAAAATGGGCAGAAGATATGAACAGACACTTTTCCAATGAAGACATACAAATGGCTAACAGACACATGAAAAAATGTTCAAAATCATTAGCCATCAAGGAAATTCAAATCAAAACCACACTGAGATACCACCTTACGCCAGTTAGAATGGCAAAAATAGACAAGGCAAGAAACAACAATTGTTGGAGAGGATGTGGAGAAAGGGGATCCCTCCTACATTGTTGGTGGGAATGCAAGTTGGTACAGCCACTCTGGAAAACCGTGTGGAGGTCCCTTAAAAAGTTAAAAATTGAGCTACCCTATGATCCAGCCATTGCACTACTGGGTGTTTACCCCAAAGATACAGACGTAGTGAAGAGAAGGGCCATATGCACCCCAATGTTCATAGCAGCAATGTCCACAATAGCTAAATCGTGGAAGGAGCCGAGATGCCCTTCAACAGATGACTGGATTAAGAAGTTGTGGTCCATATATACAATGGAATATTACTCAGCAATCAGAAAGAATGAGTTCTCAACATTTGCTACAACATGGACGGCACTGGAGGAGATAATGCTTAGTGAAATAAGTCAAGCAGAGAAAGACAACTATCATATGATTTCTCTCATCTATGGAACATAAGAACTAGAATGATCAGTAGGGGAAGAAAGGGATAAAGAAAGGGGGGGTAATCAGAAGGGGGAATGAAACATGAGAGACTATGGACTATGAGAAACAAACTGAGGGCTACAGAGGGGAGGGGGGTGGGGGAATGGGATAGACCGGTGATGGGTAGTAAGGAGGGCACATATTGCATGGTGCACTGGGTGTTATACACAACTAATGAATCATCGAGCCTTACATCGAAAACCGGGGATGTACTGTATGGTGACTAACATAATATAATAAAAAATCATTATTAATAAAAAAAAAAAAAAAAAAAAAAAAAAAAGAAATAAAAATTTTCCTTTGGAAATTTCTTATCATTGGAATAAATAATCTATGAAAAAGACAGTTGCAGCCCTCAGGGCTCTGACACCAAACCCAGGAGGCATTGCTCCATGCCCAGCAAGAAAGAAACAAATCATTAGTAACTGGTACTCTGAAGCCAGCGGCTATTCAGTAGGAGGGGAAGCAGTAAAAAGCAGTGGAAATAAGACTGCCCAGTCAGTACATGGTCCCGAATTCTAGGGCCAATTCTGCAACTGCCCAGCTATGTAACCTTGTGAAATTCAAAACCACACTGGCCACCGTTTTCTATTTGTATAATGAGGGCGTTTGGATCGCATTCAGACCTAAACTTTCATAGACTCATTAAAAAAAATATATTGGCAGCCTCAGAGTTTGCTTTGGTGGGATTTTGTGTTTGGATACTGAGGGTGAAGCTCAAGGCAATAAGCAAAACATTTATGTTTTGTTGTTGTTTTTTTAAGTGTTGGTCAGCATCAGAAGAGAACCCATCTGTTAACGACAGGAACAGGATTCATTCCTACAGCTGCTGAGACAAAAAGCAGATGAAAGAGATATAAAAAGATTTAACTATGCCATGAAACATGCTAATTATTTGTTGGGTCATTTACCATTTATATGCCCAGACCTCTCTCCTGGGATCTCCACCCATAAATACAACAGCCTGCTGGGCGTCTCCTCTTGGATATCCTGCAGGCACCTCCGACTCTGAACTTGTCCAAATCTGAACTCATCGTCTACCTCCCCAAACTGCTCCTTGTCCAGTGTTCCTTTTTTTCAGTAAATACTTTCTCAGGCCAGAAACCTAGGAGTCGTGTTTTGTGCCTCTTTCTCCTCCACCCCCCCCCCCACTCCAATCCAGTATCAGGCCCTGTCTCTTCAAACCACAATGGGAACTAATGTCTTCCATTCTCCACAGGCAATAAAAGTGATCTTTAAACATTAAATCAAATTTCTCTGATTAAAACGCTTTGATGATGTTGCACTTCCCTTGGGAAAAAGCCTGGCATCCTTCCCACTGCTTACCAGGTCCTCCAGAGTCTGCCCTCCTGTCTCCTCATCATTCTACTTACTCTTCCTGGCATACACACCTCTCCTCTCAGGTCCTTGCTCCTGTCGCAGGAAGTTTCCTCACCAGCTGTTCCCTGTGCCTCAAATGCTGCTCCCTACTCTTTATCTAGTTTAAAATACCTAAGAGGATTTTACTCATCCTGCAAGCCTCCGCTCAGCGTCACTTCCTCAGGAAGTCTTCCAGACAACCCCCCCACCCGCCCCCCGCCCAGGTTAGTCCCTCGGTCTGTGTTCTTAGAGTAGCTCATATTCACACTTAGGTCACACTTGTAACCAAGCAGTCTGTCGGCTTCCCCAATAAATATAAGCTCCAAGAAGACAGAAACCACATCTGTCTCATTCATTGTTGCACCCCAGACACAGTATATGGCACTGAGTAGGTCTTCAGTAAATATTTAAGGCATTTAAAAGAAATTTTTTTAAGAGAATTGGGTCCAACTTAATATCATAGCCAATGAAAGCTGATGTTTAAAATCTTTGCAATTTGTTGTGCAGATCAATATACCTAATGACGCTTAACTGCATACTTGAAAACGGTTAAAATGGTAAGCTCTATAATATATATATCTTACCATTATAAAGAAAAATCTCTTCCATTGAGACGGTCAAAGATCACGTGTAACACTACCAACAACTGAAAATTAAAGGTAGATTTTTCCCCTAAAAATTAATGCTGGTAAAGCAATAATGTTGGAAAAGTTGTCTCAATAGGCTGTACTTATTTTTGATGGAGGATACCATAAGAAAGCATACGTTATCCTAGAGTACACATTATGTTAGGAATACAGGGCCACAATAATTTTACCTACTAGAAAAATTCTTTGCCACTGGAAAGACAAAATATTTCTCACCTATGTATATTTCAAATGATAAATGTTTTCTTCATTACTCATTAAAGAAAAATTGCATGTTAAAAACATGGGAAATAGAGTAAGTAAAAAAAAGTCCATAGTCCCATCACTCAAAGTCACACTTTACATTGTATGTATGATAGCTACTTTATCTTTTGTACTATAATGAGTTCTGAATTTTGCTCTCCCTCTCTCCCATAAACATTTTCATGTCATTACTTGTATATGGTTTCCCCTTTTAATGGCTACACAATAGTCTAAATTTATTTAACTAGTTTTATTTGGAAAAATTGTTTCTTTCCAATTTCTCATCATTATAAATTATACTGAAAGCAGTATCTTTGAATACAAAGCTTTTTTTTGCATACAAAAGAGTATTCACTCAGAACATATCTCCGATTGTGAAGTCACTGCAACAAAGACACCTGATATATTTTGCAAATTGATTTCTGAAAAGACTACACTAGTTTATATTTTAGAAGCATGAATATATTTCCCAATATACAGCTTATCTTAAAAATATTTCTGTGAATTAAAATGTATGACCATAAACAACAGTTACTCCAAAGAACATAGCTAGCTATTCATCACTTCTTACATGAATAGGCACCATCTCTATGCCACATAGAGTAAGTCTAGGCTCCAAGAACAAACTTATGGTAAGTACCAAGCATAGACAGACACGGAATTTTAATGAAGTCTATGCCATACATTTAAAATTCAAATACTAAAGGGAAAAACAATTGCTCTGCTGACCCTCTATATTCATTTAAATATACCGCCTATGTATTAGGAGGAAGAGCAGTATCATTTGGACAACTTTTAATGTTTAATTGTTTAATTCATCTACAAACTTTGTAAATGTACAGTATGCAATAAAGATCCCACTTCATATTCTTCCAAACAGAAGTCCAATTTCTTAACTATATATTAAACAGTCCATCCACTTCCCCACTGATTGGAAACACCATCTATCATAAAACATATATGCATCTCCTTCTAGACTTTCTATGACTTATTTTCCTAATAGTATACCATTATCACCATATTTTAATTTCTATAATTTTATACTGTGTTCTAATAGCAGTTGGACAAGTTTCTTCTCATTTTTTCCTTGTCATTTTTTTCTTGGCTATTCTTGCACATATAACTCATCCATATGAATTTTGAAATTGGCTTGGTAGGCTCCACTAAATTCCTTTGGCAGAACTTCTAGACAGAGGGAGTAATGGTTATCAGACTTAACTCTCCTACTATAAACAATCATACAACTGGACAAAATATATGAAGCAACTATTTTTAGGCACTGGAGAGGAGACAGCAAGGGTTGTGAATTTTGAGAGAGAGATAAAAGGAGATGAGCGCCAGATCGATCCCAGATTTGTACCTGGGAGCATTTTCCAAACCATGGCACAAGGACGTAGAGCCCAAGGAGACAGCAGCAGTTAACTGGGCAGAAAAAACAGAAGTCAGAATTCAGAACTGGACTAAAGGCCTGGAATTTTAAAGGCAGGGTGTGAGAGAGGAGCTATGAAGAGCAGAAACCCCCCAAAACATCTGCCTCCAAGCCCCCTTGAGTCTGGTCAAATACAAAGCTGCTTATGCTTTGGACAACCAGGCTTGACAGAGAGCAACCACTGAGACTAAGAGCTGAACAAAGATGCCAGAGGTAACATAGTAGTGAGAGATGTTCAAGTTCTAAGCAGACTTTGCTAAATGCATCAGGCATTTGGTTGAGGCCCTAGAAAGGACCAGGACTACAGCCCAAATGTAACCGCTACTCTAGATCCACCCTAAAACAGCCTAAATCCAAGCCTCAAGAGAAGCTAGCTGAGCCAGCAGAAAGTTAACTGCCTACCAAAACAAAACTCTACACTTTCTAGAGATGACAGAGTAACCCACACCCTCGAACACTTAGCAATGTTTGGGCACACAATTAAAAAAGAAAAAAAAATACAAGACATACAAAGAAGCAGAGAATCTTGACCCACATAGGACATCAATGTTAGAATTCACAGATAAGAACTTTAAAACAATTATTATAAATATGTTCAGGATTTAAAGGAAATGATGGGCATAATGAGCAAACAAATGAGGAATCTCATCAGAGAAATGGATAAGCTTACAGTAGATCAGACACTGTAGGAACAAAAACACCAGGGAAGCTGAAGAAAGGCCAATAGAAACTATGCAAACTGAAGTGCAAAGAGAAAAAAAGTTTAAGAAAATGAGCAAAGCCTCAATAAACAATGGGATGATATCAAGATTCAACATACATGAATTGAAATCCCAGAAAGAGATGAGAAAGAAATGAGGGCAGAAAAATATATGAAGAACAAACAAAATTTTTCCAAATGTGATAAAAACATCAATCCATATATCCACACTGGTCCATAAACCATAAGAAAAAAATACAAAACCATAGCTAGGTTCATCATGGTCAAACTGCTAAGAAAAAAAACCTAAGAGCAGGAAGAAAAAGAGATACATTACATATAGGGGAATAACAATAAAAATGACTACTGCCTTTACATAAGAAAATTGCAAAGCAGAAGACAGTGAGAAGACATCCCCTAAGTGCTAAAAGAAAAATTATCCACTAAATTAAAATTCTACAGAGCAAAAATATCCTTTAAAAAGGATAAGCAGAAAGAGAGAATTCATCACCAGGAGAAATTCATCACTACAAGAAATAGTACCTGAAGTTTTTTTAGGTTGGGGGGAAGTGATACCAGATGGAAACTTGGATCTACCTACATAAAGGAATAGACAGTGCTGGAAAAGGTAAATAAGAGAGCAAACATAAAGACTTTTTTATCTCTTATTTTCTTGAAAAGAAAATGGCTGCTTAATGTAGTATGGGCTCATTGCCATATACAGAAGTAAGATTGTCAAGATTTGGATAAATGGAGAAAGATTTTTTAAGTTCTGACAGAACTTTTATAACTTTTTTTTAAAAGATTTTATTTATTATTTGAAAGAGAGGGAAAGGGTGAGAGAGAGAGAGAGAAAGAGATCATGAGCAGAGGGTAGGGGTAGAGGGAGAAGCAGACTCCCCACTGATCGGGAGCCTGATTCGGGACTTGATCCCAGGACCTGAGCCGAAGGCAGACACTTAACTGATGAGCCACCCAGGCACCCCAGGATTTTTATAACTTTCAATATTATATATAAAATGACATAAATTAATTCAAAAGTAGACAGTGATATATTAAGGATATAGACTGTAACCTCTAGAGGTTGCTACTAAACAAAAACCAAGACAAAGAGCAAAGCTAAAAAGGCCAAACAGGAGATAAAATGGGATACTAAGAAATAATCAATCCAAAAGGAGGAAAAAGAAATGAACAGGGGTGCCTGGGTGGCTCAGTCAGTTAAGCATCTGCCTTGGGCTCAGGTCATGATCCCAGGGTCCTGGGATCGAGTCCTGCATTGGGCTCCCTGCTTAGCGGGGAGTCTGCTTCTCCCTCTCCCCACCCCCTGCTTGTGCTCTCTCTGTCTCTCTCTCTTTCTCAAATAAATAAAAATCTAAAAAGAAGGGGAAAAAAAGAAATAAACAAATGGGACAAATAGAAAACACAGAGTAAGAGGGTAGACTTAAACCTAATCATAGGAAGAGTTACATAAATATAAATGGATTACGTTCTCCAATTAAAAGGCAGAGATTTTCAGATACAAGTACTTGGAAATAAAGTTACGTTCTGATAGTTAAATACATAAAGTACATTCAATGAATGATAGCAGTTACCTATAGTAGCAACCCCAAACACTGTGTGCAAATGTGTGAAATGACTGTGAGCACAACCGAATGGTGACTCCAGTATAATCCACAGGAGGAGAAACTGGAACATGAGGGTAGTTGATAGCTGACATTAAGTGACAGTTTATGTTCATTCACTTGTTTAATTTTCACAAAGACTCTATGAGGAACATACCCCTTGATACCCATTTTATAGCGGAACAGACCAAGGCCCAGAAAGATTGAATCATGTTTGCAGGATCACGTGCTGGTGAGCCCACACTCTTAACGACCCTGTACTGCCTCTCTGCTGAATCTAAACAACTGTGCTGTGCACCTGGGATGTACTATGTCACTGGAGAGGAGGTGTCCAGCCACAGCAGGAGGCAAGAGGAGTCAGTCTGTCTCCTGCCTGGCCCGGGGAGGGAGACCTGACCAGCTGATCGTGCAGTTTCCTGGGCAGGTGTGTGCACGTGGCAGAGGTGGCCCCATCACACAATCTGAACCTGAGAAGACTATTCATCAACATACTTTTTTCAACAAACTTTCTTGCTTTAGTTCCAGGACCCATCAAGTCCTTATTCTGACTTTGTTAGCAGAGGAGGAAGGCCCTGACTGAAGCAGGCAAATATTCTAGTCCCTCTGCAAGTTAGCACTGTCACTGTAAATAAGTAAATTGGCATCTGGCTTGTGTTTCAGACTCTCCTAAGTTTATTAAGCATGACTCAGTGCCTCAGAGCATTGTCACCTCTGAATAAAAAGTGAAAACAGGACTTCTGGTCCTTCAGATCTTTGGAAGGAAGTCCTGGACTGGGATGACCCTGGCAAGGCTAAGTTCTCACAGGAAGTTGCACAAACACTGGAGAGGCTGGGCTTGAGGGGTCAGTTGAGCCCTCTCAATGCTCCTGTTGTCTAACTACAATAGCATGAGCAAGAAAAAAGATGATAATAAATGCATGAGAAAGACTCTCAAAGCATGCTGTAGAGCATATACATGGAAAGTTGCCCCAAAGATGAGATCCTTATTCATTAAATTTAACCAAATTAGTTATCAAAGAACATTCCTCCAGAGAGGCCTCTGCAGTTTCACATGAATCACTCATGCCAAACAGTTAGAAAACAACTGAAGAAGGAAGGAAGGAAGGAAGGAAGGAAGGAAGGAAAGAAAGAAAGAAAGAAAGAAAGAAAGAAAGAAAGAAAGAAAGAAAAGAAAAGAAAAGAAAAGAAAAGAAAAGAAAAGAAAAGAAATCAATCCACCTCGGAACCACAAGGTACCAGCGAGATAAAGGCATTCCATTAAGACCACATGAGCTCAGTACAAAATTATCTCAACAGGGATGGACCAAAATGGAAAAAAAAAAAAAAAGTGAAGCCCCATAAACATTCTCCATCACAATGTGCATGTACAGTCCTCTTATATTTGATATAAAAAATCCACAGAAATGACTCTTTCTTGAAGAGGCCCATGAAAACTCCCACCTAAGCTACCCGCACACCTCTCACTGATTCATTCAACCCCCATTTCTGCACACCTCCTCCGAGCCTTCCCCACCCCATACTAACACTGCAGTGCTTCTCCCACTGTCCATGACTCCATCGCCAACACTAGCCCCTGGTACCCGCCTCACTGGCTCCCTCCCTTCAATCAAAGTCACCCCAGCAGAGATATGTAAAAGAGCACCTTCCAACCCCAGCACTCTCTATCTTGTTACCCTACAGTATTTTTTCTGCAGAGCACATATCACTAACATATTTTCTTATTGTCTACCTCCCTTTGGTAGAAGGAACTCTACAAGACTGGGAATTTTGTTTTGCTTTCTATGGTTATCTACAGAATTTAGAACAGTGCCTGTCAAGAGAATACAGTATGAACAAAATACTTGTAATTCAAAGTCTGACAGGGAAGAGAGGCCTAAGCAAACAGATCTCATAAACAGGACAATGCAGGGGCATAAAGGACTTCTGATAAGCTGGGAGTCCAACGTTTCCTGGAGGGAGAGATCCAGAGCAGGACCGTGAGAGAGGGGGGATTCAGGGGGCATTCCAGACAGGGCAGGCAGCATGTGGAAAAGGCACAGAACACAAAAGAACACTGCACACAGGAACTCTGTATCGCTGCAAGAAGGGGATGGAGATAGGGACAAAAGACAAGGTTGTAACAGGAAGGCAGAGCAGACATGCCAGGGCAAGGAGTCACTGAGTGGTTTTAACCTGAGGAGCAGTACAAGCAGATTTGCATTTCCTAAGGGTTTCCGTGGAGACAGTGGAGCAGTGGTGGTGGGGGCTGGGGAAGGAAGGCAAATCTGCAGAGAGGAACATTTGGGTGTCTTGAGCGCACGTCACTGGATGCAACAATATCTCCCACTTTTCCAAAACACTGCTCAACTATCACATCTTATAGAAAGTGCCTTTAAAAAAAAAGTGAGAATTTTTAAGGCCCATTTCTCATACACATTTACATGCACATACAGAAACACATGCTAATAAAACCAGGTTTGACTGTGTCCAGAAACCACACCATGTAATTAGATAGCAATTCTTTCTTTCTCCAGCTCACAGCTCTCCTGCCCCCTGAGTCGGTATCACTGTGAGGTCAGCTCTTTGCCCACGGTGTCCCTCAGCAGCCACAGGTTTAAATAAGCCTAAGGCGCGGCTGGCTGGCTCCATCAGCAGAGTATGTGACTCTTGATCTCAGGATCATGAGTTCAAGCCCCAAAGGGGGTGTAGAGATTACCAAAATAAATAAATCAACTTTTAAAATAGGATTTGAAAAAGAAAAAGAAAATAAGCTTAATGTAGAAATCCCAAGGGAAAGGCCTGCCATTTTAACAAGACTCACTAAGTCCTGTAGGCAGGAGATGCCCTGCTCCAGATGGCAAGCCTGAGCTCAGTGCCCTCTGCAGGGACTGGAGATCGGGCTGGACCAGCATACACATAACATAAAGAGAGACTGTGGGGGAGGGCGGGTTCCTCAGGGAAAATTGGGCACCATCTCCAGAAAACAGAACAGATGCTAGACAGACAGAAAAGCAGGGTTCCACCATCCCTCCTCCTCTCTAACTGATGAGGGAGAACATTTTTAGGGGGGTCTTCCCCAATTCCTAAATTTCTCCCTAACTGATGCTGCCTAGCCGGAGGAATGGCAGGCTTCTGGCATCACTCAGTTCTGAACACAGTATTTCTCATTCTCACAACAGTCCATTTGAGAAGCCTCATTACCCTCACCTCCCACTGAGGCTGAGAGCCATAGACTAACTTGCCCAAGGGTAATTATGTGGCTCAGGGAGGCATATGAGTCTTGGCCTAGCTCAAGCCAACTTTCTAAAGCAGTCATGCTGTGGGATGTAAGATCAATTAGTAGAGAGCTTGGGAACGATCATGCTTCTTCCCCATTCCAAACCCTCTGGTGTCTCTGTGTCACCTGAAGGATGAAATCCAAAGTCTTTTTCATGACATCCATGACACTGAGCCTTCCCCACATTCCCCCTCCACCTCACATCCCACTTCACTTCCCCTGCCTGGCAACAGCTGAATAATTAATGTTCCCAGAGCACAAAACGTTTTCCCAGGCCATAGCGCCTACTCCTGCTGATTCCCTCTGTGAATGGCTTGCCACCCCTCCCCATCTGACAAAACGCGGCTGCCTCTTCTCCTGCCTGTCCCTCAGGGCTGGGCCCAAAATGTCCTCCCCAGCTTTTCCTCACAAAGGTCTAGTTCAGCGCCCCACTGCATACTCCCTTAGTGCCTTGTGCGTCATCCCAATGGACACATTAGTTTGTAATTATTTTGTATCCATTTTTTCCCCACTGAACGATAAAATATAAAAGCTCCTCGAGGCTCAGACTGTGGTTTTCATCTCTACCTACCTAACACGCAGCATGGGTGTGTGGTATGTAGCAGGGCTATGCTCATTAAAGGAATATTCTGAAGATCAAAATTTTACATTATTGGCGACCTTTTCAACATTTCGTAAATTCTTCTTGTATTAGCAACACCTTTTCTTTTGCATGTATATTATACATAGATGATTCAGTACAAGGGCAAGGAATAAAATACCTCCTAGAATTTACTATAGGAAAAATTTTGCCTTATCTGAACAACTTGACAGGATTCCTTTTCGTTGTTAGAACATGAAAATACATCAGCCATCGTCATCCCATTGATACCTTGGCTGCAGGAAATTCAGGCTAAACCTGTCAGATTTGCACTACCCAAAGTTACATGGTTCTAGATAGAATTGTCTCTCCGTTCCCTCCAGTTGTGTTACAGTTATTATAAACCACCTTGAATTATTTTAGGAAGGAAATAGCGACGGACAGGACACACTAGATAAATAACGGCTATCATTCAATGTTTGTGCTTCTGATGAGCTCCCTGATGAAGGTAACAGAAACCAGTGTCTTTGCCAACATATGCAGAGTCAATTCTAGTAGGAGCTGAATTATGACCCCCAATCCCCGGCCTAGTCTCCTGTGTCTCTGTCTGTTCTCCGGGTCTGATCCACTGGACGATAGATCTCTGTTCACAACATCATTTCATAAATAAATACAAATGATTTGACCAGCCTCTTGGGACCACGACACGTCACCTCCTTAGGTGGGAAAAAATTATCAACTAAAGTTTTACAATATCTTTAAAAATGAAACAAGACTGTGATATCTAATGATGATGATGAGGACGACGGCTAAGATTTATCTAGCGATTACTCTGTGGGAGGCACGGTTCTAAATGTTCCACATGTATTTACTCACTTAAATACCATGACAACCTGTGCAGCAGATTATTATCCTAATTTAACAGGTAAGAAAACTAAGGCACTGAGAAGTTAGATAACTTTCCCAAAGGTCACACAGCTGGTAAGTGGTGGGGCTGGAATTTTAACCTCTATATTTAGGTCCCAGGTCCATGTTCTTGACTACACAGCTCTATGGCGTATATAGAAATAAGACTGAGATGGCCAGAGCCAAAAGTAGCTGAGATCTTTAGAAGGGGAAAAAAAAAAGCTATTGACTAAAAATATGACCTTCTGTCTTTTTTATTTTCATTAGCCTCATTACCCTAGATTATAATCAAAACCTGAACAATAATTCCCATTGAGAGCATGATAAAAGGAGCGTGGGATGTAAGGCGAGACAGACAGAGCTGGGCTCCCCCACCCACTCCCCCTCCACCACATCCTGGCTGGGGATGCCCAGCACGTTGTTTCATCCAGTGTGCACAAAGTTGGCTGGCTGCGGGCTTCACAGATTATCCCCTAGTTACCATGTCTACACTAGTCCCCTTCCTTTGAGAACTGTCCTCTCTCCACCACCAGAATGCATGGTTGGTATGTACTCTCACCCCTCAGCTGGCTGGGGTAACTGGTCTCGGTCAGGTGCCTGGCTAACCTGAGACAACCACAGTGTCTCAGTGCCTGGAGAAGGGATGGGCACAGGATCCAAGCTGAGAGCTGCCCCTGGCACTTGTCTAACTGGAGTTAGGAGAACCTTTTCCTGTGTAGTCACAGAGCTGTGAGGACTTCTGCCAAGAGCTGGCAGTGACCTCAGCAGCAGGGTGTTTGACAGAATAGAGTCGGCGTGTAGGGAGGCCTAGAGAGACACTGGGGGCATTGGAGTCCCTGGTTCTAGTGTCCCCTTCTTCACTCCAAGGATACCAAACATCAGCCAATTAATCACCTTGAGAGGACAAAAAGAATTTCTTTGGGTTTCTATCACTTTCAACTAGATGAGTTCTAACTTTAACTCTGAAACTCAGTTCCCTTATCTGCAACACTGGGAAAATAAAACAATTAGCCCTATCCTCCCAGGGCAGCTGGGGAAATATTTTAAGTACTTTAGCAGTATGTCGTAAGAACAGAAAGGGACACCTACAATAGCACTTGTCCTAATAGACTACTGCCAAAGACTGTGGAATCATTCTTAGTTCCTCTCCTTGTCTTTCTCATCCAGTGTGACAGCAAGTAGTGTTGGTTGTATCTTCAAACTACGTCTGGAATCCAATCACTTGAAATCTCTACTGCCACCACCGTGGTCCAAGCCAGGGTATGAACTACTACACATAACCTCCCAATAACACCCCCTGCTTCTGCCCTGACTTTGACCGCCTATTCTCCACACAGTAGTGAGAGCAATCCCATTAAAACGTTGGTCAGAGAGGTGAACACGCTCCAGCGGCATCTCATCTCACTCGGTGCATGTCAGCTGTTCCTGACCTGGCTGAAGCCTCCCTCGGGGCCTCTCCTATTCCTTCCCCACACTCTGCTCCACACCAGCCTTCTTGCTGGTCCTCGAACAGCCCCCAGGCTCCCACCCCAGGGCTTCTGTACTAGTTTCCTCTATCCAGGACATTCTTTTCCCAAATATATTCAAGCCTTGCCCCCTTCCCCTCTGTTAGGTCTCAGTTCAAAGGCCACCCTCTGAACACCCTGTTTAAAACTGCAGCCCCCCCAATCCATTTTCCTGTTTATTATCTGTCTCCCCTTTCTAGAATGTAGGCTTCATGACAGCGAGGGGTTTTGACTGTTTTGTTTCCTATTCTTTCCAGCATACAGCAGACACACAATAAATATTTGCTTAATGAACGAATGAATGAATTTGTCCTCAATCCTCTTTTCTGGGGGTTGGGGGGGGTAAACATGGATGACAGCAGGAAAAAAATGTGGAAATCTTATGACAAAGCTTCACACTTACTTGGCACAGCGTACCCAGTGTGTATGTCGGTACAAGGAATACAAGAAACGCTGGCGGTACATGTTCCATACTTTGATGGATTTGTCTTCAGAGGCTGTAGCTAGAAACTGGCCATCGGCTGAAAAGTCTACACTTCGAACTGGAGCTGTATGAGCTTTAAATTCAGAGGATTTCCCTCTCCTGGAAATAAACAATTTAATATTTATAACACTTGATTTCATTATAATCAATAACTATTGATTATATACAGACTTTGAAACATATAAAACAGTTAAACTCCTATAAAAAGTTAACAAAAGTATGAAAAGTTTCTTCATCAACACTCTTTAAAGCTGGTTTTACTAATTAAAGTCACAACTGATCCTTAACAGGAAAGACATGGGTGGTCCCACTCAGAAATGCACTTGCTGGTTTTGTTTTAATTGGAAGCTACAGAATAATATTTTTAACAAATCTCGACCATCAATTTTAACTTCCTGTTGTTCCTCTAGAAAAAGCAATAAATAGTTTAAAGAACCGGGAATCTAGAAATCTAAGATAGATTAAATGAATAGCTCCAAGGAAGTGTTTTCAAACTGGGGTCACGTGGAACTCACGTGGACCAGCAGTCTGGGTCGGGAGGGAAGAGATGCCCCTTACGCCATTTTTCCCCTCTACAGAACATGGCTCTAGGTGATCTGACTTTCCTGTTTCCACTTGTGTTCGCACCCACCAGCAATGACAACTGAGACCCCCAGGGTGTATCTCAGGCCTTGCTCAGGCCAGGCCCAATCTTACACTCACAAGCAAAACAAAGGACAAATGGTAATAACACAATCCAGTTCTCAACTTTGAAACTTCAGATGCTTCTTTTTTCTTCTTGACTAGGGTGAGAAAAAGAGAATAGGAAAAGAAAAGATGGAGAAAATAATGTGTGGCGTTTAAGGAGAAGCACCAAGGAGGGAAAAAATGTTAAAATAGTTAGGGGCAGGCTAGCAGATAGCACTGGAGTTCAAAGGTGGCATTTGGGAAATACTACTTTGTGTCGGCATTCCAAAGTTCCCAAGACACTTTGGAAAGTGTCTTTTCATTCAGAAAGTCGTATTTACATGTAACTGAAAAACATTGGGCAACAGAATTTGCAGAGCTGAGAAGTCATACTCAACTGCTCCCCTTCTCTTCCCACATTCAGTAGGTCAACAAACGGATTTAGTGATAGTGATAAATTGCTATGACTTCCCAAATATCCTTTTAATACCTCTTCTTTCTATCCCAGCTACGCTTACACTAAGGTAGATACACCCTCCATATCCTTCACTGAGATTATCACAAAAGCTTCTTAACCCATATCCCTGCTCTAATCTTCTATCCTCCTCCAGTCACGTATATATTGTGCTTATTACCTCCCTAAAAGTGTCATTCTAAGCATGTAAATCCCTGCATAAACGTGTCACTGGCTGCCCTCCAAGGAAAGGTGCAGAGCCCAAGCTGCCCCGCGAGGCATCCTGCCGCTACACTGAACTTTGGACTCAGAACAGTTGCCGAGCTTCAAACACACCTCTGGCCTTGCACTTACTGCTTTTTCTCAGCCTGGATTATTTCCTCCACCCCAACCCCCCTTGACTCACTCAGGCAGGCTTCATTGCTCCTTATCTGCTACATCTATTTTGCTTATTACATTATACAGTACTTAAAAAAAATAGAACTGTTTCTCTTCTATTAAGCCGTGAGTTTTTTTGAGGACAGGAATGATGATTTATTCATCCCTATGAGACCAGCATCTAGCACAATTATCAGGCATATAAAAAGAACTCAATACATTTTGTTGAATTCCACTGGGAAAGGTCATTACTTAAGGTTCTTAGAGCCATCCCGGCTTATCCCTCCAGTGGTCTGTAGAAGGTAAAAGTGACTGTCATACATTTCCATCACCTGATACATGATATTATACCAGGAGAAACTAAAATTGATATTTAAAAAAAACGGGAAGGAGCATTCAGGGTCTAGTTCAGTGAAGTTTCAAGGGAAAGTTCTATGAGTGGCAGTTAGGAGTATAGTTTGGCTGAATTCAAGAATACAGCCTAGAGAAAACAAAGACAAGACTGCCACCTGCTCTGACCAGGAAGCCAGGAGACAGTCCGACTCATCGGGATCGGCCCTGGTCTTCAGTTCTACACTCCACACTCCAGCAGGCTATCCAGCTGGACTTCTTTCTAAAGGGCCCGCCTCTCGGCTATACTCTGGTGTGACCCCTGGACCCGGTCTCAACAGGAAGCATGTAAGAAACCACAATAGGAGTGCCTCGTGTTTGCTGTGCTGCTGCTTAACTGCTTTGTAGCTCCTCACCTCGCCTTGACATCTGCTCTCTGCCCACACATATTTACGCCCCCTTTCCGCCCACATTCTCTTGACTGCCCAGTATGATGAACTGAGTCCATGCTTGTTCCTACTATTCTCCCCTAGCCTGCCAGTCACCAGGTGTAGTGTCTGCGAGTATGGCCGCCTCCTCCTCTCAGCCCTGTACACACACGCTACTCCTCTCCCCTCCCCACCCTTCCCCCCGCCCCTTGAGGTGGATTCTACCCAATTCTCCTCCTTTTGCACCTGGGCTGGTTGTGACTTACTCTGACCAACAGAATGAGGCAGAAGTGACACTGTGAAGTGTCAGACCTAGCCCTTCAAAGGTCCAGCAGCCTTCATTTTTACTGTCCTAGAACCCAGCTGCCAGGCTGTAAGGAAGTCCTCATCCTGGCACAGAGAGGGCATATGGAGGACCAGATGCCCCAGCCAACAGCCAGCACCAGGCCGCAGGCGTATGAGTGAGGTGCTGGACCTGCCAGCTAGTGAAGCTAAGTGAGTAACAGCCAACATCAAATGGGCAGAAGGATCATCCAGATAACCCACACAATTATGGGAAAGGACAGTTACTGTATTAAGCTAAGTTTTGAGGATAAGGTTATACAGCAATAACTGATAGATCAGTCTCCATCCCACTGCCATGATCCACGAATGCCCTGGCCTCACGATGGTATGATTTAGAAAGAGAAACCAGACACATCTACTCAAGACTAACTGTTGCACTTAGATCAGTCCATACAATTTAATGATTGTGTGCGTTTTGCTTACATACCCTTATATAGTTTATTCACTAAGAGTTCCTTGAATTAGTAATGGGAGACGGAAGCTGTGTTGTAGTGAAGACAGTAGATCCACTAGCCCTAAATCCCCAAAGTTAAGGATTTTAGAAAACACTTTCCCTTTTGGACCCCAAACCAGTCTCCCTTCTTCACAGCTCCCCTGTACATTGCCACCCACAGTGTCATGAGAACACGGTGCTTCTCTTCAGTAGTTTTCGCTACCATCAGGGTATAATGTTCAGATATCTCAGCATGGTGTTTCCCTTGGGTGGTGGCAGAAAACAGAAGTGCCTACTGGCAGGAAAATGCCCTGTGAACTTCCACGTGGGGGTGCCTGAGACTGTCCAGTCATGTACCACGAATCAAATCCTGCCACGAATCAAATAGAGCCAAGACAAATACTCAAATTCTTATTCTCTGAGGTAGTTATGGGAGGAAATGATATACTCTAGCTAAAGAATAAAAGGGGGGAGTATGGGTGAAACCACTGATAACTGCTGATACCAATAGCTGCTGGACGTCGTGGGGCGGGGGAATCACTATGTTGTTCATTCTATTTTCATGTGTGTTTGAAAACATATAATTAAGAGTTCAAAAAAAAAGTTCAAAAGCTTTTTAAAAAATCATGGCTCAATAATTGCTTAAAATAGATAAGCTATCAGCTAGGATTTTAAAAGCCTCTTATAGAGAGGTTTGTTAGGATAGGACTTTACACAAATGCTATGATTTATACATTTGTCAGAAACTTTCCTTAGACAGAAAATAATGAATGATATGCACCAAAGAATCGTCCTGGCACAGGAATTAATAGATATCCAAAGGTCCCCAAAAGATCCACAAATGGGCGATAGTAGGTTAATAAACTATAAATTTCAGTTATATATGTCGATGTGTATCTCTCTGGGGAGGCAATCTGAAGTTTACAATGGATTTATAAAGGGATTGATAACCATCCCCCTACCAAAAAAAAAAAAAAAAAAAAAAAAAAAACCTTAAGCATATTTCCACGGTTAGAAATAGGTTTCAAACAGAAGGGATAATTATGAGGAAAAAATGATATGAAATAGTTTGCTAACTTTGGAACAAGGGCAACATGTCTTGCATGTGACTCAGACTAAGGGCAGTGCAGGTAACCGGGAGTGCAGGCATTCCCAAGAAGCGCACAAGGACAGCCAGGCTCATTTTCTTTCACATTCCTAAATCCAGAGCATATCAGATATTTCTTTGTTTCTCTTACTTATCAGGAATCCAGAGTCTAACAGTTCTGTCTCGTGAAGCAGATGCCAATAAGTTTCCGAGTGGGGAAAACTGCACGCTGGTTACAACATCCTTGTGACCCACATATCTGAAAGCTCTGGCTTGTGGCTTGCAATTCCATAGCATGAGAAACGTATCCCAAGAAGCAGTAGCTATTAGGAAAGAGAAGAACAAACCACTGATTGTTAAAATGCAAATGTAGGCATGTGTCATTACAATGGGCAGCATATCTTATAACAAGATGTCCAGGTAACAGAGGGGCTGGAGGTTGTAAGGCTGACCATGTAACAGAAAAAATATTTTTAAAAGTAACCCAAAGCTACATCATTAATGTGCAAGCTTGGCTGAGTCCTATGCAACCACAAGTCAGGAATACTGGCCCCTGCACCTGGTTGGAGCTCAATGATGATTTACTAGAAGGTGGCAGCACAGCATAACACAGTCCGCAGAACTAGGAGAGGTTTTGTCTCTCTCAGGGTGACTGGGAAAGTTACTTAACCTCTGTGTCACAAAGACCGAATGCTTTTCCTGAGAGGGCTGGATGAGATGATTTTTTAAAAACTGTTTATGCGGAGAGAATTTCACACTTAAGAGGAAACATAAGAATAGTATAAAGAAGGTTAATACGCCCTTTGCCAGATCTACCTGTTGTTAATATTATGCCCCATTTGGTTTATAATTGACTCTTATGCTCACTTGTACTCACTCTCTCTCCATATGCAAGCGAGCTCACACGCATGCATACACACACACACACACACACACACACACACACACACACACATTTTTCTTTCCTGAGCCATTTAGAAGTAAATACACCATCATGGCATCTTTATTCCTAAATACTTCATTGTGTTTTTCTAAGAATAACAATACTCTCTTACGTGCCCATAGCACTATCAACTTCAGGAAGTTGATTACTGACAATACTTTAATCTACCAATAGTTTTCCAATTCTGTTAACTGACCCAGTGATGTCTTTTATAGCTGGATAACATGATCTTAAAAGTCTCTTTCTGCTCTGACATTCTACAATTAATAAAAGAATTGTATATGTCAAACAAATAGCTTAAGGCTTTAAGGAAATAAAAACAAATGCAACCAATGGTGGAAATAAATGCCTCAAAGAATGAACAAATAAACAAATGAAAGATCAATCTAACTCTTGCCCCCAAGTAAAATTTTATATATGCATGTAGCCCCCAAATTACCCCAATAATAGGAACCAGGTAAATGACAGTCACTATCTAGATTGCAGAATTCTTAGAAAAAATGCAACTTTCTGTTAGAGAAGAGAATATAAGTCACTGAAAACCTTCTAATTTCTTTGGCCACAGATAAAATTCACCTGGACTTAGCCTATGCATTGTTTCCATGTAAAATAGTTACAGTGAATTGTAAAATTTCAGGCTATAATGCAGTATACTATCCCCTTTTTAAAAAAATACAAAAAGTTGATGTTCCACCACAATTCATAAGATTATTAAATATTTACATTAGAGTCTGAATTATCTGGAGGTAATGTAGACAAAACAGGGAAAACAATGAATTATCACATGCATCATACTTAGGACCCATTTGAGTTCTAAAGTATTATGCTGCAAATAAGATCTACAAAAAGAAGTAAGACACAATCCCTTACCTCAAGGAATCACAACATCATAGAGGAGATGGTTCATTAATAATATCATACATTTTCAGAGGACTTTTACAAATTATTCATTCTATTTTCTGTACCTCCCACTCCTTCTTATCTACTGTGCCCACTCCCCCACTGGCAAGTATACTATGTTCTTTGTATTTACCGGTCTGTTTCTTTTTTTGTTTGTTCATTCATTCATTCGTTTTGTTTTTTGGATTCCATATATAAATAAAATCATATGGTATTTGTCTTTATCTGACTTATTTCACTTAGCATTATACTTTTGAAGTCCATTCAGGTTGTCACAAGTGGCAAATTTCATTTTTTTTATATGGCTGAGTAATATACCTCTCTGTGTGTGTGTGTGTGTGTGTGTGTGTGTGTATACATACCACACCTTTATCTACTCATTTATCAATGGACGCTTGAGCTGCTTCCATATCTTGGCTATTGTAAATAATGCTACAGTAAACACAGAGGTGTATATATCATTTTAAATTAGTGTTTTTATTTCGGTAAATACCCAGTAACGGAATTAATGGATCATATATTTCTAATTTTTTAAGGAATCTCCATACTATTTTTCATAGGAGCCGCACAATTTATGATCTCATCAACAGTACATGAGGGTTCCTCTTTCTTCACATCCTCGCCAACATTTATTTCTTGTCTTTTCAATTCTAACCATTCTGATAGGTTTAAAGTGATATCTTGTTGTGGTTTTGATTTGTATTTCCCTCATAATTAGTGATGTTGAGCATCTTTCCCATATGTCTGTTGGCCATCTATATATTTTCTTTGGAAAAAATGTCTATTCAGCTCCTCCACCCATCTTTTAATCAGATTATTTGTTTTTGGGGTGTTGAGTGGGTAAGTTTTTTATATACTTTAGAGCTTAATCCCTTATCATATATATCATTTGCAAATATCTTCTCCCATTCACTAGGTTGCCTTTTTGTTTTGTTGGTGATTTCCTTCACTGTGCAAGAGCTTTTTATTTTGGTGTAGTCCCAATAGTTTATTTTTGCTTTTGTTTTCCTTGCCTGAGGAGACATATGTAGAAAACTGTTGCGAAAGCTGAAGTTAAAGAGATTACTGCCAATGTTTTCTTTTAGGAGTTTTATGGTTTCAGGTCTCACATTTAGGTCTTTAGCCCCTTTTTTTCACTGAAATTGAATTTTTATTCCAAATAACTGTAATGGCTAGAAAGACAACAGATAAAACTGAAAACTATTTGTTTAACTGGGAATTAGTAGTAGTTGGTTTCAGGAGAGCAAATGGCGCCATGACAGCCTGGCACTCTGGTAAAAATAATCCATCTTCTTCTGATACACAATCTGGATGTGCAGCATGTACAGCAGATAACATAGAAAGAAAAAAAGGAGGAAAGAAAAGAAAAAAAAGGGGACAAATCCACAAAATTCCAAACCTCAGAAATCAACATTCATTTAAGCACATAGTAGTGAAGGTTTTTGGTAGCAAAATTTTCATAGCTCTTAAAATGGAAGTCTTCAAAAGTACTTCTTCAAATTCAAAAGCTAAAAACAATGAAGAGAGAAGAGTTACACTGGCTTAAAAGAGCTGCTGTCCATCACAAAGATGACAATCAGTCCCACTTCCAAACATAGTGAGATCTGAGGAACCTGCCAATAGAACGGAGAGGCCACCTGGCAAGCACTGACATCACCGTGAAACAGTTCATTAATAATATCATACATGTTCAGAGGATTTTCATATATTCTTCATTCTTAGTGTCTCGTGGAGTGGTTAGTGATCCTGAGGAAAGGGCTTTTTAAAAAATATTTTACTTATTTATTTGAGAGAGAGAGTATGCACAAGTGGGGAAGGGCAGAGGGAGAGGGAGAAAGAATCTGAAACAGACTCTGCACTGAGCACGGACCCTGAGATCACAACCTGAGCTGAGACAAGAATCCGATGCTTAACCGACTGCGCCACCGAGGCGCCCCTGGAAAGGGTATCTGAGCATAGACTTGAGTGCAGTGAGGAGGGATTCAGGCTGACATGGGGAGGAAGAATGCTCTCTGGGCAGAACAAACCCCACGCATAACTGCGCAAGTCAATAATGTATTTGAAAGACTGAGGAACAGCAAAGAGACCAGCATGTCCACTGTGGAGAGCAGAAAATGAGAACAGTGGGGTGAAAGCCGAGAAGAAAGCAGATTCCAGGCAAAGAGCCATGGTAAGATATGTCTATTTCACGCTAAGTGCAGTGGGAAACCTTTGAAGGATTTTGAGCAAGGGAGGATCTCGTGATCTGAGCTAAGAAAATTACCACTCTTACAGTAAGAAAAGGATGGTCTTTACAAAAAATGATGTTGGGTCAACTGGATATTCATAAGGGGAAAGAATGTATCTTGACTTTTTACATTTTATACTAAACACAAAAATAATTTCAGAAGAGTATAGATCTAAAAATGTGATGGGTAAAATGACACACTTTTAGACTAGAACACAGGAGAATACCTTCATGAGCAATGGGATGGACAGGCAATAAACAGGACATGAAAATGATTAAATTACTAAAATTACTAAAGGAAAAGCAGTAATTTGTACCACACCAAAATTAAGAAACTGTGTTCACTGAAAGATACCACCAAGTGAGTGAAAAGGCAAGCCACAGAGTAGAAGAAGGTATTTGCAATACATATATTCCACACTGAACACAGAATCTGTAAAGAACCCTACAAATCAATAAGAAAGGGCAAGAAAATAGGTAAAGGGCTTAAATAGGCACTTCATAAAGGAAGATATCCAAATGATCAACAAACATGAAAAGGTGGTCAGTTCCATGAGTCGCTCAGCAAATGCAATGCAATGAATGAGATGGCACTATCCATCCGTCAGAATGACTACAATGAAAAAGATGAATAATACCAAACCTGGACGAGGAGGTGGAACAACTGGACCTCACATATAATGCTGAGGGTTATAACCATTTTGTTAAATTGTTTTGATGTTTCTGCTGAAGCTGAATATATACTTACCATTTGACTCAGCAGTTCCACTCCTTGGTATATCCCTGACGGAAACTCTTACGTAGGTTTAGCAAAGGACGAATAATAATGTTTGTGGCAATATGATCCAAAATGGACCAAAACTAGAAATCCAACTAGCCATCAAAGATGGATACATAAACTGTCATGTATTCATACTGTGTACCTTCTGTGTAATGAAGTTTCATGTATATAAAGTTCAAGAAGTAGTAAAACTAATCAATGGGGTTAGAAATCAGTATACTGATTACTGGGGGCAAGAAGGGAGGACAGTGGCTCCAAGGGAGCACAAGGGGGACTGCGGGAAGTACTGGCTCTGGGTGTTGGTTAAATGGGCATGTCACATTGTGAGAATTTATCAAGTTGTCCAGTTTGGTTACATATCTTATACTTCAATAAAATATTAAGAAAAAAAAATTTAAATATCACTCCGATTGCTCTGTGCAGACTATACAGGGGACAAGGAGACAGAATTGAAGAAGGTGGTGGTTTGGACTAAACTGGAGGCCATGGAAGTGGGAGAAGGAGTAAAAATTAAGATACATTTAAAGGTAGGGGCACCTGGGTGGCTCAGTCAGTTAAGTGTTCAACTCATGATTTCAGCTCAGGTCACGACCTCAGGGCTGTGAGATTGAGCCCTTCGTTGGGCTCTGCACTGGGTGTGGAGCCTGCTTAAGATTCTCTCTCTCTCTCTCTCCCTCAGCCTTCCCCCACCCCCAAAAGATATATTTAAAAGTAGAGCCTGTGCAGCTTGCTACTGGATTCAGTGTAAGGAAGAGAAAAAGCAGCAGCAAAGGTGCCAGGGTTTTGGACTGGACACCCAGATGAATCTTGGAGCCATCTAATGAAATTAGAAAAACCAGAAGAGAAGGAGGTTGGTGGTGAGGCAGGATGGAGGAGGAATCAAGAGTTATTTTTTAGGATACAGTGAGTTGGAGATGCCCATTAGACATCCAAGTGGAAATGTCAAGTAGTGGGAGGGGTATACTCACCTAGAGTTCCGGGAGAGATTTTAACTGCACATTGTGATGGCTGAAAGAGCAAACTATAGAATTAGACTCCCTGTGTCAAATCCATGCTATCACTTACCAGCCATGTGTCCTTGGGCAAGTTACTCAGCGTTTCTATGCCCGGGATGTATTAAAATGATACTTGCAATTCACGGCTGGCACTCAGAAAACACTCCAAGGTAGCTATTATTACTATCGCTTTTGTTTTTGTTACTGTTAGCCACAGCAGCAGTCTAGATCAAGGACCGGATACTGGACAGGATCACCCGGGAAGTGAGTCTAGATGAAGAAGAGGATGAAGGTACCTTGAGAGAAGGAAGACCAAAGGAAGGAGCCATAAATGGAATAGGAGGGGACAAGCAGATTTCGCTGTCCAGGAACTCAAGAAGTATTCCAAGAGGGTGACGAGCTGTATCAAATGCTTTAAAGAGACTTAGTAACATTAGGCCTGAAAAGGACCAGCTACATAATTTGTGGGGCCCGATGTAAAACGTAAATGTGGAGGCCCTTGTAGAAAAACTGTTAAGAATTCTAAAACAGTGATAGCAGGACATTAACCCAAGTGTGAGACCTAAATGACTATATAGGTCATACGCCCTTAGAACTGGTCCTGGGGCCTGAGGACCAACTGCTGGTTTGGCAATAAGAACTGTGTCACTGAAGTGGAGGGATCAGAGCTGGAGTGGTATGGGTTGACGAGAAAATGGGAGGGAGGCAGTGGAAAGAGTTAATATATACAATTGATTCTTTAACTCATTGAAGGTTTACAGGGTCCCTAACACTCAGTATGATAAGGGGACCAGGAAAAAACGGTATTATAGGCTGATCATTGTGATGCAACAATTAATGGGGTGAGTGAGGTCAGAGGGATAAGAATAAGAAGCTTAACTGAGCAGGTGACACAGGGCAGGGCTTGAGCCTTCACATATCTCATCAGAAAAGGAAAAGAGCATCTTAACCAGAGTGGACGCTCAAAAATTATAAAGTTAGAGCTGATGGCCGCATGCCCACATTAAAGCAGTGCTTGCTGCTCTCGTGGGAGGCCCGGTGAAGAGAAGTGAGAGAGCAGAATGAACAAGTGGTTCCTAGGACAGGGACGGCCTAACCTTTGGGCAAGGTGGTACTTCAGAGGCCTATTAATGATGAAATACCAGAAGCAGAGATGTCCCAATTACCACTGTGTGGCTCAGGGTACACTTTGTATTTCTTCCAAATTTTTCGTCCTTACTTCCTTAACCTGATCCCACCAATCTCTCATACCGTGATAATAAGAACTACTTGACTATCGATATCCATGTTGTACAGTGTCGACGTGGAATTTGCTTTCATACATTTCCACTGAGCCCCACCTTATATAAACATTACCACATGATTTAAAATGTCAAAGCTTGTAGCATTCATCATCTGGTCTATTTTGAGATAAAATGTCAAAGGCAGGAAGTTAAGAGAAAAGGTTAACTGGTAAATCCACTCATTTAAAAAAAAACTATTTATATTCTATAACAATAATTCACTGTTTCAAGAAATCCTCGTTAGGACCAAAGAAAAAACAAAGTCAGTGCTCACCAAAGCCAGTGCTGAGTCTCTGGAGGTAACAAGGAACATACTAATGGAGAACATGTTTGCTTTCCGTAATGTCCAAAAGTTACTGTGCCACCCTAAGTAGCAATAACTTTAGTCAACCCAAGATCTCTCACTCCTTGATTTACCCAAAGCTGAAGTTATTTAGAAGTCTGCTCTGTCAGGAATACTGTATCCTAGAAAAAAATGGTATTGCCTCCAATTTTTGAGTTTATTGTTAAATTATCTTACCTTTTCAATTGGTAATATATGTGCATGATATTGGTATTTACCAAAATCTCCTTCCAGATCTTGGCCACCCACTTCCCCTTCCTAGAGGCAACCGATGTCAACCATTTCTGGAGTGCCCTCCTATGTGCTTAAACAAATACATGTGTATTCGCATGTATGTTCTATACAAGTAGTCACAGGTAACTCCTGCCGTTCTGCATTTTGCTTCTCCATCTTCTTCTCTAGCAGCCCACTTAGTACAATGGATTGGAGGTCGTGTTTCACAGTACATAGAACTGTCTTACTCTTTTCCTCCCTAGTTTTGATAAAACTTTATCTTGATAATTTCAAGCTTACAGAACAGATACAAAAGTAGTACAAGAAACTCCCTTGTATCTTCTACCTTAGATTTTTGCTATTGTTGACATTCTATTTGCTTTATACTCTCTCACCAAACACTCTTACACATGCATATTCCTTCTTAACTATTTGAAAGAAAGTTAGAAACGTAATATCTCTTTACTACCAAATACTTCAGTATGCATTTCCTAAGAACAAGGATACTCCACTGACATAAATCATAGTATAGTTAACAAAGTCAGGAAATTAAATGCTATTTAATATATTCTTAATACTTATCCACAATCTATATACAGACCTTGTCAATTTTAGCTATTTTAACCCAGTCCACGGTGTAATTCAAGGATATGCACTGCATTAAGTGCCATGTGTCTTTGGTCTCCTATAACCTGGGAAGATTTCCTAAGTCACTTTTTCTCTTTATTGACAATATTCTCAAAGAATACAGACCTGTTATTTTTGTGGGATGTTTATCAATTTTTTTCCTGATGGTCCTCATGATTGGATTCAGGATATGTATTTTTAATAGGAAATTCCCAAGTTTTATTATGCCCTTATCATATTAGGGTGTATGTGATGTCTGTCTGTCATAATACTGGTGAGATTTACTTTGCTCACTTGGTTTAGGTGATTTTTGCCTAGTAGAGTTAGTATTGTTCCCCTCTGTAATCAGCAAGTTGTTTGTGGGGAGATACTTTAAGACCATCTAAATACCCTATTCCTCAATAAGCTGTCACACACTAATTTTAGCATCCTTAATGCTTTTCTAACTCCTCCTTCTTTAGGTAATTTACCTTCTTTCCATAATTTACCTTCTTTCCATAATTAACCAATTAATTAGAAATTATATTAATAATTTAATGAACTAACATATAATTTGTTAATTTATTGTCTTAAGGAAGAACTTCCCCTTCCTCTATTTTTCTCTTTATTCATTAGCTTATTTTATTAATACGAACTCAGATTATAATGCACAAATTTCATTATTTATTTTGACTCATACTATTCCAAATTTGGCTAGTGAGAGCCCCTTAAACTGGCTTCTGTGACCTTCTCTAATATGTGTCCATCATTCTTGGAGTACTCCCTTCCAGAATCACTTGCCTTCACCCAGCCAGAGTGTCACTGCTTCAGCTACCTGATTGCGGGCTCGCCTTGCGTGTTTCTCTCCTTGCCGGGATCATCACAGTTTTGCACTTTCTGTTGCTTAGTGCCTGAAAACAGTTGCCTCATACATTTTGTCTCATTTTCTAGTTGTTTTCAGGCAGGAGGGCAATTTTGGTTACCAATTACCCTGTCCTGACTGGAGATGGAAGTATGCCTTCTTCTTTCTAATAGCTACGTAGTCTTCTCATGTGTAGCTACACCTTAACTTATTTAACCAGTCTACCCTGTTTAGGTTGTGTACAGTCTTGCCCTTTCACAAATGATGCTGTACTGTACAGGTGCCATTTCTGATGTGTGCAAGTACATCACTGTGATCAGTACCCAAAAGAATTATGAATGGGGCAAAGAGTACATGTTTTTAAACTTACAAAAAGGTCTGTGATCACAATATAGTATCTTTCACAACTTTATACATTTGGATTATCCCTCTCAGGCTTTTCCATCCCATATTCAAGAGAGTCCCAATAATTCAGGTCACCTTCATATAGAAATTCTTGAATCTTTCAACTATTTCACAGGTCTTTTATATATTTTGGACCCTGATAATGTCCCCCTTGCACTGCACTGCCAGAAATAAACTCAGGTTTCTACTTTGAGGGCACCATGATTTTGAACTTCCTGTTACATTTCCAGGTTCATGCTTGTCTTTGGGTCACAAAAGAAACTCCAGGCTGCCTTCTTCAAGGAAAAATAAACAAGGACATCTTCTAAGGAAATCCACAAGAAGGAGTTTTCTAAAATTATTTTTAAGAAAAGAAAAAAATATCATTCCCAAGCATACACATCTATAAACTTAGATAAAAGGGAGAAGGCTGCCCAATAAAAAGATAATAATCTAATCTTCACTAGATTAACTTTACTTTTTTTTTTACTAGATAAACTTTAATACCTATCTAATACTTTCAGAATTAGCTTGCGTTCTCCAAGCACCGTGTAATAATATAAATGAGTGATGGCACTAACTGAACATTCCTCTGCCCTGCCTGAGGGACTATTTAACCATGTTTTCCTTCTAGCGGACACTAAGTAATTATCTTACTAGTGTAAGCATGGTCTTAAAGGAGCTGTGGATACTTTAAAAATAATCTCTAGCGATGATAATCTGGAGAAACTTAATTTAACTTATTCAAATTCCACATCTCTATGAGGATGGACAACATGCACCTTGACTGAGTTGTTACTATGGGACAAGTACTTTTAAAGACTTCATAAACATGATTTTATTTAATCCACACGAGGCAGGTAAATATCATTATCCTTCCTGTACAGATGAGGAAAAAAATAAAGCTTAGCAAGGTTAGGTGGGATTTCCCCAAGGTCACGGAGGCAGAAAGTAATGGAGTCCATTTTTAACCCAGTTCTAGCAGACTCTAATGACTGGGTATTTAACTAATAACCCAGTGCTTTGAGAAGCACTGGGCATGTATGGATTATCTCCATTAGAATTACTGGAAACCTTGTTTAAGTGTGTTTCCAGGGGCAGCTGGGTGACTCAGTCAGTAAGTGTTCAACTCTTGGTTTCGGTTCAGGTCATGATCTCAGGGTTGTGAGATCGAGTCCCACAGTGGGCTCTGTGCTCAGTGCTGAGTCTACTTGAGGTTCCCTCCCTCCCCCTACTCACTCCCTCTCTTTAAAATAAATAAATTAATTAATTAAAAAATCTTCTATAAAAAATGTGTATTTCCAGCAAATTAAGCATTATTTAGGGTGAGACCAAGGAATCTGAATTTTTTTTATCACTTTCTCATTTAAGTCTGATGGACATCAAAACTGGAGAAATATGGTGCTCTGCTACTGCCTCTCAGTGCATACGCTAGATTGCTGTAGCACTTAGGATTAATTTTTTGAACTAAAATAGTAAGAGAAACTTTAACAAAGCTACTACACAGATTGCCATCAAGAACCATAATAGAGGGGCGCCTGGGTGGCGCAGTCATTAAGCGTCTGCCTTTGGCTCAGGGCGTGATCCTGGCGTTATAGGATCGAGCCCCACATCAGGCTCCTCCGCTATGAGCCTGCTTCTTCCTCTCCCACTCCCCCTGCTTGTGTTCCCTCTCTCGCTGGCTGTCTATCTCTGTCAAATGAACAAATAAAATCTTAAAAAAAAAAAAAAAGAACCATAATAGAAAAAGAATTTCTGGCAAACTTTTACTATGGTTTCACCATCAGGAAAGCAACTTAAAAATTACAAATTTCATTCTGCTCCTATTCAATAAGAAGAAAGAAAGAAAGAAAGAAAGAAAGAAAGAAAGAAAGAAAGAAAGAAAGAAAGAAGTTAACTTGTTCTTTACTATCATTTATTCTACGAACAGCCTAAAGGCTAAATAGGGATTGAGTTGATGACAAGTTAACCTTGAAGGAGAAAATGGGAGGGAAGTGACAACTGCAATGTTAAAATTATATGGGGGAGAAATCAGAGCCGGAGATGAACCATGAGAGACTATGGACCCCAGGGAAACAAACTGAGGGCTTCAAAGGGGAGGGAGTAACAGGATGATGGGTATTAAGGAGGGCATGTGTGTGTTACCCATTGGGTGTTATACGTAACTAATGAACCACTGAACACTACATCAAAAACTAATGATGTACTATACAGTGGCTAACAACATAATAAAATAAACAAATAAATAAATGAAAAGTGAACTAAAAAATAAAATTATATAAATTTAAATAAAAATTTCTGAAGTGCAACTCAGATTCTACAAACCACATGACAGTACTTTTAAACTCTTCTAATGTTTAAATAAACTTGAGTGCTGCCCTCTGAGAAGCTAGCCTAATGGAAAAAATGTGGCTCCAGAATCAGACTCCAAAACAGGCCCAGCCAGGCTATAGAGCTTCAGCAAAGTCACTGAACCTTCACCCGTAAAAAGGAATGGAAACACTTCACAGGTTATTGTTTCTTCCCAATCCCCTCTCCTCTGATCCTTCCCAACCCACCCTGTGAAAGACAAGTGCCCACTACCTTCGAAAAGGCTATCAAGTATAAATCTGCCATACTTTATGTTCTGTTTCCCCCAGTCATGACCAGAAGTCGAAGCCTTGAGCCCCTCTGGTCAGCAATCACATGTACTCACTCCCACAGTGCTCTGGACGTCCCCTTAGCTGACCCTAACAGCTCTGCCTTCTCTCCTTTCCAAAAGTTACCACTGGGCCAGAAGAACACCCACTAGATGATCTCCCTTTTACCCACCTCCTCCTCCCTGAAAGTCCCTTCTCCTCAACCACTTACGCTTGATTCTGCTTGGGAACCCCAAGTTCCCCGAAACCCTTCCAAGTGACAATCATTTTCTCTTTCACATTTCACCTACCCAAGGTCACAGTTTTCCTCTCCAACTCCTGATATTATTAGTTCATTCAACAGATATCTCACCCCTACAACACGTAAGGCATTGTGGTGAGGGCAGGGAAAGTCCTAAGTAACAAAATAGTCAAAATCTCTAAATGGGGAGCATACATTCAGAAGAAGAGGAGGAAAACAAGTCAACAACAGGCAAACATTTTAGATTGTGCTAACAGACATGAAAGATAAGTCAGGAAGTCATAATAAGAATTTTGTGTGGGGGTAGAATACTTAATTCAGATGGAGTTATCAGTAGCATTTTAAGTAGAGGCATCAAGGACAAGAAGGAGCCAGCCAAGCAGAGTGAAAAGTGAAGAGCATTTCAGACCAAGGGGTAACCAAAGCCCTTTACTTCCATGCTTCCTCAGCAACTCGTTCAGTGGCCACACCTGGCATTTTGTCATCAGCAGAACCTGAACCCTTCCCAGATCATGAATCGAAAGCCATCATCCTCTGACAACCTGCATTCCTTACAGCATAGTCAAGTAACATCTATCATATGCAGAACTCCAATCCATTGACCTATATTCTCCCCTGAGGCTCTCTTCATTTCTCCCTCCAATTTATAATCTTCATTTCTCTCCTTATTCAATTGATAATCCCTCTCTTACACATATATTCAACCCCTGGACCCTCTCTCCTTCCTTCAAATTTCCCCAGTCAAGTCCCAATCACTTTGTCTTTTCTGGGACTATATCTGTACCAGTGAAAAGGGCTAGACACACTCCCCAAACAGATTGGAAACACTGTAAATTCAGAACCACTAATTTCACATGGATCTTCCATATTGTCCAGCAGTGCCTAATGCTGCAATAGTCCCCTCTCCACTCTCCTAATGACGCGGAGCCTGATGTGGGGCTCGATCTCAAGACCCTGAGATCATGACCTGAGATGCTTGATTGACTGAGCCGCCCAAGTGCCCCTCCTAATGACTATGTAATATCTTCTCCTCTCAATTCAACAATTCTGCCCCACTCTGGACCTTGGCTTTCATGATACCCATGGTTTTTCTCCTATCTTTCTGATTATCCCTTCTTAGATTCTTTTGCCATTTCTTCTTCGGGTCTAGAGGCTGGAGATCTTTAGTACTCAGCCTTGGGCCATTTGCCCTCATTGTTCTATGTTCTTCCCAGGTGACCTCAAATATTCCCATGACTTTGCTAAAATCAAAAACAAATGGAGACCAGACTTGAAAATTCCCTGAGTAGACAAAACCTATTTAGTCATACTAAGATTAATTTAGCTTATTTTGTAAAACTAACTTGACCTGGATCATTTCTTGCTTATGTCCTTGGAAATCATAAGCAAAACTTGAACTGTTTCCCAAGGTAACTGCTGACCAACACCCTATCATTTAAGAGAATTCTAATATTACAAGCCATCAGTGTGAAGAATAAAGTCACTGCTTTCTTACTATAAAAGCTGCTTTATAATGTACCTCTGATCCTCATTCCATGCTTTGAGTTGCTCCCAGTTTGCAAACTGTCTTTATGGTATGCACACAATAAACTTTTACTAATTACTATTTCAGGGATTGCTTGGTTTTACTTGTTATTTCTGAATTTTTGACAACTTTAAATACCATCTTTATGCTAGTAACTCCCATATTTCTCTCTTTCCCAGATCACCACCCTAGTTTGAAGACCATCATCTCCTGCTGTTATTACTAAAATAGCTCCTAATTGATTTCTCTACGAATAGTTCAGTCTCCACGCAGTAGCCACAATGATCTTTTTGAAGTATAAGTCATACCATGCCATTCCCTTACTTAAAACCCCTCAACAACTTTTCACAACTCTCCAAACAAAATCCTAAAACATGGCCTCTTAGTTTCCTGTGGCTGCCATAACAAACTGCCACAAACTTAGAGGCTTAAAACACAGGAAATTTTCTTGTATAGTTCTGAAGGGCAGAAGTACAAAATCAAGGTGTTGCCAGGAATCTCTCTCAAGTTCTAAAGGGGATTCCATTCCTTGCCTGTTCCAGAGTCTGAGGCCTCCAGAAGCTCTTTGGCTCGTGGCTGCATGACTCCAACCCCTGCCTCTGGCTTCTAATGCCTTCTCTTATCTCCTGTGTGTGTCTCTCATAAGAACACTCTTCATTGGATTCAAGGCTCACCAAGCTAATCCAGGATGTTCTCTTTTGGAGATCCTTAACTTATTTACATCTGGAAAGAACTTATTTTTTTTTCCCCCAAATAAGGTTACATTTACAGGTTTCAGGGACATGTTTAAAGTGCCACCATTTGACCCACTCTAGCCTCCAAGAACTCACCTAACTGCCTCTGCCTTCCCCTGCAAACTCATCTCCCAAAGCTCTCTCTCTTCCTTTGTTTACAGGCTCTACCTCTTCTGGTCTTCTTTTAAGTTAATTTTTTAAGTTTGTTTGTATATGTATGTATGTATGTATGTATGTACATATGTATGTATGTAACCTCTACACCCAATGCCAGGTTTGAACTCACAACCCTGAGATCAACAAGTCATATGATCTTTCGGATGAGCCAGCCAAGCGCCTCTGGCCTTCTATTTCCTTGATCAAGGACAAGTTCTTTCCCACCCTTGGTTTTTGCATATGCTATTCTCTCCCCAGTCTTGGCCTAACTTCTCCTTCAGGTCTTGAATTAAATCTAACTCCCACAGAGAACTGTCCCTTAACCCCATAAACTTATGTCACCACTGTTCTTCCTCAAAGCACTCTTCCTTTTCTTCATACCATGAACCTCTTTTCCTGTTTCAAGTTGTACTTGCACATGATTTATGTATTTTCTAGTTAATATTTGTCTCTATCATTGGGCTGTGAATTCTTCATACGCCCTGAAAAAGCACACGTGTTTTGTTCACCTCTGTACGTATACCCAGAGCATAGGCTAGCATCTGGCACACAGTAGCATTACCTAAATAAAGGAGTACTAAATAAATAGAGTACCTCCCATTTCCCCCTTTGAACAAGATTAGATACATGCAAATAAGAGGGTTAGAATAGTGACCACACAGCCAAGGACACCCCTGGCCTGCAGTAGACAACTCTCCCAGGCCACCCTGAGAAAGTGATTGAGCTTGGCACAAAAGGAATAGTAATGTCTGATTATTCGCAAGTTGTAAGGACCTGTCTGCTCTTCAGTTCTGCCTTGGACAACCATATGATTCAGGAGCTCGTTTCACCTTTTATAATAATCCCAACTTTCTGTTCAAAAGGATTGATTGAGGTTTCTCTGAAATTTTAGAAAAAAATTCCAATACAAACTATTTCTACTCACAGCCCAATTCACATATATATCTAGCTTTCTTAATTCTGCTGAATTACAAAATGACTCAAGTATTAGTAAATCCTGCTGGCCTGTTTTAAAGTCTAACAGGCACAGAGGGACTTAGAAATCTTTTCTGGGATACATGAAATTCTCCAGCCTCTTCTTTTTCCCTAAAGTTTTGTATTTGTTGTTTTTTTTTTTTAATAATTGAGATGTAATTCAAATACCATAAATTCACCCTTTTATAGTGTATAATTCAGTGTTTTACCAAAGTTGTACAACCTCTGTCACTATGTAATTCCAGAACATTCGCAGCACACCCCTCCCCCTGCCCCCCCCGCCAAAAAAAACGAAAAACAAAAAAACCACCCATCCCCGTTAGCAATCATTCTCTACTCCTCCCTCCCCTAGCCCCTGGCAAACACTATGTACTGTCTCTATGATTTTCCCACTCTTTCTTCACTTTCATAAAACTGAAACAGAGATAAAATGATTTGCACGGGGCTGCTGTCAGTAAGACAGCAAAATTATAACATCCATATTTATAGTGACACTTTATATGTAAAAAAACAAAAGATCAGTAAAAATATGTTTAGCTCAACTACACATATTCTAAATGTGGCTATAAGACGTCTTAGCATACTGAATCCCCATTATTCACTTAGAATAGTGATTCACAGGTAGTGTTTCAGGCTGGGGAGAGGCATCGGTGTAGGGCATTAAGCAGAATCACTAAGGAGGAAGACAGATGTGGCTGGTGGACAGGAATTGTACTTAGGATGGGGTGATGCAGAGAGAAGGTTAAGGGAAATGTGAGGTTATGTGGTTTATAGAATAGACACATTTCTTTTTAGCCTAGGGTGCTGAAATTGGTGTTAAGGTGTCCAGGAGCTCACCTGCTCACATAGTGCCCCCAATGGGTCCCAGAGCTCCGGGATCATTTCCTGTTTGTTTATGGGTAGTTAACACATGCATTAATAGTGCTAACACCACTTCGGAATGCTTGTTGGTAAACGACACCTTGCAAAATAATGCAAGAACTTTGACTTTTTAACATTCTGTTTGTATTTTCAAACAAGCAAAACAATTACAAGCTTAACTCACCTGTTACCATCAACAAATGTGTACACAGAAACAATGATCCATGGACTAAAATTATTAGAATCCATTTGCAAAAATAATTGGCCACACATTTTATTTTATGTCTTAATCAATATTGCAAAAACCATTAACAAAAGGGGAAAAAAAGGATAGAAACTGCTTATCACAAAGGAAAAAAATTCATTGTTCCAAAGAGATTAATCTGAAACTCAACATTTTTTGTGCTCATTTAAAAATATGATTAAAATAGCAATTTAAAGGGACAAACAAGTCAAAACTAAGTATTTTATTAATTAAAATTGAGATCTGAAAACCACTAAGATTCTACAACTTAAAAATAACCTCTTGTCTTCAACCTAGAAAAGTTCAATTTGCCAACATATAATGAACATGCAGGAGCCTACCCCTAGGGAAGTAAACACATTTTCTTATACAAACAAGTTATTCTGAGTTACAGAGATCCTGCAGATGACTAGGTTATCATTTGTTTAAAAGATGACTGCTAGAAATGCCTATTTAGACAATCTACTCATAGAATTGGACACTAAATGACAGTGACCATTTAAAATGGAAACCTCTTGTCTACCGAATATTTCATTGAAACTGTTACTAGTATGTAAAGTAACTTAAAAGGTCAACTCTTCATTGTCTACAGCGAAAGAGAGCTTTGGTACCAATAAATTGGAATTAGGAAATAAAAATAAATTTTGTTTGTAATTTTACAGCATGTTTTTGAAATTAAATTGGAAATGCCTATAGATGAAAATACGAAAGTCTCATTCTTCTGTAACTTACACTATCAGGAGGAATGAATAACTGGACCCTCTCAAGTTATTGATATAAATAAAGCGCTATCCTAAAATTCCAAAAAGATTAGTGGGTTACAGCCTGCAATTTAGGCAATAGGTAAACAATTAAGTACTTCGCTTTTCAATGCCCCCTTCACCTTTTGACAGGAGCAGCAAGACACTGGTAATAAAAGTGATTTCAACAAGTACTTCCAGAATACATCAATTTTAGTTTTTCCATTTGATAGTGGGCTAACAAGAACAAAAATAAATAAATAAAAAGAGAAAGAGTAATTTAAATTAAAAAGTAGATAGACTGGGCAAGGGGGGGGGGGTTAGGAGAACAACTGCTGTCAAACAACCATTTTTGCAAAATTCAGAGTATTATTATAAATCCTTAAATTACACCCATGACCATGTACATTGCACATGAAATTTGGACAATTCTTTGACAAACTTTAAGGTTGCTAAATAACTTAATGAAAGTTATTAACACACTTTCATTTTAAGAAGCAAAAGAGAAATAAAATATTCAAGATACATAGCACTTTAACTTTTTGAAATGGTTATCCTAAAAGCTTTTCTTAAATTCACATTCTGCAAAGTTCCTTCTCTCCGGTCTTCATGTACACACTGAAAACAACTTTACTTATGCGTACTGCTATCTAATTCTCTATGGAGTATGCATTTTTCATAAATCTAGACCAAAGTGAACTAACTGAGATTTAATTGTAAATTCGGCCTGTGACTTCTGGATAGAAAATTTGTTTTGGAAAATATTTATTTGATTAACCCAAAAGATTTCTGGATATAGCATTGAAATAAAACTAGTAAACATCCAATTTTCTTAAGAAAAAAGTATGCTTACTTCTCAGATAATTTGTTTTGGAAAATATTTATCTGATTAACCCAAAAGATTACTTTTAGAGTTTGAAGAGTAAAGACAAAAACAAAATTGGTTCAACAACTGTCAAAGTAAAATGAATATAAACACTGACCACAACAACTTTCCACTCAATCCAAACTAAACCACTTCAGTTGAGCTCAGCTCACTTAATTATTTTTTAGGGATTTATTTATTTATTTGAGAGAGAGAGAGAGACAAAGACAGAAAAAGAGAGAGTGGAAGGAGGGGCAGGGGGAGAGAGAATCTCAAGCAGACTCCCCACATAGTGCAGAGCCCTATGTGGTGCTCGATCCCATGACCCCCGAGATCACGACCTGAGGTGAAATCAAGAGTCAGACACTTAACCAACTGAGTCACCCACACGACCCTCCACTCACTAATTTTAAAACTGTCCCTCTTTTCCAGCTTCACAACTGGACTGAATGTTGTTCGACCACATTATCTGTGTTAAATGTGAAGAGATAAAAAGTGTTATAAAGACTGCAAGAGTGACTGTAACATGTAATTACAACATTTCAGAGCTGGAAGGGATCTTTGAGATCTAATCTGGCACCCACATTTACAGATGAGAAAACTGAGGCTCAAACAGTCTTTTGGTCAAAGAACAGGACCAAAATCTCATTCCATGGCTGAGCCATCCATCCATCCATCCATCCATTCATCATCCATCCATCCATCCATCCATTCACCCACTTACTGAAAGCTGCCTAAGTGCCAGGCTGGGTGCTCGGTGCTGACAACAGGCTTCAAGGCAGCATTCACCAGTGCCCAGACAGTCCTCTTCCTTGTTTTAAGATGAATCCTTAAATGTCCTAATCAGGAAGAACTCCTAGAAGAATCCCACATTCTTTGTAACACGGGGCCCACTTTCAGTTTCACACATTTCAGTAAACGCAGTTGGGTTTAAGTTCAGAGAGCCAACAACTGTGTTTACTTTAAACGATTAAGCATTAACAAAGGGAAGCACAGTATTGTGAATGAGTCCCTCGCCAGTACATTCATAACTTACGGAAGTGCAATCAGAAAATGCCCCACACAAAAAAAAGAGTTCACAGAGAGGACAGCTTACAAAATCAGAGCAATATGAGGTATCAAGACAGATCAATGAAGTCTAATAGCTCAAGTTCACCAAGTGTGGAATGTAAATATCTCCCCATTTCATTCAGACGTGGGTATACTTTTCTGAGATGTCTCCATGCTAAAAAAGATCTCCAAATGCACATTCAAATTAAAGCCCTCTTCCAATGAAACATACATCTAAACCAGGCCTTTTTCCTTAAGATCAACTTTCTTTGATTTCTGGTTGATTAAAGGAAAATTAAAATAAAAAAAAAACACCTAAATCTTAATGTGCTGGCTAAAAGAAATTCAAATCCTACATACAATCAAAATAGCAACAGCTCCAACCACACATTTATGAATTTTGTTCTTAAAGGGATGGGCAGTGAACTTACCCATCAACATAACTCATCCCTCATTCTGCTTGGACTTTTACATTCTGTAATATTAAGTCTGGCACTTAAATATTCTGTGTATCTCAATTCACAGTCAACTTCTTTAAGGAGAAGAAACCATACTGACAAAGCTCTTAAATAAGACAACCCACCAGTAAGGCACTTTGAGATTAAACAGCAGCTCTCCAGGCACCCACTTTCAGTGTTCTATACCACAATGAAACACAGGTTTCACAGAGCTCTCGCAGATGACCAGTGGGTGACTTCTGATAAAATACAATCTTCGCCGAGGTTCTTTACCGGCCCTTGGACTTCTGGAAGCTCTTGTCAGCTCAGGAAGAAAGTGCCGTGGTGCTCTTCTATTTCTCAAACTTCCAGATCTGATTTTTATCTAGAGCGTCACAAGTTCTCATCTGAACATCAGGCCGACCCTCAGGTGTCCGGAAAGCACTAAGACACAGCCCCGAGTGTGGATGAAAAATGGTCCCATCTTCTTTAAAATGCCAAATAATGTTTGCTGGGATAGGGAACCCATCTTTTGGACAATTTTGCATTCCTACATATTTTTTTTGCTCAGGAACCTCTGCACATAACTCTGTCACAGAGTTAAACCTTATTTCTTTGTTTGAAGTATATTCAAAGAATTGATTGCCTCCTTGACCGTGGCATCCAAACAGGGAAAGGTTAGCACCTGTGGGGTTGTTGTCAGGAGAATTATAATCTAAACATTCAGAAGAGATTCCCATACTGCGAACAGCTCCATGCCAGCCTGGCCTATCCTCTGGAACGTGTAAATTAGAAAACACGTTTTTCAAATACCAGTCAAAACTCTGGCACTTCAGCCGTTCTCGTAGTAATTTTCTTTCAGAAATATCACCATAAGCTTCTTTCCTTGCTGGAGGGTTTCGATTGTAGAAATGCTCTTTGTACTCGTCCATCCACACTTCCGCTGCCCGAGCAGTATTCTGTAGGAAATTGGGCCGAGCATATGGTGCCCGCTTGGGGAATACATGGCCCACATGGGAACATGGGTGGATCTCCAATTTACCTCCACACTGCCACACCCTAAAAGACAGCTCAAGGTTTTCACCTCCCCACACTTCCATTCCAGTGTCGTATGTTCCAAGGTACTGAAAATATTTCTTGCTGACAGCAAACAGTCCTCCAGCCATGGTAGGTGATCTGATCGGGTCAATTCTCGATTTCCGCCTGTCCCTTTCATGTTTGGGGACAGAATGCCACTGGAAGGTTAAGCGCCAGTCAAATCCACCAATCATGGGCTCCCCAGTCTGCATATAGAATTCAAAAGTATTCCAATCAATGGTGTCTATAACAGGACAAACAACTGTCGTCTCATCTTTACTAATTCTTTCCAATAATGGTTCTAACCAACCAGAATTACACTCACAGTGACAATCCAGGAAAGTGAGGACATCCCCAGTGGCAAACGTGGCCCCAATCAGTCGGGCTCTAACCAGCCCCTCCCGCTTATTTGTTCTAATCAAGCGGACTCTATCAAGATTGCTGATATAAGATTCAAGCTGTGCCTTCAAATAAACTCTGTCACTCAAGTCATCCACTAAGATGATCTCCTTCAAAAGGACCGCAGGAGAAGTTTCTAAAACACTGTGGATGGTGCGGAGCAAAGTCGACCAGGCTTCATTATAGAAAGCAATGATAACAGAGGTGGTGGGAAGTCTCCTATAATCAAACTTCTTGGATTTACACTCATACATTCTTTTATCCTCTATGTGGCGATGCAGGGAAATCCTGTCACTGAGATAAATATTAATGGCATATCTCTCAATAAGTTCTTCTTGCTGCTTCAATTCACCCTCGCTGAGCTGGAGTTTGCTGGCTTTCCCCCACTCCCCAAGTGCATGCGAGTCTGCAGGAGGCTTCTTATAGAGAGGTCGAGACAAATCCTCAGCCTTTTCCCAGAGGTCTGAAAGCTGTTTTGGCCCCCGCTCCCTGGCAAGGTCGGCTGCTGGGGAGGCATGGAAAGTAGAGACCGAGAGTTCCACCAGGATATAGGCCACTGTTAAAAGCGCCAGCAACAGGCAGCTTTTGCCTGCCCAGGTCCACCTCACGGCCATCCGGATCCTCCCAGCTAGGGCGCAGACGCGGCCACCAGAGTCACCACGCAGGAGAAGGGCTGCGGACCCGCAGATTGAGCTCCCGGCTCAGGTAGGAGCGAACTTCGGAGCGAGTCCCTCCTTTGACGCAGACGCTCGGCTCCTTTCCAGCCACGGGGGCTTCCAGGGGTGACCTGAGACCTCTCAGTCCTTGGCCTCCGGCACAGCCCCAACTCCTCTCTCCCCGCTTCCTCCTGCTCTTCTCACAACTTTTCACAAACTCTCTAGCCAACACCCCACCCTCCCTGGGCCCAGGACAAACCCCTCCCCTTCCCACTCACTCCTCCTTGTGGTTAGTTCGCGAAAGTCGTCGGCCAGGCCCAGGCCTGTAGGGACTTTGCGGGGCTGGGATGGGGGAGGGGGGGTCGGGACCGACGCGACCAAGGTGCCCGAGTCTCCGGGCCGCTCTCAACCTCCACCCAGGTCCTCAGTGGTTCTCCTGCGGCCCAGTGTGCACGGGAGACAAGGTTTCGGACCACTGGACCATTTGCCTCATCACAAAAAAAAGAGAATAACACTTACCAAGTTGTTTGCCGTTAGGACTAAAGTCCACGGAGGTGATCGCAGCTTTGTGGCCCTTAAAATATCGCTCCAGAGCGGGGTCCTCCTGGGAAGGAAAGTTGTCAAGTTTTGCAAGGAGGTGCAGACCTCGGACGCGGGGCTTCCGGGATCAGGGCGGTCCCCTCCCCCGGCGCCCTGCCTGGGAACGGCCACACTGGCGGCCAGCCTGCGGGGCAAGGGTGCCCTGCGCGAGCACAGGCTCGGACCCCTGCCGGGGGACGCCCAGCGCCGGCTTCCCACGCAGAACCTGCAAAACCCGCCATGGGCGCTTCCCAGAATCGGGCGCGCCCGCGGGGCCACCTGGGCAACTCATTTGAATGCACGTTCCCGGGCCCCGGCCGCTGGCTCGGAGTCACAGGTGCGAGGCGGCGCCCCGGCTTCGGTACTTTTTAAAACCTGCCAGGTGATTCTGACGTAGGCGCTCCACGGAAACCCCCAGAGAATTCTGGGGGCCATAGGGCTGCCCCGGCTCGGTCCGGGGCTCCGGGACGCGGGAAGGAGCGCCCGGGATCTGGCCATAACTCGGCCCCAGTAGCACAGAGTGAGACGTGGACGCCCCGGGGCGAGGGGCGAGGGACGAGGGACTAGCGGCTCAGGACCCGGCTGCGGACGCCGGCCTCCATCTCCCGCCAGGTGCGAGCGCGGCCCCGACCTGACTCCGCAGCCCGCGGCACCAGCTCAGGGGATGCGCCCCCCAGCCCCTCCTTACCAGGGCGGAGGCCATGGGAGGAGCGGTCGTCGCCGGGCTCCAGCCGGCGGGGGAAACCGGGGGAAGGGAGGGGACGGGGTAGGAGGGGGGACCGTGCGGCGCCCGGAACCGTCTGCCCGGAGCGGCGGCGCCTCCCGGTCACTACAACAACGGCGGCCCAGTCAAACCCCGCGCTCCAGGCGTGGCCAGTCGAGCCCCGAGGCGTCGCCGGCGCCAGAGAGAGCGGGGCCGCAGCGGGCTGGCAGGCGGGGCGGCCCGGGGTCAGGTGTGACCACGGACAAAAGCCAACGTTTACTAACACTGGCGCTCCCCGCGGCTTGACATTGTGAAGTAGGGCAGTCACCAGGTTGGAAATGAGACCGCTGGGAGGAAGGGTAATGAGTCTATGATCGATGCAATCGGAGTTCTACTACACGTTAAAGAGACAGCGCCCAGGAATTTGAAGAGGGTCCCCAACAGCTTAATGACGAGGGGAAGGGAGTTTTGATCTGAAGTTGGGCAGCTTGATAATTATTAATATACGCGCAGGAACTAAACCCCTGGAGGACACATTTTAATTTATTTACTCATTGCTTTTCACACAGTACGCTTCGTGGTGTATAGATGCTGGATAAACTGAGTGAACGAACGAATGTTGTTCATCCACTTAATGATTTTCTGTTACGTGTTTCTATTCTCTGCTCATTAGCGTTTGCTTTAGAGCAGTAAACTTACACGGCAGCATGTTTAAAGTCTGTAGGAAGCCTTAGAAAGAAACTTTTTGTTTAAATTATTAGGCCACATAGTAACTATAGCCCCTTGTACAGCAGGCTTTCTTACACATAATATCATGTGCGCTTCGGGAACACTATGAAGTTGATGGTGTCAACCTGTTACCAACGTTTACAGATTATCGGCTTGATTCCTAGATATTTTACCTATAATTGTCAAAGATCCCAGAGTCACATCTTCCAATTCTAAGTCCATATCCTTTTTTTAACCTACCTCAAAGCATGAAGGACTCAGCTGAAAATTACATATAAGATAAACATTACTGGCAGCAAAAAAGGACGTAATGGACCACACCTGGTAAGATACATGTTCGATGTAGATGCAAAGTATACTACACACCTTAATTACAGGTGCTCTAGTTATCTAGTGATAGAATTTAGTTTTCGTAAATACTGTACATAGCAATTAAGCAGATAGGAAATACCTTTAGATTTCAGTACTAGTTCAATTCAGGTGTAAGTTTGTTGACTCTCTCCTGCTTGGCCCTGAGGGGTGCAAGGGCAACTGAGATATTCTCTCTGCCCTCAAGAACTCAACAGTCTAGGTTTCTGGGTCTCATATTTTAGCATGCATAATGATGATTTAGGGGACCCCATCCCCAGAGATGCTGATTCAACATGTATAGGGTGGGATCAGAGCCCTACAGGGTTATAAGGGAATCTTAGCTGTGTACATTGAGAAATATTGCTTTAGTCTAGGAGGTCATGTATCAAGAGTGTTGATATCAGCAACTTATCAAAACTGTGGCAGGAATCTAAGCTTTGCTACATATTCCCAATCTATGTTTGACTTTAAAAAAAAAAAGTACTTAAAAATAATGCTGGATGCTGGTTTGAAGGTAAAATGTTATAGCTCTGTGGAAAACAGTTGAGCAGCTCCTCTACAAGTTAACTCCTAGGTTTACACAGAAAAGTATTGAAAGCAGGGACTAGAAAAGATACTTGTTCACCATACTTGTACACCAAGGTTCATAGCAGCGTTATTTGCAACAGTCAAAAAGTAGAAACAACTCACATGTCTAACAGATGACTCTACAAATAAAACGTGATACATACATTCAATGACTTATTTGGTCATAAAAAGGAATGAAATTCTGATACATACTACAACAGGAGGGAAACTTGAAAACAATATGCTAAACGAATAAGCCAGACAAAGAGGTGCATATATTGCATGATCCCATGTATACAAGGTAGCTCAAATAGTTGAATTCATAGAGATAAAAAGTAGAATGGAGGCTACCAGAGGCTACCAGAGGAAGATAAGGGAGAATGGAGAATTATTGTTTAATGGGCACAGAGTTTCTGTTTGAGATGATGACATTCTGGAGATAGGTACTAGTGATGGTTGGAGACATTGTGACTGTACTTCATGCCAGTGACTTGTACACTTAGGAATAAAGTGGTATATTTGATGTTATATATATTCAACTGCAATCAAAAATAATAGTTCTGGAAACCCTGAGGAATGACCAAGACCTCAGGATTTCTCACGGCCAAGATATGTCTGATCATGGGTATAGCAGATTAAGAGAAAAAGAAACAGGTAGGGATGTAGAAACTAGTTCAAAAGAAAAGAGAAGTTTTTAAATACAGATTTTAGTAAAAAATTTTAAACTTTTTTTCTAGTTATAAAAAAAATACAAGTTCTTAACTAATAGAAGGAAAATAATCACCTGTTGGCCCATCACCTAAAAGTTGGCTTTAAAAACTTCTTTTCATCATAAGAATGCTATTATTACCATGTACATTTCTATATGAGGAAATCAATATGCAGAGACATGAAGTTACTTGCCCCAAGTACACAGTTAGGAAGTGACAGAGCTTTAGATTTTAGTGGGTACCTGCAGATTCCACTCTTAATCACTAAGTCATGATCTTTTACATGATGGCAGGCATATTGTAAACATGTAAAATTCTGTATCCTGGCCTAACAATAAATTTTACAAAAAGGAAAAAAAAAAGGAACATCTTTTTTTCCATTTCACTGATCTCTTAGTAATCCAAACTGCTCCTCTCATGGTTTTTCCCATATTTGATTTGACTTTGTTTTGTCTGTTATTCCTCACCTTTGCAAACAGCAAAAGCTCAGAGATGGATATTTGGAAACATGGCCAAAGTTGGGTTTTTGTTTTTTTGGGTTTTTTCTAACCTCAAGCCTGCTTGAATTCATGTAATTCCACTTGCTACAGTAACTTGGAACCACTCCAAACTGCAAATGTATTAATCTGGAAGAAAGCCACAATATTTCACACTGTTTGGAAATCAACAAGATATCATTGGAGGCAAGGTACTACATAAGACAAGGGGATCCTTTAAGTAGCTCTCCATTTCCAGATTCCCCTCAAATTAGAAATCAAATTTATCCACTTGAGCACCATCGAAGTTTGTTTTTATGTTAACGGGAGTCATTCTTAAGTTAGTTCCCTTCAAAGGTTGAAAGTTTAGGGATAGCACAAAAGTGCCATCTGCTGTTCACATTCTTGTGTGGCACTTGGGAGTGAAACTGCTTTGTAGCCTGTTTCCAGACCGTGTAACTCCCCAGGATCCAGCGGCTGCAGAGTATAGGAGAGTACTTAAAAAGTACCAGATCTGTCTGAATCATCAAAGCATTAGTTTTTGTTTTGTTTTGCAGACCATCAATGATTTACTTCAGTCAACATTCAGTTTCCAAATCCTATCAACCATATCCTCACAAGAAAATTTATCTTCCCATCTGTTTGTTCTTGAGGCTCCGGCCCCTCTACAGGCCCTCTTCCTCCTCTGCCTCCTAGAAGATTTCGTAACAAAAGCAAAAATGGACAAGGGAGACTACATCAAGCTAAAATGCTTCTGCACAGCAAAAGAAACAAAATGAAAAGGCAACCTATGGAATGGGAGAAAATATCTGCAAACTATGTATTTGATAAGGGGTCAGTATTCAAAATATATAAAAACTCACACACCTCAGTAGCAAAAACATAAATCTGATTTTTAAAAATGGGCAGAGGAACTATGTAGACATTTTTTTTTCCCAAGAAGACAGGTCAACTGTTACAGGAAAAAAGTGCTCAACATCACTAAGCATCAAGGAAATGCAAATCAGAACCTCAGTGAACCATCACCTCACACCTGTTAGAATGGCTACCAGCAAGAAGACAAGAGATAACAGGTGTTGGTGAGGATGTGAAGAAAATGTGTGCTGTTGGCGGCAACATAACCGGCGTAGGCACTCTGGAAAACAGTACCAAGGTTCCTCAAAACATTAAAAATAGAAATACCATATGATCCCGCAATCCTATTTCTGTGTATATATCCAAAGAGAATGAAAACAGGATACTGACAAGATATCTGCACTCTCATGTTCCTTGCAGCATTATTTACAATAGCCAAGACATGGAAACAAGTGTCCATCAAAAGATGAATGGATGAAAATGGGGTATATGTAATTATACATGCAAAATGTGCAAAATGGAATAGTACTCAGCCATGAAAACAAGAAGGAAATCTTGCCATTTGCCACAACATGAATGGACTTTGAGGGCTTAAACTAAGTGAAATAAGTCAAAGAAAGACAAATACTATGTGATCTCTCATGTGTAAAATTTAAAAACATCAGACTCAGAAACAGAGTAGAATGGTGGTTGTCAGAGTCTGAGGGTGGGGAAAATGGGGAGATGTTGGTCAGAGAGTACAAACTTTCAGTTATAAGGTGAATAAGATCCAGGGATCTAATGCGCAGCAGGGTGACTATAGTTAACAACAATGTATTGGATCCTTCAAAGTTGCTATGAAAGCAGAACTTTGACGTTCTTACCAGAATAATAACAACAACAAAATGGCAATGATGTGTTGTAAAGGATTTGTTAACTAGCCTTATTGTGGTAAACATTTTGCAATGTATGTGAATATAAAATTGTCACATTGTACACTGACCGGTGAGCAGGACGTGGGCACTTGGAGGTTTCTCACCCCACCCCACCCCACCCCATCCTTGGAATGTAGGTTCTGCTTGCCTTTCCTGCTCTCTTCTGCTCCCAGAGGCTGCTCCAACGACAGAGCCTTGAGATAGCAAGGTGATGTTGAAAACACCTGCATGGTACAGGTAACTGAACCTAGTTAGGGCCTCTTTGTAAGCTTTTAAGATTTGGAGGATGTATAGGGGGATCCATTTACCTTACTGCCACCCAACACAAGCCTCTTATGTAAGTTCCCTTTGCTGTTATTAAAGTTGCCACCTGCCACCTACCTGCCTCTTTCTTCGTTCTCTCCCTGCCCTCCGCATATGGGGGCCAGTGTCAGCCTACACCAGGATAGCTCCCAAGAACGTTGTAAACCTGCATATACCGTACAAGATCTCAGAGAGTAGCCTGAAATTTTTCATTCATTTCCTTTAAATAAATGAGAGTCATCCATTTTAGAACTTAGCAACACAGAGATAATATAGGTGTTTCCGCCTGCTGCCTGGCAGATAGGAAGGGCTTGATAGGAGTTAGATTCTTATCCCTCTGTCTCCTGACCCTTTCAAGGTTTGAGTAAATACCTGTCATCAGAGAAGGGAGGCAGGACAGACAACAGCACTGTGATATCTCAGCTTCCCCAGCCCCGCAGACTCCGTCGGAGTCTCTTGGAGAGAGGGGATACAGGACGAAGTAGAAGAAACTGTGTTGTGGTCCAGTCTGCTGAGACACTTGACACAGGCTGCACTGCTCGGCAGCCAGGAGGCTAAGTGGAAACCAGAGTGACAAAGGAGGAGGCTCCCACCCAGGTCTGCATGGACCACAGCGTAACCTGGGCACAGTGAAGACTGCAGAGGCCTTACTTTGCTGGGTTGTCGTGAACTCTTTAACTCAATTGGATAATTTAAATCAGTAGTTCTTAACTATAACAGCCCCCCCCCCCATCCCGGGCTGTTTGGCAATGTCTAGAGAAACTTACAGTTGCCACAACCCTGATGGTGGGGGGGTGGGGGTGGCGGGTACGGTGTTCCTGGAATCTGGTAGATAGAGATCAGGGAAGCTGCTAACATCCTACCAGGTACGGCACAGCCCCCACAATGATCCGGCCGCGATGTCAATCGTGCGGAGGTCGAGAAACCTCGATTGAAATGAAAGCATTTACACAAACATTCTCAATAAATGTTGGTCCACCCTTCTGGCCTGATCTCCTGCTGTTCATAAGGTTTCAGATAATTAGCGATCTCCTAAACTTACCACCAAATATACCAAAGTTTCTTCATTATAAGACATACTTTTTCAAAAAACCACTATTTAAACCTAGTAGCTACACTTGAGATGAGCAGAGCATAATGCATAGAGGGGTTGGATCGCTATGTCGTACACTTGAGAATAATGTAACGTTGTGTGTCAACTATACTCAAATTTAAAAAAAATAATCACTGTTTTAGTTTTCTGAATTGGCATCAGATGTGATAATTTATATATTTTCCCCTCTAAGTAGCTGTTATCAAATCATGGTGGGTGTTTAGTTAATGACATCTTAAACTTTAAAAAATGTAGTATACTGTATACATTTCTAAGGTTCTAAGCTTCTATTTCCTGTATGAGATCAGAAGTTCTTAAAATAGTGTCTGGGGACATGAAAAAGTAGCCTATTCATATGTCCAATGATTTATTATCACCAATTACATAGTCATTAATTGACTTTTCTCCTTGTGCTGCTGACAAATACTGATGTCAGATTTCGCCCACGCTGATCTTTTTTCTATGATGAATATGCAAAACAAGGGAGAAATCAGAACTGCTCCCTTTGGTAGAAGTCCTGGGGAGCAAGTTGATCAATTCCTTCCATGAAGAGATGGGAAACCAGGGCTCCAGGAAGGCTCATTGACATGCCCAACTCCGTTCAGCTAGCCAGTGACCCAGTCAAGCCTACAAAGTCAATGGTCCAGAATTCTAGTTCAGTGCTGCCCCTCGAATCACTGCAAATGTGGAATCTTTATCCAAGATGAGTTCAGCAAGAGGTTACCCCTTTTTATGCCTCTTCTGAGACAAGTGACATTCTCTGTGGGACAGAATTTTGGTCCCCAGACTATATTTATTCCACAAACATTATTGAGCATGCTACAGGGAGCCAGGCAGCATATTAGGTATTAAACATATAAAGATAAGCAAAAATGGGTACAAGCGTAGGAAACACTTACCTTCTAAACCCAAGCAGGTAACAAGAAAGAGGGAAGGAGGTTAGATTGTAGGGCTTCCAGACACACGATGAGGTGCCCTAAATGAATTGCATGAATTACATGGGACATACGTACACTAAAAACGATACAATAAAACCAATGTTTATCTGAACTTCAGCTTTAAATTAGACATCTTGCATTTTTATTTGCTATATCTAGCAACCCTAGCTACCTGGGAATTAGGGAAAATGGGAAATGCAGACCTCAGCTAAAGGGGGAGTCGCTACGCAGTATCTCAGGAATTGTTTCCATGAGGAATGCAGCCCCAGGGTTACCAAATCATTGAAATTATCATGGTAAGCTGGAAATCTAGAATTTCAGTTAAAATCTCCCTGATTTTAAAAGTTGTATGCCGATTTGGAAATTTTTAAAGACTCATGTGGGCAAAAAAAAAAAAAAATCTCTACAGCTTGAGATGGTGTTTAAGTGAGCCTCAAATAAGACCTCTCTTTCTCACCCAAATGGAGAAGCCTCTGAGTCCTTCCAGACAGATGCAAGTCAAAGTGTCAGCTATGATACTGGTGATATAACAATGAAGAATTTGGCTGAAGTGTACAACCAAGCAGACCTGCTAGCAGGCTCCTGAATTGATCTAACCCTCCTCTCCCCCAACTCAGCTTTTCATCCCGAAAAAACTGAGTTTACTCTACAGCCAAGAGAGCAAACCAGGATATTCCCCCTTTGCAGACAGAAGGAAGTGAAGAGAGGGGAGGGTGGCAGAGGCTGAGCTGAGTGGGCCCCATTTCAATTACCTTTTCTTCTCAACTCTCCAGGAAACTCCACCCCCACCCTTCCCAGCCCCCCTCAAACCCACCCCCATCCCAGGACCGGGAAAGCAGAAGAAGAGAGTCCAGAAGTGTTCCCCCAGGGCGGTCCCTCCTTGTACGGAAACATGAGCTGGAGAATAAGGTCCCCAGTTCCCTCAGCCAGTTGGATTTGGTCCACGAGTCTCCAGTTCTGTTCACCTGACTCAGTCACTGACTTTCAAAGTTTATAGCTCAGTAGGAGAATTGATGTAATCAAGTACATTGGTGGACGACCAGCACTTCAGCGAACATCTGTACAGCACCTGTCTCTACAGCAACGGATTCTAGAATTCTACCTGGGGTAAAGTGCGTGTAAAGGTTAGGATGTTACAGAGGTATACTTCCCACCCTTTCCGTCTCCGTTTCTGCTGAGGCCTCAAGACAATAGGTGGTAAGCACCCCACATTCTAATGGGACGGGCTGGAACACCTGTGCAGGACTTGCAAAGAGGATGCAGTTAACCAGTTGAGTGACTTTCAACAAACATCCCTCTCCAGGTTGAGTTTGGAAATAAGAGGATTTTTGTGGAGAGAATATCAGTGTGATTGTTCCTTAGCCCCCCTTCCCACGCCTATGGGGGAAGGGTAGGGGATATCTCTCCCTACCCTCAAACCTGCCTAGAGGAGATTAGGCTCTCTTCCAGATATGTTAACTCTTGGGGGCTGCTGAGCACAGTGATGCGATGTGACACATGCCTGTAAAATCAAAGGGCAAGAGGCCATGGTTGGCTGGCTGCTCTGAGGGCAGAGACCAGGCTGCCCTGAGCAATTTTCCCACTGTGGGCAGGGATACAAGAGTATCTTTCTAGGACAGGACATGACCTGCGTGGGGGAGGGAGGGGGTGGGCAGAACTGCAACCCAAGAAAGCCTGAAGTTTTGCCATAAACCCAGTAAGAGGACAGACTGCCAGAGTCCTGGGAGCTGGAGAGGACCCGAAAGTGACACACAGAGAACAATGCATTGCTCACATCACAGGGAGTCCAGCCCAATGTGTCAGTGAGGTCCTCAGAGAACCCGCAGAAGTGCCCATGAGGATAGTTTTTTTTGGGCTCAAACCCAGGGAAAATTAGTTTTAAACATCTGAAGAGCAGGAACCATCACCATATTACTTTGGAGTGTCCATACAGGTGATATCTTCCTCGTTGCGCCCCTTACCTCTCTCCCGCACTACAACCCAGGAGCCAGAAACCTCTTAGCGAATGTGAAGGAAGGGGAAACAGAAAAAAATCCACCATTCCCAATGTTGGATGGGGGAAATAGAAACATTCCCCTCCCTCATCCGGCACCCACTGCAGCTTCTAGGGGTTGGAGTTTGGGGAGCGGAGAAACTTTATATTGAATGAATCACAGAGGTTTAACTAGCATATAGAAATGGGTATTTTAATTACTGAAATAAAACTATTTTGTAATTAGAAGTGGCTAGAAGATATGTTGTTATCAGTAAAAGAACAAATAAGTCATAGAGCCTCCCCCACCTTGCGCCCCACCAATATTTCATCCAGGGACAGGTGAAGAAGTAGCCCTTAGGGTGGGTTTGCATGAGCAGAAGAAGAAACAAATTGTTTTCTAATTGCACCCTGTGAATTTTGCTTTTTTGTTAACACAAATGCTACAGATATTTTTAGTTTGTATAACTGAAACCCCCTTTCAAGCTGGCATAACAGATTTGGGCACAGTTTGATCAAAGCTACAGCTCTGTTTCTCAGTGGTTCTCTTGACCCTGCCCTCCCTCCATGGTAGCTTCTTGCTCAGAATAGCATTCTCCTCGGTTACAAGATGGCTGCCAGTAGCAGATGTAACTACAGGCTCCCTGTTCACTCTGATGCGGAAAGCATCACTTCCGGAAACAAACAAACAAAAACTCCTCAGTTTCCTGCTGAGTAGAACACCTGTGAAGACATCCCTATGGCCAGGGAAGTGTCATGTACTGGGTGGATCAGATCTATATGAATCAATTCAGTCAATGCCTTGTAATTACCCAGGATCCTCCACAGACACTAGAGAAAAGTAAATCCAACCAAAGTGGAACGCTGTTACCCAGTAGGATAGAAATGGCGGGATGCCAGTGAGATGGCGGGGGGGGGGGGGGGGGGGGATGGGGGGGTAACCATGCGCTACAGGAGATAAGGAAGGACCGAATAGAAGACAAGGCCATTGAACCATGGCCTTTAGAGAAGAAGAGCCCCTGGGATCGCATAGGAGGCAGGGTGGAGAGTGAACGGTAAGGGGGGTGGACAAGGAGTATGTGGGGGCACTGCAAATGGATGAGTTAATGTGAGCATCCTGTGGCCGAAGCCACGTGATTATATCACAGAAACCCGAAGAAGCTGGTTTGTCGGAATGCAGCGGTCGGGAAAGTGAGGCAGAGATGAGACCACCAAGCCAAAGAATCTGGACACAGTATGAGTAGAATGTGGCAGAAAACAGATGGCACACTCAACTGAGGAGACCTTAATAAAGGGAGTATTTACAAAGATGTGGGCAGGATTAAGGGAAGCGGGTGAGATGGTGCTGTGTCCTGGGGCTCGCGACAGCGGGGAGCCATTTCCACCCTTGGTCTGAAGAGATAAAGAGGCCAACACCAATACCCAGAGATCTAAGAGTCTGCTTGATAGGAGCTAAAGTCTTTGGTAGAAGGATATTGTCAACTCTAAGCAAACTCAGCTGGGAGGGTTCTGAGGAAATAATAATATCCCAGTCTCTCTCTCTTCTTCCTCAGTGCTGGTGATTTCCACTGGTTAAAATAACCTGGAAGTCAGTGGGCAAGGGAGCCCCCGGATGCAGTCCATAGAAGTCAGCATCATGGGACCCAGAGCAGAGTGGAAAGGAAGGGAGAGTAGATCCGGAGGGACAAAGAGAAACACCCAGCACAGAAGGAGGGACTTGGGGGAAAAAAGAGTATCAGAAAAATCCTCTGGGTCCTGGGATGTCATTGGAAGTCTCAAAGTTGGAGCTCCTCTGGCCTCTAGAGGGAGCCCAAGGATTTCTTTTCTTCCACCCCCTCTGCTGAGAAGGAATAGATGCAGAGGCTGAGGGCAAAACAGACCCCAAGACAAGAGCCCTCCACTAGGAATGGAACTAGCAGGTGTCACGAGATTGCTCCTGGGATGAGAAATTTCCCCGTTGCACTTAGATTTCTACACTTGATTGATTTCTTTTTAAGTAGCCTCCATGCCCAGTGTGTAACCCAATTCGAGCCTTGAACTCATGACCCTGAGATCAAGACCTGAGCTGAGATCAAGAATCTGCTGTTTAACCGACTGAGCCACCCAGGCACCCCTGGATTGATTTCTAATAATAACAGTCAAAATAACCAAAGCTAACACTAAATATTCACTGTGTGCCAAGTTCTTGGCTGTCATTAGTACACAATCTCATTGGGATAAATTCCATTGTCACGGCCATTTTATAGATTAGGAGACTGAAAGAGTCTGGATTTGAACCCACATGACATTGGATGGGTCTCTGCTCTTCTGTCTTCTGTCCTTCTGGTTTAGCCAGCTGGGTCAAAGGTTGCCCTTACTTAGAAGACCCAGGGCAGGGTCCACGAACAAGGAGACCTGAAAAGAGAGGAAACTTACCATGTTAGGATTTGTCTGTATTTAACAACTTTAAGCACATATTTAACGATGAGCACTGGCTAGCTGCCAAGCATTGAGCCAGGTGCCAGGATCCCCAGTGGCCAAGACGAGAGGCACTACAGTGCAGTGCCTAAGAAACTTCCGAGCCAGACTGAGCAGACTTGAGTCCCGTGCCTACTCCACACTACCTGGAGCACCCAGGGCAAGTCGCTTAGGTCCCTTCACTTTGTTCCCTGCTCCCTAGAGTATAAGTCATGAATAAACACAAAGCACTTGGAGCAAATCCAGGCATGTTGTTAATGTTATAAAGGTATGATGTGCTGTTCTTACAGCCCACACTGTCAGTCTTCGAAGCTGTTACATTAGATGGAGAGACACCAAGAGACACAAGGTCAGGTTCTTGGTCAAGTACGAAGGAGCCAGAAAGTCCACACTGTTGGCAGGATCCAAGGTTATAAGGGCAAAAGGAGTTCCAGAGGCTCTCCTTGGTCCGGCTCAGCCGTTAGGTTCAGAGTCAAAGCTCTAAATCAGAGCTGACAGGTTCTTTGGCATTCCGACTCTGATCAGTTCATACTGGCTGCCTGAACCGCTGTGTTAAGGGGGATTCTCAGACTGCCTGCACAATTAATGAGAAAATGTCATGAGAGATAAAAGTATCTGCCATTGATAGAAGATTGAGAGGAGTCAGCACATGGTTCTAGAACACTGGAATGTCTCTCCAACAGGAGCGTCTGAGCAGGACTCAGAGGTCCTAAGTATAGTCACAGACTAAGGTAACCAGTGTCAGTTTGTTCAGGATGGTCCCGATTGTAGCATCAAGGCCCCACATCCCAGGAAACCCCTCAATCTTGGGCACCCCCCAATTTGTTTCACAAGCTTTTCTACCTTATGACACCTTTTTAAAAATAAACAAATTAAGTAGACTATGAACTCTGACCAGTAGAGATTATTGTTTGCTTTTTAATCTCAGCCAATTTCAGCCTGTGAAAATGCCTTGTATTCCGTCCCCTTGCCGTATGCCAGCCCGAAACCCTCCAGTTTCCCCCCACCTCACAAGAGCAGATGGCATAGCCCTCTCCTTTCTCAGCACTGTTCCCTGCTATATCCATCGAAGTCTCCCCAGGGAACAGATGGCACCCCAAAAGGTTTTAACAGAAAAGCATTTCATGCAGGGATTATTTACAGAGGCATGATCAAGGTTAATGGAAGCAACAAGCTCTAGGGAGAAACCCAGGGATTAGCCCTCAGCCCTGGAGACCTGCAGGGACAGGTGAGCAAATGCTGTTCCCAGGCTGCTCAGACGCGGAGCTGAGCCAGACAGGCCTGTGGCTGGGATTCGCCTGGGATTTGGGGCCTGTGCTCAACTGTGGGGAGGCCAGGAAGAGAGAAGAGGGAAGAGGAAAAAATCCCTGACCTTGCTCTCTTCCTGCCCGCCGGCCTCTTGCCAGGGCCTCCCTGCCAGAGGACAAGGCAAAGCAAGTGAAATGGCATGTTTAGGAGGCGTCAGCCTACCAGGCCACAGCGTGTGGCGAGGAAAGGCAGAGAAGAGAGCTGAGAATAACCAGCCCCGGCCACCCTGTTGTCACCCAGCTTCCATTCCACTCCTTTGCTTAGCTGAAGAAACTCAGCTCCCCAGCACAGGAAAAACAACATGTCATCCACCACAGCGTCACTGAGGGGTGTCAGAGTTCAGTCATTCTCCTTCCTGGAACCTCAGCTGTACACGGCAGCCACTCCCAGGATGTAAATCAGCAAGGACAGGGAGAAAGAGAAACGCTGCGTAAAATAGGTCTAAGTCGACCATTCTGACTTCCTTCTTCCACCACTCATCCCGTGACTCCCTCACGTTCAGCCAGCACCCCAGCAGGGAAGATGTTCTTACCTCTTGGGCTGAGCCCAACCTTCGCTCCCACGGGACGCAGGTGCTTTGTGGCTCTTTATCGAGTTGCTGTTGTTTTCCATTGCCCATTGCTATTGGACACGAGAGTACGATCAATCCCATGGGCTGTAGACAATGTTGTCCCCATTCTGCAGCATCAATCCAGTTTCTCCTCGATTAGCAGAATCAATCAGGCTGCCCCATAGGCATACCCAATGCACTGTCCTTGGTTAGTGGCAAGAACAGCCCGAAATGTCCAGGGGGCATTCTCAGTGTTGTCTGGTGGAAATAATCCTCTGTTTGGCAGGAGGACCTCAGACTCACTAGATACAACGTTTCAGGGACAGGAAGAAAATATCCTTGAAGCATGTTATTAAGTATAACTGAGAGAAGCCGCTTCCACCTTCACTCCTGGGTTTCCAGAACAATGTATTCAACACCCTATAGTAACCACTGACCTGATCATTTAAAGAACAATGTCCCAACCTCACCAGATGTTGTCTCCCAGCTGGCACTGTAACTGAGACTTCAGGAGGTCATTCCATCAAGCCAGCTTCTTTCAAGTGATGAAGAACAAGGAATTCCATCACTTGAGCCCAAAGCCATAGTTGTTTCACTGCAAAGGAGTTCCTCAGTCAGAGGCAACAACGTGTGTGATAGTGTTAGAAAGCAAGAACGTCCTGTCCCCTTTAAGGTCCTTCCAGCTGGACTGGGAATCAAATCGGCATGAGACAGATTAACAGGAGAAAAGTAACTTCAATTTCATATGTACAGGGAATCCACGCAGACACTGAAATTCAAAGACAGTCAGGCAAAATGAGATATATATGTCATTGTGCACGAAGGAGAAAGAGGCAGGGATCTGGGACTTCAGAGAGAAGAAATGCAATTCACAGGGAGATGAAAAAGAGTAAATATTTAGTAAACCATTGTTTGCTGGGCCACTCTTGCTAGATTTCTCCCTTTCCACCATAACTAGCTCATAGTATAATGTAGTTATTCATTGCGATATCTCTCTTCTTGGAGCAGGTCCTCTATCGAAATACTTTTTAGGCCATTGTGGGGGACATAAAGAGCTTTTCCTGAAACTGCTGGGTTTTAATGGCTTTTTAACTCAAAATAGTCTTCATGTCAAAATAGTCCATCTTGGGGCAGCCTGCCCGTGGTCGCTACAATACCTGGATATGATGAGACAGTTTATCAACCATATCTGGTGGTGTTGGCAGAAGCATCATGGGCAGTAAAGGGAAATCACTCTCCAGAACATGCAGCTATTCCCATGAAGGCAAAGTGTTGCCCCTTCTCTAATGGAGCCGTCCAAAACAATTAACCTGGAGGGCTGTGTCCCTGGGAAATGGTACCAAGTAAGGGCTCAGTGTGGGCTGCTGTCTTAGAAAACTGGGCACTCAGCACCAGTAGAAGTCAGAGTAACTGTGATAAGAGGAAGTCTACATTTTTATTCACATTTATTGCTTCGATCTCTGTTTCCATGGCCATTTTGTACATGGGCCATTTGTGCAAGCGTAGAGATGGCCAGAAAGGATGCTCACTGATAAGCAATATGGGTCATGTTGACTACCTCATTCTATCCTTCTACACAGTGGATGTACCCTGGGGAAATATTTCCATGGAGCTCAAATAGCTTCAAAGACTGTTGGCCTTCTCAGAAGTCCGTGATATAATTTGTCTTTAGGTGATCTTGGCAAACATCTTCCAATCATGTTTAAAAACTTCCAAGTCCCTGGTAAGTTGACCAACACGTTAGCTTATGGCCCATGAATCTGTATATTTCAGATAAATATAAACTCAGTTATCTCTTCTTTCACGTCAAGTGGCCAACCGGATGTAGCACCTGAAAGTCTGTCCACTGGGAGATTTTCCTCTGACTTGCACAGCCCACCCCATACAGATACATCTTTCAACCAGACAGTGTCCCTGGTCTTCTCATTCATTGGTCATGGGGAATTCCCTGGGAGGCCAGAGGGCTGGTTTGAGGGAAAGGCGGGAAGCAGTAGGAAGTCTGAGTCATCCACTTCTGCAGGGAAGAGAAGTGCTGAGAATAGAGCTGGCTTATGAGGGAGAAAGAATAACAGCTCACCCACGCACGTTAAAGTTCTTCACCCTGAAGTTTAAATGGAGTGATTCTTCAGCAAGCTCCTCACTTTCTGTGAGAAAATCCTTACTGTTATAACAGCATCAATATTACAAGCCAGTAAGGCAATAAAGAAATATCTTAGTGCTTGACATATATTTCTGGCAAATGTCATATTTCACAGTCCTTCTTTTTTTTTTTTTTTAAAGATTTTATTTATTTATTTGACAGAGATGGAGACAGCCAGTGAGAGAGGGAACTCAAGCAGGGGGAGTGGGAGAGGAAGAAGCAGGCTCATAGTGGAGGAGCCTGATGTGGGGCTCGATCCCATAACCCCGGGATCACGCCCTGAGCAGAAGGCAGACGCTTAACCGCTGTGCCACCCAGGCGCCCCTCACAGTCCTTCTTAAATGTGCATGAGGTAAAGGAAGATGCATCTAACATCTATGTTTAATTGATTTTTCCCAGAAAGTCTATTTTGAAATGTGAGCCTCTGATAATTCCTTATGGGTGTGCTTTTTTTTTTTTTTTTTTAAGATTTATTTATTTATTTGAGAGAGGGACAGAGAGAATGCGGGAAAGAGGAGCAGAGGGAGAGGGAGAGACAGTCTCAAGCAGACTCCACACTGAGCGTGGAGCCCGATGTGGGGCCCCATCCCAGGATACTGGGATTATGACCTGAGCTGAAACCAAGAGTCAGCTGCTGACCTGACTGTGACCCAGGCTTTGCCACCCCATGAGTGTGCTTTTTAAAACAAGTTCCAGGGGCACCTGGGTGGCTCAATCAGTGAAGCCTCTGCCTTTGGCTCAGGTCATGATCTCAGGGTCCTGGGGTCGGGTCCCACATTGGGCTCCCTGCTCAGTGGGGAGTCTGCTTCTCTCTCTCCCTCTGCCTGCTGCTCTGCCTACTTGTGCTATCTCTGTGTCAAATAAATAAGTAAAATATTTTTAAAAATAAAACAAGTTCCATTTTTATCTTTTCTTTGTCAGTGAGGGGAGAAATCAGATTAATTCTAGTTTTAGCCTCGGGGCACCTGGGTGTCTCCATTGGTTAAGCATCTGACTCTTGATTTTCGCTCAGGTCATGATCTCAGAGTCCTGAGATCGGGCTCCTCACTGGGTATGGAGCCTGCTTAAGATTCTCTCTCCCCCTCTTTACCCTCCCTAGTCTCCCCACCCCCCATCCCCGCTCATGCTCATATGCTCTCTCTCTCTAAAAAAAAAAAAAAAAAAAAAAGATTAGTTTTATCCAAGCATTATTGAAATCATTGAAATCCCAATATGGAGTCTTTAAAATGTGTTCAAACTAACCTACAAAGTTAGAATTCAGGAAGGGAAGGAAGGGAAGCATGAGGGAGCATCTAAGGGCTGCTATTGTTGTGTCTTCCTCTGGGTATCGGTCCCATGGGAGACTTCATTTTGTGAAATTACAATAAGCTGTGCCTTTATGATAGATGTATTTTTCTATCTGTATCTTATATTTCAATAAGAAGAAAAAAGTGAAATGTGTTTTATATAATAATGACCTTCTTGCAAGTTTCCGTGAACTAGAAACTGTATTAGAAAATTTCATGAACTACTGCACAATTCAGGCTAAATAGTCAGCCCTTCCAAAGCCGTTATTAAAGGCCTGCAATGCAAGGAATTGCATTAGATACAGATTGTAGTCTTGTAGTCACAAAGCCAAGATTTATTGAGCATCTATGACATGCCAGTCACTAGCCTAGATGCCTGAGATGCTATGAGTGACCAAAACAGGCAGAAGTCCTCTCCTGGTGGAACTGAGGCCTGCTAAGAGGAGACTGCCAGCAATAAGTAAGTTGCAGAAGCCTTGAAACTGAGTCGAAGTCACCCTTTTGTAAGAGAGTTTCCTAGTATAAGGGGAACCCCCTTTGTAAGGGTGTCTCCTTCTCTGCACCAGGAAGACAAGGATGACCAAATCCCCAGAAACTCTTATCAGTGGAGAAGGTGTGGACTTAAATCTGCATAACAACCGTGTGCTTGTTTACTTGGCTTTGCCTGAAAACCTAGTTCATCTGCCCAACAACATCTTCCGTCCTTAGCTAGAGATGTATTTAAGGTGGTGGCTGGGGCCATTTTAAGGAGTTACTTAGTTTTCCTGGATATCTATCAAATACACAGTATATCTACACGTTGTTAAACTTCGGTTTGTTTTTCTCCTGTTAATCTGTCTCTTATGACTGGGGGTTTCAGACAAGAACCTACAAGGGTAGAAGGAAAATTATTTTCCCTCATCTGTGACAGCAAAGAAGCCATTGTGATTAGGAGAGCAAAGGGGAAAGGGGAAAGGAGGTCAGGGAATTAATGAAGGGAAAGATAATTGGTTAATTGTAAGATTTTGATTTTTACTTTCAATGAAATGCGGCACTGTTGCAGGAATTTGAGCAGGGGTGGGATAAGCTAACTTATATTTTCAAAGACTCTGGCTGTCATTTTGAGACTAGACTGCTGAGGATGAAGCGTAGTAGCAGGGAGATCAGCCAGGAGGCTACTGCAACGATCCAGGTGAAAAATGACAGTGGCCTGGACCAGGCTGGTGGCAGTGGATGTGAAAATAATTGTCAGAATATGGGTATATTTTGAAGATTGAGCCAACAGAACTTGTGGAAGGATTGGTTATGAGAGTCTAGAAAAGACAGGAGTCAAGCACAATTTTGAGGCTTGGGGCCCCAACAAGGGTTAAGCTGTCATCAGCTCAGATGAAGAAGACTGTGGGTAGAGCAGGATGGGGAGGAAGATTAGCAGTCCAGGGTCAGGCACATTAGATTTGAGGTGTCTATTAAACATCCTAATGGAGAGTCAAGTAGGCATTTAAGCATATATGAATTTAGAGTCCAAGATGAATGTGAAGATGCAAATATAAATTTCAGATTAATAGGCATAGAGATTGTATTTATAAGGCTGGATGAAGTAACCAAAAAGAAAGCATAAGATAAAGAAGAGAACCAATGATTAAAGCCCGGAGCCCTCTAAGAGAAAGACCCAGTAGTAGAGAAAAAAGGAACAGCGCATTCTGTCCTAGGATATTCCAAGCCTGGAACAGGACTAGTTGACTTAACACCACTTCACCACTGTAATAGTTACCTCCCAGGAAAATAAGTCCAAGGACATTTTTCCAGTTTCTATGTCAAGACATGATCATGAAGAATTGCACAGTGCCTGGCACATAGTACGGGCTTCCTAATTATTGCAAATTGTTGAATGAATTATTTCAGGGCTCCAGAGATTGGCCAAATCCCTTGAGACTTGACTCTTTATTAGAAAAACCTGGTATTATAAATACATTTAGACTTCCTTCCCTTATATACCCTCTAGGCAAATTGGGTGCTAGATGGGTAAAGGTGGTTCCTACTGGGGACTTAGCTAGAAACCTATAGGCTATTCCACGCAAAGCGTCTGCTGTTCATCCCTGATCAAGTCTACCTGGATCCATTTTTTTTTTTTTTTTTTTTTGTCCTTAAACATCTATCCTGCTGCAACCAAGCCTCTTTCTGCCCCAGAGCCTCTGTCTCACTGGGTCTCTCAGTCTGGCCCATCACAACATTGAACAGCATACTTCACTGAAGCCTCTGCTTAGAGTCACCTCTTCAGAGAAGTCTGCTGTCACCTTTCCACCTCAAACTCACTAGTCTCTTCCACTTCTCACTCTCTTTATACCACTCATTATTCATTGCCATTATATAATACAATGATTTTGACTTTTTTGGTTGGTGCTATGGATTGAATTGTGCCCCACCCCCACTAAAATTTGTATGTTGAAGCCCTGACCCCCAGGGAGCTATATTTAAAGTAAGAAAGGTTAAACAAGGTCATGGGGGTGAAGCCCTGATCCAATAAGATTAGTGTCCTTATAAGAAGAGACACCAGAAAGTCAGCTCATTCTCTGCCATATATGGACACAGTGAGAAAGTGGCCATGTGTAAGCCAGAAGGAGAGCCCTTGCTAGAAACCGAATCAGCTGGCACCTCAATCTTAGACTTCCCAGCCTCCAAAACAGTGAGAAATAAACATCTATTGTTTCACCACCTTGTCTATGGTATTTTGTTACGGCAGTCCAAGGTGACTAAGACAGTTGTTACCTTCTACCTCTCCCACTAAAACAGTCTCTTTAAAGCAGGTAAAGTCTTTTGTTCTTTCTTTTTCCCCAGTGTATAGATCTAGAACAAAGCCGTGCCCATAGCAGGCAACCCATTAAATGTTGATGAATGAATCCACTCTCTCAGATCTGGTCAAGATACCACTTAATTAAATAATTATATGGATTACCCACCATGTGGAAAGATCTATGCTCAGCATTAGTGAAAGTGAAGAACATGTGATCTCCAGCCCTAGAAAAGTCTGCAATCTGGTTGCTCTGGGTGAGGTTGTTCTCTTGGGGTGACAGCAACTCACTTTCTTAACTCCAAATTTTGTTTCCCGCCAGGCTCCTGAGAAGAGGGGCAGCTCTTTGGGGAATAACAACCCTCATGGTAGCCGAGATTCCAGGGTGTTTTCCGTGACAGTCATCTCCGGACAAACAGAGCAGGTTTTCAAAGTAAATTTAGCTTCTCATTTGAGATGAATCGTCTGTATTTTGTCTTATAAATCATGCCCAGCAATCCTCTTCTCAACCTCAGTCCTTGAAGAGTGGAAGAAATGGTGTTTCTGACCAAACGAGTTACAAGACGGGAATCTATTATAAAGCCACTCGCAGGGAAGGGTTTGGAGGAAAACCTATGATTCCCTTGTCAGAAGACTCTCAGGATCTTATATCCTTGGTTCAACTCTGCGTTTGAAAAGTTCCCAAAGTACACACACACACACACACACACACACACACACACATTACTGTGTTCAGGCTGAAACCAGCTCACACAGTGGCACATTGTGTAGAGGTTGATCTTTATTGTGCCCTAAGTCCATGGATGTGGCTATAGAGCCCAAACTAGCTATTTGTGTGGGAAAAGGTAATGATATTATGGATCCAAGAACGCATAAAAGAACAAGAAGAAGAAGAAGAAGAAGAAGAAGAAGAAGAAGAAGAGGAAAAGCAGTAAGAAAATCTTTCAGAGTCTCACAGCTCAGTCCCCTGTGAGGAGGTAAAGGGTTTTATTTCTGTCTCAAGCGTAGGCTTAGGCAAACCCAAGTCTTGCTCTTTGTGGTGGGCTTCTAAGCAGGGTAAATGGAAAAAGGGAAATTCCTGGCAAGCCCTGGCTTGGAGATGGTACAAAAAAACCTCAGTAAGTATAGTGTATTTTCTTCTTTCCTGAATCCATACTAACTTGCCCAGCAAAACTTTCTTTAGTCCTTTACTGATTCCAAAACTTATTTTAATTCTTGCCTTTCACTTCTTATTTCCTTCCCCACAGATGGTACTGGGTAAAATATATGCCTGTAAAAAAGTAAAGCTTAAAAGACTTTCTTTTCTTTTTTTGGCTTTGAAATGTTTCACATGACTACGAGATAGTCCCACCTCATCCACCCCCACTTACATTTTTCCTCTTCCTAGCATTAATAGGTCTAAACATTTAGTTAGGCAGGAAATTCAGAATAAGGAGCTCTGCCTTATTCTCTTGCCTCTCGAAGGAGTTTTTAGAAATATCGAAGAGTTTCAATCCTAGGTACGGTGGAGTAAACACATTCATTCCGCCCTGTCCCTCCTGCTAACTGCAGCTATAAAGCCTGGACAGAACACATGGGTCATCTGAGGACTCTGAAAGTAAATAGTAGTAGGCAGATTGGAAGAGACAAAATGGTGAGTTTTTCACTTTTCCCCCTCTGATATCCCTTGAAATGAACTCAGGGCTGCGAAAGCCCAGAGTGGGCACCAAGGCACAATCAGAGAGAGCTTCTGGAGAAGTCCTCTAATTCTGGCTCAAAGAGTCAGAAAGGGATTTCCTAGTATTCAGAGATACTAGAGGAAACCATTGTTATATATATTTTTTCTTTTCTACCTTTTTGCTCATTTACTTGTGCCTCCAAGAAATCCTGCAGTAGTGACAGTAACAGGACCATGCAGGAACCAAAACTCTGAGAAAGGAGCACATTCCTCTCCAGTTAGAGGAGCTGTGATCCCAAGGGGATGAGGCAAACTACTGTGGCTTTGTCTGTCTCTGTGTTCTCTCATCAGTTGGCCTTAGATGTGGGTCATTTGCAGGAAGTGAACAACAGAGTAGAGTTACCAGAATCCCAGCTTTCTGGCCAAAGACCAAAGAAGAGAGCCCCAGGAATCCAGAAGGTACCAAGGAGATCACAAAGAGAAAAGAGTTCAGGACTGCAACTCCTTAAAGTTGTTTATGAACTTCTGAGCTTACTCCTGATTTGCGTGTGGATCTGACTCTAAACTACAGGAACATTGAGAACCAAGCAACAGGATTGACTGCCCAGATCCTGGACTGGAAACCAGGTGGCACATACATGGGACAGTTCTGAAGAGTACTGAAAGGTTTTATAAACTGGACTGACATTGGAATCATAAAACACACATGGCTGGTTGGAATTTGCCACTTAAACCCAACTGTATCATTTGCCGGCTAAAATAAAAATATCAATATTCTTTGTAAGATTTATCCAGAATCTCATAACGTAGTAATCAAAATATCTAGAATACAATTCAAAAGTATGCAGCATATAAAGAACCAAGAAGATCGTGACTCATTCAGGAAGAGACAGTTAAGAGATGCCAACTCCAAGATGACATAGATGTTGGAATTATAGAAAACTCACTAGTGGAGCTCTTGCGAAAATGCTCTACCAAGTAAGGATGTAAACTCTTATATAAATGGAATGATAGAACGTCTCAGCCAAGAAATAGAATATATAAAGAAGAACCATTTGAAAATGTCAGCACCGAAAAATATAACAACTCAAAAATAAAAATTTACTGGATAGGCCCAACAGCAAAAGAAATTAACAAAGAGAAAAGTGAACGTGAAGATAGATCAATAGAAAGTATCCAGTTTGAACAACAACAACAAAAAGATTGAAAAAAAAAAAGAAGAAGACTTTTTTTCATTGAAAAAAAATGAAGAGATTCAGGGGTCTGTAGAACAAAACTCAAAAGCCTCACATTTGTATCGTCAGAGTCTCAGAAGGAAAGCATGCTGTGCAGAAAAATATTAGAAGAAATAATAGCTGAAAACTTCCTCAATTTAGCAAGAGATGAAAGTTTACAGATGCAAGAGCCTCAGCACACCTGCAAAGAGATAACCTCCAAGAAATCCACCGCCAGACCCAGTAGAATCAAAAAGCTAAAGCTTTTGAAAAATCATAAAAGCTAAAGACGACGAAAAAATATTGAAGGAGATCAACGGAAAATTGATATACATTACTTCTAGGGCAATCATGATTTGAACGACTACAGATTTCTCACCAGAAATCACGGCGGGGGGCGGGGAATGGAACATTTTTAAAGTGCTGAGGGAAAAGAACTGTCAACCCAGAATTCCATAACTGGTGAAAATATTCTTCAGTAATTAAGGGGGGGGGAGACATTTTCAGATGAAGAAAAAAATATGAGAATTCCCTGAGTGCAGGCTGGTTCTAAAATGACTGCAAGAGGAAGTTCTTCAGACAGAGTGGAACGATACTTGAAGAAAACTTATAACATCAATCATGAAAAAAGACCAACACAGATGGTAAATATCTTGAAAAATATATACTATTCTTTTACTGCATATTTCAAAATATGCTTGATGGTAGAGAGCAAAAATGATAATGCTGTCCGATGGAGTTTTAGTGTACATAAATGTAATATATAAGACAGCTGCAACATGAAGCAGGAAAAAAAAGGGATCTATACAGTGGAAAATGTTTTATATTCCACATCAAGTAGTAAAATATCGATTCTAAGTACATTTTGAAAAGTTAAGTATGTGTATTGAAATTTATGAGGCTCAGCAAAAGCAGTGCTTACAGGGAAACTTGTAGTAGTAAATATTTATATTAGAAAAACAGAAAGGTTTCAAATCAATCATCTAAATGGCTAATTCATGAAACTAGAGAGAAGAAAAGCAAAATAAACCCAAACCAATCAGAAGGATGAACATAAAAATAATAAAATTGAAAACAGAGAAACAATAGAAAAGCCAATAAAAACAAAACTTTTTTTACAAAGACTATATATATGTATATATATGTATTTAGGTTTATATATATTTTTTAATTTTTATATATTTTATACACACATACAAACACACACACACACACACAAACACACACACACACACACACACCCTCTAGCAAGACTGAAAAATGACACAATTTACCATGATGAAGTATGAAAAGGTGTAACGCCAGACTCAGCACACATTAGAAGGATAATAAGGGAATCATATGAGCAACTCTACATGTATAAATTCAGCAGCTTGTAAAAATGGACTAATTCATAGAACAACAATGAGAAAAACACAAAACAAAACCCAATACTCAGCCAAGAAGAACTAGGTAACTTGAATATTCCTATAACTATTTAAGAACATAATGCCTAGCTAAAAACCATCCAAAAAGGAAATTTTCAGGTGCAGATAGTTTCACTGGTGAAGCTGCCAAACATTTAAGGAAGAGCTAGCACACAACAATCACACAAAAATCTCCTCTGGAAAACAGAGGAGGAAATAATACTGCCTAATCGATTTTATGAGGTCAGCATTACTCTGATTGAAAAAGAGAGACAGTTCATGAAAAGAATACCAGAGACCAATATTCCTCATGAAAACAGATACAAAAATCCTCAACAAAATCAAATTCAACAATAAGTAAAAACAATAATATACCATGCCAAGTGGAATTTATCCTGCAGATGCAAGACTGGCTCAAGGTGAATATCAGTCAATACGATCCACCAGTCCACCACATTAACAGTCTAAAGAGTAAAACACACACACACACACACACAACACACACACGACACCAAAACTATGATCCATAGAGAAAGAAATCGATAAATTGGACTTTATCAAAATTAAAAGCTTTTTCTCTGCAAAGAACATTAAAAACATGAAGAGACAAACCACAAATTTGGAGAAAATATTTGCAAATCATGGTTCTAACAAAAAAATTTATCCAAAATATATAAAGAACCCTCAAATACCAACAATAAGAAAACAATCCAATTTAGAAATGGACAAAAGACTTGAATAGATATTTACCAAAGAGGATATATGCATGGCAAATAAGCCCATGAAAAGATGTGAACATAATTAGCCATTAAAGAAATACAAATTAAAACCACAATTACACATCTATTAGAGTGGCTAAAATAAAAATAAAATACCAAGTGGTGACAAGGACATAGAGCAACTGAAACTCTTCTTCTTTGCTGATGGGAATGCAAAATGATACGAGGAGCCTGGAAAAGAGTTTGGAAGTGTCTAATAAAAGTAAACATATTTACACCCACTATATCCAGCAATCCCACCCCTAAGTATTTACCATAGAGAAATAAATACGTTTCCAAAACAAAAACAAAAACAAACCCCTTTGTACATCATTGTTTGTATAGTGGCTCTAGTCATAATCATCCCAAATTGGAAACAACCCGAATGTCCTCCAACTGATAACCAGATAAACTGTAGCACGTTTAAATAACGTAAGACTACACAACAATCTAACTCAACCCGCTGCTGAATCAGGCAGCAACTGGGATGGATCTCAAAGGCATTAAGCTGAGCGAGAGGTGCTGGTCTCAAAAGTTACCTACTAAATAGTTCCATTTATGTGAAATTCTCTAAAGGACAAAATCATCCATGATGGACAACAGATAAATGATTAGTGATCTTTTAGGGATGAGGGGTTGGGGGAGACAGTGATGGCAAAGGGATAACACGAGGGAGGTTTTGTGTGGTGATACAACTGTTCCGTATCTTGATCCTGGTGGTGGTTGCATGAATTTATACATGAGTTAAAATTTATGGAGTTACACATATAGAAAAGGTAAATTTTATTGTGTGGTAATTAAAAATAAAACTAGAAAAAAATACAGATTAGACACCTATTAAAAAACAGGCAGAAAATCATCATTTTACTCAATTTCCCTTTTCCATTTCTCCTGAATAGAAAACAGTTTAGGCAACGTACTTTCAGATTTAATACTCTACGTGTTTGTTCATCCCCAACTTCCGTCAAAGTATCCATGCAACTTGAGTCACCAAGTACAATCTGGAGCAGATAGCTGGGGGAAAGGACAGGCTATCAGAAAGTTAATGACTTGGCCTAATGCCATCTTTTAAAGGAATAAGAAGGACATTCAAACTTAATGGAAGTATTCAGTCCATGAGACAAGGAGACATGCTTTAGCTTTAATCAGCCTTCCTGCAATACGTTCCAAGAGATTGCTGGGTCTGCAAATGACCAACTTCAAGTTCTTAAGCTCACAAGGAAGAAACTATTACCTTTCCATGTTCCTCAAAGCAAAACTCTGTATGCAACAGAGCTGTGCCACCGGACGAAAATAAGACTAGAAGTTCAGTGATTGGTTTTGATAGACAAATGCTCCCTGAGATCTTATCTGCCTTATGCGTAGTTGGTCCCATATCCAGCACATAATAGATGTTCACTTAGTGTTTATTGGATTCAGTTGAATATTAGATGGTGGTTTTAACTTGCTAGGATTATCTTAGGATCCTTAGTTACAGATTAGGTTAGTGGTCACAGTAAAAATAAGAGCAAGATACTTGGTAGAAAAAAGAGGGTTTGGGTGAAATGCTTTTCGCACCTTCCAGGTCAGAAAAGGGAGGCATCATGTAGAACCCCACTGATGTAAGTCTGGGGAATTGGCCTTGACTCCGGCCTGGGGTCTGCTCTCCAGCACACACAGAGCAGACAGCCCCGGGGCTAGCACAGGCTGGAGGAGACGGAGACTCGCCTGTGCCGTGGGGAGCAGTGGTAGCTTTTTTGAACACGTGGAGAGTGGCCTGAGAACTTGCTTTATCTTGGCTTGACTGGTGTTTAAGTCACTTCAGGCGGGGACACTTTTGTAAGAGCACATTGCGTTAGCTCAGAGAGCAGTCAGCTAGGCATGGAGGCAGCTCCAGCCTGGACCAGCCCTGTGCCGGCATCCCCGCTGTGCCTGGCTCTTTGCCCCCTCTCTCTACCCAACAGCGTCCTCTGCTCACGCATTTGCTCCTGTTCACGTTACTGTCAAACAGATCTCTTCGAATGGTCTAGTCCCCGTGGGTTACAGAATATATCTCTATATTACAGAATGTTATATAGAGATATATACTGCTACCGCAGTATATCGCAGCCTGGCCAGTGGATGGGCTAGCCTTGGGTCATGGATGCCTGTATCTGGGATCACAGGGTGCGGACGTGGCACCAAAAATCAGTGGCTGGGAGCGAAGCTGTTTCCTTCACCAAGTGTGTGTGGGCGGCAGGAGTTGACATTTCAAGGACAGTTTCCTCCACAGTTTGGGGCTGGGGCTGACGGTGCTTTGGTGCCATTCTTATTCCTTTGTATTACCCAGCAGGTAGAGGGGTGGGCAATGGAAGTGGTTCCCCTCAGGCTGGAAGGACACACTCACAAAGAAAGATGCTAGCGCATAGTTCCTGTTGACTCTCAGATCCCACAAAGAGAGAGACTGTTGCTCTCCTGGTGACTGAGGCGCCCGATGCTGTATGCATCCTCGGGGGGGAGACAGCGCATGTGTTGACTGAGAATACAAATGTAGGCTGTCCTGGGTTCCAATCCCGGGATGGCCACTTGCTCTGTGATTATGAATAAATAACCTTGCCCTCTGAACTTCAGTTTTCTTAGTTCTAAAATGAAGATAGTTATCTCTCAGCTTGTTTAAAACGAAATCCTGACCATCTTACTCTACTACCTACAAAGCTGCCCGGTTTTCCATTGCTTGGAATCACATCCCAAGTGCTTACTAGCTGCCAGGGCCCTGAACAGTGTCTGCAACCTTCCCATTTCCAGGCCATCTTGCCGTCTTGCCTCCTGGCTATTCCTCATACGCTGCGAGTGTGCCTCTGCCTCCGGCCCCTTGCAATCGCTGTACCTTCTATCTAAGAAAAGCCTCACCCTCAGAGCTTCAATGCACTCCACGACCAACTTCCAGTCTGTGCCGGAACAGGACGATCTCCGTCAAGTCTCCCCTGACGACTCAGTTTACAATTGTAACCTCTCATTCTTTCCCCTGCATTCTAGATGCCGCTTGCCCAGCTCTAGTTTTCCTTTCTAACACAGCGCATAATTAATTATTGATCTTGCTTGTTTTCTCTCTCCCTCAGTAGAATAGAAACCCTGGAGAATGCAACTTTTGTCTGTTTTCTTCATTGATCCGTCTCCGGCACCTTGAACAGAGTAGGCACAGGGTAGGCACTCAAGCAATCATTTTGAATGAATGAATGTGTGTATGTCAACTGCTTTCCAGCTTCATTTCCTTCCACTGCAAACTTAACCACTGATAATTACTCCAATCACCCCCTTCATTTATTCATTTGTTTGTCCGACAATTATTTATGCGTCCGTTCTGTACCAGACATTGGAGCTAGAACAAGGAGCACAACGAAGGAACTGCCTCCTTACTTGCCAGGAAGGCAGGCAGAAAACAAACAAGTAAAAATGTACTAAAATGGTAGGGCTGTAGGATACCGGAATATGCCATCCCAAAATATGACTTTAGGTGACCAGAATATGCCCCCAAATGTGCCTTTTTGGCATAAGGATTATCTTGCATTTTGAAAAACAGCAGATACAGAAGAAGCTTTAAAAACAGAATAGAAGCTATCTTCTTGTAAGAGAAATTTGCCTTTGTAAAATACATCGCCATTTGTAAGGTGTCTTCCTCTCTGATCCAGAAAGAGAAGGATGAAATCACAAGATTCTACTCTCATCCAGGCAGAGAGCACCAACAGAACGTGCATAACAAAACCTACCCTTGTTTACCATACTTCTCCTGGTCACTTTCCCATAACTTGCCTCCCCCGCCTCCACACCTTTCTTCCTTTGTGTTAGCTGAGGATGGTGTTTAAGCCGAAATTCCAAACCACCTCTTTGAGTTACTCTTCCCTGAGTTTCTCTCGTGTCTGTGTGAGAATACATGTTAATAAACTTCTGTTTGTTTTCCTCTCACTAATCTGTCTTTTGTTACCGGACCTAGAAGGGTAGAAGTAAGATTTTTTTTTCTCCCCTGGTGCCATCGTGTGCTAAAGGAAATATCAAGCAGGGTGGGGTGGAGAGTGCTACTCGGGGTCCGGCGGTCACGGAGGCATTCCTGGAGAAGCGACATTTGAGGAAGAGTCTGAGTGAAGTGAGAAGGTGAGCTATGTGGCTACGGGGAAAAGGCGTTCCTGGCAAGAGAACAGGAAAGGCAAAGGCCCAGCAGCGGCGGCATGAATGGCATGTTGCTGATGTCACCCAGCCCAACATCAGGCGCTACAACCTGCCGTCGCCACACCTATACCTGTTCAGTTGAATTCTGCTGGAGGAACTTCCGCCAACAGGCCGACTATAGATCTCTTGTCTCACCTCCCAAGTGGGTTCTCAGCACTGCCATGGCAGCTATTCCAAACATTCACACCTCACTGAACCAAAAATAATATGAACAACAATAGCAACAACTAACCTTTATTCACACATTCTATAGCCCAGGCCCACGTGCTAAGTTATTTTTCTTTTTTTCCCCCTACATTCACTTCACTTAATCTTTACCTCAAACACAGGAGTAAGGTACTGTTCTTTTATAGACAAGAAAACTGAAGCTGAGAGAGAGAGAAAGCAACTTGACCCAGCACCCTGCTGGTCACTGATGAGCTAAGAGTCAATCCACAGCCACGAGTGTACTGACTGAGCCCAAGTTCCAGCCCCACCCCAACTAGCAAACTATGTCATCTCATCCCCTATTTCATTTGCTCAGAAAACTGAGAGCAAGGATGTGCTCAAGCATGAAAGCCCTCAGATTATGGGCATAATGACTGGCCACATTTCATCAGCTCGAGGAGATGATGGATTGCAAGAAGCATCATTATTTCGCGCGACCCTAAGAAAAAAACATTGCAATTAAATTGTGAGACAATATGAAGACAATTCCTACAGAAGAGATGTTTCAAGGCAAAAATAAACCTTTTCCAAGGTTCAACACATCCACACCCATCAAAACCTCTTTCCTTCCCATGTCGAAAGATGAGCTGCTTCTCCCCAAGACTAAAACCCTCTTCCTACATTCTTTATTCTTTCTTCCTTGACTTTTTCCATTGATTTTTCCTTTCTCTCTGGTATTTTTAACTCTACCTCTACCCCATTAAAAACATCTTCAGGTCTCTCGTCCTGAAAATCGTCTTCTTGACTCATACTGTGTCATCCTCCAACTTTTATTCCATTTTTCTTATTCTCTTCATATTTCTTTTTCCTTCCTGTCTTGTATTTATGTTGATCATGAGAGAGACATCAGATATTTGGGTCTTAATTATAGAGCCTAATATTTATTTGCAACATCTTTGGTGCGGGAATATGTTGCTGTGGTTCTCTGCCCAGCAAACGTTCCAGTGGGATCCAAATTTCTCCCACATCAACCAATAGAAACGCTGTTGAGGGTATATGTTTCCAGAGGACTGACCCCCTCCCCCCAGTTTCTTCCTCTAGGAGGGGGCACATGATCCAGACCTGGCCAGAATATTATATCAAGGTTGGCATTGGCCTCAGCTTGCAAGGATAAGCAGATCACCTAAGCTAGGCCTAACAGAATTCTATCCTGAACTTTCTCCTCAGAGTTCTATGAAAGATGGACTCTTTCTGCAAGATCGCTCTTGCACTGCTTGTGGCCATGTTGTTTTCACGAGGAAGTAGCCTGTCTAAGAAATGGGCAGGGTCCCTGTCCTAAGATATGGGTCCCTGATGTCATTGCTTGATCTCCTAGATCCAAAAATGCCAAAAACCAGGCTATTCCTAGACTTTTCAGGTTCATAAGCTAATAAATTATACATACAAATAAATTTTTGTTCAAGCCATTTGACTTGTGTTTCCATCACTTGAAATCAAGAGTGCTAACGCGGTGGTCTGTGCTCTTTTATGCAATGGTCAGTCAAGTACAGCCACAAAAGGAAACACAGGAAAGGCGCAAGAAAATGAAATTTATTAGAGTAGAGTATAGCAAGGTCACCTCTTGCCACATAGGGTCACAGAGTGATCCAGGTTTGGGTCAGGTGGCGGAAGACAGGAGCAAAGGGAAAGCTGAGGCTCGAGCCCTTTTGGGCTTTTCATGAGAAAGGAAAGGCAGGGGAAAGTGAACAGTCTAGGATCGGCTACAATGTTTGAATAACTTCAGCAGGCTCTAAACTATTTGGGTGGTCTCTAGCTGCCTAACATCTGGCCCTAGGATGATTGAGGCAAAAGAATATTGTCTCCTACGGTGTAGGGCCAGATAGAGGAGGTGTGGCTCTGGCTTGGTTAGTCTGTGTATCAAAGGCATGCTCCCAGCTGGGTCCTTTGCTATCTCTAAGAACTGGCAGGCCTCAGAGGGGAGAGGCTGTCCCCAGAAAGGTGTTGTTTTTGTTTTTAACATGTCAAAACATCACAATAGACAGAAAATTAAAAATACATACAACAGCTAAAGCTTTACAGTTTTCAAAGAGCTTTGATATGCACCACTTTACTTGATCCTATGTTTTGGGGGACAGAGTATATGCTTGTCTGGCTCGTGAGTAAATTCCTGGGACTTAGGACATGCTGGGCATATAACAGGTATTCAAAACTATTTATTGAATGAAGTGAGCAGCATATGTGCTAACACTTAGCCCATTTTATAGAGCAGGATACTGCGAGGAGAGAGCCAGGTGGATTGTAGATCTGGGTTGGTGTGGACTAAGTTAAGAAGCTATGGAGGAAGCCTAAATGGGGAGGGGCAATGTAAACAGGATATATTTGAATTACAATAAGGGTGTCAAATCCACTTTAGTCTTTTTTTTTTTCTGGAGTCTTATAGCACTTCTTAGCCATGTCTCCCATCAACTTTTGCTCCCCTACAATCCACTATCCACTCAACAGCCGGAGTGATCTTGTTAAGGCATCAAATCAGAACAGATCACTTTTCTGCCTTAAGCCTTCCAGTGGTTTCCCTTTACTTTCAGGGACTCAAGTCCAAATCCTCAACATATCATGCCAGGTCCTTATGGTCTGACTGACCTCCCACCCCCGCCCCCCGCCCTGATCCCAGGGGTTCGTTTCCTCCTATCCTTCACTCTAGCCGTAATAGACTTCCTTCCATTGTAGAAAAATACAGCTCTCTCCCAACTCAAGGCCTTTGCCTACAACACTCTTCCTCCTCTAATCTTTGTCCAGTTACTTCCTCCTCAATATTAAGTTCTTAATTCCAATATCATTTCCTCCGGAGCCTTCCCTGCGTTCTCTTTCCCCACTCATTCTAGATCAAGCTCCTTGTTATCCACTCTTGTTCCTGTGTTTTTATTTCATGGTACCTCTTCAGTTTTCAGTGATTATTGACTGTAAACTTTCCAAAAGACCACAGCATAAGCTGCTGATCAAGTAAAACTTAGAAATATCTCAGAAATCAGGAGCTGATATTTACAGGGTTTTGAGGTCTAGACTCAACTCTGTTTTAAGGGCATCTGACTGAGATTAGGCAAAGTTCTTGATACAATAATTTAGGATTGGTGAATTTAGGGTAAGATAAGTCTTGAAGCAAATCTTGGTAAGTAAACAGGTGTTTGATGACTGAGCAGTTTGCCAGTTAAGTGATCTATTGTCCTAAGAAACTGTTGGAACAGCTAAAGTTCAGATACATAGGTTTTAAAAAGTTCCTAAAGCAAACAATAAGAGTCTTTACTAGTAAATAGCCTTGGCTCCCTGGACAAGCATTCCTGGAACAAATAATGAAGCCATGTTGACATAAGTGATCTTAGTTCTTAGTCCCCATTGAAGGTGCATGGATGCAAGCAATCTCAGATCTCACGATATACCTATATTATGTCACCCCTTCCCCAGTACCACTTGGGCCAATGCACTTTACATCTGATTAATGTCCATTTCTGCCAGTAGACTGTGTGCTCTCTGAGGGAAGATTCCATGCCTGTTTTGCTCACCATTTTATTCCCTGTGCTGATTACAGCACCTGGAACGCAAATGTATTCAACAAATATTTGCTGAATGAATGAGACCTTGGACAGGAGCCTGGGTGAGAGGATGGAGAAGAAATCATAGATTACAGTTGACTCTTGAACAACGTGGGGGTCAGGGGCATGACACTCCCGCACAGTTGAAAACCCACATATAAATTTTGACCATCCCAAATGTAACTACTCATAGAAGCTATTATTGATCAGAATCCTTACCAATATAAACATTCAAAGAACACATATTATTATAGATACATACCGTATCTATAATAAGCTAGAGACAGGATAATCATTAGAAAGAGAAAATGCATTTATGGTATTGTGCAGTATTTATTTTTTAAAAATCTGCATATGAGTAGACAGTGCAGTTCAAACCCACACTGTTCAAGGGTCAACTGCATTTTGTCTTCAGTCCTGTTAGAGTGGGAAAGATGAGTAGGAAAACTAAGTTTCAACAGGAAATACATATCTGGAATTCAGGAGAGATAAAAGCTAGGGCAAGATACGTACATTTTGTGAATTTAGTTTAGTCAGAATGACTTCAAAATCAAAGTAATGCAGAGCTGTTGCATGACTATTATTACTATAAAGCTGACTTTATTAGAGTAACATCCTCAAAAATCCATTTAGATTGAAAGTCTGCCTCAGTCTGGCAAGAGCAAGACTAAATAAAATGTCCTAGGTTGTAAACATGATGATAAATACATACGTAGCGCCTTCTGTGGGCCAGGCACCCTTCTAAGTCCTTTACCGCCATTAATTCATTAAACCTCGTAATAGCCCAGTGAGGTAAGTGTTATAATCATCTCTATTTACAGATAGGAGACATAAAGACCTGAGCAAAAGCTGCTTGCAACTACATGAAATAGGACTGGCTACCTTAGCATAACTTTCTATGATGGGAAGTTCTTGCCCAGGAGGATAAAGTTGCAAAATATTTGTTTCAAGAACATCTTGAGAATTCATTTATCTGAAGAATAGACTGTTCAACTGTGAAAACCAGATTGCTTATCAAAGTGTTGTTTACTTACCAAGAGTTCCTTCAAAATCCAAGCTTTGCTGAGTTCACCAATCTTAAGCTATTATATCAAAAGTTGGCCCAGTCACAATCAGGCCCCCCACACTGAAAATCCCACCTTAAACCAGATCGCCTAAACCTTATATCCATCCTTGAAGTCTCCCTTCTGAGACACACTAAAACTTTATCAAGATGGTACTCTCCCTTACTGCAATAAGCAATGAACTTGGCTTTGCTTGACCAACACGTGATCTTGGTGGGCTTTTCAGGGAGTTAGTAGTTAACAGAACCAAGGGATTAATGCTTCATGCCCGGTGCTTTACTAAGGTGTCCACTAATTTTGTATGGAGAAGGAAGTAAGGCCGGGATTTACTGTCCAAATGGACACCCATCTCACTTGGTGAAAGAAAGTTAACTTTTTAAGTTTTAAGTCAAACTAAGAGCAGAATTCTTTGTGTCTATTACATAGCTCAGCATAGCATTAAACTGAACTAAATATGAATGTAGACTAAAAGACAGAAGCATATACTTAAATGAGGATAGCCAAAGACATCCTCCAAACCGGCCGGGTGACAATGAAGGTTCGGGCGGAGGAAGGTCCCAGGCAGTGTTAGGTACAGAGATTAACTGGCTTTGGATTCAGAGATGGGTTTAAGTTCTGGCTTCACCATTTGCCAGTGAATTGATGAATGACATTAACTTCCCTGACCCTCAGAAGCTCACCTGTAAAATAGGAATAATATTCGTACCTACACCATCGAGTTAATGTGAGGACTGAACGGGACAATGCATGCCCAGAGTTTATCCCAGTGTAATTGGTGGTGCTTATTGTTATTAAACCCACTGCAGGATTTTAGGGCTTGGGGAGAGGGAAGATTAGGTCAGTGGTATACCTGAAAGAGAGTGGAGAATTCAAAGAGAAGAAACAAAATGTCTTACAAGCTGGGGATTCAGGATTGGGTTTTTCTGTCGTTGTCTGGTATTTTTCCAGGACGATTGGCTACCGAGGCCAGCAGGGCAGTGTCCCCACTAAACTGTCTCTCCGTTTATGAAAGCACTGTTTCCCTCTCCATAGGGCTGCCTAGGCAGAGTTTAGGACTGTAGCAGAAGCTTGACCCTAAAAGTTTAAGAATTTAGAACCCTGAGAGAGAGATGAAATCTGTCCGTGAGAAACATCTAAGTGTTTTCGCGGGGATATGTAGGAGGTGACTACTGTTGTTTTTTAGATGTTATCACGGGTGATGCGAAAGAACATGAGCTTACTGAGTCCAAGGTTATTCTTTTCCAGACTTGCTTATTCACCAACCAAGCCAGTCCTGCCCAGAGGTATAGAGGGAGGTGTTAAGTGATCCCAGGGCTTACTGCTTGCCATGACAATTTTATGTCTGCTCTCCACTGATACATGCTCTTGGGGAAGGAGGCCATATTTCTCATTATTTGTAGAACTACAGAGCTACTCTTTATTTTGTATTTACCTTGTATCCCTAGGGGCTGCTGCTTCTCATACCTCACCGTATTTTATTTATGCATTTATGCATGTATTTATTTACTTACTGAGGAAAAAGAACCAAGTTTTTTATTTCTTCGTCTCTCGCATCGGAAGTATTCCTCAATGACATCCTTGGCCTGAGACTCTTTGCCATCGTCTTTAACCACCACACAACTGGGTTTTCCCTCTCAGTCAGTTTTATGGAGGCCTGCCCATTGCCCTGGTTTCTTGTCATCAACTTCATTAGCTTGATCTGCTGTCAGCACAAAGGGCCTCCACCAACTTGCTCTACAGGGCCTCATCACAGCTGGGTGCAAGCACTCGAAGAGGGGCTGGGCGTTGTCTGATGCTAGGCCGTCATGGCTGAGGGCGGTCTTCCTCACCTCTTGTAAAGCAGTGTTGATGTCCATGACACCCCCAACAGCAGTGCCTTCCTTGGCCATGGCGGGGGGGGGGGGGGGGGGGATGGGTGGAGCCGAATCTTGACTGCTCCCAGCCTCTGCCGGTGCATGACCCGGGGCAGCAGGGAAAGAGTGCATCATCTCATTTAAGCCTTCTCACAAAACTTTCCAGGTATTATTACCCCCATCACTGAACTCCTACCTGATGTCCTTGTGGTTTCTTATTAAGTACTCCCAACTTGGTGAAAGAGACCTGGGGTCAAGACAGTTCAATAGCTTGTAACTGGACAGGAGAGACGTGTGTGGTGTTTGATTGAATGCGGGAGCAGAGAAGAGCAGAGAGAATCAACACCACTGAATTCAAAGCAGAAGTAACAGAAAGATGGCCCGTTGGACAAGAAAGGCTAAGGGCTTCTATTTTAATAGTGTGGCCTTAAATCCTAACTACACATTCAGGGAAGGGTCTGTAAGTATAAAGACGGAGGTCTCGAGGGTGACCTTGAGACTATGAGACTGGAAAGGGTGAACTACTGTCTGATTCTAATGTCCCACTTGGAAAGCTGGGCAGTTTTCCGACCCTAAATGAATGATTGGAATAAGGTTAAAAGGTGTAAAATAGAGTATTTTTATATTCATCTTCAATTTTATCCTGGGTGACTTGACTTTTAAGTTCATACCATCTTAAGATGTCATTAACACAGGTTTTAATAATTTAAATTCCATCTCTTATCTCTTTATAAGAAACAGAAGAGTGATTCATTTCTGTGTTACTTAATATCCATCCTTTCTCAGTAGTAGTTAAAATGTAAATAATAGTTCTTCAAGAGTAACCCAAGGATAACAGCTGAACTGTGCCAGCGTCCTGAGGTAAACATAAATCCTTTCACAAATGTTCTAACTTGCTGAACTGTGTATTTCCAAGTTTCAAACTTAAAGGATCCAGTAAGCAATCTTAAAAGAAGGGATGCCGCCCTAGAAAAAATAAGATTTGCCAAACTCTTCATACCTCTTTCAACAACTCACCTGACATTCCTGAACGTCTTCTATGGGCAAAGGTCTGTGCAAGTCTCCATAGGGATACAGAAATGAACAAACACGAACCTGCACAAAAATTATAACACAGATTAGGGAATGAGTCAGTGCCAAGCTATGCAGAGTTTAAAAAAATCAGAGAAGGTTAGAGAGTGTTAGTTGGAAGGCCTTAGAAAGTGGGCGGGATTCGAATCTAGTCTTGGATGGGTAAGTGGGGTGAGGTGGTGGGGGAGGGGCTCAAGGGGTAGGGGTTTGGAGTAAGTAGAATGGTCAATAGCCTATTTTGACGGAAGTGGAAATTACAGCCGTCTGGCCTCGATGATAGAGTGACGCTATAAACTCAGTGGTTTGCTTTCTACAGAGAGCCGTTGAAAATCAGGTAGAGTGATTTTCCTTGCTGCCACTGAATAATGTGAAAAGTATCAGTGCCAGACATATCCTCTGCCCCCAGACACACCCTGCACCTTTCTTCTCCTCCTCTCCGCCCTGGCAGGAAGGCCCGTAGAGACTATCTTTCCTTACCTATTGGTTTGCCCAGTGGGGTGACCTATAAGAGACCCAAGGAAAAGGGTGCACGAAGCGAGGGAATTTATTTGCCAGGCTCCCTTCTTGGAGGGTCCTCCCATGCGATTGCAGCCCACACCAGAATTTCACAAGGCCTTTCAGCCTGTGGGTTCTGATCTCCTTCTCCTCTTCTGGTGGGGTCTATGGGTGCAAATAGCCTGGCTTGGGTATGACTTTGACCCTATTTGACTCTCTTCCCTACACCCCGTCATGCCTTTGTAAAGAATCCTTTTATTATATTTTCCTCAAGTTATCCGAAAATGAGAATACTCTCTCTTCCCTGGTGAGACCTCCACCAGACCTGAGCTAGGGATGTACCCGTGATCTGCTCACCTCTGTCCCAGAAGGGGCACCAAGGGCCTCTCTTTATGCTATGGGGTTCCACACTGTAAGCCAAAGTTTATTAGAAAGATGTTTAGACACCTGAGCAAAGTTAGACCAGTCAGATAGTCTGGAGGAGTCTGCATTAAGAAATTGTTCGTATGGACCAGAAGAGGTGAACTCGGGAGTTGTGGTGCGCCATTTTTGCGCAGTAAGTAGACTGCGAAGCAGAGAAAGTTCGTCTGTGGAGACGTTCACTTATCGAAGTTGTGTGAGTTTAATGGTTTTTCAGTCCTTGGGTCCAGTGCCTCCTGAGAGCCAAGTAATTCTTGTCCTCAAGTCCTGTGAGGTAACTCGGTTTTCTTAAATAAGCAGCACATACACACGCACGCCGGCATGCACAAGCGCACAGTTTTGTCGGTTTAAGCATGTTCAAGCTATTTTCTGTTACTTACATCCAAAGACGCCCAGCTAATAGAAGACCCAGTACCCATAATCCCAGGTACCACCGAGAGTCGTGGTGTGTGTGTCCGACTCCGCAGGACTTAGCTTGTTTAATGTTCTCAACTACACTGAGAAGTTGTTTTCTTGTGACCCAGATTTTTCTTGGCTTTAAAATTCTTTCCAGTAACTCCCTCTAAGTGTCCCTCAATTTCTTTCTGGGTGTTCCCCCAAGGGGGTGTCTCAATAAAGAGTTTCTGATTGCCAACTTCCTACAGGGGAGGTTTCCCATATCACTAACAAGCCCTTCTGGGACACGGGCTGGGTGTCCTACAGTGGAACTCAATTCTGACACTACCTACCCCCAGAGATAGCAGCGGATCTCACAGGTAAAGGCAACCTGCAAGATCGCTCTCTACCTCAGAGCCCCATAGCAAGTCCGGGTAGTTCACCCGTACTTCTGACCGACCAGCTATAAATCAGAGGTTCCCACTGCTCCCTCCTTGGGTTTGATTAATTCGTTGGAGCAGCTCAAAGAACTCAGGAAGCCCATTTACTCACCATATTACCAATTTATTGCAAAGGATTTTAAGAGGGGCAGATGAACACGAAGAGAGGCACGAGGCAAAGTTTGGGCAGAGACCACAGAGCTTCCGTGTTCTCTCCAACTGCACCACGTCCTCAGTCTCGTGCTCGCCGACGCCGAAGCCCTCTGAACCCTGGCCTTTGGGGTTTTGTGGAGGCCTCATTACACAGGCGTGATTGATTAAATCGTTGGTCATTGGTGAGGAACTCAATCTCCAGCCCTTCTCCCCTCCCCTAGGTGCTTTTCAAAAGTCACCTTATTAACATAAACCCAGCAGTGGTGGAAAGGGGCTTCTTAGGAATAACAAGACACCCATTTCACCTTTACTGTCGGAAGCAGTTTCAGGAACTAAGGACAAAAGGCCGAATATTATGACAAAAGATGCTCCCACTGCTCTTATCACTCAGGAAGTTCCAAGGATCTTGGTGGTTGTGAGCCAGCAACCATGGACAAAGACCAAATATATATTTCTCGCATGAGAAATATATATTTGGTCATTCAGATGACCGAATTGTATTTCTTATGAATCACAACATTGCACTCATTTTTCCTCATTACTCAGTCTGTCGGCCCTGGTCATCGCACAGTCTATTCTGTTCTTTTTCTTCATCACAGATGTCACTGCACACTGTGAAATGACAACAGCTACTTCCAACATTCCATCTGCCGATGCTTCCAAACCTTCTAGTCCTCGGGGTGCTCAAACATCTCTAAGTTTGATGAAAAGACAGAGTCTCCTCTCCCTCCGTGTCAGCTTGGCTCTTCAGCAGCTCTCCATGTGGCCAAAGGCTCCGAAAGTCTCCTGAGGAGATTCAGGAGCTAACGACAGAGCTTCCCAACTGTGCCCCGTGGCACAGGTTATGTGGCACATTGATGCCCCTGGCATCAGCCTGGAACAGCCTGCTGGGGCCCGGATGACCAGAGCCCTAGCTCTGCCATGCAACATTGAGCAGTCTTATGTCATCATCCCCAGTGTGGCCTACAGCCAGTACCATTTTCTGTAAATACCACATCATGGGTCTTGCCATGGCCATGAACCCCTGACCCCATGCAATCACGGGAGATACAAATCCAGTCTGGACCAGGTCAACAATAGCCATTATGCTGTTACTCAGTGCTTGCCTTTTCTGTTTTCTGGTTTGTCTTCCCTGCTAGAAAATGAAACTTACATCCAAATGAAGAAGCCCTGGGGCGCCTGGGTGGCTCAGTCCTTAAGCCGCTGCCTTTGGCTCAGGGCGTGATCCCAGTGTCCTTGGCATTCTTTTTTTTTTTTTTTTTTTTTAATAAGTAAGCAGTTTCACATGGTGGCAATGAGCAGTCTTCTTATACTAGTTCTGGGGAAACACTGGGCCCAAAGGCCCAGAATGCTATCGGTTAGGAAGGCTTCAGAGCATCAAGCCATCCGCAGAGTTTAAATGAGGATTTCGGGGTCTCCTGCTCAGATTTTGCCTCAGTGGTACGTAGGGCAGGACACTTCAGTTTTAGCAAGCACCCCCAGTGTGTTTAGAGTGAGGCGTCCTCAGAACTTACTTGAGAAACATCATTTTTGAGAGTGACTACACAACTCTAAAGTTCTCCCCTTTCCCCACCACCACCATGTTCGGTGGCATCGGTGTCCCCATGAATTTGGGAGACTCATGGCATAGTCCAGGATCAGGGCTTTTCTTAGCCACTGGATATGTTCCAGGCTCCATTAAAACCTGAATAGGTCCCCAAGGGTGGAGTGTAAAATTGCCTTGAACCTGGAAGAGACGTGAATTGTCAGTACTAGCAGCTGGCATCTGGGTGTGCGAGCTGGGACCGTGAAAGGTAAGCAAAGCAGTTAGCCTCAGGCTAGGTACCTCGCGGCTCCCTGACGTGTGAGTCACTACGGATGGAGGAGTTCAGTCCAAGCCCACTTGTTATCAAAGCAGAATGTCTTCTGTTCATCTCTATCCCTCCTTCAGAGGCAACCTCAAATGGCCTTTTCTGACTCCTCCAAGAGCGTACCTCCTTCCAAAATCCCCTGCCTCTCCTACTTCCTTCCACAGCACCACGTTATATTTAAGTTGCTTACTTTATGTGTCTTTCCCACCCATTCACCTGGAAGTTTTTTGGGATTGAAGTACGTTTCTTTTCATCTCTTCATTCCAGTGCCTACCCCAGTACCTAGAAACAGGACGAGTTCAACTGACGGGATGGATGGAGGGAGAGCGGATGAGAAAAAGCAAAGATGGGAGGATCAAGCAGGAATGACCTCGATGACCAGAGGCTTCATCTCAGCACTTCATCTGACTCTGCATCCTACGCCCATACCCGATATCTCATTAACTTCAAAAACAAATGACTGTGAAATATAGATTTATTTTCTTTGTGGTTTCAACTGATTTAAATTTACTTTAACTGACAATAGTTGTGAGGACATTTTTAAAAAGTAAAATAAAAAAATGTCTAGTCAGGATGAAACTTTGGATTATAGGAGGTAGTGTGATACGGCAGGCTTTGCAGTCGGGTAGTCTGAGGTTAAAATCCCACTCGGTTCCTTACTTACATAGCTTCAGTATCCTCATCAAGAATGTTTATGCCACAATAGTCAGGGAACCCTAGCAAAGTGCCTGACACGTAGTAAGGACTCAATAAATATTAATTACTTTCTTTTTCTTGGCAGTACTTAATAGAATCCTTGAATTTGGAGATCAAATCCATTTCGTCATTTTCAAAAAATTTCTAAATGCATACCCATAGATTGGGTGCTCATAAGTACATGTTACATGAATGAGAAAATTGTTGCATTGCTTCTGCCTTATCTCGAATTCTAATTTTAGTTCACTTCAGTGTTAGGAAGCGAATTTAAAAGGATGGCAACATGACTCAAAAGATTAAGATTTTCTATCCAGAAATCTTGATTTAAATCTTTAGCGGTTGACTCTTGAGAAGAGTGCAAATGTTGGCATTATCTTCTTTATTAGCAATTTGTAAAGAACCAGGATCTCACACAGCTGTGTGCAGCTCAAAGATGTACCAAGCGAAGAATAAATTTCCTGCCCACGCCAGCTCAAGGCAAAAACCCACACGCTGTCTTATATTATTCTGACAGCCTGAGCAAGGTTTCTTATTTTTCTCATAAAGGAACTCAACAAAATTACAAGAATTTTCCACTATGTAGAATTTTTACCTTGTGGGATTGTTCGAGCTGATGATATATTTGTTTTAGGAGAGACTAAAGGGTTGGAGTTACAGAAATATATAGATTTCACTCTAGCAATTTAGCAAATAAAAATTCTCCTTTTAAGCCTCAAGGTGACCAGTGGTATGCTCTGGACGAGGTCCAGTCATGCCCTCTCCAAGTTGCATTCCAAAGGATACAAGTGTTTCGTACTCACAATAGTAGTGTACTCAACATTTTGGCCCGGGTCAAAGGGGGCCAGGCTTCCTTGAAATCCTGCCAGAGCCCACCCTTTCTTTCTTTCTTTCTTTCTTTCTTTCTTTCTTTCTTTCTTTATTTATTTAAAAGATTTTATTTATTTATTTATTTGACAGAGAGAGAGACAGCCAGCGAGAGAGGGAACACAAGCAAGGGGAGTGGGAGAGGAAGAAATGAGCTTCCAGCGGAGGAGCCTGATGTGGGGCTCGATCCCGTAATACTGGGATGATGTCCTGAGCCAAAGGCAGACACTTGGCAATTAAGCCACCCAGGTGCCCACCACCTCTTCTTTAAAATGGACACCACTGGAAACAGGGGATACAACAGTGGTCATTCTGTTTACAGCGCCATTTACTGGAATCCATCCGTGTAGAACACAGAGAGGACTGCTGACATCTAATATTCTCAGTAAAAGTAAGTACCAGGCAAAGACCAAGGTAACTCATCTACTAGCCACTAATTCTCTGAGAAGCTCCTAATGTTGTTATGTATTTGTGTATCTATTTCATTTATACTTCTTACATTCTGAAATAGATGTCTCCAGGACCACTTGTATTTTCCCTACCCTATACCCTAATATCAGTCATTCCCATAAGGAGCCTGGTTCCTTTTATTGGACAATGTATCACTTTTTATGACCTAGCCTCAAGTCACATAGTTTTCTCTTTGCTGGTTGAGTCACAAAGGTCTACCCAGGTTGAAAGCGGAAGGGACATAGACACCATATCTTAATGGAGGAGTAGAAAGGTGGCACCGTAAGAATTTCAGGATGAAAGTATTGTTATGGCCATATTTGGAAAATACAAGCTGCTACAGGTGCTCAGGTAATGAGAAGGTAAAATTTGAACAAGAACTTAGAGGAGGTGAGGAAGTCAGCCTGTGGGAGCAATGTTTCAGAGGGAGGTAACAGTTGTGCAAATGAAAAAGCCTTACAATGAGACCATACTTGCTGGTTCAAAGGCACAGCAAAGGGGCCATCATAGCTAATGGAGGAGTGGTTTGGGCAGTCATAGAAGAGGAGGATGGTGAGGTAAAGGGAGGATAGATGGGATCGATTAAAAAGAAACCTGGAGGACTTGGTGAGGATTTGAATGAGCAACCATTGCCAAGTATAGAGTGATGGCAGGATCTGACTTATATTTTAAAACAATCACCCTTAACAGCAATACCCTGTTGAGAATGGACTTCAGAGGACCAAGGCAGAAGGAAGTAAACCAGTCAGGACGCTGTTGCAGTAATCTGCTACCCAGAGGTGATGGTGGTTTGGACCAGGGTGGTCGCCGTGGAGGTAGTATGGAGTGGCTGGCTTCGGAACATCTTCTGAAGCCAGAGCTAACAACATTTCCTGCTGGGATGAAGATGGAGTGTCAGAGAAAGAGGAAAACCAATAACGACTTCAAAGTCTGGCCTGTAAAACCGCAAGGATAAAGCTGTCATCAGTTGAGATGACTATGGATGGGGGAACGATCGGGAGCTTATTTTTGGAAATGCTGACTTCCAGATGTCTATTAGACACCTAAGTAGAGATGTCAAGAAAGCCTTGGGTATACACATCTGGAGTTCAGTAAAGGAGTCTGGGCTGGAAATACACATTGGGATGTGATTGCATGTAGATTTGTATTTCAGGTCATAATGACATTGCCAAGAAAGTGAATAAAGATAGAGGAGAGAATTAGGGACTGTTCCCTTGGGTACTCCCACATTAAGAAGGAACCATCAAAAGAGACACAGAGGAAGTAACTAACAAAAGGGAAGGCAATGGAAAAAGCATGCCATGGAGGAAAGAGTCATCAGTTGTCAAATGATGTCACTCAGTTCAGCAAAATAAGGATCCAGAATCTGACTACTGGATTAAACAATACGGAGGTCATTGTTTTTTCTTGACAAGAGCAGTTTAGATGGAATCATAGAGCCAGGGTAGTGGTTTTAAGAAAGAACGGGAGGAGAGGGTTTAGAGATGGTATAGATATCTCTTTGAGGATTTTTAGTGCAAAAAGGAATAAAAAGAATTTTGTGGTGGGGTGCCTAGGTGGCACAGCGGTTAAGCGTCTGCCTTTGGCTCAGGATGTGATCCCGGCGTTAAGGGATCAAGCCCCACGTCAGGCTCCTCCGCTAGGAGCCTGCTTCTTCCTCTCCCACTCCCCCTGCTTGTGTTCCCTCTCTCGCTGGCTGTCTTTCTCTCTGTCAAATAAATAAATAAAATCTTAAAAAAAAAAAAAGAATTTTGTGGTAACTATCAAGGGAAATGAATTCAAGAGAAAATTTACATGCCAAGGGAATAAGCCAGTAAAAAGTAAAAGACTGATGATTTAGGAGGGAAGTGGCAAACTGCTGGAGTCCTGGCCTTGGGTAGGTGAGGGGGACGGAGTCTGGCGCACAGGGGTTTCCACAGGAGCGCATGTAATTCCTCTGATTCCAGGCGGAAAGGCGCAGTGTGTGGGTTGCAGATGCTGGTAAGTCAACGCAGGGCAGGCGGTCAGTTGAAATTCTCTTCCAGTTGATTCGATATTTCCAGTGAAGTAGGAAGCCAGGTCATCAGCGAAGAGTGAAAGTGTGGGTGGGTGTGTTAGAGGTTTGAGGAAAAGGAAAAGCTGTAGAACAAGCACTTTACAGCATGGGAGAATGAATGGATTGGGGACACACAGTGTGAATTCCTGGCGGCACCTTGCGGCCCTTTGAGGGTTGTTGTCTTACATTCAGCGACCTGCGCTACAGTCAGCACCACCTGTCTGATGGTTCCCAGCCTGCTTCAAGGGCAGGCGTGCGTCGTCGGCAGAGAGGTGGATTTAACCAGGGTATGATGGAGAGAGAGATGGTAACGTGGACGAAGATGTAAGCAAGGGGGTGATTACGACGACTGGCCGTGGAATTCAAGCTGAGCAGGGGGGATAGTGAGGACACATCAGGGGGGTGAAAGTGCAAACGTTGTAGGGTCATGGTACTGAACGTTTAAGCGGGTGAAAAGCAGAAGAGTGTTATGCCTGCGGGCTAACGTTTACACTCCAGTGACCCTGCCCACTAGTCAACTTCAGCTTAATAAATACAGTAATCAATAACTAATTCCTACTTTGTTGAGCTGGAAAACTTCCTAGGGAAAAACAGAAATTAGCCTGAAGTGGGAAGGAAGACAGAACTACCTCCCTTGACAATAATATTCACAAAAATTAGACAACGAGATAAATGAATTTCTCTGTGTGTGCAGTAAATGCAACAAGGAGTTTCATATAGTCTTTTTTTTTTTTCTTTTTCTTTTTAGAAGAGCGTTTCATGAAGCCTCCTGGCTTCACACCCTAGGGCTCAGTGCTGACATTTCATACTGGACTGTGGTCGTCCCATGAAGGGTGGGATCCACACCACCTGCCCCAAAATTTGTTTGGATGAGATGATGCCACACGAACACCGAAATATGAAGAGATTTACTACTCACACGCTGAGCCCTTCTAGGGGGGTCAAGGCAGCCACTCAAGCTGGGCTAAAACTGGCTGGAGAGAAGCAAGGACGGAGTGGCTTTCGGGTGTGTGATTACGAGGTCGGGTTGGGGCGAGGGGAGCTCCCCGCTGGCACCGAGAGAGGAAAGGGGCACACTTCCACATGGGACTTGCCCAGATGTGAGGCAAAAAGAAGCAGGAAGGCGGCGCCTGGGTGGCACAGCGGTTAGGCATCTGCCTTCGGCTCAGGGTGTGATCCTGGCGTTATGGGATCGAGCCCCACATCAGGCTCCTCCGCTATGAGCCTGCTTCTTCCTCTCCCACTCCCCCTGCTTGTGTTCCCTCTCTCGCTGGCTGTCTCTATCTCTGTCAAATAAATAAATAAAATCTTAAAAAAAAAAAAAAAAAGAAGCAGGAGGGGTGGCAACCTGAAATTGGCCAGGTGTCAAACATCAAAAATGAAGCCAAAGTCTTTATTACAAATACATGCCACAAAGCTATAGGCAACATGGTTCGCATGTGCTGAAAATCTTAAGCCTGGAGTCAGGCTGGCATTTAAATCCCGGCTCTTTGTGTGATTCTTAGTTAGCTCTTTGACTTTAGGCGAATTAGGCAAATTGCTTAGCTTCTCTGCTGTGTCTCAGTTTCCTCACCTGGCAAAGGGCCACAGAAGTACGTAACTCCGGTTGTTGCGAAGCATAATGATGTCGGTGAACTGCTTAGCGTGGCTTTGTGATTTAGCAGACCACAAACCAATTTCTGAAAATTCTGTGATTGACGTATCTATTTCAGGTATGTGTAATCTTCATAGTTGAACCACGTCTTCTTGCCAGTGGCTCTGAATGTGTTATTTTTTGATAATTTATTTCCTTTAATTTTGAAAACATTACATATTCACCACGCAAAAACTTTCCCCTCTGTGCTCTCTTCTGTTGAAGTTCCTCTAATAGTTTCTAGTTAGAAAGCAAAACTTAACAGTAGAAAAATAAGGGAAGGAATCTTGGGTGAGTCCGTTGGTGAAGGAAAGGGCTCTTTAATTTAGATATCATTATTCATTTATCTCCGAAGTTCAGTTTTTCCTAGATCGATTCTCGTAAATTAGAATTAAAATTAGAATACGTTAAGCTTGTTTTGAGAAAGTGCCGTATGACGTTTCAGGCACTGTTGATTGGCATCTCCTATCTGCTCAATACTCATTCATTCATCGAATAACTTTTGAGCACCGAGCTTGCTTGAAACAACGGGACAGGCCCCAGGATTGCGCCGTGTGAACGACAGCACGCAGGCTCTCTGTGGCGGGACTTGGTAGTTGGGTGGGTTCGAGGGATAATCAAATAATCCCATTGTAACAGTCAGGGGTTTTATTTGTAAAAGACAAAAACCACCTCTGGTTGCCCCAAAGGGACGAGGCAGTGTCGGAAGCAGGCCGTGTAACCCGGGTGACCCCAGGCGCCGGGGAGAGCAAGCCAGGGAGCCTCAGCTCCTGAGCCGGCTCCAAGCCTGGCCAGGGCCGTCCTGCGAGCCCTCCGCGGCCCCGGCTTCCTCGCGGCCCCCGCCCCCCGTTCACCCCCAGCAGAGCAGACGCCTCCACCGGCCGCCCTCGCGGCCACAGCCTTGCCGTGGACCTGAGCAGCTCGGAAGAAGACCTGTTGTTTTCTGTGCTGGGAAGTAGGAAATGCGGGGCAACCGATCAAATAAACAAATCCTCTTCCCATCGACGGCACATGTAAGTAAAAGGGCGTTAACAGTTGTTCAAGTGCTTTATACAAGCTCACACGACATTCTGGGGGCTTCCGGTCGGCGCGAGGGCTAGAGCTGCTGGGGAAGCCCCTCATCCAGAGCGGCTCCCGCACCTGTCAGTCCTCGGCCTCCCTCCCCACGTGGTCGTGTCTGGGTGCCACCGGCGTTTGTAACCACTTCCTGTTCCTGAAGCACATCTACTTTATGTATTACTCCTGTAAATGGAAGGTCAGCCTCATTTGCCATCAAGAGAAGGTTAAAGTAAGAATAAATACAATGAAATGGAACAAAGCTACGAGGATCTGGCTGGACATTTTGCTGGAGGTTCGGCTGTGGCTCCCTTCACCAAGTGTTGGGTATTCAACGTGTGGTAGCACCAGTCAGAGACGTCATACTTGACCTTATTAGGAAAATTAAAAGAGGGTAGAAAAGGGACACATCTTTAAACTTTGTATTTGTGTGTGTGTGTGTGTGTGTGTGTGTGTGTGTTTTACAATGCTCTCTGGGTGCCATTTAAAATTAACTTCCAGGGGCGCCTGGGTGGCTCAGTCGTTAAGCGTCTGCCTTGGGCCCAGGGTGTGATCCCAGCGTTATGGGATCGAGCCCCACATCAGGCTCCTCCGCTGGGAGCCTGCTTCTTCCTCTTCCATTCCCCCTGCTTGTGTTCCCTCTCTCGCTGGCTGCCTATCTCTCTGTCAAATAAATAAGTAAAATCTTTTAAAAATAAAATAAAATTAAATTAACTTCCACAAATTCATAATCTATGCTTTGGGTGATTAATATTAGAAAGAGTGTGGGCTTAAAAATGGGCAAGGTGTGAATTTGAATTTCAGCTTCTGCACTTGTTAGTCCTGTGATTTTAGGCACATTTATAACCTCTCTGAGCTTCAGTATATCCATCTGTAAAATGCATGCAGTAATACCAAATTTCTTGGTTGTGTTAAATAGATCAGTGCTTTCCAAACTATACTGTGCATACAGGTTACCTGGGGATCTTGTTAAAATGGAGATTCTGATTTGGTAGGTCTGGGATGAGGCCGGAAATTCTGCATTTCTAGTAAAATCTCAGGTGCTGCTGCCGCCGTCATTCTGTGGACCACACTTTAGCAAGGTTATCGTGCGGTGCTGTCGGTATGGTCGCCCTTGCAATGTGGGCTAGTGAGCCTAAGGAGTGGAAGGAATATTTTTATTTAATTTCAACTAACTTTTGAACACGGATACTTGGTTAGTTATTGGAAAACGATGTCTACTATACTTGGAACAGCTTGTAAATCTATCTTTTCAACTGTTAATTTTATGAAACGTACTTAACTGGATACTTATTTCCAATGGGAAGTTAATGTCTGAATTGAGATAGGCTCCGAGTGTAAAATAAACGACAAATTTTGAAGACTTAGTTAAGAAAAAGTAAAATATCTTGTTAATAAATTTGCAATTGATTTCATGTCAAACCGGATAATATTTTGGATAAGCTGGGATAAAACATATTAAAATTAATTTCATCTGTTTCTTTTTATTTGTTTTGGACGTAGCTACTAGGAAATTTAAATTTACCAAAGTGGCTCATGTTTCATGCCTATTGGATAGTGCAGCCGCGGAGCAGGGAGCACAAGGCCCGGCTCATCAGCTCCCTTCCTCCGTCTCAACTGGGCGGGTGACCTCTGGATGGAAAGAGGAAGTGAGGTGGTGGAACGAGACAAGGTTTCTTCCTTCCTAGCAGGAGGCTGTAGCAAAAAGCCAACATTCACAGCAAGGTTTTAGGCTCACAGACTATTTCTTCTGCGGTGGGTTATTTCCACTACGTTCCAAAGCAGGCTTTGCTTTTTGCGGAGGTGAACAAGGAACATGTCAGCAGTGCACAGTAAGCGGCTCAAAGCCGGCTCTCATAAGAAGATGCTCACTTTTCAAGAGTGAAGGGTCACGGCTAAGGGCTCACTTGACCCAGCATCCTCTGTGACATTAAGGGGAGTTAATTAAAACAGCGTGGGCTCCTGTTAATGTGCTGTGTTACTTCCTGGTTGACTCAGCAGTTCCAAAGAGGCTACAAGTTTAACGAAAAGCAGTAACGAAGACATCTGCAAATTTGACGACAACCAAGAAATTAGCATAAAGAAGTGGGTAGAAATGAAAGTTAGTTTTCTCATATCATAAATGACATTATGGTAACCTCCCTTCCCCACTCTTGTGAAAAAAAATTTTTTTTAAAACTAATTCAGGTAAATATTTACATGTAGAATCAGACCTGGCAGCAAATTCAAAGAAAACTATTAAGGCCAGAAAAAGCTGCTTCTGTATCAGAGGCTTAGAGACTCCAAGTCTCAATTAACCTTTCTAAATAGGAACTGACAGCCGTGGATGGAAAATGTCGGGGGGGCAGGGGGAGACTAAAATGTTTCTGAAGAATGTTTGACTACAAAGTAAACAGCCTGAATAGAAAATATTAAATCAGATGTTGTCTCCACATTCCATAAAGCTGCGTGTGCAGTAAAATGTACTGTATAGTTAAACTCCTGGATAAAAGAAGTCATGGAACAGTTTTAGTCTAGTGATAATTCACTTCATGGAACCAGTTCTGTTGGCAGAAGACAGAGAATTTATGTTTTGTATTTATGTTAGATCTCAGCACGAAGTCGTACGGTTGGCAGTGGAGGAATAACTTTAAAGATGTTTATCTTTAAGCCTTCTTGTCCTTTCTGTCACCAGATCAAACCACGAGAGAATATTTACTAGGTAGATTATTCGCTAAGAAGCAGAATGTCCTTTTTGTAACCCCCCAAATTTATTGTTTTCCACAAAATTGTACAATAAGTATTTATTATTCCGACCCAGGATTTATTTTGCTTTAGATGGTAGCAAAGGAAGGTGGGTTTAGCAAATTCATAGTATAATCAAGATTGTCAGGGGAAAGGTTTAAATAGTAGAAAAGAACACATTAGAAGCACACATTTATAAGCCAATGTTTCATTGTCAGTTTCTTAAAAAATCTATTATCCAACAGTTATTCTCATCTGAATGCCTTTATATATTTAAAAGCAATACAATCCCACATCTCGAAGAGTCTAGTTAATCACGATAAGCCTTCCCCATTAGCCTGTCCTAGGGAGATTCTTAGTGTATTTTAAACATCTATAATTCAGTGACTCTTAACGGGTGGTGAATTGAGAACTACTGCTTACCTGATGAGCTTACAGATCATGGAGAAAGTGTCTGTCTCCCCTGCTCCTTTGCCCCCAGCTGTCTTCTCTGGATGGCCTGTCTCTCTGGCAGAGCCCTGTGCATCTCTCAAGTTCCCTCCCAGTGGTGTCTCTGCTCAGCCTTCTAAGCCTGGATTAACCCATTCTTGCCGGAGTCCATGCTCCAACAGACCCTGCCTGGCATGGCTCCTGCACTTCCTGCGTTATTATAATCATTTCCGGGTCAGTTGCAGGTACTGGGGATGGTGTCTTTTTCATTTTGGTACCCGATCTGCCTAGTAGAGTCCTTGCAGAGGGTAGACGCCCAGTGAGGTTTCTCGACCAGAATTGAAAGCATGACTTCGGCTGATTCCTGTGACAAGCCTGCTTATTGCTGTAAGCACTGCTCTGCTCTGCTCTGTTCTCCCACTGTTGCTCAGACTGGGTCTTCCACACTTGCCCCTTGGGACTATGACCACTTGAATCTTTCCCTATAAGCCTTCCTCCATTTCCCTCTCTCTGACTGAGGGAGAAATGGCTCTTTTGTTTATGTCCTTCTCTCAACTTCTGAAGGTCTCACAGAAGAGCAGCTTGGGCCATCGCTGTTTGACTCTACCGTCCTGAGGGATGCCCTTTATTGCTTCATTGCCGGGCCTTTGATGACACAGCTCTTTGCACTTTTACTTCCTTTTTCCTCAGGGGACCCTCCTGTGAACCGAAATCCTCTGCTCCCTTCCCCTCAGCTGGCCTGGTCAGTGAGACTGATGGGCCATGCCTCACACCTTCCTCTATGGGGACTGTTTTTCTTTTTAAATCTGGGTGATGGGATTAAGGATAGTTTTCCTTGTCACTACATACTTCCCTTATTTAATAATGAGAGTGGATTATTCTCGGAATCTAAAAAGAAAACCAAAGCTATTTATATTTGGGGATGTTTCATAACAAATACCATCCAAAATCTCCCATATACGTTTGTTTCCAATCCAGTGATAAAAGGTAATGTTCCAAAGGGAAAAGTCTAAGTGCTGTTTTCTTACTAACACTACCAGCCGTCATTCTTTTGTTCTGCCTTCAAATTAACTGAATGAGTCACATGATAAATCAAAAAAGATCTTTATATTTTTATACATACTAATAATGCCTCATTTATTTAGTATAGATCTGACTGCGAATTACCCATGTCATCTGCTTTCCAACTCCTTTGTGTTATCTCCCTTTCCAGAAACTGGAGAGGAGAAGAAAAGAGCATCAAAGTATAATGATTTAATTCAGCCATTTGTTATTTATATTAAGTAATGTTTTGGAGAAGCTTGAAATTAATAGTTAAAATAAATTTTACATATATCCGTGGCTCTATTATTCGTGGGTCTTCCAGTTGCACAGGTAATCAAGAGCCCCCTCAGGCTTTTCTGGATAGACTTGCATGTTTCCAGGTTGTGTGGGCTTCAAGGGACAAGCTCTGTCCACGTTCTCCATTCTTTAAAAAAGGAAAACCAGTATGCAAAACACAATACCTTTCAACTGGTCTCTTTAAATAGGCTACAAGCATTGTAGCAAAACTTAAGCTTATGAAGACAAAAAGTTGTTTGAGGCCAACAGGATATGCTAAAAGTCTGCATTTAGAAAGCTGTGAATTACATGTTTTGTAGAAAGGAAGAGGTTTTGAGGGTTTGTTTACTCTACAGGTAATTAATTTACACTCATTTCCATTATTTAAAAATTAAGACAAAAATAAAACTTTTAAGAGCCCAATATTAGAGAGAGAACACTTTACAGCTAGATTCAGCCTCAACTTTGTTTTCAGCCAGAACCTTGGACAAGTCTCCATCTCCTGGGGGTCTTAACTCACTCACGTACACAATGAAGAAGAGATACAATCGTCCGGCCCAACGTGCCGTTCCCTTATAGCTCTAGAAGTTGAGAGAGGCTATGGGTCCCACACCAATGCCTCTGGAGCAAGGCAGGTAACACACAGGAGTGAAAAAGACTGGAGTGAGAATTTTTCTTGCAAGTGACTCCTGATAGTATCAAGCTTTCATTATTTCACACTTGATAGCAATAAAAATATTTCACTTTCTTCTTAGTTTGGCTGTAAGAGAAACAGTAATAAATGGTCACCAGTACTAGTAAATGACAGGGGTGTAGAGACCATAGGGATTGGTGGGGACTGTGGCAAACTAGAGAGGGTAAAGCACCAAACTATTATCATATGGGATGGAGGGTCTAATGTTGCCCGATGCCAACAATTTGGGTGTTTTTAGTGAAATCCAACGGTCAATGCAGGTTATCAATTAAAAACATTAAACAAAACAAAATACCCTGTGGGCCATTACCATTGGTCAAACAAAACGCTTTGATGGGTCAAATGGGGCTGACAGGCTACCAGTTTACAATCCCTGATCTACTTTGCCTTCCTCATTGTACTGGGATCAGCCCATACTGCATAATTTGCTAATAACACCACTTCAATGAAAGTTCTTACTATTATAACCCACAGAGTATTCACCAAATTCTTTTCTACAGGTGGTGCTCTGTGCCCAGGACTTTTTGACTTTTCATCTTACTTGACTGTCACAATAACCCTGAGGGATAGGTAAATATACTGCTATCCCAATTTTACAGAATGAAGTAAGGCATATAGAGACCAAATAACATGTCCTACTCACACAACTTACTTTTTTACAGAATTGAGTCTAAAATATGGACATGGAAACATTTACAGTATTAGGCTGAATGAAAAAAAGGCATATATATGTAATTTATATTAAATATTTTTAATTTTAATTTTAAATATATAAATGTTAAATATATTTATATTAAGTAAATATATATAAAATGTGTATGATTTTTAAACTTTTTAGAAACATGTTTAATGATTGAATATTCTATCCTGAAGGTATTTTATAATATACATAAAGAAGCCTCTATTATTAAACACTTGAATTGCTATTAAAATCATGTAGGGAAATATATTTTTTTAATAACATGATTTCATTCATTTATTTAGGATCATCAATTGACAGCCTATATGTCAGTCACTTTAGTAGATGCTGTCCTCAAAGGGGAGTCTGATTCATAATGTGTCTGGTAAGCAAGTTTTACTATATATATATATAAATATATATAAAATATATATAAATATATATATAAATATAAAAATATATATATATATTTTTTAAGCCACAGATCTTCTTTGAACTTTATGTAGGCATTCAGATCAGCTATGTGAATTTTGACTATATTTAAGCAATCACCCCTGCATCAGCAGTTAGGTCCCAAATGACACTCTCAGCCTCCCAGGTGGAAATAAGTCAGCCCCCCCCCCCCCGTAGCTTCGTTTGAAGAACCGCATGATGCAGAACAGAGGGCTCTTCAGCTAGAAACTAGAGACTTGGGGATCTATGAACTGAACCTTGAGAGCTGTCCTGTTAGCGGGATATACTTCGGAGTCCCTTTGTGATCTCTGCAGATGACAAAAGATGGCTCTGCATCTTTTCTCAATCGTCTACTTGTCATAGCAGCCGAATCCCAAATAACCCAATTTCTAAATAACAGCAGCCATGCTGCAGACCCAGACGGATGTAAACATTAGAGGGAAAGGACCAAGATGATGATGTGCCTTGAAAATGTATAATTTTTGATCGTTCAAGCCAGAACACTTTTGAGTGAGAGGGGGAGCTCTTAACACCGACCCTGGGAAGGCGAGCTCATGCACAGACTGACCCTGGTAAAGGGGGGTGTACACGTGGTCACCCTACTGTGAAGAACACTGCTGGAAACTGGGGACGGTTGAGCAGGGAAAGGCTGGGGAAGGAGTTTGGAGGTGAGGGGCATGCAAGCCGCCTTCAGGCATCTGAAAAGCTCATGAAGAACTGAGGTGATAGGATCCTAATTCCTTGACCCTCAGAGTGACTGGACCCTGCTGAAGAGGCTTTACAGTCTCTGTAATGGTTTGTGCCTGGTTGTCAGCGGTTCTGCATTCAAAACCCAGATGATGCTAAGTAGCTGTGTGGCCACTGCCAAGTTTCTTAACCTCTTTCTTATACAAGGGGGAATAGAGTTGTAATGATTTACTGAGGTAAATAGGAAAGTGAGTGACCCAGAAGACGGGCTCAGTAAATGTTCAAGTGTATGCATTGTAACGAATGCTGGAAAGACTCAAGCATAGGAACAGACCACCAGTTGGGTAATGTTATGGGATCTTTTAGGCATTAACGAAATGATGGTTAGAGGCAACCTTTTTTGACTAATTTAACTTAGAAATTGTTTTTAGAAATAGAAAAAAGATCAATTAGTAATTTTTCCAGATATGAGATAAGGTGATTTTATGTAAATCTGAAAAACGTATACTCCTAAATATTGTATTATAAATTTAATATTCATCATAAATGACATTTACCTGTCAAGTGATACATGCTGTTTACTTTCAACTATGTAAAAAAAAAAAAAAGCATAATGCGGGAGAAATACATTTTAAAATGACATATTGCTTGATTTTGAGACTATCTACAAATATAGACTAGAAATTTCAAGAACAGGTAAGCAATATGACCTAATATTTGAAATCCTTCACGTGGCTTTCACAAAACCAACTAGATTATTTTCGAATCTGTTATAATTTGTTTTTCAAATAATGAGATAAAGAGGTTTTAGCTTATTAGTAAGCACATTTCCAAAAAAATACATTTTATGATAGTTTTTAATCAAACTAAATTTAAAAAACTAAACTGAATATAATCTATACATTCTTTTCTAAACGTTGACTTCCAAAGTATTAGAGACAACTTGACTTTTTAAGTCCAAGGAAACAGACTCTGGTACCGAATATCATCTTAATAGGCCAATTTACAAAATTATTATGTTTTTCATTAACTACTTGCATTTTAGTATCATCGTTCTCAATGCTTCCCTCTGCTTGACCAGCAGTTCCCAAACTTTGGGCTGCATATTAGAATCATCTGGGAAGTTTAAAAAAAAACCCTATGGCCGGGCCACATTCTTGTCCATACTGCCTGGGGTTGGAGTCTGGTGCTGGTGTGTTTTGAAGCTCCTCACGTGACTCCAATGTGCAGCCCTTTGGGAAATAAGCATTCCTCCCACGGTCCAGTCTAGGGGTACAGATATGACCAGGAACACAGAGAGCAATTAAAACGAGGTCATAGTCCTGCACCCTCGGAACATCTAGCGGTGTTGCTGAATGACCACATAGCTTCAAAAACCTGAGCGACTGGGTCACTAGCTCACTCATCTGGGCTCCACTTCCCAGATGTGCAAGAGGCAAGCAAGCTGCTTCTCTTTAAAAGGAAAAATGTTTCTATTGACTGAAAACACAGGGAAACAAGGGAACCAGAAGCAAACACTTCTTTCTAATGAGATGAATCTCCAGGGTAATCTTCATAAAGCCTTGGGTGTTTACAAATCAGCTGGGGCTTAAGCGTCCTTTTGACTTGAAAATTGTCTACTTCAACCAATTGATCGGGGAGGGCAGGAACAGGTGTTGCCAGGATTGTTTCTGTTGTTATCGTGTGAATAGTACCATTTTGCATTGCCCTTTGTAATTGTTAAAGTGCTTTTACTGTTTCCAAGTTCACCTGAACATCGAAAGCTAGGCAGGAATTGTAATACAATTCTGTTGAGGAAAATGAAATTTCCAAGTATTAAAACCTGGTACAAGGTGGAGTTGGGACCAGAACCCACGTCTGCTGACTCACAGGCAAATGCCTTTGGACATAACACTGCCTCTACCTAAAGGGAGACCCACTGTTGGAGCCTCAGCACTCGGTCCTGGAGAGGCGATTTTCCTCTGAAAATAGCGCATCACCCTTTCTCCCTTCCATGTCGGGTGTGTAGAGGGAGGCTGCACGGTGCATGCCCCGTGAAGAGGGAGCAAGTGCAAGCAGGAACAGGGGAGCTTCAAGGAGGAATTTACAGGAGAGGGAAGAACGGAGAGCATGCTCATGGCGGAGGAGAGAGGGGCGGGCGACAACTAGCTGAGGCCGAAGAGTTTGTAAGAAGCAAATAAAAAGCCATTCAGAAGTTTATTATTTACTCATCTATTTTTTTGGGGGGGGATGATGTGGGCAAGTGGTGATTTAGGAAGGCTTGGATTATGGACTGGTGATGGGCGAGGTGGAAGGAGGGATGTAGAGAGAACCACTGAGAAACCAAAGTGCATCTGAGGTAAAGAGGGAAGAGACTAGGATAGTAAGAGTGAAAAAGAAAGGAAAAGAAAAAAAGACAGCAAAAGAGCACCTGAAACCAAGGAAGAACTGTGTATAGCAAAATAGGAAAGGCAGTAGGCAGCATTTCAACAAGACCTGTTTCTGGATCTGATGGCCATTTGTGTGTAGAGTGAACATTTTAAGTAGACTCCATGCCCAATGTGGGGCTCAAGCTACGACCCTGAGTTACAACACTTACTTAGTGATCCCTACTTGGTTGACTAGATTAAATGTACATTGTTATATATTAGTAGGTAGTACAAAGTGCAAAGTAAGGCAAAGGGTGGTTGGCAGACTGTCCTGTTTATGTCTTTCAGTTTTGTTGTGAAATAGTGGTTTCCATAGAGGGGGAGAAGAAAAGCGAATCACTGTCTTGGGCAACATGAAGCTGGGAGGAGTTGAGAATAAACTAGATGATAAAATTATTAGTCAAATAGGGGCTAAGACAATAGTTTAATATATATATAAACTCTTGTTCTTTGGGACCCAAAACCAGTAATAAAAGCACAAGGAGAGGCAGGTGTCTCCTATAAAACATGGGAAAAAAACACGGGACTGATTGACCGTGAGAGGTGGAATGGAAAAGGTGTGTCCTACAGAGTCAGACAAACCATCTCTCGAATCCTGGTTCTGAGAAAAATGCAAAGGTTTAGAATAAATGCAATGAAGAATGACCCTGAAGAGAATGAGAGACAAATTAAAGGTTTGGCTTGAACATCCCTGAGGAAAGCCAGCAAACGAGTGTGGATTTTGGTCACCAGCAAGTTTGTGAGCACACTCTGACGCTAAGGATATGAAGTTAAAGGTGATTCCGATTTAGGTACCAAGGTAGTGAAACACTCAGGAGGCAAAGCCATCAATGACAGAGCGGAAGTGAGGGGGCCAGCTCGAGTGCCTTGGTTAGGATGGAATCGGTGAAGGGTAGTAGGCTGAAAGACTGGAAGATGATGGAGGAAACCAAGAGACTAGCAATCGTGCCGATCAGTATAAAGAATAAATTAGGATGTGTAGAGAGCTTTTCAAGGTAAGGAAAATTTAGAGTGCCAACTATACTCCTAGAGAGCAAATAGCTGAGAAATGGCCATCTTCTATTTGTGACCATCGCTGCTGAGTAACACAGAGCAGAAACAGCGGCTATTGTGATCCACGTGGGAAACTGCATAGAGCCTGAAGCAAATGAGAATATATAGGTTCTTCAGGGCTGACTGTAAAAATGATGTCAGTCTTGTGTCATCTCAAAGAGCAGGACGAGCATAAAGTTAGAGCAGATAAAGGGGTCCAAAAGCTCTTTAGAAACGGGCTACGAAAAACACAGAAGAGACTAAATTGCACGAAATGAGTCTGGAAAGGTTAGCTTCCTAACTGGTTTCCTAACCTCCAATTTCTCTGTCTCTCCACAGCAGCCACGATCCTTCCGGAGGCCCGATTATGTGGCCGCTCTGTTCAAACCCCCCCCACTGGGCTCCCACTTCACTCGGCATAAAAGCCAGAGTTAGGCGAAGTCTCCCATTACGTCTCTGAGCTGTCTCCTACTACTCTCCCACCGGTTCACTACCCTCCAGCTACAATGGCCTCCTTGTGTCCCTCAAACGTGCTAAACATTATTTACGGGAACCTCTCTCTGGAAAGATCTTCCAGACAACCGAGCAGTTGGCTCCTTCACTTCTTTCAGGCGTCTACTGAAATGTCACCTTATGTAAGAGAACCTCCCTCACCGCATTATGTAACATTGCATCGTTCCCTACCAGGTGACTATGGCTCTTACTAGAACATGAACTCCATGAGAGGAAGGACTTTGCTTGGTTCTCCCGAGTCCAGAACAGCATGAATTCCCTAGGCCAGGTACCAAGCATTTGTTGAACGAATTAATGGGGAACAGGAGATGGAGGACAGACGCTAGGGTAGTGTTCATTGGAGTCTCAGACTCCAGCAACTTGTGTGGCTGCACCTGTTACCGTTCTCCCTCTCGCCCATCACACCTCAGAAGTTGAGAACTACGACCCAGTCTAAGTCTATAGAAGTGAGAAAGTAAAGATTAACACTTTCAGATAGTACATACCGTCCTCAGAGGGTCTGAAGCTAAATGAAACGGCAGGCTTATGGTTAAAAGATTTAGAATACTAGTTAAAGTAGAAGCATCGTTATTTGAATTGCTAACCTCAGATACCACAGGTCTCCCTAAGGTCCCACTCTTACTTTTTTACACTCATTCTCAAGCTATTCATGAAGGTATGACTTAGGCTAAATATTAATGGTCTCAAAAGTAGCCTTACAGAAAAAGATTGCTTTAATATATTTTATCTTCATTCACTAAGATAAATGTTACCTTAAAGATCAGCAGGCATCTCATTTTTAAGACTATGAGGCCAGTTGACTATTCATAAACCATAAACAACATCAATGTAAAATGGTACTAAAACAGTAGTGAAATATTGGCTGCAATTTTTATTTTAAAGATTGCACATTTAAAAAGGACAAAATAATTTTTCAAAAAATACAAAACTAGGTAGGTCATATTCTTTCACAAATTTCAACAAAAATGCAGATTATATCCTCAATGTGATAAATTTATTTTCATTCCAAATTATTCAGGAAATAAAGCAATGACCTGTTAAATTAATAGGTTATCTATAGAACTTAGAATAAATATATCTATCTTAAAAGTAATGAACCACAGAATTCTCTAATCAACATACGCTAGTAAAAACGCCCTTCTACTGAGTTTCACCGTGGCTCTTCAGTTACGGGAGGTCTAACGAAAGCATGGGTTACACGACTTAGTCAGGGACCCTCTGCCTCAGTCTCTGGTCTTGAGCTATCCTCCAGGAACCTCATGAAGATTCTTCAGATTCTCTCTGAAGCATTTGGTATCAGAAAAGGACAACAAAGGAGACTTCAAGGTTAAGCACAGATTTTTAGGTATTGGGCCCTGACTCAGGATGGCGAGGTGCTTGTACTGCAGAAAAGACCAGCAGCTACCAGCCTGGGCTCTTGAGAAGGTCAGCCGTAAGTGTGACTCCCCAGCTTGCCACGTGACCTACAGCAAGCTACGTAAACTTACGCCAGTTTCCCTGTATGTAAAATGGCAGCAGTAGTAACAGAGAGCTAGTCACATTATCTACACAAAGTGCTTAGCATACAGCAAGTACTCTGTAAATATTAATTTACGTGTGACGATATTCCTCTTAATGCCTAAGAAAAGCATCAGTGCTTACACTTAATTATCTGAAAAGCAATTCGGAAATTGTGTGGTCCTTGTAACTCTGACTTAAAGAGAATCTCAGGGTCTTCCTGCGTGGAACCCATACCCGGACTTGGGTTACTGATTTTGGAACTAGTTCTCCTCGGATACAGTGGTTAAGAAAGCTGCGCCAAAGACGGATACCGTATAAGCACATATGCACGTTTCCTACTTTAATGCCCGGTTTGCAGCTACTCATATGATGAAGCTCGACACGGCCGCTTTGAATTCAGAGAATACAGATCAAACATGCCGACAGTTAGTAGGACATCCGTAGGCCGAAGTGCTTTTCTAACAAAAGGGGAAAATGTTAAAGTAGTTAAGACAAAAAGCACAAACGTGAACTCCCAATTGAGAGTCTAAGGGACAAAATTATCAGTCTGTTGAAAAGGAAATTACATTATAAGGATAAAGACAATTTCCTTTTTGACATGTACTGATGGGAGAAATACAGGAATACAGTCACAACTTCCCTTCCTGCATGAAACACTCTTTATGGGATTATAATGCTTATTCTTTAGAAGATTATTTTTCAAGAATGGTTCAAAGATTATTTTTAGTTAGATGGTATTAATTATGCCAATAAAAGGTTGTGTTTTTTTTTTTTTTTTTTTTTTTGTCTATGAGCACAACATCGTACTTTGAAAACATAAAGGTTGATATGGGATTTGGGCAACAGAGTCTGGACAGAAGAAAGCAGCAGCTGCAATGGGACAGTTCTCTAACCACACGGGGAAGGAAAAATGTCAACGAGCAAAGACTTACAGAAACTCTCCTCTTCTTATTCAGTTAATTTTACAAAGGGAACTTCATTCAAAATTTAATCCTAATACATAATACGTATATATAAAATCTAATGTGAAATGTGGTACTTACACAGACTCAATAACTTACTAATAATTTTTACGAAATGGAAAAATACGGTACTCATAATCACTTAAAAGTTCAGTCAGTATTTCAACAAAGTTGCTAATTTATGTTAATAATTTATTATAAAAACCAACTAAGGGTAATCTAATTCTGTTACCACAGAGTTCAGATAATTGCTATTGACAAGTTTGGATCATTTGATGAAAAAAAAAAAAGAAGTTCTAACAGTTATTGTGAAAAACTAATCTTTTCTAAGACCAAAATATTACATGCTCATCAGACTGCTGAAATGATCTAGGGTTGCTGTACAGATCGAAGACTGTGGGTAGGAGAGTGAGGACAATATACCCACTTTCAGTCTAGGGGCAGGATCATGCATATTAGAACACCAAGTCACTGTAACACAGCCATAGCATTTCAAGTACATTATAGAATTTTCATCAACCGGATTTTTAAAATTTCAAGTAGAAAAAACTAATTCCGAAATATGATGCTCTGATCAACTTCAATATTCAAGAAGTTCAGTCCCCATTCAGAAACAGATAAACAGGATATTTATTAAATGAGTTAAGACAAATAAACTTTACAAATAGACAAATAATAAAAGGCTCAGTGGCTAAAAGAGATGGTAAGCATCATTGAAAGAAATCAACACCATCACGGTATCTCAGTTGGCTTACACGTGTAAAAAGAAATTTTCAAAGAGCAATTTCACAGAAATGAAGCCAGTTTTTTTTTTCTTATAAACAAATCACCATTTCTTGGTTCAAAACTGACATCTGTTATGAAAATTACCATATCACATATTTGTAAGATGACAAGGAGTAACTCATCTTCAAAGTGCAAGTAAGTCTATTTACAACCACAAAAAAGGCAATGATGAGGAGAAAAGGATTTTTAAAAAATATACAAAGATTAAAAACATTTGGGATGCAAAATTAAACAATTTTTTGGTTAGAGGATAAAAGAGAAAAAGTGATTGAATTACAGATGCTGATTTCAGCTATACATACTATATCATGGGGTCCAAGATCTTTAACAGCTTGCTTGCATTTTTTTCTACTTACATAATGCTCTGGAAATTTCTGGTAGAAATTACAGTGTCTCAAAGAGAGAAATACACACTAAGCATGTCTTGCTACTACTTCATGGACGTCGTAAGACCCGTTTATGGATTAGAGTTGGTGTAAAAAGCCATTGCCTTGAGTTGAAAAATGAATACTGTAAAAGCTCGATACAAACCCTCCAAAGCACATGCACGTCTAAATCTTTTGGAAATTACATTCATATTTAAGCATAACCAAAATAAAAAAGAAAACTGAAAACATTTCCCTTTTCTCTATTCCCTATGCCTTGTAGGCTTCTCCAGTTGCTAGGGTCAACTTTTAGAGTTGAAAGGGTTCTTCAAGATAGTCTAGTCCACCACCCTCATGAAGGGTAAATGATTTTTCCAAGGTCATGCAGCACGTTAATGGCAAAACCAAGACTAGAAACCAGGTCATGACTCCTAGCCTCGTATGCTTTCGAGCATATCATGCTACCTCTTTTTACAGTATGATTTGCTCTAAATACCTGATGAATAAATGTACAATTACCAACGCTGACAGAGCCCATGTGTTCCTAAGACTTGCAGAGGATTACTGCAAAGGATCGATGGAGAGAAAAAGATCTTCCCCCACCCACCAAAAATATCAAGCACCATCGACTGAACGTTTCTCTGCTAGGTCAGCGTGCTCAGATGTCGTAGTCCGCGTAAACTTTATGTCAGCCTGAGGAGCGTATGCCTGGTGAAATCTGGGCCCTACACATTGCCAGTTCCTAAAAGGTAAAGACAGGGCAAAAAAGGGGAGAAGTTCGACAAAAGAAAGAAACAAAGACTTAAATAATCCAAATCGCTTAGAGATGGGCATTCCGAAAGCATACGGCTAATTATTATATCTAAATGTACGTATTTTAGGACCGTTTCCACCTTTTCATAGGATCTCATTTTACCTAATTTGTTATTCGGCCACTTACAAATTAAAATAAATGTTATCAAAGATAATGGTGATTATTATTTTTTAGACTGTGAGACTATTTTAGACAAACCAAATTCTGTGAAGAATATGTCAAATGGTGAAATTGCAACGATTTTCTTAATGTGATTCTATTGGGTTTACCCCCGGGGGATTAAAGCGGTACCTCATGGGGCTGTTACCATCTTGAAACTTATTCCAATGGTGGTTAAAGAGAACAGACTGATGTACCGTATATGCAGAATTAAGTAAAGAAGCTGAAATTTCTTTTTAAAAAAAAACATTGCCGTGTATTTATTTAATAAAAGGGCATATTTATGTTTACAAACAAGTTTCAAAAACAAAAGGAAAACATGTATGCTTCTACCTGTTAACCTTTTTCAAAATGCCAACAGCCCTCATGCTGTATGGAGGTTTCTAAGGATTTATTAGAAAAATCAATACAGTTCACTCACAGTTCACCAAGACATCACTGAGCTAACATGTTTAGACAAAAACAAAAAGGACTAAGGTTCTCTTGTAGTTTGATAGTTTGATTTAATTTGATTTGCCTGAAATAACAAAAGCATTTCAAGCATCTTTCATTATGTAGTTGATGTCCCACATTAAACAGTCTACTAAATTCTGAACAAAGGTTATTAGCAAGTTTTCAAAAATTTTAAAAATTAAACAGTTGTTTCAAAACCATTAAGTAGTAAATGTATTTAAGAAACTAATTAGGACAGATGCCATAACTTCATTAAACACCACTGCTCATGTTTTTTTGTTTTGTTTTGTTTTTTGTTTTTTTTTTTTTAAACAAAGCATTAGTGTTATCTATTTGGCTATTAGTATTAGCAATTTATCTACAGTATTTAACAAGGTAAATTGTAGGCAAAAATTTAGTACAGTTTCAATAGAAACACCCCTTTTTGTTTTCCTGAAAATACAGCAGTATTTGAAGGACTAATTTTTCTCTGCATCAGTTATAAGGAAGCTTCCCATCTATGAACAGGAACAAAAAAAGTATCTACAAACCTTGTAAACAGATCTGTATCATTTATAAACATAAATAATCCAAATTATTAACAGCCAACAGCAGAAATTAAAGTATCAATTCAATGATCCAGGGCTCTTCGCTTGCTTGCCCAGCTGTCCTCCTCCCCCTCTCCCATCAAGGACTGAGATAAACTACAGCTCCGCTAATACACTGTTCAGGACCATTCTTAGTACTACTGATGATCCACAGGTCAGCATACGCTGAGTTACTGTTTATCTGTCAGTTCATTTCTCCCACCCCCCAAAAAGCACCCTCAGTCTGGCAGAAAGCTTTGCTTTTTTTTTTTTTTAAAAAAATAAATCTACATTCGTACAAGTGTGTCTTCTGTTGAAGTCCAAAGACAAGAATACGATCTTGTCCATCACAATATGTGAAAAGACCCAGTTTCAATTTGTTTCTTTACAATGCAGCTAGTGTGTTAACATTCGGCTTACAATCAGAGTGATGTTTCCAAACTATGTAGTGGGCTTCCTGGGGATGAAGAGGTAGCAGACTTGTTCATTTCTATTGTAAGGTGAATCCCGCTGTCCACAGCGTTGTTATTTTTGTTGGGAGAGGGGGGAGGGCTGGAGTTACGTTTCGTAGGAGCGTCATCTTCAGCATCAGTGTCATCAATAAGGGGGATGTGAGGCTCTGAATCTTCTATCCTAAACTCAGGATGTGTCATAAAGTTGTGAATCGAACTTCTTGATTCCGGTTTCTCTAACCCTTCATACAAAGAACTACGAAATGCATTCACCACTCGAATCTGTAAATATCAGAAAACACAGAAAGATGTCAGTATACTGTTAGCTTAATTTTAAAATGGTTCACTTATGAGTTTGAATCCACAAACAGCTAGGTATGAGTGAATCATATTTGCATGTAATGCAGTGGAACTTGCAATACACTGTAAAAAAAATGAATATTTTTAGTAGGACACTACAGAACAACAAAACCACATACTCTAAGAATTAGGAGTTATAGAATTCAAAGTAATACTGAAAAAAATCTCATTGTCACTGGCTAAAAATTTAATAGCCATTTTCTAGGACATTTTTCCCTAAGAAAACAAAAACAAACAAACAAAACAAAAACTTAATCATACACAAGCTTTAGCTGATTTTTAAAATAAAAAAATGTAATTTTTGAAAACAATTCAAATAAGTTAAACAAAGTCAAGCACAGAGGGTTACTATTTATCATGCTAGGAATTAGGGTGTCACCAACTATGAAAAAGCCAAGCAAATATAAGCTGAATGCCACAATGAACTCACATCTACCCCACTATTCCCTTGATTAAAAAATAAAAAAAGACAAAACCCAAATAAATATCTATAAAATGCCATTAAACAGCTATAAATATTTGAGTATATGCCACTTGTCTATAAAGCATTAGTGTTTTTCTCTATAACACATTACAACTTAAATCACTTTATATACTAGGAAGTATATCGTTCACTGGGAAGAACAGATTTAAAACAAAAAACCCAAACCCTCTGGGATTCTTCTGTCAACAATTTCGCAAAACACAAGGTTTTTTGGTATTTTTGCCCTTAAACATACAGCCCAACAAATCACCCCCCTATACAGAAATCTGCTGTATAGATGAAAAGAGGTTAATGGGTAATGAACGCAAAAACACTGCTGCACACATTGACATTAGGTCTTATTAACCCAGTGTCGTACAGGCTTTCAAAACAAAAAAGGGGACAAAATCCAGATAGTTGAGCATCTACTCGATATCAATTCAAACATAGTATCTGCTTCTGCATTGATCCTAATGAATCCTGTTTAGTAATGAAGATACCATTTATCATACTGTTAAGAGAAATCACGAATACTGACATTACAGGAAAAAAGAGTCACCAAAATCATCTCGTACAACAATGATAATGAAAAAATTAATAAATCTTCAAATGGAAATCTGAATGTATTTTTAAAAAAGGTAACATTCATGCCCACTTCTTTAACTGTATACATCTAAGATGTGCAAGCTGATGATCTGGTACACACATACACACTGTGAAATAATCATGACAGTCAAGCTAATTAACATAATGCATCACCACGCACTGTCACATTTGCGTGTGTGTGGTAAGAATAGTTAGGATTCTACCCTCTTAGCAAATTTCAGGTATATAAGTACAGTACTGTTACCTAAAGTCATCATGCTATGCATTACACCTCCAGAACTTCTTGCATTAACTGAAACTTTGTACCCCTTCACAAACATTTCCCTATTTCTCCCTACCCCTAACCACCATTCTACTCTCCATTCTAGGAGTCTATTTTAGACTCCCACTTCTGGGAATTTATCCAGAGGATTAAAATCAGGATCTTGAAGAGATACCTGCACTCCTTTATTCCTTCCGGCATTATAAATAGCCAAGATATGGAAACGAGGTTAATAGTCCACTGACAGATGAACAAAGAAAATGTGGCATATATACATATGAGGAATTTTTTTAAAATTTTTATTTATTTGTCAGAGACAGAGCACACCAGCAGGGAGAACAGCACAGAGGGAGAAGCAGGCTCTCCACTGCGCAAAGAGCCTGATGCGGGACTTGATCCCAGGACCCTGGGGATCACAACCTGGGCCGAAGGCAGATGCTTAACCGACTGAGCCACCCAGGTGTCTCTGCATACAAGGAAATATTATTCAGCCTTAAGAAGAAGGGAATTCTGCCATTTGCAACAACATATGCTCAGTTCTGATGAAAGCTGATTAAAATCTCTCTCCTCAAAGCTGTCTTCCTGCACTTACCAAGCCCTGCCTGCTGTAGGCTGCTTTACTTCTGGCTCACTTAGCTCTGTAAGAGTATAGCATGGTGAAGTCAGGAAGACACAGGTTAAAGGTCTGGGTGTGAATTCCAGCTCTGCCACCTGCTAGCTGAGGAACCCTAGACAAACCAATCTCCTCAACTATAAACTGGGAAATCACAGTGGTGCCTGCCTTATAGGATTGTTATGCGAGATTCATTAGTGAGTTAATACATGTGCAAACTTAAAACAGTGTTAGTTCACAAGTATCAATGTCATGCCAGGGCTTGTCACACTTTAATGTGCATGCAAAGCACCTGGGGATCTTGTTAAACTGCAGATTCTGAGTCAGGAGGGGCCTTCAGTGGATCTGATATTTAATGTAAAGTCTGGAACACAATTATACAGAAATATAGTAAAGATAGCATACCGAAGGTCATATGACAACCTCCAAATGAAGAGTCAATTATTCAAAATTTTGCTGAAATAAAAATGAATACACACCACCCACGATATACATCTGTCTAGAAAGTTTAACATGAAACTAATCATGAGGAAACAAGTAGACAGATCCATAAAGTAAAATGAGACAACTGGCCTGTTTTTTTTGTTTGTTTTGGAAGTCAACGTCATAACATAATAAATAACTGTAGCAAAAATGGATCAAAAATGCTATAATACAGGACATTTTGGGGGCAACTGGAGAACCAAATAGGGACTGTATACAATAGAATATCAATATTAAACTTCTTGGATGTGATGATACGGTATGATTATATAGGAAACTTATTTTTAGGAGGTACGTGAAGTATTAAGAGATGAAATGTCAGGATATTCGTCACTTTCAAATGGAAGAGAAAAAATGTATATACTAATATAAACATATAGAGGGAGATAAAGCAGACATCATAAACTATTAAGAAGTGGTAAATCCAGGTGAAGGGTATTCTCATTTGCATCCTTCTTACAGGATACAGAGAGCCTCCTATCCCTACCTGCCACTCCAGACTCATCAACACCTGACGTTTTATTACTTTTAGTACCTGTCACTGAGGCCTGCTTTCCTCAACTGGTAAACTTCTATCAAAGGTCAGCTTGAGAGTTACTTCCTTTGGATAATTTTTCCTGACTTCCCAGAGTGGGTTAAGGACTCTGTTGTAATATCCCATGCTTCGTTACCATGTATAAATTTGCAACTACTTGTTTGTTTCCTGAACTAGACTGCGAAGTCTGGAGCTTCTAGCACAGTCCTGCATACGGAAGGTCTTCCTCAAGTGTTTACAGATCGCTACTAAAGAAACATTAATTAATATAGGAGATGAAAGGATGAGTGGTAATAAGACCTCAAGAGCCAGGAATGATGCAAAATCCATAGATACAGGGAGGAAGGGATGTAACTGACATTAGCTGTCCTAGGTATAATGCCAGGCAATTTACATACACCATTTCATTTAGGTAGGTGCAGAACCAGGGTAATTTTTAAATGAAAGATTCCTATCTGTCCATGTATGTAAATTTAACATCCTGTCTAACTTAACAAGAGTTGTTTTGTCCTTACAGTACTTGTTTACTCTTCGCTCTATATCATGCTGCCTCTGCTTATTAGCCGTGGACAAGTCATTTAAACTTCAAGTCAGTTTTCACACCTGCAAAATGGGATACTTCCTGTTCTGCCTGTTTTACAACACTGTCAAAAATGACAAATGAAAATTACTTAAGCAAACAGTGAACAAACAGGCACTGAGTAAACTGTCCTCCTTAAAATAGCACTGTTTTCTTCTTCAGTTCATCCTCTCTCCAGCTTTCTCATGTTGCCTAGACCTTAACTGGGAGAGGACCAAATGGGTAAGATGGGTCTCTGCCCAAATATAAGATTAAGCACAGGTATTCCAGCCGATTTCGGGGATGGGCTGAATGATGGGGTGGGTTTATATCGTTAGTACCTCCAATATTCTGAGAGTCCACCATGAAATCAAGACTGTAACGTACAGTAAGGATGACAAGAGGTTAAAAGGCTTTTGGGGAATTTACCATTTACTAAAAACCTGAAAGAAAATGTATTATTCTAGCCAATTAATAGAAACTACGACATGTAATGGTGTAAGAACTAATCAATGGTACACTTTCCCTACTTCCCTAGAAAACTTAATAGAACATTTCTTATTGAGGATGCAATTTTACACTCATTATAGAAATGGAAAAAAAAAACCATAAATACCACAGAACTTTGAAGTTTACACGGGACCCCTTCTCAAAAATAAATAAGTAAATAAATAAATTCGAAGCAAGGCCACAAAATCTAGGCTAAGAAGGCAAACAACTGGCTATATACTAAGCTCTTTTCTTCATGGTACAAACTTAACTTTGCCAACCGAACAAGATAAACGTCAAAATGTTAGATTCGTTTTCAGCTTTAAAAATGTAATTTCTTGGTTCTGTTAGATCAGTTTCAAATCACATGCTTTTGGAAACCATGCACTATGAACATGTTTAAAGGCATATACTCAAAAATTTATAGTAGTTTCACAGATTCTAAGCTACAATTTTATTCCCCGTATTAGCTATCAGAGTTAGCACAGAGACAAGCTCACGTATCTCCTATCTAATCTTTGGTTGCAATTGTTCCACCTGTTATCTAGCCCTCTCAGAAATAAAACAACAACAACGACAACACTTTGAGGTCTCAATCCACTTTACGAAAAGAAAGCTTTATGAAAAGCCTGAACAATGAATTTAAACATTAAGGAGAAAATGAGAAACGTTAGGTGTGTGAAGTAGGAAATGTTAATTTCATGCACTTAGGAACACACACTCACACCCCACAGTAGTAGAAGCAGTAGAAGAGGAAAACACTACATGTGTAGGGGTAGAAATATTTGTTACATCATGATGCTGGCTGGCGATGGAGGGTTGCCGCCTTAGAGCCCCCTGAATGGAACTTCCACTCTGGAAAGCATTCACTACATCCATCTGCAAGGAATCAGAGATTGTGACAGCTTGCTCAGCAAGAGAGAGAGAGAACAAGAGAAAGGACCATTCCATCTATCAACATACAAAAAGTAAAGAAAAAGGCACTTTTTACAGAGCAGATAAATAGGCAAGAGTAGCATTTTGAGATGAAGGGGGGGAAAGCTAGGAAAAAAGGAGCTGAGGGGCATATAGACATTCCTTCACCATCAGTTAAAACCTTCACTCATTCCAGGCACCGGTATTATTTTTCAAAAGAGTAAGTTTTGTGGGTTGGGAAGGCTAGAAAGGAAGTTAAGGAGCGCATTCAAACCTCCTGCCCAGGTCCCAGAGCCCTCGGCCCCCCCCCCCCCCCCATCACGGCTCCTACCTCTCTAGCAGGTGCATACCTGCGTTTGGATTCTGTTCAGACCTCTAAACCACAAGATCTGGCCGCGGCGCAGCTCCCTCTCCGCGTGGTCAATCTCCTCCACGTCCTCCGCGAGCTCCTCCTCCGGGATCTCCTCCTTTTGTGTTCCATGACCAGCTTCTTTCAGGAATTTTAAACGGCTAGTTGGAATTGTTGAAATAAGCTACAACACAGGGGAAAGAGCTCAGAAATAAATCAAAACCGAGTAAAATTAAACCAATCAACTGTCATACAAAAGGTAAGGAGTCACGAGTGTGCCCGACTATCGTCACCAACGAAGCAATGAGATCCTGTCCGTCAGGCTTCCTTTCTCAGAACAACAACAACAACAACAACAACAACAAAAATATGCTCTTTCCTTAGCTACAGAAAATATTTTAAGTTTGAATGGTAAAAAAGTTCTCCTGAGGGGAAATAACCTGATTACGGCTTTCATATTTTAAGTAAGACATTCAAGACTGTAAAGTACACGAACATGCTCTGATAAGACATATTAACTTAAACTCACACTAATTACATTTATTTAAAATAAAACAAAAATGGCAGGTGGTCTTATTGGATGCAAAACAAGTTCAAGTTTCATTAGTGCTGCAAGAGTTCAATGAGAAAAAACATACCAAAATCCAAAAAATCGTCAAGGTTAAACTGAAAATAGTTTTTCGTTTATTAAATGTATTTATTTTTACAAAATGAAACTCTTTAAAACTGGATTAATACTGCCTGATTATGACACCAAACAGGAACAGATGCCCCAGGAAACACAAAGAGGACAAAAAAATAGGAATAAATATGTATTAAACTACAAGTGTTAACAGCCGTTCCTTCTGGAAGTCAGGCTTATAAAGGAGGAAACAAGCATGCGGTCAGTCAGAACTGCTTAAGGACCTTCTAGTCCAACCACCTCATTTCACAGAGGTGGGACAAGTCTGACAACCGAAATCAGTGCTCCTTCTACCAGGGCACACGTAAAATCAATAGAGAATGTCAACCAAAGCCAGGAGCTGGTCCTCGTTGGGTATGTTGGCTGTACTGAATTTCCTCTTCCTGAAATTAGCCAGATGGTCTGGGAGGTTGTGGGGTTCTGTTTTGCCTATGAGGGAACATCAGGAAATAACTAGAATGGTAATCAATAAAGAAACGTGGCCCGAGTATGGATCCTAATACTTAAAAGAAGATCTGTATTAATGAGTCATGCAACAGGAGTAAGAGAAACCTCAGAACCTAGAAACACAATTAAGAAAAAGGTAAGATAAAGACTGAGTTAAGTTTCAGTAAAACCTGGACTTTTGCTTAGACTAACTTGTGGAACGACAGTACATTAGCTCGCACTGGTTACACATCATAACATATGTTAACTTTCATTCATGAAAATGTTAGTACAGACTATTAGTTACTTTTACAGTAATGGTAACGGACTTAAAATGAACAGTGCACACACCATCACCACTTATCTTTTTAAATTAATGACACGCCTTTGTTAAGTCAGCTGCCTATACCAAACATGAAATCTATCTCATTCTTCAGGCATTGTATTTTATACATACATTGTTAAAGCCAATCATAGAACTGAAAATGTCATTTTGTGGCCCATTTATCCTGGTACCATGATTTTTTATGGAAACATTCTCAAAGTGAACTGAAACTTGAGCTTTTTTTCTTAGCTATACTTTCAATTAAAGTACATAATAAAATGATGAAATGTCTAAAGTACATAATTCTGTAATATTTTTGTAAAAACATTTAATCTGAAAATGCAAAAACAGGTCATAGAGCAAAAGATACAGATACCAGCGTCTCAACCAGTTAAAAATGTATCCTCTTAATAACTGCTGTAAAACTTGTTTTAAAAAAACAAATTAGAAAACTATGTAAGAAATTTAAAGTGTTTTATCACATAGGCATAACCATAACAAACAATAACATGAGAATACTACATTTTAAAAAACCCCCATATCCCTGAACGCCCTTTCTTGACCCAGAATGGCAACGACTTAGAATTGAGTAAGAGAACTGATGAAGGAAAATAAACACTGGAAATTAAACAAAAAAAAAAAAATCACTTTAGGTTTGAACAAAAAATGATGAGCTTTTTACCTGGCCCCAGAGTAACGTTCCCATTCCTAGGAATATTGACCATAGCCACTGTTCTATTGAAAGTTCTGAACAACTGAAAGGTTTTCCACCAAACTGCACAATTATTATCTGGAGGAATAATCAAGAGTAAATTTATTTAAATCTTTTAAACTTTACATTTCATACAATTCAAAAATTACCCAAATCTGTATCCTTTAAAACTCAAGCTGAATAACGATTATCCTGGTGTGATGTGTATTATCATATTCACAGCTGAAAATGAGACAAGTGAACACAAACTGACATCTCTGCTCAAAATGTAAAATGCATGTCTATTTCAAGTTTAAATTATCTTCAGTAAAACCAAAAAAAAAAAAAAAATTTCTCCTGATCAGGAATATAACTTAACACTGTTTCCAATATGATCCAAGTAACTATATTCCCTTGTATTTAGTATCACTCTTTGAGTAATTTATGCCTTTCCAGAAGAGATAGTGTACTTTTGTGGAAAAGACCATATATTATGAAAAGTGAACATAATATTCAATCCTTCTTGTTTTCCTCCTACACAGGTGTTTGTTCTTAGTTCACATTTACATGTCAGGACGAGTATGAACAGTAACAGAAGACAAGGAATTTGCCAAGTTTTATGAGATACGGTGCTGACTTAGGCGATACACCCTCACGAATTCGCTCTCCTGTATAAATAGAGAAAAGTCCAATGACCGGCATAAATAAAATCCAGTGCTCATGCTTCTCTCCTGTCTTTCAAGGACCTAAAACCGTACATAGGAATATTAGGAATTAAATATCAATATTCACCTTCTTGTGAGTCTGAAAGGTTTCTCTTTGATATGGCAGTCAGTAGCTGCCCAATACTGAAGTTAAAGAGAATCAATGTGTATTAACATTTTAAAACTTTTTAAGGTATGAACTCTGTTCTTTGTAGCTGTACTAGGTTCAAATTCAAGTGAAATGTATTTGTCAATTCCACTGTTCTTCAAAGTCGAGATTACTTGTACACTTGTACAGATGGAATCCCAACTGTGTTTTCAGTAACCTAACCAGTCAATTGTAACTAATTTGGCAGTCTTGCTTAGATTTTAATAAAGATATTGAACTAAAATAATTTTCTTTGGTAAACCAAGAAAACAAACATGAAAACTCAACATTTATTTCTGTGAACGTTTTCCTTTTTTTTTTTTTAAATTTAAATTTAAACTTTATATTTTGGTATAATAAGAATGTGAAAGGCATATTAAGATGCTGGGCGAACAATCAATGATTAACATGATTGGACTGATTCAGTTTTGTAAGAAATGATCATCTTTCACTTTACAGTTGGGAGGAATAAAACTGTCTAATGACTTGCGGCATTTACTTCTAAGAACAAGAGACCAAGTTTCCACATACCCTTTAATAGATACCTTAGAGCAACATGCTACTACGGAACCGTGTACCTGCACACATGCATTTCCAAAACGTGTGCTGAGGGAACCCTGAATTAGGTGCTATCTTCTAAAATTTAGAAGTAGCTGCATTAAATAGGGTTCAGCAAATTTCTTAATTCTAGGATTTCCCAAAGCCTTTGAGTTGTTAATTAAAAAAAAAAAAGAAAAAAGAAAGAGAAAAAAGAAAAAGAAAAAGAGAGAGAGAGGAAAAAAAAAGAAAAGCAGCATTTGAGTACTTCCCTTCCAGGGAGTGAGCTTGGAGCTTCAGATGCATGGTCCCTCTTAATGCTTCAGTAATTCTGTGATGTGACCTCGTATTATAATGTCACAGATGAAGAAACTGCAGCTTGTCAGAGTCACACAACTACTAGAGGCAATGGTTTGACCCCATGATGACTGAGTCCTAAGTTTATACTTGTAACTATGATGTTATGTTGCTTTAAGAATCTCCCAGAGGTAGTAAAAGAGGCAGTACTTCCTATACTTATCTGAGGGTGTAAGAGCAAGTGAGGGGACCGATGTTTCATGAAACATTATTTTGAAAACACTGATGCTGTGTTAATTGCTACAAAGTAGAAGAGAGGTAAAATATTTACAAAGAATTAAGGATTATTATGTACTTCATGATCTGTCCAAAAAAAAAAAAAAAAAAAAAAAAGGTAAGAAGAAAAAACAGCTAATAAGTGAAAGAGACAGAAATTAAATTTAACACAATTTATACCCTTCAGGTACTCCTGCTCTACAATCAAGACTTCAGCTAGACTGCTTTAGAAACAAACAAAATGCGATACGTGTAAATCAAGGGCCATGGTTTCCTACCCAGCTGAAACGGTCTATAGAAGTGCTATTCCAAGCGCTGCTCCGTGATGAGAAGGTACGGAGCAGGTACCAGGGTACAAATCAATGCACGTGTGCACAGCAGAATCACCACTGCTACGACTACACACACACACGCCTCCAGCAACAACACAAAAACCCTCCCCGGAAACAGTGTGACTAATGACGCTGTTGATTTATATCCTGACACGTGCTCCTTATCTCACCGTGGACTCGCAATAAATGGACCAGAAGCTGGTCCACAGACCACACTTGGAGCAGTACTGGCTTATTTATTAGGCACTGAAGAACGATACCTGACATTAAACTGTTTCGGGTGTATCAATCTCTGCTGGGAACCAAGTTACCAGATTTGCTTGATAGAGAGCAGTTAAGTTTTCTGCAGTCTTCGTATATTAAAAAGATAAAATAAATCCAATTTTATAGCAAGTAAAAGCTAAAATTTTAACATGTCATGAACGATGCTTTTTTATAAACCTGAATAAAATATTTCTAGAAATACTTGTTGCAAGTAAGCAACCTTTCTCCTAAAGTTTATGGAAACTGAGAGCTAAAACAGAAACAATGATTACAGAAACAATTAGGTCTAGGGTTTTGGTACCTAGAGTACACTAGCTATGGCTGAATAAGCTGTTTAAAATTCTTCAGTCTTCACTTCGAAACAAGCTCCATCACTGTCTGATTCCTTTGTTGAAAAAGCTCACTGTTTAATTTTACATCTTGTTTTGATGGTACAGGTGACTCCTGAACAACATGACTTGAATTGGGTCCACCTATACATGAATTTTTTTCAGTAAACACCGTACAGTACTGTAAATGTATTTTCTCCTTATGATTTCTTAGTAACATTTTTTTCTCTAGCTTACATTATTGTCAGAATATATATAACATGCAAAATACGTGTGACTATGTCACTGGTAAGGCTTCTGGTCTAGAGTAGGCTATTAGAGTATTGGGGGGAGTTCAAAAGTTATACTCAGATCTTCGGCTGTGCAGGGGTGGGCTGGGGCGGGGAGAGGGTGAAGTTGGTGCCCCTATCTTCTGTGTTGTTCAAGAGTCAACTGTATTACAAAATCAAAAACTGGCATGTACCAACTCAGGAAGCAGCATCCAGAATCACGTGAATTTTAGAATATTCACGTCACGGACTATTATTTTTAATAACATTAACCACAGACATACAATTACTATCAACTGCTTGAAGCCATTAAAGTGATCACTCTAGCTAGACTAGAAACTGGTCAACAGGAAGATTTACCTTAAATAACATTAAAATTATAATAGTTTTGGTAATGATATAGAATGAACAATCAGTAGTGCAATTAAAATAGTACTAGCTGAATGTACTCTGCTCATATGTGGACCTTCAGAATAGAGCGTATTTTCACTTGAGGTATGGTATTTAAAACTCTTTTTTTAGGTGTCATTGAGGCAGCACACAGAAGACCCACACACGTAGCAGTCGAACAATTTCTGGAACAAGCTAACTGTTTATCTAATATCTCCTACATGAGTGTCAAATTTGAAACTATCTTTTCCAATTACCCACCTGTACCACAAAAGTGCCTAAAACAATTGTGCAGAAGATGGCATTATTAAAGATTCCTTCGAACACATTTCTTTCACCGTGAATTTTCCGGGCATTTATTTCGTTGAAAAGTTGCATCAGCACAAAGGTATTAAAAACAATAGTATAATGTTCCGAAGGAGGAGCGTGCAAAGGAGCATTTCTTCCACTATCAATATCAAAAAACTTTTCTCCTGAAAGAATGAAAAAGTATTACTTTGTACTTATCATACAAAATAATTGAACATTTCTAAAAAAAAAGTATGCAATAGTACAACCTAGCCAGACCTTTATTTGATCGCGAATGACAGCATAGGAAAAGTTGGAAGAAACCTGGGGTTATCAAGTACGACTTTCTTCTTTTATAGACATAGACACTGAAACCCCAAAATTACGATATCTAAGTCAGTGGCCGAGCCAGGACAAAAAAATCAGGACTCTTTTGACTTCCTCCCACTATCTATCACAGTGCTTCCCTAAGCCACATCCACTGACAAACAGGAGAAAGTAAAGATAAATGGGCAGTCAGAAACAGAACAACTTATGTTCTTGGAGAATTTGCAACATTACAACATCTGGGATGATACTAGCTTGGAACAAAAACAACCGAAGCTTTATCAGGCATTGAATTCTTACCAGCAAATAAGAGTGTAAAGACTACTACAAGTTGATAGAATGCATGACCCAAAATATTCTTCATCATCGTGCGTGAGATGAGAGGCTTATTTCTACCATAAGGCTTCCGAAGCAAGAGAGATTCAGTGGGGGGTTCGGTTGCCAGAGCCAGGGAAGCGAGCGTATCCATTATGAGGTTTACCCACAGCATCTGCACAGCCTTAAGCGGTGAATCCTAGAAAAGATAGGTTTCCTAATAGACATTCACAACTATTCAGGGACTCAGCAATTCTCAGGAAGCCCTTTGTATTTAAAAACTCAAAAAGCAGAACAGGATTACATTTTCATATTAATTAACCTACAATTTTAAGCTTCAGGTTAAATATCTAAGTACTTTAAAACAGCAGATTATACACACATTTTTGCTTTAAAACAAAACATTATTAAAACAAACATGTTTTAATACAAAAAAAACAAAACTGTGAACCTACTTGAGTAATACAGGCGCCCGTGAAAGCAACTATCACTGCTACCACATTAACAGTGAGCTGGAACTGAAGAAATTTTGAGATGCTGTCGTAGACATTTCGTCCCCACATAACTGCTTTAACAATGCTTGTAAAGTTGTCGTCTGTGAGAATGATATCAGATGCCTCTTTAGCTACGTCAGTTCCAGCGATACCCTAATAAAAGAAAGTCTGTGAGTTAGACTAAACGTTTAAAATATAATTTTTTTTGAAAGATTTTATTTATTTATTTGACAGAGAGAGACAGCCAGCGAGAGAGGGAACACAAGCAGGGGAGAGGGAGAGGAAGAAGCAGGCTCCCAGCGGAGGCCCGATGTGGGACTCGATCCCCGAACGCCGGGATCACGCCCTGAGCTGAAGGCAGACGCTTAACGACTGAGCCACCCAGGCGCCCCTAAAATACAACTTTTAAGTATCCAAAAGGGTAGTATACGATCAACCAAAATTTACCATTATACTTAATGACTAATGACGTAAATCTACTGTAAAAGAAGGAAATAGCTATCCTACAATATCTCTCAGAGAGATAACTCCATCAAAGCAAAAATCAAAGAATAAGGGACTGAAAATAAAGTTCAAATTGGGTTTAACAAAAGGAAGAATGCACACAGGCATAACCCAACTTCCTCCCCAAAAGTCACACACAAAGATATATTAAAATAAAAACTCACAAAATCAAAGTTAGTGGCAAAGGAGATACTGCAAGGAAATCTTAAGAGGCTGGAAAGGAGACAACCAAATAGTAAGTAGGCTGGCAGATCCCAGAGTGCTGAATCCTAAGCTAACAGTAGGGAAAGCAGAGAATTAGCTTCTTTTGCACAACAGACTCTCCTACATAAGGCTCAGGACTTGGCAGCACCAGGTAGCACTGGAAGGAGGGGTAAAGGTGTAAACGAAAATAGAAGGATTTCTTGGAAGTCTACCAAAGACACTTAAAGAAGTACCTAGAAGGTCCAAACCAAAAACAACTATGTCCATGAAGAGTAGAATGGGATGGATTAACAAGTTGTGGATTAGCAAAAATGAGTGAACTAGATACACAACAACACAGATGAATCTCATAAGCATAATGATGAGTAAAGGATGCTGGACTCAAAATACATATGTAAGATTCGTATGTTCACAGTTTGGAAACAGACAAAAGTAATCTTCAAAATACTAGTTATCTTTGCAGAGAGACAGGGCAATGATTAGAAGACAGTGTGACTGAAGCATCTGGGGGTACAGGTAAATATCTATTTCTCGCCTTGCATAGAACAGGTCTGCTAACTTGTGATAATCCATTCAGTTGTACATTTATGGCTTAGGCGCTTTTCTGTATGTGTGTTATATGTTAATAACAAAATTAAAAGAAAAGGCAACTAGGGGCGCCTGGGTAGTGCAGTCGTTAAGCGTCTGCCTTCGGCTCAGGGCGTCATCCCGGCGTTCTGGGATCGAGCCCCGCATCAGGCTCCTCCGCTGGGAGTCTGCTTCTTCCTCTCCCACTCCCCCTGCTTGTGTTCCCTCTCTCGCTGGCTGTCTCTCTCTCTCTGTCAAATAAATCAACAAAATCTTAAAAAAAAAAAAAAGGCAGCTAGATCCTGAAGGCCTCTTCCCAAGTCCATGCAACCAAGTGGCAATTTGCCATGCTCTCTGACCTGGCAGCAGACTGCCTGCTAATTTATCAAAGACGATATGACAAAGACAGTCCAGACTGGGGGGGTACCAAGCACTGCTGAGTATAGGGGTGCTATACTGAAAAAAAGGGATTAAGAGTAACTCTGTTTAATGAGTGTTGAGACCACCACCCTCTTTTCTCTACTTGTTTCTCAGAACACCAGTATTCAGGAGTGCCCTCTAGGTAGCAGATATGAAGGTTCTTTTCTGGGAAATCTGATCATCTGAAAAGACCTAAAAATCCTTCAATTCAAGGTACACTAAGGAAGTAAAATAGCCAAGCCAGGTCACTTTACTGAGAAGCTTCTGATTGACAAAATCCCACCCAAAGGCCCAAGGCTTTCCAGCTTTCCACCGGTAGATACGCAGAGGCAACCAAGAATCAATCCCCTGACATCTGAGGAAAGACTAAACCAAAAGGCAGATGGAGACACAGACTCTGCAGAGACGAAAGCTTATTTTAAAAAGTCAAATCCTTAGAGAGGTAAAAAAGGTGCATCAATGAAACATGAATAGAATGTTACAACAAGACAAAGAAGTTGGAGATCTTAGAAAAAACAAAACAAAACACCCAAACCCCAGAAACTGAGGGAACATCCCTGAAAATAAAGCAAGATGACAAAGATATGGTAAATTGGAAAAAAAGAGACAAGATAATAAGTCCAAGCAGTTCAAGAACTGGGATGGGGGGTGGATGTTCCAAAAGAAACGGAGGAGATGAAATAAGACTAGTATAAAAAAATAAGAGTATGAGTTTATTTCATAGTACAGAGTTGTTCGACGACAAAACATCATTACACTTCAGAAGACTGGAAACTAAGGAAAGACGTTATTTATCTCCAGAAAGGGAAAAAACAGACACACACACACCACAAGAGGTTCACAATCCAAAATGGTATGGAGGAATAAGGAGGAATGAATTGAAAATTCTCAGTGAAAAACTGATTTTCAAATGAGACTTTTGTACCAAGTCAGATTAAGACTCAAGAGTGAGAAGAGGGTGGAGATTTCAGTCATAAAAGTCATGAAACAGCTTAACTCTCATAAACTTTTTTTCTCAGAAAGCTGCTGGAGAAGACAGTGTTACTCCACGAGGGAGTAAACCAAACAGACGATGACATCGAGTCCAGGAAATACCAGGTCCAACATGAGAGAGGAAAAGGAACTCCTTAGGTATGGAGAACGAGACAGCTGGGTAGCAGGCCTGGCAGAGTCCACACTCAGGCACGTCGGAAGGTCTGGGAAAAGGTATCTCTAAGAAGGTGAAAATGTCAAAGTGCCAGGGGATTCTGATGTAAAGGACAGAGAATCTGGTGATGAATTTGTTATTAAGTACCTAGAAAAACTAAGCACAAACGTGAACGCATTTTAAAAAAATAGATTTAAAATTAAAAAAAAGACTTAAAAAGTGAATGAAAAAGACAATTTATAAGGAATACAAAAAGTTGTTCAAGGAAGTAAGAGTCATGATGGCAGACTACACAGCTCAGCTGAGAACAAAAGTCACAATAAGGACTGTATACTGGTCTACCCGAAATTATGACCTAATTCTGGGGGGAAGAATGACAGGACAGGTAGCGTGCAGTATGCATTATGGAGGTGACAGTGGTGTGCGTCGGGTGTGCCTGTAAAAGTGTGAAATCCTTATCTTTCTCAGCGAGAAGTCAGTAGCAAGTGCTTTACATCAAACAAATAAAAAAGCACCATATCATTTAGATATATAGAGGCAAACAAGTAAGGGAAACAAACAGCTAAAACAGCTGGTTTCCTTTTGTCAAAAAAAAAAAAAAGAGCTGGAAGATGTAATTTGTGGTAGGGGACTTTAGTAAGTCATGTAAAATGACATGACTTTTTAAATGCATTTACTGTGTTGATAAACACAAAAACAAAATTCCAATCAAGTTTTTCTCAAAAATATTCAACAAGAGAACAATCTTAATTTAAAATTTTAGCCTCTAGCTTCTAATCGGAATATTTTACTTTTAATGTGCACCACATTTAACACATCTAAGCCTCACAGGTTTTCCTGCCTCTAATCATTCCCCGTCTTTTTCAAATGCAAATCTCATTGCTCCCTTGTTCAAAATCCTTCAAAATTTAAAAAGTAATTTTGAGACGTTAATTGGTGTCCAAATAAAAATGAGTTCCACTGTCAAGTAAGTTTGGGGAACTTCCAACAGAAAAAGTTAAACAGCTTTTTTATGAGCTGCTCTGAGTTGGATGCTGCCATGCGTGTGAGTCTCCAAACTTCTTTTCACGCCCTCGGAAGTCAGCTTGGGAAGGGCTGATCTACTGGATGGAGGAAGAAGGCCTCGGTATTCAAGGCCCTTTGCAGGTGCCCCCTACCAATACTCCCTGCTCCATAGCCCATTCTCCTCCAACAGCACACCCTCTTCCAGACAAGTTCAACTTCTTGTCGCTCATGAGGGTCCCTGCACTGTCCTTCCCCACCTCCTCTTCTCCGTCCCGCAACTCAAATGGCCATTTCTTTCAGAAAACCTTTCCTAGTCTCTCCAGGCAGTCTTCCTCCTTGATACACACCTTGTGTAGTGTTTGGTCCTTCACTGGTGGCCACTACGCTCTGATTATTTACTTCCCTGTGTGCCGAACCTTTAGGAGACAACTACTCACTTCTAATGTTTCTGGACCAGAATACTGAAAACAGCCTCTTAATATTTGGAGAATAAACAAACAAATCCTTTATTAACCTAAAGTTTTTTTTTTTTTTAAAAAGGCAGTATCTTAATTATCTTAGGGAAGATTTGACTACCAAAGATGTATTTGGTTATAGAAATCCATCATGGCATTCAGGCTTTGAAGACAGAGATATCTGTATGTTATGATTTGCTGAATTTTGGTACGAATAATGTAATATCATAAGATAATATTATATTTTAAATGTACCATGGAGGCTTGCAATCGAAAGGACTCTATGGACAGTGGCTATATAGAGAGAAAGCCAGACCTCTTCGCAAGCTAATAATGTACTTAGAGTCCTTTTGTAAATCTTATTTTATTGTTGTAAATTTTATTTTAATGTTGACTTTTCTAAATAGAGTGTGTATAAACACACACACACACACACACATATATATATATAGAGAGAGAGAATAGAGAATATATAGATAGTATTCTAAAATGCTATTTCTGCCTGCAAAGTAAGAGACAAATTTAACAAGGACTAATCAATAGCAATTTCTTGCAGGTATCTATTAAAAACTCAAGCCAAATAATTTTTTCAGTTTTAAAATACGAAATTGGAAAACTGAATACATAAACAAAGCAAACTCAAGCCTGACTGAACAAAAGTGCTTTGAAATTCAAATCATTCTTTGGTCTTTTAAAACAGATTTAGATTTTTGATGTGTACCTTAAAAAAAAGGTGGTACAATGGGCCTAAAACCTTCAGGACTTAAAAATGAAACAAAGCAGCCACTGTACTGTGCCTCTATCTGTGATACTATGTTTACCTGTGTGTACTGAGAGCCCTTGGCATCTGCCTTAAACACTGAAGTCTTGGGAAGCAAGCTTTTTATTTTTTAAAATGCACTGTAAGTAAACGCCTTCCTGGTCTGCTGTCTGATGAAAGTCACAGTCAGAGTCCTGCTAATGCTCAGAGCAGCAGAGAGTGATCTTGTGTTCCTCCAGGAACAACCATCCTATTTGCCCACAGCCAAAGGAACAGGACTTAAATATTCCTTCTCCCTTCAGCTACTTTTCACAAGTCTTCAGAAGTTCAGACAAGTGTGCTGCCAACCATAATGAGTCTGGAATAGGGTAGGGCGGGGATCTCTGGGTTCACAGCTATTGGCTGGGAGCACTTCACCGACCTAATTTCCTCTTTCCATCCCTCTCATGCCTGCTGAAAGGCTGCCACCATGGCGGTTCTGCTAAACCCCTATTTTAGCAGCACAATATCAAGGGGACAAATTATACGAACAAACATTGGTATACATAAGTATTCTTGTATCTGAAACCTGTGGGGCCAGACTATGTTTCAGAATTCAAGTCTCCCACATTTTAGAAAGATAATGAGGCACTTATCTTCCATCACAGATTTTCCCAGAGGGGTTAGCACCATAAAAACATATTAATATCTATGCAATGTCTATGATTGTTCATGTTGAGTGGGACAAATAACTTCCTCACATCCGTTCGGAATAAGTTTTGGAGTCAAATGAGTCTGTTGCAAATTTAGGAAAGAAATTTCAGTTTTCAGATTTTTAGATTTCAAATTGTGATTATGGACCTGTGTTTTCAAAAAATTAAAGTAAGTGAAAATTAAATAGAAGACTTAAGTTTTCTATGGCACTGAAGGTACAAAGATTCATTCCAACACTGAAAAGCTGTAAGGAATCGATTCAGAGATATAAAACAATCTAATTTCAATCATTAAACATTTATGTAGCATCTGTATTTCATGGTATCAATTTTATAGTAAATACTTCATTAGTACTATGGCTAGAGTTTAAGAATATAATAATGAAATGCTGACATTTTCTAGCACTTTAAGTAATCAAATCTAAACTGAAGAATTGTGGGGGAGGGAGTAGATTTTTTTTCCAATCAGAAAAGGATTACAGCTATTATATACGAAATGATGACTTTCAGTTCACTCTTAACAGACACCTTCAGTTGAAAGAAGATTCTCAATTATATTTTTAACTAAACACACACACACACACACACACACGTGTACATTTTCTCTCCCGTTCAAAAGACTGTCTCCTGCTTAAGAGGACTGTTGTAAGGTTCAGATCAGATGACAGATATTTATATATTCTGTGGCGTACAAAGTAAATGTATGATGTTCTAGTTCTTCAGGAGTCATCTTCTAGCCAGATTTCACTGCATCAAACGAACATGGTTACAAACTACTCAGACTTACAAACCGATTTAGCACATATATTTTCACTCAAATCTTGAAGGACAGTGTTTAAAATCAATAGTGGGGCGCCTGGGTGGTTCAGTTGGTTAAGTGCCTGACTTCGGCTCAGGTCATCATCTCAGGGTCCTGGGATCCAGCCTAGTGTCAGGCTCCTTGCTCAGCAGGGAGTCTGCCTCTCCCTCTCCCTCTGCTCCTCCCCCCCCACGCTGGCTCTCAAATAAAAAAAAGCCAATAGCAATCTAGTAACAAACAATTCAGCCAGTAAATGACATCTGAATGCTTAACAGGTTAAGTTCCTACCATCGCAAATCCAACATCAGCTTTCTTTAGTGCTGGGCCATCATTTGTACCATCACCAGTTACAGCTACAACCTGGCGTTGTTCTGACACAGTGCTATCAATTATACCTGAAACAAAAGTAAATATTTGTGCTGTAAAAATATCCCCTTTAATTAATAAGGTGATTCTGCAGAGTATCCTGACCAGCCAGTTTTACAGACTTGAGGTTAAAAATAAACAAACAAATATAGAGAAATGGAAACTGCTGAGATGTTGGATAAGGACCAAGTCCAGAAACTAAGGCTACCCTAGGAACAATATCCTGTTTTAATGAAGATAAACACAGTTCACGGAAGGTGTCAAAAGGAAATGTATTTAGATTTTATAGGAAAAGATAATATCCAAGATCAAAAGGAAATGTATTTAGATTTTATTGGAAAAGATAATATCCAAGATCCAATCTATTATTTAATATCTATTACTACTTCAGATAACAGAACACATTTCTGTATCAACAAATTGTGAAGTAACTGTAAAATCGACTCACCTTTAACCAGTGTATGTTTGTCAGTAGGAGATGATCTTGCAAGTACTCGAAGCTTTGGCCAAATCTTGTCTATCCGCTCTTGCTCAATCTATAAATGTTTGTGAAAGTTAAAATATATCCAAACCTAGTTTTATAATTCCCAAAGTAGCTATCTGGCATATGTATCAGCAGTTCTCAAGAGCGTGGTGAACAGACCAGCACCATCAGCAATTCGAGGGAACTTGTCAGAAATGCAAATTTTTTTTAGCAAGGCCCCAAGCCTATCATCTTATCAAGTCCTCTGGGTTGGGGGCCTAGCAATCAACGGTTTTAAAAGGCTCTTTAGGTTACTCTAATGCATACTCAAGGTTGAGAACCACTATTATATACACATATCATTATAAGATCAAATTTTAAAAATCTTCCCACTGCCTATGAAAATAAAAACTCCTTAACGTAGTATAAAAAGCGCAGTTTGAGTAGCCCTAAAATATGGTCTGTATCAGCCTTTTCAAACTTCCTCCCACACTCACTTGTACGTATTCTACTGCTGAAACCGGCCAAGACGAGGGGAAAAAAAAGAAGTGCTCACTCCCTATAGAACACATTTCTTGATCACTAGTCTCTTTCACTTCCATAACGTTAGTGCTTCTGCTTCTTAGCTGCAGGCGCATTTCTTCATGTGCGATGCCTAACGCACAGGGCATATTCTAAATGTTATACAAAAAATAGATCAACAAAAAACTAAAGAAACCCTTACCTCTCCTTTTTCATTTCGTATTCTTCTGTTGAAATCTTTACCTTCGAGGCACAGAAAATCTTCACCGGGATGTAAAATACCACATTTGGTGGCAATCGCCCGAGCAGTATTAATATTATCACCAGTGACCATCCGCACAGTAATTCCAGCCCTCTGACATTTCTTTATGGCCTCTGGTACCTGGTTTACAAAGAAAAATTCATATTACGAAAGAAAGAAAGAATTTCCAAAGGGGGAAAAAACCTCCACTGAACAAATAACGCATTACTGCACAGTCCCACAAATAATGACAATTTTATTTCATCTAAAGATATTCAATATTTAATTACTCCCAATAATCTCTTCTTTCCTCTCCCACAGCCACAGTCCTAGTTCAGGCTTCATTTTCAGTTGTGATCCTACTTAATTTGTTTGCATTATTTATATACCAAAGGCTTCTTAAAATGCCCCCCTCCCCAACCATTATGCAATTCTTTTCTGGTTGGCTTTCTACCCTTCTGGGTTCACCGACCAGACAACACGGGAGTAAAATGTTGGTGTGTTCCTTAGGATTATAGGTGGCTCACTTTTTCTTTCCCCCGACTCCGTATCTTTTAAGGATTACTTCACTTATTCTTGTACTTTTAACTGTCATGTAAGTGCTAATAATTTTCAAACCTACATCTTTCTCCTACCTCATTGTGAGTGCTGGATTCATAATTCCATCAGAGAAGTGGACAGTGGAATCTGGGTGTCCAAAAGGGGGACTATGTTTTTTAAAACCTACCTAACAGAAACCTAGGGGTCATCTGTCCTCTTCCAATCTCTCTTACTCTATCCATCTTTAAAGGACAATGAGTCCTGTGCATCCTACCTCAAACCTTCCCTGCACCTTGTCTCCCCTGCTTGTTGCCTGACTACTGAAATAGCTTTGTAATTGGTATCCCTGTCTTTACGTTTGTTCCTCCTGTAAAACATCTGAAATACCTGATGGTAGAATTATTTTTCTAATAGATTTTCTTATGAATACATGACGATTCCTCTACTGTTACACTATAAGCCGCAACATTCTTAGTATAATAGAGTATCACACCTGAACTTCAAAATAGTTTTCTAGATTTATGAGAAATTTTTCTCTATGACACAACTTGATGGATGAATAATCTATATATTGTTTCTGTGTCTCTGCTTCTGGCAATTCCCTTTGCCTAGAAAATACTCCCTGCTCTTTTCTAACCAGGAAATCCTTACTGATTTTGCCGGAGCAGAGGTTGCAAACACAAATGCCTTTAGGGCCATGCAGGTAACATAAATGAGAAAAACACTGACAGTTACAAACCCAACACTAATGGAGAAAGCTATTTGGCTTCAGCCTATTTTTTTTTTTTTACTATGGTGGAATAAATGCCCAATGTTGACAGAACCGACCACTTTAAGATTTAGAAAGCAGAAGTCTACATTTGTGTATGTGCTCTCAATACATAATGCTTTAAACACACACCCCCCCCCCCAGGGTCCAAGGAAAATTTGACTGAAGGCTAAATTTGGCCTTGCAGGCTGATGGTTTATAACTTCTACTGTAAATACAGTTTAAACGTAATGTCTCTGGAAGCAGCTTTCATGGCGTATCTAGACAAAACTGTGTCTTCATATAGGTGTCTATTATTAAAAAAATCAGTATTTGATTTTGAAAACATTGGTTTGCTGTATAAATGTAATATATATCCTGGTATCTCATTTGAGATTAAAAGTAACCCAAAATTGTCCACCCACGCATTGTCTGGGTGGTATCTGAGATCATTTGGTAGAGAGACGATGAGTAACAGGGGGAAACTGGTCTCAGGTTCAAACCATGTGGCAAATAATATTTAAGAAGGACAAACTAAAAGGATGTACTGTATGGTGACTAACATAACATACTAAAAAATTATTATTAAAAAAAGGGCAACTTAACATTTATTAATGGCCCACTAACCCCATCAAATACCTCCAGATAAAGCTCACAAACCGCCCCCCCTCTTACAGATGAGAAATTGAGGAGAACCCAATTACCTTGTTCAAGTACCTATGCAGATTCCATAAAGCTGGATTTGTTCTAGATATCTAATTAATCAAAATTCTCTATATCAGAAATGCACAGTCCAGAATACCGACTCAGAGAAAGCTGCTTTGTATTACATTATCTCACATTAGTCTCAAGGCATCCATCTCATTTTGTGATAGTAAAAAAATTAAGTGCCACTTTCATGTTTAAAAAAAGACAAAACTCTCCATCAATCTCAATGCCAAGAACATGGTAACAGCAATCTATTTTCCAAAGGACAAAGGTGTAGACACCCTGACCTAATGCTACATTTAGGTAAGAGTTAAGCCATAAATCAATGTATAAAACTTTGGCTTCCTTTTGACCAAAGGTTGGCAAACAGTACCCACCTGGCTATTTCATCATTTCTAAATAGGCTGCAGCTTCTGATTCTCTTATTCCATTGGTAGTATCCTCTACCACTCACCTAGTGATGCAAGGAGACTGACTGTCCCTCCTCTGTAAGACATCTAATTGTGGAGCTATTCTTTCCTCAAGAGCTCTCCTGGGGCCCCTTGGGTGAGTATGCCAGCCTAGGCCACTTTCAGGCTACTAAGTCCAAATGCCTACATGACACACATTTGGATGTTTCAGACACTTCAACAATGTCAAGAATAGTTATTTCCAAACCCAACAGATTCATTCCTATTGGTTCTGCCTCCATTTACTTTGAAATCATTCCCTCCTTTTCATCTTCCCTGCCACACTATATGTAGGGCTAAGACCTGGGATCACTGCAATCACCTCCTGGCTTCCCTGCTTTACTTCCTCTTTCTATTTCTTACACAGTACCCAAAACAGTAGTTTAACAACACAAATTGTTACTTCCCAGCCTGAATTTGTTTAATTACTTCCCACTGAGTTTTAGAATAAAATTCAGAACCCTTATTGTTTTGTAAGACCAAAGATAATCTTATCTGCTGCCCCTTCTTGTCCACACCATACTGGCCTCCTTTTTATCTTTGAAATAGCTAATACTTTCTCACCCTCAGCCTTCTCTCTGAATTTTTTGTTCCATTTGCCTGGAATATTCTCTTGTAACTGTTATATGGCTGGCTCCCTTTTAGCCATCAGATCTCAGCTCAAATGTCATATCCTTGGAGTTCTCCTAATATGGTCTAAGTTACCTAATTTCATCACCCTGAGCATATCCTTCATAGCCCTTTTCACGCTTGTAACTGTCGTATCTGGTATCACCCTCCCAACTCCCCCCATATGCCAGCCAGAATGTAAAGCCCCTGAGGGCAGGGACCAAGTCTTATTCCTTACAGAATATATTTTCACTTGGCATACTGTCCAAGTACCTATCATTTTGTCAGTTTGGTTGTCTTACTTCTCTAGAAGATAAGCTTCATGACGATTTTGTCTACTGCAGTATTTCCAGTTCCTTAAAAAAGTACCTGGTACCACACATTGGGTGTTGAATCAATTAGCTGATAGTCATTGAACAAAAGCTGCTTTTGCCTTTGTGCTTTTACTCATGTTGCTTCTTTGCTCAGAATGTGCTTACAACTGCCCCTTGAGGTCCAGCTAACATTGCATCCATTAAGACTCAGATCAGGTAATTAACCTCCCAGAAGTCTTACTTGACCCATTCAGTGGTTAACAGAGCATAGCAGTCTTTTAAGTACACATGTTTTAGACAAAGCCGGATTTGAACACACTAGTTTAGTTCTTTGGTCTAGAGCTAACCTCTATACATCTCGATTTTTTTTTTCATCTGTTAAGTGAGAGTAGTAAGTCGCAGAGGTGAACATTAAATGAAATAACAGATGAGGGCAGTTGGCATAGTAACCGGCACACAGTAAGAATTCAAAAAAAAGATGCTACTGCTTTAAACTAAGTTGGGGGCTCATGTTCTGTGCCCATATAACATCCTCTGGATCAATCTAACAACATACTAACATCCGGGGTTATATTTACATGTTTGTCCATTCCCACCCAAGAGTGACCTCTTTGAGGCCAGGGAATAGATTTCAAAAATCTTTAGGTCTATGGTATCCTAGTATAATGCCTGGCACATAGCAGTTGCTAAATAAACTTTAAAAATTTAAAGAAAACAACCAAAGTGTATAGATGCACACTGTTAAATATGGGAACAGGATGTTTAAATTCAAATTAAGTAAAATTTAAAAATTTCATTTTTCAGTTGTACTAGCCACGCTTAACAACTCAGTAGTCACACGTGGTGAGGAGCTACTGTGGTGAGCAACATACAGAAAACTTCTATCATCACAAGAAAGGTCTACTGAACAGTGCTGCTCTAGAGATCATGAAAATGAGTAACTTAATACACCTATTATTTAATATAAACATCAACTGAAAAATCCACCCAGCTCAAGGCACTGTGCTAGTTATGGTGCTATCAGGACACAAGATCCCAAAGAAAAGCGGCCTAATTAAAAACCACCAATAAATAGCATATACATCCCAAGCACGATTTTTTCACCTGTTTTAGATTCACCCAGGGGGGGAAAAACACAAAACCCACAGCCACCAAGAATGTTACTAGAAAGCTGGCTCCAGTCAGTGCCTGGATCCTGTAGGGTTAAGATTCTGCACATGCAGAGCACAGAACGTTTCACCACCTCAGGTCTCACAGGGTCTTCGATCCCCACAACAGCAATGCACGTAAGGCCGGTGACAATATCATTTTCATTATCCCACTCTGGTTCGGGCTCTCCTGCTGGGAAATCTCTGAATGCAAGACATATGGTTCTCAAGCCTTCTGATGCCATCGGTTCAATCACCGTTTTTACAATATCATCACGGTCCCTTGGTCTGAATACTTTTGCCTCACCATTAGCACTCAAGATTTTGAAACACCTAAAAGGAAATGTTGAATCCAAACATCAATAATTAACAAAAATAATGGGTAATGCCATTTAAGTGATCTGGAAGGGCTAGAAATCATGGGCTCTGACATCCGGAATTTAGTGAATTACATGCATCTCCACAGACCTAAATCACAGTGGCTTTTACCCTTCCCTTTACACAACAGTTCTAATTTTTCTGGTTCTCATTTGATACCTCTCCACTTTATCAGTTACTCTAGATATTCTCTAAACCTTCTCTTTCGGAAATGCAATGTTCTTAAATTTTCACAAAGAACCCCCAATGGCAGAGGAGAATAAACTACACACCTGTCCATTCTGGTACAGAATTAGGCATTAACTTTCACACAAAATTCTTCTTTTCAAGTAAAAAGTCAAGTGCAATCAACCCCTTACCTGAGATGCTGTTTCATCACCTATATATTGTTTTAACCATGAAAGAAAAAACGTAACTTCTTGTTAAAATTAGCATTCTACTGAAATGAGAGAGATAATGCCAAAATAGTTTTGTTTTCAGTGACACTAACTACAAAATTTTAATTATGTGGTAAATGAAAGTCACACTGTGTACTTCCCTATTTAAAGTTTACTTTTCATGACTCCTTTCTCTGCTCCTCTCCCTTGGTGAGGCCAGCTCCTCCTGCTTCTAGGCAGGTGATGGCCAAATCCACATCTCCTGTTTTGATGCCTTTCCCAAGCTCTCCATCACTGCTGAGGAGCTCCACTGGATGCTGCAGCAACGCCTGAGACCTACTGCGTGCAACTCTGAACGCTGCCCCCTTGGCCTCAGCGTCAGCATCAGCCCCAGTAATTTCAATGGCAATCTAACAATCTCACCTGAACACTTCCTTGTCCCACACCACCTGTACGGTATCAGCTCCTAGGTCCCACAGAGTGGTCCTCTTAACAGTCTCCTGCCTCTCCTTTCTGTTCCCCTGCTACTGCCTTCTCCTGGCTTACTTCAAGCCAGAGCTACTGTAACAGCTTTTTTAATTATTATGTCTCCAGTCCATCCTTTCTTTCCCTCCAACCCACCTTGCTTCCTGATGGAAGAATGATCTTCAATCACAGATTTGATCATTCTACTACCTGATGAAAAAAATACTCCAGTTACAGCCTCTGGCCCACTTAATTTTTCCTGCTTAGCCTAACGTGTAAGAACCCCTACAACAAAATGTAAATATTACTGTGGGACTATTATCTATCCGACTCCAAGCTCGATGTTTCACGTGCATCATTTTATTTCACTGTCGCAGAGTTCGTGGTCAAAAACCTTGATTGGTTTAATTCAAAAATCTTTCCTGTATCACCTATCTGCTATTCAGCAAGAGGTGGATGAGGCGGATTTCTAATCTTTCACACTGACATCAGATAAGCAAGTTTTCAATACAAGGAAGAAGGCTCTATGTGGCCTGTGTACCCCAAAGGCCCATTACTACCCAGCTAAGCTATGCAACTAGCTACCTCCCCGATAGGGCCCGTGAATTCCCATCTCCTTTCCTTTCATGTGGCTTCCTTCACCTTGATGTTCTTACTTTATACCAAAACCTATCTGAAGTGCCACATCTTTCATGTGACAATGATCTCATCTTAAAACTCTGTAACCATCTGTCATGTGCTGCCGTTTCAGTAATTTATTTATAGACCTGTCTCTTAAAGCTGTTAGAATATAATCTGTCAAGTGTTCATTAAGATAACACTGGATTATAATCTACATGTAAGCAAATTAAAAGTAAAAATACTTTAAATGTTAGAAATTCAAACGAGCTCTAATTCTCCAAGGCTGCTCTTAAATTGTGTTTTTAAATTCTCTACTGGAATTAAGGAAACCAAAATAATTTCAGCACCTATAATAACATAAACATTAGGGAAATTATACATAAGTGTGTAATGTCAAAATTGAAACTACCTGTCTGTAAGAGGACAGTAAAAGAGAAAGACGACCATTCAAAATGACAGGAGATATTTAAATACCACAATGCTGCAGCATAGACATAAAACCTCACTCTGATATAAAAGGAGAATTCTTAAGACCTAGTGTTAATGCTCTGCTAGTCTAAAAACTTATCTATAATTCATTCATCACATTTTTCGAGCTCACTATCTACAACGTAGTGTTGAAGATCTAGACTTGAGCTTTTCTTCCCAGGAGGCCTTTATTTTTCACGATCCTCTGTAACAACGGAATCAACATGTCTAAAAGCAAAGATCAAGGTTTACTTTATTAAGTCTACCAGATTGAATGTAATGGGCACATTTTCCCTACAGCAAAACACTTGAAATAAAAGCAGCGGAAGTACAAAAATGGCAGAATACCATGGGTAAATATCTAGATACCATTAAAATATACCGAAAAGCTCTGAGGTCCTATCAGATGCCTGATGTTCACAAAAAAGGAAATAGCAACAATAACAACATAGTAGGTATTCCGTAAAGCAACTATAGTGAGCAATTTATTCATCTAAGCATTTTACTCTTACTTTTTCAGAATTATCTCAGATGCACCCTTGCTGAATATTCGATAACTTCCATCTGAATTTTTCAGGACAGTACTCATGGATTTCCTAACAGAATTGAAGGTGTAGACTTTGTACAGTGCTTCTTCTGGTATTTCATTTCTAACATCCTGATAATCTCGTTTTAAATCCAAAAGAAGTCCCAACAAGGCACATTCAGTTTTATTACCAACATGACGAGGTAATCCACCCTCTTTCTCTGGTGGCTATAAGAGAAAAAGGTTTAGAAGCTAGTATCATCTTGTTTCTCTATGACAGTTTAACTTATACTGTAAAATAGAATGCGACATTCTAAAACAAAACTATATAGGAAACTTCTAGTAATATCAGCATTTCAAAGAAGGACACAAAAAGGTATGGTAGGAAGGATCTCTGGGGGCGAGAATGACATGGATTCCAATCTCAGCCCTGCCAGTTACTAGCTACGTGAATTTCTGGCAAGTTACCCCACCGCTGTGGTCCTTGGTTTCAGCATCTGGAAAACAGGTGCATTTATGACCCAAGAATTAAGTGAGATAAGGCATGTAAAGTTTAAAGTTGGTTCCTAACACATAGTGAGATTTAATAAATTTTAATTCCTTTCCTTTGCTCTTCCTGTTTTCACTGAACATTTATGTTAAGTTAATTCAAAATTAAATCTACTATACAAGTTTTTAAACTTAAAGGTGTATGTATTAAAATAAAGCACTGTTGCCTTAAATATATATAAAAGCTTTATTTCCTTCATCATATCTTCACAAATACCATCTTATATATAATTATCACTACAGTAATAAGGCCAGATGTGATCATCTTTACTTAACAATTGAAGAAAGTAAAGCTCAGACTTTCAGCTAGTAAAAGGCAAAGCTAGATCTAGAACCAGGATCCCATAACTTTTCAGTCTAATAATCCAATTCATGCATACTTTCACTAGACAACCTGTTAATATTAATTCTGTTCATGGTCTTCATCCATAAATCACTAGAACACATACCAATTCCAGCAATTCTATACTTTATGTTGCAAATAAGACTTTTAACTTACAAAGTTAAAAATATTTTATTCTAAGGCAGCACAAAGTCTAGAATTACTTTACTGAGTTAGTTTCAAAAGGTCTAAGGATGACCTCATTGGTAGGATCTACTGAGAAACCAAACAGAGCATATAGCAAGCATATATAAGAACACATTCATTTAAGTTGAAATGTGGCTTCAAAATTTTCTCTAGAAAATGGAGAGTTGACTTTCTACAGTAAGATAGCCTGGTCTTTCACAAAATAAGCTTAATAAGAATTTAAAATTAAGAACTTGTTATAAGGCTTGAGAGTTTCTAAACATGGGAAATTCAAAATATAGGAGGAGGAAAATGCAAGTCAACAAGGTATTAGTTGATCAACAGGTCGTACTTGTTGACACAAATTGTATTAAAGAAACTTACATACATTATCTAACTATATGACTTTTAAAAACTTAACACATCCAGTTCTCCAATTTACATATAATAAAGGTAGGTCTGAAGAGCTATGTATAGTCTATCATTACACATGTAAAAATTAACTTTCATATATAAATTAATTATTAAAGAAACCTTACCAATATTTTTGATGTATAAGCACAATTCACAGAAATTCCTGTTACAAGATAGGATAAAATATTTGGTGGAATAGCTTCTGGTTCAGGAATCTTTTTATAGTGTTTTTCATTTATGTAAGCTTGAACCACCGTCATTCTGTTCATTGTCAATGTCCCTGTTTTATCTGAACAAATAGCTGTAGCGTTTCCCATGGTTTCACAAGCGTCCAGATGCCTTACTAAGTTATTATCTTTCATCATTTTCTATGGTGCAAAAAAAAAAAAACAAAACAAAAACCAAGTAGTTAAACTACGTACAAAACCAATCACCTCATTATATAAAATTGTAAGTGCTTTAAATTAAGAATTAAACTCCCAACTATATACAGATACATAGTATAAAGCACCAATTTAATACTGGAAGAATTTTAGTATATTTGAACCTATTTGAATAAGCGAAAGAACATACTAGCTTTCTGTGGTTACATTTTTTTTTTTTTTTACCAATGCATCACATAACCCAGTAAATGAACAGAGATACCTGCACTCATCTGCAAATCATGTTGACTATATGCCTCCAACAGACTCCGTAAGTGTCTTCAAATTATATAAGAGCAATGACAATCTGTATTCTAAGTACAGAGGAACTGACAGCATTGTAAAAGTATATGACATTTAAGGATTAAGTCTCCTTATAAAGTGGAAAACAAATCACCAAGGAAAAAGTAGCTTTTATCAGTGAAAATACAGAGCTTGTGGGCATACAGTTGTCTGATTTTTTTTTTTTTTTTGACTGATAAACAGATAACGTACCAAAACCAGAATGGGTCATTTTTATCTTTTCCACATGCTGGTACACCTGGCATTCTCATCCTTAGGATAATCTCTTTCTCTTAATTACAAGAACGAAAACAGTTTCTTAAAAACAAAGAGTTTTCACAATAGCCCCAAAAGGCATTTGAGTTAAAATGCTTGATAAATCAAAAAAGTTGAATGGGTTAAAAACTACACAGAGCTTTTTTATAAAGTGTTCTGTGACTACTAATATGAAAATTACTGCAAAAATTGGTTCCTTGAAGAAATAAATATGAGGAAGAGGTTACCCACCAACTTACTTGCAATTTGCACGAATATTGAAGATTAAAAGAATGAAGTTCTACAGTGAAAAAAAAAGGTGCTCAATTTCGCAAAGTACTAGAAAAGGATCCGAAAGACTATACACCTCCATGAAAAAGAACAGTAACTGGTAACATCTGGCCAAAACATTTAATAAAAGCTTAAAGAACAGTAGTTAAAATGCTCTTAATCATTTTCCATTAACGTAAATTAATTCTGCCTCTATCTTTTTGATCAACTGAAAAATTAATGTTACTGATGACTATTCAAGATGAACTGACAGTATTGATAAAATGATCAGTGTCTAAAACTTGTTTACCCCAATTATTTCTAATTATTTCAAAACATAAAAAAAAGACAGGTGATTACACTGTATTTCATCACACTGAAACATTCACCATTAGAAATGAAAGATGTTAAATGCCTGAAAAGAAAATACACTCAAACAGCAATCAAAAAATATTCTTATCATGATAGGTTAATTGTAAAATCCGTTGGAATACTGAGGATCAGAAGGCTCCAGCAGGAAGTATGACTATATTGCTCACCACCATCAGCAATACTACTTAAGAACAGCTAATTTACTTAACACCAGAAAACTGACAAGAGCCACACTCTTGCCATTAAGTACAATTTTATCTGCAAAGCCATTTTTGAAAGATCAAAACCGCCCAAGCTAAACCTTTTTAAAAATCCAATTCGCCTTTTCCATATAACGTATAAAATTAATTAAAGTAAATTAATAATCTTCAACCAGATTACAACTTTAGGTAAACAGTAGTGAGCAAAGGCATCGAAGCTCATTTTTAGCATTCTACTCCAAAACCGGGAACTGAGCTACTTACAGGTGACACTGGAAAAGACTGAGTAGAGTAAGAGCAGATGACTCACAGGAAGGAGGGAGTGGGCCCTGGATTAGGTGACAAGCTACAGGGGGCCTGGTGAGGCTGGACCAGAAGAGCACCGAGAGGTCAGCAGGGCCACACTGGCCGCGCCCTGCAGACCATGGGGAGCTTGGATTTTTTCTGAGTGTGATGAGAGGCCACTGGTGTTTTACACAAGGAAATAAGACAGCCAGATTCTATTTCAGGAACAGGAGTCTGCCCACTGTATGGAAGCTCGGCTGTGCTGCCATGAGGGTAGAAAAGTGGAAACAAGGAGGCCCGAGAAGACTGCACTTGAGAGAAGCCTCTCTGCGGTCTTCCCACGGGTCAATGACAAACGTTCCTGCTTTAATTTAACAGATGGGGAAAATGGAGGTGATGTGACTTGTCACCTAATGACCATACAACAAAACTTCAGCCAGAACTTTGCCTGGCGGGGCTGTGCTTGGTTTTGTGTCAAGGCTGCCCCGTGAAAGGTATACGTCTTGACGTACAGAGACCTGCAACTTTGAGGGGGGTGGGTGTGGGAAGAGGAGGAGGAAACCTGTGACAGCATTTCTAAAGGAAACTAGGAATTTCTGGAAAAAACTCCTACTTTTAGAACCAGAAAGAAAAGAGTAAAACCACGGGTGTGAATTTTCTCCACCAACGAAAGCTTTACACTTTGTACATCGGTTTGACCCTTTCCCGCTTACCTTGACTGAGTAAGCCAGGGAGATCGTGACGGCAAGGGGAAGACCCTCTGGTACGGCAACCACCAGAACCGTGACTCCAATGATGAAGAACTTCACAAAATATTGTATGTAAATCGGGGTGCACTCCGCAAGCCACGGTCTCTTCTGAACCCAGAATGTATCAATGACAAAATACAATACTAGAATGATAACTGTGATGGCAGACATCAACAAACCTTTCCGTATATAAAAAAAAAGAAAAAATGTCATTACTTCAGTAGTCCAGACACTACCCACTGTCAGTTACATATTAGCCACCGAAGAAGTTACCACTGGTTTGAGAATACTTACTTTCATTTTTAATTTCTCTGAGAAACTGTTACCTTTTTTTTTTTTTTTTTGCACCTAGCTCATCATTTGGCATTGTCACATTTAACTTCTGCTTCCGAGTATAGCCCTGTACCCAGGAGAACTGGTAGAAAAGTGTTTATGATTCTTTCCTAGACTTAATTGTATCTTCAGCCTTCTACTAAAACTAAGACAAAATAACAGGCAACGACAAGGAAATACGAGAAGCTTAGAATAAGTGGGTACTTTATACGTTGGCAACTGCTTACTGCTGAAAGAGAAGCTGGTAAAAATCTGATCAATGGGGAGACTTGGAATTAAATACTCAAGCCTATGTTTTTTATTAAAAAAATAATTCTCTCAATTGTTATTTTTTTCATCTTTCCTTAGTGCTTCCTGTTTTACAAACCATTTACCTATTCTGTCGACTAGTCAGCCTTTTACAAATGAGTATTGAAAAATAAGACGAATCCACATGTCTGCACCTAGTAATCTAACCATCTTAAATCCACCCCTTCCCCAACACGGAGGCAGTATTACCCTCCGGCTACATATTACAAAAAGCAAATAAGTTTATCCAATAGCAAATAAACTTATTCAGAACAGAAGCAAAAACCTCACTTTTTCCAACATACTCCTAAGAAGTAGAATTACATAATTTAAGTGATTTTAACAGTATATGCTGATTCACCCATGTGTTCTTTCACACAGATGATACTGCTGGAGGGCACGCTCTTTTTAGCTAAGACCTCTGCTTCTTTTCTCCACGCTGAAGTGGTTGCATTAACAGGTGTTTTCTAGTGAGAAGAGCAACTTAGTAACTTCCGCTCACCAGGACGGTGCTCCAACTGATCCATTCAATTCAAGTAAACTGTAAGTTTTAGAAAAACATATACCTAATTTTCTTCAGAGTCAGTAAAAAGATGAGCAAAATGTGTGGTGAAATTTTTATATTAAAATATAGCTGGGGGGGGGTGCCTGGGTGGCTTAGTTGATTAAGTGCCCGGCTCTTGATTTCAGCTCCAGTCCTGATCTCAGCGTCCGGAAATGGAGCCCAGGGCAGGCTCTGCACTCAGCAGGGAGTCCGCTCAGGGATTCCCTCCCTCCTCCACGTCCTCTGCCCCTCCCCCTCACTTGCACGCACTCTCTCTCTCCTTCTCTCTCTCCCTAAAATAAATAAATCTTTCAAAAAAATAAAATAAAATAAAATATAGTTGGGTAATCTGCTCTGAGTAACCACACTGCTGGCACTCTCTCTACTGCTCCCAGAAATCCTGAGAAATTCAGAGATGAGAGTATGGGCTTGTGAACTGGGCGGTCTTTTTTTTTTTTTTTTTTTTTTTTAAGATTTTATTTATTTATTTGACAGAGACAGAGATAGCCAGCGAGAGAGGGAACACAAGCAGGGGGAGTGGGAGAGGAAGAAGCAGGCTCATAGCGGAAGAGCCTGATGTGGGGCTCGATCCCATAACGCCGGGATCACGCCCTGAGCTGAAGGCAGACACTTAACCGCTGTGCCACCCAAGCGCCCCCCCTGAACTGGGCAGTCTTTAGCACCAATTCTAACCTGACCACTTACTAGCTAGTTCCTTCCATGTACAATGGGGATAAGAGCCCCTAAGCTGCAACGATATCATGAGGATCTGCAATAACTCAAAGACCTGGTATACTGTGGATAAAACTGAAAATATTTTTAAACCCCCTTCCACTCACAAAGCAACAATTTGCAGCCTTAAGTGGGTCAAAGGCCATTTCAAGCAGAAGATTAGCATATTTTAAAAGCAAAACACCTTACTTTCTTCTGTATGTCATACCTGCTTTGCCAATTTGAACAGCCAGCTTTGTGAGTTTCCCTTGTAAGACAGATTTTTCCTTTTTTGGCAAATTTGCTTTCTTTTTGTCTTTTTCATCACCATCTCCACCGTCTTCACTCTTCAAAGGCTGCATTTCCATGGCTGCACCATCCTGGGCTTTTGCTACATATAAGAGCAAATAAAACCTCACTACATTTTTAAAGGCACACAAAACTATTAGTATTTTGAAACGGTTTTTGACACAAATCAGTTTCTTATAGAAACTAGAAAAGATTTAAACACTCAGCTTTGTGTGAGCACTGGTCTATGTCTAGCCAAAGAATAAGACAATAGTGACACTAGGTTGTGAATCTTTGTACCAGATTTGAGAATGTTGTGCCAGGTAATAGGGATGAGGCAGAAGAAACACGGGATCTTAAACTAAGAACTAAATACCAAATCATTTCTCTCCCCCCATGTTGTGTGTGATAATATCCATTTCCAAACACTATAAATTCCTCCCGCATGTGACCATAATGTAGTCCATTATGTGTAAACCATACATATAGAAAAATGTACATATGTTTACAGACCTAAATAAATGCAAAAAACCACTTAAAGTGTATATTGTGTCTTACACATTTTTCCTAGCAATAATATAGTAACCAGTGTTAAAAAACGTGACGTGCTTAAGCTGAAAGTTACCTATCTGGATTTTTCTTAGCTTACTAGCACAAATCGTAGTTCAAATCTTATTGCCATTGTAAAGGCAGCATGACTAAGGCACTGGCAGGAAGAGAGGCTAACCCAAGTTAACATAAACTGTTGATTTCCCCTGCTACATGTATCCTACTTTTGGATGAATACAGTACATAGGAGATATATTTTTGGATATAATGAAAACAAGCTAACTGTACGTTTATCCTTGTGAACTTACCTTTGTTGCGATTCTCAATAGCTCCATCTTGTTTCTTATCTGTAGGAACAAAATAGGAATTAAAGCTTTCCAAAAGAAACAGACGGCCATGCTAAATCATGCAGACGTAGCTCACATTTCTGTAACAGAACTGTTCCACAATGGTGTGTGCCTGTGTAGATGAGAAAGCATCTGGCCTGTAACGACCTGCTGGGTCAATCATTCCCTAGGTCTTCACCAGGGGCAATACTCCAAAATAATCTGGGGCGTCTATACTTATTTGATTTCTCCATAAGACTTTACTCTTTTATATGCTGTAATGAGCCCAAATATGGTACAAGAGGTTCTCAAACTAAATACACATGTAATTCTAAGAAAGGAGAAAGGGGCAGGGGTAGGGAGGGGGGGAGAAATGTCATAAAAACAACAGGCACACAGGAGAGCTGTGTTGGGAAGGAGCAAAACCCACGTAGAGAAGACAGGAGGCGAGTGACTAAAATTAGAATTAGAATGGGCCAGTAGGACTACCAGTTAAGATAACTCACCAAATTAGTTTCAATTTGGAGAAAACAAAGATGAGAATGTCTAAAGCAATAAAGTAATCAAGGAGGGACTAAGTCTATTGTTTGGAGCAGGCAGTATAATTCTGCAAATGAGAAAGCGGGGGCAGAGCCATACAGCAAATTTTTCTTCCACCTTCTCTATCTAGAAGACCTATCTTCAAACTGGGAAACGTGGAACAGAGTCAAGAAGGAACAGATGCTCAAGACAGATGAGGAGAGAGTAAAAAGAGTATCTAGCTACTTTCAACAGGCTCTGAGTTCAGAGGCATCAGACAGCTACATTCTAGGCTAGGAAGGAAATGAGAAAGATTACCCTGAACTGCTTCTGGGTAACGGCCAAAGCAGTCAAGGGAATGAGAGAAGGGCTGAAATCCACAGATGGAAAAATGCCCCATTCTACAAAGAAAAAACAAACAAACAAAAAACAAAACAAAAACATAACCCCGGAATAAAAAATGAGAGACAATGAGCTAGATGTTCATTCCGGGGAATATTTTTGACTGGAATAATAAAAACAGAGGTATAAGGTTTTAGAAAAAACAGTGCTTGTTAGAAAAGACACTGTGGGGTCAACAAGAATAAAGTCATGATGCAAACTTCCCTTCCTTTTTACATAGGGTCCACTGACCTTGGACTCCTATAAATTAGAATGCAGCACAGTGTATGGTTAAGACCATAGACTCTTGAGTCAGACAAGCAGGTCTGATCTGCCACTTACTAGATCTTTGACCTGGAGCAAATATATAATCTCCATAAGCCTCAAGTTACTCATCTTTATGTCCTAAGATTTTAAGGATTAAGGGGCTAATTCACCTAGCATTCAATAAGGGCATCATTATTATTGGTTTTCAAACTGCCTTCCACTCCACCTTAAGAAACCTAAGAAAGCATGGGGAGGGAGGAGGACAGGGACAGGAGAACTTAGAATGGGGGTCTTGCTACCTTCACTTACAGTCAGAACTTTTCAAGTATGTTTTTGGTTGAACTAAAACAACTGAAGACAAAACCCCAAAAATAAAACAACCAAATATTAAAAACATGGTGGTTGTTACAGCAAACCAAGATTTTAGCAAGGTTTTTATTTTAGAAGATCTCAAAATACTTACAGGTAAGAGAGAAATACAGGCTTACTCTCCTAAGTAAAATTAGGTAAATCCAAGCGGTTAAACCACAGTAAACTACTGTCACCCTAAAAAGAAAGAACTGCGGAGCGGCAAACCCCAGCGAGAGAAAAGGGTGGTACAGCGGATACTGAGAAACAGGGTGGAGAGGGCTTTTTTAAAAAGTAACATGCTTCCAGCTAAGTAATTCTGAGCTGTCTCCCTACCTATGACAGTTTCTGGTAAGATCCTTGTGGATAAACTACGGTCAGCAATTTTTGCTGAGGATAGATCACTTCTAGGGACAGCAGATACAATGGGTCAAGATCAAATTTCTAAAATCTTGATATTGAATACTCTGGGCTAAATGTAATAGACAGAATAGCTGTCAACGGAAAGTCTTCATCTTATGTCCAGAAACCAACTACTTAAGTACAGACTGGGAAATGTGACTAGTAGAAAACCTGAAGGAGATGGAAAGCTCAATGAGACCAAAATGTAGACCAAAGTGTGAAATGCTGAACAAAGAAAGCTACGACTGGAGCAGCAGAAGAGATAAGCAAACAGGAAGTGAGAGTTTCATTCACTTTGCTGGCCAGATAACGGAAGGATGCTAAAACTAAAGAATTAACAGAGTAAGTAAAGCCACTGCAAGCGCTCAAGTAGATGCTGGATTTGGCTACAGTGGACTGTGACCTCCACAAAAACTGGGAAATGGAAGGGACTCCATTAATTTCACCACCTGAAAGTACCATACTGAGTAACTTTCTGTAGAACGTTTCATATCAGAACCTCATAAAAGAAGTGCATTTTTCTGTGTCAGTTCTTTTAACCAGGTGCCAAATTTGCAAATGCCAATTCTCACAGACAGTTGCTGATCTTACTTTTCTTTTCCTTTTTCTTTTCATCTTTCTTTTCTTCCTCTTCACCTCCAGCTCCAAGTAAGGTAAAAATAATTCCAGTTTGAGAATTAACACCTACAGCAGTAACGACCATTCTTCCGGAGCCTTCCATTACATGGGTACCTACAACAGAAAATATGTTTTTTAAAATTGTTATGGCTTTTTCCTCCTACCTTCAAATTTCAATCTTCAGCCATATTGTCTTTAATATCCAGTACTTAATAAGACAAATTCAGTAAGACATTAAATAACCTAAATTCTTATCCTTAAGGTTTTAATTCTGTAATCTATCTCATCTGAATTCAAAGCTCACTCCACTACTCATTTATCATGTGATATTGGGCAAATTATAACATCTCAATTCCTCACCCATAAAATGAGGATAACAGTACCTACCCTTAATAAAAACAATGAGACTCAAATAAAGGTACAAATGTAAAGTGCCTTTGCACACTGCCTGGAATTTGTGGGGGTTCGAGGAATGCACATTAATTTTAATTAAAAAATTACTATCATGACCATTTATTGACATTTCTGAGAAACACATGGCTTAAAAAAAAAGAAATGTGCTTTATAACCAAAAGGATTCCACAGCAACAAACGCCCCACTTACCACACCCAAACCCAAATTTCTACCTCACCCAGGGTTCATCCCAGCCGGCCTAGATTACTGCGACGCCTCCTAGCCAGTCTCTCTTTCCAGTTTGTCCTTCCTAAAATGTGAATTTTCTCACAAGTGCCTCATGGCTCAAAAACCTCTGATTCTCTGCTCCTGCCGCCTTGGATCAAGTCTAACATCTTCACCTCGAGATCAACCAACCCTTCACACTTTTCGTCCACTACCCCAACATAATATTCCATGACAGAAAGCTATGGAACAGAAATGGGAACGCTCATTGTATTCTGACTGTCCCTTACAACAATCGTGCAAGTTGGTAGGCATTATTTTTTCTTATTTTCTAAAAATATGCCCAAGGTTACACAACAATTAAGTGGCAAGACGAAGACTCAATCCAGCTTGGTCAGGGGACAAGGGGCATATTTTTCTTTAAATACAAAGTCAGTAAGTTTGCTGACTGTTCTCCAACTTGTACATACGTATCTCTGCACCTTTCCTGATTAAAAGGCTTCCCATCTCTCTACTGTAATATTTTTGTGAATTTTAAGTGGCTTTCAAAAGCAACTCTTTTTTTCTGAACTCTCAATAAAATCTTCTTTACAGTTATCATGTTTATTCAATCTCTTAGTTTACAACCATATGGGGGACACGTTCTGTTGCCCCTACCATCTTATATACCAAGTCAATGCACAAAGGTTAGGTGCTAAATAAAATCATAAAGCATCTGTACTTATTCCAGTAGTTAAAAGCTTATATTTGTCTACTAATTACTGGGGAACTTATCCAATGTGAATATTTGAGGCCTTTAATTTTCTTGCTTTTATTCTTCATTTTGTTGTTGTTGTTGTAAGTAGGCCCTGGCCCCAGCATGGAGCCCAACGCGGAGCTTGAACTCATGACCCTGAGATCAAGACCTAAGCTGAGATCAAGAGACGGATGCTTAACCAAATGAACTACCCAGCTGCCCCTGATTTTCTTGCTTTTAAAAAATCTATATTCTGAATATTTCACTAATTGTTAGCTTCTCTGTCAGTGAAAAAGCAAAGAAAACAAGAAATGAAATTCAGGAGAGTGAAACAGTCTTTACTGAGCAACTTCTACAGATAAAAGGCAATTTCTTTAATGATTCTGGCTTTTGGTAAATTCCAATTTTTTTTATGTTCTATTCCTCCCCACCACAGGTAATCAGATGCTGGCGGTTAATGTGCTCAGGCAAACCAAACAGTTTTTGTTCTGGTCACATCCCCACTGCTAACTGAATAACTGCTTTTAAAAATCTAAATTTAAAAAGCCAAGAACAGCAGTGAGAGATGGCATCATGAGAATACATTTAAAAATAAATGCATTTTATGTTTTTTAGTACATTTTTGGAATAGGGAAATAAATGCAGAAAAACTTTCCCACCCACATTACGATAAGGGACACTGCAAAGTTATTTCAGTCTTTTCTTAACCATGGAAAATTTAGAGTTCTTGCGGTACACTTGGTGTGTTAGGGACCTGAGTCTACATAAAGCTTACTAGCAATCTCTGTTAAAATAGAAAAGGACCAAAGTTCAGTGAAAGGACATCAACCTGAAGAGCGAAGCACTAGGTAAAGCAGCTAGATGTACGCAGGAGTCCATGCAGCATACACGGCAAAGAGGCAAGAGAATACCACCTCAGTCGGCCAAATATCGTGGCCCAGACAGTCTGTGGTGGTTAAGGTATGATTAGACTCCTTCCCCTCCTCAGAAAGACTACAGATTTTATCCGGTTAACAATTACGGTTTCTCAGAAGTATGGCAAGGAATAAGTAAAGTTAAGTATACGTTGTACTTAAACATATCATACTTCTTTATCTAACATATGTCTATTTGGAATGAATTACAAGTACATCCATGTAAAGAAAAAACCAAACAGGATGTTCTTGGTAGTGTAGAATTTTGAAGGTGTATAGATCCCAAGATTTTTCTGAAGAACTAAGTCTGTATTATTTTTGGGACCTCCACCCTTTAATAATGGTGTTTATAAATGCATACATACGTAATTACTCTGATCTTTAGTGGTGCGATGTTTTGCAAGCAGCTTTTTAGCCACACATTTGCAAATCTTAAAAAGGTAATAGTTACACTGAAGTATATGCCCGGAAGTTGTGACTCTCAACTGACTTGTCACACGTTTGACTTTGGTTTCAGTAAAACCATATTCAATCAGTTAAAATATAAAGTTCACAGAGAAGAACTGAACAATTAAAACCACCAAGTTATTACATAGTTAAATCAGCAGAAATGTCCTTACAATGTGTAAAATGTTAGCATTCCATTACCATCTGAAAATGCTAACAGAAGACGAACAGGCAACATTATGCTTGCTCCAAGCTCTGGTATAATTCAGTCTAACAAACATATGTAAACAATGGTCTTAGAGGCAATTTTGTAAATTCTATAAAGAATACTAGAAAATTAAGAGTAAAAACCTGGAACTCAAACATGAAAGAACTGGCATGCTTTTGGAGTCAAGTTGTGGTACTCTGGCTTCGTCTCATTCAGCATTTTAGAAGGCCGCGTGTAAACTTTCCCATCATCCCTTCCCTTTTATTTCCAATTAACCTCAGGTCAAGCTACCCCAGTTATTGTTACAAGAGCCTCCCAGGTAGACAGCCAGCTCCCCATGTCCAACAGTCCCCTCACCCGAACAAATCCTGCTCTTCATTCTCAGAACATGTCTCACCTGTGCGCAAATCCAATCCTCCCTAGCAGATGTGGTGCCAGTGCTAGGCCTCCCGCTGATTAGTCATGTAATCTTTGATAAATAATTTAGGTCCCAGATTTATTCCTCAGCAGTTAAATGAGGGAGTTGGATTAGATCAATTTTAAGGATTCTATCAGTTCTTAAAAAAAAACACAACAAAACCCAAAAACCTATCCTTGGTACTTCATCATAGAGAATCATTCTTTAATTTTATACATCAACAGGCCTTAAGAATAAACGTAAGACAGAAAAATAGAAAAGTAGCAATCATTAGGCATATATTTTGGTTTTACCATTACACTAACACTGACTCTCAAAAAAAATTTTTTTTTTTTTTTTTTTTTTGACTGAGGCTCCTCATTTGTAAAATAGGGCTCTGGATTCAAAGATCTCTAGTCTCTCTGCCAACTTAAAAAAAAAAAAAAAGTCCCTAAGGATTGTAAGGGTAGAAGCTAACATAAAATACAGAATCCTTCACACTGTAGGCTCTTAGGGAAACTGTGTTTGCTGACCACGGTATACAGTCGTGGAAGAGAAAAGAGTGCAAAGATAAGAAAGAAGTTCATACCTGATAGCAGTAAGGGATCCTTATCTAACGACTTCTTAACATGATCAGATTCACCAGTCAATGAGCTTTCATCAATTTTAAGATCATTGCCTTGAATCAGAATGCCATCAGCTGGAAGAAGATCACCTAAAACAGAAAGCAATGGTACGCTCAACGGTAACCACAATGACCGTAACTCTGCCTCTGGCCCAAGAGGTATTGCTCCTTTCTACTTACCGTATTTCACCTGAGCAATATCTCCAACGGTGATGTCAGCTACAGGTATCTGAATGACCTGACCGCCCCTGATGACTGTGAACTTCTGTTCTTGTTCAATTCGACTCTGCAAACCTCGAAACTGTTTCTCTTTACTCCAGTCATTGAAAGCTGTTACTAATACCACACACACTACTGACAACAGGATGGCAGCGCCTTCAATCCAACCGGTTTCACCTTCACCTTCTTCCTCTCCAACAGAAACTTCTCCACAAACTACATGGAAAGAAAGAAAATGCTTATCCAAAAAAAAAAAAAAAAAGATTCTGAATTGATGACAATGGACATTCGATAAGTTAATTATGATGTTTACATACCTTGTTAATTTTAGTCTAAATACCTTCCTGAATGCAAAGCATTCCGCAATGGGAAGAATGCTTACTAGGTCAAGTTCCCTGCCACTGAAGATTCGCACCCTCAGGACAGGGAGGCAGTCTAGGGTTCTAGTTAAGAGTAAGGACACTAGAGAAGACAGCACAGCCTCCAGGCAAGTTACTTGTTTTTGAGACTCCGTTTCTTAATCTGCCAAATTAGGATAACATCACCTAGTCCACCAGAGTTGTGAGGATTAAATGAGAGAACACTGTAACATAGGCAGAGCAGTGGCTGAGAATTCCTTTGCATTTGACCAATGGTTAATGCTATTATTACATATATTAGACAAGATATACATGAAAACTTAAATGCTATGTGCTACCCATGAATCATGAATTTACTGTATCAATTTTACAGGAGTACAAGCAAAACTTGGTTTCCATAACATGAAGAGGTAAGCCAAGTGCTACTCATTAATCCAACTATTGGGGCACCTGCTCCAGGTGCCAGACACTACTTTAGGAGCTGGGGATATAGCAGTAAATAAGACACACAAGCTCTCTCTTCGCATGAAACCCATACTCAGATTGGTAGGTGCAGATGGTGTATGAAGGATTCAGATAATAAAACAAATAATTAATTTCAGATATAGTAAATGGCATAAAGAATATAAAGAATGGTGATGTGCTATCAAGTGAAGAAAGGGCTGACTGCCGTTTGTGTGAATACAGAAGGCCCCGCTGAGGTGTCCATGACACTTAGGCCAGCAGCCAAATGATAAAAAGGGAACTAGCCATACAGTGGCTTTAGAGCATTCCAGGGAAAGATTAACATCAGGACAAAGGCTCTATGGCACAGGAAAGTTATAAAAGAATGAGGGAGGAAAGAACCCCAAAAGCTCAAAATTGAAGGTCAACAATATTGAAGAAAAAACAACGAAACAGTACTGTTTAGACTTTGGGCTATAATCTATTTGTGAGCCTAAAATCAATTCCGTGGCTCATGACCAGCATTTTAGAAAAACGAAACACAACAAAATAAAAAGGATATACACAGAGTAAAAGTAAACATTGTTTCTTAAAAGTTTACTTTGGTTATTTATAAATTCACATGAAGGAATATGTTCTTCTGTATATTCCTATATAAATTCCTTCCTTCTAAGAGTTGAATTGAAAAATCTGAAAAAAATCAATGGTTCTCTTAGGACAGGTAAAGCAGGAAAAAGATTATTCAAAGAAAAGAATGAGTAAATGAATGATACTAGCAATGATTAAAGCATATTCCAGAATAGAGAGCATGAACCAAAGATATGATTTGAAGTATAAAGATGCTGAATAAAAATTAATCCTGGAGAGGTATGTGGGACAGATGAAGAGAGAGAACACAGAGACTGTAATGAAATCAACTGGTGGTGGTGAAATAGAAGAGATGATGTGAAGAATTAAAAAAAAAAAAATCCCAAGGACCATCGACAGGATTCAGCCACCAATGGGTACAAAAGCATGTTCTCCAAAGGTGATGGCAGGACAATCCATCGAGAGTGCTGGCTTCCCCATCCAAATATTAAGACTACTCTTTGAATTACATTTGAGCTGAAGAAATGACCCTGTATCACTGTACACAGTAACTAGTTAAATGAATTTATGGTTAACAATGTTCAAAACAGTAGAAGCAGTAGGACAGCTTCTCCTGCCCCTTCCCCTTGTCCAGAAGATAGATTTGCTCTCTGAATTAGGTGGAACAAGTCTGGACTCAAGAACAGATGAAGGTTGAAATACAATGTTGACCACTTTTCCCAACTTGAAATACAGGTAAAATATTATCTTCCAAATGAAGCATTTCAATGGATTTTTATCTCATTGGTTAAAAATGTAAAAATGCAATATGTTATTAATAGTGTGCAAGAACAACAGACTGAAAGCAGAAGATGGAATTTACCAGTCAAATGTCAACAGAAACGTTTATGTAACTGGTAGATGGGAGTGAAAATAAATACCATTAGTGAGTACACTTCCTGCATTTGGATTTACATAATACTGTAAGTTTCTTTTCAGCTGTGAGAAACATTAAAACCAAGTTCTGAAATAAACCAAACTCAGACCCAAATCAAGGGAAATCAAGGTTAAATCAAAATTACAAAATACAATAATGCATACTCAATCATGCTATCAATAATGGTATTTTATGGTTATTAAGTAACATCAAAATTTTAAACCTCATTTCATCTTTTTAATATATCAATGTATATTTTTGCACATGCTTAAGACTATGCACATTATAAAAATACAGTATACACATTATAAATATACACATTCTGTAGACAGCTCTAAATACATATAATTCACAAATGCATCATTTGGAGATATATGTTCAGAGATCTTCCCAATAAGGTATGTAACCAAAAAGTTTAAAGATCAACACGCCAGAGATTAAGAGGAAAGGAATTATGAGACAATTATATCATTCTCAGCTTTAAATCTCACATGCATACTTAGAACTAGATGACTGAATATTTCAAAAGAGAACATGAAACAAGTTCGTGCCATATTTCATTTCATATATAGTTCTACTTTAGATTATATAGATAAAGTTAGAATGATCTTAAAACAGATGGTAGTAAAATACTTCTAGAAAATAAATCCTTTTCCTACTGATGATCATAACAAATTTTTAGAGCAGCTGCAATGAAAAGAATAATTACAAAATCAAAGTTACAAAAGGATTGTAGTTTACCAGTTATATATATATAAAAGTATTTTAATAGTGCTTTCAGTAAGGTCCAAGTACAAATATAATTATAAAAATCTATTTCACCAAAAGTGTTTCCCTATAAACATATTCACTAGAGAGAGATGTACAGTCTAAATTCCGTCTTCGCTCTCTACTGCAAGGCAAATACTCCATTCTTAAAAATTCTCCACTTGAGCTACTTCTTGGGTGGTGCATCAGGTGTTTACATTAACAGTCTAAAGAAGCAGTTCTCAAAAGTGTGGTCTAGGAACCCCAGGAGGAACCCCCAAGGTCAGAACTATGTTTATAATAATACTAAGATGTAATGTGCCTTATACTTCAGAATGCATAGTGGAATTTCCCAAAGACTACATTACATGTGCTAACACAACACACTAAGTGCAGAAGCAGAAGACAATCCCGTTATCTTCAATTATGCCAGACATTAAAGAGATACAAGGACATGAAGAACACTACTACTAGTCTTTTCGTTATTTCATTTAACATCTCATTAATAATAATTTCAGTAATTATAATTTTCTATTATAACAACATAGCACTTAGTTATAATTTTTAAATGCAATAATATTTCTAAATTTCTCAATTTTAATTAAGAATACAGTAAATTTCCACAGACATAAGTCATATAATCAAAAGCTCTTTGGAGTTCTTAATACTATGAGTGTGTAAAGAGGCCCTGAGACCAAAAAGTTTGAGAACCATCGGTATTACACTAGTGACTAAAGATTTGTCTACAGTACGGGTTATAGTGCTTATTTTCACACCAAACAGCACTAGTAAGAAATTTTCAGAATTTGGATTTCTAGGACTGTAGATTTACAATTAATGGATTTCCTAACTTAGTGTTAAAACATAACATGATGAAAAGATACAGGAGTACACTAATAAATGTTAAAAAAATGCAAACACTAACATTTCACCACCTTCTAGTAGATTTTAACTCTTTTTTTTTTTGAAGTGTCTTATGACACCAACAACTCTAGAGTATCTTCCAAGTTGGACCTAATGCCAGTATTCTTCTTAAGCAAATTTGGGAAAGGCTTGTCACTAATATCCTACAAATGAAAGCAGTCCAAGTTCCAAAAAGATTTGTCCTTGTAACAAAATCCACTCCCACTGAAAATATTTTTCTTTATTCTTCTTATAATTTTGAGGTAAAAAATGTTAAAAGTAAAAAAATAATCTGCCGACTCACTGAATTCTAGAATACCAATTCCCAATATTCTATAATGCTAAGTGGGTAAACTGAGCACTCCAGAACTCAGCTATATGTTGCTGAATATGGTACAACCTTTCTTTGTCATATAAAAAGATACACACATTTACACACCTTCAGGCCTACCCACACATGCACACACATACCTTCAAGAGTAACCCACACAAAACATACTTTTAAAATCTGGGAGAACACATATCAAAATGGTATAGCAGTAATCTCTAAGAAGTGAGATTTTGGGTGAATGTTATTTCCTATGAATTGTCACTTTTCCCTCTTCCTCTTTCTACAGCAAAATATGTATTATTTATTTAATAAAAATAAATACAAGTCTCAAAAATAATTTGGCTCAATGTTGACAAGAATATTGCCTAAATATTTTATTTAGATCAGTGATTCTCAGTCACAGGCAATTTTGCCTCCTAAGAGAAACCTGGCAATATCTAGAGGCACTTTGGTTGCTTCAACTAGAAGGTGGTATGATGCAGGGCAACAAAGAATGTTCTCGTGAAAAACAAAAACAGTACTGCTGCTGAAAATTCCTGATCTATACTGGTCTCAGATAAACTGACCTATTCTGTGACCAACTGTCCCAAACAAACAAAAAACCTAAAAAACCAACACAACTCTCACATAAGCTCCAGGCATACGTTTAATGGAATTAAATCATTGCCTAAGCCAATGTTTAGAGAATTAGCAAATATTTATCAAACTCTTCCTAACTTAAAAGGCATAAGAATAAAGTTTTACAAACAGAAATATTGGTGCATCACTCTTCTGATATATAAACTACTATTGGTTCACTCAATAGTTATTTAAATATAGTGAATTTAAATATAATGAGCAAAACCCAAGCTAGATTTCTTAGCACTTATAGAATGTACTGTCAACGAATATCCATTTTACAATAAACTTATTAAAGAGAGAATAAGAAATTTAAAAAAGAAATGAAGAACATACAAAGGTGGGAGAAAAACAAAACCATTTGTAGCTACAAGTTAAAGTAGATATACCATAGTACAATGTATTTTCCACTGATCAAGATACACTGTAGTAGAAACATTTCTGGAATGGCAAGGCAATTACCAAATCATGCATATAATGACACAATTTAAGAACTTGAAAAATAATGGATTAGGGAGAAGAACAGAATTATGCTTTCATAATGCTTTCCAAAATAATAAAAAAACCCAAAATTAAAACTGTAATTATTTCAATATAGTGTTAAAAGACCTTAAGAACTGTGATGGCACAAACCCCATTGTATATATGGCTTAGCTCCTTGCCAACACATGGTATGCACATTTTGGCAGGTTTTTTCACCTCTGTATTTCACTTGGAGGTGCCACTATCTCATAGGGTTACTGTGAAATTACCCGAGATGGTATATGGAAAGAACTATTAAAAGCCTTACTAGAATGATGTCTAGCATGGTCAATAAATGCCAACCTATTATTATTACATTTTAAATAAGCGAATGAGCTGAACTTACTAACATCACACATAAAAGTCTTTTTTCTCCCCCCTCCCCAATTTACTTACGTGCATTATCCCCTTCTGGAGGTTGATAAAAAGAAAGGCCCAATGATACTATGGCTGCGATTTCTAGTATAATTAAAGTGACATCTTGTAATGCTTCCCATACTAACTGAAGAAAGGTTTTTGGCTTTTTAGGAGGTATAAAATTCTTTCCAAACACTGCTTCTCTTCTCTCTATATCTGCAGGGTTTCCACTTAAACCTAGTGGAAAGAAACAAATTTCAGTGAAAAGTTTCACTATTTACAAATGAAAATACCTATTTTATTCAAAACATATTCATTACACTTTAGATTTCAATTCGTAAAATCCTTTTGATAGGATTTTTATGCATTAGACCAAATGTGCAGAATTTAAATCACTGAAAACTGTGTATAGTACTTTGAAAGGACATTTCAGGTCGATAGCTCAAGACCGGATGAAGAATTTTCACTTTCCCGCACTGCTTATTTTTGATCTTACTACCTTATACCATCTTGTAGACTGCCAGAGACCAGAACTGATAGGACAGCGGGATGGGTTTTACATTGGCACTGAACATTTCCCTGACCTTTATTTATGTGTTTTCCCTCCAAAAATGGGGAATTATGTATTTATTTGATTTACTTACAGCATCTTGGTTTGAGTGAAAATCTTTGATTTCCCTCCTGTTTACCGAAGAACAATGAAAAGTTACTTTATCACAAACTCTAACACGTCTCTACTAAAATGTCTGTTCTATTTGGACTGATAAAAGACTTGAAAGTCACAAAAACCAGGACACTGAGGATGACTTTTCTTTTGAATTTTATTTTTAGGGTTTAGTTCCAGCTTGGGAAACAGGTAGTGCTACTGACTGCACCCACTGTCACCGCAAGGGAAAAGGCGCAGTGCAGGACTTAGCATTTATCGCCTGGAGTGTGGAAGCGGACAGCCGCGTGAGAGGAGGTTAAGAGATGAACATCAATTTCGCCTTGCCTTCACCCCATCTAGCAGGTCCTCCTCTCATTTAACCCTGCCAATCCTATCAAACCTAGATATGTTCCCATTAGCGAAAGCAAAGTATCTACACATTTACATTTTTGGGGGGGGGGGGGCGTATGAAAACACAGGTAGCGGTGACAAATGACTGGTTTCCTTAGTCTGTTTAAAAATATCAAAAAAGAAGACAAAGGTGCCAGAATGATACAACTTTCAATTTATCATCATAAATTTAAATTTATAATTAATTTAGTTAATTTCTCTCGCGGGTGGGTGGGGAAAGAGCTCATTCTAAGAGAACAACAAAGAAGCAAGACAGGAAAACAGCCAAGCTCTCGGTTTTTAGTGTTTCAGCTAGGAATCTCAATGTGGAGGGAGGCAGAGAGCAGAAGACAGAACAAAGTAAGTATACTGCTAGAATAAACAACAAGGAATGAATATAAATTTTTTAAAGTAATTATTTACTTTGTTAAAGGTATCAAGAAGATTCCAGAGACGTTTTCATTAGCAACTGTTAAACAAGATCAGTCCATTCTGGGCAGAAAGCATTTTAGATTTTCTGATGACAAAACTCACCACCTGAAAGCTTCCACAGAGCTCCAGGCTTTGAGACAGAGTTTAACAGAAAGAAAGGAATCAAAGGATTGTACTAATTGTGACCAGGGGAAAAACAGTATGAGAGAAGAAACTTGCAAATTATAATTTAGGATCTACACAGTTTCTTCAGACTAGGGCAATACTCCCCAATCACAGCTGGCTGCAAGCAGTTAGCGCTGGTCCATGGTTTAACTGAGGGACAGGACAAGCCATGTAGTGACGTTTTCCACAAAACAAAATTTGTTTTGAAGAACTAAACCTTGCAATGTTCTGAGATTATATGCTTGCTGCTTTTTGAACTAAGTGTCCCTTCTTTTATAAAAAGATATTAAACAGTAAGTTTGTTTTGTCATGTATTTTAGTGATCTTACTAGCAAGAACCAAAGATTGCATTTCTTCCCTGCGTCAGTCTCCAATTTTTTTTTCTAAGAAATCGTCTGAAGATATTGGCTCTATCAGTTTAACTCACACTTACAGAACCTATCATTAATTACATATATCTAACAACTAGTAGTTTTAAAGATCACCATTATTAACTATAAAAATAACTGATCAAAACTTACATTGGTTAGAACAAAGGCCAATATTTTATGTTAATGCTGATAAAAATGGCCATAGAGCCAAAGACAGCTTAAAAATGTAATTGGAGGGAATTTAGAAAATAAAAAAGCAGCTGGTCCTAAGGGTTACTGTAATTCTTCTATACCACCACCAAGCACACACCTAGGACGCAACATCAATAAAGTCATCTGGTTTAGGAACCAGAAGACTTAGATTCCAGTTCACCTACTGAAATTTTGCACAGGTGACTTAACTTCTGTGGCAGTTGGGGAGGGGCATTAATATTTGTTGGTGTAACTTATGAAGTTGTTTGGAAGGGCCTAAGAAGGCACAAAATATCAAATCATAAACTATAGAGTACTAGCTGTTAAGTAAGGGGATAAGTTACAAACTGAACACTATAGGTTTTACTTCTATTTGAGGGGCAATTAATTTCCATTAACATAAAACAGTAAACTTACATAACCTACATATAATGAAGTCAAGAGTTTTGTAACAACAGACAGTTCCCCACCAGGTATTTACTACTTCAAGGGACTACTCTACATCTGCGGAATCACTGTGAATACAAGTTATACATTCAGCAAGCTTATCGTATACTGGAAGGTAACAAAGAAACAAAGTAACATAAAGAAGATTAGTATTTATTCTAAGGGTAACAGAAACCTGTCTAAAACAGAATGGTTTTAAAGCACTGCAGTAACTGATCTCATTTTAATTGTTCTGTGAAGTATAAACTGAAGAGTTCAAGAGTGGAGGGAAAAGACCATTAGGAAGGCCATTACAGTACAAAGTAAGAGGACGGTGGCTTGTTTCTGAGTTTTTAAGTGGCTCTGCCAATTAACTTGTAAAAAGATCAGACAGAACTTGCTAAAGGACTGGACTTGGATGAAAGAAAAAGAATAAAGAACAGTATCAGATTGGGGGGGGGCATATACATTTAAATGGATGGATAGTAAAGACATTTACCAAGATAGAGCAGGCTTTGGGAATTACAGAGTTAAGTGGGAAAAAAGAGGCAAGAATTAATGGTTTTCATTTTCTAGATTTACACAAGAGATGCCCATTAAATAACTAAGTGGAGTTGTCTGTAGACAGCTGGCTAGCCATATTCGGAACTCAGAGAGAGGTCTATACATCATCAATGTATAGATGATTCTGGAGCCATGGGCCCAATGAGAGCTCAAAGAAAACAGACAAGAGAGAAGGGCTGAGGCTAGAGCCTTGGAACCCTCCCAACATTTGAAGGTCAGACAGGGGAAGCAAAGGCAACCCAAAAGAAATAGGCAGGGATTGGGGGGGGGTGCTCAAAAACAGGCTCATATAATACTATGAAAGCCTAGAAAAGGAGAGCTTTGTTTTGTTTTAAAGATGAAGAAAATGTGGATCATTATATCAAATGATTAGGATGAAGACAGAGAATGGACAACTGGCTTTCACTAGATGGAGGCTGATGACCTTGATAAGAAATCTTACAGTGGAGTATTGTGAAGAAAGTCTGATCAGAAAGAACTGAAGCGAGAGTAAGAATTAGAAAGTGAGTGGAAACTATGATCATAGAACTTCTTCTAGGAGTATGACAGAGCAGAGAAAAATAAAGCAGTGAAAGTGAATTAAAGTGGGTAAATAAAACCCATTACCCTTTTTAAAAGATGACTGATAGATACTAAGGCAAGTAATTCACCAGTGGAAATAATTAAATAGAGAAGACAACACAGGAAACATAGGCTAACACTAGAGTAAAGCCTTTGAAGAGCCAAGGGGAATGGAACCCAGGGTGTAAGTTTTAACCTGCTGTTAAGTGCAGGAAGAGGCTTCCACTGTTGGGAGAGAGAAAGCAAAGCTCTTGGGGGAAGGGAGATAGCTAAGCTGATGAAACTGGTAATGAGACTACATGGTCCCAGTTTCAAAAATAGAGTACATATGACATGAAATCATTAAGTATAACTTATGAATAAATATAATGACAGATCTTCTGCCTAGGCCCATTGGCTCAGTTGATGGTAGTGTAGTGGCAAAGAGGCAAAGGGAATATATAGCTTTGATCTCCTCATGGCCTAGTTAGCTTCACGAACAGAAAATACATTTTTAAAAACCATCAAAAGTAGCTATAAAAATGAATCAAGAAAACCTGATTTTAAATGGAGCTGGGAAGCTACAAAGGGAGAATTCTCATACATGTAGCACTCATGTCAACTTAAATGACCAACAGGAAGACGATTTCTACATGCCTCGGTAACAACAGACTGCCCACCATTTGCAGCCAATGAGAAAATGCCACAGCCTTGAGTTCTTGCTCTTCTTCAATGAAGCTATATTCAAAACAACTCGCCCCATCTCATCTCAGAACCTAATAAAAGCTAGCCTCCCCACTGTCTCTTCATACTTGCCTATGGTTCACCATAGTCTGCCTGCCCTGACTTGCAATGCCACTGTTATTCCTGAATAAACTTATCTTTGTTTAATTAAATTACCATTTGTTTCATTTAAGGTTGATATTACCTAGTGTCAGAAGTGGGATTGGAAGGCGCTGAACCCCTAGGGAACTAATGACCCTCACAACTGTTTTGTGGGTCCCACTTGAGCCCCTTGCACTCTTCATTTCTGTAAGTTGTCTTTTTTCCTTTTGGCTTAGTGAGTTTCCTCTGGGATTCAAGCTCCCTCCTTTTGGTTCAACTCCCTGACTTTATCTGGGTTCTGCTTTTAAGGCATTACCCCTTCTTGGTGAGTATTCTTTTGTTTTCTGTACTTCTACTTTGAGTAATGGGATCCTTAAAATCCAAAAAGTTAAGCAAGCCACCTTCTGGGATACCTGCCTATTTTCTGTCTAAAAATTATGGTTCCAGAAGCTATAAATATCTGTAAAAATGGCAAAATCTCACTAAAAGACAACCCAGAATCACAAATGGCCATTATGAGAAATGTTACAGTTAGATAAGATCATTTAAGAAATGAACTTAAAAGCAAGGACTATCAAATCAGAGAGATACCTATTTTTATTGGCATGCAGACGCCTCCAAACTTCAGATCTGTTTTAAAAGGCTAATGAAAAAGTGAAGCTATAAGAGGTACCTAAAACAAAAGGCTGTAAGACTGACATAATACTCATACTGCTCCCTCTTTCTTCCTTTGAGTACTCATTCTAGTAATCCTCTGTCTCAACTGCCTTTCCAGTCTGAAGAGACTATTAAACAATTACCTTTTCAAATAAGACCACCTGAAGCTACAGGCAATTCTCCTCAGGTATTTTTCATTTCTTGGTTGAAGGCCACACTAAAGACCAAACTAAAGGCTATAGTTATTTACCTTCTTAAACTCCGAGAAAATCCTCTAACATTTTAATAACTGGATTAACTCCAGAGATTAGTGGATACAGAAAAGGGCAGAAAATAAGACCAGAGGCACTGGTCAATGCCTGATAGGAAATTTTGTTAAGGCGCTCTCCTCTATGCTAAGGAAAATGTAGCTGGATGGGTGGATCAAGCTATGATGTCATTTAAGTTGCAACCCAATTCTCTGAGGAACTGAGAGCAACTATCCTTATCTTACAAATCTTTGTAAAACTAGAAATTCAACTCTAAAAGCAACTCGAAAGTTTGCCCAATTCTTTTTACCAATCCCAAAACCTCCCCTATTAATCTTTAAAGGCTTGTAACTTGCATCTTACAAATCTTTGTAAAACTAGAAATTCAACTCTAGAAGCGACTCTAGAGAAAGTTTGCCCAATTCTTTTTACCAATTCCCAAACCTCCCCTATTAATCTTTAAAGGCTTGTAACTTGCATTCTTCCTTGTGCCTCTGAGGGTGTAAACGCTAAAGTGCAAACTTCAGGGAAGTAATTCTTATCAGAAGAAAAACAAAAGGGGGAAAGGCTGTTTAAAACTTAGCTTTAGCCATCTGAGCGGGTAGCCTTAACTTACTCCATCTACCAGAAAACTTAGATCTGACTTCTACAATGAGTAAAGTAGAAACCGTGAGGTCTCTGTTTATGTCTGTTTATGTTTCAGCATATCTATATTATATGTGTGTTGTATATATGTAGCATTTTCTACCTCCAATAGTACTACTAAAATTAATTTGTAAAGGAGTTTTATTTAACTGACTCAAATGTGAATTAAGTATTCGTAGAAATTCTCAAAAATGTAACAGAAAGTAACCCATATGCTTCTCAGGTTTCCATGATTTGGGACAATCTGTGGCAAATAAAAGCTAGCTTAAGTTTGGTTTCACTAAACCAGGCATGTCTTCAGAGTTACCAGCATTAAATATAATGTAGACATACAACTTCTATTCCACTGGTTTTACTAATCGAATAAATTCATGTTATGTCTGTTACAAAATTTGTCAACAAGAATAATAGCTTGGGAAAATGGCTGATTCTGTCTACTGTCTCATGAAGCTTTTGAGGGTAATCTATACGTAAGTGTTAAGAATGAGTAAACTAAATAGATGTATGTAGGATAAAAAGGTTTTAGGTGAACTTCTCAAATACTCTCCCCAAATCTTTTGGTAACCTGAAACCTTAAAGTTTTACTAAGTTATGTGATGAGTTAAGCTAAATTCATTAAACAGATCATTTCCAAATAAGATAAAATATTGAAACACAGATTACTGAACATATAGGCTTTTTTGCTTCATTTTACAGAGAAACTAAAGATATTTGGGTCTAATAACAAACATGTTTTAGGCATGCTTAAAAATATTCTATGAAAAAAAAAAGTTTCCAGCAATCATAAAAAGTATTTTAAGTCTGCCAATTCACAGAATGCTAATGTAAAGGCCAGTTCAGAGTTGCTTACTTCTTAATTAAGGGTTAAGGGTTTACTTCTTGCTAAGGGTTAAAAATTCTAATTCATATGTGTGCTTAAAGCTACTAGAACTAATAAGGGAAACATCTCCATATGGAAAAGAATTCGGATGTGGGCTTTTGGTAAAGGAAGGTAGAAAGGAACAGACATGAACTTTTTTTAAAAAAGATTTTTATTTATTTATTTGACAGAGAGTAAAAGAGTGAACAAGGGGGGTGGGGGGCACAGGGAGAAGGAGAAACAGCCAGATGGCAGGCCTAGATCCCAGGACCCTGGGATAATGACCTGAGCCCAAGGCAGACATTTAACAGACTTAGCCACCCAGGTGCCCAGACATGCACTTCTGTTGAGGGAAAGTTTGTTATAAAGTGAGACCGGTTTTTTAAAAAGAGAGAAGAGGCTGGTTATTTGAAAAGAGCAAAGACAGGATAAAATCTGAATGTAACAAAGAAAGTTGTACGTTTTTGTTAAAGGAATCTTTGAATGGAGATTTTAATGTGTGGTCAAGGTGGTTAAGATTAAAATAAATTTACTTAAAAATGAGTTTCAGGAGCGCCTGGGTGGCGCAGCCATTAAGCATCTGCCTTCAGCTCAGGGCGTGATCCCAGTCTCCTGGGATCGAGCCCCACATCAGGCTCCTCCGCTAGGAGCCTGCTGCTTCTTCTCCCACTCCCCTTGCTTGTGTTCTCTCTCTTGCTGGCTGTCTCAGTCTCTGTCAAATAAATAAATAAAATCTTAAAAAAAAAAAACAATGAGTTTTAGCATGGGGCGCCCGGGTGGCTCAGTTAAGCATCTGACTTCCGCTCAGGTCATGATCTCAGGGTCCTGGGATCCAGCCCTGCGTCAGGCCCCTGCTCATTAGAGAGTCTGCTTGTCCCTCTCCCTTTGCCCCTCCCCTCCGCTTGTGCTCACTCCTCTCTCAAATAAATCTTTTAAAAAAATGAGTTTTATTTTTTTTAAGATTTTATTTATTTATTCAACAGAGATGGAGACAGCCAGCGAGAGAGGGAACACAAGCAGGGGGAGTGGGAGAGGAAGAAGCAGGCTCATAGCGAAGGAGCCTGATGTGGGGCTCGATCCCATAACGCTGGGATCACGCCCTAAGCCAAAGGCAGACGCTTAACCGCTGTGCCACCCAGGCGCCCCTAAAAAAATGAGTTTTAATATCAAAAGTACAGTGGTACGAAATTAGATTTTTTCCTCTGTTAAAAGAAAAATGTTTCCTTACATTATTGATCTGCCTTGAATAAGATATTGTAAACAAAGGTTTTTTAAAATTTTCAATGTAATCTGCCTAGACAAAGAAAGATTGTGTGCTTTGCCCTCATCAGGTCTTTGATTACATTTTAAAAAAAGTTGACTCTTTTCAATATTAAAGAAGCTACGGCTTTTTACAACTATTTAACTTTCTGTATTTTCCTGCAAAGTCTTTGTCACTTTGGTTAAATCGATACCTAAGTATTGTTTCACAGTGACCTATCATCCTAAGTGTCCATGCCTTTTGATATTTTTAACAAACTTCCCAAAAATCAAATTCTAAAGGAAGTATTTTGAGACCTTGAATTAACTTAAGGTTTTTACAGATGGCCCTGGAACATGTCAAAGAATTTGTTCTCCTTATAAAGACAGAGATGTTAAACTAATTAGACTTATTTGTCATGTTAAATTACATGGGAAGTATTGTCAAACAGATGATATTAAACCTTCTTAGAATATATTTGTGTGGAAATATGTTATTAACGTAAGCAAAAATAGCGTGAAATTTCTAAAGATCTCATATGTCCGTATATCACGTTAACACTTGTAATTCTAGTTACTACCTTAAAGTGTATGTCACAAAAATAACCAACTTTCTTTCTCTGTCTGCATTATAATGAACTCTCACCAGGTCTTTAGCCATGACCATTTTTAAGTCTTTTGGTCATTTACAGACAGTTACAGTTTTACTCTCTGATGCTTTTAAAGAGTTCCTGCGAAAGTACTTTATCTTCAAAGAGATTCAGGAAAGGATAACTTTAAGACAATAAAACTGAACTGGGTAAGAACTTCCAGAACTAGTGGCAAACTGAATTCAACCAGAACAAGAACTAAAAACATGAGACTGGATGAACTGAGAAGGATGATTATAATTTTTATGACTTCTTGTTTAAAATATTATTGGTTCTCCTAATGTTTTGTTTCTTCAGATTTTAGGAAACCTTTTTCTCTTTCTCTTAAGCTATCAACAATTTGGTGATTCGCACCTTTGTCAATAAAGATAAAACACTTAGCTTTTTCTCTTCACATGATCCCTCCAGAATTTGGAAACTCTTACTGAGTATTTTTATCTTCATGACAATTATCTGCATAAATTCAGTAAGAATCTGTTCTCCTTGTATCAGGACAGAGAAACATTTGTTATATTACCAAAGCTTTGACTGGAATATCATGTTTGAGAAATGGGCACAGATTCGGATAGAAGAAGAGAGTTTTAAGGAGCGAAGTCTCACTTTACAGAGCCAATAAAGTCCTTCGAAAGAAAAAACCCAGTACCTTGCTTACAAAATTCCAGCAAAGCAGTCTTAAAAAGAGCTTTGATGGTTAAACACTATTCTTGCACGCTAATGTAAATAATCAAAGTTTAATGCAAAGAAATAGTTCTATTATAAAAAATGAGGGTACTCGCTGAGAGAAGAAATTATGTTTACCCCTTTGTCTACTTTAGATTCTAATCCTGCTAACTGTCTTTGAGTTTCTGTTATAAACCTGTAAATTGGACTGGATCCTGAATTCTGGTTTCCTCAAAAATCTGGCTACAATTCTCCAAAGTACCATCTCCAATCTTCTCTCACGCTTTTGATTTGGAATCAGTAAGAACAAAGACTGCCCATGAATGTACTTGGAAGGGACTACACCAGGTCCTCCTCGCTACCCAGATGGCAGCCAAACTTCAGGGACTTCAACCTTGAATATGTATGTCACAGGTGAAGAAGGCTCCATCTGACATCTGGTCCTGCAGAGACGCTAGAGACCTCTGAATCAAACAGACTAGAAAAAGAAGTAGCTGACAGAAAGGCTAACTGTGTCCTCCCCTGATGCCGAATCAAGACTTCACAGTTTAAACATGAAACTTTCCCCCCCTTCTCTTTATTTTACTCTGGCACTGGCCTGGAAAGAGAACACCTTCATCCATTTCTCCAAGGCCACTGCTGAAGGAGGGGTTTGCCTTTCAGACTGGTGGACTTACCATTAAAATCTCTTACCTGTTAACGGTGTCACCTGAGTAAGAGTGATTTGTGCCCCAACTGGATTTATATTTGTCTGTGGTGGTTATCATTGTCCTTGGGCCTACAAATGCCTCAGCATCTGGTGCATATCAGGGCAAGGCCTTTTAAGTTCTCTGACCCAGCGGCTAACTTTCCGCAAACCAACTAAGGCACCTTCTTTGGCCAGATCCCCTGTATTGACATCGTCAAATGAGGAAGGACCTAGCAGGAGGCTTTCATGATTCAGGATTCACTTCCTTTGGCAGGGCCATACTTCCCCAGTCAGGAGTAAATGTAAACAAGAATAGGATCAGAAACTTCTTCTTCACTCTTGGAGATATTGCAGAATCAGTAGCCAAGACAAAATTTGCCCAAAAAAGAGACTCTCTGGCCAAAGTTGATAATAGGACAGTCCCTGATTATCTTTTAGCTGAGCAAGGAGGTGTCTGTGCTGTGGCCAACACCACCTGCTGCACCTGGATTAACACTTCTAGGGAAGTTAAAACTCAGTTACGTAAGATCATTGAGCAACCCACTTGGCTTAAAAAGCAAGTTGACCAGCCAACCTGGAATTTCCTAGTCAGCACTAGGAGATTTGGTGGCAACAGAAGGACCAAAGGAGATTTCCAACAGCTCTGGGGACAATGAAAAATACAGGTGTGGTACCCGCAAACCCCTTTCTGAGTTCAGTCCTTCCTGCTATTTCTGAAGGCCATGAAAATAATGTAGCAAACAGAACATTAGCTCAAGGCTTTGAGATGATCCAATGTCTATAGTCGTGATAAGATATGAATTTATGAATGGGAAATACCTGAGAGCCCCTCCTTCTACCTTCCCTGTTACTCAAATGTGGCCTCCATGGTTTCCACTTGCTACTTAGTCCCCACTCCTCCACTCCCATATGGGACATGATGCCTGGAAATGGTCCTTCCAAGCACCAAAAGACACAAACAGACAAAAATATTTCAGTCAAAAAGAACAACCTGATGCTTAATCAGTGACGCTTTCTGAGAAAGATCTTAATCAAAAGGGGAAACATGAAAATGAATCAAAGAAATCTAATTTAAAATGTAGTCGGGAAGCCATGAAAGGAGAGTTCTCATGCACGTAGCACTCATCTCAACTTACACGACCAGCAGGAAGGAGGAAGATTTCCACATGCCTCAGGAACAGCAAACTGTCCACCACTTGCAGCCAGTGAGAAACCACCACAACCTCGAACTCCTGTTCTTCTCCAATGAAGTTATATTCAAAACAACCCTCCTCAATTTCCTCCCAGAACCTAGTATCAGCTAGCCTTCCCCTTCTGCCTCTCAGACTTGGCTATGGGTTGCCATAGTTTGGTTGTCCAAAATTGCAGTTCTCCTGCCACTCTCAAATAGACTCATCTTTGTTTAATTAAACTACCATTTGTTTTATTTAAGGCTGACAGTCTCAGAATTATGTGCTTTTGGGGTCTGGATTCACCACTGTAGGTAGTAAGGGGGAGGGGAGCCTATTTTCATTCTATGAATAGACAATGGCTTAAGAGTAGTGTCTATATATTTGAAAAAGACATAAAATTCAAATGTTACCAATAACTTGATGCTGTGTAAGAAAATGTAGCACCACAACTGCTGCAACTAATAAAATCACGTCTCAGTTGAGGAAATAAAGAGGGGAAAATATTGGAATGAAGGAAGCAGGAGGGCTTAACGGAAAATCAAGGCTATGACACAGCAAATGCAGTCTTACCAAGTTCTGTACCTCTGTCTGCATGTGTGGGTGTGGGCAAGAGAGGGCGAGAGTGCTGGTGGTACTACAGCCACCCTAAATGCTCTACGTGAAGGCTGCGGGAACACATGCAGACCTAGAAAGCATGTGAAAATTTATGTTTCTGTACATTCTTCTTGGGAAACAAACTAACACTCTCAATTTCAAAAGGGGAGGGTCCTCCTCAATTTAGGGATCACTGGTCTAAAGGGATCACTTACGCATTCATTTCCATGGCCAGTGTGATGGGCACTTAGTAAGCGTACAAAGGCAATGAGTCAGACAGCATGCCTTTCTCTGGCACTTGCCCTCAAAGGACTCATAGTTTAGTGGGGCAAGCTGACAGGGAACCAGTTAATCATGGCTCGGTGTGTTAAGTATTATGATGGGGGTGGTGAGGTATTATGGGAATATACAAAGGGAACTGGAATCCAAAATTTAGGGGGTGAGGGTAGATGAGGAAATTCTAAGGTATCTAATTTGAGGTCTTAAGAATGATTAAGAGATAAGGCACCTGGCTGGCTCAGTGGGTAGAGCATGCGACTCTTGATCTCAGAGTCATGAGTTCAAGCCCCCCACTGGATGTAAGCCTACTTAAAAAAAATAATAATAAATAAAATTAAATAAATGGAGTAGTAAGAACCCCACTAGGCTACTCTGCACCTCTGTTCTTAAAAAAAAAAAAAAGAAAAGAATGATTAAGAGATAAAGAGTCATAGGAAGGATGAGGTACAGTGTTTTAGGTGAAGAGATAATATAAAGAGACCCAGAAGTAAGAGTGACCTTGGCACAATAGTATTTAAGAAAACTGAAAATTCTGCCATGCCTCAAATATTGAAGAGTTGGAAAGAAGAAACGAGATAAGAGAAGTAAGCAGGGGTCAGATCCCCAAAAGATTTGTTAACCTACGCAAGAGGTCAGAACTTCACTCTAAAGCCAATGCAAAAACACTGCCAACTTTAAGCAGGAAAAGTGACAGGCAACATACAGGGAGACAGGAAAAAAACACCAGCGAGTATGCTGTTACCTCAATTACTATAAAAGAAGTCAGCGGCCTCAAACAGGGCAGTGGGGATGCCGAGAGGCAGATACCCTTGGGCGAAGACCAATTGGGAGTTAGAATCTCCAGGTGAATAAGAGCAGGTGAAAGCTTCCTTTCAAAGTCCCAGGCCACCCAAAAGATAGATAAGGGTTTCAATGGAAACAGGAAAAAGAGAGTATGCGTTCAGAACGGAAAAGTCTGGAAAAGTTGAGAAAATAAGATGTCTATAACCAATCAAGTTTTCAGACCCAAAGTTTGTGGTAAGAATCTGGACTGGAGCTACAAATCTGGAAACCACCAGCATCCAGACGACGTGTGCAGTCTTAGGAGTACATGGCATCACCCAAGGAGCACAGATGAAGAGGAGCGTGTGGAGACGAACTGAAACCTGAGGCCCACCAACATCTAACGGCAAGCACCGAAGGCCGATACACAACTGTCCAGATAGGAAGAAAGAAAGCCCTAAGAATCTAGTACTACGAAAGGCAGAGCGGAATAGTTTAAAGAGGAATCACAGGGGTGCCTGGCTGGCTCAGTCGGAAGAGCATGCAACTCTTGATCTTGGGGTCATGTGTTTAAGCCCCACATCGGGTACAGAGATTACTAAAATAAATAAGCTTTTAAAAAATAAAATAAAAAGGAAATATGTCTACTGCACTCAGAAAACCAAACTTCAACTCTAACGTTATGCTACTTCAGATTCCATCAAGTACAACTTTAAGTATATGCAACAAAGTTAGGAGAAGCAGTCAGTGTTAACAACCATCTTCAAAAAATTCATAAGCAACGAAAACTAGTGACCTGAACAGGTACTAAATTAAATGTGTAATTCTCTATTACAGCACAATAAATTTCTAGGACAAGGTCATGCAGGATTATCAATATAAAACCCTTGTTGGTGACTCTATACAAGTATTAAAATATACGTGGCCGGCATACGGTGGCGATGGAAATCCTTGCTGAGTGCCTGAAAGATCTGTGCCAACCTGTATAACCAAGCACATCCATCAGGACATCAGAGGATTCTTGCGGTAGCCTTTAAGTCAACAATGATTCACGCTGGGCGAAGGGCTGTTTTTTTTTTTGTTTTTTTTTTTTTTTTTTTACAGAGTCAAAATATATTTCCATGTGTGAATATTAGTTTTCTTATAGTACATCATGAAGACCTGGTCAAGGCACACCATTACTAACAGCCTTACTTCCAGGAGTGCAAATATAAACTGAAACACTATGGAAACATTAGTCAGCCAGGGACAATTACTGTTGACTTTACCCTGCTTCCTACCACATAACTCTTGTTTCTTTCTACCACTGTTTCCTTTTCTTATTCCCTTTGCTTTTTTTCCTCTTGCACCTAATTTTAGCAACTACCACTTAAAAAGCTTGGTGTCTCATTTACTTTCCTGCCCCTTTAGAAGGCCATGAAGCCATCCATGCCTCTTCCAGAATACCACTCGGTACCTGTCTTTAATTGGTATGCATTCATGGTTATCCCTTATTTAGTGCAATACTACTGAATGATAAACATGATACCAGTGTAGAGATCTGCATTCTAGAAATCTCATTATTAGACAGTCGGCTCTACCATCCAATATAAAACATAATATAGATAACACAGGAACACATTAAAATGGAAAAGATACCAAAAGCTAGTTTAGAAATAAAAGGATCAAGAAATACGATTTACAACAGGAATAAGGAAGTCAATATAGGAAAACAATAAAGATAATGAAGAAAAAAACCACAGGGAAAATTGCATGCAGTTAGGATGTTATAAGTAATTTTGCCATGGATTCTGACATGGATACTCTTGGATTCTGAGGACTCGAAGATAGGTGCTTGCTCTAACAGATAAAGATGAAATATGAAGTGACAAGTCTCGATTTCAGTTAACCCCAAAATTTAGACTTCCAGTTCTTTTAAGAGTAAAGATGGTTAAGTTTTTAATATGAAAATCACATGTGGCTTAAAACACTTCTATTGATCAGTACACATAAAGTATACTTCAAATCCACTTAAGGGAGTACTCTGTGGGAAGACGAGCAGCACATAACACAGGTACCTTTTTCTCAATATTCTCAACTTTTTTGCAAGTTGCATGAACTGAACTTTTCTAACAGGCAGTACTATATAAGGGTTAAAAGTATGTTCTCTGCAGCTGGAATGTCAAGGTCTGAATCCCTACTCTGGCCCTTAAGAGCTGTGACACTCTGGGTAAGCCGATTAACCTTCCTGTGTTGTGGATTCTTCGGTTGTAAAAAAGGGTAAGGTTGTTGTGAGGATAAAATGAGTTAATATTTGTAAGTGCTAGCCAACAACCAATCGGACCCAAAAAGTGTTACCTATGTGTTACCTTATTTTTGTTGTAGCTGCTTTTAAGAACTGTCCTAAGTTGTTCTTCCTCCAGACTTCACAGCAATCTAACAGCCACATCCCCAATATTTCTGATTTCCCTTTCTGCTCATTTTTCTCTTCAGCACACATCACTAATATTTTACACATTTCATTTAGTTGTCCTGTAAATTTGTCTCCCCCTTGTAAAAATAAGTCAGGGGTTGTTTTACTCACTAAAGTACATGCCCTTCTGAGAAAAGTAACCGCTGCTGAGCAGAGAGAATATCCCCGCAATTCTAAGGTGCACATGTTCTTACGCTGTATTAACGCTGTTGAAATCGGGATGTAATTTAATTATACACTTACAATTATCTTACAATTAAAACTGCCAACACTAATTCTTTTTTTTTTAGAGGGTATATACAACATATGGCAATTCACAACCTAGATCTGATGAAAGACTATATGTCAATGCATGAATTAATGAATGAAAGAATTAAAGAGACAGATGAACTTCAGTTTTAATCAAAATGTACATTTGTTAAAGAATCATTTCAATCTCACTTTCCCTGGCTATAAGCAGGTTATACTAACAAAAGAGTACTTATTGTCTGGATCATTTTCTTGGGCATACAAATTCCTAGCTGATTATCCCTGATGATGATTTATTTATTATCATTTGCCTAGTTGATCAGTGACAAAATGTTCATTAGCTTTCTGAGTAAATTATTTCTAAATTAAACTAAAACTATTCCTCTGGTAACAATATTCCTACGAAGACTGTGGCTGTTTTTATTTAATCTTACAATTGTAAAGACAAATATAATGCTTAAAACGGCTTTATTGCATTCTTTAAAGGAATATTTCAAAATGACAAACTGTTCACCTATAACCAGTGAAGACAAAAGTTTGTACAAATTTCAACAAAAATTCATAATACGAGGAAGAAGATGAGCAAGAATTTTCTAAGAATAAAAGAGAGAAAAATACTTCATGTATTTATTTGATAGCTCAAAGCAGCAACAATGAATATCAAGTTTTGAGCAGTAAGAGAATATTTCTAAAGATTATCCGCAGCTTCCATCATGCTGTAACTAAGGTTCAAACCATCCCCTCCCCCAATTTTAAAAGTGTACTGTAGTAAATGCAAAAATTTTCAGTTAACTTAATAAACTTCACTAATTAAACCAAAATCAGTGTAAGCAGTACTGCCCAACACAAAAGAAACTGCAGCGCAAACTAATGAGAATCATGTCTATTAAAAATAAGAACAGATCATAGGGGTATTTAGTTATTAGAAGATAAGAATTTTGAATAACTAGTACCAAAGCAATACAAAGACACGGTTGAGGGAAACGCAGTTAAGTGATTTGAAGCTGAAGTTCAGTATCACTTTTTATGAACGAACTATGTTGTTATTTTGAGGGCTTTTTAATGGTACTGTTTCCTAACAATTTGGTGAGCATGAAACATCCAACAATTAGGTTTTAGGTTAAATGTAGAAAGTACACACAGTTGAATTAATGAATCTACCAGCTGAGAAAAGCCTATCAAAGTACAAATCTCTAAAAGGGATACAAAGTGAGCTAATTATTTCAAAAGGGGTTTGCATAATGAGCAAGCTACAAATTTTGTCAAATTACTATCTGTTAAAAGATACTATATATATACATATATGTATATATATATATAAGTTTACAGAATTTCTGATGTGATTTAAAAATTTTTAACGATTTCAGAAGTAACTCTTTGCTGTTACTTTAAATTTTATCAGAAGTAGTATGGCATGGTATAAGATGTTTCAAAAAAAATTTAAGAAAAACATTTTTGGGGGCAGCTGGCTGGCTTGGTTAAAAGAGCAGGCAAACTCTTGATCTCGGGGTTTTCAGTTCAAGCCACACGTTCGGTGTAAAGATTACTTAAAAATAAATAAATAAACTTAAAAAAAACCCATCTCTGCATAATTTCTCTGGAACTCACTTTGGAATATATACTAATATATTTTAACTTTTAACATTAATAATTTCCCATCCTTTTAAAATAAAGTATAATCACCAAACATTCATCATCATGGATCCCCCTCCTTCCTTTGTAATTTGGAAAAGCCTTTCTGAAATTTCCTAACCGTAATTTTCTATTCAACATGATGAATGTATAAAAGGTCATCTATCTCAAACCATTTCAAAGACCATAATGCAATGAAGTTATAATGACTTTTCCTTTCTTGATTCTCAAAAAGAAACTTACTACAAATTGAGAATTATGAAACCAAAGACTTCTTTGAACACAGGGAAATTGAACATAATTCTAAGACTGAAAATTAGTTTTAATCAAAGGAAATGTCTGCTAGGTAAAAAAAAAAAAAAAATTGCCATCTAATCTACTCCATTTGCTTTAGGACCTTCTGAACTAATTATTAAAGTTTAGGCTAAAAAGAACTTGGTCAGCTACTGGCACTGACAACTATTTCAAGCCACCTTATAAAAATGAAGGATAAGTGAGCAGGGTTTAGTTCCACTGAATCCCCTGGGGGCTACCCAGCCTGGTTCCATTCTCTATACCTCCAGTGGAAAAGCAATCTTGTTACTGTAAACAAGCAGCAACAATATGCACCACAGTACAAAGTATTTCCTCCCACCAACCTAAAATACATAAATTTGCAATATTATTTCTTGATCTGGAGTTACTTGAAGTGCACCAATCTGATAGCTACCCCACCTTAATGTCACTAAAATTATGATATAATCATACAATAACCAAGACAATACATACAGCTTTCTTTATAGCCAAATTTACAGCGCTCTTCATAGAAGGAGCTAAAAACAAACATAATACAACTCACCTTCATTGGGAGATGTTTTCAACCTGCTGCAAATTCCATAGACGTCTCCATAGCTTTCCTGTATTTTTCGTAATGCATCCGTAGACCTGAGCTCCATGAGAGCCCGCAGCTCTGCGAGCGTGATTCCAAAGTCTCCGTCATGATTAGCTTCCTTCAAAGAGTTTTTTACTCCACTATATGCAAGTGAGTTGTTTGCCATGTCGCCCATTACAAGTATAATTTATTAGGAGGAAAATGTTTCCCAAAAGACTCTAATTTTCACTTGATGTGTTTCCAAGATGAAAATCTTTTAAATATGCAAATCTCTCTTCAACGAGACACTCATTGTACGACTTTGTGGAGCAGCGTCAGCAGCATTTCCCGGAGAAGTATCTTGACCTTTGGCCCATGACTAGTTTCTTCCTATCAGTCGTGAGAGGTACACATCTGTAAGAAAATATTTACAAGTTAATAAAATCCCTCTTTTCTAGCATTAGGCATACAAGCGTATTTTTTAAATATCGTTTAGTAGCGAATCCAAGTACATCATTTAATTATAAAAATATTTTTAACGGTAGTCTCATGCTTTAAAGTGTTTTGCATGACAAAAGAACAAAGTATAATTCCTAAATAAAATTGTATTTCAAGACATCAGATCTCACCATTATTAAATGAAACTGCATTTCACATGACTGAATTTTATGTTCCATTCAGTATCACTGTTATTAATAGTTATCACTAAGCACTTATAGTCCAACCACTATTTCTTTAAATTCATTCTCTCATTTAATCATCACAATTTAATCCCATGAGGTATTATTACTCCTTACTCTACTGAGAATAAGCCTCAGAGAATTTGAGGAGCTTCTGCACAGCTAACAAATGCCTAAAAAATGGATGAGCTGGGATATCTCCAAACCCATGTTCCTTTGAATGCACAGACCCTTCTCTCCAAACCTTTCATACGATAGACCCTGAAAGGGCAAAAAACACAGCAAACAATATGCTTTCCTGTAATTCTCCTTGGCCACTCTGTAGCACCACCACCTTTCTGGCTTTCTAAAACTATCTTCCACCATGACTTCTGTCATATGTCATTACCTAAGGTCTTCCCTTGACCACTGATCCCAAGAAATTCTCTACCCCTTATCACTCTTTGTCATTACCCTATTTCTTTGCTGGCCTTTAGTATTATCTAAAATTACCTTGTTCATTTATTTGCCAGGTTTGCCTGTTAGTATATTCTGGGAATCTAGAACCGTGCCAGGCACATGGTAGACATTCAGTGTTTAAGAAAAGCAAATAATGGAACCCATCCTAATCCTACTGAATTGAAACTGGAGGTGAGACCCAGCCGTCTGTATTTGAATCACATATAGGTGATCATTACTTTAATAAATGGATGCATTAATTTTCCCAGGTTCTCCTTGTGCTCTGAGCCACCTAAAGATGAATGTTTTCAACTCTCACCTCCATCTATGTCCTTTAATCACCTCAATGTTAACACGCCCAACACTGGTTTCATCTTCTTTTCAAAGATTTTATTTATTTGACAGAGAGAACGCGAAAGAGCACACATGTTTACATGTGGGAGTGACAGAGGAAGGGAGAAGCAGGCTTCCCCTGAGCAGTGAGCCGGATGCGGGGGCTCAATCCCAGGACCCGGTATTACGACGTAAGCCGAAGGCAGACGCTTAACCAACTGAGCCACCCAGGTGCCCCAGCAACACTGGATTCATCTTATCCCCTAAGTAGAGAACCCTCTTCCTCAATCACCATTATTCTAATCACCTGGGCTTGAAATTCTACGTTACCTCTGATTCCATCCACTTCAGCTTCAATCATTTGAGTTTATTCTTCCTTTGAAAATATATAACGTTCTTCTTTCTGATCTTCGAGTCCCTCCTCCACAAGTTATAATCACTACCCCCAGGTTCTCTCTCATTCTAATTTCTCCCTTATCCAAAGGTGTGCATTTTGCTGTTACAGTTAGTTTTTAAAACAGGCATCATGCTACGACACCTGAACTTACAGGGTGAAAAAACAGTCCTATTGCTCATGCCTGTTTAGCACTCAAACCCAAGCTCTATTTTACCTACTCAACCTCTCTCCTTCCCCAAATACCCCAGTCCCCCATATTTAATAAAACGTTCAATGACTGGAAACTAGAATAGATTACTGGCAAGCACAATTAATCTTCATCTATTAAACTGTCACGAGGATGTTTGCACATCATGGTATGTGGTTCTCATACTTCAATATGCATCAAGATCAACTATATGTGATTCAAATACAGACGGCTGGGTCTCACCTCCAGTTTCAATTCAGTAGGATTAGGATGGGTTCCATTATTTGCTTTTCTAACAAATTCCCAGGTGATACAGATGCTATCAGTCCAGAGAGCACACTGTGAGAATCAGTGGATAGGAAAATGGGTTAAAAACTCTGAATTCATACCAGGTGGTTGAGGAAAATTTGCGTGCCTTGGGTTAAACGTGCAAGGATGTGATAGCTATAGATTCTGTAATTTTTTTTTCATTGCCTGCTTCCTCCCACTTCACAAATTCCTCTTACTTGCCCAATTATTACCAATTTTACTCATCTCCGAGGCAAAGTGGGCTCCCTCCTACTCACACATCAATTATTATAATAACCTAACTCCAAAAACCAGAGAGGGTGGTTATTTGATAATTTCCCTGAGTTTCCACATCCAAAATTTGCTAGCATCTGAGTATCTCACCAATCCTAAAATAAGTTATTATTGTTCAAGAGAAAAAATAATTAAGATTCCTAACTAAGTCTTTGTGTATGTCATCAGTCTTCTGGTTTCCTCCAGAAAGAGGAATTTTCCTCAATGGTAGCTTCCTATCCCATCAATTACCACTGAGGTAAAATAAGCAACATCCCAGATTTTCCAAGAGCGACTAGACACATGTAGTTTCTTCACCTTTCTGCCTTCTTTTGGGAACCAGATTTCTACAAAACTCGTACATTCTGGTCTGAGTTATTAGGGTGGGAGAAGACCCCCGGGTTAACAACAACAACCACCTGCTACTGTTCAAAGTGCCTGGGGTGGGGGTAAAGAACCAATTGGTTTTGGGTCCAACTGTAGAGCTTCACTGTTGTCACACAAAAAACCCAAATCCTCCATTTCAGCTTCTGTCAATATTAAAACTCGTATTTTTATTCCTCTCTGCCAGTCATTGTCTCTTCATAGAATGCAAGCAGGAGAAACGGGTGTTACTTATGGAGTTCTCTTCAATTTCTCAACATAGGATACATAACAGAGCTAGGATCTGAATTTCTGTTTGTGACTCAAAAGCCATGCTCCTTCCACTGTACTGCCTCTACTTGATGTCTTCATGTTTATTAGGTTCAAACAGAAAGTGCCATAGGTCAGAAAACAGTCAAATAATACCAAATGTGCCAATTTATACAGTAAAAGCAGAATTCAAGACACTCTAGTGGATATTTGTTATTTGCCAACTCAGCATCCCTTCCCCCACTTTTCAGCAACGGCCCCCAGTTTTTGTTTAGGGACCTGCCCTTCTCTGACTCTCAATGTAGTCCACGTGAGGTTCCCTCCACATCCAAGCATTCCCCTGGCCATAATGATAACTGGTTCAGGAATGTGCATATGACCCAACAAAGGCCAAGAGGCAGGAAGGTGGCTCCCGCTGTGACTCTGGGGCAGAGACCTGTCTCTTCTTACTGAATTTAAATCTGAGATGTGGAAATCCTCTGCGAATGGATCCAAAAGGGAAGGAGAGACAGAGGGAGGAAAGGAGAGAGGCAAGGAATGTGTCGTCAGTGCTGGATCACTTGAGTCCCTTGGTAAATCGGAGTCTCAAGTCTGTCCTATCCCTTGATTTTCTTGGTAATTTTTCGATAAATTCCCTTTTGGGGCTGAGTTTTCTACCACTTTGCAAGCCACACAGTTCTGATAAGCACATGATTACCAATTATGTTCAGTTGCCCCACTGTTTAAAGAAAGAGAAGTCCAAGCAAAAGCACCAAATGCAAACGAGCCACTTTCCAAAAGTGGACTATTTGAATTTACAATTACCTACAAGTTATACATCAGGCTGTTGTGTGTTTCTGGATTGTCTATGGCCTCCTCCACTATTTTCCTCCCTATCCACTTTCACCCCTCCATTCACTGAACTAGTGGATTTACAAAAATGCTTAGGACAATAAAAGGTTTTGTTTTTTATTTGTTAGCCACAGAATGACAATCAAGATGGGGACACACTATTTGGGACTGAAATATAACAGAAAGTGGATGTTTTTGCTTCTCTGTGTTGTCGAAAAGATTTGGATCTTCCATTTGAAAAGTTTAGAATTAATCTTGTTATGTAGAAGCTGAGCCCCCCTGAAGAGGGGGATTTAAAAAAAAAACACACAGCTATTCTATGGAGGCCTCTTGGTCTACGTAACATACCCCTGAATCCCTACATGACATCTCTGGTAGTCTTTGAGGGATTACAGAAAAACAAAGAGGTAGTTTCAGACTGGAGTTAGGCAAAAACAGTTACAGTCTTCCAGAAGAAGGATTAAGATGGATTCCAATGGACACATTAGCTTTACTAGGAATGAGCCCTCCACAGAAGACCAAAAAATGACTGCAAGGTCCCAGCAATGAGTGAAGCTCCTAACAAGACAGTCTGGTTAATTACAATTTCAATTCCTTCTTTCACAAGAACACATGACTTGTAGATCATGAAATGGTTGTATGGACGTTATCTAGACTCAACAATGATAACCACAAAAAACTGCATATCAGAAAAACTCAAAGAAATGCAGGGCAACAGTTAAGTAAATTATGGGATGAAATACGAAGCTGGATGAAATTCAGAGTTCTAAAAATATTACATAGTAACATGAGATTCTTGCGGACAAGATACAAAATATACGCTCCTATAACTAAACATATTATAACAAAGAACGACAACCTGGAAGACATTACTTGGTTCCTAATTCCTGACTTCTAACCACTGTTGGTGATTTATAAACACAGAGGTTATGTTTCTCCAATCTGTAGATGGCTTGTAGCTAGGTAAGCCAGCAAATGTTAAGATGACAGAATCAGGGTCCAGAAAGACAGGTAGGAATGAGAGGATACACTTAATTGTTACAAAATGCACTAACCTGATGCTAACATGATATAAGTGCTTTCCACTGAGCCTGCAAAGAGAGTATGTTCTTAGGCAGCAGTGACAGGAGTCTAACACCTATAAAGATAGGTAACAAGACTACTCTGCTTTGCCTTGGACAAACACAGCAAAAAGATTACCGGCTCATCTATAAATACAGATACAAAACAGTACCCACCTCTGTAAGTGTGTTAATCTATGTGAAACCATTTGAACTTAGCCTGGCACACAGTTAATGGTAAACACTTTAGCCGTTTTTTATTGTAAGAATATTTGCAGATACATTCTGCGGAGAATAACCCTACTCTCCTCAGATAAGGACTGCCCAGCCATTTCAGATGAGGAATCTTTAAAGAAGTTTTCTAAGCCTGGAGGAAAAGAGGATTCTGATCATAGTCTAATATAAAAGAAGCTCTGCTATACAGATAAAACATATGATGACTGAATGTATCAAAGAGAGTGATGAATGAAATACTTTTATTTGCATTACACATAACAGTCCTACTAGGCTTTGCATTGGTCTGGTGTGAACCACACGGACTATGTACTGCAAACAGTTAATAATAGAATGTTGAAGAGCCCTGAAACGAATACATTGAAGGAATGGAGGAAATTTAGTCTGGGGGAGGAATGACTTGGGATAGCAAACTTAAGACATTTGAAGTTTTATAGTGTAGACAAAGCACTAGATGTATTTTGTGGTGTACTGAAGGACACAAGTAGAATGAAAGGAAAGAAAGCTGCAGAGAGGTAGTTTTGGCTACATAAAGCAGACTCTGTAACAAGTTATCAAAATTTGGAATAGGTGTGTAACAGTTAATTTTAAGGTAACATGACTGGATCACAGGGCGCTCAGATATCTGGTTAAACATTATTTCTGTGTGTACCTGGGAGGGTGTTTCTGAATGAGATTAGCATTGGAACAGGTGAACTAAGTGAAGCCGACTGCCCTCCCCAGGGTGGGCATTGCCCAATCCATACAGGACCTGAACAGAACAAAACACGAAGAGGGAATTCATACCACCTCTGGGCTGAGACATCAATCTTCTGCCCCCAGACTGAAAAAGTGACACCATTGGCTTTCCAGGGGCTTTAGTTTGCAGAAGGCAGACTGTGGGACCTCTCAGCCTCCATAAATGCCTGAGAAAATTCCTCATAATAAATCACTGTATGTATCTTATTTCCGATTGGTTCTGTGTCTCTGGAGAACCCTGACTAATAAAGGGCCTCTGGGTCAGCGAGAACTGCTTAGCTCTGGAGTTGATCACGCAAGATACTAAAGGAATTATAAGGAAGAGTGCTCAATACCTGAAGACAGTCCATGCCCTTTTTGTGACAACAGCAATCTTTAAAATCCCATTCCTACTTTAAAAGGTGACTCCACTGGTCTAATGCAGTAAGCATGCTTTATACACATACACAACTGACTTCCGGTTCAGCACTCCATTCTCCATTGACTCTGTTTAGCTTTTAAAAATAAAGACTCCTTTTAGGCAAGATTACTTCAAAGACAACAAACCCCGGGGGGGGGGGGGTTCTTCCTTGTATGTAACTTATGAAAGATACCATCTAATTTGAAGATCTGCTAACTGTGGTCATAAGCTTAGGAAAGTCATGTGATTAATTTCAACCCTAAATTTAAACAAATTGGTTATAAATCAAAAGAAACGTATTTGTTCGTAGCCAATCCTTTTGTTTAAACTTTCATTCGTCTCTTAAAATGTCCTTTGAATCAACTAGCTACAGATTCCCAAGTAATCTTAATTTTTTTCAAATCACTCTCAATTCACAATGATATTTCAAAACATAAAAAGTCGCAGTCCTAAATCTTACTCTTTTCTAATACTTACAGATTTTGTAACTACTTCAGTACATGAAGTTACTTTTGATTTCATATACTCTTTCCCCAACATACTCAGTTTTCTTAAGGTATCCATACTGAAATGGCTCAATGAAATGTCTTTGCGTTTTCATTTGATATACTAAAATAACTTAAATGTTAAGTCAAATTTCTGTTTACTAGCTCTAATACATCTCAGTAAATTTTGAAAAATAAATATTTACAAAGGTTCTTAACAGCTGGTTTTATAGGAACATAAATTATGGATCTGGGGTTTAAAAAAAAAAACTAAAGCTGAAAACATTATTTTCATTCACTTAGAATAACTGTTTAAAAATTTCTAAGTCAAAAAAAAAAAAACTAACCATAAATAAATTTTAAAAAGCTAACATTCTGTTAAAAAATGGTTACAAAGGAAAGAATCATAGAACTGAATGGCTGAAAGGGAAGTCGATCAAATCCAATTGCTCATTTTATAGCCAATGAAACCAAACATACATAATCACCTACTTCCAAAAAGAATAAAGATGCTTATAATAAAAGAAAGCAAATATTAAATACTTACAAAATCATTAAAAAGAAGAGGAGAAGACCAAAATTTAAGTCATGGGATAAATCATAACGTACAGGTTGTAAAGAGGCTACTAATCCAAAGATGTCACTGCACTTCAAAGTAGACAACATCGGACTGTCAAAAAGCTAAAAAATTGCTTTTAACTGCAGCCTTTCACAAAACAACACTCAAGAATCTCTATTTTCTTAGTTTCTTTTTTTCTTTTAACATAAAAATTAACCCAACTTCCTTTGTACACAAGTAGTCGTGAGGCGAGGGATAACTAACTTTCATAGCTGTTTCTCACTGTGGCTGCTATTAGCCTTCTATTGTCAGCACTATCTCATAAATTAAGAAATCCAGCCGGGCCCACACTGCCCCACCCTACCCCATTAGATAATAGCAGTGACCTTCAGTCCTCAGGCAGGACAACCTAAAACTCGCCACCTTAAATGTCCCCTGGAAGGTTCAACAGTGTAACCACTACATAACTAAGCCTAAATTTAGGCCCATTAAACTTAAATTTACTTAAAGACAAAAACCGTGCCTTATTCATCTTTGATCCCTGTAGCTTACCAAGAGGTGCTATGATCATTCAAAACAGTCACTTTCTACAGAAAAAAAAGAAAGAAAGAAAAACATTATCCTAATTCACATCCCACAAATGTAAAGTCTTCCAACAATTAAAACAATTTTTAATTAGAAATGATAAAAATGTAAGCTACTAAACATTAAAGTGCTGACGTGTAATATCAGATTAATGGCAGAGAAAGAGGATGGGCTCTCAATACCATGCATGTCAAAGAGCAGATACCTCAAGATATGACTGGTCAGGTTTCTTTCACAAAGTTTTGTTATGCTCAAGTTATTTCGTTAAAACGCTCCGAAGAACCAAGGGATAACTCAATTTGAATATTCTCTGAACTCACATTTTTTATTTTTTAAGAGGCTTAAAGAAAGCATACACACTACACAAAGGAACATAAAGACTATAAAGCCTGTTTAGAAAAGTAATTTATATCAGGTGAGTAAAGAATGATACATAAACAAGACTAAATTCACCAAACATGATTTCAGTTTTATAGAGCTGATAAAACAGAAAATAAACATCGTCTACAATATCTGATTTATTAGTCTCACAGGATTCATAAATACCGTCGCTGTATCTATCTGCATTGACTAAAATTAGTCTCTCTCCCCTCAGTAAATGACTTACCATCTACTAGACTCTTGCACAGGCAGAGACTCAGTACAGCACTTTGAAGGGCGAGCCACAGCTGCTGCCCGTGATAAATGCAGCACCACCACCGTGGCAAACCTCTCGGGTGGGCCACAAGTAGATCAGAATAGTGGGGGCACTAATTTGTTCTTCTGTTACAGCTTTTACTGCACAGGAGCAATGATCTGTTTACCTCTCTGTCCTCCCAATGAACTGTGACCTCAAGGCAGGGTTTGGGGCGTTTAATTTTAACCCCTAGCACTGTCTGCAATATAGTAGGTGCTTAATGTCTGTGTTTGATCCTCAAGCTAAACATCAATTTGAAAAACAGGTTCTGTAACAGTAAACGAGGACAATTTAAATAGAGCAAAATAAAACCTCATAACCCTATGTTTAAAATGATACGATAGGCACGCAGGGCTAGTCAAGAGAAAGTCACAGCATTCAAGGACTTTTCAAACCACCTTGATACGTAACATATACAACGTAACTTTCCTTTAAATCCCCTCAGACAATATTAGTTAAAAGGTATTTAAGATTTTCAAATGAGCTATACAATGACTGCTACATAGCAATGACTTTTAACCAAGGTCCTAGATCCTCGAGGCTATGAAAAGTAATAATGCTGAGTTTCAATATTTCATAAAGCCTGGAGTAAATGATACATTTACTTGAGAAATAGTCAGGATTACGCATGCTAAGTTAAAGTTATACCAAATCAATATGGTAAATCAGGTTAGCAACTAGATCTAACTAATCCATAAAAATCTTACCCAGTTAGGGTCACTGGATAAGAAAATCCTCAACTCCGAATCTACCATCGGTTCTGAAATTTGCTATTTCTACTTCATCTTCAACTCAAAGATCAACCAGGAGCTTCTTCTCCTGGGCTGCACTGAAAGGTGACCACTAACTCCTCTTATTTTAAATCTAAGGGGCATATTTTGTCCTTCTGACCTAACCTACCAACAAACCTTTGCCACCCCTAACCACTCCCTCACTCTGGAAATGTTCTGGGGCCTTCATTTCTCTGATGCCCCCACCACACCGCCATCTCTGGCTGCTTGTTTTCATTTTCCACTGCTTGTTCCTATTCTTGAACAACTGTCAAGGGAGTCAGTGGGGAGGGGCTGGGTGGCACTGTGAGCCTGACCATAATTGTTTTCATCTGTTTTTAGTGAGAGCATTAGATCAGTTTACAGATAATAGTTAAAATTTATTTGCATGTGCATTTACAAGGTTTATTTTTTTCTGTCTCTCTCATATTTTGGAATTTCACAATTCAATTAAAATGGTAAAACCACACTATAGCCGTCTGGCTCAGTGCAAGTGTGAATAAAATCACCTCGTTTCCTTTTCCTAGCCTGAAACATAGCTCCTATTCCCCACAGCCTTTAGTTTATAAAGAAATATGTCAGCCCAAAGCAGAAGAGAATCTATAAATTGATGATTCATCTCCCTCCCTGGGGCTGTAAGACAATTACTCCTGCTTTTGATAGCACGGATTATTTGTTTATGCCAACAAAGTACTTAATTAAACAGAGTATATGATAAAATGTTAATGTGAATGATGCCAAACACAGATATCTTGAAGTTCACTCTAGGCATTTTTGCTTTATGGTCAAGTCCGTTGGGAGTCATCTTATCCCAAACTCTGATGATATCCGTATTTCTTAAAAGGTTGTTCTAGATTTGCAAAGTTGTACTTCCACAGTCCAAAACCACAATCCTTCTGGAATGTACCACAACCAGGATAAACTGAAAAGTGCTGGGTCACATATTGGATTATTAAAATCATTTATATACTAATTCCACAGACTTCAGATCAGTGGTTCTCAAACTTCAGCATGCATCAGAATCCCACGAAGGACTGGGTAAAACACGATTTGCTGGACTCCACCTGCAGAGTTTCAATTCAATAGTGTATCGGGGTAGGGCCCAAGAATTTACATTTCTAGTAGCTTTCCAGGCGACAAGGATACTATGCTACCGCTATTGCTGGGGAGAACCACTGCTGTGGATCAATGTGCCCTGAAGTTTGGCTAAGGAACAAACTGCTGGATTATCACCTTCATCCAAAGTTCCCTGTCAATTATATAAGCAAATTATTCATAGCTCCTCATTATGTTATTCTCAATTTGCATGAATAATTGAAAGCAGACCATACTCTAAAAATATTCTGGGAGCTGTTACTTTAAATTGCTTTGATTTTTAATACCAAGTATACTGACAAACACTAAAAATAATTTCTTTCATTCAGAGAAATATGGAGACTTATAGTTTCATTTGGAACATGTAAAATGATTTTAAACACCTAAAAGTATTAGATTTTAAGAAACCTACCAGAGAAGTATAATTTACATACCTACCTTCCAATGTCCTCCAAAATAAACTATCCTTTGTTTTCTCCTATTCTACTGTTCGATTTAGGCATTTCAAGAACTCTCATCCCAACAGTGACAGTTTCCTAGTAAAGGTAAGCCTTTGAAAAGCTCAAAATTAAGGAAAGTTAATTTTCCATAATCCTGTACAGCTTACCATCAAATGTAAGAACATATTATATCTCCAGTTACATATGAGAACGATATGTTCTATCATTTTCTAGTTTCACTGGTTTTGAGAATCTGAGCTATAGTCAAGGAAGAGATTTCTAAATTAAAACACTGCCCCCCCCTTCTGTTCAGGAGCGAGAAGGCAGTATGAACACTTGCATGTCACACCAGCTGCTCTATCAGCCTACTCAGTCCTTAAGAGCTTCTATCCTGTCAGTTCACAAGAGCCTACACTAAATGCTTAAGGAGACAGGATGCTCATTATGTCACTGAACGAGCTCACAAAAATAAAGTCGGCAATATTTAGGGAGGCAGAACTCTTGTCTGTAAATTTAACATGAGCTTTCTGTTTTCTTAATTAAAAACTGTAAATTTCAAGGATTTTTTTATCCCAATATTTAAACAACTGAATGCAGAAATAAAGGAGAGACAACACTTTCCCATTTCTTTATCTTCTTTCTCTTTATTTACATGGTTTGACGGCTGACGGTCTTTTGCAATTTCCAGCTATGGTTACCAAAGAACAGTGCAGTAGATCAATACCCATTTCCGCAACGCATTCAAAGATTCTGGCTGAAAATAAGGTAAGCTATATTTTAAGAGGATGTTAGGCCAGAATCTGTCTTAGAGTTAATTCACCAAAGTGCAAAGAATAATGGAGATCAGGGAGTGTGCTGAACCATAACCACTCCATCCCATCACGCTCATGATCCTTCAAACTGGTTTCACACAGTTCCTGACCTTCATTCCAAGACTTTGATTTGTACTCTGTGACTGCTCGTCAAGGGTAGAGCCACATATTAAAAATCATCATCGTCCGGAATTGTTCTATTTTCAAGATTCCTCTCTAGTGCAACTTATCTCTATTTCTCTTCATTTACACAGAACCTTCTGTATACATTCTGACTTCCAGGCTCAAAGGCACTCAAGACCCCTTCGGATCATACTTGCCTCCCTAAAAAAGCTAAGTTCCCGATGGTCAGTGACTCCAGTTTTGCTCTCATGTCTCACTTGTTCTTTTATCCTCCCACTACTCCCATTCAGTTAATTAGCTACCCCTGAACAGACATACTGTCTGGCTGAACAATGCTGCTTGAAATTTTTAAAACTGAGCTCTTAGTTCCATTGGAAACTTACTTTCTCAATCACATACGATCCGATCCTCTGTCTTCCTAGCATATTCCTTTTTTTTTTTTTTTTAATTTTACTTATTTGACAGAGAGAGAGAGAGACAGCGAGAGAGGGAACACAAGCAGGGGGAGTGGGAGAGAGAGAAGCAGGCTTCCCGCTGAGCAGGGAGCCTGATGCAGGACTCGATCCCACGACCCTGAGATCATGACCTGAGCCAAAGACAGACGTTTAAGGACTGAGCCACGCAGGCATCCTGTATGTTCCTCTTTCTATTCCAAGTCTCCTCAATTACCCCAGCTCTTGTCTCTAGCCAGGCTACCAGAGGTCTCCTCCAACACCGTCTCCTTGTCTTTGCAAGCCGTGGCCACCACTTTGCACTTTGCACTTTGCACCGGTTCCTTCACTTAGCCTAACCAATATTCAGATACATCTGACCACATCAAAGGCTCTTCCCTCCTCATCCCCCAAATAAGCCTCTCCTGGATTCCGTTAACCAAGCAAGTTATCCTTCCCCACCCCACCCCCTTGCCACACCTCTTGATAAGGTCCATTCTTACTGCTTCCTGGTCACCCTTTCACCTTGAAACCGGGCAAACGGAATCCATCCTCACAGTCCTCAGCTGGCTGCCTGTGGTGACTAGATCTCTGGCTTCCTCTCAGTCCTCAACCTCCTACACAGCTTTGTGTCATTTGCTAGTACTCTTCACCCTTGTCCCTTCTGTTGCTTACTTAGCTCTCTCAGGCCCCTGAGAAATACTCCTCAGCCCACATTCCCTGGCTTTCTTTTTTTCCCAATGGCTGGATGAATGATTAGTCTTTTCTGTGCAGAAAAATTAGGCCAGATCTCCTCATCTACTGCTGGTTCAAGTCTGGCCAAAAGGCCAGTGCCATGAGATGGGGCCATGATGGCAGGCTGATGTTTCAAGCTATGGGAGACTCAAGCCATGGCAGTTTGGGAGACAGAATCCTTCCCAGGATCAGTGCCCTGACAAGACTAAGGGCAGGGCACTCACTGAGCTAGGAAGGCTCATCCAGCCCACCACCTGTGACACCCTTGTTATCAACTTGCCTGTTGTCTCGCCAGGAGGTGACTCCTCCCAGCAGAGAACCGGGGGCACTTTTTACCTCTGGATACTCAGCACCCCCAACAGAGCCTGGCATGGACGACACATCCAGTGAATGACTGTGGGCCAGAACTGCACCCAAACTCGGGTGTGAAATTCTCAAAGACTGTGATTAGTTGAGAAGGAAGAAAAAGGCCGTTCCCGCTGCCAGAACAAAATGCCACAGACTGGGTGGCTTAAGCGACAGAAATTGATTTCTCACAGTTCTGGAGCCTGGGAAGTCCAAGATCAAGGTGCCAGCATTTGGTTCCTGGTGGAGGACCCTCTTCCTGGCTTATGGACAGCTGTCTCTCAAGAGCTGTGTCCTCAATAGTCTCTTCTGAGCCTCAGTCCAAGATGCGCTCACTTATAGGGGCTCCTCTAGCTGCAACTTGCTGTGATGGGGGGGAGCCTCTTTCTGTGCCTCAGTTTCCTTTCCTCTCTTTTAATTCCTTCTCATCGTTCCTTGATCTCTTTCTCTCTGCTGAAATTGGAGGTGCCCTGGGCCTTCTGGACTCTGGAGTGAAGGTCAGCTGGGAGCCACACCTGCCACAGGTGGTTAGGGGAGGGATCTCCATGAGTGTGAAAAACAGATTCTCTCACTTTCCAGGGGAGTTTCCAGACCACGGGTTCAGGATGAGGGGCCCTGCTGCTCACTAAGTCAGCTGTCCTGTGTTCCCCAGTCCCCTGCCCAAAGACAAAGGTCCCAAGACAAAGGTCTGTCCTTGGCTTTTTAAAATTACTACTATGCCTTAAGTGAGGTTATCAGGCAGGGATCTAGACAAAGACAAAGGCCCAAGACAAAGGTCCCTCCTTGGCTTTTTAAAATCACTACTATGCCCTAAGTGAGGTTATCAGGCAGGGATCCATCTGAGACCTTTCTTCCCTCTCGGCAGCTGATACCATGACCTACATCTAAGGCCTTGATCAAGCTCTCCGCCTATGTTTTCACCTGTTAACAGACATCTCTATCTGAATATCTTACAGCACAAACTCAACCACCAATATTAAACTTATCACAGTCCCTCCCAAACCTGTTGTTCTTCTCTGTGGAGTTCCCATCAGTCCCAAACATGTCTCAGTAAGCCCTATGTCCAAGGCTCTTTGTTCAAGGAGTTTACAAACTAAATGAGGGATAAAGACAAGTATACAAGCAAATACAATTAAGTGTTATAGAGAGCATCACAAAAGATTTGGTGAACACACAAAGGATAAGTGTTAAATGGGTATGTGTCCTCAAGAAAGGCTATACTGTCTAGCATACATCTAAATTGAGGCAGAATGGGGCCGGGGTGGGAAACATGTTTAATTTTCTTTTGTAGCAACTGCAAAAAGTAAAATGAAGGAATGAAGGAGGAGATTAGAAGGAAGGAGTACTTTCAAGACAGTGACAGATCCCGGACGGCATTTAGTCTGTGAGCATCTCCCCTCTGCAAAGGTCCTCAAAAGAAGAGGCGTGGAAGGCGACAGCTTCAGCACGGCTGTCATGTACCAGGTCTGCAAAACTCCTCTCACCATTTGTTGTGGGACTGCCCTCACACTCCCTACCTCCTTTTTTCTTTGGACAGGTTTCAAATAGCAGTCTCTTACTGTCATTTTCCCTAATGAATTTTCCCTAATAAAAGCTGGCCTCTTTCCTTGGCCTTTCTATGAACTTCTCCTTCAAGGAACAGTTAAAATGCCCTCTCTACTCTGATCCCATTACATGAAATTAGCCTATTTCTCTCTGCATCTGCAGTCTTTTTCGGATCCTACAGCATTCAGTATGTACTATCACAATTGCTTGTGTGCATAGCTTTCCTTCTGACTGCATGGTAAGCTCTGAGGACAGGATGGTCTTGCTCATTTCTGTATCTCCTGATGACCACACTAAGGCAACAGCACCTTGCCATGGAAACTACTCCTGCAGGATAAGTAACTAGACTGGGCACACGCAGCACTGCACTGAAGACAGTGGTCCTTTAGGAAGGCCCATGTGGGCGCCAGCAAATGAGAATGTCCATTCCAGAGAAGCAGAGATTCTGCCAGCACTCAAGTGGATGCCCAACCCACCACCAAACAGTAACTATTCAGCAGGTCCATAATGTCTAAGATATTCATTCCAGCACTTTCCTGTCCTTGCTGAGTGACCCTGGGCAATTTACCCACTGTTTCAGCTTCCTCATTTGTCAATGGGGATAATACCATCTACCCTTCTAATTTTTTAGAGCTTTAAATGAATTAATATATGAAATATCTTAAAATCATCCCTGTGTCTTAATACCTGGCACTTAATAGTAAACACTCAATAAACTATAACTATTTGTTATAATTAGCAGTAAGAGATTTTAAATTAGTTTCCAATAAACTGTCATATTCAGCACGTATTATACAATATTTAAATTAGCCTACCAATACAGAAGACACATAACAGATATCTGTTAAATGAACAATGACATTTAATTCAATATTTCAATGTGATATCCTTATATATAATGACACCTAATGGTATTTAAGAATTAAAAAGCAAGAGGGCTGTATCACACATCCAGAATTTTATAACAGCTGATCTACAAACTAGATTGGTCTTTTTTTAAAAAGAATAGGACAGGGACACCCCAGAGAGAAAAAGGTTTTCTTCTTATAATTAAAATTAGATGATTAACTGTTGAAGATTCTTACAGACTTAAAAGTAACAATTAAGAAAATTAAACACCAATCTGGAAAACTCTTTGTGACACAATATTCATGGAGAAACACAAAAATACACATCTATCCCGTTATTATAAACATGCAGAATTCACATACTGTAAATAGACATGAACCAGAAAACAAGAAGAGAAAATGAGCTAATTTGTCAGAGTAACCTACAGATTATTTTCTTTATTTATTTATTTATTTATTCGACAGAGATAGACAGCCAGCGAGAAAGGGAACACAAGCAGGGGGAGTGGGAGAGGAAGAAGCAGGCTCATAGCGGAGGAGCCTGATGTGGGGCTCGATCCCGTAACACGGGGATCACGCCCTGAGCCGAAGGCAGACGCTTAACCACTGTGCCACCCAGGCGCCCCTACAGATTATTTTCTTTCCTAAATGCTTTGGGTGTTATTTAAGAATATGAAACTGAAGAATTTCTCTTCAACTGTTAGGCATTCTGACTTTGATCTACCAGCATTATACTGAAATTCCAGGGCAACAAAAGAATTTGCCAACTCTGATACTGACACACAATGTCCTTACCAAAACTAGGAATAGCTTTTAAAGTTAATACCTATGATCTAGGATATATCATGCACAGAATGTATACTGAGTAGCAAACACTGGTTTAATAATCTCAATGACTTTAATTTAAAAATGCACTATGAAAACGATCCATCAAGTACAAATGATCATTCTCATACCTTCAGGGCTGGCCTGAGCAAAAAAAAAAAAAAAAAAAAGCCTAAATGCAAAGAGAAGAGGAAAAATGGCACACTACACAAAAGATACAAGCACACATACAATAGAAGAACTTTCTCAGAACTTGATCACCAGAAAAGGAGCCTTCTGGTACAGCCCTTTGCACTCAAAGGAAAGGCTTCATGCATTGTCAACAGACTTAGCCTCTCATAACAGGAACTGTTGGGACCATCTGGGAGGAATTAAATTTTAAAACTAGTAGATTAGATTAAGCCATATAAGACTGCTATTTTTATGGATGAAAACCAGTAGAGTATCAGCAAGTTCATATAGATCAACCTAATATAATTGATCAAGCTGAGCATCCACATCAAATATCCTAAAAAGAGCAAAATGGAACCCAGAACTCAAGATCTGACATTAGCTAGACAGAATGAGTCAATTTCACTTAATGCAGGAAAAAAACAAAAACAAAAACAACAGAACAGTCAGAAACGGACTGGTCAACCAGGAAAGCACAGGCAAAGGACAGCCATCAGAGCAGAAAAAGAAAATGTGGCCTTTCTCATTAAGCACTGTTTAGGAGAGAATATTCTAAGCCACAATGAAATTCTAGTAGCATTTGTATCCTGTGAAGAATTACAACATTGATATTAGCGATCATAGTTAAGAGTAGAACACCCGTGCTAGGTACCGAGCTAAGTAATTTACAGAATAACTCTACCTAATCCTCCCAAAACCGTCTGAACAAGGTACTATTATTGCCCCCAATGGCCAGATGAAGTAACCGGTCTGTGAGAGGTTAAGAAAAGCCTGACTCCATTCAACATTCCAAACATCCTATACTCCTTGTGCTGCCTATATACTCACTAAGCAACCTTCTAATTATAATGTGGCTTCCCATGTGGCAAATCTATAGGGAAGGGAACTTGCCAGCCAGGACTCGGGAGTCTGTTTGCCAAGGCAGGTTTTGTTTTGTTTTACTGTAAATTAAATAAATCGACACTGTGGTTTTTGTATCACTCTCATGAGCCTGACCAAAAAATCAATTATTAGAGTTTAGATGAACTGGGTTTCAAAGTCTGAGACTCTCAGACTCTTTGCCATGGTAAAACTACTAAAGGATACAGTCTCCATTCTGGGAGGGCCCTTTGGGGGACAGTCAATCCTCATTCTCCCAGGAGGAGATACCTCACCATCATCATTAGCAGTCTCTTCCTTTTTGAAATCTCTAGAGTACAAAGAGGCAAAAAGGAAGGGACAAGAGTCTAACCCCGACTCTGCTGTGCTAACATTTAATCCTGAGCAAATCACTTCTCTCATTTCGTGGGCTCATTTTTCTTATGTATAAATAGAGTTGTTATGATCTTATTCCTTTCTTACTAACACCTATGGCTGCCTATCAATTTTTAGTTTTCTCTCTCTCTGTCTTCTGCTCTGACCGGCTCTGCCATTCACTTTCTGCTTCTGCACCCATCCCAGCAAAGGCTGGGGTCAATACTCTTCTTATCTCACCAATACTCACAGTTATGACTATAGATCTGTAATTATGAACACTGCCTGTGTCCTCGTTATCTGATTACTATGGATTATATAGAATCTAGTATGATACTTGTATATACCTGATATATTGAAAAGCTGTGCTGTTATCTGAGGCCCTCATGAAATGCAACAGTCTTAGGGTCAGGATTACAACTGGTTACTAGTGTTTTCTTTTCCAAGTTTTGTCTCCTGCTTCCACTCAATATGCGTATGAAACTATACTTTGAAATCTCATTTCTCTCTCATCTCCAAAACCTTGATGGTAATTTAATTTTAGTTCTAACCTCAAGCTCAAACCTCAAAACTCCATTCCTAATACCAAACACCAAATTCCTCTAGACAAGCCTTTCCCAAACTGGTGTCTTAGGGAAGGTTAATTTATAGTATGTTAATAGTTATGATGTGAAAAGGTCAACACAGTACATAAGTTTCTTTAGTCAGACTTTTCAGAGCCTTGCACATTTGTGAATTTACAAGAGGGAAATATTATATGTAGCATTTCCTGAACTTATTTTTAACTACTCTTTTTTTCCATGGAGCACCTATTAATATCTCCTGGAACCAGTGTTTCACAGAATACTTTAGGAAACACTGTTCTATTCTTTCCTGTTTCAAAGTGTCAAACACTTAAGCTCAAAAGCACCTCTGATTCTTACTCTCTCCCCAATATCCAATCAGTAGCTATTTTTTTTCCTTCCAAATCTTATCCTATTTATCCTTTCTATTCCCTCTATAACACTGGATAGGAGACTCTGTCATACATAAGAGTCAGATCATGTCTAGAAATAAATATTAGATATGTTGCTATCAACTCCTTAAGGCTGCCATGAGGACTGAAGAAGAATGAATGTAACATCCTGCAAAACACACCTTTCATAAGCATTACACATTTCTCCCTAAAAGTTAGTGGGAATTTGGTCTTTATTATGGTAAATTTTAATTCAAAGCTTAAGGAAATCCATCTCCATGATTAAGGGCAGAACCGGCCTCGTAAGTATCAGCCATGATTGGGAACTTTTTAAAAAAGTTTTTATTTAAATTCCAGTTAACATACAGGGTAATATTAGTTTCAGATGTACAATATAGTGATTCAACACTTCCATACAACACCTGGTGCTCATCACAACAAGTGCACTCCTTCATCCCCATCACCTATTTCTCCCATCCCCCCACCACCTCCCCTCTGGTAACCATCAGTTTTGTTCTCTGGTGTTGAGTCTGTTTCTTGGTTTGCCTCTTCTTTTCCCATTTGTTTTGTTTCTTAAATTTCAAATATGAATGAAATCATACGGTATTTCTCTTTCTCTGACTTATTTTGCTTAGTATAAATGATTGGGAACTTCTAAATGACACGTATAAGAAATGCGAGTAGTATGAATATGGCATGAGTAACAACAGTGGCACAGTGGGTGTCGTATCTAGCACTGGATCGCCATGCCCTTGGAAATATAACTAGGAGGTACAGAACAGGTAACAGCTTATACCTAGTTTCTCATTTATTCAAGCACTCCAAGTTGGGTCTTTCTAACTCTGTTATCCATAAACTGCATAACTCCTCAATGAGCCTAGTGACCATTATTCAAGTACATTTACTTGTAATCCCTTACTGAGATTAGCATGAAAAGAACAGACACTCAACACTGTTTCCTCATTCAAGGTGATTCTAAGTGATACGAGTTGAGGACACAGTAGAGGACAAGACAGAATCATCCCTTTGTCCACAGAACACATTCTTCTGCAGGAGATATATATGAAAATATAATTGTACAATTATTTAATTATAATTGTCATAAATATACATCATTTGATTCTTTTTGAACCTTTGGTTATTCATAATTTGGTAGGAAGGAGGGAAAAAAGGGAGCATTAAGCTTATACAGGGTTTAAACTGCATGTCTCATTAGAAACTTTCAGAACTGGCCAGAAAATGCAAAATGAACATAAAGTATTTGGGGGAAGACAAGAAGGGATGGTCAAGGGTGGAAGGGAACCTTTGGCCACAAGGTAGCATTAAAAGCAAATACTTTGAAAAGTGTAACTGAGAGCAAAAACATTTCAAAGTATTGCCTCTTTGGCTTGTTGCCAAATGTAAAAGAAAAATCACCTAGTTCTGAATGTTTACTATATAGAGAACATTGTGCTATCAGTTTTACATGAAGTTGAATGATTATCATGAAGACAGTAACAATAACAACTAATATTTCCATAGTGTTTTGGTTTACTACGTGATCCTATGAGATCGGTACTATTACTTTCCATTTTTCAGCTGAGTAAACTGAAGCGAAGCAGATTAAGTAATTTGTACAACAAAGATGGAATTCACACCCAGCCAGTGTGGTTTGCTTCTCACCACTCTACACTGTTTTTGCATATATATTCATGGAGGCATGGTACCTGACTTCTCTGAGATGTTCACCCACTCAAAAACTCAGCACAAGGGGCGCCTGGGTGGTGCAGTCGTTAAGCGTCTGCCTTCAGCTCAGGGCGTGATCCCAGGCATGGTACCTGACTTCTCTGAGATGTTCACCCACTCAAAAACTCAGCACAAGGGGCGCCTGGGTGGTGCAGTCGTTAAGCGTCTGCCTTCGGCTCAGGGCGTGATCCCAGCCCCTGATCGAGCCCCACATCAGGCTCCTCCGCTAGGAGCCTGCTTCTTCCTCTCCCACTCCCCCTGCTTGTGTTCCCTCTCTCACTGGCTGTCTCTCTCTCTGTCAAATAAATAAATAAAATCTAAAAAAATAAAATTCAGCACAATTATCTGTCATTAAAATTCTCTGGGAATTTTAATTCTGAAGGATCCTATGTTTAACAGATCAGGAATTTTCATTATAATCAATATTCACTGAAGCTCATTATATGAAAAGCATTCTATTATGTTATAAAAATATAAAAACAGGCTTAAAAAAGGGAAAAGGAAATGTCCAGATTACCTACCAAGAGGGTAATTCTTCAAACAAGACTAGAAAACCTCAACTTATTCCAGCAATTAGGCTTATGTTCTCACTTTTCACAATTAAGAGATATATGTAACAGCATACGGGGAATCCTATTACACAAAAATGCCAATTTATCTCTTTCAGAGTCAAAATATCCAACCCATTTATTCTGAAGGATGACATACTTCTATTCCAAAAGGAGCATTACTAGGAACCCACTCTTTTGAAGATGTTATTTTGAACTCTGAGAATATATGTATTACTGTTATATTAACAACGAGCCTTCTAAGAAGGGCATGCATCTTTTACCTATAGAGCGGAGTGTGCAGTGTGGCACAAGGTAGGTGCTTAAATGTGCACTAAATGAACAGAGTACTATTTAACTATAATGCTAGGAAAAGTTTGCAAATATTTAACTGATAGCCCTCCCCAACCACTGTTAGACAATTTACAACTGAAGCAATGAAGTACTTTTCACTACATTCCAGACAAGCGGCCACCACAACTCAGGTTTGTGATCATCAAAATATATCACATGGTCCAACCACTGACCACCAATATTACGAACAGGTAAGAAAAGAGTCCTTTCTAGGCTGCCCAGACTCCATTACCATTCCAGTGGTGGTGGGTATACTATTTATCTTCCAGGGGAGGATCCTACTTTTACCTCAGAAGCCCTAACTAGCCAGGACTCATTTTTAGGTATAATTATCTCACAAATGATAAAAGGTCCTCAGAAAATAATGTTACTTGAAGAACACTTAAATCTATACAGGCTAAAATAATTATTTTTACACCTCAGAGATTTACTGTCATCAAAATGTTTCTTCACTGCAGGGAGGGGGTTAATTAATAGAGTGGTGGTGACTTCTAAGGCAGCTAACCCATTGCTTGTGGGTGTCTACTGGGGATACAGAGAGAGGAGGACAGGGATGGAGAAACCACCCAATCTCCCCTCTCCCACCGCAGGAGCTCTCAGGAGGTTCCAGGAAGTACCGAATAAAAGGCTAAAACCAAAGGTGTTCCATTGACGCTCAAAGACAAATATTTCCTGAATTCACCTGGGATGTGCAGAACCATAGAAAGCACTGCAAAAGAAATACAGACACGGTTTATACAACTCCTGGTCGGCAGAATGACTGGTCATCTGTTTTGTTAGACTGCATGTGTCAGCATCAGATATAAGTGCATATGACCTAGGACACTCATTTAAAAATTATGATGTTCTAGAAAAGACCTGGAAAATAAGCATTTATTACACTTCAATCTTTAAGTGAGAAGAGTGTTTCTACTTTGCTGTTTTTGTAGATGTGATTTACATCAAGAGAATAACAAGGTGGTATGCAAAGTTTGGGGAACACAGTCTTCTCTAAGACACCACTTTAGTTAACCAGAGGTATAAAGTTGCAAACACATGCAGCTCACTCATTTTTATACCTGTTGCCACATTCAGATAAAACAGAATTTTCTGGCTCCCTCATTTTTAAGGTAATTACCATTCTAAATTCACATTTTAAAGCAATTATAATTCCCAGGCTTACAAAGTAGTCATTTTAAATCATTATTATTATAGAACACAAAAGTGTTTTGTTTTGTTTTTTTACAGTTTTGAATCACGATCTCTCCTTAGAAGAAAACTCCATAGGAACTAGTATCCATTATGGATCAAAAAAATATTCAGAAGCACCCCTCTCAACACCAACCACCACCACCACCACCAAACCAAACCCCCCAATCACAGCGCTAGTCCGAAAGTATTTCATCATTTTGAAGAGTAATAACTACTTCATATACCCAATAGTGCCAGGAAAGCAGCACAAGAACCAGCAGAGAGAAGCTTTCTTCATCACTGCCAAATGATACTGAATACAGACCCCGCAGGATATTAAACACCTTGTATTTTTCATGGACTCAGGGCCCAGCTTCTGAGGTACTCCTATGCAGAGCCCAGCTGTTTTGAGTGATTTATCCACAGGAGTTTAATTTCAATTGTGTGCTGGGAAGTGGGAGGCAGTGATTATACCCTCCCCAAATCTTTCTAGCACACTAATGAACATTTTAAGAAAGAGTTTCCAACTGAGATTAATTTGTCCTTCAAATATTCTCCTCCTAACTCACTAATGGCAATATCTGATTCACCATACCTTAAACGGAAGAACACACAACCCAGCTTATAATGAAACTTACGCTTTATTCATTTTAAGACTGAAAATGCCACGGAACAAATGTACTTCCTCCACTATCTTCAAAGGAAAACTCTACTGGAATGAATACTATTTACACTTCCTTGAAAATACATGAAGCGGTTCCTTCAATTCTTTTTGAACTTGTTTATTTCTCCTGGTACCAAACCGCACCAGTGTTCATTTCTTCTTCTCTACAATATCAGAAAATCACATGTGGCTATTCATAATTTCACCAGGAGGAGACTACCAATTAAATTATATGTGCATCCTGTTCATTGTTTTTCCATCAAAAACCTAAATGAAAACATAAAAGACACACAATTTTCAAATGCCACAACTAGGGGAGATCTCATACTAGATGGCAGACTACACGTTCGATGCATGGGACAGAAAAGGGAAACAAGGTGAAATTGTATAAATGTTAGATCCTGTGCTTAGATTTCTTTAGGGGGGAAAATGCCATATATAAGTACAGAACATCCTAACTTTGCCTGGCTCCATGACATTAAGTCATTCGGGAAGGCAGCAGCGGATCTTCAAAGTTTCCTGGAGAAACTAATTGAGGAAAAGCATTATTTGCCTGAATAGGTCTTTGATACTGAAGAAGCGGCCAGTTTTAGAACACTTGATTATATATTCATGGGACATTGGGGGTTCAGTGCAAGACTGAAAGCACCAGAAGAGCTCCCTCTGTGTGGGTCAACAGCCAAGGAAACTTCATGGTGAAGTCATTTCTAAAGAAATCTAAATTCAGACACTCTTATGGGAAAGCACACAAACCATCCTATTAAAACAAAAAACAAAAGGCATCTTCATGTTTTCTGGCAATCAAACAAAAGCACAGGTAAACGCCAACTCTTCATTACCTAGTTCAGAGGACTGAACATTAAAAATTTATTTTAAAAAGGTAACGGATTAGAAAACAATTTTCCTAGTCACAGTGACAGAGAGACTTTTATGTACTGATCCTTACGCTGAAATGTTCCTCCTTTAAAAAACTTGACTTCTACAACCCACGGTCAGAGACCCAGTAGGTAAGAGGTGCCACCAGCTACATTTCCAAGTCCAACTGAATTAGCCCTTAACGAACGCTGAGAGGAGTGGAGTGGGGTGGGGGACTTACACTACTGTTCATATTAATAATGAAAGAGATTATAACTGAAATAAAAATTATACAGACTGGCAAACACTTTCATTCATTCCTTCAAATAAGTGTTTACTGAGTGCCAGGCAATATTTTAGGAACCCAGAACTCAGTGGTGCGTACCATGTTCCTGCCCTAATGAACCTTGAATTCTAGCAATTATCTGTCTCCTCTGTCTTCTAAGAATGACAGATACCTGAAAGAAAGTGTGCGAGGAAGGGGCATTATTTTAGTGTGGATAGCAAGTGGTATCTGAGAGTGTCCTCAACAATGACAAGGCAGCAGCTTCAATTCAACGTGGAGGAAGAACATCCCTCGAGGAGGGAACAGGAAGGTCCTGAGGTAGGAGCAGGGTTGAAAGGCCCAAAAGAGAGAGAGGGAAGGCCAGCGCAGCTTACGCACACAGTATGAAGCAGAGACCCGTGGTGGATAAGCTAGGAGAGCTGGAAAGGGCCAGACAGGAGCGAGGGCCCTACAGGCCATGGCAAAGAATCTGATGATGGATTACAATGTGCGATGGTTTGATTTGTGTTTTGAGATTAGTCTCGCATCTATGAAAAACGGACCCTGGTGCAGGGAGAGGGAATGAAGCTGTTAACTAGTTTTACCCATTTTTCTTGTCAGGTAAGAAAATGAAAATCAGAACATCTCTAAAACAGCAGGGGAGTGAAGGACATTGCATTAGGCAAAATTACTAACTTACTAACTGCCCCACCTTCCTGCACAAAGTAAGAGTTTATGTGAAAGACTTTTAAACAGTGACTTCATCAGTGAATAATGTAGATAAATAGGGTGACTTGTGACCAAAAATAAAGGTGACTAAAAGGAGTGCCTTTTTTTTTTTTTAACCCCATGTTTCAAACCAAAGTGATTCTACAATGGAAATCAATCCCTTCATGGAACACAGAAGGATTAAATGATGTGACTCAAGAGGTTTAACAAAGCCATTTTTTTAAAAAAAGTGGCCGTTTGACCTCCATTTCATGTTTCCTTCTAGTGAGTGGAAAAAGAACCTGTCAGTGACTGACATTCAGAAATGGCTCAATGAATAATGAGCCTGCTAATTAAGCCCTACTCCTCCTCACCTCCATGCTGTTATTCATATTATTTACCTTCCAGAATGATCTCTTTGCTCCTTCAGTGCATCTTACACAGCAAAGCCTGTTTAAAAGTACTGCTGGGGAATCACAAGTGGTGAGGATACAGTAAGATTTCATGCATCTTCTCCAATACATTTAGACAATATGGTAACAGCCGTAAGACTAAGAACATGCCCTCCAGTCATGGGAAATAGGAAGCTACTTTGCGTCTGTCTTACTAACACAAATCTAGAACTGCCTTAACAAGCCACTGAACCTGTATACTGCCAGCAAAGCTCAATATCAGCCGTGCAAAAAGTCAAAATAATTTTGGCATCAATTCTTAAAATTCAAGTAACTCTGGAAAAACATTTGCAATTTACGTATTCTTCAGAGGCTCCTCATTCCCATACTTACACACGTTGTGGTCGTCAGTACACCAGGCACCTATCAAAGTGCAGTATTTTGCCAAACCAGGTGTTTTACAGAGATTATATAAAGTTCTTTCACTGGTGAAGCAGCTACCCAGCACCACCTACAGTGACACGTCCCACGGCACGTTGTTACTTCCACGGGAAGGCTTGCACTTCAGCCCCTATCTTGGTTTACACTCCTGAGTAGATCCAAAGCTGCTTACAGCATTAAAAAAACTCCTTGTTTCAGGCTCTCAGAAAAAGGTAAACATTACGCGAACTTTCAAGCCAAGTTCAGAAAAACGCATTTGAAGATGTTCTTAAACTGGAGGTAGCCTAAATTGCCCACAGCCTATTTTCGCAAGGTCTAAGGCTAAGAATTCTATCTTTTTAAATAGGTTTAAGGGGTTTAAGAAAAAAAGAAAAGAAAAAAAAAAGAATATGCCATAAAGACTAGTCATGCTCTCAAAAGTCTAAAATATTTCACATCTAACCCTTTACAGAACACATTTCTTGATCCGTGGTCTAAAGCAAGCTGTTCCCAAAACTAGCTGTGTAACCAAATAATATAAAGAACTTCAAAATAAATACAGAGTCCTAGGCCTCACTCCATACCAAGAGAATCAGAGTCTCCAGGACTAAGAACCTTAATTTTAAAAGCTCCACTAGAATTTCTGAGTCAGGAGGATAATGGTAGCAGCCTGAATACCAATCTCTCTCTCTCTCAAAATACAAAAATCACATAGTGCAAATAAAACCACACATGACCCCCAGCATTACTAGGAGACAGAATACCACAAACTTCAAATTACCTACAAAGTAAAAAAATAAACACCAAGTCCAACAGAGCTCCCACTGCCTTGCACATCTAGAGCTGCACTGCACAGGACAGAAGACGCTTAAGAGACTCAACGGGAAAGAAAAGGGACCAGAGGACACAGATGAAGTACAGAAAAAAACCACCCAGAGAAAAAGAATGCCCAACATCATCAGCTACCCAGGAGGAGACTGAATGGGACCAGCAATGGAAATACAGACTCAAGCAAGCAGTGCTTCCGAGGATGAGGCAGAGAACAGAGAAGGGAAGTGCATCACAGAGAGATGGCAATGAAGGAAAAGAAGGGAAAATTAAGGATCCTGCAGAAACCAGAGAAAAAGACATATAAATTCCCACCTAATTTCTCCACTACTGCCATCATCCATTAAAAATAACAACAACAAAAAACCCAAAAAAAAACCCCAAAAACAAAATTTCACTATTTTGACTTGAAGGCATTTATGAACTAAGAACCCTGTCCACAAAATGCCTAGGAATAGGGAGGGGGAAAAAAAAAAATCAAACCAATTCCATACAAAGCTACTGGAGAAGGAAAACAGAAAATGCAAATCACAACATTTCCATTGACAAACATTCTCTCCATAAAGCAACAATGACAACACACACCAAAAAACCGCGAAACATTAGAAAACTGCAAAGCAATACCTCAAATTGAGTTAAATACCCTCAACCAAGTATCTGGAGATATTAAAAACAAATATTACCTAGAACGAAAAACACAAAAACTACAGACAGAAATGAAACAAAAATCCAGTAAGAAATGCAATGACAACTGATCACTCTCAGAAGGAATAAAGAAAAGAGGACCAATTTTTGAAATTAATAAGTTACAAAATGTTCAAGGAAGAATGGATGTGAATGAAAATCTAACAAGAGACACTGAAGAAAGGCAGGAAAATAAGAGAATGAAAATGAGATGAAGGAGTAAAAAGCGTCAAAAGAAAGTGTCTTAAACATAACACATGCAAGAGATCCGACACTGTGTAACCGGAGTCATTTAAGAAAAGAAAGGAGCAAAATTAATATTTAAAATTATAATTCAAAAAATCTTTCCGGAAATTTAAAAAAAAAATCTAAATCTGTATATAGAAGGCATTCAATGTATACCTGGGAAATCTGACCCAGAACAATCTACTTCAAGACATGTCTTGGTAAAAATACTCAAGTTTAAAGACAAAGGAAAAATCCTTGGGGGGGGGATCAAATTACTTTAAAAAGTAATAAAATTAGACTTCAAAAACAATGTACAAAAAATAAACAGTGGAGAAACATTTTCAAGAAATTTAACAATGTGGGAGCCAAGCTTTCCTTCAAATATTAAGCCAACAGAAAGAAAAAAAAAAAACAATTTTAATTGTAGAAGAACCCAGGAATACTATACACACATGTCCTTACTGAAGAATTTACTAGAAGATGGAACTTCATCCAAGAGATAACTGGAGGAGTTTTAACAAAAGAACTAATGGTGAGCGTTCAACAGATTTAACTGTAGAACAAAGACAAAGGTTAAGAACATGGTTAAAATAACAGAATGTATGTGTTACACATGCTGACGAAGTAGAAAAAAATGCACAAATACACTAAATAAAATGACAAAAAAGGAAACAATCTTAAAACCTAGATGAAATGGATACTTTCTCAAGAAAACACAGCTTACCAAAACTGACCACAGCAGACATAATGAAACAGAAAGTTACCAAAAAAAACCTTGCACAAAACAGCACCAGGTCTGGAGGGTTTCACAGAGCAATCCCACTAAACTTTCGGAGATCAGGATCCCAATACTACGTAAATTGTTTCAGAGAATACAAAATAAAACTTTCAAGTTTCTTATGAAGCAAGTGTAACACTGATATCTAAACCTAATAAAGACAGAATAAGACCACACACTAATATCACAAAAACTGATTCTATTTTTTTTTTTTTTTTTTTTTGAGAAAGAGAGCAGGTGAATGCATAGGGAGGACGGGCAGGAGGAGGAGAGAGAGAATCTTAAGTAAGCTCCATGCCCAGCGCTGAGCCCAATGCAGGGCTCTATCTTATGACCCTGAGGTCATGACCTGAGCCAAAATCACGCTTTAACCAACTGAGCCACTCAGGCGCCCCTGATTCTAGTATTTGATTTAGGACTTCTTCGAACAGACTCCAACTCCACATTAAGGGAAAAAATACACCAAGATAAAATGATATTTATACCCAATGCAAGAATAGTACAATATTAGAAAAGCTAATAGTAAGTAGAAACAAATGCATAATTAACATATTATATATATAGATTCTAAGGTCAGTTAATTGATAGGGAAATACTAGAGTCATTCAATATATGGTCAAAAACAAATGCCCACCACATCCATTACTATTTAACATTATTTTGAAGGTTATCAGCCAATGATTTAGACAAAATAACCAAACAACGAGAAAAGAAAAATAAAACAAATCCCTATAGATTACATGACAATATATCGGGAAGACCCTAGACTCCAGAACTAAGAATCAATGAAAACTAACTTAATGGGGCACCTGGGTGGCTCAGTCAGTTAAGCATCTGCCCTTTAGCTCAGGTTATGATCCCAGTGTCCTGGGATCGAGCCCCCTTTCAGGCTCCCTGCTCAGTGGGGAGCCTGCTTCTCCCTCTGCCTCTACCCCTTCCCCTGCTGATGCTGTCTCTCTCTCTCTCTCTCAAATAAATAAAATCTTTAAAAAAACCTAACAGTGAAACAAATGGATATGGTTTAAGGGTTAAAATCAATGCCCTCCACATACATAACTAATAATCAAGGAGAAGATGCAAGCCCCGTTACAATAGCAACCAAAAAAGATTGAAAATATTTACAAATAAACTTAAGAAATGTTCAAAATCTACATTAAAAAAAAAAATCCTGTTAAAACACTCCTGAAAGACAGCAGTGTAGACTTGAACTGGAGAGACATCCCTTATTTATGATTAGGACATCTCAACATCATCAAGACGTCAGTTTTCCCTAAATCAATTTGTAAATGTAATGTGATCCAAATAAAAACAGCAAGCTTTTTTCTGGAACTAGACAAACTGATGCTAAAGTTTATATGGAAAAATAAACACACAAGATTAGTCAGGAAACTACAGCTAAGGAAGAACTATGATGGGGAGATCAGCTCTACCAGATAGTAAAACGTACTGCAAAGCCTCTATGAATAAAGAGTGTGGTACCGATACATGAAAAGCCCAAAGGACTAGAATACAAAGTCCAGAAAGAGGCCTAACTACACACTGAAATTAGCATATAATAATGGTAGTAACTCAGATTACTTGACAGGGAGGGGAAGCCGAGATGAGCTGTTTCATAAATTGTATTGGGACAACTGGACAGTTATTTAGACAAATGTGAAACTGTATCTATCCATCCCTAATACCATATAAAAATAAACTCCAAATGAATCAAAGACATAAAACTATACAAAAACTAGAAAAAACATAAGTGAATCCCTCCACAACTGGAATGTAAGGAAAAGTTTTCTGACTATGACTTAAAAGTCAGAGGCATTAAAATAAGAATGATAAATACGACCACAAAATTAAACTTCTACATGGCAAAACACAACTTAAGCAAAGTCAAGACATAAATAATAAATATGGAGAAAGTTTCTGCAACATCACAGAAAAAGGCCTACTTCCCCTAAAAGAAATGTTTTAAGTGGAAGACAAAAATAGTCCTATAGAAAAATAAGCAAAAGTCAGAGACAATTCCCAAAAATATAAAAAGAGCCTGTAAAAAACAGGAAAATGTCACTTCTAGAGAAATGCAAATGAAAACTCTTGTGAAATACCATCTCTTACCGAACATATTAACAAAAATTCAAAAGCTGGAAAATATACTATTTAGTCAGGCTTTGGGGAAACAATGGATTCACCAGCAATGTATGCAAAATGTCATGGGGCAGTTCTAAAACGCAGTTACAAATTTCTAACACTAGTCCCACGGAGAAGTGGGGTCTACATTCCTACCCTTGAACAGAGGGCAGACTTTGGGACTGCTTCCACTAATAGAGTACCACCAAAGTAACATCAGTGGACTCAAAGCTAGGTCATAAAAGCCCATGTAAGCTTCTGCGGCTGTCTGCAACACTCACTCTCGTGACATACCCTCTGAGAACCCAGGCTGCCAATTCTGTGAAGCAGCTACAACTGCATTGAGAGACCATGTGTACAGATTTTGGCGGACAGTCTGAACTAAGCCCAGCCTCAGTCATCTCAGTCAGGGCTGAGTGAAGGTGCTGCCATATAATCGTAGTCCCTATCTCCCAGTGATGTGAGACCCCCTCCCCCGCCCCAGTGGACCCTCCAGACACCGTGGGCAAGAGCCAAGATACCCCGTTCTCCCCTGCCCAAATTTCTCATCCAGAATCTAGGAATATAATAAAAGGATTGTTCTATACAATTAAATTTGGTGTGAGTTTGTTAAACAGTAATAAATAACCAGCATATCCCTATGGAAGGGAATCTGATAATAGCTAATAAAACTACTATTATTTACCCTCCATCTCAGCAAATCTCGCTTCCAGGAGTTTACTTTGAAGATATATCTTAACAACAGGAAAATACATACACAAAAAACTACTCACTGCAGCATTAATTGTAACTTCAAAATGCTGGAAACTACCTAAATGTTCAAACATAGGAGAGTGGTTGCATAGAGAAGAGCACATACAGCAGAATATCATGCAACTATTTAAAAAAAAAAAAAAAAAGAGGAAGATTTCTGTAAGCAATATGGATGTGCAAGATCTATCAAGAAGGGGAAAAAAGCAGAGTGCAAAACATACAAAATGTTTTGTATTAAGAAAGAAGAAATAAGAAAACATACATAAGTCTGTTAATTTTGGGAAAAGAAACAAACAAAGAATACACCAGAAAACAAGAAAATTAATTACCTGCAAAAAGGGCAGGGTTGGGAGGGCTGAAAGGAAAAAAAGAAGGGACAATTCTGAGTATACCCCCCCCAAGATTTTATTTATTTATTTGAGAGAGAGTGAGAGAGCAAGAGAGCACGAGCAGGGGGAGGAGCAGGGGGAGAGGGAGAAGCAGACTCTTCGCTGAGCAGGGAGCCAAATGTGGGGCTCGATCCCAGGACCCCAGGATCATGACCTGAGCCAAAGGCAGAGGCTTAACTGACTGAGCCACCCATGTGCCCCCTGAGTATACATTGTTTATGTGTAGTGTTGACTTCTGAAGTCACACGGACGTTCTACATATTCAAACTATAAAATTGAAACAAAAAGGGTTGGGGGGAGAAGCTAAAACTGGAAACGTAATTAAGGAGCACCCAACTCTATTTTTTTTTTTTTTTTAAGATTTTATTTATTTATTCGACAGAGATAGAGACAGCCAGTGAGAGAGGGAACACAAGCAGGGGGAGTGGGAGAGGAAGAAGCAGGCTCATAGAGGAGGAGCCTGATGTGGGGCTCGATCCCATAACGCCAGGATCACGCCCTGAGCCGAAGGCAGACGCTTAACCGCTGTGCCACCCAGGCGCCCCCACCCAACTGTATTTCAAATGAATAAAATGGCCACACTGAAGGGGATGGGGGAGAACCTAATGCAAATAACTTTTAGACAAAGTTTTATTTTTACTATACAGCCTTAGAGTCTTGGGGGAACGGGAATATAAACAAACCTTAAACTTCTCTTAGTAGCTCTTTTTATCATCGTGGCATGAAGATAGAAGTTCTCCAATTATATCATGTGTACGACAAGACTAAGCAAAGTGTTAATATCGAAAGCTACAGTTCTCACTGTGGAAAGAGAGACCAAAGGAGGAAAAAAAAAAAAAAAGGAATGGGGGAAGGCAAAGAAGAACAATGTGGACTGGACTGGAACGGGAGCTATCAGTATGAATTTCGTACATATATACACATACGTATTCATATATATGAAATACACCAATAACGTGTACATGTTTATACACTTCTTAAAATACAAGAATCTCTAAGCATGAGGGAAACACTGATCATTCACATAAGAACTATAAAATGAATGAGGGCTGTTTTTGATATCCAGCAAAAATCAACACCACCAAGAGGAGAGCACGTTTTCAAAGAAACTGGAGATTTTGTAGCACCTAATGATAGAGTGGTGTTCGTTCCGCAGAGCCTCATCTTCTGTCAGTCCCTTTGAGACTGGACGGGAGAACGAACTTGGTGTCCCACCCTCTCTCCTTCTTGCTTGCTACCCTGCATTAATGTAAGGGGCTCCCACGTCTCAGACGCGCAGTACTAGCACCTGAGCTTCATCTCAGAATTCTGATGACCAACTGGTTATAACCCCATTTCTATGGGAAAGTTTGTTTCAAGTTCTAAATCAACAAAAATGAACTTTTGAAGCATAACACAATTTTCCTCACTGCCTACATTTTAACACAAAAGCTTGTTTAAAGTAAGTAAACATTAAATTTTGAGCTCCAGGCACCACTCTACCTAATTTCGATTTTTCATCATAGTGTCTGCCCTCTTTTGGGATAGTCCTCCAAATTCATAGATAAAATTTAATAGGTAAGGAATGCCTCATCAAGAGAGAGACATTTCAGCAAAGATTTGAAGGAGATGATAAATATTCTGGGAATTGAATTTCTTACTAACGAAGTCTGAAGTCAGTTTGCCTCCAATAACAAACAACGAAGTACTCGCTTTCAACCTCCAATCAAATACCATCTCTTTAACTCACTGAATTGAGAGCAAATAGAATAGCAGATAAGCAAAACCAACAATACTTCCTCAACATTCTCACTGTCTTCTATTTCCCCCTGCAGCCCCATCTCATCACTCCCATCCCCAAGGAGATTGCTCCCTCTATCTCAGGGGCATTCTTCAGCAATTTCTCTCAACCCAAACAGAAGATAGGACATCAGATATTCTCAAAGTACCGTCCCCAGACCAGCATCATCAGCATCCCTAAGAGCTTGTTAGAAATGCAAATTCTCAGACCCACTCCAGACCTATTAAATCAGAAATCCTGGGGGTGGGGCCCAGCAATGCGTTTGAACAAGCTTTCCAGGTGATTCTGATGCATGCTGAAGTCTGACAACCATGTCCTCTTTGACTAAAATAACACTTAACTGTCAATTTATTTGTGTTCCCTGTTAGGGACGGAATTGTGCCTCCTCAAAATTCATTATGTTGACTCACTAACCCCCAGTGTGACAGTCTTTGGAGATAGGGCTTTTAAAGAGATAATTAAGGTTAAATGAGGTCATAAAGGTGGGAACCTATTCCAATAGGACTGGTATCCTTATAAGAGGAACAGACACCAGGGATGTGAGCACAGAGGAAAAGCCACGAGAGGAAACAGCAACTCGGCTATCTACAAACCAAGAAAAGAGGCCTCAGGAGAAAACCAAACCTGCCGACACCTTGATCTTGGACTGCTCGCATCCAGAACTTTGAGGGGGGAAATGTTTCTTAAGTCGTCCGGCCTGTGGCATATTGTTCTAGGAGCCCTAGCAGACTAATATATTCTCTTTTACTTCAAGCAATATTTAATTTTAATGCTTTTTCTCTCTAGGTATGAACTGAAAACACCGGCCACTGTTAGAAAATTCCCTGAAATTCCCTTAAGCATCTGTAAAACTCATTTTTCAACTCAATCTTTCACCCTTTTTAGATGATAAGGATTATTTTATACCCTAACTCTCCTGAGAAGATAAACCAGAGGCATATACCCGCTTAAGCTGTTAGAAGTCTATTTCTAAGTACAAAATGGTGTGCCTTCCAAGATCTACAATCCATCCCAGTTTGACTTTGGTCTACTCTTTACTGGACCCCTTTCTCTTGCCCCCTATTCTCCCCCTGAACGCCTGATAACTCATATGCTTTTGAGGACATTCACTTTTAGTTTGTAATTAAGGATATAAAAATCACAACTGTATTTCCTCTTTTATCCAATGTAACGGAGCACATAATTAAACCTTCCAAATAATCTCCTAAAAGGAAACTTTAGCAAAAATGGTGCTACACTGAATACATTCTTTATTAAGAACTACTGACATGTAATAAAGGAACATTAGCTTACCGATCACATTCATCGACACCTAACCAGACTAAGAACACTCTCCAGGCACAGGCCACTTCCACGGGCTTTACTACGCCTACACTAATGCACAGCGTATGTGCGTTCAATCCCAACACAAAACTACATGATTGGGAAGGGTTTCGTGTTCCAAGCGTGTGATGTGCGTGGGAGGTGTGCGTGAGCGCGCAGATGCATGTAGCAGATGTACATTAGCTGAACTGACAGTAAGTGTCACTCTAGCGGCTGCACAGATACTAAGATAAAACAACTGAATATCCAAATAAAAACATAACCCTCGCTACCATAGGTCCCTAATATCCCTAAGTACTTTAACATTATATCCTTTGGGGTTACTTATGTTTTCTAGAAATACAAATTAGCCTCTGAACATATTAGGCAGTGAGGTCAACAAAGTGGCCAATCTAATCACCTAGTCCCTTCCCCATCTACATAATACGAACAGCACCATTTTCCTATAAAGACACTACTACACAGAATGCCTTTCTAAAATGATATAAAACTCTCATTAACTAAAACTTAACCTGAATATTTACTTAATGAAAAAATTTCTGCTCCAATTTAAAGAAGCAGTCAAGTTTATAAATGAGACCTCCTTTAAAAATACAGTCCAAATATTCTTGAAAAGCATAAATTCAGCTCATTCTTCCTCTTAATGTACATGATCCGATGAAGACTTGATGGTAAAAATTATAAAACTGGGGTACCCGAATAAAAGAAATGTTCAGTTTTATCCCATACACTCTATCTGCCGAGAGAGAAAAATATTAATATTTTGGGGATAAATTTCAACAAGGGATTGAAATAAATGTTACCTCGCAATTTCATTCGCTAGATTTTGTAAGTTATCATAATAATTGCTTTTACAACGTTTAAACAAAAATGCTTCATGTATCTGGAAGTCACTGAAAGATGTCAAAATAAGGAGGTAAAACTCATACAGTGCATGCAAGATCATTCTTTGTATCAATTTAGTCATGTGAGAATACTAAGTGAGATGTGTTAAAAAAAAAAAAAAGTTTAAAAACCTGTAAGAACACTGTTCTTCCAAGTATTAGGAGAAGAAAACAAGGACCAAACTGCTGACCAATTGAGAAGCTCCGATATTAGCCCCCAAAGGCACCCACCTTCTTATAAATTAGACATGATCAGATCAAAATCTTTGGCAAGCATCTAATCCAAGGAGAAGATGAGGCCCTCAGACAAGGTCATTTCTGTATGTTTATTGTACCAGAGGATGAACTTCTAGCACTTTCTTTCATTTAACCACCGAGCTATCATTTTATGTTCTTCTTCATTACTGAGGATAACTGAGTGACCCATAAAGGAACAGTTAAGGCCTATCAGTTGCACAAATCCTTTAGATTATAAAATATCTGGAGGTTGACATGAGTTTTTGCACAACTATTACAAACTGCAGAACAGAGAACTGACCTACAAGGATCAGAGGTCAGAGGTCAAGCTCTGGACTACTCAAATTCATGAAAGCATTTAATCCTAAGTCTTGCTCATTTAGTATCACTATTTACAATAAATAAATGGAAAGACAATACATTTCCATTTATATAGGACCGAGGCTACCTACTTTAACCAACACTGACCCCTGCACCCACTGCAATACTTGAAACTATGCTGACACAACATAATTTTAATCCTCACCTATTACTCTACTATATTTGTACTTAAATTCATCTGTCTTACCTAGCTGTTCATAAACCAGTTAAGGAGATACTTCTTTTGATCCTCATCTTCATCTCCTACCCTTTCTCCTGTAGTGTACACAGCGTTATGCACACAGAAGTTAAGCAAGTGTTTTCTAAATATTAAGTGCCACTGTAGAGTAGTATAAATACAGAAGTTGTGACAGTCTGCACTGCATTTGTACCAATCCTATGACAAACCCGGAATTCACTTTTTGACTTAAATTCATATTGGCTACTTGACTTTCTACAGTATAAGCATAAAATGGCTAGGAATTCCAGTTATGAACTTTGTGAATACGTGGATTTTTTTCTCGTAAGCATTTACTGAAAATCTAATAAAACCAGACTCTGCCCTAAATACTGTTTACTATTCAGTATGCCCATAAAATAACTGATATGTCAAAATACGTATCAGAACACATATAGCCTAAAAATATTTATTTTTGTACCAAGATTTAATAACCTTATCTCATCCTAATAAGGCTGCCAATGCTAAAAACATTTCAAGCACTCTTATTCTGAAATGTCCTTTAGAGCCTAGGTCACTCGTTAAAGAAAATATCCTCAATGGCAGCAAATCTTTATTTTTTTGAAGATCTATCATCAAGAATAACTTTGTAATAAATTTCATTAATAAGGTGGATGGCTCACACAGTGTTTGTTCTAGGGATACTGGTTGAAAACTTGTATCACAGAAACTTGTCTATTGAGGCAAGTGTCCATGAAAGTTATTTTTTAACATGGAATTTCCAGTATCAATTCAGAATGTCAACATCCTGAGCCCCAATGAGTTCCTCAAATTCATAAGACAAATTCAACAGAACTATGCTTTTTAAAAAATGAGTAAACATGTATTTTGCCACTTATTATTTATCACTTATTAGTTCTGACATCAGCACTTTCTTGGATCTTGAGTGTTAATGCTTTTCTACTACAGACCATCACTTTTTCCCCTAAACAGATCAGAAATACCACATTCCACCAATAGTTACTCTTTCCTCCTACTATTGCTGGCAGCATAAAATCTCCTGTTAAGGTCAGGATGATATCAAGTCTTCATTGTTTGTCACTTTAAATACGTGGCACAACCTTCCCACAACTTAAGCAAACTAGATTTAAATGTGGCTTTTTGCTGTCAGTATTTAGAGTATGAAGAAATCAAATGCCTAGCCTCCTGTACATTTTTCATCAAACCTTAGGTGAACAGATAAGCACTTCAAGATTCATCCAAAAAAATTTAACCCCCTCCCCCAAATGTACCTCTTGATGTCACTTTAAACTTCTGGTAATAAGTCAGAGGCCCAAGAGTGCGTTACAGCAGAAAAAGAGGGGACCAGGGAGCTGGAGCTGGGCCCACATACCTTCTTGGTCATCAGCATTTCGGAAGGTAAATTGACTCACGTCTCTACCTTACAGGGAGTCACCACCTTATCTGGAGGGCTGCTATTCAAAGTAAATGATACCATGCTACACGCAGCACACTTCTGACACAATCTATCCACTTAACTATGAAACGAAATCAGATGCTGTTTTTTTTTTTTTTAAGATTTTATTTATTTATTTGAGAAAGAAAGCGAGAGACAGAGCACAAGCAGAGGGGGAGGGACAGAGGGAGAGGGAGAAGCAGGTTCCCCACTGAGCAGGGAGCCAGATGCGGGGCTCAATCCCAGGACCCTGGGATCATGACCTGAGCTGAAGGCAGCTGCTTAACCGACAGAGCCACCAGGCACCCCCAAGATGCTTTACTTTCATGACTTCAAATACAAAGCCAGTAAGCCAAATCCATTTTCCTTAACTAATGCAGTGGTCTCAAGTCTGTGACTGTTCTGGGTGCTCACACGCTTCATGTCAAAAGCCCTTAATTATGCAGCAGAATCAGGTTATGAGATACTTGCCCTAAGCGGAAACTTAGCCTTAGAAAGAAAAAACTTGAAATATTTTACATAAAACCTTCCAACAACATACCACAAAATTATCTTGGACAACTTTAAAAAGTCAAACATAATTAAACTGGCAAGTAATCACTGAAGAGTACTGTTCATTTTTTTTAAGACCTGCAATGTACCAGGCACTAGTGCTGGGAAGGAACTAACCCAGACCTTGTTTCCTTGAGGAACTCTATCTATGGACTTGCAAACAGATATAGATAATAAATAATACTTTAGAAGTGCCATATTTTCGGGGCACCTGGGTGGCTCAGTTGTTAAGCATCTGCCTTCGGCTCAGGGCGTGATCCCAGGGTTCTGCTTCTTCCTCTCCCACTCCCCCTGCTTGTGTTCCCTCTCTTGCTGGCTGTCTCTCTCTCTGTCAAATAAATAAAGAAAATCTTTAAAAAAAAATGCCATATTTTCCTGGCTCAAATATATTTCGGGAATCATGCTTTCCACTTCCCAGCATTTTTAGCCCATAAAATAGATAATTCCACCCTTTTTTCCATGTTGAGTTGATGGGAATTTGAATCTCTAATTTTTGCTTTTTTAAAAGATCTTTCAAAGTTCTATAATTAAAAAGTAACGCTGAAACCAAAAGCTAGTTTATACAGACTGCTTGTCACACACCAGGCAGAGCAATTAAAAGGAACAGAATTTGCCACCTCTCAGAAAAATCACACAATTATCAAAGAAAGGGTAATGTTTCTTTTTTATGCATTAGCACTCCAAGTTACTATTACATGAAGGCCAAAAAAAAATTAAAAAACATAAAGACCATTAAAAAAAAATCTTGAGTTTAATCAATAGGAAATGCAAACAAAACCTATATACTAAGTCTCAAAGTTACAGGTCAATTGCAAAGATGTTAAGGAGGCTAAGATCTTAGAACACAGGTTATAAAAAGCAACATGTGACCATGCTGTTAGTTAGTTAGTTAGTTAGTTAGTTAGTTTTACTTTTTTAAAGAGAGAGAGAATCTTAAGCAGGCTCCATGCCCGTCGACGAGCCCAAAAGGCTCCACCTCACCACCCTGAGATCATGACCTGAGCTGAAACCAAGAGTTGGATGCTTACCTGACTGAGCCACCCAGGTGCCGCCACCATATTGTTATTCTTAAGCAATGGCTAAAATGATTTACATGACTTGTAACTCAGAAAAGGCTGGAGCTCAAATTTTTCTATATTGAATAAAGTGCAATATTCCTATAATATGCTTCCGTCAGTAAGTAAAGGTGTTTCTGTGTATTTTTCATTTTACTCCCCACAACTATTATTAAATCAATTTATTTCCTAACCCGTGTTTCAGAATCAAGGAAACATTTACTTAGTACAAAGTAATGGCCACAGACATGGAAAGGACCTTGCCTAGGGAAGCTGGGGGAATGCTTCATCAAAGAACTGACTGAAGTGTGTCCTGAAGGAAGAGCAGTATTTTATAAAGTGAGGAATTTAGGCAAGGGGAACATGATGTCCAAAGTATGTCACAGAATAATGTGCAGGCTGGGCATATCTGTAATACAGTAAGAACTGCTGGGATGACTGAACGTGACCACTCTGACAGCAGAGATGGGGCAGCATAAGGGCTCCGAGTCCTACTGGACACACATGAATTCAGCAGGTGCCAGGAAAGAAGCATCTAATTTTCTGGGCAGGTTGGGAAGGCTTCATAAAGGAGTTTCATGAGGAGTCCTAAAAGATGGGAAGAGCAGCACAGAGCTATTGTTTTTGAACCAAATTTTCCATGACTCTTTTTTCATAAGTTTTGTGAATTCTTATCTTTGATTTTAAAAATCTCCTTTCCACCATCAAATGTCAATTTTCAATTCTTTCCTGAGATACTTGCTCCTGCCTCTGAACAACCTTTCCCGTTTCTCCAATTTTGTTCTCATTTGCAGTGTTCTGGGAAACCAGTTATCAAAATGTTACAGGAATATATGTAAAATGCTAGGGAACACACCTAGTAAACACCTACAAGGGAGGTGAGGCACTGGGAGTTTTGATGCAGGGACTTCTGGCTTCTACCACGAAGTCCCTGCCAATTTCCTGGTTCTCCACTTGTTTTACATGGTTCAGGAAGCCAGATAAATAATAGCCTTCAGGCTAGGAGGGAAATGACTCCACACCTCTCCCCATTCTTCTAGTCTCCTTCCTCTTTCATTCCTTCCCCTCTCAGAGGCATTCCGGACAGCAATTAGCCCAGTGATTTGCATTCCACAACAAGACTGCCATTACTCACGGAACTCGACACTATAGAATGCCATGATAAAGTTATTTTGGTACATTTTATCCTTTTACACCAGTAACTTTTCCAAGTAATTAAGAGATAGTACTTAAAAGAAAAAAAAAATAACACCTGCTTTTAATACTCAAATACATATAGACAGATGTATAACTACTAAACATTTAAAAGTTACAATCGACTGTCCTATTCTCCCTCCTCTGTAGACTTCTGTAGCTGTCATCTTAAAGTTCTTAACACCACCATAATCTAGCATCTTTTAATGATGACTCCAAAATTCTTTGTGTACAGATACAACTTTCAGCTAAACTATCATCTGTTTAGACCCCCAAAACCACTCAAAATGTCTTCCTTTTTAACTCCCTGGGGCATCTGCTTTATGGGGCTACCTGGTGTTGAGAACACTGGAGAGGCATGGCCAAAAAAATGTCAAAAAAAGGTTTCCCGCTTTTCAGGACAAAGACCTTCACCAATACAGCCTCCCTTGGTGAAACATTCCATCTGAATGTACAGATACCCATCAAGAATGGAGACAGTGAGGGCAAGTCCAAGATTATGACACAACTCAAAACTGATAGCCTGGCTGTATGTAGAATTACAAGCAGAGCTCAGCACAACTCAAAAAAACCTCCAAAAGTGATAGTGACACCAGGACAGAGATCGCTAGCAAGAGTTCTAAAAATAGCCCATGATGGCAGCAAAACTACTGAGGTTTGAAAACATGACAGCGGGCTCCAAAATGCCTTTCTTCTTTGTATAAGAATGACTGGAAACAATATATCCCCATTCATTATAGGAAGAGATCAAAGACCAGGAAGGAGACATGTGCACACACTTACATGGGTTCCTTGGAAGCACACGGCACCTGATGAATCACCGCATAAAAAAAGAAACCAAGAAGGAACACTGGACACTGACTGAGGCTGACTTAAAGCTCTGCATAACAGCCTCTCTTCTTGGCAGGTCACAGTTGTTATTATCTAGCACAGCGATCACATAGATATTTTTTGAAAGAATATATTCATCCAAAATCTTAAATTTTCCACTCAAAATCTGAGATTTAAAAAAAAAGTCAGATACAACGTCATAACTTGAGCTAGCTAGGACGCCCTCCCAAACACTACAGAACCTTCACTGCTGGGGATTAACTCAACACCCATTTGCACTTAAAACTTTAAGGTTAAACTTCTGTAGTTTTCTCCTCTATTAAAAAAAAGATACACTAATCTGTAAAGAAGCCTTTTAGAAAAAGTTTATGTATCAATGGCATTTTGAAATAGAAGTAACATCCATTTCTATGGGCTTCTTAGTATTCTATTCCACTTAGTAAAATCTATCTATCCTACTCTTTAAAAGCAGGGACGGTCGAACTGTTTCAGAAAGAATTAATTTATATAGTACAGTTACAACAAAATATTTCTCATCTTCAACAGTGTCATTCAGCTGACATATTATTTTGCTGAACTTAAAAGAACGAGTGTCTTGTGATAAAATCTCACCACAAGCATATTACAGTTTCTAAGGAGAAACAAAACAAGCATTTTGCTGGAGCCCAATGTCGGTGGACTGGAGCTCCAGAGTAGACACGAGGCGCTCATTCAAGAGTCACGATGAGCCTCACAGGTGGAAGGTACTGTGCGAGAGCGAGCAACAGGAAGTTAACAGTTCCTGCTCGCACACCGAACATCACAGAGAGGTGTCAAAAAGGAAACAACAGCAAAATATGAATTTTTTAAAGTGTTACGAGAATTTCAAAAAGTAAAGCAGAGACCTAGGAGTCAATGGCATTAACTGTACGCATAGTAAGAAAAGACAAAGAATCCCAGATACCCAACCAGCCTCACAGAAAGGAGGCTAGAAGAAAAATTTTAATGAAGAGATAACAAACTACCAGAATCCTTTAAACCCAGTAATTACAAAGGATATAATGATGGATGAAGATAAAGGTGTTTATTGGAGAATTTTTTTTAAAAGATTTTATTTACTTATTTGACAGAGAGAGAGACAGCCAGTGAGAGGGAACACAAGCAGGGGGAGTGGGAGAGGAAGAAGCAGGCTCCCAGGGGAGGAGCCTGATGTGGGGCTCGATCCTAGGACTCTGGGACCACGCCCTGAGCCGAAGGCAGAGGCTTAAGGACTGAACCACCCAGGTGCCCCTATTGGAGAATTATTTAACATAAGAGAAAAATCTCAAAACCCAAACATCTAATAACAAGGAAATTAGACAGAGAATGGAATATCACAGTCATTAAAATGATATGAATGAAAAAAATATAATGACATGAGAAAATTATATAGTTTTCTTAAAAGCACACAATTATACTTACATTATCTCAAGCATGTTAATATGTGTACAAATTTTTTAAAGGATCAAAATTAAACAGAAGTAGATCAGAAGTGATTCTGTTTCATTTTTGCATTAGTCTATACTCCCCAGACATTACACCTCAGTGTTGTTACATCTTAAATTGGTAAAAGTTAAATTGCTAATAAGTCACTGTATTTTAGGATTTCCCTTTAAAACCATTAATAACCCTTTCCATTTTCAGTAGGGAATACCTTGCCCCCAAATCCCACAGAACCCAAGCATTTAAACAGGTTAATTTTTATAAATTGTGTAGAATAATACCTGGTGGGTAGAAAGCAATTACACAGGTGTTCATTTTATTCCATAATTTTAAATTCCCTTTATCTAAGTCAAAGTCACTACTGTGTTTTAGAGCTGGTCTATTTTTCATGGCACCCCAGCAAAAGAACATTAGCTTTTTGGTTTTCTTTTTTCTTTCTTTCTTTCTGAATTCTAACATCTCTTAAGAGACGATTGCTATCTCCCTCTGAGATTCTACTTCCTTCCCCAAAAAGAGCAAGAGGAAGAAATTCAGTCAAATATCGAGTTCCTCAAAGGGAAGACAGGAAATTAAGGAAGGGGGCAGAATTCTGAAACATGGTTAATTCTTAAGACACACCTACAAAAGTGTACTTCTTAACAGATTTTATTAAAGAGTCTCTCACACGTCAACATTTCATGGGATTGCACTCTCAACACTAAGAAGAACATATATTTATCCAGACCAAGAAATGGAGAAATCACATACCAGACTCTTATTAGGGAGAGCACTATATGTAATTATTTGGGGGAAAAAATGTCTTTACAGGTTTTTACGAGCTGCTTGGGGTGTGTGTGGAGGAGTGGTGGTGGTGTGGAAGATCCCAGGAAAACTCAAGAAACCAAAGATGGCGACCGACTACTCTACATAATAAAGGAATGAGAAGAAATTTGAACTTGCAAAGTAGAGGAAGACTTGCAGGAGAAATAAAGGCCCCTGTTTTCTTTTCAGTCAAGTCCACACTGCTCACTTATGTTTTCGTAAAAATTGCTTCTTTTACCCAAAGTAATACTGAATTCTGCATCTAAGCCACACAAGATGGTGAACAGACACAAGAACTGAATTACAGGTGGCACACCTGGGGTATCCACACACATAAACTTAGTCCATGTACGTATTCGTTTTTAGTTTTGACAAACATGTATGTGTGTAACATCCATGTAGAGAAAGAGATCTACAAGACTTTTTTTTTTTTTCCTTTTTAATATTAGCATCTGTTTTAGCTCCCCTACTCCACTCTCCACTCGGAGGCACTGGGGAATAGGTATCATTCGTTTTAGTTCCTAAGCCCACCTCCACAAATAATACTGCAATGCTCCAACTTGCTTCTTCACTTTCAGGTGTTATCACTGGCAATCAATACCATTCTTCCTCCCACTCCCAACACAAACAGTAATATTTCCTGAAGAACTTTTATCTAGAATATATAAAGAAACTACGACTCAATAAGAAAGGCAAACAACCTAATTAAAAAGTGAACAGAAGATCTGAATGGACACTATACATTACTGGAACCCAAAATGTCCATCAACACGTAAATGGACAAAGATAGTGTGGTATAGCCATACAAGCAAATCCTTGTATCAGTGATAACAAAAGCTGAGCTATTAAGATATACAGCATGGGTAAATTCCACATAACTATGCTCAATGAGAGCCAGCCCAAAAAGAACGCATACTGCATGATTCCGTGTACTAGAAAATTCAAATTAATCTCTAATGACAGAGAGCAGATGAGCGATTGCCTGGGGAAAGGAGTAGATAGAAAAGGGGAAGGGAGGGAAGATTACACAAAGGCACAAGAAAATTTTTAGGGGAATGGCTGTGCTCATTAACCTGACCATGGCGATATTTTCACGTAACAAGTTTTTCACTTTAAATTTCTGCATTTTACCGCACGTCAATCACTCCTTAATAGGGCTGTAACGATTTTTTTTTAATTATGAAAGAAAAAAATAGGACACAAACTAAATAGGAGTTCTGAACTCACATGTGAGCCTTTCTGACTATGGAGTTCACCGTAGAGTGATCAGACTGGGACTTTTTTTTTTTTTCCTTTTGGACAAACCCCTCACACAAACACAGAGCCAAGGCCAGAATCTTCAGGTCCTTTTCCCTGAGCTGGTCAGAGTCCTCAGAGAAGACACTTCAACTCTGGAGACTGAAAGCTAAGAGAGGGAAGGCAGCTGGGAATCTTTAAACTCAACACATTCTCACATTCTAGTATACTTTTGGTGGGGAGCAGAGTTAAATGCCAGTTATATTCCACTTCTTTACCTGGAAGTCTTAAATAAATACATTTATTGAAAAGCTTTAGATTATTTTCATGAATGAAACACAGCATATCACAGATGAAACATCAAATGATGATGAACTAGTTAAAAGACGAAATTAGAAAGCAAACCGAAAAGAATTAAATGGCTGAAAATTTGGTGGCAGAGCGGGGAAAGAAGATCTACAACAGCCACAAAATTTTTTTAAGTCAAAACTTCCAAGAAAAAAAAATTAATAAAAGTCCTCAACCTTGTATTTTGCACTTTTTTGAGGAGGTAACAAACCCAGTGATTAACCCAAGGCCACTTGGGGAAGGTAAAAACTCAAGGTAAAACTCAAATTTAAATCTGGAGAAATCTGAACAAAACATCATAGAATAAAAACCCAAATCAGAAAATTTGGGTCCAGTCACACATAGCATAAAGACATAGGAATACCGTACCACAAGACACACAGCTCCTGGGTGGCTCGGCTGGCTGAGCATCGGCCTTCAGCTCCAGAGTCCTGGGATCGAGTTCCACGTTAGGCTCCCTGCCTCCCTGCTCAGCAGGGAGTCTCCTTCTCCCTCTCCCTCTGCCTCCTCCACCTCATGCTCTCTCTGTCTCTCATATAAATGAATAAAATCTTAAAACAAAAAAAAATAAAATAAGAAAAATAAAACACACAAACCCAGACACACAGGCTCTGAGAAAGGCAGGTATTCCTAGCAAAAGGAGTGAGGCAGCAAGAGGTCCAGAAGCAAAAGCGGATCAGGTAGGTTCCATCATTCAATTACATATAAAAATACAGCACAGTTTAAGCCCAAATGCAGGTGAATTGAAACTTAACCCTAAATCCACTCTGCACAAAGGGAAGGGCTGCCGGATTGATGCTCGTTTTTCGGATACCAGACATTCAGAGAGTTCGATCCTAGGGGATCTCCTTTTCCTAGACATCGCCATCATCTCTTTCCCACGGCACTGACTGATCTTCCTTGTATTCAGTCCTGTACTTGCACTGCCACCCTTAAACTCTATAGCTCTCCACCAGGTATCAGTTGTCAGGACCGTCTAAAGACCCTGGTTTGTGATTCACTTTGTAAACAAAGAGTACTTCGAGCATCACTCACTTAACTTTAGGACTAAATAAGGAAGAATGACAGCAAAGAAACCGAAAATCTCGCATACGTCTCGGTGTTAGCAGGGCAGCACGGAGTATGTGCCAGTGTCATCCACATTGTGTCCCAGCAGGAAAAGATCATGCCCTAACCCATTTCAACTTTTACTGGTTTCATGGATTTCTGCCTTCACAGATTTCCTTTTATTTTTTTCACTGCCAAAGCCATTCTACGCTCCTCTTTTGATCAGAAATTTTAGCATGATTACTACTGCCATGTTAAAGCAGAAGCAAGTCTTAGAATTCCTTCTGCAGTAATACCTTACCAACAGTTAAGTCCATACAGTTTAGAAGAGCTGGAAGAACAATCACTGGAAAATGAATGAGCTTTGGAGAGCAACTTTTCTCAAGTGTTTTTTTAACATAACAGCTTATATACAAAATCTATGTAAATCATTAATTGCTTGAATGTTTGAAATTATGACTCATGTATTACATGAGCATTTAATATATATGATAAAGTCAAGTACAGGCTTTCCTTTCTTGACCTAAGAAAGGCAGTTAGAAGAATAACCACATCATACTACGCTTTAAACTTTAACAGAGACCATATATCTACACTTCTTCCTGACGCCTGCAATGATCCCACACCACGACGTGAGCAAACAGTTCATTCTCAGTCCACGGAAAAGCTCTCTTGAAAAAATTAGAACCTTCAGCAAACAAACATTTAAGAACTTAGTTCCAACAGTATTTCTATCAATAAAGAGCAACAACAAGAACATCACAGCTTAAATTTTAAACCGTAATATGTTTCAAATCACGGCATTTTACATCATGCAATACGTTAACGGACTACAGATCCAACAAACGCATCTTAAGAACCTCCATCCTGACGGAAGAAAAGATGTCACAGAACTAACAGAAAAATGAAATTGGTCACTTTAAGATATAAATTTTAGCTAGTATAATAAATTTTAGCTAGTACAATGACTCATTACAATCAGAACAGAACCTAAGAGACAAATTAATTACTAAACTGAAATTAACAAATGGAAGACTTCCTATACAGAAGCTAAATTCTACTGTCCTAGCAACATTCTATGGAATACAGTTGTCTTCCAAAAGTAAAACAGGTTGTCCTATGAGTCCATATAAGTTAAAACTGCCAAGGTAAAAAGGCTTCAGAAATTCATCAAGAAAAACTCCTCAACCTTATCTGCTTTACCTTAACAACCAAGCCATACAATATCTAAGTCCTAAATCAATACGCCAAAAAACACTGACTGGACATTTGCTAGATAAAGTTCTATATACCCTCAAGAACCCACGTGCTTATCTCAACTCTACTATATTATCTCCAAATGAAATTAATGACTAAGAAAAAAAGATTTATAATAAATGGAAGTGTATGACCCAGACTACAAATACAGAGAAATTCAGACAAGGAAGTTAATGAGTGATGACTGAGAAATGTAGACTAATGGTAAGTTTTGAAGGATGGGACCACTTACAAAGACAGACAAGATCAAGGGTCCTATCAGGCGAGAGGAAAAAAATAATGAAGTCACAGCAAAGGGAATGAGGAGAGTGCATACAGAAGACTGTCACGCAGCGGGCAGTCACCGGCACGAAGGTACTACAGCACTGCTCTCAACTCCAGGAACCGCAATTCACAGTTTGACCGACGTGAATAGCACCCCCTGGAGGTGTGCAAAGTGGTGACCCCATTAAGTAATATAGAAAAGTGGTGATCCTGTTAGGTAATATAGAAAAGTAACAGGTGGGATGATCCAAGAAAGGGGCTTCTGTGAAATAAGGGAGCAAAACACTAAACACATTTACATAGATTCCACCCATATTACTGTTATCAAAGGATGGGAGAAGAACCAAATGGGAAAACTGCATAAACCAGCAATCTTGGATTTTAGTTTTGCCCGTCTTCCCCTAAAGAATCCCCTATTAATATTTCTTGAAGCCGGTGTTCTAAAACACACTTTGGAAAATACTGAGCTACTTTATAAAAGGCCTTCAGAGTCAAGTTGCATGTTGATAAAGAGAAAAATGAGGAACCGTTAAAAGTTTTAGTGAAGAAATGACAGCAGGAAAGCAATTTAAAAACAAAAGAAAAAGTTCTGGCACAAATATGAAAAACAGATTAAAGCAGCAGATCTGAGCATTATGAGAGTAAAAGACTGTTTAATATCCTTCTGGGAGCAAATTCACTGAGTTAGTACAGTGAACAATAAATCCACACTGTTAATAATCAAGTTATTTAAAAAGCATCTTTTAAACAATCAAATCCTTTTTCAGATCTATTTTTCAGAAAGTACAACTTTTCCTTCTGACGTTACCAGGTCTTTACAGTAGTCATACCAGCTTACAGTTAGGCAGTACAATCTCAGATTTCACAATGTAAGCAAGCACTGGTCCATTCAAAACCATCTTTATTCTTTCCCCCAGAGGCCCAGGTGACAATAATATTAATACAAAGCAGCTATCCCAGAGGCTGAGATACCATATTCTTGGAAGTTATTGCACTTAGAAATACCAAATAATGTTTCTACCAAAGAGTTAACTAAAGACACTGCATACTGTTTAAAACAGTTAACACTATCCCAGGAAAAATTTAATAAAAAATATTTCAAAAGAACATGCTGAAAATTTTACCCATAGTGTATCTGGATCTCTCTGCCAGAAATCTTTATTAGTTTCGATTTCCATAGTCATTTGTAAATTATAACCCAGGAGTCCTAAATATATCCTAAAGCACAGCCAACAAGCCAAAGCTTTTGGAACAAACAACAAAAAAATGTTCAACACAGTCTTGAAATGGATTTACTTCGAAATTAATTTCATCATAAAATGTATTTTAAACACAATACAGGCTATTTAGTATCCTGTTATAATGAAGCAAAAACTGGTCTTAAATAATCTATATGCAGCATAGAGTATTAAATAAAATAGTTTAAAAAGTCAAACCAGTTCGCATCAACTGGACCTTATAGAAGACTGTTATACAAACTGTTATTTAGCATGTAAGTAAAAGAGCAGTAACTTCTGTTTCAACACACAGAGTAGTAAATTAGCAATTAGTCTTAGATCATTAATATTATTGAAAAATCATTAGGCACTAACCTGCTGCTTTTGAAGGAACAGCTGCTTGTTAACTGAAATTGGTAAGGACCACCACTTATCCAACAATTTATGTCCTTTTAGTCTGAAGGAATATCCCAAGTTTTTCCTTCTAACAAAAAATAAGAGCTAGAGTAAAGCATAAATACTCAGTGCTGTACTGACATAGAACGCATTATTTTTACCAAAGTAAGTCCCCATGTTCAAGTCATTTGGAAATGGCAGACACGGGCATGAAAACAAAAAGAGAAGAAAATTCTTTGTCTAGTTCATGACACTTAATAAGTAACCACAGATGGATGTTCTGAAAGAAGACAGTGAACACAGATAACAGAAGTATTTTCAATTTACCAGGTTTACAACTGTCACAAAAACCACCAATCCACAAATCAAGCGTGGCTTGATTTGAGTCAAAACTATTTGAAAAGCACTAACTCTGCTATGCTCGAAGTCAAATAAATCAACGCTGTTATAAAGGCATCTCTACTACATAATATAATTTTAACCTAGTTATAAATTTAACATGTTTCTCAAAATGCAGACAGCTGGGCCCCACCCCAAATCTGCTGAATCAGAGTTGCCGGGGCCATGCCAGGGACTCTGCCCGGTCAGTAACTCCCCCAGGTGACCCTCAGGCAGACAAACGGGGAGGAACCGCTACCTTCCTTGTGAGATTTATAAAAAGCTTTTGAATTTCAGGAACTAAAATCTCCTCGTTTGGGACCTTTGTAAACTAAATGTCATTACAAATTAACATTTCAAAAAGATTGATGGAATACATATGTTTGGCAGAAAAACAAGTGCATTAAAAAAATTATAGCCGAAATGAAAAGAAGAAACTTTTAGGATAGGCCTTTTTGACACAAGATTTAAGACAACCCCAGTCATTTCAAAGACCAACAGGTCTTTGCAAACAAAATTCCTTAAAGATAATCCAATCCACGATATTAAAAATATAGTATTTCAAATATGTTCAAATTCATTTTACTCAGCTGTTAATAAGTAGATCAGGGTATGAACTGTTTACATTACACCAAATATAAGCACTAGATTATATTTACACAGTTAAACCCAAACAAATCTGTTTATATTCCAGTATAAAATTTACCCTGGTCAGAAACTGATTTTTCATAAAATTACATAACTTTCACAAATGCACATAAAAACATGCATAATGGAAAGAGCAATGGAGTAAAAACAAGAAGCCACCTAGAGTCCAGTACTGGCTAATCTAGCTGCTAGCTCTGTGACCTTAGGGCCTAAAATCATTTTACCTATCTGGGATGGATAGGGGAAGGTACAACTACCTATTTTACTAATCTCACAGGTCCTATTTACTGCGAGACTCAAATGAGGTAGTATGTGATATATTCCGAAATATTGCAAAGCACTTTATAAATCAAAAGCATTATTACTAAGAGAGCAAAATTTGAGAGACACTATCTTTAGGAGCCTGCTGTAAAACAGACTATTATAGAAACAATGAAGAACATAAAAATTACCTTTCAGAGTCAATTACATATTAGACATTACCGCGTACTTGTAAATTACAAATAAAATACACATGAATTCACTTCAGTTACCTGACCAATGTTCCCATTTATAACAGACCTATTTCACGCATAAAGACAGAAATGAAATCAGATGGGCCACCAACTGATAACTGTCAAAAACTAGTCACTAAGTATACTATTCTCTTAATTTCCATAAATAAAAATTTTTAACAAAACAATGTATGTGTGTGTTTATGTAAAACATCTGTAAAAGCTAAAAAATGAATCTTTTAAAAGTTTTTTTCTTAAAAAAAATTTTTCCCATAACAACCACTGAATCATTTGCCTTCAATGTTACCACAGATTCTATATATTCCAAAATAACCTACTCACAGTACCCTTTTTTATATCACGATACCTACTAGAAAATAATATTCCCCTCCAACTGGACAAGTAATGTTTTAATCAAGGTGCAAAAATTTAATTCTTAAGTTTCTGCTTCCTGATATTTTTACTCCTTTATTGTGTTGCTCATTCATTACAAAATTCAAGAATTAAAAAGTGAAAACAACCAATTTAAACTGCTTGTATATGTAACAAAGTAAGAAAAAAAGGGGCAAATACTTTTGTTGTTGGCAGTACATAAAACACTGATAGCTGTAATTGGCCATTCCTCTTAAAACCTGTTGATCTAATACAACTCTGTTCACATGGTAAGAGACTGTTTCATCCAATACGAAGTTAACATGTGTGTCAGAAAAAGGCATTTAGTAAATTTAACCCCCAAATCAAAGATTCTATCAATTATGCATAACAATGTATAATTACTCTGCATACATCAACCTAATTCAAACCTAAAATCAAATAATGTCCTTAACATGGGGCCATATTCCACAGACTGAAAAAGCATAAGCCACTCTTTCATCTCAAGCAAATTTTTTTTTTAAGAATTTATTTATTTATTTGACAGAGATAGAGACAGCCAGCGAGAGAGGGAACACAAGCAGGGGGAGTGGGAGAGGAAGAAGCAGGCTCATAACGGAGGAGCCTGATGTGGGGCTCGATCCCACAACGTCGGGATCGCGCCCTGAGCCGAAGGCAGACGCTTAACCGCTGTGCCACCCAGGCGCCCCAAGCAAATTTTTTATTCAATTTTAACTTAGTAAAACATCCATAACGTAGTAGCTTATGCTTTACAGTGGTCTATGAAGAAATCGCAAGTGTTCAATTAAAACGTAAATGCAGACAGAAGGGAAATACTATCTTGTGGTCAGTAATGAAAACTGTATTTGGTAACTTGGACACATTCATTCATTCATTCCTTGAGAGCTAAATCTTTGATTCTTCATGTTACATCTGTAGTCACAATTATCAAAAAGCATCCTGTGCCTAAAGAGATAGTGTACCTTAAATTTTTTTATTTGGGAGAGAGGGGGACAGGAGGCAGCATGTGGGCAGGGAAGAAATTCAGCTGTCACTACAGCATTTATTTTCTAAGCATTAAAAACTCCATTTATTTTTGTATGAGATGCATTTGAGAGGAGCCATATATAGAAACCACCTTTCCCAACCTGGTCTTTAATAACTTTGAATGTACCTACTCCTGCTGCAAGTCCTCATTTGTATCATCTAAAAACAAGTAATTATAAAACTCGCAGTAAAGCCATAAAAGGAAAGCTGTTGGAAGATGAAAAACAAACCAAATTACTATAACCTTACTCAAGGTTAATAATTTTGGATATTTTGCATGTTTCCTGTAGAATCTGTTAATAGCACAAAAGCTAAAAACAAACTGTAAAACCACTCTCATGCCAGTAGGTACCTTGATTTGGCGGCAGTACATAGTTTTAAATATCTATTTACAATGCAGCTACTTCCTTATTTCTTTTCCTAAGTAGGTCCAGACTAACATTACTCCCATTATCATAAGCACAAATCAAAACTAGTTTCCCACCTCATCTCAGAATCCTACATTAAATCTCAAACTTTAATGAAAAAACCAAGACTTCCTACATAATTGCAGGAATTCCCCATTAATACAGAAAAACAGACAATTTCACCTTATATGTCTAAACGGGGATGTCATAATGATAGCCACTGCCATTAAAATCAAGAAGGCATACTCTGAATTTTTACCATTTTAATAAAAAAAAATCACGAAATTTTAAATTAAAGGTGGCGCTCTGTCCTCAACTCACCCGATTGTGACTCACTTTTGCAGACTATATGGTAGGAAATAACAGTTACTTTTCAAAGATCTTTGCAGTTACACCCAAACCAAAATCAGGACAGAGATCCACCCTTAATTACAGCAATTTAACTGTCTCATCCAAAGCAAGGTAGAAACTAAAACGTCCCCCTGAAATCATGGCTAAATAAGCCCATTTCACACACTAGTTTTTAAAGGTTCCCTGTAAGAAAAACGTTTCTATCTACTTCAAATCTGAACGCACCAGATGAAAAAGAAAAAAGGGGGGGTACCCCAATGAAACACACAAGTACAAAAAGCAGACTCTCCTCCAATCCCTCTAATTCCCCCAATCCGCCTCTGCCACACACAAGGACAGGGAGTCTGGGGAAGGCTAGCAGCAGGGCAAGCGGTAAAGGCCCTTTATTGACTCACGTGGGCCACCATCCAAAGGGTTACACACCCTCTGCTCGAGGACAGCCTCATACAAAGCAGATCCTTAAAAGTACTTCTTATTATAAAATACACCCACGTTGAGCAAGAGCTTTATTTTAAAATAAGACTGTCCTCAGGTGGGGGAGGTTATACACAACAAAGGCTTCCATGTTGAAAGGCAGTCCAGATATATCCATATACCTACACACGTAAGAAAAAAACATCCATATAACTAATTCATCATGAATAGCAATCGATACCAATAGGAGCCGTTAGATTATTAATAAACCCATAAAAGTAGCATGCATAACAGCTAAAGGTGATTGTTTGCTGCGCTGTAACCCCAGGAAAAGGTAAAAATAAGCGTGTGGAGTAGGATCCAGCCCTCCCCAGACTTAGAGACCCCCTCAGCCCTCTCTTAGTACCCCCTGCCCCCCGCTCAGTGCCAAGCACCGCGGCACCGCACAGGATGCGAGCATTCCCAGCGCTGCCGAGTCCCGCAAAAAACTGGTGAATGAAATGCGCACGGAGACCAACCTGGCTAGTGACCGCGGCGCAGAACCAGGGGTCGCTAACTAGCTTAGCCACAAGATTCTCCAGCAGGATGGGATAAAGAGCACACCCCCCGCCCCCGCAACTAGAATGCGGTTCTTTCTTATTGACCCTTTCCAAAGAGGCAGTGGAGGACCGCACGGTTTTCTGGTTTTTTTTTTTTTTCCTTTTCAACTAAGTCCACAAATCTGAATCGGAAGCAACCGTGAACATCCTGGGGGGCCAGGCAGGAGACACCGGAGAAAAGCGAGGCGACTAACTCCCGCGGAATCACCGTCCGGTGTGACAACGCATCAATCAACCAGCCCCGGCCAGGGGCCGACGAGGGGCCCCCGCCCTCAGCCCGCGAAGCTCCAGTGGGGCCGAAGTCGGGGATTAGAGGGTGACCCTCCCGGGGCGCGGGGAAAGAGTGCCGGGCACCGCTGCCCTCAAGGTCACCACACGCCGGGGCGGGGGCGGCCAGCGGCAGGATGGGCTATGGCGCGGCCGAGGCGGCTGGAAGAAGCCGAAGAGCTGCGGGTGTAGACACGAAGCCCCACCGAACCCAGTGCCCTGGTCTCTGGGCGGGGACTCCCGGCCGGACCCGGCGCTGAGGCGCACGCCGAGGAACCCGCTCACCTTTATGCTCTCCCAGGGCGGGCGCGGCAGGAGACAACCTGCGAGGGGTGCCCCGAACGCCCCCGCCAACTTCTTCGGACTGCGCCGCAGTCCACTGAGCACCCAGCGGTCAGGACCCCCGCCGCGACGCCCCGACCTCGGCGTTCCACCCGGCCTCCCCCGCAGGTGACCTGACCCGCCGCCACCGCCGCGGGCGGGCGGCAGCCGCCACTCACCTCGCCCGGCAGCAGGAACCATTTTCCGAGGGGGGGGGAAGGTAAGGGAGGCTGCAGGAGGGTCAGGGGGTGGGGGGAGCGGTGAGGGGCAGCGGGAAGCACGGAGAATGGGGGCTCGGTCCTCCGATCGTCCGCAGCCGACTCGCAGGGCTCGGGGCGCCACGCGGAGGTGCGGCTACACCTCGAGGATGAGGCGGCCGCAGAGCCCAGAGGCTCGGCGTCCACCAGCCGGGGCTCCCTACTCACGCTGCACTGCGAGGAGGCGGCGGCGGAGGAGGAGGCGGCGCCCAGCCCGGCCCCCGCCCAGAGCCCGGCAGCCGCCGAGTGGCCGCCCGCGTCCCCGCAGGACCCGCCTCCTCGGATCCGCAGAGCCGCACACAGGGCGCGCCGCGCTCAGCACGGGCAGCTCCGCCAGCCTCACGCCGCCGTCCTCAACAGCAGCGGCGGGCGGGGTGCAGCCCCCTTAGTGAGCACCGCAGCACGGTCCGCTCCGGGCGGGGCCGCGGCCACCCGAGAGCGGACGGCCGAGCACGAGGGGGATGCGCAAAGCTTCGGGGCAGGGGCCCCGTTTGCACCGGGTGGCCCGCAAGATTGCCGGGGTAGGCGAACGCTCACCCGTTCTGGTCTGGCGCTCCCTTCTTTCCACACCCACACGCCTCCCGCTCCACGCTGGCGGCGCAGCTGCTCCCACTGCCACTGCCGCCGCCGCCGCCGCCGTAGCTCGCGCCGCCGCTGCTGCCGCCTTGGCTGGGCGCGGTCACGTGACGCAGCCCGCGGGGAGCCTGGGGGCGGGCAAGCGCGCGCGCGCGGAGGAAGCGCGGCTCGGACGGGGACTAGGAGCCGAGCGCCGTGGAGAGGGCGTTTAAGGGGAGGACCCGGCGAGCGCGTCCCCAGCTGGCGAGCGCGCGCCCGGCGATTAGAACTTGCCGCGCGGTCGGGAAAGGGTGTCCGGAGTGAGGGGCGGGGGACTCGCGCCTCCACGCGCCCCTCCCTCTCTTCCTTCCCCGAGAGCCTCGGTTCGCCTCTGCCCCCGCCCCCTCCCGCTCGCTCCTTTCCTCCTGCTGCTGCCTGCGATTGGCTGAGAAGCTCTGACGTCCGTGTTTCCATGACGTATCGGGGCGGGGGAGGGGCGGCGGGGGAGGAGGGGGTGGCTCGGGCGCGCGGGGCGGTGACTCCGTCAGTCACAGCTGCCGTTTGGGCGCGGGGCCGTGAGGCTGCCGCGAGTGTGGAGGCAGGACAACGATGACTGCCGCAGGCGGACGCGGGCACTCTTCACCTGGGGGCCCCGCCCGAACCATCCTCAGGCCTGCGCCCCTCCAGAGCCTGGGAGCTGGGCCGGCGGACGGGCGAGGGCAAGCGCTCCTGGCGAGGACAGGTTGAGGCTGACCCTGCGCCAGCGGACGTTTGAGCGGCTCCTCGTGCGTCTCGGTTCCACTCCGTACTGGACTCGCTGCCTGTCCCGGATCGTGACGCACGCGCCGGACGACAAAAGTGCCTCAGCTTACTCCCTCCTTGAGGAGGAGAGCCCACTCCCCCCGACGGGGGCGGGGCGCCTGTGTTCTTGTCCGTGGGGCCCGAGACAGCGGGGATCCCCACTGCAGCGCCCAAAGGGTTAACGCTGGTGTGCCTTAGGATCCACGCTTAAAATCCCCATGTTTTCGTTTTGGGTTTGCTTTTTCTTCCTATAACCAGCCGTTGGCTCTTTTAGTTCACTTCGTAGCATCTCGACCCTGCACCCTTCTTTCGTGTGGGTGAAAAAAAAAAAGAAAAAAATACGGAGTAACGTGCGGGATTTAGATGCTAAAAGGTAACCTGCTTTGCTCCAAACTTCGAGAGCTTTTGCAAGTTAATAAAAAAGAAACTATCCGTAGAGACATCTACTTAAAAAATAAAAGGTGTTTTTCTTCTTCACAAACATGCGCACATGGATGTAAAGATTTGGTTGCTGCCTAAGACACCGTGTTCCATCTTCCTCCAATCGCCTCTACTTGAACTAAGCATCGACGCTCGTTCAGAAACCTTATTCGTGTTATTTTCAGTATCACTTAATCAGAACAAAAAGAAAAGTTCTGAAGAGTCTCCTCCCTTCTCTAAATTCCAGGACTGGAAAAATTAATATTTGTAATGTCTTCTTAAAAGCAGACAGGCGATGCAAAAGACTTTATTACTTATGTTCACTCTCTGGTAGCATTTATTTTGAAATATTTTAAAGGCTTAGAAACAAAATACATAAAAAGTTTCAAGAGCAAAAAACTCCAAGTTAACCCTGTTAAAAATATTTTTTTCATCAATTTATATATCTTACCAGGTTAGACATTACCTTTTGAGCTGTGCCCTTCACATGCAAAATTAGCACTTGGGCAAAATGACACAATTTTTCCTCCCTTTAATCACTGTTAAGGAATTGGTTGGTGTGGTACCAATAGCCCTTCCTGACACTATTTCTAGACTTCTTAACAGAAGAACAGATTAAGTTTTCAAAATGGCTTGGAGAAATTTAAGAATCATTGGCTTTTGTCCAACTTTTCCTCCAAGGAAGTTGCAGTAGAAAATTGAATTATGTATCCTACTTTAATCAAGAATTTGATATTAAAGTAATATATGAATCATTGGTACAGTACACTAGCAAAATGGATAATAGATTAAACTAGAATCTGTTTACTTTGTGGGTTTGTTGCAATTCCAAATAATAAAATATATGCTTTTAAAGTGCTGTGGTCATGAAAAATTACTCAGCATCTTCATTTTAAGACATGATTTCAATAGAGTTTTCATTTATGGAGATTATATACATATATATCCTAGAACATATTTACATGCATTTTAATGAAATGTGAGTCACACACACTGATATACTTTCACTGTCATAGTCAAGACGATTGTACTGTGTAGTTTGGTTTTTATATTTTCATTCTTCAAATAGCAAAGCCTGAAAACAATATAGAAATAACTGCACACATTACATAAGGAAATTCATTTTTTCTCCAAAAGGTTTATTACTGAAACCACCTTAATTACAATTCTCAATGTAAAAATCAAGAAAATATTGCTTAATTAGCACTTCCTAAAAATGGAACGACTTGGAATTCAAAAATGCTACTGTACAAGATAGAGCCATATTCTCTAATCTTGGACCTTACTTGTCCCATGGATTTAATTGAACTAGAGATATATCAGTGCATAATAACAATAAAATAATGCAATTTTTGTTGAAGTACTTTTACAAAGTTCTTTTAATACACTTTGAATATCTAAATATCTTTTTTTTTTTTAGTTACAACGCAAAATTTATAAAGGTATTTAAATTCTATGGCAAGTTACTATTTGGGATATTAACATTATTTGAAGATAGGCCATGTATTCAAAATAGTGTATTTTGCAAACTATTCAAGTGTATTCCATTTAGTGGAGCAAATCTAAACTATTGATTATTTTCTGATAAGTTGACCGATTCAACATGAACTAATCAAGTATAATCCACTGAGACAGTTTTCTAAAATCTTCAATGTAATTATGTGTAAAAGGAAACATTAAGATCTTTATCCTCAAGAATTCTGTCACATGCATCTAGCAGTAGGACAAAATAAAGACATACCAACACCAGCATATATTTAAAACCATATAATTTCCCCAATTTATACATATGTGAATATATCAGTTCCGATCATTGCAAAATGCTAAAGACAATTGACACATGTAAAGAGGCAGGAAAGAAATATTCAATACTTCATAAAAAGTAGTTGTGTATATTCTCAAATGTCCATTAACCTGGATCACCAGAGAGATGTCGAGAGAAACATTACTTAGCTGAAAACCACAGAGAACTGTCATCTGTTAGTAACAAATTAATTACATTTGCTGAATTAAATGAAGTATGATTTTGGGTATGCCTAAAACAAGCATTTTCAAGTCACATAATGGAAAATTTTCATAGGTGAAAAATGGAAAATGGTTAGTTGTCATCATTTGACAGGAATTGTTATTTTTTAAAGATTTTATTTATATATTTGACAGAGAGAGCCAAGCAGGGGGAGAGGCAGAGGGAGAAGCAGGCTCCCCATTGAGCAGGGAGCCTGATGTGGGGATTGATCCCAGGATCCTGGGATCATGACCTGAGCCAAAGGCAGATGCTTAACTGACTGAGCCACCCAGGAGCCCTGACAGGAATTATTTAACACCCTGTACTCTTTTAGGTATAAGGATTTTTTCTACCCCAAATATTGTATAATCTAGGTCATAGTGTATGGTCCTAAATTTAAATTCCAGAGAATCAAGAGGGAAAGCTCATACTTAAATGTCGAGGAAGTTTTCCTAAAAGAGGATTTTGACTTGACTGGTGCCACAAAAGACATATAGGATTTAAATTAATGCAAAAGAAGATGGGCAGGAGAAATATCCAGAAAAGTACCTGGCAGTTAACAAGTTCACTACATCCATTTTCCTATCCTTTCATTGCCCATGACACATATATTTACTACCTTTGATATTATTTACCTCCATATAAGGAACTCATTTATTTTTCCATTAATAGTGGTGAGTTATGGTGTATCATAGTGCTGTTGTGAGGTTTTGGTGAGATATTTATACAAAGCTCTCCACGGAATGCTTATGCATAGCCAATGCCCAATAAATGTTGTCATTATTACTCATGAGCATTCATTCTTTATCCCTTACTACTAAATAAATGTAATACAAATTAAAATGTACATTTTCACTTTACTTACTTTACTTTGATGAATAGGGGTTTATTATTCTCACATGAGAAGTCCAGAGGTATATGATGGTGTGACTGATTCAGCAGTCCAACACAGCCATCAAGGATCCAGGCTCACAGCTTTCTGCTCTACTATCCCTGGTGTATTCTTACTTCACTTTATTTTTATGCCAACAATAGGAAAATCAGTTGGATTTTTTCACATTCAGGGAGAATCTTACATTTTTCAGTTTTTTAGTGCTTATTTTCTACAATTTTTCATTGTTGCTCACCTTTTCTTAGACACTCTTGTTTTTTGTGACATTAGAATGTGCAGAAGAGTCACCTGTAGGAGCTTAACAATGCAGATTCCCAGGGCCATACTCACAGACCTTCTGACTAAATCTGTTCAGAGTGGATCCAGTGAAAACACAATATGGACAGTTCCTTTGGGGGCTTTTGAAGCCCCTTATCATCTCTTTCTCTCCATTGTTACAATGTTCTTTTGTTGTGTCCTTCATTAATTCTTCTTTCTCTTTCCCTGGCTAGTTCCAATACTAAATTCCTGTACGTGAGCATTTTTCTGTATCCTAACTTCTATCAAGCTCACCTATTTTCATGACTTCAGCCCCTTGAAGACAAGACTAATGTCACTTATTCATTAATTCATTAACCAGTTGTTGATCCTGGCAAATGCCCGCTCAGCTTACTAAAGTAGGAAAACAAGGAAGATGTCTATTTAGGAGGCATTGGCATCAAGGTGATAGCTCACCTACCCACGTGTACAAACAAACTCACAGAACCTGGCACATAATAGGTGCTTAAAATAAAAACATCGACATGAATGAATGAACAAGTGAACTATCACCTCTCCAATGATGAATTCTAAATTTAAATCCACTGCCTTGCTCTTTTATTCCGGTGACCCCAGGGAACTTCTTTCAGTGTCATTTTTTTTCTCTTACTGATAGAAATGTTGGAAAGAAGCCAATTTATCAGTCATCAAAAACCAAGTTACTGAAAGTCAATTTTTTTTTGACTTATGTATATTTTATGGCAGAGAAAAGGACGGCAAGGGAGATAAGATGAAAATGCTGGGGAGTGGGTACAGAGGTCAGATGAAGGTAGGATCTAAAGTGAATAGAGGCAATTTGCCTTAAAAATAAAAAGAACATCTCTTTCTCTGATATAGAAGAAGGCATAAAAAAAAGTGTGAAGGAAAGGTAAAAATTGAAGTTTGAGGAAGGATGACATAGGCATATAAATGGCATCTTAATATTCCTTATATAATAGGTGCTTATGGTGATCAGCCAGAATTGAGTAAGACTAAGGACTGGATTGGGGAGATTAAAGAAACTAAAGGATGAGCAAAGGATAGAGAAAATGTTATCCAAGGCCCCAATAAATGTAGAGTATGATTTTACAGCAATTGAGGTTTGTATGATATTGTCTGGTGACTCAGAGTTGGGGTTTCCCATTGCGGTTACAGTTGTTAAGAATTCAAGAGAATCTGGCACAGAGCTTCTCAGTAGGGATGGACATGGCACTGATACCCACACTGTATTAGTCCTCTGGGGCTGCCATAACAAATACCACAGCCTGGTTGGCTTAAACAACAAAACTTTATCTTCTCACAGTGCTGAAGTCCAGAAGTCCAAGATCAAGGTGCTTTAAGGATTGGTTTCTGGTGAGGCCTCCCTTTCTGACTTGTAGACAGCCACCTTCTTGCTATGTTTTTACATAGCATTTCTTCTGTGCATATACATGGAGAAAAAGATCTTTGGTGTTTTATCCTTTTCTAATAGTGACTCTAGTCCCATGGGATTAGGGCCCTACTCTTAATATCTTAATTACCTCCCTAAATGCCCTCTCCAAATCCAATCACCTTAGGGGCTGGGGCTTCAACAGAGGAATTAGGAGGGGACACAAGTCAGTTCATAACACAGACTCATCTGGTGAGCATTTTTCAGAATTCACATCTCAGGGTCTTTCTTCAGATCTACTGGATCAGATTTCCTGTGTTACACAACCCCACTCCTCAAATGTGTGTGTATGTGTATGCATGGCAGGGGGTGGATATAGCCAACCAATGCTGGGGGAAATATAGCCAACAATGTTAATATACAGTACAAAACAAGTACAAAAAATAAAAGAATACCAGAAAGTACCAAAAGAAGAAAAAGGAGGAGGAGGAGGGGAGGAGGAAAGAAATCTACAGTGCTGGAAATAGAGAACTCATAGGTAGAACGGAGAGTATGCAATAAGCAGATGTCAGCCCATGGGGACTACTCAACCTGGAAATAAGTCATCACAGTTAGTGTGACGTTTTAATGATAGGAGATATGGCTAGACCTGAGTGAGGCAGGGAACTGGAATTGAACCCTATGTAAAGCCCCAAATCCTGCCTTCTAGACAGTGATGTGCTAGTACTAGTTCCTACCACTGGCCTTGCTGGGCTTTTCCAAAAACTCCCACATGAACCTAAAGAGAGCCAGTATTTGGATACCTGCCATGCTAAAGGCATCAGCTGCCAAAGAGGCTTGCAGTGGAGTCCAGCCAAGAAAAAAGATTTTGTCCTTTCCTTCTCCTCCTTCCTCCTGTCCTCAACACTGAAAGAGCCATAGCTTGGAGAAGGGAGACAAGAGGGGAGTAAAAGTGCACAGAGTTGGGGAGAGGGAAAATACCTTTGACTCAGATGGAGATTCAACTTTGTAATGGTAGTGGACTAAGTGTTTATAGTTGAAAGTTCCCCCCGAAAGTTTTAAAAATCTGCCTCAGATATTATTTAGGAATAGGTATGGGGGATTCATTAGATCACGGTTTAAATTAGTTCAAGAAAAATACCTCATTGAGTTGAGTTGAGGCCATAATTGAGTAGGTAGGCAAATGTCATCAGAATAAGAATAATCAAGTGAGGGAGTTGAAAGAGAGAAAGCAAGTTCAAATCGTAGTTAAAGGAAATGAAAAATAGCTTAGGTTGTTTTCCAAGATATAGGCCTGAGGTGACAGGTAAGGAGTTGTTTTGGGGTGGAGACAGGGAGGGAGCACCAACTTTGAAATTTTGTAGATAAAACTGCTAAATTATTATCACCATGAAAACTTGGCAACAAGCCGCATCTGGTCAGATGCATCTTCCTATTTCTACTCTTGAGACCTAGAAATACTTAGATCTTTATGGAATTTCTTTATGGTAATGATGGAGAAACTTCTGGAGACAACTTGACACGGAATCAAATTGTTCTTTCTACTCTACTTGCCTGGTTATTGCAACTTTTCTGGTTCCAGACTACCAACCACATGCAGACTAATTGCTTTGCCTTTCTCTCTTGGAACTTATGTGCTCAAGGTTCTCACTCTTTGCCCTGAACTCTAGTAACTGTGTCCTCTTAATCTGCTGTTTGCCTACTAATTTCTGACCCAATGATTAGACTTACTTCTCACATCTATTTATACTCACTTCTGCTTGCTTGTTGCTTAGTTTCTGACCTCACCAGCTCATCTTGAACTTTAATTATGCCTGTTTCTGGAAAAAAAAAAAAAATGTCCTAACGGCTGATTCCCTTGTCTTGTCAAGATTCTCAACTCGTCTGCAATTTTGACTTTCCCAGTTCCAAATTCTAACCCCTTCATTGCTTTGCTTCTATCATACAGAATCCCAGCATTTAGAGTTCAGTGTGTTTGTCCACTATCATTTTATTTCTTATTTTAGTCACCTAATTTTTTTTTACATTTCCTTGTTTCAATGTAAGCTATATGAGTTCACGCCACCACTGAACAGAGTTTATTAGAGCAAAGTTGTTTTTCCCAAGTAATAGTACCTTGTTTATAGGACCTCAAGAACATGTCTACACTAAATCTGCCAAAAAAGGATGAAGATTTAATCATTTTGATTTGGTCATGTTAAATTCTCTTTGAGCCACCATTATTCTACTGATAAAATAGCATCCATGTATGACTTGCATTTATGATAGTATTTTGGGGGGTAGTTCTAGTCTAACTACAGATTGTAACACTTTTAGTTCTCCCATTTTCTTAAATATGATGTATCTTTGTTTCCCATCATCCTGTTAATGCTTATTTTCCATACATCTTGCTATCCCTTTCGGTGATACATATTGTCATTTTCCTTTACAGTTCCTCTTCATATCTTTAAAAATAGAGTGTTAGATATTTAATAGCTTCATATTCTTCCTGTTTCAAGCCTTAGTCAGATTTTCCCAGTTATTTGGAAACTTATGCATTACTATTATAAACAGAAAAATAATTAAGCTGCTTCTCCCATTCAACTCTTTCTAATCTGTAAGAATTCAAAAGGAAAACCAGATGTAGTGTCCTATAAGTGTGTATATTCTTTATATTTTTTTGCCTAATATCTTCAATATTGGACATTTACCATTAGATTTTTCTAATACTAGGTATAGATAATTATCTACAGGTTCCTTTCTTCCTTTCTTTCTCTCTTACTTTTAAAGTAGGCTCCACAGCGGTCCCAGGGTGGCTCAGTAGGTTAAGATGAATCAAATAAATAAATAAAATCTTTAAAAAAAATAAAGTAGGCTCCACATCAGCACGGAGCCCAATATGGGGCTTCAACATATGACCCTGAGATCAAGACCTGAGCTAAGATTGAGTTGGACACTTAAGGGACTGAGTCACCCAGGCACCCCTGTATATTTCCTTCTAATTCAAGCAATAAGGATAAGTATAGTATAAAAAGTGAAAGAGGGACACCTGGGTGGCTCAATCAGTTAAGCAACTGCCTTTGACTCAGGTAATGATCCCAGGGTCCTGAGATCTAGCCCCTCATTGGGCTCCTTGCTCAGTGGGGAGCCTACTTCTCCCTCTCCCTTTGCCCCTTCCCCCTCAAATAAATAAATAAAATCTTAAAAAAAAAAGTGAAAGATTGTGTAATCACACCCTGACATAACCAGTGTAAAAAGTTGTATAATTTGTCCAGAGTCGTTCTTGCTGTGAGGGCATAAAAGGAAGTAGAGGATACAGCGCCTGGACTTAGGGAATACAGACATCTAGTAGACTGGACAAGCTGTGAAATAGCAAGAAAAATAATTCCAAAGAAATATATAAACATGTGATGGTATAGTACACACTGCATAAATTCATGCTGAAGGAATTAAAATTCACTGGAAAGATTATTATAGGAAAGATTAATCTTAAACTTGGCTTTGAGGAGGAGGTGATATAACATTTAGAAAATGCCCAAGCTTTGTTGTAAGGCAGGCCTGGATTCAAACCCCAGTTCCGAATTTTACCAGCTGTGTGATCTTGGGCAAGTTCCTTAACTGCTCTGATTCTTTTGTTTTCCCCCTATGTAAAATGGGGATTATCTTTTAGTGTTGCTATGAGGATGAAATTAGATCATATGGTTTTTCATAGTATTCACTCAATGAATGGGTGTTTAATAGTCTTCATTGTCCCACATAATCTGCTACACTTTCTATTAAGTCTTCATATTCTCTAGGGTATACAAAAATAATACAATTTACTAGCAAATGTAGAAAATATAGTTAAAATTTATACAGCTTCAAAAGAATTTTTAAATTTTATAAGCCATCATTTAATGATATTCATCATCAAAAAGGAGATTTTAAAAATGTAAAGAACTTTGAAATGCTTAGTAAAAGAGCTCAGATTTTGGTTTTATTTGTGTGACTTATATACTAGTTAAATAGCTCAGATGATTTTTTTGGATCATACAGAATCCCTCCATGCCTAGAAGATTGCCACCATTTGTTATGTTAAGGCCAAATCAATGGCTACACAGTCATGGCAAGAACACTGTAAGTGTTTCTGGGTAATGATTAAGCAAAGACATATGGTCTTTCCCTGAAAACAAAGACAAGCAATTCTTTAAGAAAGCTTAAAATGACCACTGAACTCTGAACCAGAGCCCAAATAATGAATACCAAGCTACCTCCTCAACAAGAAATGTTATCCCGGCCGTGCAGCTGCGAGCTAATTACAAAGCCCAGACCGCTGCGCTGAACTGTAGTACTGCATTTACAGAATTAATTCAGAGGACATGTTATTAAAGTCTGGGGTTTATCAGAAGAAGGCAGCCTCTTTTTTTGAGCAGCATTTAAAAAATTAACATACTGGATAAGCCGCTTATTACAGATGGAGCCTATGAGATCCTTCGTATAGATGCAAAAACTAAGCCACAAATTTCTAAGCAAAATAATGAGGCTATGGCACTCTGACATTAAATCCAAAAATAGCACTGTAGATAGCCTGAGAGCACTTTCAAAAATAAATTTATATTCTATATGATGATTTCTAAGATTCTAAAAGACAGATTGGTGACCACTAATACACTGGGAGCTAACAGCTAGATAGGTATCTAAAATATGTAGCAATTCCGTACTTCAGTAACTCAGAAATAAATCAGTAATAATTGGAATTTGTAAGAAAAGAATAGTTTATTTAAATATTTTACTGTAAAGTAGAATACTTTCCTTCTAATTAATCTTCATAACTGGGCTTTAAAATTTATATCTAGAAACCTAAATAATAAACAGAAGTACTACTTTATCAGTACATTTTGAAAGCTGTCATTATTTAAGTTATTACATGTGGGCAGTAAGCGTAGAAGTAAGGTATGGAGACATTTAATGACCGGAAACTTTTTGGAGGCCATAAAATCTGTTACATCATTTCAGGCACCTTATTGTCGCGATTTAAGAAGACACGGAACAAGTCTGAATTCATTACAACCCTATGGCTCCAGTCTAAAATGGAGAGAAGAGCACTTACTTTACATTCCTTTCGGTGTTGTAACAAAATAACAGCTTTTGAGTAGCTGAATAGTTGGCGTATCTATGATGTAACAGGTAAAACTCAATCTGAAAAAAACCAACAGGAGCCTAGGGAGACGCTTCATACTAACAAATAAATGAACCTCCATACAATATATACTCCTATTTATAAATTCAATCGATGCATAATGAATTAAGGAGAGCAGTAGGGCAATGTGAGGGAAATTTTCTACATATCTTTTAAAAATTGTTTTTAGTTTTCATTTTGGATTATGAAAATTTTGAGCATACAGATAAATATAGAAAATAATATCACGGGTACCTATGTACCATATCAGCTTTGAAACTGGGGAGGCAAAGGAAATCTGATGGCAACCTCGTTAACACGGTTGACTTATAGGACTTCTTTAAAAAGCAGGTATACGTATCTGATCTTATTGTTCCATACAGGTTCTACCAGAATATTACTTTCTAGATGGAGGAACAAATCTGACTCTGCTATAGGAGTTCCATACTTTGATCAAATAGTTGATTTCCTCCCTAGATCCTCCAAATACCTTCCTAAATAATCCTAAGCAGGAATGAAAGACCTTTGTGAGAGTTGGTAATTTGCAAGAAAAGCTAATTAAAGGAAAACAAAGAGAAAGTTTATTAGCTTGGTAGATTTTCCAGCCATCTAAACTTTTTGACCGAAGACATGGAATTTTACAAATATCATTTTACAGCTCATCCAAGCCAGATACTCCCTTGGTAAGACACCATGGTAAGCTCCTCCCCTCGTCCCTCTACTATTGTTGGAGCCCGTTGAGCTAAATGTCTTGCCACATTTAGGATGTAGTTCGGAAGAAGGCTCTGAGGCAAAGATTTGATGACTTGATAAAATGCAATATCAGCATTTTTTCTTGGTGGAAATAGCTTTAGGAGTAAGAGGTGACGGAGGAAGTGAGTTGTTCAGAAGATATCTAGTTTTACTCTTAGGAAATGAATTGGATAGAGTTTAGATGGTATGTTAAGAATTTTTGCAAGTGGAAGGTCAGAAAGCAAGATGAGATTAGATAGGAAATCTGTTCAAAAGGAGTTTCACCAAGGTAAAGATGATCAGGACGTGGATACTGGTGAGGTTGAGAATAAGAAGATACATTTAGACATTGCAACTATCTTCAAATATTAAGGTTATTATCTGGAAAATGTAGGAGACCCATGCACAGGTGTTTTTTGTTTTTGTTTTTGTTTCTGTTTTGTGTGTGTGTGTGTGTGTGTGTGTGTGTGTGTGAGTAATAGAAGCATCTCTCATGCACATTCAACACTGAGTACCTAGTTATATTTCAGGCACTATACCAGTCACATGGATACCGGGGATATAAGGCTCACGGTCTAGTGGGAAAAATAAAGCAGAAAACAATTTGAATTCAGTGTGGTATGTATCAGGTATGAATGTGTGCTGTGGGGGCTTCTCAAATGAAATGAAGCCCAAGCCGAATTTTTAAAAATTAGCTTGGCCATAGGAGGCAAGAGGAGAAGGCTTTCCAGGTAGAAGGAATAACACATACAAAGATAGGGAAGTGTGAGGAAATGCTACTCTTTACAAATTACAGGTTATTCATAATGGCTGGAGTTGGATATGAGAATGAGATTGGCTGGGATCAGAGCCTTCAATATGATGCCAAGAAGTCTAGTTTTAAGCAGTGGGTGACAGGATCAGATTTGTGTTTTAAGAAGTTACTCTGACAGCATTATGGGTTAATGGTTGCAAGGAGTGGAGACAACTCTCCCAGAAGGCTGGACCATTTCAGGAACACAAGTGGAAGTGATGAGAACACAAACCAGGAAAGTGGTGATGGGGATGGAGATGAGGGGAAATATTAAGGAGCTGGACTCTATAGTACTCTGAAATCAATTGAATTGGAGGGGTAGAAAAATAACAGAAGGATTCAAACTCATTCCTAGTTAGGCTTGGAATGCATCTGCTTACAAAACAGGGAGTTCCTCATCTCTAGAAATGAGAATCCTTCAAGCAAAATCTGCATGATTATGTCAGAGACTTTTGCACTCAGTGGGTACTCGGAATTCCATGATCTCTAAGGACCCTTAGAACTTAAAGTCTTATTTACATTTGTATTAATAGAAAGTTAAACTATCAGAGAATCATGTGAAATGAATAATTTCTCTAAAAATGAAATCTATAGGTTTCCCCATATCTCTTTAGTAACTTACACAGGCCCGTGGGGATTTTTCAATAATCCTGTAGGTATAAGTCCTCATCTAGACAAGAGTAGCCATCTAGGCAGATTGTCGTAAGATGTTAAATTAAATTTCAAAATGTACATATGCATGTCTTTGTCTCTTTCTGTCTATCTCACACATATACATATATTCATAAAACAAATTTTGAAAGTTCTACGTCTATAAAATTTTCTATAGTATATACGCATGGTTCTAATATCACTCTCTGTGAACTGAACTCCAAAGAGTTAGATAAAAATATATTGTGGATTTGATATAAATCTCTGTGGATTAAAGCATTTACTCCATCTAAAGCTGAAAGTTGTCAAAGTCAATAGCTATTAATGGCGATTCGAAAGAATTGATCTGGAAAGGAGCCAAACTGCAAAATCACTTTCCAAAAAGAAACAAAACCTTCATAATAAATACACAAAACACAACTCTGGCAGTAAAAATAATTGAGGCCAAAATGGCCAATTCAGTGAGTAAGATAAAAAGCCAAAAAAAAATTCCAAACTCCTGCAATGGGTAAAATAATAATAATAAATAAATAAGATAATGTAAATTTACCTCAAAAAAAAAAAAAGAGAGAAAATATCAAACTCTTATTCCCTTTGGACCAAATTCTTGGACAATATTAAGAAGAACTGTTTGGGGTACCCTTCCATTCCTGCCTGCTGACCCTTCTGTATCATCTTGCATCCAAAGCCCTCTGTGCTGCCCAGACTCCCTCTTCCCGGTGTTCCGCCCTTTCTTCACTTACCCACAGACCTAGGGTCTTCCCTTCCGCCTGTAAACCTGAAGTGGTAAGTGATGGTGTGGACTGTACACATCTCAATAAGTTGGAGACAGTTTTGGTCAGAGAGCAGGTGGGTTTCAAATCACAGAGCACTCGGAGCTGCAGACGTTTACATTCAAAACACTTCCCTCTCAGGGGCGCCTGGGTGGCTCAGTCTTTAAGCGCCTGCCTTCGGCTCAGGGCGTGAGTTCCGGGATCGAGTCCCACATCGGACTCCTCCGCTGGGAGCCTGCTTCTTCCTCTCCCACTCCCCTGCTGTGTTCCCTCTCTCGCTGGCTGTCTCTCTCTGTCACATAAATAAATAAAATCTTAAAAAACAAAACAAAACAAAACACTTCCCTTTCAAAACTGCCTGCTATAATATTACACCTGAGTTGCCATTCATTATTTGCCCCTGTGCAAACATGTGTCACTCTCCTGGCCCCATAAAAAGAAGAAAAACAACAACAGCAGAACCCCACCAGGATGTGTAGCAATCAGCTGGCTTACGTTCTTGCCACAATGATGACTCAGGGTATGGATACACATGTGACTTTCAGACTTTCCCCCTGTCACTTTTCCACTGTATCTCATTTAGCGTGTGAGCTAATCACAAAAATTCTTAGTGCAATCATTTGTAAAATTTTCCATGACTGTAAAGAGTCATAGAGTTTTATAGCATTTGAATACCATCCATGATAAAAAGTCCAATTTCTTCTGATTTTTACTTTCTTGTTTGGCTGCCAAACTTAGTGATAGCGACTTAATGGGCAAAGAGTAAACGATTATCGCTTTAACTGGTCTCCACTGGTTAATTCATAGGAGGCTTTTAGAAACGCACTTATTAGGGCGCCTGGGTGGCGCAGTCCTTAAGCGTCTGCCTTCGGCTCAGGGCGTGATCCCGGCGTTCTGGGATTGAGCCCCGCGTCAGGCTCCTCTGCTGAGAGCCTGCTTCTTCTTCTTCCACTCTCCCTGCTTGTGTTCCCTGTCTCCTAGGCTGTCTCTCTGTCAATTAAATAAATAAAAATCTTAAAAAAAAAAAAAAAGAAATGCACTTATTGTATAATTAACAGAGATCTGTGCCGCCTTTGGAAGTCATTGACCATGGGAGCCTTCATTTCCTAATTGCCTGTCACCCATCCTATTGCTGTCAACAGACAGTCTCACCTTCAGAGACTGCTTTCTCTGAGTCAAAGCAGTGTCCTTGATCATCCGTGTATTCTCTTCAGGTTATCTCTGAAATCTGTTCTCTTCAAGATCCCAGGGCTTCTACTGGTCTCCTCATTTGTAAAAAAGTAGCTTCAGAATTTTCAAGAAGATTGGAATAATCAGACGTTTTTCTCCACCCATTTCTCTTACTTCTACAATTATCCTATCTTACTGCTTTACAGTAATCCTCCTACCCCAAGATTCAAAACTCTAATTTTGTCTCTTAGGCCATTATAAAATGAAAGCTAGAGAATAGTTCTGGTCTTCAAATGAGGTGCTTGTAAATATAGCATTATTAGAGTTCAAGAATGTCTTCATCTTTTGTGTTTGCCATGCATTTGTCCAGGCTCTATGCTAAACTATTCTGCACTTGACCTCCAGCTAACTTTCCCTCCTCTTCCTTCTAATAGTTACAAGCTTTTCCCATAGGTTACCACAAGCTGTTCTACTTCTTCCGTACTCTAATGGTGCACTTATATTCTGTATACTGGGGTGGGGTGCTTGCACCCAAGCTTATTTCTCAAAGTTTTTCAGAGAATACGGAATTTGAGCACGGTAAATGCAATCGATTTTCTTTGTTATTTGTCAGGCAAGTAGCTAATGTAAGCCTTAAAATAGTATTGTAAATTATTATAGGTAACCGTTGTAAGTGGCTGAGTGCCAATCTTGTGCTTTTAGCTGTGAAGAAGAAAATTTTCTTACAAAACTGTGACTATATACTATTGGTAATAAAATACATTCGTGCTAACAATCGTGGTAAGATTGGAAAAGTTAGAAATGTTGATGCCCTTAATATCACCATCCTCCGCCCCCCCCACCCCGTGATACCGCAGCAGAACATGGAACTGGATATTAAATCTAGAGCATTTTTCTTTCCAGTATTATTTTATAGGCCATTCTAATTCTAATTTTAACTAAAAAGTCAGCCTTTTCCAAAACTATTTCTATTACCAGTGAAAAATTGTGTTGACAGCTCCCTACTACTTTGTCAGTGGTAACCTTGCTTTTGTTAGAATTGATTCTATTGTCCAAACTAGATAGGGCAGAGACTGCACCAACTAAGGGAGATAGATAAATCTAAATTTCTGGAGTATCTCTTTTTTTTCCCTCTTGGTATAAATATTTAATTATGCCAGGAGAAATTCTGAAAAATTGCGACACACAATGGGATTGATTCCCCTATAAGTAGGGCACGCGTTATGTAGCTGAGAAAGGAACTAACACTTTTAAAGTCTTTCTAAGTGATGGCTCTATTCTAGGTACTTTAAAATATTCACTTTCATCTTCACTGTATCCTACAAACTAGACATCATCAGTCCTATTTTACAGATGAGTAATAAGGGTTAAATAACTTGCCCAGAGTTGCACAGTTATTAGTAGTAGAAGGTAGGGTTATGACATGGTTGATTCTAAAGCTCATGTCTCTTTCACTTTCTTAAAATAGTTCCCTCCTTTTCATTCTTAGGGAGAAATATCAGCCTTGCAACATATTATGATGCCTACTTCAAGAGCCCTCTAGTTTGAGGGATAAGATTGTGGGCTTTGGAGTTGAACTACCAGGGTTCCTATCACTCACTAATTGTGTAATTTTGACCACTTACTTGTTGTCTCTGTGTCTCAGTTTCTTCATATGTAAAAATGGGGTGATTACAATAATATCCATTCAGTAGTGTGGTTTGTGTATAAGAATGCACATAAAACTCTCAGCAGAGTGGTCGATTCATTGCAAGGTTTAATAGATACTGTTTTCCAGGAGTTTGATCTTTCTGTGGGTAGAGAAAAGAAGTCAGGGCTGTAATTTCTTCTTGGCTACTTATGTCTGGTTCATTTGGTAATCAGTGTTTTGTTTTAGATCCTTACCCAATTTTACATATTAATTTTTTTCCTTCATGCAATATAGAAGGTGAAAACATGGCCATAAATTCCTTGCTAAGCCTCTCTTTGAGAGATGGAGTCTAATTCTCCTTATCTTGAACATAGGCGAGACTTAGCAACACGCTTGGTGAATAGAATAGGACAGAGTGGGACTTTTGAAACCAAGTAATAGGAAGTCTTATATCTTCTGCCTGTCCCTCTTTGAACACTCACTTTGGAACCTCTCAACTAGCAAGTAAGAAGCCTGACGGCCTTGGCACCTCCATGTTGGAGAGGTCACGGGTAGGCACTCCAGTCATCATGCCCAACATAAGCCCGATCTTCCAGTCATCCCTGCCAAGGAGTCAGAAGTGTAAATAAAGCTGTCTTAGACACTCCAGACCAGGCCAACCACCCGCTGAGTATCAGTGAAGCTCCTCAGTCGTCAGAAGAATCTCCCAGCTGAGCCCTGCCCTAATTCCTGAGCCACAAAATCACAAAATCGTAATACAAGGATCATTGTTTTAAGCCATTACGTTTGGAGGTAATTTATTACATAGCAATATGTAGCTGAAACATGTATTTATTTATTTAAAAAGAAACTATTATACTAGCCCCTGTTCTAGGCACTGGGGAATGTGTCTATGAACAACCGAGGTGAGGCTGCTACTCTCACGGAGGTTACATTCTACTGAGGGAGACACACGACAAAACACGAACAGGTAAGTATATATATATAATTTCAGATGCATACAAATACTACGGAGAAAAAATAAAACAGAAGAAAAAAAAGGAGACTGACAGGGGTCGGTGTGTGTGGCTATTTAGGTAGGCTGATTAGGAAGGGTCTCTCAGAGGACAGTTCATTCGAACAGAAATTTGAAGTGTTAAAATTATGCATTCACTCAGTCACTCATTAACCTGTCTACCTCTTCAAAAAACAGGCAATGATGAACCAGTACTTTGTGTCAGGCATTGTGCTAAGTGCTGAATAAGACAATCCTAGTGTCTTGTGAGGCAAACAGACATGGGGAGTGACGAACAGCATCCCACGAATATGCTGCCAAAGAGACATGCATGTGGAGCTTTGGAGGCACAGGGAGATAGAATACTTTTTTAAGTAATACGGTTTTTCAAAGGAGTCAACTGTGGAAACTGAATACTTATTCAAATGATGCTTATTCAAATGTGCTATTGCTCAAAACCCATCAGAAGCTTCCCTTTTGCTATTGTGCAAGTAGGAGCACAGTGCCTGGCCCAGAGATGCTGCAGGAAATATTTGTTGAATTAAAATTGCTTCAAGATACAGGTCTAAGTCCTATAAGAATCTTTCTTGCTACTTGCTACTCTTCTCGTTTGAGCCCAAATGATTTTATATAATATGATCATTCATTCCCCTTATTCATCAGAGTTGGCCCTGAATTTTGTTTTGCTCCCCCCCTCAAATTTATCCTGAAACATTGAAGACTTGCCAATACTGAGGATATTCAAAAGAATATCTTGTTCACTTTCTAAAGGATGGGCCAAAAAAGGAATGTTGAAAATATTTTTAGCAACAGTAGAAGCGGAGCCAGCATGAGTGCAGGGCCTCCTGAGGTGACTCATTTGAAGGAAGCATCATTCATTTGGATATTTAAGTGATGCTGGTTTTTTTTTGAAGAAGCGATCGTATTACTTTATAGTCAGGCCATGTTCTTGTGGATGTTCATTAAGTTGAGCCTGATTTCATTTGTGCCCATGTTTTCAACCATCTTTGTTTTCATAGATTCTCTCAAATATGTCTTCCGCTTCAAACTTCTGGTTTCCTACCCCTATACCCAAAAGTTTCCCCAATCCTAAAACTCTGTTTCTACTAAGCTTAGCTAAATTTCTAGTCTTCTGAAACATTTACTTCTCTTTTAATCCCTACTTAATAAATAGTATTATCACCAACCTAGTTGTAGAAGTCGTCTCCAACACCTTCTGCTTCCTCAACATTCATAACCGATCTCTCAACAAATCTTGTTGATTCTACTTTCAAAGTATATCTTGAATTTCCAATCACCCTCTTCCACTATAATTGCCTTGATTCAGGATTTTATTAGTTTTTTGTTTTGTTTTGTTTGTTTTTGTTTTGCCAGAGTATTTCTGCTTGAAATGCTCTTACTCACCTTGACTACCTGGTGAACATATTTTTTAAGACTCAGGCTAACCTCATCTTTTTTGTATTCCTTAGCATCTTACTCATGCTTCTGTAGTATCCTTAGTCACACTGTAGTATTTTCTTTTTTCACAGCTTACACAGTATTCCATTTATCCATTTGAATGTATATATTAAACATAGGGCAGGCAGTCTGCTAGATCTTGCTATGCAAAAACAGACATGATCTTAGACCCTGTGGGGCATATAATAGAGTGAGGGAGATGGACAATAAAAGAAATAATTATAGTAATGTACAATGAACATAATGATAGGTGGATGACAGGCAGCCATGAAAATATATAATATAATTACATAGGGTTAGAAAAAGGGTTTCCTCAGGCAATAATATTTAATCCGAAACCTGAAAGATGACTTAGAGTCAGACAGATTTAGGGATGGGAAAGAAGGATTGGAGGGGAGAATATTCCATTCAGAGCAGATAGCATGTGCAAAGACCCAGAGGTCACAGAGAAAGGCCACTGAAGAAATTGAAAAAAAAATACTGTAAGGCTATCAGTAAACATTTGTTAAATGATACAGTCTGGGGATATGAGTCCATTTGTTATGCTGAGTTTTCTGAAGAACACAGAAAAACTTTTAGTTTAATTGTACAGAAAACTTTTAGTTTGTGGACTTCCCTACATTCTTAAACAGAAACCATCTGATTTCACTTTTATTTGACAATTCAAGATAATCAATAATTTCGGTAATTGCATTGATGTAATAGTCATTGCTAGTTGCCTCTATTCATATCCATTGCAACCTCTCTACTCCCCTGTTAACAAAACCTGATTTCATTGGGCTGGCAAGGAGCTCTGCCCCAGGCGATGGACCGTGATTGTTCTAGAATTGCTCTATCCATTATGGGAAGTAGCTACTGAACACCAGGGCTACTACTGAGGCTGGTCCTAACTGATGTGCTGTGTCAAATATATACTGAGTTTCATTTACTGTGAAATCTTGCTTTGTGAAATATCTCTGTTAATCATCTCACAAAACCAACGTTTCCTTAGCATATCATATGGGTAAACATTGATCTGATTTTACAGATCATAATGTTAAATCTTAGAGAAGTTCCCTGATTTGCTCAAAGTCTAAAACCTACTTAACCACATAATTGCAGAGTGTAGGCTGCTGTCCTCAAAGATAACGAAGGAACTTGAGAGACAAGTGTCTCCCAGAGCTATTGGTAAGCAATTAGAAGATACACCAGCACATTCTAGGGAAGAAGAGGTATCAATCTTTCAGAAGGGTTGAAGCAGTTGAAAGAGGGGGGATACTGGATAAATTTTCTGAGCTCCATGGTGTTCAGGTTCTGAATCTTTGTGCACTTCTTGTGAGTTTGGGCTGTGGCCAGCTGAAAGAGCCTATGAGAGCAGAAACATTGTTCTCACCACATAATTTCCTATTCCTTTACCTCCAAAATCCTACAGCTTTTCATCTAGGTGTCACAAGAGAAGCTTTTAAAAAATAGAAGCACTGGACAGGGAATAAGGGTCTGGGACATGAAGGAGACAGTATCACTTTGTTCAACAGCCATCGGAAATCAGTTTGAACTTTTCAGATCTAATCATATGGAGAGACTTAACCCACAGTCTGATGAAAGATTCAACCAGTGTGAGATTTTGGAATACAGAATATCTATGAGTTAGGACACATAGACCTTCTAGGACCCGTTTTGTGGCTAGAACTTTAATTCAAAGTAGAGACAGTTCATTGAATTGATCTAATTGTGCTTCCTCTTTCCTTGGAATAATGGCCCTGGAGAGTAGGAGAGATAAATAAGGGCTTCCAGTGTCTGACTTAAAAGTCCACCTATGTCGGGATGCCTGGGTGGCTCAGTGGGTTAAGCATCTGCCTTCAGCTCAGGTCATGATCCCGGGGTCCTGGGATCGAGCCCTGGGGCTGGGCTCCCTGACCAACTGGGAGACTGCTTCTCCCTCTCTCCCTCTGCAGCTCCACTGCCCACCCCTCCCCACCTCTACCCCTTGTGTTCTGTCTCGAATAAATACTTGGCTCATGCCATGTCCCCAGGGGCTGATTGAGATTTGCTCCTGTTGCAGCTCTCATTCCCAGCTGGCTCTGGTCCTTCCACCTCTCCCCTCACCCAGCTGCTAGGCTTCTGTTCTCATGGGTGTGGAGGGGTTCCTCTTCACCACTGCTCATAGCTCTGTTCTGAACCCCAGTGTAGCCTGACTCTTAGCTTATGAGCACTTCTGCCAAAGAATCTGGAGCCCTTCCTAGAGACTGGGAGGAAGTAATTTTGAATGACACAATCCTATGTCTTTCTAAACAGTTTTCTTCCTCCCTACTATTAACAGGTATCACAGGATAGATTTTAGACATTTTGACCTTTTCTTACTTTAGGTTAGCAATGGTTGTATAACAATAGGAAGGTAGTTAATATGACTGAACTGTACATTTAAAAATGGTTAAGATAGTGAATTGTGTGTTATGTGGATTTATCACAGTAAAATTTAAAAAACCCAACAAAAATAAAAAATGAAAACATACCTTTAAAAAATATATGAGCAAACAACAAAAAAACTTTGCCTCTATGGAGCTTATAATCCAGCAGGGAGAGCTGGCCAACATATAATTAAATTATTCCTATGTTAGAAGGTGATAAGCACTATAGACACAAAAAGTAGAACAGGGTAAGGGGGGTTAGGCAACACGAGCTGGGTTGCTATTTTAAGTAGGATCGTCAGAGTAGGCTTTACTAAGGAAGTGACTTGAGCAGAGATGTGGATGATGGAATTAGCCATATGAATATCTGGGGAAAAAGCATTCCAGGGCAGTGGGAACAGCCAATGCAAAAGTCCCAAGGTGGGAGCACGCCTGGTATGTTGAAGGGACCACGAGGAAGCCAGTGTATCTAGGACAACGTGAGTGGGTGGGGGTGGTGGGAGAGAGTGGTAGGAATTGAGGTCAAAGAAGTGAGGGGACGTCTGATCATGTATGTTCTTGAAACTATTTGAAAGACTTTGGTGTTTACTCTGAGGGAAATGGAAACTACTGCAAGATTTTAAGGAGAGGAATGACATGATGTAACATATGTAAAAGGAGAACTCGGGGCAGGAGGAGGTGCAAGGAGACCTGTTAGGGGGCCGCTGCGTCAGTGTCTGCGTGGAAGGGGATTGTGGCTTTGGCCAGAGTGTCTAGATTTTCAGATGTATTTTAAGGTGAGAGCCAAGAGAATTTCCTGCAGGAGCAGAGGTGGAGTGGAGAAAAGAGGAGTCAAGGATGATTCCAATGTGTTTGACCTGAGCACCTGGACAGAGAGAACACCATTATGGGAGAGGCTTTAAGTAAGCAGACTTTTTTTTTTTAGTCCTGGTGGGAGACCAGGAGTTCCGTTTTGGATACATTGAATTAGCTGTGTTATCGTTACAATCTATATTTTTAAGTTGCACAGATGAGAGCCACGGAAAGCATGAATCACTGATAGAGCATCTGTCCCATAGTATTGGCTCAGAGTAGGTGTGTCTTTTTGGATGTGGAAGGAAAAAGCGGATGCAGGATTGTAAGAGCTCTGTGACTGACTCACACTTCTCATGACCTTCATTTGTGCAACTTAAAAAAAATTAACCATAATGATAACAGAGCTAACATTTGTTGAGTTCTTACCATGTATTAGACACATGGCATATTCACTCATGCTTATGTGGAGATTTGGAGGAAACGTTACATTCAGTTAGAGCCTCCTGAATGTAAAGGTGTAGTTTTTCCTCCACAAATTCATGGAACCCTGTCTTCTATCCTTGGACTCAGGGTAAGAACCCTGAAGTGCTTTATAGTTTACACACACCCCTTTGTGTACATTATTCATCCTTACAACTATCTTATAGGGTAGATCAGTAAGTTTACCCTTCTCATGCTTGGAATAATTTGCCCAAGGTGAAAACACCAGCCTGAGATTCTAGGTTCTCTGACTTCAAGGCCAACAATTTTCCAATTCCCCCCCGCCCTTTTTTACTTAGAATATTTTTAAACCTCCAAAAATTTTATAATAGTGCAATGAACACTTGTATACCATTTACCTACTCTACCAATTGTTATTTTGCCACATTTGATTTATGTCTTAAACGCACATGCAAACACACACACACACACACACACACACACACAGATTTTGGTGACCTATTCTGAAAGCAAATTGCAGAATTCTGTCACCTCCAACTATATTGAACCTGCATTTCTTAACAATAAGGACATTCTCCCATGTAACAAATCTTTCACACCTAAGAAATAACATCATCTAACATAACAGCTACACCTACATTTATGTAACCGCCCCCCCCCCCAATATTTTTATAGCTCTGGTTTTTTGTTTTTGTTTTTTCTGTCTAGGAACTGAGCTAGGGATCATGCCTAACATTTGAGGATTGTATCCGTCCTCTCTTTGCACAGGACAGTTTTCCCACTTTTTGTTTCTCATACCATTATCTTTTTTGAAAAGTCAGGTCACTTGTCATGCAGAGTGCCCCAAATTCTCTATTTGTTTAATTGTTTCCTCACAACTGGATTTAGGTTAAAATATTTGGGGCAGAAATAGTACAGAGGTAAATGTCAGCTTGCTCCACTGTCAGAGATGCTTCGTTCAATTACTGGACTAAGATGGCGACCGCCAGATTTCTCCACAGTAAAGATGAAATTTCTCCTTTTTAATTAGCAAGTGATCTGTGGAGTGTTACTTTGAGACCAAGGCTTTAGCCTCCATCACTGATACCTGCCTACATTAATTATTGCACTGATGGCTACAGAACTCCCATTTTCTCCCTCTGCTACCTATAGACCTGGACTCTTCTACTCCTGAAGCTGTATTTCCAGTATTTGGAGACCACTCTGTCCAGTATATTTCCCTGTACACATGGGCCATGAAATGATGGAAGGATCAGGAAGTGAGCCATGGGATCACAGAGCAGATCAGATAGCAGATAGGGTGATCACCATGTTCTAGAAATGCCTTGCAGGGCATATTACTGTGAAGCAGAAGGGTTACTTTGGTGACAGAAAAGTTTCAGTTCTGTAATTCTTGAGTGGTTACAGTTTGTGTTTTACATAATGTAGCCAACTTTTTCTTCAAAATGGTTTCTTTTTCTGTCTTTCTGTCTTTCTTTCTTTCTTGAAGAAAAAAGAGTTAAGACAACATATATTTGATAAAGATCTATTTTTAATCTCTTTACTTTCTCTATCCTCCTTCCTTTTCTTCCTCCTTATTTTCTCTTCTCTTCTCTCTAGAAGACTTCTTCTTTTTAAAAATCTGCTTTAAATTTCTTTCTGAATTTTTTATTTTCTCAGTTTGCCTCTTCCAATTGATCAGTCTCTACCCTTTCCTTCCAGTTGGTCTATCCCTCCTATTCTTCTAGGTAGAGAGAGGGATTCAGAAATTAGAAAGCAGTTTTAAATTATGACATAACAATGCCAGAGGTTCAACTCTTGATATAATAAAATACCTGATTTTAGAAGATCCTCATTTAAAAAAATATTATAGTACATTCTCAAACAGCCACTGATGGATTTAGTTGTCTCAACAATATTCTGGTTACTTTAGAATACATTATTTTGTTAATCACACTCTTTCTCTTATAAAACTGAAAAATAGGAAGTTTTTTTTCATGTTTTCTTTGTAATTTCTAACCACATTTTTACACAGTGGTTTCATGTAAGCAGTTGTTGATAATCAACTGACAAGTGTTGTTGTGTACAGAAGCCATGCTTATAAGGGATGGAAATGAGTGAAACATTTGAGAAAATGTATATTTAACTTTCCAAACATGAAGTTCCTATGGCAAGACGCACAAATAGGTTTTTCTCTAATCCACTTACCTGTCCCACAAACAGCCCTATGGTTGTTCAAAGATTATTTTAATGATCCACTCCATAATTTAAACAGAGTAAAGATTTTGGTTTTTTCCCCTCAGTGTGCTTTAACTATTATTCTTAAAAATCCCAGAGGTTCCAGAAATTCTTTCCTGAATAATTTATAACTCAAAATAATAATAACACTACTATAGTGTATGGCGTAGTTTCAAGTTGATAAACATAATTTTATTGATTCATATGATTTTAAACTCAATTCTCTGAAACGAAGTTAGGGATGAGGCTGAGGCTTATGCGCAGGGATGGGAGAAGATCTTCTGCACTGGCAGCTCCCAATGTACCTGCCTGTGGATCTCTGTCAGTAGTTTGGAAAGAGAGCTGTGGGAGATGTTTGCTCTGCCCTATAAGGACATCATTGGCCCTGCATCTGTATGTGGTTTTTCCAGACAAGGAATGTTGCTTTCTTCCAAATGTTAACCCATTCCCTACATAAACCTTCTGCCGCTAGAAATTTGGGCAAATAGAATAAATTATATTTCAGAAGAATAGGTTATCTGAAAATCAGCTTTGAAACCTGTTAAAGATTAACCAAGATTTTCCAAATTTAGTTGACCCTGGAAATTATTCCTCTTACTGAATAAATCAAAACTACAAAAAGCATGTGTTTTTTTTTTTTAAATAGTGGCACTTGTATTCTGCAAATACACTTGGGAAATTAAAATTTAATGACTCTATATTGGGGGTTAAGTCCTAAACCAGATAGCTTTTGAAGGTTCCTTCAATTCTTATAACAATAAAACTCCAGTATAATGTGTTAACAAGATCTCATATTCAACCTGAAGTGTTAATAAAACATTATAGATTTTATAAATGTATAAAATGAAAAAAAATAAATGTGTTGTTTACTAATGTAAGTGCAATTTTAAGGGGAATTAAAACGAAGAGTTTTAGCTACATGGCATTTTATTGTATGGTTTAAAATGACATTTTAAATTGAAAGAATATTTTATTATAACCTAAATATTTATTGGGTTTATGACTCATGTTTTGATTATAATTTTTAAAAGCATTCTTTTGTAGTCTTTTGTAATAAAAAAACAACAAAGGTCAAAACCTGCCATTGCAGATTTTCTGATGTCTAGATCTTACCTTTGAAATCTGTGGTACCACTCAAATGAAACATTAACAAATATTATTGTGACTTTTTTATAATCAGATGCCAAAATAGGTTCACTATATAATCAAAATATACAAGGAGCTGGTAAGGGCATAAATGATCTAGATTAGTTGAAAATATAAAAAAAATTATTTCAGTATTTCTTAGAAAAAGATACATTTTTTCCCATCAACTCTTGTTGCCTGGGTTAAACGAACCCAAGGACAAGAGTGAGATGACAATAACAGTCATAGAACAGGAGTCGTCTGGTTTTTTTTCCCCTTCCTTCTTTGTAGAATTCCAGTCCTCACACATTTCTTCAAATAGTCCTGGGCATCCCTAGGAAATGTTTTCACGTGATACTGGGAACTAGTCCTCCTGACTGCCATGGGGGGTACTCCATTTTCTCTCTTCTGGGCTCACTGGGATGGTGACACCAAAAGTGGCAATTATGTCACCCCTACTCATAAAGTCACTGGTGGTGAAACCTTACCATCCTATTTGGGTTGCTCAATGTTGTTGTTGTTCAATGTGGATAGCAATGGCTGTGTTGTCCTGCTGTTGCCAAAGCCACCAACAACCACAGTGAGGTTGATCAGTACTCTCAATGACCTGTAGAGATTTCGGTTAATGAAATGCCTCTTCTTTTTAGTTTTTACCCTTCACCGTATTCAGGACTCTGTGGGGCTGACCTGGAGGAAAAGTGTTAGGGAGCACTGCTATCTGCTTGGTCTTGATTTTCTCTGCTCTTGGGTTGATTTCTTTTCCCAAAAACTTCTCACTTCTCAAATAAATAATCCTCTAGAATTTCTGCCCTCCAAGTTCTCTAGGTATGTCCAGATACACCTGAATCCTAGGATGAAACTACCTTATAGTCAAGCCTGGAGCTCTATTAAAATATATTGTCGTATGAAAATATAACAGTTCCAACTTGAGAACAAGAATTTGGATCCCCAGAACCTATATGGATATCCGGTAGATGGGTCTGAGGTTGAACCAGAGACACAGCTGGCACTAGGGACTCAGATGCCATCAACTCCATGTGTTTCATTTCTTGTGCAAGTTAGTTTTTGTTTTCATTTTATTAAGAAGGAGAGAGATAGCATACATGCAAGAGAGAGTAAGTGGGGAGGGGCAGAGCGAGAGGGAGAGAGAGAATCTTAAGCAGGCTCCATGCCCAGTGGGGAGCTGACATGGGGCTCTATCTCACGACCCTGAGATCATGACCTGAGCTGAAATCAAGAGTCAGAGGCTTAACCAACTGAGCCACCCAGGCACCCCCTGTGCATGTTAATTTTATTATCTCTTGCTGCTGCGGAGACTTTTCTGTGTAGTGGAAAATATGTTTGCCAATAGCTCTTGAATTTTACGTATGATCCCTTCAGCCATCCAGACTGTCTAAACTCTATTTCTAGATTAGTTGAAAAATCCCCAGAAAGGACTCTTGTTGGCCCAGCTTGGGACACATTGGGACCTGTTATTTGTTGAATTGTGTCCTCATAAAAGATGTTAAAGTCCTTATCCCCAGTACTGGTGAATGTGACTTTATTTGGAAATAAGGTCTTTGCAGATAATCAAGTTAAGATGAGGTCATCAGGATGGACCTAATCCAAAAGGACTAGTGTCCTTATACAAAGGGGAAATTTAGACACAGAGAAACATGGGCATATAGGGAGAGCACCATGTGAACATGAAAGCAGAGATGGAGTGATGTATCTACAAGCCAAGGAATGCAAAGATTGCCAGCAAACAGCCAAAAGAGAGAGGCATGTCGCAGATTCTCCCTCACAGCCTCAGAAGGAACCAATCCTGCTGACACCTTGATCTTAAACTTTTAGCCCCCGGTACTATGAGACAATACATTTCTGTTGTTTAAGCCATCCGTTTTGTGATACTTTGTCACAGCTGCCCTAGCAAACTAACACAAAACCATTTAATGGTGGCTTGAGTGGGATTATGTAGCACCATGGGGACCATGAAGGTGGGTGGAGATTGATTCTCAGAAATTGGTACTGGGAAGACAATCTGACAGATTTGTACTATAGATCCCCCAAAGCACTTTATTATGATTTGGAACTCAATTGGGATCAACAAACTTGAAATTTTTGGCTGTGAAAATTTCCCATTGAATGAATTGTTTTGGCTAGGAATTGGGTAAATAATTAGAAATAACCTAAGAACTAATTAGCAGGTAGTTTTATCTACTGGTTATCTATGCCTCAGCTTACTAGCCACCGTAATTGTCTGGAAGTAACATATCTGCTTTGCTTAGGGCAGGCAGATATCTGTAGCAAAATGGAATTTACGTGAGGGAAACAATGATGTTCAAGAGCTGGCCGATGGAGGATGATGATATGCAAACTGGCGGATTCCTGTCTTGAAGTGGTAACTGCTCTGATTCTGTAATGGTACCCGTTCTTTTGCAGTTACTTATTTATGGTAGGTGTCGGTAAAGACCCAATCTTGTCACTACGGCACGCATCTACCTTTCTCAACCTATTCTTCTTTGTAAGTACTAGCATTCACCAGGTTAGACCTGATTAAAAGTAATTTGCTTCAGAGCAAGTAGATTATCTTCCTATGCTTATGTTTCCTACTCTGGGAATATGATACCTAAGATTCTGGATGAGGGATTGGGCAATCACAATCATCAGGCTAAAGCCAGCCCACCAGCTGTTTATGGAAACACGGTTTTATGGGATCCCAGCACATCCATTCATTTGTTATTGTCTATGGCTGTTTTCATGCCACGGCAGCAGGGCTGAACAGTTGTGACAGAGACTATACAACCCACAAAGCCTAAAATATTTACTACCTGGCTTTTTATAGGACAAGTTTGCCAAATTGCTAATCTAGATGGCTTGTGTGAGGGGGAAAAAATATATATGTATTTAAATTAAGTCTACCAGGGACAGATTTCTTCGTTTGTGGTGTAAAACATAATTCCCACATTACTAATGACCCAGACTCCACATTTCTGAACTGGCGCACATGGTTTAAAATGCTTCATTGAACTCAGTTCTCCTTATTTACAGTTGCTTGTGATTAGTAGTTATTTTGCTTTTATAATTACTTTTTTCTATTGCAAATAACTAGTTACAGAACTGACAAATGAAATGGTTGTCCAAAGGCATCATGTGTTTGGAATGTTTTTGACCTCGTGTTTCTCGAAGCCAGGAGGGTTCCCCTGTTTACCACCAGGGGCTTCATTTCCTTAAAGGAAATCACCCAGGGCACATAGGAGCAAGCTCAATATATTCTTGTTGTTTAATTGATTAATTGATTGATTTAAAAGGACAGAAATAATGAAAAAGATATTTCTGTTTGGGAAATGAATTAAAACAAAGCATTTATAATGTGATTTTAGAAAGTTACCTCATCTCTCTGGCTTCAGTTACTTTGGCCGTAGAATGGAGATAATAAAAGTACTCATCTCACAGGGTTTTGAGGATTAAATGAGATGGTCCATTTACAGTATCTGACAGGGCATCTGGGTGGCTCAGTCGGTTGGGTGTCTGCCCTCAGCTCAGTCATGATCCTGGGGTCCTGGGATTGAACCCCGCATCCTGCCCCTCACTCCCGGGGAGCCTGCTTCTCTCTCTCTGCCTGTCGCTCCCCTTGCTTGTGTTCTCTCTCTCTCTGTCAAATAAATAAATAAAATCTTAAAGAAAAAAATAAAGTGCTTGACAGACAATTTTGCATATAATTAAGGTATAGGATATTTAGCTCTTATTATTATTATTATTTTAAAGATTTTATTTATTTGGGAGGAAGAGTTTGATCACATAAGCAGGGGTGGGGGGAGGGGCACAGGCAGAGGGAGAAGCAGACTCCCAGCTGAGTAGGGAGTCTGACCCAGGGCTTGATCCCAAGACCCTGAGATCATCACCTGAGCCAAAGGCAGCCGCTTAACTGACTGAGCCACCCAGGCGCCCCTCTTGTTATTATTATTGATGTCTCTTCAGCTTCATGTTCTAATTCCCCTGCCATATTTTAGCTACACATAGCATTTTTAATTCATCCATTTTGTTTATTGATTGCTTACTGTATTACTCTGGGTCTTGAACAGGAATAGAATCAATAGGACATGCATACACATGTATACATGTATATATATGTTTACTGTAAGACATGGGCTTACACAGTTATGGAGGCTCAGTCCCAAGCGCAGAGATCAGCAAGCTGGAGATCCAGAAGAATTGACGGTGTCATCCCAGTTCATGTGTCAAGGCCTGAGAACCATGAGAGCTGACGGTGGAAGTTCAGTCAGAGCCCGAAGGCAGAAGACCTGATGTTTCAGCTTGAAGACAGGCAGGCAGAGAGAGCAAATTCTCTCTCACTCTGCCTTTTTGTTGGGTGATTGCCAGTGAATTGCCTTAGAGGCCAGGCAACTGGACAGGTAGCTACAGGTCTGGTGAAGTCCTCAAGAGTGGTGACAAGGGTGGTGACAGAGAGCCAGTCAGTGAATCTTGTGTTAATGTTTCATGACGTTTTCATTCTTCCCTGAATGTGCCATGATTTTGTTGTTTCTGAGACCTGCACGTGCTACTTCTGTTTGGAATCCTCTTCCTTCTCTTCTCTGCTTGGAAAATTCCATGCATTCTTCCAGTGTAGAAGTGCCTTTCTCTCAAAGACCTGTACTCATTTTCCCCATATAGGTTGCTCTTCCTTTGTGACCACGTGGCACTTTGTAACTACTTCCATCCTGACACCTAACACACCGTAGGGAAAGTGTTTGTTTATGTCTGCCTCTTCTTGGAGACTGTGGTGCCCCAGAAGGCAGAGATTTCATCCTGTTCAACTTTGCTCCCATTCAATCAACATTTGTCAAATGAATGCTTTCCTGCTAGAGTATGAGCAAATCAAGGCCGTTATTGTATCCCCAGTGCATATCACAGTGTCTAGCAACAGTAGAGTCCCAACAAATATTGAATATGTTCCACTGTCATGTTTTTAAAGAGAAAAAGCCAAGATTCACTGACAGCAATTATTTTCAACTGTCCATAGTTGTCAAATACTGGAGAGCATGAGCAACCCAGTTAACGTTTGCAATAAAATATGGATCCTATCTGCACTTTTCTATCTACAAATGTTTAAACCATACCAGCTGACTAATACAAGGCAAATGGAAAGTTAATCCGAAGTGAACATTTACAGTTAAACTTTAGGAGAGACTTGGAGGGATTTAGATTCAAAGGTTGGGTTGGTTTGCAGTGGAAATATGCTTGGAATTTACTGCAGCTGCTGAAAGGGGAATAGCCTGGAGGTGGGCACGTTGCAGAGCCACAGCTGTTTCGAGGAGCAAGGAAACCGAGGTCACTCTTACTGGTCAGATTCTCCTTATCAGGGGGCACTTTTTTTTTTTTTTTGAAGTTTGTATGGCCATATCCTAACTAATTCCTTCCAGAGAAAGCTCACCAAGAAGTATTTACGTATCACTTATATCAGATTCTCAATCTTGCTTGCGCATTAGAATCACTTGGGGAGCTTTTTTCCCCCAGGCCCAGAAGCCCGGGCTCTACCTTCAGAGTTTCTGATTCAGCAGGCGTGTTTATAACACTTCGCAGGTGATTCTGATGCATGGCCAAAGTGGAGGGCCGCTGAAATTGAGTCAAGTTCCAAGGAGGGATTTTATTGTGAAGTATTTCTTCTCCTACATCCAACATTAACTGAAATCTTTTGTGCTTATGAAATCACTTTAAAATTGCAAGTTAAAAAAAAAATTGCAAGTTAGAAAAGAGTCCGGCTCTTTTGTGGGAAGGCCCCTATTATGTTGTGATTCATCCATTAGAAAGAAACATTTTTTGTTCTGGAGTGCTGGATGGGTCAAGCGTGTTCATTTGTGTGGACAGTTCCCTGAGCTTCCGTTCTTCAACCTCCTGACTAAGCTGTGAGTGGATGATGGCTCTAGACTGAGGTCCGTGCTGGAGAGCAACACGGCTACTGAGGTAGAGAGGCAAAACACGGTGTGTGACGCTCCGAGACGGAAAAAATCGTACCCGATTTCTATATAATATGGGAAATATTGAAATTTCAGATTAAAACATGTTATCACTTACTTTAATCTTTTTTTTTTAAACCTCAGGAAGTACTCTTAATGTTATCACGGGATACGAGATCATTTTTAGATTCTGTGTCAACACATAATAGATTAAAAACAACGTTATACCACTGAATGCATCTTTCTTTTATATCCTTTTAATGTAAACGTATCCAGCTTATATTTTATTATTTTACCTAAAAATTAATCTTATTTTCTACATATGATTTTGCTCTTTAAAAATAGTGGTGTCCTTTTCTATCTTGTACCTTTTCCTCCTTTTGTCTTTCATGAGGACACTTTATAGCAGGTTCTTTTCCTTTTATCACTATGAATTTAAGGAAGAACCACACTCTTTTCCAAATACCAAAAAAAAAAAAAAAAAAAAAAGCAGAAGACTGAGGTTTGAATCCACACTCTTCCATCCACACTGACTTTACTCAGCCTCTTTTTTTTTTAAATTTTGCATTTTTCTTTACTTAGAAGAGTAAATAGCAAATAAAAAACTCCATCATGACCAGTAAAACAGAGACTGCAGAAGAAAGGAAAAGCTTTCTATTTTAGTACCTTCCATGGCACGTTCCCCCCCCCCCCCCATTTTTTAGACAGGGGCTCCACATTTACATTTTGCACTGGGCCCTAAAATTATGTTGCCAACCCTGTTGTCATTTCATAGACAAAGAGAGGCTCTGAGAGCCTAGGTGACTCTCTCATGCACACTCAGCTGGGATTCAAACCCCAGCTACTCTAACTCCAGAGTGCAGGCTCTTAAACACCCGACCAGCCTCTCCCAAAGTGCAAGGTGAATGGGACTTTGATGAGTAGAGAAGGGTGTTCTTTGCCTCCTCCTAGCCCACCTTCTCTCTCAAGCCTCCTCCTTGGCCTCCCTGCCTCCGGACTTTCCTCTGCATATAAAGATTGCCTGACTGAGCTGATGGTTTCATTATTTCATCCCTCTGCTCATGAGCCTTTTTTTTTTTTAATTTTTTTTATTATATTATGTTAGTCACCATACAGTACATCCCTGGTTTCTGATGTAAAGTTCGATGATTCATTAGTTGCGTATAACACCCGGTGCACCATGCAGTACGTGCCCTCCTTACTACCCATCACCGCCTATCCCATTCCCCCCTCTCCCTCCCCTCTGAAGCCCTCAGTTTGTTTCTCAGAGTCCATAGTCTCTCATGCTTCATTCCCCCTTCTGATTACCCCCCCTTTCTTTATCCCTTTCTTCCCCTACCGATCTTCCTAGTTCTTATGTTCTACTCAGCCTCTCTGAGGTTCCATTTCCACACCATTAGCATCCTTATTGATGGTGATTATAAGGGTTCCCTAGGGCTGTGGAAAGGAAGAAAAATTCAGATACCCCGCATACATAATGCTTGGCATATTAGTCCCTGATATCTGTGAATGTCTTTCCTTCTTTCTTCTGCAAGAAGAAATCCTTAGAAATATAGTTCCATCCAGAGCCTCTGGGTACTTGGTCTGGTGCCTGTGTTCTTGAAACCATTGCCATTTGCAAATTTTAAAACTTTCAAAATATGCCCGAGGGTTGTCTCTTAAAGATATAGTAGGAAGTATGATGTTTCGTAAAAGATCAAACTAATCATGGCTCAGTCATTCCTCTGTCTTCAATTTAAAGAAACTACCTTAGAAACAGGATGTAGCCTGTTTTCAGTAAAAGGGAAGTCATTTTATAAACCTTATCAATGCACTCCCCTTTACTCCCAAATACACTCAAACGTAGCTTTACAAACTAGCTTTCCTATGTAGTCAATGGCACCATCATCGATACACGTAACTATAATCATTGGGATCACTTTTGTCTTTGTTTTTTGCATTTAGCACCTACCGATCACCATGTACCAAATAGTCTTTGGTTTCTTTATCAATGACTCAGTGTTATCCCTAATGTGAAGCTTCACTGTGCCTACCTTATTCTGATGGCTCTTCTAATTCATCTGACACCATGCCGCTGGATTATCTTTTTCTTTATTCCAACTCAGTGTGATTTGCTGGATCTGGGCCAAACTTCCTGCCTGACATAAAGCTCTCTAAAACCTTTTCATCTCTTCTGCTTTATCTCCCACTACTACCTGTTACTCTCTAATATGTACCTTCTACTCCCCTGGCATGCCAGCCTGGTCAGTATCTCCTAGCCACAAAGAGATGCCTAAAGCTACGACTTCATCCGTCCTGGCCACATGTGGAATCCAGGCTTTTCCTCATCTGTCTCTACACATTTTAGGGTCACATGAAGCCTTGGAACCCATGAAATTCCAACTCTTAGGAAGGTGTTTCTTTCCCACCAAAAGAAGCCACAAGGATTTTTCTTACTTACTAACTTGATGAATGTCTGTTGTCTTTTCTTCTCATTCAGGCAACTATGTTGTATTTATTGTCTGTCTTGTTTCAAGAGGTTGTAAGGCAACATTTCTGTGAACCTCTCGCCACAGCAATGAACCTATAGGCCAATTAAAAGCAGAAAACATGTTATTTTTTTGAGACAGAAGACCAAAGTTTGGGTCTCAGCTCTGCAGCTTACTAGCTGTGACTCTAGGTAAATTGTTGTAACTTTTTCCCCCTTGGTTAGTTGGTTTTGATTTTTAATCTCTAAAATGAGGAAACTACTATTGATCCTATTCAAACTAGCACACGGGATTATTATGTATGATAAATGAAACATTTTTTACTGAAAATGCTTTGTAAATGGTAATAGCCACACAGACTTGAAATATCTTACTTTTTATTTCTTTGCATCTACCAAAGTGCTAGCACAATGATAACCACTGAGTGAGGCTTACTATAAACTCAAAAAAATTGGATTAAATTAATATTGTATCTTTGATACACTAACAAACACACATGTAATTATAGCATACTCAGTATTAGGATTTATTTTATTGGAAGGATACAAAGGAGTGCATAGTAGACACCGTTAAAAATTCACGGAAACATTTATAACAATACGGCATACTCCCATTGGTCTTGTGTTGTGAAGCAGGCATTCAGGTTCCCACTGTTCTAACATAGTCGTTCCCATGGTAGCGGGAAATCTGAATTTCTCTGTGCAACAGTTGGAGGAGTAAAGGTATAAATGGATTTATCTTTACTCAGATGATTTAGTAACTTTCATGACCCTTTCTTCTGCATAATACAATTCTTTGCATAAACATGAATGGCAAACCAATAAAATTTGTGATGTTTGCGACTAGTACGTATAGAGAGTCAGAGTCGGATTAAATCCTGGGTAGAGTTCTCAATGGAATCCCAGCCTTTGATCATGCCACCAACATGTTAATTTTTAAAATGTGACAAGATGATTAGAGTGTGCTAAGATCTTAGTACCAGGCACAATACAGAGTTGAAAGCTGTCCTGAAGTCTGCTATTTAGGCAGAATACTGTCCTCTGAGGCACTAACTGACAAAGAAGTAGAATGTTAAATAAAGAAGCTGAAAGTCAAATCAAGAAGAAAAAAGGTTATTTGGAATGCCGTCAAACATACTATGGACTTTATTAGACACCAGGTCTTGACCCAAATTAGGAACTAGTGAATATTTAAGGCCTAGATTTAATAGAGGTCCCATTTATAACTCCAAGTAGTTTTATAATTATTCCCCCACATATTTAATGTTAAATACAAATGAACAGTGATTTCCAAAATTCCATTAGTGTGTCTGAGTTCAAGAGTTTGGGGTTTTTTTGTTTTGTTTTTACTAAATAGGCATTCTGGGAGAGTAGGGGGAATCAACATAGACAATTGTTATATCTAAAATGGGGGGACCAAAATGGTGCTATAAAACTGCCAATGACAGCATACTATAAAATACAATCAGAGCTGACTTTCAGCACAATTTCAAAGCAGAATCTGTGTGCTTTCTTTTCGTTGATTCAACCTTCCCTAGGCTTCAAGTGTCCTTTGCTCCGCAGTGATTGTCCACTGTAGCACTTCTCCATCTCCTTGCCCAATAGTCAAACACACTTGCCCAGTGTCTCCATTTCCCTGTGGATCTACTTACTGAGTGACTAGTTACCAATTTTGAGACTGTACAATGGACTATTGAGTTAGTGTATTACTACCCTTCTTCCTCCTTGTATCTCATTTGCTTTTCAGTAGACTCTTTTTATCGTATGGTAAAAATAAAATAATAATAGCTAATTTAATGGCATTTACTAATTAATAATAATAGCTAATTTAATTGCATTTACTGCATGGCAAGCATTATTCTAAACACTTCACACATACTGGTGCATTTAATGCTTATACCAACTCTATGAGTTATATACTATCATTATATCTACTTTATAAATGAAGTGAAGCTTAGAGATGCCAAGTGGATCATAAACTGAAAAGTGTTTTTTTTTTTAATGATTTTTTATTATATTATGTTAGTCACCATACAGTACATCCCTGGTTTCCGATGTAAGGCTCGATGATTCATTAGTTGTGTATAACACCCAGTGCACCATGCAATACGTGCCCTCCTTACTACCCATCACCTGTCTATCCCATTCCCCCACCCCCCTCCCCTCGGAGGCCCTCAGTTTGTTTCTCATAGTCCATAGTCTCTCGTGAAACCAGACTGTTTAACTCCTCACAATCCTTGCTCTGAACCACGGAACTATCCTCCCTAAACATGGGGGTGGGGAGATATTCAGAGAATTATGGGAGACACCTATGCCCTGGAGGCAGAAATCCCTTTTAAATTCTGTCTCTGCCCCTTTCTGGGTGTGTGACTCTCTGAAATTAATTTTCTAAGATGTAGAAGAGTGACAGTAGTACTTACATCAAAAGTTTATCATAGAATTAAATAAATTAATGCATATAGACACCTACCACCAAAGTATAAAGCATTCTTCAGTGTCGGAATGTACAACTGGTTGGAAATGGGAATGATAATTTTGTGCAAAGGGATTTTGCCTAATCACTCAGCTGCCCTTCCCAACCAGTATACAGAGCAGGCACATGTGGAATGCTTGTAACAGCAGCAGCAGATGGGTTAGCCCAGTGCCCATCAGTCAGAACTAGGAGAAGGTCCGGTGATACGAATCCTAGAGGCAGAGATGCCAGTTATCACACCTACTAACCAGAGGTTACCTGAATTACACTGTCATGAGACCCTCATGCTGACATGACTTTGTTGGTAGCCAACTTTTAGAAGGTGGTGATAAAGTTACCAAGCAGAGGTCTATAAAATGGGACTGTATCCTAAGACCCAGCATATATAATATACTTACTCTCATGAAACTATATAATTTATGCTTTACATAAAATATGGAAACCACTGCAAATGTTTACACTGTCTTTACATTTGACATATCAGGTAGAAAGTAAATTATAATTTTTTATACTTTCTTCGTATGTTCTTCAAAAACAATTTGAGATTTGTTTCACCTTTGTGTGGATAATTCTTTTTTAACTTTATACGCTAAAAGCAAAATCTGCTAAGCAGCTCCGTTCATCTTTTTCTTCTGATTTTGTAGACATCAGGAAAGACGTTACATGTAACAGACTGTTGCATGCAAAGAACCATGTGAAGAAATCCACAGTAGCCAATGATGTCATGAAGACTGCATTCAGAGAAAACAGTTACTTGCCTAGTAGTGATTGTTGAACTAGTAAGACTTAAATGTTTGTCTTTCAAAACCAAACTCTGATAGGACCAAATGAGTCTTGTTACTTTAAAGATTATTTGGAAAGAGTTAGCACTGAGAACATTTTGCACCTGATACATGTCATTAATAGTTTACATTAGCTTCCCATACAAGGGAAGATACTATCCTACTTTATAAATAGGTCTAGTGGGAAAACTGCTTCTTCCTTGAGGTTAAACAATCTGATATACATTTTTAATGTAGGGATAGTGTAAGGCAATGTGAAAACTAACCCATGTTAGATTGTAACAATGCCAAAACGCCAAAATAACAAAGACTTCATCATTCATGGTGTTTTAAAGACTCATTAAATTTGGTCTCCACAGTTTATGGAATATATAAAGCTAGAAAATACACTGAAAAGATTAAATGATTTTTCTCAAGAGTTAAAAAGCAGACATTAGCTAAGTGGGATAAAATGTCACATGGGGAGAATGTTTAGGTATAAATAAATTCTAATGAAGTTAAACATATGAAAATTATAAGAAGCAGGTGACAATGATTACCAGCTCTTTTCCTAATTCAGTAAGGATGGAAAAGGAAGTGGTTTGAAATTGCAGTAGAAGAGATTTGGGTTAGATATCAAAAAGAACTTCCTCACTGTGAGGACTGCCGATCACTGAATAAAGGATATATCACAAACTTAAAGAGCTCCTTGGAGGCATTGAAGAATGGGATATAAACTTTTTCCCAAGGGATGGTTTAAAAGCAGTCTCACCCAATCACAGTGACACTGATAAGGCTGTATTTTTAAGACCTTTTTAGATTCATCAGTGAAAGCTGGCTTTTGTGTGTATGTGTGTGTACGCATTCACTGTTTAAAGGTGAATAGATACAACTCATGATCACAAAATAAAGGGATGGAGTCCACAGTACAGGGACAAAGCTAGGTGGCACAGCACAACGCAGATACCTTGTGAAGGCGCAGAGTGATGAAAGAAAGTCAGAAATCCTCAGTTTATGGAAACTAAGTACTGACTTTGAAGTTATTTTAAATGAAGCAGTATATTGATAGAACCATCTGTTTCTATGAAAATCAGAAAAAAAATTTCCATATAAATCTCCCCTCTTTGCCCTGCCTTGAAAATATCACTTTAAAAACTGCAAATTTGTAAATAAAATAGAAAATCAGAATAAATCTCAAAATAAAAAGCCAGAGTGCCAAATATATCAGTTAGAACTCAGCTCTTCCACTTCCCTTGCATCCAGATACGGAAATGAGAGCTTAAGAAAGCTCAGCGGATTATTCATGTTCACTGGCTGATGGCAAAGCCAGGGATAGACCCCCGGTGACTCCTGTGGCACACTGCCCAGATGGACCCCCCACCCCACCCTACCCTATGGTCTCATTCTGTCTTTTGGCTGGTGGAAGTGTTGGTTGCTGAGACGAACAGCCAGTTTCTTCCCCAGGAATCCCTCTTCATCTGGGCATTGTCCCCTGCCAAAGGCAGCTGCCTTGTCCAAGTCTATGACTCCTCCCTAGGGATAGCCTACATTCAGTGACTGACTGATGCCAGGGGTAATTCAAAGGACCAAACTTTCTGCCTCAATTCAGGAGGCAGGGCCATTCCAAGCTCAAGTGCTCCCCCAAAGATCAGCTAAAGCCTTTGTTTCAACTGCCAATCATAGTTCAATTTCTCTAGTTCTGTTTCTTCTACTTTACTTAGGAAAGACTAAAGAAGCTTCCCAGAATGCCTGTGTTTCTTTCTGTGTTATCACTACTGTGGAAGGAGGTAGGAGAGGGAAGCCATTAGCTAAAGGGTTAAATTTGGAAGTGAAGTAGAAGAATAGATAGGGAAGGCAAAAAGTGGAAGTGAAATCAACCTACTTCCCTTTTCCTTCACCATTAGCTCTATTTCTACCCAGGGACTGAGAGGAGCAGATGGACCCAAACTTCTTCTGATTGGAAGGTGGTCTTTTGTCTTCAGTGTCTCCCATATGTTGTCTTATCTCCTAACTCAGTTCCTTTTCTCTACCCATCCTTCAAATTTGTGTAAACTATTGGGTAATGTGAGTATATTCAATAGTTATCTTTGAATTGTCAAACGAGGAGTTGAACTTCCTAGCCCTAAGTTGATCATAAACTCAATTTTTGTTCTGATCTACTCCTACTTTTGACAAGATCCTTCAAATATATCTTCTGTACTCACAGCCAGTGGCCAGTGATACCCAGTGTGCCTTCACACTGTCTGCGATATGATAGCAGCTATGCTAGTGCCTAGGGAGGTAGCCATTAGCCACATGTAGCCATTTAAATAGAATTATAATTAGATTTGTTAATTACAGTAATAAGATGAAATTAAACTTAAAAAATCAGTTTCTCAGTTGCACTAGCTACACTTCCAGGGCTCAATAGCTACATGTGGCTTGTGTGGCTGGTGTCTACCATATTGGACAGTTCAGATAAAGACCACTTCTTTCACTGGGGAAAGTTCTATTGGACAATGCTGTTAAGTCCAAAGTCTTCCGAGTATGGTTCTGACTATATTTTGCCTCATGAGGATAGAACCGATTGAAGGTGATGCATTTGGAGTGAAGGTCTAGTTTGAGCCAGGTTTTAGGCCCCATCAACTTCCTGAATAATTCAGCTTCCGTGATCAGTTAGAAAGTTTGGAGTCTTTTACTGTGTCCACATCACACTGCATTCAAAATGACCTCTGTCCTTCTCTTTCCATTTCCATTGCTACCCTTCTTAATAGTCATGATGCTCATGACAGCTGCAAGAAAACTGAGTGTTTTCTATGTGCCAGATGCTATGTACTTCTTATATATCATATCACTTAATTCTCATGACAATTCCATGAGGTGGATTGTCATCCCCATTTTACAGATGAGAAAACTGAGTTTTACAGTAATTGAGTGTCTTGTCCAAAGACAAACAGCTGGTACGTATGGCAAAGCCAGGATTTAAATCATCTGTGTGCTCCCAGAGCTCATCAACTGTAAGATTACACTGCCTTCATTATCATAGACTTAGATAGCAGGAAAGCTTCTGGCTGTTTACCTGTCCTTATTTTCTTTCCCTTACAGCTCAGACGAGGTACTGCTGTCAGACTAATTTTTCGTAAGCCCCACTTTCCTCCTCAAAGTCTCAAAAATCTTAAAGCCTCTTCGTTCTCCATCTACTCTTAGGCCTGGTCCTTTTAAAAACTAAGTTTTACTGATTTTATTTTGTAATTATTTATAATTCTTTCAAAATGTGTTAAGTTAATGACTTTTACTTCTCAGGATTTTTTGATAAAAACATTCATTTTATGATTATTCTTGTATACGTTTGATGGTGGCCAGGCTTTAAGAGTCCTTTATGATTTCTGCATACAACGAACTTGAACTTATTGTCCATCTTTCTTTAGTGAGCATCTTCTCTTCTAATCAGAAGAGTCTCCTTGTATTTCAGGAACACAATTATTCTCAAAGTACAGTCTGGGCCCCACAATTTGCCACTTAATTACATATTGCCTTGAATTGCTCACTGACTGACATTCTGTATTTATTAATGGGCTTAATACACACTCACTAGTTGACTGAAATCACACTAAAACCTATTTATTTTTATTTTTTAAAAAGATTTTATTTATTTATTTATTTGAGAGAGAGGTTGAGAAAGAGGAGAGCATGAGTGGGAAGACGGGCAAAGGGGGAGGTGAAGGGACAAGTAGACTCCATACTGAGTGTGGAGCTTGATGTGGGGCTTGATCCCAGGACCCAGAGATCATGACCTGAGCCAAAACCAAGAGTCGGAAGCTTAACCGACTGAGCCACCCAGGTGCCCTTATAATACATTTAAATTACGCTTCTAAATTCCACTAACAAGAAAAAAGGCTAGAGATATTTTCTAGGAAATGCAAAGTGACTGGTACTGTCTTAAATGAATATTAAACATTTTGTTATCAAACTTATAAGTATATCTTTTGAGAAAAATTGTTGTGAAATAACCCATATGTACCATGATAAGAACTTCCGATCAGGAAACATTTTACATTCAACCAATCAGGAAACACTTTACAGTTGTAAATGAAAGTGTCCAATTGATGGCAAATAATACTTTCCACATGGTATAAGCCTTGGAAAAAATTACAACAAAATGAGTTGGAATGCATCTGAACTTTGGCTTCTCCATGAAGTTTTGGAAAGTGCGTTAATTCCTCAAGAATGCCAGCCTAAAATATAATTAATGGAAGTGTGGGTTTACATGTGGGTGGGGAAGGGGGAGAAAATGCAAGAGGGTAAATGCTGAGTTGCTTTTCAGAAAGAAGATAGTCTATTGGAAGAACACTGACTTGGATTTGGAGTAAAATAATTTTGGGATTTGAGTCCATTCTTTGCTACTTACTGTGTGTCCTTGCAAGTCTCTTATCTAACTGTTTGATCTTCATTCTTCTCTGTAAAGTGTGGGTCATGATGACTGTAGAAGGCAAATTAATGACCAACCCCCTACCCCTCGCCAAGATGTCCATGTCCTAACCCCTGGAACCTGTATATATGTTACCTTACATGATAAAAAGGGCTTTGCAGATGTGATTAAAGATATGTCCCTTGAGATGGGGAGATTATCCTGGGTTATTCAAGTGGGTTCAATCTAATCACACACACCTTTAACGCAGAAAACTTTTCCTGGATGAAATCAGAAAAATGACAGATGAGGCAGGAGGAAATATGAGAGGGACTCACCCTAATGTTGCTGGCTGTGAGGAGGGGAAAGGCATGAGCCAAGGAATGGGGCAGCCTATAGAAGCTAGAATGGCTCTCAGATGACAGCCAGTAAGGAAATGGGGACCTTAGTCTTGCAACTGCAAGGAAGGAAATTCTGCCAACAACCTGCATAAGCAAGGAAACCGAGTCTTCCCCAGAGCCTCCAGAAAGAAACACAGCCCTGCTGACTGACGTGTTGCTTCAGCCTGATGAAACCCTTTTGGGATTTCTGCCCCACAGAACTGTAAGATAATACATTTGTGTTGTTTCATTCACTAAATTTGTGGCAATTTGTTATGCAACCTTAGAAAGGTAATACGACAATACTACTCCAGCTACCTCACAGGGGTGTTGCGCGATCACGTGTATAAAAATGCATTGTACGTTGTAAGGCAGCACCCACAGTCTCGCTATCTTCAGTGATGTTTTCAGCATCATCAGGCTCGATCCTGCTTTTGAATTGCCAAGTTTAGAAATGCTAGCCAAGTTTAGCTAGCATTTACTGAGCACCTACTATGTGCAAGATAACCAACATGGGTGATATAATTTCCCTGGTACCATGACCCTATGAGATAGAAAGCATCACACCATTTTATATATGTGGGGCCTGACCGGAAATGGACCCTGCTGGATTTTATAAGATTTACATTTCTCTTTTTTATTTTTTTAAAGTTAAAACCTTTTTTATTCCGGTATAATTGGCATATAGCCTTACATTAGTTTCAGGTAAGATTTATATTTCTAAGGGTTTATCTGCTCTCAGGAAAAAGTCAAGGTGGGAAAAGTTTAGAAATACAGTTCCAGTGGCAAAGTAGGAGGAGAAAATGATTGTAAGTTCTTTGCTCTTTTTTGGCCACTAAAGAAGAAAATTAAAATGGAAGTTATCAGAGAGCAAGAGTTGCAGCACTTGAAAGTGATTACATATGAGCTCTTTTCCAGAGCGGCATTCCTGAGAACATGCACGGTTTACCTTTGGATCTCGGCTTGGAAGATCCCTCCTGCTGGACTGCGGGCTGTGATCAGACACAGGTCCCAGGGAGCTGCCTGTCATATGCACACTCTGTGTGATGAGAGAAATTGAAGAAGAATGCTCAGTTTGAAAATGAGGCTTGAGGTATAATGCTTTGAGTCCTGAAATCCCAAACATATCTCCATGGAAGAAAATGTCCTTTGAAAATTAATTGAAGATGTTCAGCCCCACGCTTGGAGATATTCTTACAAACTGTCGCAGACTTCAGTGATGTTCTTTTATGCAGTCAGAAAAAAAAAACTTTGTGTTTGATAGACAGAGAATGCTGGAAATGGCAGGTCATAGGAAGGTAAGCAAATGTCCTGGGTTACTTAATGATTTGGGTGCTATTTTCCGCATTTAAAGGATGATGTCAGTGGGCATGTGCTCTGAATTTTTTAGTAATTATTTGAGTCTCCACATTCTTGTTCCTCAATTCTCTTTCTGATACAATGTGTTTGTGTTAAGTTTGGGGATGTAGATTGTGGCCTTGGAAAATAAATTGCTGGACAAAGTTAAAGAAAACACACCCGTACACTCATGACCTTAGTTGCAGGGCTGGCCCGAGTGAAAGCGGTGAAGTAGACAGATTTCCTCTTTCCTACGACTTTGCACTTGCCTATTCTTGGCTCTTTCCTCCATCTCAAAATCTTCTACTCTCAGTCCCCCAAATACTCTGTTACCCTCCCCCTTAACAATATTGAATATTGACTAAATATTAAATAAAATAAATATAAAATACTAGAACTGTTTTACCGTGTATTATTGACATACCTAAGGGTAGTTGCATTTAAAAAAAAATTTTTTTTAAAGATTTTATTTATTTATTCGACAGGATAGAGACAGCCAGCGAGAGAGGGAACACAAGCAGGAGGAGTGGGAGAGGAAGAAGCAGGCTCATAGCGGAGGAGCCTGATGCGGGGCTCGATCCCACAACGTCGGGATCACGCCCTGAGCCGAAGGCAGACGCTTAACCGCTGTGCCACCCAGGCGCCCCCAACATTTTTAAAATTTTTTTAAAAAGATTTTATTTATTTATTTTTGCGAGGGAGCAAAAGAAAGAGAGAGAGAGAAGAGAGAGAGGGAGAGAGAGTGCCAGCGGGAACACAAGCGAGGGGCAGAGGCAGAGGAAGAAGCAGACTCCCCGCTGAGCAGGGAGCTGTGGGACTTAATCTCGAGACCCTGGGATCATGACCTGAGCCGAAGGCAGTTGCTTAACCAACTGAACCACCCAGGCACCTGGGTAGTGGCATTTTAATGGAGACCTTGGGGGGTGTGGTTATTTCAAAGGTAGGGATTTTTAATGGTAACTCTGCAGAATTTATGGGTAACGATGCTTTCTTGGAGCTTCTCAAAACAACATCAGTTAGTAACCGGTTGCCTATTTCACCTCAATATTGTTCCCTTCCCAGCCCCATCGCCGACTGTGGGGGTGGCCAAGCTTCCTAGGCACTAGTTGCTAGTTGTTTGATAGAATCCACCAATACTTGGGATATTCTAGCTATAATTAACATCTTATTAGGGCTGTGAGTAATAAAAACAGACATGTTATAACTCACATTCATTAAACATTTAAATCCATATTCATAATTAGTCCCACAAAGCTTATGCCAAATTGAGAAATACGGCAGAAATGTTATATGCTTGATGCTATTTCCTGCAGAGGGTGGGTTATCTGACACTGGTTATAAGGCTGATGTTAATGGTAGTGTTCAGTATACATTTGTTGAATGTATACGTTTGTTGTGTGCTGCAATAGGACACACGGGAGAATCAGAGAAATGGTACTAATTGCTTATATCAATGACCAATAGTGATTGATGGAAGCCTATAAGATGTGTTTTCTTTTTCAACTCTGGACTGGAAGAAAATGTTTTCCATAAGGGTAGAAGAGTTTGGAATGTTCTCTCTCACAGCTTGCTTCCCCCATCGGTTCCAGCTAACCACTCTCTCATAGGTCTGAGTTGCATTTGGATTCTAAATGTTCATATGCTATTTTGAAAGATCTCTGACTCCTATATCCCAGGGAAGGCTGGAGAAGAAATACTGGTTTGCCAGGGGCATTCTTTCTTTCTGTGCTGGGCGAATCTACAATTGCTTGCTTCTCCTGCGAAAGGAATTAATCTCTTATTACTATTGATGAGATAGAAATTTAGGATCTTGTTTTGGGTCTACTACTATTTAAATGACCATGCCAATCCAATGTCAATGCAATAGAAATATAATAAATACGTTATAGAAATAGATATTTGGATTCTTTGGCTAGGGCACATTAAGAGTATCAAAATCACGACATCTACACCATGCAGTGGTCAAAACCATCAATCTCATGGTCACTGTGGACTCCTCACATATAATTCATCACTTATATCTTATCCAATTTACCTCCCACGTATTCCTTGTGTATGGCCCTCTCTCTAGCCCCACTGCTATTGGTCCAGTTGGAGTTCTCATCATTTTTACTTTTTCTTGTATTTTGACATAATTCAGACTTAAAGAAAAAATGCAAAAAATAGTAAAAGAACTCCCACATACCCTTCACCCACATTCCCCAAATGTTAATGTTTTATGATATTTTTTCCTTCCTTTCTATGTATTTTTTTCTGCACTGTTTGAAAGCAGACATGAGGCATCTTTACCCCTCAATACCTCATGGTATATTTTCTAAAGTCAAGGGCTTTTTAAAAAAAATTTTTTTATTACAGAACCACAGTTCAAGAATCAAAATCAGACATTAACATCGATATAATACTGTTATCTGATTTAATACCTAATTCAGATTTCATGAGTTTGTCCTCTAATATGCTCACAGCAGAAGAAAATCCTGTATTACATACAGCACACAGTTGTCCTGTCTTTTAGCCAACTTTCACTGGGACAATTCCTCAGTCTTTCCTTGTCTTTCATGACATTAACATTTTTGACACGGACAGGCCTATTATTTTGTAGACTGTCCCTCAATTCGGGCTTGTCTGCAGATTCTTCACGATCAGATTCCGGTATGCGTCTCCGGCAGGCATACAGGGATGTGATGTGTGTTCTTCGCAGTGAATCGTGTAGGGAGGCACGTGCTGTCAGTCGGCCCCGTTAGCAGTGATATCAACTTGATTACCTTGTCAAGGTGGAGTCTGCTGGTTTCTCTACTGTGAAATTATGATTTTTTTCCCTTTGTCATTAACAAGTATCTCATGGGGAGGCCCTCATCGTTTTTCACCAGGATTATCACCATTGTAAGTCAGGGCTGGATATCTTCCGTTAACCCTGCCACATTCCTAGCTTGCCCTTCTCCATCCTGCTTTACGGCCTACAAAATTGACCAGTGTGGTCCACGCCAACCTGGTCCTTTGGTTTCTGGCTGGGTTTGCTCAATGGGGAATCCTGCAGGAGATCTGAGAAGGTCAGAGGGTGAGGTCCAGGAACATGTCCCCTTGGTTGCCTCCCCTGTGACAGGTGCTGTTCCTCAACTGAAGGTCAGGGCATCTTCAGGCTGCAACTTGGGGTTTTGTAACCGCACCCTTGTTGTCTCAAGCCGAGGAGTGGAGCAAACATCCCTTGCGCTGTCGCTATGTTTCCTACGTTCTTCCCACATCTTTGTTTACTCTCCTCACCTTTTCCAATTTGAAAGTGCCATCCATTGCCTACAAGGACCCTTGTGATACAGTCTTCAATTGTGTTGTCACTTCCTTTCTTCCCCATGTTTTCTCAGGTGCAGACAGCCTTAGTCCTGACTTGTCCTTATGTCCATCCTGACCCAGGAAGGATGGACATTTGATGCCAAAGACATCAGTGAATTCGATGTAGAATGAGCTTTTCTGCTCTGCAGGCAGTCCTCCAGCAGCATGCCTGGAGACTTCTCCTTACTCCCACGCCCCTGGCATAACTTGTGCCAGCATACTTCTGCCTTGGTTTTCTGCTTAGCATCCTGACTGCCTATGGGGGTGGAGTCCTCTTCTGACCTTTCTCTCTCTCTCTCTCTCTTTTTTTTTTTACTCAGGCTCCAGTATCCTGTTTCACTCTGCTGGCCTCTGTCTCCAGAATCTGGACTCTCATCCCCAGACTCCCACATCTTTTGGGGGATGCTGTTTGAAATAGAATGCCCTCCCAGGTGTGCTTCGTTCTTCTGTTTGCCCTGCCAGACCCCTCTTCACCCTTTTCCACTTTGAATCTCTCCCCTTCCCCCACTTACATACTGACGTATGTAGACCCACTGATCCTTGTCTTCCAGCTTCTAGCTGGGTTTGACGAGAGGGGGAGCCCTGATAGGAGATCTCAGGGAGTGGCCGGATGAGATAGGGGCAGTTGTGTTACCAGTTCTTTCCCTCTGGGGTTACCTTTAGCTGTCCACCTCCTTCCGGCAAAGGTCAGAGATCTTCTCCAGGTGGTCCTCTGCTACCAGATTCCAGAAACTACTCCCACTCCTCACCCTTTCTGGCCTATGATGGTTACAGCCTCGCTGGGTATTGGGGTATTGCATTTTCCCTTGTGGTTTAGTCCTACACCTTTAGAATAGTCCCTTTATCAAACCTTCTTGAATTATCCCGAGTATGACATATGACTGATTCCTCTTGAACCCTGACTGATGCAGGTTCTATGGTGACAGACCCATCTCTCTCAGCAGATCACCTAGTGCCTAAAACCTCATTTTGCCAGACATTACCTGCTCAGTGGATCTCAGATACTGATGACTGCTGCAGCCAAGCACGAGGATCACTGTGCCCTTTTGGACTGGTCATTTGACTGTAGACTACTTCCTTGGGCACCAGTCCTATAGCTGGGTCAGTTTCTCCCAGCTTTGTCCCTGCCCAGTTCTGGCCTCATTCCCCTTATCATTTACTCACACGTTGAAATATCAGTGTGACTAGCAGCAGAAGCAACACTTGTTCAAGTGAAAACACTAGTCTCCCTATCTGTAAGCTGCATGAGACAGACTTTTAGTCTGGACCTGCCCCTTCTGAAGGTAGGACAGACCCCAGAAAAGTAGTCTTCTAATCCAGTTCTCCTGTGGATGCAAAGATATGTCTAAAATATTTATTTATAAACCATGAAGGACATGCCTGCGTTATGATTCTATAATATAGTTTGCTAACTTAAATTGGTATTTAAATATTAAAAAATAAGTATAAATGAGCTTCATTCTGCTAGGATTTGCTGTCAGAGAAAATCCTGTATTTACTTGATAACTTTATACATTTCTCCATCTATGAATATATTTGAAAGTGTTCAAAAAATTAAGTAATGTTTTTAGTTTACTGTTGTTCTTAGGATAATAACATTTTCACATAATCTAGAAATGTGCCTTTGTGAATATCTTAAATTGTGCCAAGTACAAAGGATAGTTTTTAGTGAAATGTCCTAAATTACAACGTTACTTTGAAGCACTTTTGGTTCAAATTGTATCATAAAATCATTACTTTTAGAGTTTTCTAGTCTGTTGTTTTTATAGCATATTAACTTGTTTGTTGGTCATGTGTGAGCTCTATACCTTTTAATGGATCATTACCCACCATGGCATTTTGGACTTGCTACTTGTACTCAGTTTTGAGTTGGTAGGTTTGTGATTTGATAGGCTTTGCTATTTGTCTTATGTTAAATGACTGATGGTCTTAGTCCAATTCTTAATGGGCTTGTGTTTATTTCTGTTGAAGTTGGCATTAATAGGTCTTCTCAGCAAAGATGCCAAGGACTGACCTGGAATAGACTGTAAATTAATTTTCAGCTTTTAGATGTTCTGTCTAGGTCAGGATTGAGGCCAACTAGTAGCACAATGTACTGGAACAAAACTGTCACTGCTGTGTTTCCCCTATTCTGTGGAATTAAAAAAACCAACACCCATCAAAGATGTTAAATAAATTCATTAGTTGGAAGGCAAGCAACATCTCGGATCTCACTTAGAATGTTTTAAGGCCCAATGCATTTAAAGTAAAGATAGGTATAGGACAAATTTTCAATAGATTTTATAAGCAATTGTGTAGAGTTGTGATTATGGTCAGTGCTTTAATATTGAGAGGTTAGCTGGGGGTGACTGTATTACCCCCAACCCCACCCTCATTTTACTGATAATTAACGGACAAATATAATTGTGTATATTTAAAGTGTATACTGTGATGATTTGATATACATATATATTATAGAATGCTTATCAACATCAAGATAATTAACACATCCCTCACCTCACATAGTTAACTTTTTGTTTTTTTATGGGTGATGGGAATGGTTAAGATCTCTCAGCAACTCGCAAGCACACAATACTGCATTGTTAATTATAATCACCATGTTGTACCTTAGATCCTCAGAACTTATTCTTCTTATAACTGAAAGTTTGTCCCCTTTGTCCTACATCTCTTTTTGTCTATGCTATTTGATTTATTGATTTGATGTTTCTTTGCTATTTGGTCACTTACAAAGAATAACCAGGAATAAGAGAAAACATTTAGGAGAAGAGCCTGAAATAAGCTGATAAAATTAATTTTTAGAATTATCAGTTACATTATAATAGGTATACTAATTTTGCCCCGATTAATTTGAGAGCTGTAAATGCTTCCATTTACCATTTGAGGTAGAAGCATAGAATATTTGTGCTTCAAGGGACCTAGAAATGATTCAACTGTGATTTATAGATTAGAAAAGTGCTTGGACAAGTCACCGCATCACTACGTCTCAATCTGCTAATACTATTATCCTATCTTTTTTTAAATGGCTGAATAGATAGATGTATCAATTCTGCTCGCAGGTATGTTTTTTAAATTGTTGGGAGGAGAGTCGGTCAGTCTAATATTTTCTTAATTGTTTTACTTGAACAAGCTCTTGGTAATGAAGTAGAGGGTAAGTGGACAAACGTCAGGAGGCTGAAAGAGGTAGAGCTAATTAAAAGGTAGTATTTTTTACATCCCTGCTCCCTGGGTTTTATTACAATTTCTGCTTCTCCACGGCTTGACTTCTTGTCTACTTGGGCTAGTTTATTGCTCGCTCTCGGCCTGGGAATCTATGCTGTTCACCTGTCTTGTGTTATACAATACAGAAGGCAAGTGGAAAAATAACAAGGAGCCTCGTGGTAAATGAGATTTGGACTCCCCCAGACCTCTTTATCTAGACGTGCAAACCAACCTGCTAATGGAAACACTGAAAGTCCCGTGCCCATATCTTCGCTTCTAGATATAATGTGGCTGTGAAGTGGCAGGGGCAGGGAAACGTATCCGTTCATAATAGAAAACTCTCTTGACGTTTTGAGATCTGAAAATTGAAAGCTGAAATTTTAACCACTCAAAATGCGAATGCTGTCCTGATGCCAATGTTGAAGCCGGTTCCATTCCATCAGGCCTGTTCTCATAGAGCTGCACCCCTGCATCCATCAAAGATGAGACAAACATAAGATGAGGCTATGACTTTCTGCAAAATAACTTCCACCCAGACTGAATGCCTAGGTGACAAAGTGATAGCACATTCATTTGTGCACTAGGTACAGAGTGGGCCCAGTGGATAACTGAATTGAGAAACTACATTGCTACTCTAACTTGGCCCCTCCTAAAGTAGGTTAATGGTTTACCTTAAGGCTAAAATCAATTTAAATAAACATGAGAACCATAGCTGAAAATGTTTCCCAACTCCCAATAGTGACTTCACCTGACTACAGTATCTGAGCCCCAGGTCTTTGTACCCTGCCTCATTTTTCTTACCAACCAGCTTTTAACATGTGACAGTTGAAACACTGTGATATTGAGGTCAGGGGAAAACTGGTCCCCAGATAGAGCTGAGTGTCACTGGCAGGCTGCTGCTACCATCCCGAGGCACCAACTGACTGACCCCAGCATTAGGAAACATTGAATAATTTTCAGGCCTAAGGACAGGACACATGGTTTGGGCCTTTGAACTTGATGTTTTTGTGTCAAATTTAGCTTTGGGATATATGTGAACTGCCACAACTTATTGCTTTAGCTTCTGAAAAAGTGGCTTACAAGCAGGAGGATATCAATTACTAGTTAATTAAAATTATATTACGAATGCCTTGCTTTTACATAATGCTTTCCTGTGCATTGTCTTCTCTGACTCTTCTAATAATCCAGCAGGCCAGAAGATATTTTTATCCTATTTTACAGATGAAAAAACTGAGCGTTATAAAGGCTGAGAGATTTTCCCAGGGACACAGCAGAGCTGGTCTCTGATTTTCTGGCTCCTAGTCCAGTGCCTTTCCAGTATGCCTCTCCGGCTGTCTGAGAGAGAGAGAGAGAGAGAGACCTTCCGTCAGCCAGCCTGCTGATCGGCTAAAATGGACTGAGGACACAGGGTATCCAGAACAATTTACTAGCAACTGCAGCCGAGGTATATCTTGTTCTTCTCTTTGTAAATCTAAAATGCCCAGGTAAATAATTTTATTTATTTGATAATCATGTTGATTAAAGAGTATGCAATAGAGCGAATTCATAAATTGATTATCCTGAAACATTTGATAAAAAAATTACATTCCATTGTGCAGAGGTATATTGTAATTTTAAAATATCTGTTAAGATTTTCAATGGCATTATTATTTTAAGTGTTTTTAGGTGAATAAAACAACTCATTTACTTTGGACTTCATGAAAGACTGTGTATGTGTGTGTGTGTATATATCTATATATAGATATATATAAGTGTTACAATCTATATCTATATATAGATATATACACACACATTCACACACGCTCAAAAGGTTTCTGCATTTATTTAAAAAAAAGTTTCCATTTAGTGATCAGAAAGACAATCCATTTTTGATACCCATAGAGTCAAGGAAAGGGGAACATAAGCATACTTAAAAGGATGAAAGTCAACAAAATATTATCTAATCCTGTATTATGGAAAAGAAGGAAGAAAAAGGAAAGAAGAAAGAAAAACTGGACAAATAGTAGAAGCCTGAAAACGAGTATTTATTCTGTAATTCTAAATGTCTTCTAATACACAGACATTAACTTTGCTATTCACAGATGTCTGAAGCATATTCTAGCTCTATTTTCTGTAGTTTCTGTATTCTAGTGAGTTTCTGCTCCCTGAAAGCTTCCCTTTTCCAGAAATGTGGTTTCATTTCTAGAATGGTGTTTGTATTACCTATGCTCCACTCAGCCTTCCAGATAGTCCACGATATTTATACGTAATCGTGGTCTGTTCTATTGCTTTCTCTGACAAAAACTCTAGCTTCCAAGATCAGAGAGCTGAGTTTAAGAGTTAAAAAAGTAAGCATAGGCATCCCCTGATTAAGGCGGGTTCAATTAATATGTAATGTTCATGCCTAAGTCACCAAGATCGGAATACTGAAGAATGAACACCCTATGAGCAGCAAATATCATGGTGACCATACACATCCCTACTTCTTTTAATGGTCATGGCTCTTTGGTGGTCTTAGGGAACTTAAAGCTAACCCAGAGCTTATTTAGCAGGAAAATCTTGGGAGATTTTACTTAATCTATGGTATTTACTACACAGTGGAGAGACAGCAACCTATAGAGTGGGCCTGAATCGAAGGCGTATTTTCATAAAGATTTTGAATTTCATGTTTCCACTGTAGCCAAAGAAGATGTGAGACTGACACCTGGAACTAGAACTCTGCATGTAGAGGCATGCTGGTATTGATACCACAGTTCAGGGATATTACCAGATTTTTGTGAGATGCCATAAGGACCTAACTGTCAGGTACAACATCGATAAATCACAAAAGGGGGATGTTGGTGGCTTCTTTTGAACTGCATGCAGACAGAAGAACAAAGATGGAATTGTTGAGGGGTGAAAAACTGTCCGCTGCAGTGCTCTGGAATTTAAATGAAAGCCATTATTGATCAGAAGGGGAGGAGGTAGAGAGGTGACATGAGGCCCGACTCCTCAACTGCAGGAGAGGACATGGGCTTGGAGGAGCTCACTTCAGTGTCAGGCCAGGCTGCAGAGTGTTACAAGAAAAGTGTATCTTCTGGCTGTAATCCCAGAAACAACATACATCAGGAATTCCAACCAAATGGCTGGAGCACATTGGCAGATATGACAGTGATTAAAACACTCTTCCCCTTCTTATTTGCCTACTTGCTTAATTATTTTTCTGTAGCCGTAGATCTTAGGATTCTTGGGTTATTTAAAGGAACATGGAAACTCTGTCTAGAATGAGATTTTCTTAACCACATGACATTTATCATGTTTATGGGAGTCAGATAAGGCCCTAGTTCAAGCTAACATAAAACTTCTACAAAGTATCTTAAAGGTCTGATAGTATAGTTTCTTCAACCTTCTAATGCTCTTCCTCCCCTGCTTATCAGGGCAGCTGATTTAATAAGGGGAACAATTGTGTCCAGGGACTTTGAATTATTCTTTGTTACTTACAGTCTTTCAATGTCATGGGATCCTGGGTTCTTGGACATTTACGTATCAGTGGCATGAGAGGCAGCTGGAGATAGCAGAATTGTTCAAAAGTGACTAGTCGGGGCAACAGAAACAACGAAGGGAACACAATGAAAGTATTTGGCCATTCTCTCTGCCTTGGGGGAGAGCAAACTTTTAGCAGAGAATTAAAGGAGGGGAGTCAGTACTCCACCTCTACTGAATATTAGATATTCAATCTCTGTAAACTCAGATCTAGGAACCCTTAATTTAGCAATATCATTCAACAATGAGAATGTCCAAAAACAATTTACAGGCAGTGGGTCCTGGGACACTGCTCTAAATTTTAGCCTTGAAATGTCCAATTCAAGACTCATCTAGAGGCACACAAGCCATCACACACATAATGACATAGAAATATATGGCGTGGGAATGGATATAGTAACTGATTGCCTAGCAGTTGATGAGAATTCACCTGTCTACCATACCAAAGTGCATCTATGGTGGCAGGAAGCAAGAATGTCTGATGGGCATTGAGACTCTAAGGAACCCTGCTTCTGTCTCACCTCTCAGGGTTATCTGTGTGACCTCTCTGGTTTCTGTCAAGTAAAGAGGTGTATCAGTGTTTCCCAGCTTGTCTTTCTTCCTTTCTTTCTTTCTTTCTTTCTTTCTTTCTTTCTTTCTTTCTTTCTTTCTTTCTTTCTTTCTTCCTTCCTTCCTTCCTTCCTTCCTTCCTTCCTTTCTTTCTTTCTTTTTTTTTTTGACTCAAGCACTTTTCAGCTAAATATATAATCTACTGAAGTTCCTTAGAAATTAAAATATATATATATTAGTTGTGTAATATATGATAAATGATTTTAAAGGCATGTAAAGATTTCAGAGCAGTTTGTCTTTAAAGATTACTGTATAAATTCCTATTCCTTTTCTTAATATTGTTTTTATATACATTGTGGATTAGTCACTATATATTTAAATACATCTTCTGACTTTAGAAAATGCTTAATTTTCCTGAATTTTATTGTATGAGAAAAAGCATAATTTATTAATGAGTTAACAAAAAACAATATTATGTCATGTTTTATTTGGGAGTGAATGGACATTGAAACCTATAGCAAAATTCAACTGCCCATTATGCAGCAAATCTTTATCAGAAATTGCTTTTGTATCTATACTTAGAATTCTTACATTTTGCTTCAAAAAAGAGCTAGTTTATTTTTGTCATTTTTGTCTTTGTTTCTAAATGATGGGATAAAAGAAAAGGCTTCAAGCTGTGATTTCTAAGCACTTACGCACAAATAACACATTGAGAATTTAGAAGGTCTTTATTCCTAACAAATTATAAGTCAAACTGGATACGATATTATATTTTCCTTTTCAATAATGGTTTTTAAAGCACTAGAGGTATGTTGATGTGCATCTAAAAAATTCGATCAGACATGAAATTTACGAATTCAGTGTTGATCATCTTGAAGAAAAATTTCAGAATTATCATTTTAATAATTCTTATCAGGATTATATGATGCGAACAACAGAAACCTATTCATGAAAACTCAAGCAGAGAGAGAATTGACTGGAAGGCTTTGCGGTGACTCAAACGTCAGAAGAGACTCAAGTACCACGTATGAGAAAGAGCAAGAGTATCTGATGCTCTTTGATCTTGTGATCATAGCTATTTAACAGTCCTAGCAACGTGTCATCATAAATATGAATCAGCTTCTGTCACTCTCTTCTGTCCTTGGCCACTGAAGTGAGATTTAAAGTCCAAGGAAAGGGAACTGGATTGGCCTGATCTGGGTCCCATGCCCCTTGCTTGGCTTTAGGAGAGACAGGCATCTTGAATGTAGGAAAGAGGTACTGCTGCTCTCCCACAAGAAATTATGGTGCTATCCTCAGAAGGGGCTGGGTGAACATGAACAACATATGTTAACATGTATGTCTTTCTGTCTCTAATCAGTGGTCCTTTATAGGTGTGATATGATATAATAAGTCATTAAGAATATAAATAATTTAAGCCGAAGAACAAATAAAACATTCAACTAGTAGTATTGATCTGGATAGTAAACTGACAGAATGAGTCATGAGACTATCCATCTGATTCCCATTGAGCGTCATGAATGTTCATTTAGTAAACTCTTAGAGGCTCTAAGATGCTTCTAATTAAGGCAAAACATCTGGACAATTATTTTACTTATCAATTTAAAAACACTCCTCCCACGCATAGCAGACATTTGCCATTTTTGGCTTCTTGGCATTCATTGCACTCTTCCATGGCAACAGTATCCTAGTTTTCCATTTGTCTCAGGAGAAAACAGCTTCATCCCTAGCTCTAGGGATGGGCCTTGATTGACCAAAGCCCGGTGAATCCATCTGACCACCAGGATCAGGTCCCATGAGCCAGACTGGGCTAAACACAAACAGGATATAGATTTCTGAAAAGAAAAAAAAAATCCTTGTTTTTTTTCTCAGGATTTACCTGGAGAGACACTTTCTCTGGATGGTATGGGATCCTGATGTGAGGCTTGATATTGCTATAGCCTTTTTGCTACAATGAGAGATCTCAAGTCTGAAGTCAAAGTTGATGCAAGGAGGAGAATAAATTAAAAAAAAAAAATCACAGGGAAATGGATTTGGAGTCCACAGGATCAAGTTGCACCTGAAGCTGTCACTACTTGTGGACCTTAAATGAACACAAAGTATATTTGATTATTTATGCTAGTTCGAGTTGGAGTTGCTGTGATTGCATCTGAAATGATCCTAATTGCTACACTGCAGAGAACCTCTGTGAGCCCTAGAGTCTATGAATTACTGATTCCAAAATGCTGGCTTACATGATATGTAAGGTCATTTCTGACGGTAAGGATTTTGTTCTATTACTGGTAATAGGAAGTGTAATGGAAAGCAAGTCGGAGAAATATGAGCTGACTGGACAGGCATCCTGCAGTGGATCTCAGCCTTATAGTTGAAGTACGTTGATTATCTAATTAGCTATTTTTAATTCAGAAAGAGGAACTTTTCTTGATTCATTTTTCTTTTTGTGTTCTGCATGGTTGAAGATTTGTGGCTTTTAAATTTTCCCTTTTACCATATCATCTTTCTGCATAGTTTCAAATTTTATTAATGATGTCAACTTTTGTCTTTTGTTGAGTAATAGGAAATTAAAAAACAGTAGGTATTTAATAAATATATATTTAATAAAACTCATGATTTTATCGATAGTCTAGGCCTAAACTAGTGGTTCTCAAACTTGGCTGCATGTTAGACTTGCCTGGGTAGTTTTGAAATAGCAGTTCTTAAAGTTCACTGTACATCAGGTTATCTGGTAGGCTTGGGCCCATTTCACGTTTCTGATTCAGTAATTCTAGAGTAAGGCCCCAAATTTTGCATTTCTAACTAGTTTCCGGGTGATACTGATGCTGCTGGTCTGGGAACCACTGCTCTAAAACATATTCATCCTAGACTATTTAAATCAGAATCTCCAAGGTGGGGGTGATTTTTAAGACTCCCCAGATGATTCTGATGGACAACCAGGTTGAAGACCACTGTTCTAAACAGAAGAGGGTGGCTGGCTTCTACCTCCTGATTAAGTACTTACAGAGGTCCTTTTATTATCTCAATGAAAAATTCTTTTTCAGGGGCGCCTGGGTAGCTCAGTCGTTAAGCGTCTGCCTTCGGCTCAGGGCGTGATCCCAGCGTTCTGGGATCGAGCCCCACACCGGGCTCCTCTGCTGGGAGCCTGCTTCTTCCTCTCCCACTCCCCCTGCTTGTGTTCCCTCTCTCACTGGCTGTCTCTCTCTCTCTGTCAAATAAATAAATAAAATCTTTAAAAAAAAAATTCTTTTTCACACTTCAAATGAACTCCTTGCCCCCTCTATACTATCTCCCTAGGAAAAATTAATAAACGTAAGTTTTAAAAAATTACTAAAGCTGATTACCTCCGAAGACTCACAGGCCAAGTATCAACTATCTCTTGCTCCAAGGAGAACTGCAGATGAACACAAAAGAATTTCTGCACTGATTTTATCAGTCAGAGTCCAATCAAGAAAATAAAAATTGTCAAGTAGGAGATTAGCAACTGCTGGAGGGACAGAAGGAGGAGGTGATGTTATCAGAGCCCGGTGGCCTGGGTTACCAGAGGGAAGCTGGAACCAGGATGAGCTTTTTAGTGGTAGCTGGAGTCAAGGAGGAGATACAGTTGCTGCAAGAAATGATGCTCAAGGCAGAGAAGGGGACACGTCCTCCCTTCTCTCTTCTGTCTGCATCTCTGAGAAACACTGCTCATTGGTCAACTCCAACAAGAGTCTGGGAAAAACAGCCTGTTGGTGAGACCCTCTGCATACAGAGCAGAGCAGAAGAGGGGACAGGTGAGGAGTGAACGTGAGGGCAAACATGCTAAGGACCGACACACTGCTCTATATGCTAAGCTATGCTCACCACAAGTGTGGCTACCATCCGTCACTGTACAATGCTATCACAATGTCATTGACTATATTCCCTAGAGGTAACAATTATCTTACTTTTCCTTTTGCTTAGTTTTCCACGTACCTCTTTGTTAATTTATCCACAAATTCTCTGCCAGCAGTATACATTTTCCTTAAGATATTAGAACATATCAGATCAGTTTTTAGTTTCCTTTTCTCTTTCCCCCACTCCTGGGTAAGACATCCTTTCTCAAGCCTGGTGCCCTAGTCTGGAATAGGCATGCCACATAGCTGTCTTCTGTAGCTCTCTCCTATTCTGCATTCCTGGAACTTACATTTTCAGTTTTCTTGGTTTATTCCTTCATTTTGGTGAAACATTTCCTCCAGTTGCTTTTTGAGATAAACATATTTGGGGAGACCTTACATTTCTTTGCTGTACACTTTCATTTGAATGATATGATTGAATGATAGTTTAGCTGGGTGTCAAATTCTAAACTCACATTTGTTAATTAGAGTTTTATTCAATCCCTTGTATCCCAGTCCTCAGGTGTACCTGGTCCCCCCACCCCCACACTTGGGTTTTTTTAATTAACCTCTCTAGACAGTAAAACTCTATTTATCTCCTGGAGTCAGGAAGGGGTGGTTCTGTGGATAGTTGGAGTTGGGGAGAAGATATACTTCTTATACAGATTTTCAACCAATTTTCTTTTCAGCCCTACCTATATCCTCTTTTTCAGAGATATAAAGATATAAAATTTCTGAGTCCTTCTGGGATCCTGAAGTATGTATTGCTGGATTTTTCTACTCTTCAAACTCAATAACCACTTATCCATGTGCTTCAGTTATTAAAATTTTGTGCTGCTTTCCTGCTGTCTTTGTTCTTATAGATTTATGCCCTTCTATTCCCTTTATTTAGGGAGGTTTGGGGAGTTGGAAGGAGGTAAATCATATCTATTATTTGGCATATTTAATTGGAAGTTCTTTGACTACTGTTTTTTACTTAAAAATTTTTTTAAAAAGATTTTATTTAGACTTATTCAAAAGAATAGAGATGACCCAAATTAATAAAATTATGAGTGAAACGGGAGAGATCATGACCAACACCAAAGAAATAGGAAGAATCATTAGAAACTATTATCAACAACTATATGCCAATAAATTAAACAACCTGGAAGAAATGGATGCCATCCTGGAAACCTATAAACTATCAAGTCTGAAACAGGAAGAAACTGATTATTTAAACAGATCAATTAATTATGAAGAGATTGAACCAGTGATCAAAAACCTCCCCCAAAACAAGAGTCCAGGGCCTGAAGGATTCCCTGGGGAATTCTACCAAACATTCAAAGAAGAAATAATACCTATTCTCCTGAAGCTGTTTCAAAAAATAGAAACAGAAGGAAAACTACCAAACTCATTCTATGAGGCCAGTATTACCTTGATCCCCAAACCACAAAGACCCCATCAAAAAGGAGAATTACAGACTGATATCCCTGCTGAATATGGATGCTGAAATTCTCAACAAGATCCTAGCTAATAGGATCCAACAGTACATTAGAAGGATTATCCATCACGATCAAGTGGGATTCATCCCTGGAATGCACGGGTGGTTAAACATTTACAAATCGATCAGTGTGATAGATCACAACAACAAGAAAAGAGTCAAGAATGATATGATCCTCTCAATTGATGCAGAAAAAACATTTGACAAAATACAGCATCGTTTCCTGATTAAAACCCTTCAGAGTGTAGGCATAGAGGGTACATTCCTGAATTTCATAAAAACCATGTATGAAAAGCCTACAGCAAATATTCTCAATGGGGAAAAGCTGAAAGCCTTTCCCTTAAGATCAGGAACACGACAAGGATGTCCACTCTCACCACTATTATTCAACATAGTACTAGAAGTCCTTGCAACAGCAATCAGACAACAAAAAGAAATAAAAGGTATTCAAATCGGCAAAGAAGAAGTCAACCTGTCTCTCTTTGCAGATGACATGATACTCTATATGGAAAACCCAAAGACACCACCCCCAAATTACTAGAACTTACAGAACAATTCAGTAATGTGGCAGGATACAAAATCAATGCTCAGAAATCAGTAGCATTTTTATACATGAACAATGAGACTGAAGAAAGAGAAATTAGGGAATCCATTCCATTTATAATAGCACCAAAAGTCATACAATATCTTGGAATTAACTTAACCAGAGAGGCAAAGGATTTATATTCTAGAAACTACGTATCACTGTTGAAAGACATTGAAGAAGACACAAGAAGAGGGAAAAACATTCCATGCTCATGGATTGGAAGAATAAACATAGTTAAAATGTCCATGCTACCCAGAGCAATCTACACTTTCAATGCCATACCGATCAAAACACCAATGACATTTTTCAAAGAGCTGGAACAAACAGCCCTTAAATTTGTGTGGAACCAGAAAAGGCCTCGAATCACCAAGGAAATGTTGAAAAGGAAAAACAAAGCTGGAGGCATCACATTGCCTGATTTTAAGCTATATTACAAAGCTGTGATCACCAAGACAGCATGGTACTGGCACAAAAACAGACACATAGACCAATGGAACAGAATAGAGACTCCAGAAATGGACCCTCGGCTCTATGGGCAACTAATCTTTGACAAAGTAGGAAAAAACATCCAGTGGAAAAAAGACAGTCTCTTCAATAAATGGTGCTGGGAAAATTGGACAGCTATATGCAAAAGAGTGAAACTTGACCACTCGTTCACACCATACACAAAGATAAACTCCAAATGGATGAAAGACCTTGATGTGAGACAGGAATCCTTCAAAATCATAGAGGAGAACACAGGCAGCAACCTCGTTGACATCGGCCACAGCAACTTCTTTCATGACACATCTCCAAAGGCAAGAGAAACAAAAGAAAAAATGAACTTGTGGGACTTCATCAAGATAAAAACCTTCTTCACAGCAAAGGAAACAGTCAAAAACAACCCTAAGAGGCAGCCCATGGGATGGGAGAAGATATTTGCAAATGACACTACAGATAAAAGACTGGTATCCAAGATCTACGAAAAACTTCTCAAACTCAATACACAAGAAACAAATAAACAAATCATAAAATGGGCAGAAGATATGAACAGACACTTTTCCAATGAAGACATACAAATGGCCAACAGACACATAAAAAAATGTTCACAATCATTAGCCATCAGGGAAATTCGAATCAAAACCACACTGAGATACCACCTTACGCCAGTTAGAATGGCAAAAATTGACAAGGCAAGAAACAACGAATGTTGGAGAGGATGTGGAGAAAAGGGAACCCTCTTACACTGTTGGTGGGAATGTAAGATGGTATAGCCACTTTGGAAAACAATGTGGAGGTCCCTCAGAAAGTTAAAAATAGAGCTACACTATGACCCAGCAATTACACTACTGGGTATTTACCCCAAAGATACAGACGTAGTGAAAAGAAGGGCCACATGCACCCCAATGTTCATAGCAGCATTGTCCACAACAGCTAAATTGTGGAAGGAGCTGAGATGCCCTTCAACAGATGAATGGATAAAGAAGATGTGGTTCATATATACAATGGAATATTACTCAGCCATCAGAAAGAAAAATTACTCAACATTTGCAGCAACATGGATGGGACTGGAGGAGATTATGCTAAGTGAAATAAGTCAAGCAGAGAAAGACAATTATCAGATGGTTTCACTCCTTTATGGAACATAAGAATGGCAGGGAGATTGGTAGGAGAAGGAAGGGAAGAATGAAGGGGGGTAAACAGAAGGGGGAATGAACCATGAAAGACTATGGATTCTGGAAAACAAACTGAGGGCTTCAGAGGGGAGGAGAGTGGGGGATTGAGATAGGCTGGTGATGGGTATTAAGGAGGGCACATATTGCATGGTGCACTGGGTATTATATGTAAATAATGAATCATGGAACACTACATCAAAAACTAAGGATGTACTGTATGGTGACTAACATAATGTAATAAAAATTTTTTTAAAAAGATTTTATTTATTAGAGAGAGAGAGAGAGCGCACAAGCAGGGGAAAGGGAGAAGCAGGCTCCCTGTTGATCAGACAGCCAGACATGGGGCTTGATCCCAGGACCTCAGAATCATGAACCTGAGCCGAAGGCAGACGCTTAACCAACTGAGCCACCCAGACATCCCAAAGCTACTTTTTGTAGTGGGGTTTGTTAATCAAGATCCAAATAAAGTCCGTACGTTGCATTTGGTTGGTATGTCCTATAAGTCTAATTTAGTCAACAATAGTTCCTCCTCCTCCTTTTTAAAAATGCCATTTGTTTGAGGAAAAACCTGTCATTGGTTTTGTAGAGTACTCCACAATCTGAATTTGACTGATTGCTTCCTCATCATGTCATTTAACTGTTCCTTTATTGCCCATATTTTCTTATAATTGGTAGTTGGATCTAGAAACTTGATTGGATTTGAGTCCAATTTCACTTATTGTTATTATTACTTATTTTTGATGAAATACTTCATAGGTAGCAGTGTGTAATCCCAATTACATTACTGCATGAAGCACATGTCTGATTGTCCCACTTTAATGATGCTGAGCTTGATCAGTTCTTTTCATGGTGATAGCCTGATCTACCAGCTTTAAATCTCCCTTAATAGTTTCATCAACCTTGAGCTTGCTTGCTTGCTTGCTTGTTTTCTTTCTTTCCTTGTCTTTTTTTTTTTTTTTAAATAATCTCTATACCCAACATGAGGCTTGAACTCATGGCTCCAAGACCAAGAGTCACATGCTCTACTGACTGAGCCAGCCAGGAGTGCCAGTAGTTGCAAAATGGGGATTTTCTGATTCTGTCATTCCTTTTGCATTTGTTAGCTAGAATTCTTCTATGAAGAACTTTCCTTCGTCAATAGTTAGTTAACCAAAAATACATTTAGAGTAGGAAATGCAGGAAAATGAGAAAAAATGCATTTTCCTTTACTAATTCTTGAAATCATGAATTGGTTAACCAACAACCTCCACACATGCCTGTTTACACTGTTTTGTGAATGTGTTCTTGGCTCATGCAAAGTTCTCAGGCATTCATTATATTTAATGTGTATGTAGTACTTAAGGGTTGGATGATATCACAATTGACTTAGCCATTCCCTTAAGTTACTGATATTTTTGTTGTTACATATAATGCAAAAATGGACAGCTTTACATAAATTTATGGCCAAATTTCTGGTGATGTCCTCAGGATAAATTCTGAAAAGCAGAATTATAAAATTAACTATTTTTTTTAAAGATTTATTATTTTTTAGAGAGAGAGAGAGTGAGCACAAGTGGGGGGAGGGGCAGAGAGAATCTCAGGCCAACTCTGCACTGAGCATGGAACTGATGTGGGGCTCAGTCTCATGACCATGAGATCATGACCATGAGAAAATGACCATGAGATCACGACTTGAGCTGAAACCAAGAGTCTGATGCTTAACTGACTGCACCACCCAGTCGCGCCTAACATTTATGAATTCTCAGGCCCTAGGTATATCAACAGGGTTGATATTATTATTTAATGAAGAATCCTTTAATTATCTTCTTTTTTTTTTGATACAGAAAACTTCTCTGAAGTTAGTCCCATTTCTCTTCACTCTTCTTTCCTTAAGAGAACCATTGCTTAATATAAACTACCCATAACTGGCATGATCAGATCTGGGGGACTGAGGAAGCTGAGATGGCAGGAGGGGCTTGTAAGGAGTCACTCTCTGCAAACAGGGAGTAATATGTTACTCATAGAAACTTTGGGGGAGAGTACTCTCTGCTAAGCCAGTACTATGGATTCCTAGCTGCCTCAGGGTCTACTAAGACTGTCCATCATTATCTCTTAGTTTGGTAAAGAACACTGAGAAGGCAGAAGAAAACTATTATGCAAAATCGCACTTTGAGGAAGTTACCCGGCGTTACAAACTGAACTGTGCCTCTCCCCGCTACCAAATTCATACACTGAAACCCTAACACTCAGTGTGACTGTATTTGGAGATTGGGTATTGAGGGAGATTACATGAGGTCATAGGCTGGGGCCTAACCTGATAGGATTGGTAGCCTTATAAGAGGAGAAAGAGACAAAGAGCTTGCTTTCTTCAAGCACACACAGTGGAAAGGACAAGTGGGGACACTGCCAGGAAATGGCTAACCATCTGCAAAACTGGGAAAAATGGTCCCACCAGAAATGAACCCTGTCACAGCTTGATGCTGGATTTCTAGCTTGCAGAACTGAGAGAAAATATATTTCTGGTGTGTAAACCACTGGTCTATGGTATTTTGTTATTACAGCCTGAGTAGACCAACATACTGAAACATGTGAAAATTTTTACTAAAAACAAAACAAACAAACAAACAAACAAAAAACAACAAAAAATTGTCTCCTGAGGCCAGGGAAACAAAAGCAAAAATAAACTATTGGGACTACACCAAAATAAAAAGCTTCTGCATAGCGAGGGAAACAATCAGTAAAATTAAAAGGCCGCCTACGGAATGGGAGAAAATACTTGCAAACAATGTATTTGATAAAGGGTTAGTATCCAAAATATGTAAAGAACTTACACAGCTCAACACCCAGAAAACAAATAATCTGATTTAAAAATGGGCAGAAGACATGAACACATGTTTCTCCAAAGAAGACATACAGATGGCCAACAGACACATGAAAAGATGTTCAACATCACTCATCATCAGAGAAATGCAAATCAAAACCACAATGAGATACCACCTCACACCTGTCAGAATGTCTAAAATAAAAAACACAAGAAACAACAAGTGTTGGTGAGGATGTGGAGAAAAAGGTACCCTATTGCACTGTTGGTAGAAATGCAAACTGATGCAGTCAGTGGAAAACAGTATGGAGGTTCCTCAAAAAATTAAAAAGAGAACGACCCTACAGTTCAGGAACTGCATTACTGGATATTTACCCAAAGAATATAAAAACACTAATACAAAAGGATATATGTACCCTTATATTTATTGCAGCATTATTTACAATATCCAAATTACGAAAGCAGCTCAAGTGTCCATTGGTAAATGAATGAAGAATTTGTGATATATATACACAATGGAATTTTATTCAGCCATAAAAAAGAATGAAATCTTGCCATTTGCAACAGTATGGATGGATTTAGAGGGTATAGTCTAAGTGAAATAAGCAAGAGAAAGACAAATATTGTATGATTTCACTTACATGTGGAATTTAAGAAACAAAACAAATGAGCAAAGGAAAAAAAAAAGGAGAGAGACAAACCAAGAAACAGACTCTTAACTATAGAGAACAAAAGATGGTTAACAGAATGGAGGTGGGTGGGGGGATGGGTGAAATAGGTGAAGGGGATTAAAGAGGACACTTATCATGATGAGCACTGGGTCATGTATGGAACTGTTGAATCACTAGATTGTACACCTGAAACTAATATAATACAGTATGTTAACTGCACTGGAATTAAAATAAAAAACTTAAAAAAAGGAGTTTCTTTATTTAGCTTGATTCTCTTAGGCAGACTATATGTTGAGATATAAAATTCATCCATTGCAAATCAATGAATTTTAGTAATTTATACAGTTATGAAAGTATCACCCAAATCCAGCTGTAGAAGAAATACATCATTTATTTATTTTTTTAAAAGGATTATAATAAATCTCCATGATGACTTTGGGTTTGATATAACTACTAATGAATGTCAATTTTTCGTCACTTGAGACCAGAGTACGATGTGACAGAGAGGAATTGTGCGGGCACACATATTTATTGATGACTCACAATAACTGCTCACAAACTGACACTCTACGAGGACAGTTATGCTACCATAAGATGAAGTGGGTCCAGACTTTTCTATGATTTGAAGCAGCTTGTATAACATGGCGATAGCTTTTTCTAAAAAAAAAAAAAAAAAAAAAGCAAGCAAGCAAAGTTGTTGGGAAATCAACTGTTCCTCAAGCGTTTTCTTTCTTTTGCTTCTAGGTGAGATTTCTCCATGAACTTGGGTCAACCTTGGAATTTAAATTTTTCACAAAAATAATTCACTTTATCAAGATTTTATAAGTAACTAGTGCAGAGTTGTACGTGCTATAATACAGTTTCAAAAATTCTCTGCAATTAGAGTATCTTATTTGCATTTCTAATTTTGTCAATTTGTATACTTCTTTTATTATATTCACAAGAAATTAGTTTATTTTTCAAATACTTTTGAATCAATTATTAATTTATTTTTTCTGATTTCTATGCTCTAACTTCTTGAACTTAATGCTTAGTTAATTTTTTTAATTAAATAATAAATTACAATAGTAAACTTGCCTCTTACATGACACTGTGGAAAGCATCTGATGTTTTTGATTCAGGGGGTTCTCATTGTCATTATTTACCAAGTGTCTATTTGTTTAAGTTGTGGGTTGCTTCTTAGTACAGTCTCTTTTTAAAATTTTAAATAAGAAAGTTTTAATCTGATGCTGGTAGTTCAGAAAAAGTAGATATTACAAAATACATGATGTGGTAAACAAAGTCTTGAAAAAATTCTAAGAGATCTTCTTGATACTCTCAAGAATTTTGTCTATGTAGCTTTGCTGTGCAGTATATAAAATTCTGAGAAAGCAGAAAATGACTAAGAAAACAAAGATCATCCATATTCTACCTAAATACTGTCAACACTTAGGGATACACATGCTAAGATAGCTTCCTATGTTCTTACACACACACATATTTTTTAAATGAAGAAATGGAATCATGTACGTGTAATATTTAATGCACATGTCTATTTCAATAAACACACAGACCTATATTTTCTTTTAAACTATTTAATACATTCATATTTAATACATGGATATATTACAATTTATGTAAACTCATGTTTACTGATGACTATTTAGGTTGATTCAGATATTTTGGTTTTATAAACAATAATCTTGTGAGTATCTCTGGATATATATTTGTAACTTGCCCAGTTTTTTTTTTAGAATAAAAAAATAGATTATTAAATATCACTAGTTTTCTATTAATAATTATTTTTGATTTTCTGCTTCTACTTTTATGCAATAATTGTAATTATTTAAATAAATCCATGTTTAATTTGACTTAAGCTCATTGCTAGTACCCACTCTGTTTTTGTTTGTTTATTGTTTTGTCTTTTGGGTTTTTAAATTAAGCCATGTGTGGGGCGCCTGGGTGGCACAGTGGTTAAGCGTCTGCCTTCGGCTCAGGGCATGATCCCGCCGTTATGGGATCGAGCCCCACGTCAGGCTCCTCTGCTATGAGGCTGCTTCTTCCTCTCCCACTCCCCCTGCTTGTGTTCCCTCTCTCACTGGCTGTCTCTATCTCTGTCGAATAAATAAATAAAATCTTTAAAAAAAAATAAAAAATAAATTAATCCATGTGGCTTCTATATTTTCTATATTTCCTCTGTTGCTTCCACACATGAATGAGTCCTTGGCTGATACAAAGTTTGCCACTTAAAACTACAAATATCACATTGCTGTCTTAAGATATTCAATATTGCACAGAACTCTGAAGCCAAATTATTTTATTCCATTTTTGTAAATCTGTTTCTTTCTATGTGAACAATTATAGGGATTTATTCAACTTTATAATAAAAATTTGCTACAGTGTGTCTTGTTATGGTTCCTTTTCCATTATTTTTATAATATAAAGAAAATCCTTTAAATTTAAAGACTGACTTCTTCATTTCAGTCACTAAAATTTTCTTCTATTACATTTTCAATTTTGATTTTGCTCTTTTGGTTCAGGATTCTTCAATAATACTGATTTAGCCATTCATTGAATTTCTATTCTCTGGACTTTATCATTATCATCTTTTACATTTTTTTCTTTTCATTTTTGAAAAAGGCTTCTAAATTTTGACCTTCAGGTCACTAATTCAGTATCTTTTTTGTCTCGGTTTTGGTAATGAAGGTTTATTACAGCCTTCTATTTTAATTTAGGCTTTTCATTTCTAGTATCATTTAAATATGACCTGATCCCAATTCTCTTTTTATCACCCCTTTTGAATTCTAATCCTAATTCAAAGGTTTTTTTTTTAATCTTCTGTGAATCCTATTGAAAACACTTGTAGAAGTTTTCTTTTTCTTCCATTGTGACAAGAATTTCCCTTGTGCTAAAGAATGACATATGCCCTCGTGTTTGTTTTCTGCTTACTCATCCTATTACAAGGTGTTTGCCAATAGATAGGGTCTTTGGCTGGCTTCTTATCTGATTTATGGCTTATTGCTTGTCAGTACTGTTGTCTTTTTAGATCTCCAGTTGGGGAGCAAATTAATGTTCGCAAGTCCTAGACTCTTTTAAGTGCTGCAAGTTGACTGGATTGAGATGCATTCTATGCCCCTCAAAGTATCTATTGTTTGATACTTGTTTGAACACAGGGAGGAAAAGCAAAACTAGACTCCCCATATTTCACTAACAGGATTGTTCTTTTTTTTCTTTTTTTTTTTCTTTTTAAGATTTATTTATTTGAGAGAGAGAGCGTGAGCTCGTGCGCGAGTTGGAGGAAGGGCAGAGGGGGACTCTTGAGCAGACTCCCTGCGGAGCGCAGAGCCAGATCCCAGGATCCATGAGACCATGACCTGAGCCAAAAATCACAGTCAGAGGCCCAGCCACCTGAGCCACCCAGGCGCCCCCAGGATTGTTCTTATTTTAATTTCTGCCCATAGTACCTTACTTGTTGAAGCGATGTTTTCAAGCATGCAGTGTATCAATTGTTACCACCACCTCCTCCTCCTCTTTGTCCACACACACACACACACACACACACACACACACACACACACTTTTTGTGTTTTGGGAGTCTCAGTCTCCAAAGAAATGAAGGTAATGATGAGGGCCTGGTTGGGGTATAGCACAATCTCTCCTTCCAAAGGTTATTTGAGTCCCGAATAGCATCCATTGCCTGGCATTCTGGCAAGTACTGATCCTGAGTCTTTGATCTGCATGATACACAGTGAAAGAAAGCTCATCCTATATTCTTTATGTTGTCAACTTTCTCTATTTAAAGTGGCTGCTGATTACGATTTACAATTCATCTCCCTCATTCCCGCAGTTAATGGAATTTTCTGTTTCTGGTGGTGGGATAGCTGTCAGTTATAGTTTTTGTTGTCATCAATTTTTGTCTTTCTTTTGCCTTCATAGATATTTTAGCAAGCCGTTTGGGACAGTCTGCAGCCTGGGCTGCTAGTCAAGTGTCAGTTTTTCACTGGATTTCAGTTTTAAGCATTGGTATACAAGTCATATCCTGGTATCTCTTAACTGCCTATCTGAATATCACCCCGATAAACTGAGGGCATATCTCCCAGCCTTAGAAAAAGGGGATACTACTAGCATCCTCTTCTATTCTGGTGACATGTTTTATTCTTATTCAGGACTAAGAACAAGAACTAACTGAAATGAGTGGTTGATTATTGTCAGAAAATGCAATTTCATATCAGCTGTGCCAAAATTAGAATCGTGATTTTTGATAGCTATTCTTCAGGATTCAGATTGATCAGACTAATTACCTATTCAACAGTTTAGTTCTTATAGTTATCAGAGGCATCTTTTACAAGTAATTCGTTTGTCCTGGGCAAAAAGGATTTAATATCACTCAAAATTTTATTTGGCAGGAAACAAGGTATTTAATAAATGTTTAGGTCAGCTACACCCACCTTGAAATTCTAGGGCTGTATTACCCCTACTGTGACGTACGATGAGCAGTTGAACTTCGTCAAGTATTCCCTGAGATACTCAATATGATGAAATGTTGCTTCTGTAAGAAAATTTTAGCTCTGTAGAGTTCCAGTAGGAAATGGAGTAGTTGGTGCTGGCCCCAAGTGAGACTATAAATAGCTCTTTTTTTGACAAACTCCTCTGAATTTGTATGGCAGAGTTGAACACATGTAGAAGGAATACGCTTTATGGGAATATATTTGTTAATTACTGGTGCGTAACAAGCTACCTCAATCAACAGTTAGTAGTTTTGAACAACAAGGATTTATCAGGCTCCCAATTCTACAGTTTGGCAATCTGGGCGAGGCTCAGTTAGGAAGTTCCTTTGGTCTATATAAAGATTGCTCATTTGTCTACAGTCAGCTGCTGGCAGCTGAATGGGGAGTTGGCTGGCCTAAAATGATTCATTTGCATGTCCAACAGATGGTTCTCTGTAAGGTTGGGCAATGGGAGACACCTGGGTTCATCCAGCAGGCTAGAACAGGCTTATTCACATGGAAGTGCAAAGAGTTCCAGGTAAGAAGGAGAAAGCCTGCAAGACTTCCTGAGGCCTAGACTAGGAGCTGGCAGAACATTGCTTCTGTGGCATTCTATTAGTCAAAGCACAGATAGGGTGGAGAAACCAACTATAACCTCTTAATGAGAACAGCTGCTAATTCACATTGCAAAGGGACAGGTATACAGAAGGGAGTGGAGATTGGGGCTATTTTTGCAAGGTGTCAGAGAATTATATCTCCTATGGAGGTAGCTTGAAAAAAATCAGTGGGTATATTTGTTTCCTATGACTGCTGTAACAAATTATCAGGAACTTAAAGCAACGCATATTGACTCTTACAATTCTGAAGGCCGGACATCTGAAATCGGTTTCCCTGGTTGAATTAACATGTCAGCAGAGCTGTATTCTTTCTAGAGGCCGCAGGGGAGTCAGTTCCTTCCCTCTCCCACCTTCTGGTGGCTACTGGTGTTCAGTGATTTGTAGCTACATTACTCTGAGCTCTGCCTCCGTGGTCACATTACCTTCTCCTCTTTTATGGTTAGATTTCCCTTGCTTCTCTCTTATAAGGGTACTTATGATCATGTTTAGGTTCACCTAGATAATTCAGGATCATTTCTCCATCTCAAGATAGGACTGCATTGAAGTCTTAAGACTTAATTACATCTGCCAAGTCCTTTTGTTCTAGTATGTAAGGCAACATTTATAGGTTTCTCAGGTCAGGATGTAGATATCTTTTGGATGACCACCGTAAGGGATGTACTTGTGAGATAGTGTCCAGCTATCTAGCATCACGTATTTGTTTCCTTGTTCAAAAAAAAAAAAAAAAAGCTAAGTAAAGTTGGCCTGATTCACCTAAAATAATACAAGAAAATGTTAATCTTTGTCACCTGCAAATTTGGCACCAATAGGATATAGCCCATACATTCAATATTCATTTATTCAAAAAACGTATTGAATACATGAAGAGCCCAGCACTGTCGGGCTAGGTTCTGGAAATACACCAGTGAGCAACAGTTTATATTTTAAATTGTGCTGTCCAGTATGGTGGCCACTAGCCACGCGAAGATACTGAGCACCTGAAATGTGTCTCATTTGATATGTAGTGTGCTGCCAGTGTAAAATACATACCAGATTTTGAATCCTCAACATGAAAAAAGGAATGCAAGATATCTCATTAATCTTCTATTGTTTTCACAGTGATATGTTAATATTTAGATATATCGAGTTAAATACAATTTATAAAATTAGCTTTGTTTCTCTTCACATTTTTTAGTGAGGCAACTAGGAAGTTTAAAATTACACTTGTGGCTTGATTCATGTAATATTTCTATTAGACAGCACGGCTCTGAAGGTCAGGCAAAGAGAATAAATGAACTCCTAATAAATGATTAAAAATAAAATCTAGCGATAGTGTCGGAGTAGGCTTCTCTAGATTAGGTGGCCAGGAGGGACTTGTGTGACTTTTGAGTTGAGACCTGATTTATGTGAAAGCATCAGTCACATAAAGATTTTTGGAAATGTGTCCTACGTAGCGTTAAGAGGTAAAATATTTTCTTGGGAGAGGGTTTTTCTCAAGTGTAAAACCCTAATGTGGGGAACAAATTTGGTTGGTTAGATGCATATAAAGAAATTCAGTGAGCATTGAAGAAAATAGAGTAGGGTAACATTGAAAAGGTAAGAGTAGACCAACTCATTTTAAGGTCAACAGAGAGCTCAAACTCAAAATCTGTCCTATTCAACTCCCTTTAAAATCCCGAATGAGATCATTAATATCTGAGAAAGAAAAAGGGAATGTAGCTGTGTGAACTCTGTAAGTCATTCACTTCTTTGCCTCAGTTTTCTGATCTGTAAAATGGAGATGGCAGTGATTATACTGACCTCTACGGTTTTTTTTGAAGGTTAAATGAGATAATGCATGTGAACACACTCTAAGTGATATGTGTTGGTTATGATTAGTGTTGATTCCATATCAAGTTAGAGCATCAGAAAGATAGGTATATATTACTTGAATTACTTATGGAAAAGCCTCCTTTGGAATATAATTAAATGTCTTACCAGTTTCATCAATGGTTTCTCTGAGAATGGGTCATATGCATGATATCTTTGCTTTTCTATTAAACCAGCTCTGCCTACTAGGTTATTAAATATTCCTTTTATAAGATTCCATGTCAAAAATTTCTTCTGAGAGTTTCGTACAAAAATGTCTTCTGCTGGGGCGCCTGGGTGGCGCAGTCATTAAGCGTCTGCCTTCGGCTCAGGGCGTGATCCCAGCGTTCTGGGATCGAGCCCCACATCAGACTCCTCTGCTAAGGAGCCTGCTTCTTCCTCTCCCACTCCCCCTGCTTGTGTTCCCTCTCTCACTGGCTGTCTCTCTCTCTGTCAAATAAATAAATAAAATCTTAAAAAAAAAAAAGTCTTCTGCTGAATTAGTATATGCCATCTTATTAGACAATGAGAAGCAAAAAAGAAGCTTAAAAAAAGTAAAAATGAGGTAAAAAAGAAGAAAAAGCCTTCATTATATTTTCTCTCTTTTGTATTGCATTAGCTGATAGGATTCTCAGTTAAATTTCTACTTGGTTTTGGGTTAGTGTAGGTTTATGGGATTTATAATATAATTACTTTCCGTAGGCCATATATGTTGCTATAGGCCTTCTTTCATTATTTTAAAAGCTTATGACATGTGTATTTTATTATATACTACTTAAATCATTTTTAAAATAGTTTAAACCTAAATTAAATAAAATATATAAAACATTGTTTCTATGACAAAATGCATTCCAAGCTTCACAGAACCAAGTTATAAAAGAATTTTTGGAACAAAACTCTTTTACAAGTTAAGGAATTCCACATATATTTGGGAGGGTATTCTAAAATATCTTATTAAAGCTCTCTTTAGAAGATGTATTTCCTAAAAAGAGTAGCAAATTTAAGGCCTTGTTTTCTGGATGATACATGTTAAGCTTCAAAACAAAGGAGGTATGGAATTAATTTTTATATAAAAATTATTATTTGTTGAAGATAAAAAGAAGCCATATAACATTTTTTAAGATCTAAAGACATCCTTCTCAGAGTTCATTCATTCATTTACTCATTCAGTAGGTGCCTGTCAAAGGTCTGTTTCATATTAAAGTTATCGATACAGAGATAAACTGAAGTGTCTGTGAGATGAGGCAGGAGAAGTTGTCTGGAGGCAGACAATGAAGGGCCTTGTAAGAGAGACATGGTGTGGAGTTAAAATTTCATCCTGAAGACAATGGGGAACCATTGAAACATTTTAGGCACAGAAATATCTTGATCAGATGTGGTTTTTGGAATGGACTCTGACAGCTACTTAAGAGATGAATCTATGGTGGTGATGGGGAAACAGGGGCAGGTAAGCTGATAGGATTGCACACAGACCAGGTAAGGAGTTTTTTCATAACAACTGGGAGAAATATTTTGAGAGTGTCAGTGAGCATCGGAAAAATGGGCCAAATACAAGAAACGTTTAGAAAGTTGAATTGAGAGAGAATTTGGCAGAGCTCTCTGGAATGATTAAGGTTTCCAACTTGGGCAATGGAGTGGATAATACTGGTTTTCATGGGGATAGGAAGTAAGTGAGGTGAAGGTTGGTGGGATTTGATCCAGTACAGTTGATTTGGGACACATTGAAATTGTAATGTCTGTGGGCAGCTGAATTGTTGCTGGATTCATTGATCTAAAGTTCAGGAATGTGGAGACAAAGATTTGGGAGACATTAAATCATTGATAGTCATTGAAGGCATAAGTATAGATAAGATTTGCTTAAAAAGTATGTAGATAGGAAAGGTTGTTGACAATGGAACCTTGAGGAATAGTAGCTTTTAGGAGGGAGAATGGTAGGGAGGGAGCTAATCTACGTGAGAATGGGTACACAGGGAAAATCCAGAGAATGTGGCCTTCAGAGGGGAGAGTTTTAAGGAAGAACTAGTTTACAATGTCAAATGCCAGAGAGAGGTCAAGTAAGATAAGGAATAAAAAGAATGCTTCGGAATCTGAAATTGGTATATGGTATCAAGACAAGTTGAGCAGAACAGAGGTGGTGAAAACTGAGTCAGTATGAAAAATGAATGAGGGACAAAGAATTGGGAGACCATGAGTTTAGACTTCGGGTTCTGAGAGGGAGGAAGGAAAGCAGTAGTTATTTATAGGGGGACACACGAAGGAGGCAGAATTGTTTTATTATGGGAACTGACATCTATAATTTTCTGTTGAGCAAACCTATAAGTGAAGAGTGGATAGTTGATGGCAGAAAGCCCCAGGTGTGGGAGGGGGGATGGGATCCATAGCAAAGGTGATAGGAGCAGTACCTTTCCATGTTAGTTCTATTGAAACTTTATACAGCTCCACAATAGTAGGATAATTTATATGTGTCCTTCATCAGTTAGTAATCTTCATTTATATCTAATCAGAATTTCAAGAAATGATTTTCATTTATACTTTCAAAAAAGAATAATATCTATAGCCATGGCTCTCATAAAAGTCTACAGAGTTCCATTTTTTCTCTACTCATTCCTCAGATTTTATGACTCATTAGAACTTGTTTTCCATTAATTCAACCAAAATTATGCTTATTGTCGGGGATATGATGGTGAGCAAAATGGAGTTCCTTCTTTTGAGACACGCGGGGCTTCTCGCTGCACACTGGCCTAGGCCTAGGTAGGTACCCGTGAGTACTGCTGCAGGTAGCTCCTGACAGTAATACACTGAGGATAATGACATGGTCCTTAGTCCATTTGTCTGCTTAGTATGATTGGGACAAAATAAAGTGTCAAATTCTCCTTTGTGCACACTTTTAGTAGGAGTTCCAGGAAACAGTCCTGTAGAATTCCTCTTATGAAAATGAAGTAGGGGTACCTGTGTGGCTCAGTCAGTTAAGCACCTGGCGCTTAGTTTCGGCTCAGGTCATGAGCTCTGGGTCATGAGATCGAGTCTGGTGTCAGGCTCTGTGCTTAGCATGGAGTCTGCTTGAGATTCTTTCTCCCTCCCCCTCCTTCCCCCTCTGCTCCTCAACCCCCTCAACCCATGCCCCCCTGCTCCTTCTTTCTCTCTCTCTAAAATAAATAAACAAAATCTTTTTTAAAAAAAGAAAATGAAGTAGTACTATTAAAACACTGAATAATTCTTCACAAAAAAGTGCTTTTAAGGACATCAGATTCTTTTTGGTCCCTTTTCACTATTAATTGGGTGTCTTGAGGATAAGGAGCTTGTCTGGTAGTTTACTTTCAAGATACACTATATTGGGAGATGCACTGTGTTTAGGATTCAGGATTCCTGGGGCCAATTAGTCATCAGCCATATAACTTACTAGCTGAGAGACCTTGCGGACATCATTTAATTAGCATCCAGAAAATGAAGAGAACACCTGTCTTGCCTACCTCTTTGGGTTCAAAAAAAAATTTTTTTTTTTTAAAAACAATCCAATACATGAGAAGTTTCTTTGTAACTCAAAAGGGCTGTGTAGTTGGTTTGGGAGGGTCCCAGAATCCGAATGTACTTTAGTCCTGCTCCTGCCTGAGGTTTTTCATGTAGGGAAGATAATAACTTGTCTGTTTTGCCTAAACAAATGGGGTTGGGTTCTGTCTTTTGTAAGGGAAAAAATCCTGACTCAGCACCTGATGCTTGGCCTGAATCAGATGTTTATTGGCAACATGGCCCAATAAAACTACCACATGTAGAACGTCTTTTGGGGAGCAGACACAGAGTCAGGCGCTTTCCCAAAATCTCTCTCAAGGTACAAGGGAGGCGGTGCGGCGTGTGCCCACTGGACAATGGGAGGCTAACTGCTGACGCTGAGAACAAGACTGTAACTGTGCCCTGCCCGGCTGTGCTCAGACTAAACCTCTGATGGGTTCAGTACCAGGTCTGCTGCCCCTGGTGGGAACACTGTGTGTTATGATTGGTAGAAAGAAATGCTTCTCCCATTAGTAAGAGTCCAGATGATTATTTGAGGAAAGACATATGTGTATCAAATTGTAGGAGTTGGGAATTCTGGTTGGTTTTGGGGAGCAGAGTAGAAGTCGGAGGGAAATGAAATCAGGCTTCCTTGGAGTGAATTAGCAGTTGCAATCTTGTCTCCGGTCAGCTGAGAAGGAATCATCCCCTAGTGTTGGATCTCTTAAGCAATGGAATACCTTGGCTATCCAGGTTCCTTTCAGTGGCGTTAAGGCTTGACAGGCCATGTGGGATGGTCCGAGTTGTCCATCGTTCTGTAATTAAAATTTCCTTTTGCCCTCTCTTGACTTCTGCGACTTGACACATATTGCTTATCATGTATACATTTTCGGGTCCAGAAACTGGGACTAATAGCAGCAGCTTCTGTATTTTGAAAGAGTTTGGATTCCAGATATTAAGTCATTGGTCGTGAACTTTTTGTTAAGTACTTGGCAAGACGTAACCCCGTAGGTGCTTCATGAGTAACAGCACTCGGCCTAAGTTTACTGATCCCATAGAAAAGCTTTGGGCACTCGTATCTGTCAAGCAATGTGTACCTTAGTCAACTTATCCTTACCAATTTTGCCTCCTTTTGGACAGCTTCATCTCTTTCTAGGTCACTGAAGTAAAAAATGTAAGTATTTACAAAGAAATATAATTTCCCCACAAAAACTAGTTTCTATGGAATTACATGGTTAAGCACGAATATGTTAGGACTTGCTGCCTCTCTTCCTTCAGACGTTCCTGACTTTTTTATGCCTTGTCTAGTTCTGTGGCTCACGTAAATAATACTTACCAAGCGCGATAGCCCTTCGCTGGCTGCATGCTTAATCCTACTGAGGTCTAAAGTCAGGTTTGCCCAGCAAGTGTTGTCAAACGTTCGGCAGAGAGTGAGGCTGTTTTGATCGTCTTATCTCTTGTGAGAAAGCATAGCAGGAATGGTTAAGAGCAGAGACTCTGGAATCCTACAGAGCAGGATCCAGACACAAAGCCGTCCTTTACATAACTTTGAACCTGGGCAAGTCACCTAAAACATTTAAGCCTCAATCAGTAAAGTGAAGATGGGTTGAACCACCTCATTGTTCTAGGATTAAATGCGTTAATACAGGTAAATAGCTTAACAGAGTGCTTTCTATAGGGTAATCACAGGTAACTACCACTGGTTATCATTTACGATCAAACAAAACTCATATGGCTTTTTCAGATTTTTGTCTCTCAATTAAATCAGTGGGTCTCAACTGGGGGACACTCTCACCCTTATTCCCGAAGACATTTGGCCATGACTGGAGACATTTTTGGTCGTCCCAACTCATGGCAGGGGTTGGGGGTGGGGCGGAGAGGTTGCTACTGGCATCTAATGGGTAGAGGTAGTAGGATGTTTCATTTGTAAACTTTGGGAATCGGCACCTGTAACCCTCCCATTCTCGTCCCCCCCACCCCCCAAGCGAGGAATTATCTAGTTTGAAATGTCAATAGGGCTGAGGTTGTGAAACTCTGAAGTAAATGGAAAGGAATCCTTCCATAGATGAGTCATGAATAAATCCTAATCAAGAAAGCAGTGTATCAACAAGTTTTTGCTGCTCTTGTGCTCCAGGTGTAACACCATCAGCTTTTACCAGCTCATGCAGCATCTTCACATGCATTAATCTATGAATTCTGACAAAAACCCTAAAAAAAACCAGGCTGGACTGCCATTAACAGCCCCCACCCCCCACCCCTTTTCTCTTCTGCAGATGAGAAGTTAGGCTGAGAGGTCGACTTTCTTAGAAAAACACAGATGGTAATTAAACCCAGATGTTGAGCCCCAAATACAGTGCTTCTGCCCCTCTCACATGCCCAGCATTGCATTTCTGCGGGGAATGAGGAGACATTTTAGACATGGTTCCTCCCTGAAGAATTACTCAACGGCTAAGAGATTTACACCCATGAACACTGATTTATACCTCCCGGGCTATAATAGATGCACACTCCCTCTCCCATCCCTACCCCTTGGGTGTTAAGAAAGTATTGCCACGCAGCTAACCTGAAACCACAGTGTTTTCTTTCTCCCAAAATCTTAGAGGGCTGTTTTGCAACATAAATGTAGTAACTCGTCTGCAAAACAAGGGTGCTACCCTTCTTTACAATCTGTACTTTCATAGCATATGCCATCATGTTCCTCTTCCCCCACCAGTCCTCCTACAGAGCCCAGATGGTGCCTGGCCCGCTCCTGCAAACTTCTGATTGCTTCTAGTTCTCGTTCATACTGGTCCGCTTCCGAGCACTGAGTGTGCAGAGCTGAGGTGTACCGATACTATGTCCAACTGGATGCCCAGATGTTAGAATATTCCAAAATGTAACCTGTTTTGATGATAACTTTGTTCTCCTTGGCTCAGAGGCTATCAACACGTCGTGCCTGCAGATTATTTCATGAAGTTTTGGAAAGCTCTGATTTTTAATTCAGATTTTATGAAAGTTGTAGGAATTCATTTTAGAAAAAAATAGAAATGTAATGCCTCACCGCTGCATAGCTGCCTGATATCTCTAAAGAACAATGTACCTTCCTCTTTTTTACACACTGTGTTTATGCTGTCAAATTAGCTTGAGATTATTTTGACAAATGAGTAAAACTGATCCCAGCTGACACTCAGTCGCAAAGAAGTTTTAATACCTAAGCTATTAAAAAAGCAGCCCAGACATCAGGTAACACGCCTTACCACAGAGGAAATAAGCAATCCGTGATTAATTTAGTGCATATTTATTATCAAGAAGTTATCAAAAGACTCTCAGAAAAGTTTCTTCCTGAGTTCTTTGATGATGATAATAAAATTTACCCTGGCATTTCTTATTCAAATACATGTAACCATTACCAACACAAACATTAGCAATACGCTATCAGTATACAATACTTCAACAAACACCGTAAGTTCAGAACTACTTGTACCCAAAAGGGGAGGTTTGTTTGTTTGTTCCTATGTTTATTTTACTTTGGAAAATATATCTTAATGAAAAGCCCTGTGAGTTCAGTGGGGTTTCACAGACAAATGACTTGGAAAGATACAGACCCCCGAGCTGGCTTTTTTTCCTGCCTCAGGACACACAGGGAAGTGGAGTGTAAAACACAATCCTTCTTGATTTATTTTTACTTGGGTGGCTTTGGAAGTTACTCAAAACTTACGTGCTCCATAAAAGACAGAACCGAGAGTGTACCAGAGGTACAAGGGGAAACTGCCAACCAGAACTCCTTTCCAGAGTCTGCTCCTGACCCTCGTAGTGGGCTAAGTCACCTCTTCAGAGACATGCGAAGTGATGCCGACACTGGAAGGACGCACAAGGCACACTCCTCTTAGCGGTCCCTCCCTGAGGTCACTGCCTTGCTCGGAGCCCCTCCAGCTTCTCCTCGCTTGAAAGACTTTAATTCCTAACACGTCATACGGAGATCTTTTTAGATCTGGTCTCTGCCTAGCTCTCCAGTTCAGCTGACACCACCAAAACAGGCAGGTGTGTGCAGGGAGCCTGCCAGCAGTTGATTCATCAAATATTTGCGCAGTGCCCACTCTGTCCCAGGCACAGGGCTTGGCACAGCCTGCCATTGCGAGAGCATGACGAGGGCAGCGGGGAATGGAGGGAGACAGCACCGGGCCGGGCAGCGGAGGCTGGTTCTGGAGGCCTTCTGTGTCGGTCTCAGGAATTCCAACTTCCCTTCACTGGTGATAGGGAGTCCCTGGAACAGTTTAAACTAACTTTATGGAATGAACTACTTCAGAAGGACTTCGTTTTTTATGGTAGTAAAAGGGCACGATTTACCAGTTAGTATTCGCGTTAAAAAAGAAATGGCATCTCAACATAAAGAAATAAGGTATTTTCCTCTTATGACCTCTTTTTCGGCATCACTGAACAAATGTTTATTACAAATTTTCCAAGGGCCTGGGCAGTGATAGGTAACCATGATACAGTATAGAACAAGACGTTTCGATTCCTTTCCCATGGAGCATGTGATCGGATGAAGGGCAAATAAATGGAAAAGCGACATGTTATGGTAAGTGTTAAGAGAAACACAAACAAGAGGCTGAATGGAAGCTAACAAGGAGGGTTCCCACTTTTGACGAATTATCAGGAAGGGCCCGACTGGGAAGGTGGTACTGAGGCCGAGTTCCAAGAGGTGAGTAACCCACCAAAGAGAAGAAAGGTGAGCGTTCCAGGAAGAGGGAAGGGTGAAAAGAGGGTTACATATGGTTGCAGGAACGAGAGAGCAATGGGCTGGATTTTGCAGGGTAAGGAGGAATAAAGCAGGAAGTAAAGCACAAAACTGCAAAGACAAAAGCCAAAACGTGCAGGGAGTTGTAAACTCTGCTAAAAAGTTTGGATGTTGTTTCCATTTGCTCTTTGGAGACAGGTTGCAGTGTGCTTTTAACATGGTTACACGGGTGTTGTTTTATGTGACTTATCTGATATGTATATAGTATATACCACATACATATTTCTTTGGGTACTACCTTAAAATTTAAAATAAATTGAGAATGACTGTAATGAATCTTTCTGTGGAAAAAGAGTCTAAAATGGGCCATTTTATCTTTTGGTTTCATTTTTATCTTTTTGACAAAAAAGGAAAAATAAATACCATTTTAATTGGTCTTCTAGGATCAACTTATTAGCGTCTTAATCTTCCAGCTAATCATCGGTAGCTGAGACTTTGAAGGGAGATTTGACTTCCAGAGAGAATTTCTGAGGTTTGGTTAAGCAATCTGAAATTTATATCTCTCTCCTGGAAGCTACCAATCAATTTTATCCTTCAGTGTGTGTCATACTCAACAGAGAAAACAATTCAGTAGAGCTGTATCCTAAGTCAGGGAGGCTCATATCATTTACAGCTCAGACTCTGAGATAAAGTTTCATTCCCTTTGGTGCAGGAAGATGTTGGGTCTCATGATGTAGCCTGGACCACTGTGAGTTTGACTGTGGCAGGGTTCTAAATACAAGTTGTGAGTAGACTCTAGATTTCAAAGAGTGACTTGAGAAATAGCTAGACAAGTCTTATTTTCTTAAGTAGCACCCCCCCATTAAAAAATATTGGTTGCCTTTTCTATTAACTGGTAACACTTATAATGTAATGATTCCAAAATTAAATAGTAATTGGAGCAAGACCTAAGATTTTTTTGTTTGTTTGTTTGAAAGCTAAAAGGGTGCTTGGACAAGTTAAAAACTCATTTACCTACATCTGGAGTATATTTAATAGAGTGAAAAAGAGCAATGACTCCAGCTTATCACTCTGAAGGCTGAATAAAAACTACCTGCCATCAGGTTTAAAGCTTTGTTAGTGTCCAGCTTAATGTATAACTAAGCCATTAGATCATATGAAAAATGATCACATTTGATGCTCTTTTATTCTGAACTTTCTCCCAGGATTCTTCTATTTCTCTTTGTTCCAAAAATGATCTATCTGATACTGAGAAAACTTTATTCCATTGTCATTTCCCTCCTAATGAGATTCAGGTTTAGCAATACAGTGAGGTTATAATAAAGAATGGAGTTATTACAAACTACCCTGCATGTGAGTCATATAATATGCTGAGGAGGTCCCTATGAAGCCATACTTATCTAATTAGAATGAGGCCAACTCCTTGAAGAACACATGTTTGTGTCTCATATAACTAATTAATGAAGATTGAAATAATTGATGGTGCATGTAACAGAAGTATACCAGTAGATACTGAAGTTTATCTCCTTTTTCACCATTGCTTCTTTATCTGTGGTACTAATATTAATTGAGTAATTTGACAAAACAATAGCTCTGTTTGCTTGCTATCCAAATGGTGTGACAGCCCTATGGGACCCACGATAAGATTAAAAACCCGAAAGTAAATGATGGATGGTGGATTACTGTAGAAAACGAAACTTAATATTAAACAGTCATTTTTGAATCATTTTCTTAGATTTGCAGATCACAGTGGTCTGTTTTGATGGGTAAGAAAATAATCTAGGATCCCAAACTCAGTTTATTCCTTTTTAAATGATTGGAGCTTTCACTTTCATTAAACATGACACATAAGGACTGCACTGATTGATCCTTCCAGAAGTAAAACAATCCTCATCTGCAGGATCTGGAACATTAATAAATCCTAAATAAATAAATCCTAAAACCCCCCTGCTACAGCAACACAATGGGATCCGTTGGTTAGCCAGGCCATGGGTGTCTGCGTAAGTACAATGTCGGATGAATGGATTTTTAAATAAAGTTGGGAATAGGAGATAAAGGTAAAAACAGAAAACATCGCAAAGGATGAAGTGGTCCATGAGTTACGGACCCACCTACGGTAAATACTAAAGTTGAGTTAGCTGAGAGGAGTAAAACAGACGGAGGCTCCATAGCTATAAAAAACATTTTAAGAATGATACCACAGCTATGTTTTGAAAAGCAATGAGAGACAACTGATGACTAGTACCAGGAAGCAGATTCCACCTGCACTGTACACAGGTCAAGGGTGTTTTGAAAGAAATGAGGATTTTTCCTTTCACAATTTTAATCTTTCCTTTCCAATCCAACCCCATGATTCCTTTCAGAATATTTAAGTGAGATTAAAAAAAAAAAAGTTTAGGCAAAGTTATGACTCTGTCACTGAAAAATCTAAGTATCCACCCTCAGTTACATATATGTCAAGGTCTGATATCTTTTAATTATTGTGTTAGCTTGAGTTTTTCAAATTTTCTTTGGAAAAACCTTATTGGATTTATGCAGATATTTTTCCAACAACAACAAAAAACCCTTCCACTTCCTTTTGTGGTGTGCTACTTTGTTGGAAAGTAATAGGATTTACCCTTTTCTCATTTTGAGCTGCTGTGTATTTTTCATTTTGAGGAAAATGGAACAGGCTGTAGATAATATCAATCTTCTTGATCTTTCATCTCTCTTTTGATGGGTGAAGAGAGAGCTGTGAGAGTTTCTGTATCTGTCTTTTGCTTACAGTGCAAAGATAATGGATCACCTTTTCTGAAGGGGCTGACTTCCACTTTTCAAAAGTGGCCAGGAAAAGGAGTCAAGGAGGTTTTACATCAGTTATTCATTGAGATATATGGGACAGCATCGATACCCGCTCTGTTTAAAGGGAGACCTAAATTCATCTCTTAACCTCCTATTAGAATGGCTGTGGCACTGGGGAAGCCAAATGCTGCTCCATGCTCAACGTTCAAACAGAAATACTTCAGCGATAATAGCAGGTTGCAACGAAAAGGTTGAATGGTGTATAGTTCTTACCGGGAAATTGATTTGCAAGCAATGCAGATTTTTTACTTCGATTTTTTCTCAGATTTTAATAAAAAATTTAATAGGAAAATTGCAAAGTCATAAGGTATTGTACATTCTCCCCCCTTACTGACAGGTAAAAAAAAAAAAAGCACTAAAAACTTGACCTTTCTATTTACTTCATAATCTGGGACTTCTATAACAAGCTTCATAAAATTTTGATTCTTTATTGTTCTCAAAAAAAAAAAAAGAGTGATTTAAAAATTCTCACATTCACGCTGAGCGTCAATTATATACGATTTCTAGAACTAAGCAAAATGAACACAAGTACTGTGTATAATGTCATGGTAGGTAAACTGCTTGTTAAATTTTTTTTTTTCCAGATCAGCTTACATAGTGTAACTGTAGCTTTGTTTTATCTGCCTTTAAACTCAATTCACCCAACAGTAAAGGATCTGAACTGGTAACACAGTCTAGACAATAGATAAGATAGTGTCATGTGGTACAAATGGAAGCTTCATTCTTTTTTTTTAAAGAAACCTCTTAAGACAAGCAGTAGGCTCAAAGACATTTTTGCACACCACAAGCCTAAGGCACAGTTTGTAACGCACTGATGGCAAAATTCAATTATTTCAAGCCGAGAAACATTTTCTCCTATAAGATATAGACAATTTTACTTGTGGACAAAATGCCCTATGGAGAGGCTCCTATAATCACATCACCCATTATCATAATCATCAAATGCATATGACATCTATATCCAGTTAACGGAAGATGGGACCATATGGACGTCTGTTAACAGTGTCGTGGTAAGAAGATAAAGCTTTCTGTCTTCAGTCCAAGTGCTTCCGAAGCGTTAAGCTTCTCAGTACCTATGTGAACTAGGTAAGCCATGTCCTATGCTCTGTCTTCCCTTTGGGCCTCAATCTCTCCAAGCTAAGTCTGGGGCTGCTGATCGTCGAATATGTAATGACAGCTTTGAATTTAAAATGTCTAATTAAGTCTCCTCAGAAGGGACCGTATATAATTCTGTGTTTTATGTGATGTGTTAATGAGGAAACTGACCACAACTCTTCATCACGGCACTTCCACTGGGCTTGTTCAAGTGACCTCGTTCACAGAGCAAACGCGCAGGCAAAGGCCGCTCTTAGCACAGCCGTCCAGGAGGACGGTTTCTGTGTGCTCTCAGGGCCCTGCGGCTGGAAGCCGAGAGAGCGAGCGCTTTCCACAAATAGGTCAATTCAGTGGCTTTGCGCTTGCACTTTACAGCTGCCAGTCTCTGGGATTGTGGCCTAGGGAGGAGCTGGGAGCTGGCAAGCGCCAATGGACGTGGAGACATAATGATTTGTACCTGCATGTTCGGGGGTGTCAGCTACGTGAAGGGAATAGGGCACCGGGTGGCCAAAGAATGCTTTGTTTAGATGTATAAGTAGCTGGTAAGGTTTTTGAGCTGAAAGGAAAGATCGGATACACAGACGTTGTGTAATTTTGTACCATACTATACGACTCAAAGAAATGCTGAGCCAATTTGGATAGTAGACATCATGGAAAACATCTGGATGACTACATTATTTTATGGCTTGACTGAGTTAACTTGGTATTTCGACCTCTTATACATACAGTGTAACTGTCTGCGAAATGAAAATTTGATTCCTATAGAATATTTGTAGATATTAACTGTGATATGTCTGCAAAAATTACTATTGCCGATTCACACTTTAGTGTTGCCTTGTGGGCTCTCACAGAGGCATGACCCCAAAGCCAGGCAGACAATATCACTTCTCTTTTTGCTGTGAAACTGGTATTTAAGACAGTGTTGATTTTATTTCTCCATGAACCCAATATAATACATTTATTTTAGAGTTCGGTATCAGAGAAATTTTTTCATCTCAAAGTCTTGATACAAGAATTATACATCCCATCATATTTGCTTTGAATTGCCTTGGCTCTCAGGAAGCTCAAAGATAAATAATGATAGCGACAGTACAGCCTTTATATAATGAAGTAATTTGTTTTTCCATCTATATAAAAGTAGTCAAATCAGGCAGAACCCAATATTTGGGTCATGCAAGCTTTTATACTCACTTACATGGACAAATTGACTGTACTACCCATATGCTGGTAAGACTTAAAACTTCTTATAATTCTGGGAAATTGGCTGCCAAATCTTTTGGCACTAATATGATTAACTCCTACTTGAAAACAAATGTAAGGACAGAAAGAATGGAATTATAGTCCCCTTGTCATTAACAGAAGGCAGCCTAGTGTATGCTTGTGGAAAGGCAACGGATTCAGTCAGACTGACTTGGATTTGAATCACAGTTCTTCTATTTTTTATTTGTATCATTTGGAGCATATTGCTATTATTTTTGAATTTCGGTATTCTATTTGTGAAATATGTAAAGCTCTTCAAATGCTTTCTACTTCATAGTAAATATTCAACGAATATTAACTACTGTTATTCTGAACAATGATCATTATCGATTAAAGCTTGCACTAGACAACACTGGTTAAAACTTGAAAATACATGTTTTTAGATCATTCTGTGAGGGATGCAAAAGAAATATTACCGAACTAATGAACATTTTCTATTTGAATGCAGAGGTTTTATAAATATTCCATTCTATAAATTTAAACATATATAAAGACTTTTTTTTAACCTGTATAATATGGAAGTCTAAAATATGTATAGGATTTCACTCAGAGTTTATTTAAGAACGCTAAAACAATGGTCAGTGTTTTAACAGGATGAAAACTCACTAATTAAAATTGATAAAAGTAAAACAATTAGTGAGTTGAATAGCCTAAGGTTTCATAGTCCCCCCAAAATCCAAAAACTACCGTGCTGATTTGTCTATAGGTAGCCCTACCCACCAGTTTACAAATATGTTGTCTTCTAAAAATTTCCTTGTAACTCTCAAGTTTGAGACTTGGATAGAATTTTCTTACAGAAAATGTCTTGCAAATGCTGGCTCGTTTTCAGGTTAGCCCTTCTTTCCAAAGCTGATTTAATCTGAGCTAAAAATCTTATGTTTTCAATAAAAGACAGAAAACAATACTTTAATAACACCTTTTATTCTAAAGCTAATAAATTATATTTAAGCATACAGAATATTCATAAAGCATTTTAATTAAATCTTTTCCTATTATGCAACCTACAATCAAAAAAGATTGGAAAAAAAACAATTACAGAATTTATTTTGAATGAGTTTAATTAGATGTGGGCAAGAAGGCTAGAGGGAACTTTGGTGCATATCTCAGTGGAGAACTGAGTGGTTTTTGAGGTTCAATTCAATAAATATGCTTTTCCATTGGATCTTCCCTATTGAAACCATGTTGCATATTTCAGTGAAGAACCAATAAATGTCATCTCTCTTTATTTCCACACCACGGAAGATCAAGTCCAGGTGTACGCCGCAGGAAAATCCAAAGTAGCCTCAAGTTAAATGAGAAAGAAATATTTCCCTCCCATTTATAAAGCAGTCTGGATGGAGGAGAGTAGTGCAGGCCTGATGAAGGGTTCCAGCTTCTTCTCCCTTGCTTTTCTGCTGCATATGGCTTCTGTTCCCTGGGCTACCTCATGGTCCATGATAGGTTCAGGAACTTTGCAATCCCATCTGTGTCAGCAGCAGGAAGGGGAGAGGAGGAAAAGATGTGCACACCTCTCATTTAAAAATTTTTATGATTAGAATTTCTTTTAAAGAGCAGTTTTAGGCTCACAGCAAAACTGAGTGGGGGGCACAGAGGTTTCTCACATAAATTCTGGCCCAGCACACGAATTAGTCCCCTTTATCAATATGTCCCATTTTAAAGGAAAGTTTCTGTAAGTCTCATTCAACATTTCTGCTTGCTTCTCATTTGGCCAGAGCTTAGTCCTATGGGTCGCTCATATATGCATGGAAGACCGAGAAATGTGGTCTTTTAGCTGCTGGGCAATGTACCCAGCTAAAATTCGAGGTTCTGTTACAATAAAAGGGGAGAGTGGATGACCAGCAGTCTATCCAGCACTCTGAAAGCAGTTCCAGTAGAGAAGTTGGTTGGTCAATATGAAGAGATTGGTAACACTGGTCATCATGAGTGAAGGACCACGAGAGAGGTACACACATAGGACAATGCGTGGTCAGAGAGCAAATGCAGTTGGGAATACTGGGGAATGCCTTTATGAAAAGGACACCAACTGAGGAGAACCTGGAGGGTGGGTAGTGTATCAGATCCTGATGCCTACCCCAGTCCCGTCTGTTCCTTTCTTTCTGGCTGGCAGATCCTGAATTTGAGGCCCCTCTGAACACGAGGTCGCTCTTAACAACCAACCTTTCCAAAGAATGGGAAAACCATGTTGGTTATAGCATAAACCTCACTTAAGCAGAGAACTAAACATAAAATTTTAAAGTTCTTGACGAGAACCTGAGAGCCTCTTTGAAAATTTTGAGGGTCCCAGGGGATCTTGGGCCCCAGGTTGAGAAACACTGGTCTAAGCCCATAAAAAGGAAGAAAATATTTTTCTAACTGTCAAGGGCAGTATACTACCGTGCTTATGTGCTCGGCCTAGAGCCAAATGGCTTGGGTTTAAATCTTAATTTTGTCTTTACTAACTGCATGTCTGGGGCAAGGAATTTAACACTTTCATATTTCAGTTTTCTCATCTGTGAAGATAATAATAATACTACCCATTTCATAGGTTATTATAAGAAGTCAATGAGCAAATATTTATGAAGTACATAGAACAGTAGCTGACATATTTTGTGTTTACTTAGTAAATTTTTAACATTTCAAATGGTTTCTCCCTCTGTAGAATCAGTAATTCTCAATGTTTTGTAAAGTCGAATCCTTCTTTGTTTCCCATCCTCTTTTCTCTTTATGCTTGCAGAGATTGAAAGAAGGGTCATTTTGCTGGCTCCATTTCCCCTAAGGCCTCACTTTCACTGGTCACACAAATGGAACCTTAAAGACCCCAAGTTGGCACATACTCAACTCCATTCTGAACCAGTCCTTTGTTCTTCTTACAGTGTTTACCTTGTGGAAGGGAGAGAGTAGTTTATCTTTTCTCTTGCAAAAATGAGCAGATCTGGGTTTGAATCCAGACTTTGAATTTCTACTTGCATGTTCCCTTCCTTTCTAAACTTCGGTTTCTTCATAGGCCAAAGGGAATAGCATAGCTCAGAGGGTTATGATGACATTTGAATGAAATGGTGGCTATCGAATGTTTATCACGGTGGCCAGCTTGTGGGATATGCTCAATAAATTACAGCCACACTGAGCTCTAGACTTGAAGACATCATAATGTAGGTTCTGCGAGTGAACTCCAAAGGTCAGGAAGAGGATGAACGGTCATGCAACAAATCTGTCCTTCCAAATGCTAAGCAGGCAAGAGTAGGTGGGAGCTGAGGAAGGATCAAAGAGAAATCACCCTGCTGAGGAGATGAGAAGGGAAGGGGAAGCTCTGAGGACAAAGAGGTGAGTTTTTGGCAAGGGCTCTGTCTCGTCCATTGTATGCTCTTAACTCGAATATTAAACCTAAAAGAACAACCATCAGTTGCTGTGTTGTTTTCTCAAAGAGAAGTTTTGACCTTGTGCCAATATCAAAACTGAAATTTGGGCAAAGTGCATTTCTAATCATTTCACTAAGTGGAACAGTAATTGCCATGATGCATAATAGGAAACCTCAATGCAGAAATAGTGGACTTTAATAGCATATGAAAGTAACACTTCAACTTATTTCTTGGAATTTCTTGGCAGAAGTGAGAATCCCCTCAATAACAGTATATGTTAACATGGCCATAATCAATTATTTAAAAAAATAGAAAAGGCCCCCTGAGAGATATTTATCAAAATTGTCTTCTGTAGAGCTCGAGAATTCCCATAACTGGGCGGATAACTCCGTAATAGGCCTCCTTTCCCTTGTTTGGACTCATAGATCCTTGTGATATACAATAGATTCCATTTCTCCTTAGCTGAAACCAAGTATTGGTCTAATACTGGATTCAAGTTTTCGCAGATAGCATGGGATAATTAAAAGTGATCACGGTACATCATACTATCTAATTAATATTTTCTTTCCCAAGGTCAGAGGGACCTCTATAGGAATGTATCTCTGAAAAGACCAGCCATGATGACAGGCTGTCACCACAGGATTTCCATTATCCAGGGGACCTACGCGCATAGTAGCCTGAGGTACAGGCCCATTATTTTCTTTTCTGCTCTTTGATCCACACCAGAAATTTCTTGGGGGAAGTTTAAATAATATTTATTCAAGTTCATTTTGTTGGCAAAGGCAAGACTTTATCGATTGTCTGACAGATGTGTATATATTCTAAGTTTTTCCATATCATCTCCTTGACTTATTTTGGACAAAGTTAAATTGATACAAAGGTTTATTCTCTTACCATTTTATCGGCAGTTGACTTCTAAAACGTTACATATCTTTGATGCAAGAACTCATACGAATTGGCTCTGACTAGTACATCTGGACTTACGATGGTCACCAGCCTACCCGAAGATAAAATGCCTAGCCTATTCTTGGATTTCTTATTATGCACCAGACAGGACAATGTTAGTATAAAACACATTGTTAAAATTGAACAGAAACAGTCAGAATAAACTGTTGTAAACCTTCAATGAAGTGAAGAGGTAACAATTTCTACAAAGGGACTGCTCCATTTTGGGCCCAAATTATAACTCTGTAAGGGCAAAAAAAGTTCACCAGATGGGAGGCTGCCTGAATTCACAACCATACATATCCTTTTCTTCTGAAGGAAGGAGGCATTTGTCTCCTGACATGTTATCAGAAAAATTGTTCGTTTTTATTCTTCATCTGTCACTCAAAGTTGTCACTACATTTAGTGGCTATTTATTCTGTACATCATTTCTACCTCTAATAGCGCTGTCATCCTGTCTGATATTCATATGCCAGCGACACATTTCTTTATACTTCAAACATAACTTCTGGAAAGTAACTTCCTCCTTCTGCTATAAATCCCAACCGAGTCATTGCAAGAAGTTCCAGTCTGCTCACCCTCCTTTCTGTTCCTTATTTTGAAACAAAATAGGAACTAGTGACATTTTCCTTGATTAGTGGAGCCTTTTTGTGTTGTTCCTTGAGTTGAAGTGTTTGCCTGAAACTAATCTCTCCATGCATTTCCACTGAGTCTTCTTTGGGACAAATGGCACAAGTTTAAATATGAATGTGGGGAATAAAGGTATAACTTGATCTGTAACCCTCACATCATAAATATTTCAATTAACTTAGCTCAGTAGCAAGTATTAAGAAATAGTGAGATCAATTTTTATTACTCATTTTTTTTTTCACATTTGTCTGAGAGCTCAGAGGCTCACACCCCTCAGACAAGGTGTAGGCTGAACAGCAAACTGGGAATTCCATCCAACACATAATTTAAGGGCAGTTTAGTTTGTTAAACAAAACAAAAGAAATCAAACCAAACCAGAAAAATGAGTACTTTAATCCTTTCTCTACCACTAATATACTGCAGGATTATAAATAAGTTAATTAACCTCTCCATTCCAGTAATTCCCTCGGTGATGAAGTGAAAACCAGAGTTAATTACCTAGAACACAATTTTTCAGATTATTCTTGAAATACTTTTATTAAGATTTCCTCACCTAAATGTTTATAATAATCCATTTGCCAAGAAAATATTCACTAACATCTAACAAAGATAAAGGCTAAAAACATAATTATTTGAAGCAAACACGGTAGTATTCTGAAATGTATTACCTAAGTGAGTTTAAAAGTCAAAAATGCCAGATGGCTTTAGAATTTTCATTTCCAAAAAGGAATTTTAGTGTGTGATCTTGTTTCTTCAGAAGACAAATGTTTCAGCATATATTACTGCGGACATTATTTTCCGACTTAAGATTAGTGAATCGAGTTAACAGAGCAAAGTCGCTGGATACAGAGTCTAAAATCTGAGCTCGGAAAGAAATAATCTCCCAAAGAAGAATGCGCTCCTCACTTACATAATGGCTGCATCCTGTGATACTGCAAAGAGTACTGGAATGTGGGTCAGGGGACTTAGGATCCGGTCCTGCCTCTTCCATTAGAAAGTCCCCGGACCAGTCTGGGCCTCACTTTTTCCACATGCAAAGTAAATGGGCTGAACTAGATCATTTCTAAGGACTCTTCTAACCTGAGGATTATACTTAAGAATTGGAAAACTGATCTATATTGCATACAAAAATATTATTAAAAATAATTTTGAAAGTTGAGATCGTAATTTTGGACATAAAGATGAAACAAGTTGCACCACAAGTGTCTTGAGTTAAAATGACTGAGAATCCAATGGTGGCGTTTTCAGTTTTAAAAATAAAAGCAACATTCTCTGCTTCGGGACAGTAAACTGCCCCAAAGTCAGGCAATGCTGATAACCTGTCCTCGGGATAACCCTCTTCTTTCTGAACCAGGGTTTCTCAACCTCAGCATGCCTGACATTTTGAGATGGATATGTCCTTGTTGGGAGGAGGGTGTCTCTTGTGCATTTTAGGATGTTTAATAGACTTCCTGGTCTCTGTCCCCTAGATCCCTGCACCCGGCCCCCCAAAAAATGTCTCCAGATATTTGTCCCCAGTTGAGAATCACTGCTTTAACGTGAGCTAGTCTTCTCTGGCTTGTCTTAACTCATGCCTGATGTACCAGAGTTGTCATGGTTCAATATCTTTTAAGCACGTGTATATATTTTTATGAAAAAAAAAAAACACCAAAAATAAGAATTGCTAAAATTAGTATGAAAGTTATAATATACAGATGCTTACTTATGCCAGGCACCAAATAATCTCTATTTCCTGAATCAGCATCCTTGTAGCTAATACCTGCATTATATGAAGACTATAATGTTTATCCCCACTGTCCTTACTTTTTGGCTGGGGAGACGTGCAATCCATGAATTTAAAATGGGGCTTCAGATGATTTACAAAGTGGCATGCTGGTGAAGTGCGTAGGACTGAAGAGGGTGCTGAGTGAGGGCTGATAAGGGTGTCCGGGATGGAGGTGGTGGAGAGGAGTGAAGCGAAGTGTGAGGGACAGCAGGTGCCCCAGGAGCAGTGAGAACTCACAACTTGGGAGAAAGGCAGTGAGGGCTGTAAGAGGAGCTTGCAGCATCCTGAGGTCCTGCCAAGGGGCATGGCTTTAATTGTATATGTTAGAGGATCTGGAAATGGGGCAGTGAAGTGAAAGGAGGTTTTCGATGGAAACAGCACCTTTCATTCCTGGGACAAAGGCTTTGAAGGAAATTGAAAGACTACTCAAAATGCCATTTTACTTCCCAGGATGGCCGTCAAGGGATGGTTTTACAGTTTTCCCTTTCCACGCCCACTTAAAAAAGGTGACCAGCACAAAAATTTAGTCTAGCCAGGCTTCTAAACAACCATTTCAGAGCTGCTAAATTATTGTGACTACAGTCTCATATTGTGCAGTGGCTAAGTCCTCATTGCAGGATGTCAGAAAATGCCACCCTCCCCGACAGGGAAATGCCAAAGACAGCAATGCCAGAGTTATCCAGAGCAAGAAACTATATAGAATAGGGGCCAGGGCATGGATGTTGGGGTCACGTGGGCTTGGGCTTCAGTCCTGACTCCATTATGTATTCTTTGTAATCCTCAATTTTCTCTTCTGTGAAATGGGAATAAGGTATGTTAGAAGGAATCTTGCTATGTTGGAAATACTGGGATAAATCAATTATATAATGTATAAAAAGTATATAATATATAATATAAGGCACTTAGAATTTCTGGCATCTAGTTAAGGACTCATTAAGTACGCACTACATTATTATTCATGCTAAGCCGTAAATACTTCAAGAGTTGTAAATGTACCAAAATCCTCTTGAGGTTATCTTTCACAAGTAAACATGTTTTGTGAATCCACAAAATGAGAATTTTTTAAAAAATAAAAATATATGGTATGAGGAGGAAAGCCTCAGTTATGCCTGGAGAACAGAAAGAGCTCCAAAGTGTTTTGCGGTAACTAAAAGGCTAGAGGAAGAATGAGCGGATCAGGTTCTGAGCCCCTGAGAAGTACTATAGAGAGAGGGGACACTCATGCATGTGGTGGGTCCCAGGGTCCTGGGGCTGATGCAGGGCTGTGCAGTCCTCCTGCCTGGGGACACAGGCATTTCTTGGAAGGAGCTTTCTGTGCTTTCGGATGTTCCAGGGGCACTGGCTTCTCCATATTGTTTCCTGTATCCTCTTCTCCCTCAACTCCAAGGAAATAGCAAGAAGGGTTTGAATAGCTCAAGCTCTCCCCACACTCCCGTCCCTGGGAAAGGATGGCAAGGGCATCTGTTTTTGTCTAAAATGAGCTGAGGACATATAGGTCTTGTTCCAGGACAGTTCTCTCCCTATAGCCTTGCATGTGTCCCTTCCCCACAGAAAGGAGCAAGACGTCTCCTTCATGGATGAAGGAGGTGGCTCTACAGACAGCAGATTCAACCAGAAACCAGGGGACCCTACATAGGAATGTAGCTTATGCCAAAGTCATTGATCAAAAGGGAGCCTGAGGGGTGCCTGGATGGCATAGTTGGGTAAGCATTCGACCCTTGGTTTTGGCTCAGGTCGAGATCTCATGGCCACGAAATCAAGCCCCACATCAGGTGAGTCTGCTTGAGAGTCTCTCTTCTCCCTCTTGTGAGCGCTCTCTCTTTCTCTCTCTCAAAATAATATATAAATCTTAAAAAAAAAATAAAAAGGGAGCCTGACCTGCCTGCTATAAGACTGGTGAATAGGAGACTGGGCAGATAGGAGAACCCCAACCTCAAGGACAGATTAGTTGCTGGGCTTCAGGAAGTCGAAAGGGGTGCTATTTTACCAAACCCAATACAGTCATCTCAATCTTTTGGTTCTACACCAGAAGGGACTGTCCACAGTTTCACAAAAGAGGAAGGAGGCATGACAACCATGAATACTGAATTTGTCCTTCAAAGTGTCCTTGTCCTGTTATAACTTAGTTGAGTCTCTGAACTGATGGTGTATGCACACCTACAGTGTGTAGAGCTTGTGATGAAGGGAGACGTTGGAGAAGACGACAACCAGCAAAGACTCAGCTAGATGGAACTGCATGGCTTGGAATGGAAGAAATCCTCTCTTCTGCCCCTCTCCCCTTGCCTACCCTCCTCACACTTTTTGATGGTCATGCCAGAGTTCACTTGAGGTCAGCCTGTGCATGAGATAGACTCCTTATCTGTTTTATTACCCAGATGTCATTCTGCCATTTGATGTTTGTTAAATATGGCACCTTGCTATTACAGAGGACACTTTCCAGAGACCAAGTATGACAGCAAAAGTCAGTTCAAGTCTCACATCCATCAGTGTTTGGGAAAGAACATAACCTTTTTCACTGTTTAATTCCTATCTATTCCTTGGTGTAAGTAAATGCTCTCTGACTTCTTTAAGATGTTTTTAACTTACTTAGAAGTACAATTGAATTGTTATATGTTCTGACAGCATATTAAAGATAACATAATTCCATGCTGGCTTTCTATTCTGAGCTGTTCCCCTTCATCTCTTTCTCCTCATTGTCCATTCTGTAAGGTGTGTGTCATGTTGGTGAAAAATGTTACTTTTAACTAAAATACATCATTCTCATCAGGTAAAATTCTGCTAAAAGTGAAAAATCTGGATCAATATAAATGACTAATAATAGGTAAGTGGCAAAATTCAGAGTAATGATACATGTATCTTATGGACAACAGGCAGCCATTAAAAAGCATGATTTCAGAAAAAAAATTTTTTTTGAAGATTTATTTACTTATTTTAGAGACAAAGAGGGGAGGGGCAGAGGGATAGGAGAGAGAACCCCAAGCTGAGTGCAGAGCCTAATGCGGGGCTTGATCCTACAACCCCATGAGACCATGCCCTGAGCCAGGGCAGCTCAAATCGCCTCCCCCACTTTACTTGGTCATAAACAACTCTATCTGGCCATGTATGTTCACTTAGCAACCACACCGCTGAAAACGCAAGTCTGGGAATGCACGACAGAAAGGTGTGTGGATGTACGTTTAAAGAAATGACTGCCATTTCATATCACAGCGAGTTACCTTGTGCATGTTGTATGTAAGTTCATTGTTGTCAGAGAACAAATGGTTTTACTTCTTTTTAACTCCCTACGTTTACCAGACCCCAGGGCTCTCAATCAGGATTCTCAACCGCTGCTCCCGTCTAGCCATGAGGTCTCAGCACTGTCTACTGCCCGCAGCGCACCACTAGCTGGACACCAGAGACGGCTTGCCGCATGTCAGCGTGGTAGGGTTCTTCTGTAGATGAGTAACAGCTAGGAAGATAGCAAAGATTTCCCGACGATGAAAACAAGTAGTGTGGCCACCTAGCTGTGATCTCATGGGCACCTTCATAAAATTAAGAGAATTAAAATTGGCCTATTTTATAGTTACGTTTTAGACAAGAATGGTGGAAGTGCATGTGTTTTTAATGCTATTTATATAACTACTTCCTGGCAGGAGAGTGTTTTAAGTTAGTGGTATGTTCTGAGGTGTTAAAATGTAGTAATAGCCACTGAATTCTAAATGTAATGCTGAAATGGGAATACTTCGGTAAGGTCAGTAAGGAAAGTGGTGGCAATTAAATCATCAGTGACATGTGCCCATGATCGTTCTTAGATTCCGCATATACGGCAGAATCAGAGTATTTGATGAGATCAATCAGAAAGTGGTGATGGAGAAATGCCACCAACAAAAACAAAGCTCCTTGGCTTTCTCTTCACACCTTTTAACTCATTTTATTTAGCAAAACTTTACAGGTACCCTAGAATTAACTGATTAGTTAACTAAATATCCAATCACATCTCAGGTGTTCTGCCTGATACAACACAAAACACAAAGATAAAAAAGATACACTTCCTGGCATCCAGGACATTACAACCTAGTATGTCATTTGTCTACCAAGAGGGACAAGAGAACAGTAAATGAAGATAGGGGAAGGAGCAAGGGCAAAGTGCTCTGTGTAGGATGAGTCAGCCTGAACGCTGCAAGGGGTTCTTATCAAGTCATCCAGAGGCAGCAAGCCCTGCTGGCCAGATGCTGGCGAAGGTGATTTTCGCAACACCGCACGGAAAGATGTGTAATGTTTATAAAGTCATGAGCCATGAACTTCGGGGCATTATCGTGTGCAAAGGAGATTAGCTACCAATGGCACGAAATGAATCACCGTATATATTACAAAGGGTACACGTAGGTCTCGGAAACTTCCTCAAAATTCCCCTCTTCTCTTTCCCATAGGCTGCCTTCACGCCCCACAGCTATTCTCTCTCCCAGCTTCTTTTCTGAACCATTTCCTCTCCCCTAGTTTGGGCTGTCCTCATTTCCTCTGCCCACCTGCCCCCTCCTGCTCTCTTATCAGAACCGACTCTTTAAGTCCTTCCTTCTTCCTACCACCTCAGAGGCAACGCTTTCTCTGTCCATTTCAGATGGTTCTCCATTACTAATGGCCCAAAACATTTCTTTCTTTGACATTTATCCTTTTCTCTTCTCACAACATAGAGGAAAGTGAAGAAGCTGCACAAAGCCAGAATCTTCTTTAGTGGGATGGAAAGACTTACAGGAGTAGTTTCTGCACCTTTATGGAGGTACAAAATCACTCTTAAAACCTACCAAATCCGAGGTTCTGCACATGATTGCTTTAATCTCTGGCCTGTTGAATTCAGGGTGCTGTTGTCCACACACCTCATATGCCCTGTTGCAGCACACGACACTGCAGCTGTGATTCGCGCAGCAAACAGCCTTCCACGGCAGAAATGGAGGTCAGGACCATACATATGTGGGTGTCATTCATATGGAAGGTAAAAGACAAGATTTCCTATTGTAAGTTTCCTCTTTCCTTAATCCATTCTAGTATTTTCCATCATCGTAGGTCTTGGTCCTTTGACTTTTCTTGTTCTCATACAGAAAAAAAGTGGATTCTTTGACATTAGTATTCATGGACATGTATACGGATTATAACAACCAATAAGCCATCACTAAAGAGATTATTTACCAAAATATATTGTTTTCCAAAATTGATTCAATAAGTAGATAGCTCCAACTGTTGGCATGTATATTATAGCAATGACTTTGATGAGGTATTCATGGATATAGGCTGAGAGAGAAATTTTTGAATAGCCTTGGGGCTCTGCTACTGTGCTGGTTGAGTGATAACACACACACACACACACACACACACACACACACACACACACACACACAACTGTTTTAATAATGACATGGAGTATAGAAAACGAATTGCACAACTATTGTAAGAGCTCATCTAAGCTCTTTCCCACTAAATTCTTCTTCAAACCAGGAACGCTAAACGGCCGAAAACTAGTGAATGTGAGCTTTCTCCACTTTTTTGTTTCCTCGCACTCTTGTTGGAAGTGCTAATGAACTGATGGCTCGCACAAAACCCAGCACCCAGTAGTCACTCAACTTTTTACTGAATGAAAATGAACCCCCAAAATCCCAGCCCACAAGGATAAATGTAGGAAGGAGCTGAGGGCATTCTGTTCATTTATATACCGTTCACTGCATAATCACAGAGTAGCCGAAGATGATTCATCTGAAAGACCTATTTAAGGAAGGAAGTGAAAGTCAGAGGCTAAAAAATGACCCATAATCAGGTGCTGACAGTTGTGTGTTGAAAGGTTCTATGTAAAGCCAAACTTTCCAACCACAAAAAGGGACCTGTTTTGTTCAACATTTTGGAGTGAAGAAATTAAGGGGAAAGCTGAGCTAAGATGAAAGGTCTAGAAATAGTTTTAACTTTCATGCTTGACACAGAGGGGAAAAAAAAAAAGAAATCTACTGAGTAGATTAAACAAATAAATGTCCAACCATGCATTTAATTTGAATTCCCACGAAAATTTGTAGAATTTGTAAGAAGACTCCAGAGTTTATTTTTGATACAAGGTAGGCCACCTCATATGCCCCAAACTGAAAAGCCCCATGAACTCATGTACAGATGACTTGATGATTCAGGGGCAGAATGTCCAGATTGTCTGTAGTTGATAGTCCCTGCTGCTTCCTGATCAGTTAATATATGCATTTATTCACTCATTCATTTATTCTTTTGTTGTTTTTTTTTTTTAATTCATCCTACACTTAGTACTTACTTCATGCTGGGCCTTATGCTAGGGTTTAGGGACACAAAAAATGCGTCTCCCTCTGTTAAGAAATGTACAGTCTGGTTTGTAAGACAAGAAAAGAGGCTTTAATGGTGTAGTGCTATAAGTGCTGTGACAAAAATAAAACCAGAAAGCTAATTCAGACTGGAGGATCTCAGGAGGCTTCCAGAAAGCATTAATGCGTGAAGTGAGCTTTGAATAAGAATGGGTTTAACCAGATGAAGGAGAGGCACTAGAGCCGGGTTGTTAAATGCATAGATTCTACAGTCAGGCTGTCTGGGCTCAAGTCTTGATTTTGCCAGAAACTTGCATGACTCCAGGCAAATGTCCCTCACTTTCTTCCATGAGTGGGGATCATAACAGTACCCACCACTTACCCATTCCAGGGCTGTAAGGATGAATATATGAGTTGTTATTTCCAAAGAGCTTGAAGGAGTGCCTTTCTCACTTCAGTGTTACCGAAGCGTGTGACGAAGAAAGGCGTCGGGCGACGCGTGACCTAGGTAGCTGGAGTACCTGGTGCAGTGGCCTGAAAGGCATACATGCTGCATTTAGGAAAGAGTTAAGAATAAGGTTTGGGGGCCATCCCTGGGGAGGACTGAAAGATAAGGCTGGAGAGATAGGAAGGTTCTGTTAAAGAATGTGAATATTATCCTATACACCATGAAGAACCATGGAAATATTTTAAGCAAAGATGTGATAAGAGTAGATTTGTATTTTAGGGGCGCTTGGGTGGCACAGGGGTTAAGCTTCTGCCTTCAGCTCAGGGCGTGATCCCGGCGTTGTGGGATCGAGCCCCACATCAGGCTCCTCTGCTGTGAGCCTGCTTCTTCTTCTCCCACTCCCCCTGCTTGTGTTCCCTCTCTCGCTGTCTGTCTCTATCTCTGTCGAATGAATAAATAAATAAAACCTTTAAAAAAAAAAAGAGTAGATTTGTATTTTAAACAGGTCATTCTGGGAATGCTGTGGAGAGTGGATTGTAGGGTGGGAGGCAGTTCTGGAGTCAGGGAGGCAAATCAGGGCAGTGTTTCCCCCAGTTTTCCAATGATGAGAATTATGTGGGGTGCTTCTTAAGCATATAGATTCTCAGGCCCCTTCCTGAGAGATTCTGACTTGGAAGATTTGGGGCAGGCTTGGTAAAATATACTTCGTGCCTTCAGGGAGATTTTGCAAACACTGATTGAGGTGGTGGTAGGCATCTAGGTGAGGACTAATGAGGCCCTAAACAAAAGTACTAGAAACAGTCTGGTTGGAGATAAGGGGGCGAATTTCAAAAGGAGGAAACAATAGGATTTGGTAACTAACAGGATGACACTCAGATATTCAGCTTTGGTGATTGGGCTGATTGTGGAAGAATGTGGAAGAAAAGTAGGTCTGGCAGTGAGGTTAGTGAGATCAGATTTGGATAGGATGAGTTTGGAGTGCCAGTGGGAAGAAGTCCAGTGAGAGGTTCCATATCCACGCCTGAAGTCCCGGAAAGAGATCTGGGCTGGAGTCATAAAACTGGAAGTCATCAGCAAAGACACAGTAACTGTAGCTTGGCAAACTGCAACATTTAATTGGTGGGTAGAGGAACACAATCCCGTTTTATTTGTTTATTTATTTATTCATTTAATCATTCATTCAACAAACCAATTTTAAATGTATGTCTTATGCCAGGCATTATGTTACATAAAGGAACCTGTGGAGAAATAGCTAAGAGGACTATCAGAAAAAGAGTAATATCATCGAAGCCTAAGGAATAGATTATGTCAAATGATGCCAGGATGCCAAGTGAGATGGTGAGTGAAATGGGTTCCCTAGATTTAGTGAGAAGCAAGAAGGTCATCAGTAGCTTAGGAGAGACTCGATTCTGCTGAGTGATGGGTAAGGACATTGAATTTGAAAAATGGCTTGAGGCATGAATGGGTAGTGAGGAAGTGGAGGTAATGAAGGAAGAAGAGACACGATGTGGTAGATTGCAGAAATGGTTAGGAAATCTTCCCATACCTGTGTGCATGACTCTTTGCAGTGATTCTTTATAGTTACTCCCTTCAAGAAGTGGAGTGGATTTCTTCACGCTTCAATCTGGGCTTGGTCATGTGACTTGCTATGACCATTGGGACATTAGCAAATGTGATGCGAACAGAAACCTGAAAAGCCCTTGCACATTGGGGCTTGCCTTTCTTGCTGCTCTGGGGAACCCCGCGACTGCCACCAAGTGAATATAAACCTGGACAAATTTGCTGGAGACCTGGGACCACTCATCTGTGTCATCCCACTGGGAGCCAGCATCAACCGACAGCCAGCCGCAACCAACAGACATTGAGTGAGACATTGAGTCAGCCCCTAGCCAATTCCCCTGCTGACTTGAGCCACAGAGTGAGCCTAGCCAATTCTAGCAGAAAAACTGCCCCGCAGAGACCAGCCTAAATCACCGATCCACAGAAAAAGGACTGTTGTTTTAAGCCACTCAATTTCAGGCAGTTTGTTTATTACACAGCAAAAACTAACTGATAGAACAGGATCTTGTTTGAGTGTCAGAGATTTCAAGTGTCTAAGTTATCCCGGGATTTGTACTTTTCTTTGAGCTGGACTGGAGATCAGAAGAGCTCTGTTTTTTCTTAGTCTCTTTTCTCTTGCTAACACATTGTCTCAGGCAGAAACACTAGAAGTAGCATTTGGGAGTGGAATGGCTAGGTCATAGAGTATTATTGATTCATGCCACAATACAGATGAATCTTAAAATAACTATGCTGAATGAAAGAAGCCAGACCCCCCCCCCCAAAAAAAAGTACTCACTGGGTAATTTCATTTATATGAAATTCTAGAAAATGAATAATCATCTATAATGACAGAAAGCAGATCATTGGTTGCCTGGGGATGAGATGAGGGAGGGAGGGATGGATTACAAAGGGGCATGGGGAAACTTTGAGGGATAATGGATATATTCATTATCTTGATGGTGGTGATGGATTTATGGATATATACTATATACATATGTCAAAACTCATAAAATTGAACATTTTAAAGATGTTCAGTTTAATGTACATCAATTATACCTCAATAAAGCTGTTAAAGGGAAAAAAATAAAACCTTCCAGTTGTGCTTCCTATTCCTAAGTGTGGTAGTAGAATGTGTCCCAAAGACATTCATGTTTTTATCTTTGGGCCTGGAGACATAACCTGGAGATATAAATATGTAGAGCTCTGTAGGAATGTGAATATTTTACCTTACATGACAAAGGAACTTTGCAGATGTAATCAAACATATCATCTTGAGTTCCGGAGATTATCTTGAGTTTGTTACATTGTCCCAATCTATTCACACAAGTCTTTAAAAAGGAAGAGACTTTCCCACTTGGGTCAGAGAGATGAAACAGAAGTGGGAGAGATTTGAAGGATTCGACTGCTATTGCGGCTCTGAAGATGGAGGAAGGGGGCCTGGAGACAAGGACTGTGGCAGCTTCCAGAAGCTGGGAAGGGACCTCCATTACAGGAAGCAAGAAGACAAGGGTTTCAGTCTTACTACCATAAAGAACTAAATTCTGTAATAACCCAAATGAGCAAGGAATGAATTCTCCCTTTGAATCTCTGGAAAGAATGCAGTCTGCGGACAGCTTGCTTTTTTCATCTGGTGAGACGTATACCAGACTGCTGAATGACTGAACTAAAAGGTGCTCAACTGGTTTCACGCAGCTAAGTTTGCCGTGTTACAGCAGTAATAGAAAATGAATACAGAAGGTTTCCATGGACAGAAAGCTGAATTTACTGGCAATGGTGCTGTCTGAATGGCCTGTGTTTCCCTGCCATAAATCAGAATTAATCATGAGCTGACTGTATTTTGCCTCCGATTGCCACGTCCTTCCGTCTTGCAAACTCAGGCTTCCTCACCTTTTAAACTGCTGCTCTGGCCACTCAGGTGCAAGGCGGCCACCAGCTGTGGGAACTTAACTCTCCTGGTCCCCTAGTTTGGCCACACACAGGAGACATTTTCCACTGACTGTAGAATTAGCCCCTCATTCAACACTAGTTCCATCAAACATCCCTGTGATAAATTATGTTTTTTTCCTTGTTTACAGACCTCGTAAGCCAATGGACTCTCAGGGGAAATACTGTATACTTTCCTAGACACCTATTATCTCTTTAGGATCTAAAATCTGAAAGCAGACTGCCTCGGTTTAACAGTGGCTCTACCCTACACCTTATGAGTTGCCTTGCCTTTGGGCTTTAGTTTTCTCATCTGTACAATGCAGACAAGAGCAGTACACTGAAAGTGAGGATTAAATGAGTCTATGAAAAACACTTTTAACAATGCCTGGTACATAGAAGCACTCAGTGAATGTTGGGTGGTTAACTGTTATGGTGATGATGATATCTTTGCTGCCAGATAGGAAAATTTCTATCTCAATAGTGAATTCATACATCCTAACTCCGTATGTCCTAGCAGAAGAGACCTTAGTTTGCCTTTTTCGTGTGCCTGTCCTGCTAAGAAGATGCAGGTCACTTCCCCTGGTTTTCTTGCCCTAGAAGTTCCTGTTTCTTCTGAGGCAGAAGCAGGAAGAAAAAAATTACATAGTGATGTTTGCTGAACGCATCAGGAATCAGTGCAGTGACTTCTTTTTTCCTCAATTAGAAGGGTGTGTTGCCAGGGCAAGGAGTGTTCTTTTTCACTTTTCCCATCTTTCCAGCGTTTCCCAAATAGCCAGATCTCCACACTGAGACTCTCCTTCTCAGCAAATGATGACGAGCTGAAAGATTCCTGAAGTTCTGTTGTTTCTGAAAACAAAACAGGGACATTCCGACCAAATTTGAACAGAACCTTTTACAGTTTTATCATGGATCCACTCTCCTGCGTGGCATTTATTTGAGAAAAGGCCCTCTGGAGACGAGGGACTTGATTTTAGAAAATTAAATCACACAGATTGAAATGACAATCTGATTCAGGAGAAGAAAAAAAAAATCCACTATGTGATAGAAGAGTTATTTTTAATGAACTTATTTTCATGGCTCTGAGTGCACAGAGGAGAAAACATATGGATGGGATTGCTAATTTAATATCATGTTTGCTTCAGGCTCTAGATGCAGTATTCCTGACTGGGCATCCAAGTCCTTGGTCTCCAGTTTTGAATGGAGTACTGACATGTGAAACAGTCAACTGAAAATAAAGCAGCAGAGTTCATGTAGGCAGTTTTCTTCACTGTGGTTCCAAGATGGCAGGGGCTTCCAGATTTGCACACTGTACATCGAAGTGGAAGTGGATGCCAGAGCTCAGAGCTCTGTGTGGGCAGGCTTCACAGTGGGTATTTCAATTTGAAAACTGGATTAGTTGCCATAGTAATTGTCACAATCATGTGGTTTGTGTGGTCTTTGTGATACTGAGCACCTATTAGAAGCACCCGGGAAGCAACAGTGTTTTACTTTTTTCCTTGTGCATACTTATAGAGAAAAACAACGCGTGTTCGAATTTAAAGTTGAATTCAAAGCAAAAAAAAAAAAAAAAAAGATCACTTGCCTAACTTTATTTAAAGCATGTTCATTTCCTAATTATGTTTTTAATCAGATTTTTCTTCAGCAGAGAAATCATCAGGAAGTGATTTTTTTTTTCCAAAACAAGGAGTCCCAGAAACCAAGGTTACAAAGCTTCATCAAAAGAAGAGGAAGCTCCCCTCTTCTTATGACTGTGTTGTGTCAGCATGATGCTGTTCAAGTGCAGATTGAAATTTAAACTGAACCGGAAGTGGCTGTATATGTTACCACTCCCTTTGCAAACGGTGCTCACCATGGCCACGGATTACCTAGTCTCCGGATGCTATTCCCAGCGCTAGGTTTTGCTGGTGGTTTGCCATCTGATTGGTCATGCAATGGAGAGGTGAAATGAAGTCCTCCAAGATTAGCATTGTGCTTATTCCCCTTTATCAGCCCTGTAATTTCTGTTCTTCACATGTTGATGTTTTTTGGTGCATAGATATACATAATTGCTATATCTTTATAGGGAATTGAACACTTTGGCATTATTAGGTTCTCTTCTGTGTTATTTTAGCTATTTGTTCTGATTTCCACCTTGTTTGATATAAAGATGATGACTTCTGCTTTATATTATTTGTTTTGGTTTGGGAGATCTTTGACCACTCATTGTAAGCCTTTATCTTTGATTGTTTCATTGTATTTGGCACGAAGTTGGTTTTACTTTGTGAGTCATTTTGTAAAAATTTTCCTTTAAATTGATAAATCAAGACAAGTTACACTTATTGATAGGCAAAAATGCTTGGTCTTAATTTTGTTATTCTCTTATATCATGTTTCTCTTTTATAACTTTTATGTCATTATTTTATTTTTTTTGAGAGAACGAGAGAGTGCGTGTGCGTGTGGGGGTGGGGGCAGAGGGAGACGGAGAGTGAAAAGTCTTAAGCAGGCTCCACACTCAGCAAAGAGCCCTATGTGGGGCTCCATCTCAGGACTCTGAGATCGTGACCTGAGCCAAAATTAAGAGTCAGACACAACTGACTGAGCCACCCAGGCGTCCCTCTCTTTTATAACTTTTTTAAAAAAGCCTGTTACCACATGACCTGTTTGCTTTGTCTGCTTATTGTTTTCAGTGAGAAATCTGGCTGGGATTTAGGGAGGTTCACGTTTTTTAATATTTTCATAATTATATCTTTATATAATGCCATTAGTCCTAATCTTTAAACAGAATTTATTAGTTTCCCTTTATGAACAATGATGAAGCTACCTTGTTTACTACTCTGTTTCCTTGCTCTTTCACTCCCCAACTTTATTCAATTATCTTTCCTAATGTTCTCTTTTAAAGAGTTATATATGCTCGTAAGTCCATTTTAAATTATACTGTTTGACTCTCGGCAGTTATAGATGGAAGACTATTCCACTCACATTCTTTCTCTTTTACGTCCCATTAAAAAAAAAAGTTGAGTTCTTTTTTTGTCAGACAATATACAACTTACATTATGTTCCTTCGCCATAAACTGCAATTTGTGTAATTGTTTTAATTGTACAGTTAAATATATTCAAGGGTCACTACCAGTGTTGGTTTTTGTTTGTTTGTTTGTTTGTTTGTTTGTTTTAGTTTCCTCCATTATATCTTGGTTGACTGAAGTTTTTCCTCTGGTAGTTTGCCTGTGAAGTGTCCCTAAGAACGATACTCCATGAATTCTTGAACACTTAAAACGTCTGAAATTTTTATTCTTTAGGGACACGTTGGCTGAATATAGGACTCTTGATGTACCCTCTCTTTGTGGAATATTTTGCAGGAATTGCTCCACTGTTTCTGGTATTTATAATTGCTATGAAGATTTCTGAAGCCAACATAATTTCCTTCCTTTGTAAGTAACTTGATATTTTTGCCTGGTTGTCCATTTCTTTCTGTATTTGGAGTATTTAATAATTATACTAACAACGTAAGACTAATCATTAACTATGGTGAATCAGTTTTTTTTCTGTCATAGCACAGTGTGCCCTTGAAACATAGACATTCAAGTTTATATTTAAGGAAAATTTTCCTAAATTGTAACTTTATATATTTGTTTTGTTAAATTTTTTTCTTTTTCTTTTTGGGTACTCTGTCTATGCAAATGTTGCATCTCCTCTGTCAGTCTCCATTTTTCCTGTTTTCTCGCTACTACTTTTTTATCCTTTATTTTCATTCGTTTTGTTTGCTTTCTTATCTCGATACCTTTTACTATATTTTTGCTATCATTCCAATTTTATATTGATTTCTAATATGATTTGTAAATTCTACTTCTCTCCTGACTGGAGCAGCAGGAGTGAGGCTGGTAGGGAGGGGGTCAGGCACGTAGGTGGCACCAGGGAACAGAGTGGTAGATGAGTTGAAAGAGTCAGGCAGGCAGTAGGTAGATCACGCCTCGGGCTATCAGCAAGGAGTCTGGATTTTATTCCAAGTGTTACAGGAAATAATTGGTAGAGAAAATGTGGTAAAGAGGGAAAGCGTCTCTGAAGAGGGTTGTTTAAGCAGAAACCTGGTAGGCATACAGGAACCATGTACAGAAAAGCCAAGGTAGAAATATTCCTAGACAGAGTGAACAACAAGCATGAAGGCTTAAGAACAGAAAGAGACTGATATGTGAGGAACAGAAAGAAAGTCTGGATGGGTGGAACATGGGCAAGCAAGAAAATGGTACAAGACCAGACTGGCAATTCAGCTATGGATTGTAGAAGCACAGTGGAATTGGAAAGACAAGTTGGGAGGTTATTGCTAGGGTCCATTTAGGGAATCATGGCTTAGTGGACGCGGACAGAAGTGAACGGATCTGAGATATATTGTGGAGGTTGAATTAAAAGTACTTGCTAATGGCTTTGATCAGGAAAGAGAAACGAAGGGCTTAAAGATAATTCTTGGTGTAAACGTGTAAGGATATTTGAAAAAGAACCTATTATATGAATTGAGTCAGAAGAATTCATCCTTAAAGATTTGAATTAAGATGGTGGGAATGAAGATGGAGTAAGGTAGAGGTTATCAAAGGAATAAACTTTTATGAATTAACTGTGAGATAGACATTTCACATATGGCATCTCCATTCAACAGATATTGGAGTGCCAGACAAAGTCTTAGGTACTGAATATATAGCAATTGAGGGGAAAAACACAAAAATCTCAGATTCTTTACGCCTCTGAAGCTTACAAACTGGTGGAGATTTACATTCCCTATTACATGTATTATGTAGGTATTATTTATCCTCAGTTTTCAGATGAGGACCCAAGGCTTAGAGTATGTAAGTGATTTGTCCAATGTCATATGAATGGACAGGGTCTGGATTTGACTGGAATCTTTATGATTCTAATGTGCATTCCCAATGATGTTCATTCACATCATTACATCGATGTGATTCCTTTATTTCATATCGAAGATGCAATATCCGGGCAGGGATCAATTTATGGATAATCTAAGAAATGGAAGATTTTTATTAGAGGGTTTTTGAGTTTTTTCTCTTTGTTCATTCCTATTTGATTTAAATTGAATATTTAAATTTGGCATTGGTAATTACAGGATGCTGATAACAACGTTCTCAATTGGGACTGAAGAAGTGTGTCTAACACCCTGGGAAACACATCTCCCAACCTCAGTGTGCCTGAGTTTATGTAAAACAGAGAGATTTTCTTCACTGTCAGGTTTCCTGCCTCTCACTTCACTCCCACAGCTGTGTGTTTGAATATTCGGAGGCAAGGTCGGAGGTAGGAGTCAATTATTTTGGGTGGGTTACTGTATCTGAGCCGTTGGCTCCGTGGTAGAGGCAAAACACAGTGTAAGTAAAAACAGAGGTTTCTGAAATGTTTCAGTTACTATTCTGAAACTTCCAATAGAAAATACATTTCTAACGAATTATCTTGAATTAAAATTTAATGGCCCCTAAATAGTATATAAAGCACTAGCACAAAAGCAGGCTCTGTGCAGATAAACATCATTAGTGTGTAAGTAGGAAAAGTTTTTCAGCTTCTATTTCCCTCCGGGTCTTCTAACTGCTCCGTGGGTCCTTTTCTGCCTAATGTGAACGCCAGTGTGCTTTTCTTTGTGACTTCCCTGGTGAACCTCCTGTGTTAATAGCTGGATTTTGACTTGCCACTCCCGAAAAAACCCCGAAGTGCTCGTTCTTTGCTGCCCTGCAACTTTACCTGCCATCCGCACATGCTCATTCTGGCAGCTCCTCGTGATCCTTCAACTCACAGGAAATCCTGAGAGGAATAAAAAGGACAGGCCCACCCCCACAGCAGAGTGAGCTCCCAGCTGAGTCACATCAGTGGGATGAACGCTGACATGGATATTGACAGGCCTGTTTCGTACTCAAGTGCTCCCGCAAATAGGCCCATGGCTGCTTGGAAGCCGGGCACTCCCCCACACTGGGTGCAATTTTGCCTCCTCAACCGTTCTCCTAGTTGGAGTGGAAACCTACCTTTATCCAACCAACCTTTCTGGATAAGAGGGGGTTGTAGATGAGAGGGCTGAAAGAGAATACCGAGACCTCCCTTGACTACCTGGATGCCGAGAAGACTGCTGCAAGAACCTGGCTTTGTGGTCTGCTCACTGCTACCATCCACAGCGGTCCAAATGGCCACACCCTGAGTGGCCTGGTCCCAGAGCAGCTCTTTGGACGGCCTGTGTGGTCATACCACCCCTCAGTAAGAGACGGCCTGCCAAACCCTGGGAAACTTGGAGTTGAGGTCAATTTAATGCTTTCCTATTAGGCCCTGGGAAGAAAGAAGGTGTAGAGTGACATGCCTTCATGGCAGCCAGTGTAATTCTCGTTTGAACGTTTTCTATTTTTGCCAGATGGCTTTTCTGACCAACTGCTTTTCATGAAGATATTTTCTTTTTATTAAATCTCCATTTCATCTCTAAAACAAAGTAGGAAATACATAATAAGTAAATAAATGAAAACTCTCAATTCAAGAAAGTCTATAAATTACATTGTTTACTTAACCAATTACATTAATATCCCTTGACTTTCCTATTTGCTTTATATAGAATGGTTTGAAAGAGCCAAGGACCTGTTTTCAAGTTGGAAATGGATAATTAGAGGATTAGGGCTTTGGGTGTGGTCTTCTGGTATCAGAGAGAACTGTGTCTTCAATTTCCACTCTGCCTCTTACCCTAGGATCTTGGGCAAGTTGCTGAATTTCCCTAAGCCTCAGTTTCATCATCTGGAGAATGGAGATAATTATTATACCTCACCTGTCACATTATGTTGAGAGGACTAACTGAGATCGTGCAAATAAAATGCTTAGCACCGTGCCAGGCACATAAAAGGTTATAAATGAATGTCAGAGGTGATGCTGTTACTGAAGCTGACACCACCACCTGTGAGGGGTGTCAACTTGATTTGTGTCAACCTCACTGGTCTAAGGAATACCTGAAGAGCTAGGAAAACATTTCTGAGTGTGTCTGTGAGGTTGTTTGCAGAAGACAGCAGCATTCGAATCAGCAGACAGAGTAAAGAAGGTTGCCTTCACCAGCGTGAGTGGGCATCATCCAATCGAGGGCCCGAATAGAACACAGAAGTGGAGGAAGGGAGAATTTGTTCTCTGCTTGAGCTGGGACATCATTTTCTCCTTCTCAGACATCTGCGCTTCTGGTTCTCGGGACTTTGGACTCAGACCAAATTATGCTACAGGCTTTCCTGGTTCTCTCGCTTGCAGATGGCAGATTGTGGGACTTCTCAGCCATATATATATATATATATATATATATATATATATATATATATATATATATGAATTGGCTCACATGATTTTGGAGGCTGAGAAGTCCCAAGATATCTGTATCTATATCTATCTATATCTATTCATTTTCAGCTATATATATGGATATAGATATCTCCTATTGGTTCTGTTTCTATGGAGAATCCTAATACACCACGACTTGCTGAATTTTCACCCTCTTGTATAGATTGATAACCACTGAGAGAGCACAGACTATTTAATGATTAGGATTATGAAATTCTGATCATTAGATAAACTCTAAAAAGGAAGAAAACCTAGATCAATGAGTATGTAATGTCCTTCATACATGTATTTATAATGCGGCAAATGGATTTTAGCAAGGGTTTGATTGGTGTTTAAAGTATTTATTAGTGAAAGACTCAAAGGTACGAAAGTTACTTATCTCGTTAGGGCCAACTTACATTCAACAAGCTAGGTGTGTGTGTGTGTGTGTGTGTGTGTGTGTGTGCATGTGTGTGTGTGTGTGTGTGTGTATTTTGCTCTAGTCATATTGTGAATTTTTTTCTTGCAGCTGATTGGACTAATGACTCAAAGAGACAAGCTGCAAGCAAGCGTGTGGTTCTCAGACTTGCGTAGAATAGGGCAAGGGTGTCACATGATTATAGCTCTTAGGTTGATTAGGGTGATTTTAATGTCAAAACAAGGAGTGCCTTCTCACTATTGCTATAATGAACATGTGGGAATTCAAGAAGAATTTATGGAATAATTATTCAGTAGATTTTTTATTTAAGTATAATTAACATACAGTGTTGTATTAGTTTCAGGTGTACAATATAATGATTCAATAATTCTATACATTTCTCAGTGCTTGTCAAGATAAGTGTACTCTTAATCCCTCTTATCTATTTTCCCTATCCCCCTACCCACCCCGCTCTGGCATCCACCAGTTTATTCTCTGTACTTAAGTCTGTTTTTTTTTGTTGTTGTTGTTTCGTTTTGTTTTGTTTTTAAGGTAGATTCTACCTCTCAATGTGGGGCTTGAATTCATGACTCCAAGATCAAGAGCTGCATGTTTTATTGACTGATCCAGCCAGGAGCCCCTGTTTTTTCATTTGTTTGTCTCTTTTCATTCTTTGTTCATTTGTTTTGTTTCTTAAATTCCACATGTGAGTGAAATCATATGGTTTCTCTGATTGACTTATTTTGCTTAGCATTATACCCTCTAGGTTCATCCACGTTGTTGCAAATGGCACGATTTCATTCTGAGTAATATTCCATAGTATATACATCTTCTTTATCCACTCATCTATAGATGGGCACATGGTTGCTTCCATATTTTGGCTATTGTAAGTGATGCTTCAATAAACACAGGGGTGCATATCTCTTTTTGAGTTAGTGCTTTCATTTTCTTTGGGTAAATACCCACTAGTGGAATTGCTGGATCATCTCATAAGATAATAATTAATTTTTATATTGATTAGGGTAATATTATCTAGTGCTTAAAAACTTAAGGCCATAGTAATTTATTGCATCTTATGATATCGAAGTGACCACTTATTAAACTCTTTACTAGAAAAACTTCTCTCAGGTGCTTTTTTTTTTTTTTTTGTCCTTCTGTAGATACTTTACATTTTTGAATCCTTCTTGAACATTCAGAATTAGGAACTTAGCCAAAAAACTTGAAACTTGCATCTGAAAAAGTAGCTTCTTTGGAAAAGGAATGAAATCAAAGTTATCCAGCATTAATCTTGGAACCACAATTTGCAAGAGCCAATAAAATTTCCTTTCCTTTGCCTGAAATTCATCTCTTACTAGTTGAACAATACCAGATTGGTATCTTTGCTCTCTAAGAAACCCTATCTCCATTCTTAGTACTTTATTGGTATAAGTCCATTCTGATTTTGGGATATTGCCAACCAGTTTGACACATGCACAAGCTCAGTGAAAATACTCCAAGAACACTGGGAGATGTTAAATTCCCCAACACCCACCTGTGGGTATTTCAGAGTGTCTCCCAACTTTTAATTACTTGACTGTCCCTCGCCATGTCAGGAATTAATCACTTGCCACTTTCCATGTTACCACTTAACGAATTGACATTTTATGTGAATATATTCCTGAAAAACTTTGCCACTTTTTTCTCTAATAAATAAAAAAAAAATATTTTCAATTAAATGACTACTTGAAGATGGGAACTACCAACCTACAGACCCACAGAGCTAGTGCTTCATCTCTGTCCTTGTTTTTCAGAGGCAAAAAAACTTGTCATGGTGTTGAGAGGAATGTACCTACGACACTGCTGGCCCAGTCTACCCAGTTACGAGTGAGAGTTTCCAGGTTTGAGAAACACTAGCCATCACGCCATGGGCCAAAGTTCCTTTCAAATGGGGTGAGGGGGATAAATCACATTTATGAATGGATTGCATATTCTATCCTGCAGACCCCCATACCTTTTTTTTTTTAAAGTTATAGTTTACTATGACTCATTTCACTTTATAGTTAGGCATGTTTACATGCCTATCCTTTCTGTTGGATGGGAGTTCAAAATTCAAGAAAGTAGAACATGCCCTCATTTGTTTCTGCATCCCATATATGGTTCAGCACCATATCTGGAGCTTTTATGGCGCTCAGTAAGGGTTTGTTGACTGTGTAGGAGTTGAGGCGGCACTACCATCGCTTTGCCCTTTGTCTTGGACATGGTGGAAGTTAGACATTTCTTATCAGAGTCTCTATATAAAAACCACTACATACACAAACCTCTTTTTCATCTGTCCTGCAACTATGCTCTTTGGAGTTACTGTTAAGCTGACGTGCATGTCAAGGCATTCTGAATCATCAGATCAAATGCATTCCTCCAACTTTGCCATATTTCAGTAGAGTCAACCCCGAGATTCAAGACAAGAAATGAAACCTGTGGCTTGTGTAAGACACACTGGGAAAGAACAATTCAGGAATATACGGCAAGAGAAGGGAAAATGAGCTTTGTCAAGGATTGGTTGATGAAGCCATTGAGGGCGGGAAACCAGTTACAGAAGCAGAGAAACAGTGAAATCTTAAAACTGAGAGATGTAAGGACAGAAATTGAGAGACATTCAAACACACACACACACACACACACACACACACACCACTATTCTAGTTCCAGAGCTTAATCTGTGAGCATATTCTTGGACATGGCCTCTGCATTTTTTTTCTTTCAGCCTTTAAAAAAAAGAGATGTCTCACCTGTAGTTTTTTTTTTTTTTTGCAGGAATATTTTTAAAATCATTTATTAAAAAAATAAAAACCCTGCTAAACACTATGAGCTGCTCAGAGTTAGTAATCACGCCTTCCACATATAAAGTGCTTGCTTATAATTATTATAAGTGATAGATAGCAGTAAGAGAAAACATCAAGATAGAACGTGGCCACTTAGATGCCGGATTAGTAGCCAGCATCTGCCAAATAAACCACTTTTTTATTCTTTGAAGATCACCCCCCAGCACTCCCCACCCCTCCTATTTCCTGTGACCCTTTCTCCTTGAAGTAAGTTCTTTATGAAGGAAGTGAAGGTGGGAGAAGGTCAGGTTAAGAGGGGAAAAGGTTTTTTTATGATACAGATTTACAAGTAATACATCTTTCAATAAAGCTGCTTATTTAGGAATAAAAGGGTCCCAGAGCATTCACGATATGTGAATCTTATGTCAAAGAATCAAGCTGACATGTGGGCTGCTCTGGCTAGGAGTATCATCTGTGGAATGGAAAAAGAAATCCTATTGTTTGGAAATAGGTTCTTTTATGTGATTTTAAAGATTTGTTACTAAGTACTTGTTCCTAGGAAGAAAATGCTAGATTCATTTTAGAAATTTCATTTTGATCAATTTTATAACAGACTAAATTTTGTTATATTTAACACAAATATTTCATTGAAATAAAAAGAAAGGGACATGTGAGCATATACATAAAAAGCAGCAAATTCTGTAATGTAAACAATAGTGAAAGTATTACCACATATTAGTCTTTCCTAGACTTTTACCAAATAAGCTTCATAACTTAAATGCATTAAGACTATAATTCTTTTCAAGTACATGATTCCCTCTCAAAGACTAATTTTAAGTGATCCATCTATCACTATCAAACATGTGGTGAGGCAAGTCAAAAGATCAGGGAGGGGGAGAAGCAAGCTGTTACAAGAGTCATTTAGCAGTGGTGTGAAATCTCAACTGGAATACAGTGATCCATAATTAGTGATTGATTGCAGTTTTCTTTAATGAATAGGGAAAAGCCAAATTAGGGATTTCACCATCACCAGTGGACACACGGAACACTTCCTATGAATTCCGAAAGCAATTACTGATATCAGAATATGTCCCTGGGAGTCAATCCATTTTCAACTTGACTCTGACTTGCCTACCTCAACAACTTCGTTACTGATCAGTTAATTCATGTTCAGAAGCCTGGCAGCAAGGTGCTGAAATGTTCTCAAACACTCACATATTTATACACAAACACACACACACACACACACACACACACACACACCCCTTAAAAATCATAGGTTCAAATATTTACTAATCTAGCACCCTTCAATTTAGGGTCCAGAATTTCTATGCTCGAAAAACACTGCATTATCCTCAGACTATACCTAGGGCGTTAAAGCAAGAATGGTGGTTCTTATAATTCAGAAAGACTTTACAAAGGTATTTAAATAAAAAACTCCAGATAGCCCTCAGTCAATCATAAATACACAAACATAACAGGACATACCATTTTTCAAGCATTGAGGTTTTACTGGACCTCAACTCAATCTACTGGTTTAGTGACAAAATAGGATACAAAGGGAAGGAGTAGCAGTACTAAGCTATCACTTTCTGGGTGTTTACTACACGCACACATACTATGTACCTGCTTACTCTCTGTACACACACCATCTAATTTTCACAATATGCCTGTGAAGTTGGAATTACAAATCTAATTCTATGGATGGAGCCATGAGATCCAAGAAAGAGCAGAGCTGAATTTGAACTGAGCTCCATTTTGCTTTAAACCCATGCTCTGTGGTTTCAGAGTTCCTATTTCCTGGGAGAGTGGTGTTTTAGCCAAGTTTGTTATAGAGTGCATTTTTCTGAAGGAAACTCTTAACTTTGCCAATGATTTGTATTTCACAATTTGAGACCGTTGACCAGTATGTAAGTTTTATGAGGGCAGGGACCATGTCTGTCTGTCTGTTTTTTTTTTTTTTTTTTAATCACAGACATAGTACCTAGCAGATAGGAGGTATTCAGTAACAATTTGTTAGATGAATTAACTGTGGGAAAAAATTTTCCTTGCAGATAGGATAAAAGCAGAATTGAGAATCCAGAAAATAATTTAGTGTACCTTTTAGGTTCAAGAAAAAGTGTTTAATACAATGAATAATGCTCAAATATGGCTACACAAAGTATTAGTAAAATCCTTTGCTATACTCTAAGCAATAAAGTATTCCTGATAATCAAATATAATGGGCATTAAGGACCTGGATATCATAAATGTCTGCTTTATGAATCTCTCCCATTATAAAGTAGTTAAGTATTAGAAATTGAGTAATTTCAATAAGTTTTCATCAGTTTCAATTTATTGAACACCTGTTAACTTCAAATTCAGAAGGAATTTCTTTACTCTTTGCTACCATTGTGACTTGAATTTTTCTACTCTGGTAATATTTTATAACCTCCTTTAACCTCCCTAGGTAATCAGTGAGTTTTACTTGGAATTCCATCTCTTTTTATGTTATGCCACCTTCATTTTTCTGTAAGGATCTTAAATTCAGGGTACTGCTCATCATTGTATCTTTAGCATTTAGTATGGATCTGGCCTATTACAGAGATTCAAGAAATTCTTATGGAAAGACAGTAAGGGAATGAGAGATGTAGTGGGAAGGAGGAGGAAAAGGGGGAGGAGAATGAAAAGGAGAAAGGAAAGAGAGAGAAGAAGGAAAGTAAATAGTAAATTAGTTCTTGTTTAGGAGAAATAAAGTCAAGGATCAACAATGCTGGATCCTTGCTTAGAAACAGAGATCTACTGTGACATCTACTAAGATGTTCACATGTTAAATAACTACCCAGAGCACAAGACTAGTTCATTGATAATTGCTACTTTTGGCTAAGATTTGTAACCTTGCTGATACTTCACATAGGATTTTTGAGCCTAGGGAAGTGTTTGACATGCCACAACAACCCATAAATTGCAGGATTGACCGAATTATTCAGACAGCTGATGGCACATGAATATATTTATTAATCAGTAGTGATATCCTCCAGATTTTCCAGGTTCTAGGTGATATAGTACATTTTTTTCACCAGTTCTATTTATACCAATTTGGACTCATTATCATAGATTCATATGGTATGCAATTTAGTAATACTTCGTTCATGTGCATGTTAAGTAGTAATAGCTTTCCAAACCTGAACTTCTGTGTTTCTTAGATTGCTGATACTAGCAAATACAAGGTTTTGGTTTTTCTCTTAAAACGGAATAAGAGCAGAACACAGCGTCTGTGACAATCAGTTCTAATGCTTCCCACTAGTTAGAGAATCCTTCTACTCCTCAAAGTCAATCAGGCAGCAAACATTTATTGAACATCCACAGGATGACTTATGTAAGGCTCTTAAATAAGCATAATCTTCAGAACTATAGTGTTCCAGCCAAATAGCTACTTTTTACGTCATTCAGAAAGGGAGGCTTAAGATGTCTTTTGGAACTGATTAAAATACTTAACACTAATTCACCTTTTATCTAAAGATAAAATAAGCTGAATGGCAAATTACTGAAGAGTTCTTTAAGTATAGATTATGCAAATGTCTAGTATTCTTATTCTTACTCTCAGGGTGAAAACAAACAAATCAAGAAATTATTGAAGATTCCCTCAAAAAAAAATAAAAGTACTATGTAAATTTTATATCATTTGTTCAAGACTCATTTACTGAGTACCTATTATGTTGAATGAAGGACAGGACATTGGAGATTTCATAAAAGCGTCTGGTGCCCCTGTGAGTATGATCCTGTTTTTGAACAATGCTGTCCAAAGGGTGCTATGGATTTTCCTAATAGAGTGGAAAACCGCCAATCTCCCCCTTCTTTCCACATCTAGTCGACTAGTTGAGCCTGTTATCGATTGCTTACCAGTACAAGAGGCTTCAAACATGATCTTTTCTGAATCTTTAATTCATTCCAATCAGGGGCCATCTGACAATACTAAACTAATCATGGAGTATGATGTGTTGAGAAAAGCATGGTTTTTGAAATCAAATGGGTTGCAGTTTAAATTCCAGCTCTTTCACTAATTAACCTCTTGGTAAAATGACTTAACTCTTTTAAGCCTCGGTTTTCTCATCTATAAAATAGACTCCTTGTTTTCTCTCACAGGGTTGGCTAGAGGATTACAATGAAATAAGACATATAAAATACATAGTCCGATTCCTGCCATACATTAGTTTACTCAGCAAATGGCTTTATCTTCCTGGTTCCCCACTAGATGAGGGAAGGGGGGGCAGGAGGAGAGTGAAACCCAAAAGGAATAAGACACAGGGACATATATCATTGGAAACTACTAAAATCCCTGCTCTGGCTTTTGGGGTCACTGCATCCAGTGACTCCGTACTTTAAGGCAGTATTCCCCTGCAGCATTATTTACAATAGCCAAATCATGGCGGCCCAAGTATCCACTGATAAACGCATGGATAAAGAAGACATGGTACATATACTCAATGGAATGTTAGTCAGTCATAAAGAATGAAATTTTGCCATTTGCAAAAACATGGATGGATCTAGAGGGTATAATGCTAAGTAAAATAAGTGAGTCAAAGAAAGACAAATACCATATGATCCCACTCATATGTGGAATTTAAGAAATAAAACAAATGAACAAAGCAAAAAAAGAGACCAACGAAAAAGCAGACTCTTAACTATAGAGAACAAACTGATGGTCATCAGAGGGGAGGTGGGTGGGGGGATGGGTGAAATAGGTGATGGGGATTAAGGAGTGTACTTGTGATGAGCACTGGGTATTGTGTGGAAGTGTTGAATCACTGTATTGTACACCTGAAACTAATATAACACTGTATGTTAACTATATTGGAATTAAAAATTAAAAAATAAAAACAGTGAAAAAAAAGAAAAAAAAAGTAAAGCAGTGAGGTTGATTATTAATACCCCTCGGAAATGGGCCTGGGCCTCTATCTCATATTCTGATCTAAGATGGGCCTCAAACTCAGATTCTCATTCAGAAGCCTAGAAATCATTCAGATTTCTAGGAAGCCTAGAAATCCAGGTTTTCATAATATTCTATATTTTGATATCAAGCAAGGCTGGTAACTGCTGACCTAAGGTGATGTCAAAGGCCATGATGACAAGAGGGACTGCCCAACTCCCAAAGAGCTCATGCTTCTGGAACAAATCCTCAGGACTTAGTGAAAAGAAGCTTATGTGATTTTTGTTATCGTGATAATTAACTTTATGTGTCAACTTGGCTGGGACACAGCTGTGCCTAGATATTTGGTTAAACATTATTCTACGTATGTCTGTGAGGGTGTTTTTGGATGAGATTAACATTTAAATCAGTGGGTGAGCAGAGTGGATTGTCTTCCCCAGTGTGGGTGGGCATCATCTAATCTCTTGGAGGCCTGAAGAGAGCAAAAGCAGGGTAAGGGAGAATTTGCTTTCTCTGTTTTCAAGTGAGACACTGGTCTTCTGCACTCAGGCTGGAACTTAAACCAGGGGCTCTGAGTCTCAAGCCTTGGACTTGAACTGTTGTAGAAAAGGTGGCCATTACCTGGCAGAATTTGAGAGGGCTGAGACCCATCTCAGAAGCTAAAGTTTGTAAGTGCGGGATTGGGAAATACAATGGGAGCCTGGAAGATGAGCTTCCTTGCTACCTTAAATGAAGAAGTTTTAAATAGCCTGGCATATCTTCATCTTATAGGTGGTGGAGGTTCTGTGGAGAGGGATAAAGTCAGGAAAACCCACTGAAATATTGGAGCATGGCAGAGGAAGGAATAGCAGGTTATAGTGAGCCCCTTGTCATCTGCCATTTAAAGAGATGATGGAGGTCTCCACTGTTGCTATCCTGGTGCTGCAGAAAAATGAGGGTAGGGTGTAGAGAAGATCCTGCCTTTGGCTCCCTCCCCACTTAGACTTGCTCATCTAGTAGAGGTTACTTAACGTGATGAATTCCTTTTCAGTGAGTCTCTGGAGTACTGCTAGGGTCATTTCTGACAACTCTCTTCCCTCCCAGCCTTAGAAGAGCATCACAACCCAAAATGTGCTCAGTGAAATAGATGTTCATAGGTGTTGCATAAAAGGAGACTCTACCATCAACCAAGTTTGGGAAACAGCGGGTTAACAAAGAGAAACAAGTTCCTTTACAGCAGGTTTTCTCAGATCTTTTAACAAGTCGGCGCACATTGTGAATCTGCAAAAGGCAAATATAATTTGAAGCATTTCCCCCAAACCTTGGACAATGGTTGCTGTATTAGCAAGGATTCTCCTGGTTTTAAGTGACAGAAACTGAGCTCCAACAGGCATAAGCCATAAAAGGAATTTATTGGCTTGCAGAGTCATGAAGCCCAGGCATGGCTGAATCTGGAGGCCTCAAATGATGTCACCAGTATCTGTCTCTCTTCATCTCTTGGCTCAACCTTTCTCTGGGCTGGCCTTGATCTCATGAAGTCTTTCTCTATGGGGTGGTCCCTGGCAGCTCCAGGCTTACCTTATACTTACAGTTACAAATTCCATTTGGAGAAATCTCCACTATAGAGGAGAACCTATTTTAAATGTACTGTTTTTGAATTGAGAAGTATTTAAATTGTAAGCAATTAAGTTACAATAATGAGATACAAAATGTAATTTCTGAAGACTTTGTTTTTATATAAAAGTCTTCTTGATGACAGCCTATGGTATTGGTGCAGGCTGGTTTAAGACACCATGAAACTAATCTAACAGAAGCTAGCCCTCAGAAGTATTAATATATTTGAGAACTTGGTTTGCTCTCCAATTTCCTGACATTTCCTCACCCCAGATTAATGCTTTATAATTTACACAGCATTTTCTTAAAAGTCATTAGAGGCCACCTCGGGTAAAGGAAATAGGTTATCAACACATTAAGGTAAACATATGATTTTATAAAATATGTACTATAGTATTTAAAATGGGACCTTAAAAAATATCTTAAGCCATTATTCTTTAATTTCTGACCATGAACCTATTTTAGTTGAACTCTTATAAAATTACAGAAGATAGGCCTACTTTAAAACATTTTATTAGATGTCACCATTATTGTAAAGTTATGACTAGACTCCAGATCTATTTGACTGTGAATCATAGGATTTTTCATTAGTGTCCCAAACGGGTTTTAAATCATCAACATCACGTCACGATACTGGCAGGAATTGCTGTATAGTCGATATGAAAGAGGCTTCTCTTTAATCGGTCAACCAGTAATCATTTTCATTTTGAAATGCATACTGGTAATGAGTTTATTTTTACAGATGGCATATTTTAGGGGGTTTTGATTTTTCTAACCTAAGGAAATTATTTTAGCAAGTTAGAAACTGAATTCCTTGGAGATGCTCATTTCTCTTCCTGTGTATTTACTGTGTCCTTCTGACCAGCAAGGAAGAGAACTATAATGAAAGCAAAATCATTTGGAATTTTTATAACTGGAATCATAACCACTTTGTCAATCTGCTCTGTTATGCTACTTGATATTCACCAATAATATCTTGGAAGATTTCAAGATTCTTCAGCAGTTTCTGAATAACTAAGAGAGATCATACTATGCCTAACAATAAAATAACTGAATATTATTTATGTTATTGCTTGAAAACTAGTTATCCATATAATATACATGTGTGCACCTCCTTCGAATTGTTTGATATAAGAGATCACTCTGCAGGATAATAAAGTGTCTCACAGAATTCTTTGTCCCAAACTTTTGAATAAAATGCTTAAATGTTCTTCCACATCAAGATCCTGTTAGATAATAGCTAACATTAATTGATAAGTGCTCTGTACAGGTGATCACACTTAAACCTCACAATGACTTTAGAAAAAAGGTAGCATTTTTGTACCTTCAGATTTACAGAGTTGGACACTGAGGCACGGAGAAGGTAAGTTTAAAAATGCCAAGAATCGGCTGGGTAGTCCGACACCAGAATCAGTAATAGGGACCACTCTTAGTACACCGATCGACTGTTTAACCTGGGCGCAGATTACTTGAAAACATTACTTAAGACACAACCACAATGGGAACATTTGGATTTATCTTAAATGTAGAAGAGCCTTACATTAAGGGTTCTGGTACGCATATGTGTGCGCACGTGCGCGCGCACATGCACACACACACACACACACACTCTCCACGATTCCCTGATGGTTCAGCACATTTTGGTTATTGCACGGCTTTTGTTTTCTTGACTTGAGTTAAAAAGACTTTAACAAAGCTCCCATAAATAAGAGACCAAGTAAATAAAAATCTCATATTTGTAGTGTTACACTAATAAGCTTAATAACAATAATCCACAAACATCTGCAATCATAAAATAAAAACTTCATTACCATTTCAATGCAGTCACTACAAATCCTCAGGTTAGCCAGTACACCAGCTGCGTCCTGGTGCTTCACAACACAAACAGCAATTCATTCCAAATTACCACTCTCTGTTAGTGACTCTTGCTCTCTGGCTCCCGTCCCAAACACTCCTGCTGTTCAGGTCTATTGTTTCCCCTCACTAGAAGCCTTTTATTTCCTGGGAAAGCTTGAAGGATTGTCTCCATGAAAAACTAGGCTAATCTTCTAACTTGTGATCTCCCGCTCTACGTCCTCCACTATTCTGAGCATACTCAGCCTTCCTTTCTCTCTATCCAGTGACATCGAGTATACATTTCTAGGTGTATAGAATACTTTTCCCAGAGGGTGAAATTGAAGGAGTTAACAAAGCTTGTGCTATTTTATGCCTTTGTAAAATGAACTAGTTCGAGATTCAGATAATGAGCTTTAGTCTCTCTATAGGAGCTGTGGAATTGAGAAAACTCCCTCTCCATAATTCCTGCCATGGGCCTTTAAGTCATCAAATTCCGTATAAAATTAGAGAGGACTTCCCTCTGAGAGTTTATGGCCTCAGAACAGCAGGTTAAAAAGTGGATTGGTGGAAAATGAAGGATAGTCTTTGAGCCACATGTAACACATATCCCAGCTTATAGAAATTTTATACGACTTAAGAGATCATACTTAACAGGCAGTTTATTTTTACGTTGCAAAATACTTATCTATTCCCTTTCATCTGGAGCTTAAACTTTTTTGCAATTCTGAATACAACTGAAGAGAGGGAATGAGAGGATATTTGATCCTAGCCCTAGTGATCTGAGCTGTACTGATATATAAGATTTCAGGAAAACAATGTCTTTTGGATTAACTTTTCCAGTACATAAACATAATGAAGATATTGATTTCTTCTAGGATATGGAAATTCAAATCTATTCACTGTCAAAATAGGGGCCATTTAAATATTTCCTCTATTTATAATTTCTAATCAGATGCTAGAAAACATTGGGAGAAATTAAAAAAAAATTATCTTCTGTTTTGTTGTCATAACCCAGTACCTTGTACAAATGACCTCCCTCTGTGTTCCTAGGGATCTGAGGATGTGTTTATAAAGGTTCTTCAAATCTTCACCCAGGAGCCTTTTATGGAGCAGGGGATAGCCTCCTGAAGCCACGAGCTTGCATCAGAGACCATCTTCCCCTTGGAATGTGGCACCTCACTGAAAATGAGGTCAACCCTTAATCGCATGCACCACAGATCTCTTCATTCTTGGATGATGCGCCTATTGTGACTCCGTCAAAAAAAGAAGCTGGCTATGGTGGCTAAGATAGCACAGAACTCTGCTAAAGGAAACATGGCAACCATTCCTAATACCACACATCCTTCCCCAAGCAGCCTGTTACACAGACAGAACATTCTCTTTACGTGGCATATTTATAAAGGTAGAAGGTAACAGGGTGGAACAATCTGTCTTCGGGGTTCCATGGTACATTACAGAGATAGCTACTGGGGAAACCTGTCCATAAACACGGTCATGGGCTCATTTTCATAGATCGGGTATTTCACAGATAGATCCCATCTCAAGGGCCACTTTTCAGTCTCGACAGGAAATGTGCCACAAAGACATTTAGGCACTGCGTTATGAAGAATGGAAATGGGACACCCTGGAAAGCTACTTCATTTTAAACACAAAAGCTAAGGGTGAGCGTTCTATTACTTATTGCTCCTTTGTAATGTTCTCCTTGACAGTGAGCAAGTGGTGCTTGATGTATTTTTTTTTTTAAGATAGAGAAATTAAGTGACATCTGTTTATGGAGTTCACCAGCAGATCCACACATTGTGGGTTGTTTTGACAATCGGTTTCTAAAAATAGATTTAGGACAAATGTAGGCATTCTTTGGCATGGTTAGGACCATCAGACTGCCTACAAAATCAACTCCTGGAACCTGAAAGCCTATTTTTAGGAGAGTCCAAGGAGTGAGTTGTGGTCATTTCAGGGACATTTATGTGGCTCCTAGTAATTCATAAATGATGGATTTCCATTATGAATGCAAGCTCTCAAACAAGAGTCAACTTAAAGAAAACATCTTTTTCTGAAAGCACTATCCCGAGCCTTGTTTCATCATTCAAAATACCATTTTGTAACAAGGCGTTGCAAATTTACTACACTCACACAGACGGTTTGTATAGACTGGGTTCAAAATGCACCATTCTTAAAAGAGACGAGGAAAGTTTACCAACTCTGAACACCAGCAGTCAGGTGGCTGTCATGTATCAGTGTCAGCATATGATAGGAGAGGTCAGATTCTGGGAGGCAAGACAACTTGGAACAGGGATTCAGGCACAATATTTGATGACTGCAACTTGTTACAGGGTATTACATTCAGTACCTTCTGTAGAGACAGGATAGAAATAGTGGGTAATTGGATAACTTTTTCTGGGATAGTTAGAATACCAAATTAAAAGCTTACAGCTCCTTAAAGGAGACAGAATACTTAAACTTTTCAACAGGAGATTCTATCTATCTTATCTAATCTATCATCTATCTATCTATCTATCTATCTATCTATCTATCATCTATCATCTTTCTACCTACTTACCTATTCATATCTGTGTACTTAGAAAATATCTGCATACTTGAAACACATTAAATATCTCCATGTGCATAGCAAATATCTAGAGATAGTACATAACAAATCAGTCAAATAAAATCTATAATTAGAAATAAATGCTTTAATTCAGAGTACTGGATACTGTTAAACATAAAAGTAAATGAAACAACAGAATCCTTTTTGAAGAAAATCTTGATTTTAAATAAGCAAATAACGTTGATGCTTTATACAAGATAGGATTACATTCATATTTCTCGTTTTGTGGCAACCTCTAAGAAGTCTTTATATACTTCAATACTTGCTTCATCTTACTCTTCTCTCTTCACGTGCTATCTTGACTAATATCCTTGTTATTGGTGATAAAGACCCCCTGAATGCTTTTCATTCTGTCTTTTTGATCAGCAGATTCTTTAGAATGATCTCATTTTCCAAAGGCCAACTAAGTTGCCCTATCATTAAAACGCTTTTTGATTTCTAGAGATGATTATTCCAGTCTGGAAATCTTTCTCAGCTTCTTAGAAACGCAAGTGTAGCCTACATTAACAATAACTATAGGAAGAAAAATGTGTAGATATTAAGCTTCTGCTAAAGATAATTTGGAATTTAGGGGGTAAAGGCAGAAGTGGAAATGGGGATCAGAGGAAGGGGATAATTAAAACCACCCTGATTAAATTTAGCATATTGAAATATTTCAATGAAATGAGAATGATCATTCATGCCCTGAGGGAAAATTGCCATTCCCTTCTGGATGGAATTCCTATTTTTGAGAACTGCAAATTTGCTAAAGTAGTAGATTCATCCAAAATTAGCTTGTAAAATGCTTGCAATAAGCACCATCTCCAAATCATGGTCAAATGGCATTTTGTACAGATATTCCATGACAAAATATCTTCTATAGGTTAACATACAATTACGAAAGTGCCTTCTATTTCTTCAGGGTTTTATTATCATGTTTTACAAATTTAATACACTGAGCTGATACAAGCTAAAAAATAATACATTTCTATGTCTGGCAAGGATATCTAGCTTCTGTACTTCAGAACCAAGGGAAGCTGTCCTCAAAAATACGTTAGGTTTTTCACCCAAGGAAACATTGCTAATGCCATGGCTGATCACCTGCCTCCAAATTAATCTCAGCAAGTCAAATGAGAAATATTTATTAAGTGCCCCTAGCATACAAAACCCTGTATGGTAAGGATCAAGTGACACAATATTGACTTAACAAAATAGTGAAAAAAAATTCTAGTACAGTGGTGATACATATAAGAGTTCAATAACAATCACTTTCTTTCCTGACTTTTAATGGGGGTGGTTTACAGAGGCTGGGATAAAGAGAATAGGAAAAAGTTAAATGGTATTCCAGGAAAGGCCATGTGGTTTGAAGTGTTCTCAGTATCAAGGCTGGGGTAGCACTGATCTGTCCCTTCTCCTTCAGATCCACTGGTGACTCAAGGTGCAGATTTACAACATGGCCAGATTGGTGTGGAGAAAACAAAGCTTGACTCCTCTCATGGGAATTGAATCCACAATCTCATCCTCTCTAGTCTTATATTGTAATAGAGCTAAAGAACAATACAAATGAGTGGTGATTTTAGAAATCATCTTTAAATTTAACTCTTTGACAGACAGATCAGTGTACTTCTCTCCTGCCTATCAGTTATACCTGAGTAGCCAGCCCTCTACACTTTCATTTGGCAGAATGTTGGAAAGTTATTTGGATTGTTTTTCCATTTATATAGTTCTAGGTAAATCCCAACAGGGTTATAAACCATAGGGATTTTCAAGCCTACATAGCCCCTGATCTTTTCAATAGCCCCAAAGGGCTCTAGGCCCCCTTGAAGTCAGACTCCAAGTAATGTGAGAAATTCTCACTCTGTTCTGAAGAAGATCCAGAAGTAGTAAATCAATTTCTCTGGACTCTGTTGGGATTGAGTCTACCAAGGGAAGTTTCCATATAAACAACAATGGGATTGATTAGTGGCCCAATAATAAAACCTTTTTTTTTTTTCCCATAGATATGATGGATCTGGAGTGTGGTGGATGAGTCTTTTCCCCTTCCCCGTGAACTGCACTGATTCTGATGTGCTTTGGCAATTAAAATGTGGTATAAGTAATGCTGTGTATTGATACCTTTTGGGGCCCTGTGAGAAGCCCAAGCAGCTTGGAAAGGCTGTGGAGGAGAATCCAGGTGCTCCAGTCGAGAGCCCTGGCTGAGTTTCCAGCAACATGTGAGTGAGCCATCTTGGATTCTAGGCCAATCTGGCCTCTGGAGGAACGCAGCCCCAGCGGACAGCATACAGAGTAGAAGAACTGCCTAGTTTAGCCCTATTAACTCATTTTATTTTAGGGATAAAATAATGATTGATGTTGTTCTAAACCAGTAAGTTTGGGGTGATTTGTTATATACCAAAACCCATACAGACAATTAATACTTTCTCCAAGCTTGCTTTCAACCCAATGACACTTATTTGGAGTAAGATGTCTAACCGGGATAGCATAATCTATAGAGAAGTTGAATCCTTATGTTGCATACCTGAAACTAATGCAACACTGAGTCAACTATACTCAAGTTGAAAAAAAAATTTTTTTTAAGCTAACTGGGGAGTATTTGTTTTTGAAATATTTTTTTAAAAAATGTAATTGTTTTGAGTGGATAAAAATCAAAGTTGGGGCTATGGTAGCAAAACCACTAAATCACTGGAAAAGGGGGTGAAGGCAAATGTTGTGAAGACAAGGACTGGTGTTGGGGAGGAGGTATCTGTGTTGGGGGAAGGCTGCATCAGTATCATCTGGTTACTGTAACATGCCAGTACCCCCAGGGGAAGCTCCCGGACTTCAACATTCTGCCTCGATTTTTTGAACTGCATGAGTAAAACTTTATTCTTTTATTATTTTCATATTGAATTAGAAGCTCTTTTACATAAATATAATTTTCTTCAGCATCTGTTGATTTTTTTGGACCATGAAATTTAGCAGGAAATTAAAAGCATGAAGGCTTGCATGGCATAATGCTGAGCTCTGCAAGTTTGAAATAAAACTTTATCTAATTCTGTCCCAAAAATCTGCTTTTTAGAAGCATAAGGCCTGACAAGCTCACATTACTCACATTCACATTTGTGATTGCCACCTCACTCTCCTCCTGAGATGATTCTGTTGCTCACTAGTTTGATGGGCCAGTAGAAACTGCATTTGCCAATAGCCTGGGTCAGGTGCCAGCTGCTTTGGGGCTCCTTTGATTGCCATGTCCCTTCTGGAGAGGACAAGCTGCCAAGGAAGTAGCAGGAGTCAGAACTGAGTCAAGGTCAGGAGACAATAGCCATGGCATCAACCCTTGTGGAAATTAGCAGAGTTCACTGTAGGAGGCAGGCATTAGGTACAACGCCAAGCATTTGACCAGAACCATTCAGGCTAGTGCTGAATTTGAGGGCTGTCAGTTCTCTATTTATCCTATGGCAAAGTGGTTAGATTCTGAAAGAAGGAACTGGCCTTCCTCTAGAAAGTGGGTGGGATTATTTCTGTGTCGGCTTAGAAGTGAGAGTGAGAGGCCAGGTCTCAGTTAGGGGGCTGATCTTTGGTGCACCGCACTGAGCCAAATGTACTGGTGCCAAAGTACTAGGTGATTGAAGGATGGGTATTAAAGGGAAGTATCAAGCCCGTGGAAGCAGGCAGAGAGCAAGAATTCAACCAGTCATGAAGGGATGGCAACAGAGTTCAGGTTTGGGAAGCACAGCTTAGAAAGATTCCGGGATGCAAACTGGTACAAATGGTGGGAGATTTTAAAATGCTACTTGCAGTCAAACATGTGGGAAAGGAGGAAACAATAATAAGCATCAGAAAGATTCTGCATTAAAAACCAAGAGGACTGCAGTGTAGACCTACTTTAGAAGGTAACTGGCTGAGTGACCTTTAGTAAGTCATTTCATACCAAGAAATAAATGGCAGGATTGGTACAATCAAGTGGCGGTCTTGTGCGTACGATTGACTTTGAGTGTCCATTACTACTAGACCATGTGCCGTGTTCCACAAGGATGAGCTTCTGAGATGACTAGACTATAGTTTAGGCATTCAAAGTTTAAACTGAGTCCCACCTTCGGTTTCATTGGAATTTTCCTATATCGAAGATCACATTTAGCTGTGACTCTATATGCTTCTTTTATTTCAGTCCTGAACTTATATGAGTCAGAGTTTATTTTCATGGTTGGGCTGCCTGTCAACCTTCGGTCTACAAGAAACTATTGGGAAGCAGCTATCTGTAGCTATTGGCATTAAAAATGGGGGAGCAATTCTTGTTTTTCCTCTGGACCTGGATTATTAGGTTTGGGGAACCAAAATGAGGGAGGGCTGCTGTGAGTGTGGGCCCCAGGTAGGGGGTCTACCAAGACGGGAGAATCAGAGTGTGTGGACCTCAATGCTGTGTCTTGACACTCAGTGTAAAGGAACTTGCTTGAGGGCGAAGCGCTGTTTACCTTTTGCTACAAAGCACACATGTCTGCAGAACAGAGACCCTGATATGTCAGAGTGATTTACTAGTTCCCCCCGACAGACAGGGAACACAGAGGGCAACTGTTTTACACAGACTAGGAAATATACTGTCCTACATAAGTCATCACATAAGTCTTGACAATTACTTGTCCTCTGAGAGGACGTAAGTATGTTGTTTTTTCCTCTCAAATACTGCACAGGGTGTTCTGGGATGCATATCATCATGAAATAGTAGAGTCCCACTTTCCTCTTCTCATTCATGGAGAGGAAAGAAAAATAGGCCCCGGAAACAGATTAAACTTTGCTCTTATAGTTAATAAATACACCATCAGTCTTATCAATATTACTTCTGACCAAATTACTAAGAATCATCCTAATCATCACCACCATGATTGCAACTCCAATTAAAGGTGCCTACTTCACACCAGGCACTGTGCCAAGTTACTGTAACTCACTGAATACGCCCAAGAATACTGGGAGGTTGTTATTACAGCCCCTGTCTCATATATGGGGATTCTTTAGGCCAGTGGGTCAGTATAAAAATATTTAACAACCAGTCTCAAAAGGTGATGGATCTGAAGCTATGCACAGACATCCCAGCATTAACAGGCTGAAAATTAGCTCTTGTCTTTCCCCCTCCTCTTTTCCTGGGTGGGATCAATTCTTTTTTCAAGTCTCAGTTTAAATATCACTTTTTTCCAAGAGGGGTCTAACCCCTAACGACCTGGGCTAGCACTTTCTCTGTGAAAGCCTCATAACACAGTCCCTCTGAGTAAAGCTCATCATACCCACAATAGCTCCCTTCCCGTCTCATCCTCACCAGACCAGTGTTCTAACCGAGTTCCTCATCCCACCTCTCCTTGTAAGAGGGATGAACTAATATATCCTTGTGTGTGTGCACGTGTGTGTGGGGTCTATCAGTTATCATCATGATTAAATTTTGTATTTTCAATATAATTATAATCTAAAGAAATACATATATGTATACTTTAAAATATTATGGTGCTGAGTAGTGCTTTAATTGGGTAAATGAGACTAGAATAGAGGTGAACCCAACATGTAAATTGTTGATTTATGCCAAGTGAAGATCAATAGTGTCACAGTGTGCCACATAAACAAAGATTTATACGCACTCCTATAGAGGACACATGTGGGAAACCACACTCTTTGTTATGGAACTGGAACACGTGTGAGTCACCGCTGGTTTCTACAACATCTTTCAGGATACTCAACTAATGATGTTAATTTGAATTGCACTGGTGTTGGAGGTCTGCTTGCATTTATTTTATAATGTTGATATGTATTTGTAACTACATGAGCTAGATGCATAATGTGTTCATATCTGGTTTATGTTTATGTGTTTTTATGAAACCTCATAATATAATTAATGTAAGTCAATGCTAGGGGTCTGGGAGAATTTGTTTTTTGGCCATAAAAAGGAGGCCTTTATGTTCCCCAAGTCTGAGGACCGCTGGAAAAGACAGTCGTTTCCATAAAAAGGCAGGACTGGTGTCTCTTGTTCGCAGCTGTGTGTCCACATGTGGTAGTTGGCCCACTGGCCAGCATATACTATGTTCTCAGTAATTATTTGGTGAACACACGGGAGGCTAAATCGTTCATCTTATTGATGGACTCTTGCTTTTCCTAATCTGTTCTCCTGGGTGAGTTCCATGCTCTGGGCTTCACGGTGAAAGAGCACTGGCTTCTCTGACTTTTCTCTTCCTGACTTAATGCCACCCCCTGTGTTTCCTCTGCTCCTGTAGCACCCTTGGTAATCCCCGCATTGCTGTCAGTCTCTCTGGGCCAGTCTTACAGAACCCCTAACAAAAAAAGAGAGACATGTTGCTTTATAAAATGAGTCATTTCCAATCTCCTTTTCACACCAAACAATTTTAGAACACTTTGTAATAGGATCCAACTTTCCAAAAATTTCCGGACATTTTTCAGGACCACAATGTTGCTGAAAATACTTACAACATTGTATCTGATGAAAACAGAATGTAGTAACACAGGAGAGTTCTTTGATACCAAGTCATTTAAACTCCAAAGTAATAGGTTAAACAAAATAAGCTAAATGTCTTTTATTTAATTTCTTAAAGTTTATTTGTTTTTCTAGTAATCTCTGCACCCAACATGGCCTCAAAATCACAACTCCAAGATCAAGAGTTGCAGGCATGCTCTTCTGACTGAGCCAGGCAGTACCCTAGGCTTCATGTCTTTTAAACGTGTGCATACTGAGATACATCTCAAAAATATTTTACCACGAAGCAAAATGGTAGGAGAAACATAATAAAAATGCTTTTTAAAAAGATTTTATTTATTTATTTGACAGAGAGAGAGACAGCCAGTAAGAGAAAGCAGGGGGAGTGGGAGAGGAAGAAGCAGTCTCCCAGCTGAGGAGCCTGATGCGGGGCTCAATCCCAGAACGCCAGGATCATGCCCTGAGCCAAAGGCTGACGCTTAACGACTGAGCCACCCATGAGCCCCTAAAAAATGCTTTTAAATGAAAAATGTTTTCTCTACTGAATTGCTAAAATAATTTGCATTGAAATAATCAGGTATCTTGTGTTTCTGTAGAACTAAAGGATGTAGAGACAGAAATCAATGGACCTGGATTAAACATGGGTGTGCCACTTATTTCTAGGCACTTAATTTCATTGAGAGTCTTATTTAATTCTCACAAACTTTTGTGAGATAATATACATGTGGAAATCTTTTTTTGTGTTTTTTTGTTTTTACTGGAAAAGACTATATTTATTATACACGTTTTTAAAACAGTTGGCTAAAGTCACTTGATTAATTAACTGGTAATCAGACCTGCTACTAATTGGTTCCTTTAAAAGTAACCATTTGTATTACTTTCCTATCTCCAAGTGGATTTAATAGAATATACGTAGCCTAAATAACAGTCATGGTGCTGGCCAGAAAATGAAGTATGTTATGGTACCCAGTTCACTGGGCTTTATCATTTAGTTGGAGTATTGCATGTGCTATTGTGTACCTGTCTATTTGGCATCCATTAAAATTGTTTAGGGATTAATATTTATTGTATGACATCTAGAGTATGAAGATACTAAAAATACAGATTAAAGTATCAATGAAACAATGCCACAGAACATATCACATACAAAGAATTATTTTTTTTGAAAACACGTTATTTCTTGATCTCTATGAATAAGGTTTGTGACAGATGGGAGATAATATGGGTCATCTGGTGGTAGGAGGCTGCCATTGTAACAAACACCTTTTCTGGGGTGTTATCCTCCCCCCTTTTCTTCACAGTAGTAGATAAATCAGTTCAAAGGAAATACTTCAAAAGAAAAAAAAATAACAAAAAACAACTACAAAAGAAATTCAGGAACAATAGAATTCATCATTGTATTTTTATGTGGTTCTTCTTGTACATCCTGAATCACAGTCGTGTGGTGATGAGACCAATTGGGTCCTCTGGACGAGGGAGAGTCAAGAGAATTGGGTTCCAGATCATTCTGCCAACTACTACCGGATATCTTAGGCAATCATTTAATTTTTCTATAACTCAGTGTTCTTAATTGTGCTTTGAGGGATCACTGATCAATGCATATGAACTTTATAGAGCAATGTACATATCCATCAAAATTAAAGAATTTTATTGAAGCAGGATTCCCTGCAATGTGTCCCATGCTGGTAATGTGTATCATGATTATCAAAGAGAAAACAGGATTGAGCATTCTCAAATGTATTTGCCCCGAGAACTTTTTCATCTATTAAAGGTCAGTATAATTATGTTCAACTGAGACTACATTATCAAAATCACTTGAGAAAGCGTGGTCGGGCTTGTCAGGACCCTTTCCGTATCTCCTAAAGCAAAATGGCTACTGCAGAGGTTAGGGCAGCGAATTCTCATTTCTTCATTTCTCCTATGTGCCCCAATTATGAATATCTGCTACAAGCAGAGGACTTTTTCAGAACTTTGTGTAAGGAAGAATTACCTATAGAGCTTGTTATATGCTCAGACGTACAGGCTCTGTCCTCAAAAACTGATTAAAATAGATCTAACATGGGGGCCCAGGAATCTGCATTTTTATAGAGCACTTCAGGTGATGCTGATGCTGGTCCAGATATTGAGAAACATGGGTCTGTAGTTCTCATCTCTGGCTGCACAGTAGATTCATTCAGGGAGCTCTTACCATCTATTGATACTCAAGCATCACCCATGGAGATTCTGAAGTGATGAGTCCAGAGGAATGCCTGAGTATCAGCGGGTGAATGTACTGCTTAGTCAGGGATGAGAACCAATGACTCAAGGGTCCCAAATCGGCAGGGTTTTATGGATGATGGGCAGAGTGGTAGGTCAGGCTCTTAGAAGGTACAGGTTGAAGTCCAGGAACTCATGTTTTTAATAAGCCAGTGAGCTGATTCTCATCATTAGGTAAATTCTGATAAAATATATTACATATCACAGATGAGCTTATCAGATGATTCATTATCATAGTACAAGGTGCAACAGAGGTCCCTCAGGTGGGGAAACCCTGGCTAAGGAAGATTTGATAAGAAAAGCAAGCAAAACCAGAGCACTGACAGGGAAGGCAAGCTTGTGAGCATTGGGAATGGGAGAGTATTTCAGTGGTTGGAGGGTATTTAGAGCCTTAAAATTAAAAGGGAAGACAAAACACGAATCAAGAGAAAGCATTTCTATTTGGACTTTTTTGCACAGCCCTGGGGAAAATTAATCCTGATGGGAAGAGTTTTGAATTCTGCTAATCTTGAATTTATGATATAATTAGGTTAGAAAAGTATATAATTATACTTTTAAAATTTAAAATTTTGAAAAAAAATTTATAATGAAGACATTTAAAAATACTGAAGTGCTGCGTGCAGGTTTTTTTCCCCCCTGAGAATTCATAGTTTTCTTCAGGTTTTAAATGGTTAACATTTATGGATGTGGTTTTACTGTGGAACTCTGTGTCTCTCTTTACAAGGTAGTGAGAATTAAAACATATTTGCGTGTTGTGCACATGTCATCAATTCTTTATCCATTTGCCATGTTTTACTAGGGTTTTAGAATTTTTAGACTTTTTTAATGCCACGTGACCATAAATTAGGTCCAGTAATCAGAGGGCAATGGGCCTCTGTGTGTGTAGTTTCAAAACCCCATGAAAATGTCTATAGACACTCTCCATCTTAGCACATTTAAAGTCAAATATATAATTTTTAGAAACATTTAACAAGATTGATGTTAAACACATTTGTTTAAGGATACTTTAGGTGCTAAGCTCTCCGGGGAATTAATACAGTTACACTCAATCTGACAAGGGACTGACTGTTCGTAATGAATTCGCAGTTTGCAAAGTTAACAAAATGGGTGAAAAAGTATGAAATAGTTAAATCAGTGATCCAGTTGTAAAGATGTTTCAAGTGTTCCTTTTTAGCTTTGAATGACTCCATTGATTTGGCCATTTAAATCTACTGGAAGAGAGCACCTCCAATTTAAGCAGCCCTTGCCTGGCTTCTCCTCCACCCAACCACCCCCCAGGCTGGCAACCCTCCACCCTTCCCTTTTCCCTCACCTTCCTGTGGCTCCTAGATTTATTCTCTGATCAGCTAGCGGCTGGAAATGAGAAACAGTGGCAGCAAGCAAAATGCCATGCAAATTCTGTCAGGAATGCGCCTAATAAACAGAGCTGATGGTTAAGTAAATACGGGGCATTTCAATAAATGCTGCTTGTTTAACGTCAAATATTTACTGAGAATCCAGGGAGAAGGGGCCACTGAATTGAATGTTTTCAGCAGTAGAGGGATTCAACCACAAAATTGTCCTTGTTGCTGACCGTGCTTTAGTCTTTGGAACTTAGACATATGCTTCCTCTTGGCCATAGCCGCTCTCTTGTCCTCATCCCTTGCCCCCTGCTCCTAATTCTGCCAGCTCCTCTCCCCCCAGAAAAAGAATGTTACTCAATTCTTCCAAAAGGGTTTGGATCAAAATGGGTAAATCTGGGATTCCCTGAAGATAGAGGCTCATTAGGAAGGGACCATCTCCCAGATGGCCTCCACAGGAGCCCGGAGTGCTATTTTCATAAGTTATTTAGACCTAGTTCTATTTATATCAGGTATGTGGTCTGTGTAGTGTTTGGAAAACATTAGTGGAACCTGCCAGGCCCACCATTATTAGAAATGTAAAGGACTGCAAACATTAAGCTTTTTTTTTTTTTTTTTTAAACTGTTTTTTGGTTTCTAGGGATTCCCCATGTGAATACTTTCCAACTCTGGGGTCGAGGAAAAGGAAAAATGTAGAAAAAAATTTTCCTGCCGTATTTTTATCCACTCGTTGGGGCACTAATCACAAGGCGCATCGTGTAGCCATAACACCCCCCAAAAATTTCCAGGGTAAACGCCCTCAGTGTGGGTGTATTTTATGTTTAAGGACAGCAATGTTAGCTTAGGTCTGTGGTCTCAAGGCAAAAGCTGTTTTTAGAAAATACCAGACTCAGCTTTTATTGGTTGATGGGAAATATGCTTAGAGATTCTGTTACTTCTGACAAAACAGCTGGCTACAGCTGTAGACTAATTTATATGAATATGACAAGTCCATTTGAGAAGCTGCCAAGTGTAATAGGTGGAAATTTGTTGAAAAGTAAGGCCACAAGAGACTGTAGGAAACATTCTCTGTTCCTCTGTTCACTGGTGACCTTACTCAAGTCACTTTTTAGAGGACACGCCAGTTTTCTCTTGTGTTACTGATCTTCCATTGTTATTGGTGAATATCAAATATGGCCCACAAATTCCTTCCTGGCCTTTTATTCTAGCTTCTAATTATTTCTAATAGTTTCTTATTATTTATTCTAGTTTCTAATTCCTCTGTCTTATTCTTATTATTTAAAGGCATAACACCTTAAGATGAGAGGAGTCTTAGAGATTCTCTACTCCAACAGCTGCACTTTGCAGAAGAGAAAACCAGCCCAGGTCCAGGGATGTTTAGTGACTTGTCCAGTGTCACGCAGTTCGTCTGTGGAAGGATCAGAACCTGACTCCTTGAAATGGACCTTTGTCTCACATATAAAAGCCCTCTCCACCCTGAGACATTGCCACAGTCCAATCCTGCCTCCTCTAGCACTATGTTCACCCGTTAACCCCTGCCAGAGAGGTGACACCAGAGAGGAGGGAGAAAGATAAGGAACAAGGTGGATTGCTGTATACCCAGCTGTAACAAGGGATACCTTTTCTTATCAGCCATAAAAAAAGAACAAGGGCTTCTTTCAGTAGGAGTTATTTATGGAACATTGAAGGCTTTGCCTGTTTGAAGGGGATTCCAGAATTGAGTCTCCCTCATCCCCTTCCTCCCTCCCCATGTTCTAAAAATGGATTCTCTCTGTATAATATGTGAATTCATATGGCTCCAATGTGGGTATGGAGCTGACAGGAAGGTGGGAAATGCAGGCCACTGGAGCAATGATTTAAGAGAAATTGAGGTCACACACATGGGGTACATAGCTGTCTCCAGGGAATTGCTACAAGAATGTAAGGTCCTTGGGAGTAGAGGCTTCGCTTTCTGCTATATTCCCTGGACTTAGAACACTGACCTGGTACATGATGGATGTTAATAAATATTTGTTGAGTGAATGAATGAGAGAAATGGTCCAGATATAATGATACTCATACATACATACCTAAACAAACCAAAACACACCCAGAACATACCCTGCCCCCCCACCATGCTACTTCTCTCTCTCTCAATTACTCAGATAATGATACAATAAGATGACAGTGATGATTACCAGCAGGCATTCTTTGGTCATCGAGATGCCGTCAGTTCCTCTGCAGTCATGCTTCTCTGCTTACATTTTAATTAAAACATCATAATTCCTCTACAGTGGAGTTCCAGTGACAGCTGAATGGGCCTTACCTTTCATCACTATGTTCTTACGTTTTACCCTCTACTGCTCAAATCACTGAGACACTGATTTTCTCCCTTCAGTGCTTTGATAGGAAGCTTATTTTCATTTCTATGTCCAACAGAAAAAATGGAGAAGTGATTTGATTTCCATTTCAGTTTTAATTAAGAAACTAGTTAATTCTTTAGAAGGTATGCTATGAGCATGAAGGGCAGACAGCTCACGGAGCAATGTCCGAAGTAGCCACCAGAAAACACGTCTGCGTCAGCTGACATTTAACAAAGTACTGGTAAAACACGAAAGAATTTTTTTCTTTACCTTTGTTACTATCATAACAGCTTTTGGGATAATAATTGTGCACAGCTTTTCTACTGTGAATTAGAAACAATTTTAAACCTACAAGGTCATAGACATTATAGAAATTGTCAGAAGCCAAGAAAGGAAATAGACATTTGATTAATGAGCAAACGAACCCAACGACAGGGTATAGGCCTGGGGTGAGCTGACTAGCTTAGTTGACTTCCACAGTATCACCTCTACCTGCATTTTTCACCAGCCTTCTTGAAAATGTAATGTTGGCACCCACAACTATGTAATAGCACAAATCTCTAATCCCTTTAGGAGAAGAGTTGGAAAAGCCATCTGAAGTACCCTTTTGCAAGGTACTTTTGGCACCAAGGCCCATGGCAACATGTTTTCATATGCATAAGAAGTTGGGAGGCCTTTTCTAGATCAGTAGAAATAGAAATATGTTAACCAAATATATAATTTAAAATTTTCTTTTTTTTTTTTTTAAAGATTTTATTTATTTATTTGACAGAGAGACAGCCAGTGAGAGAGGGAACACAGCAGGGGGAGTGGGAGAGGAAGAAGCAGGCCTCCAGCAGAGGAGCCCGATGTGGGACTGGATCCCGGAACGCCGGGGTCACGCCCTGAGCCGAAGGCAGACGCCTAACGACTGCACCACCCAGGCACCCTAACTTAAAATTTTCTAACAGCCACATTAAGACAGTAAAAAGAAATAGGTGAAATGATTTTAACAATATCTTTTGTTTAATCCATGATATCCAAAATATTATCATTTCAATATATTTTCAATGTAAAAATTATTAATGAGGTATTTTGCATTCTCTTTTCATACTAAGTCTTTGAAACCTGGTGTGAATTTTATACATACAGTTCATCTCATTTTGGACTAGCCACACTTCAAGTGCTCAACACATGTGCTGAGTGGCTACCATATTGGACAGTATGGTACTAGACAGTCAAGGTTCAGTCAGCTGATGTAAAATCTATATAGTCCTTTGACATATATAGGGAGTAATCTCTTTTATTCCACTTGAACTGCATAGCACCTCTGAGAGTGATTTTATAGGTGAAGACACTAGGTTTAGAGATAGTAAGTGAACTACCCAAATCTTGGTGGAAACATTTTCCTTCTGGCATACTGCCTTCCAGTTACTAAATTCCGAGAAAACTGTCACATCACCTTAAGGTCTCTTTGGCACAAGAGGGGCTCTAGAGAATGAGTGACATTGATATTGCTGAGAGGTAAAGATCACCGTTAGATCTGGTTAGTTGTTGGAAACTGTAACAAAGGGTAGGTATAATGGTCAGTAATCCATTATAACAAACGGTCCCAGGAAAGATGGAAAGTGCTCTGTAAGAGGAGAAAATAATCTGCTAGTGTTTGGGATTATAAACTGTGGACAAAGAAATAGCAAAGAACATAATTTCACTTGTTCACAAAACATGTTGGCCACACAATGACAGACACTGTGTTGGATACACAAGTTATCCAGAGCTTACTGATGCTGATCAGTGAATAAATAATTGTACACAAAATTCAGGAAATTTTATCACAAAGGTATGAACTAGATTGTGTGGGGACACAGAGGAGAAAGTCTTTATCTTTGCTTAGAAAAGGGGAGGAGATAGATATTTGAATTGACTCTTAAGGCAAGTAACATTTTACTAAGCAGACAAGGTGGGAGAGGGTTGTTTCAGGCAGAGAAAACAGCAGGTAATAATGTGGCTGACAATTACTTAGTGCTTACATGTCCCAGGCACTGTTGTAAGCTCTTCACAAATCAAATCTAATTTTATTCTTAAAGCAACCCTATTAAACATTTAATTCTAGTGTAGTGGGAAGCACGTGGTTGATTCTGTATATGATCTCCTTCACATTTTGAAGAAAGATCACTCTGGTTGCTGTGTAGAGACCAGATGGAAAGTGGGAAAGAATGAAAACAAAGAGGATGTCAGTGTGCAGTTTCAATGGTCTAGGCAACAGGTGATGAGATTTGGGTAGGGAGCTTCCGGAAGAATGTCTAAGTATGCTTTTTTTGAGGACAATCTGACAGCAACAGAGCTACACTGCATTAGCTTAATGTAAAGGGGAAGGAAAAGTGGTAGATAAAATTCAATGTTGGCTGACCAAGGCATGTTAATATATTAGGGGAAGAATCACTTAAACTCTTCTTTCAAGATTTGTAGCTATCATCTATGTTCTAGAAAAGGAGTCAAAAGAGAATACACTGTTCTTTGATGTTTCCTAAAGCCCATACAAGGAAAAGAATTTAAAAGAAAACAAAACCAAAAACACTTATATTGTATTTTAAATGGCCACAATAAATTTGCTACAGAACTAAGGCATGCAGTTCAGGTTGCTGAAGCATTCCATCTCCTCCCAGTCACTTATTAGCCCATAACAGTTTTCTCTCTGTCACCATCATTGCACTGAGATAGCTTCTGCAAAGAGCTGTATCAGTTTGGATGCTTCATGTTGAAAGCATCAGTGGATCTGCTTTAAATAGGCTCATGAAATTAAAACGTTCAGAGTAGACTAGTTTTAGGAAAGGTTTGATCCAGTGCCCTGTCAATGTGACCAATGACCTGGCTTCTTTTTGGCTGTCTTCAGATGGCCACTAGCAGCTCCCAAAGTCATTTGCGTTCTTTCTCCTATCCCAAGTCTCCATGTCCCAGAATTTCCAATAAAATCCTAAAGTTTGCCTCTGCCCATCCCTGTGGCAGGAAGATGCTGTCCTTGGGAACCAAGGGCTGGGGTCAATTCCACATAATTCATATGGCTAAGAATGGGTAAAACAGCAGATTGATTTCTCAGAGGAAATTTGGAATTCTCATCCCAGAAGGCAGAAGAATAAACACCAGACAACAAGCAGCAATTGCCCACTTAATCCACATGACGTCTTCCAATCGTCATCTAACACTGCCTCTCTACATTATGTGACCTTAGCTCCTCTTTGAAAGAATCTCCTTGATTTGATTCCACTGCTTGTGCCCATTCCTTGCTACTTCTATGACTATTCTATTCATTCTTTTTGGGAAGACTATCGCCTTCCCTCTGCCTCATAAATACTAGCATTCCCTGTTCTTAGCATTGTTCTCTGCCTACCCTATCCTTGAATCAGTAGACCCAAGCCCAGGCTCAACTACCACTGGTATAGAGTCTTGATCTGGGTTCTGCAAATTCTTCAACAATTCAAGGAAGACTTTAGGAAGTTAATGAGCCTCCCAAAATTGTATGCACATATTGCATATATATGTAAACAGGAAAAAGTTGATAGCTTTCATTTGTTTTTCAAAATCCTTCAGGACCAAAAGTTTAAAAACCATTTTTACTTTTGCCATTATCACCCCATCACGCACTACATATATATATATATATATATATATATTTACTTACTTATTTACGTATGTATGTATGTATGTATGAATAGGTGTGGAGTAGGTTACTCAGGGCTAAGAAATGGTCCCTGATCTTCAGTGGTCTTCAGTTTAGTGAATCGTATTAACTCACTTTAAATTCAATATTTACCGTCTTAAACCTCTTTTCTTGTATTCACTATTCTATTTAAGGACTGCACCTGACCTTTCTGCCCAAGGTGGAAACCCAGGAGCCACCTCAGTATCTGGATTCTAGTGGGGGCAGTGGGAGATCAGGCTCTCTAAATTATTCTGTAGCTTGACTATTTCTATTTTATGATAAAATGTAATTTTATATTTGAAAAAACCCTTATTTTTTATTTTTTAAAAAATTCATTTGACAGAGAGAAAGAGAGAGCACAAGCTGGGGGAGAGGCAGAGGGAGAGGGAGAAGGAGACTCTCCGCTGAGCAGGGAGCCCAATGTAGGACTCGATCCCAGGACCCTGGGATCATGAGTTGAGCTGAAGGCAGACACTCAACCAACTGAGCCACCCAGGTGCCCCATAAAAACCCTTATTTTTTGTAATACAAACTATGTAAGTAAAGTTTGACAAAATATTCCCTTGTCAGCAGGGATAAACTGAAGAGAAGTGAGTTTTAAGTGTGCTGTGGTACGTCATGTTCCACTTAGAGGGTTACCTAATAATTTTATTGGAGGGGCAATGTGAGGTTTTTACATTTATTAAAAAGAGACCATGGATTTAAAAATGGAGAAACACTCTCCTACCCCTTAAAGACCAAATATAATCTGCCACTAAAACTCATCCTTTTTACCTTCCAGATCTTTCTCACGTTCATCTCTCTCCCCTCCTTTGCCACTGCTGCTGGTTGAGTCCTGGCTCCCTCTGCAGCATCACCTCCCTGGTCTATTGTACTATTTGCAAATATCTCCTTACCTTCTTTTGGCATCTAATTTCACTCTTTCCCTTCCTCTCTCTCCATCCTACACAGAAACCCAGAAAGATCACTTTTAAACAGAAATCTATTTTTTTTTAAAATGCTGGTCACTCCAGCAGAAAATCATTTAGTGGTTTCCCATCTTCTACAGGAAAATATTCACTTTGTCTAGCACATTGGATTTCCAAACCTTTGATAATGTGGCCTCTTCTTACTCTTCCAGCTTCATCGTCTCTCTTCTTTCCCTCCCCATTTAACGTATATTCCTGACCTTCTGAAATGCTCTCTTCAGAGGCAGCCATAACCTCCAAAACTAATCTCGAACATCTTGTTCTCTACCCAGGATAGCATTTCGTACTTTTTCACATTATCACAACGAGAAAGTAAACGCCTCACAACATAGCCCTTGCCAGTGGTGATCTAGCAGCGATACCTTCCTATCTACAGAGAATATTATTACTAATTCTTTTATTCAAAGAGCTCTTTCCTGGGCACTCATCTTCTAACTATATGGATGCATCATTACTGTTTTTGATCTGCATAATGAGCATGGGACAAGGTATTTTTTTTCATTATTTAGAAACAAATGTCTGCATCCTGAAATGTAAAACAGAACTGCAGAACATTACCATTTAACGGACATCAGATTTTTTCCTTCTCATTAATCTGAACTCTGAAGGATTTACTGAAGTCTAATATTCCTTGATCCGACACTTAAGAGTTAGGAACAGCCACAAAGACGACAGCTGGGGGATAAGATGTAGATTAAAAGAACCATTGACTCACGATGGCAACAGAAAACCATAAGGGTTGAATTCAATTTGGATTCAGGTTCAAAGCACTAAGTAAAATGGGAGGTAGAGGCTGTAAATAGTTTTTAGTGCCCTGGAACTCAACTTTTTCCCTTGGAGCAGCAACAGAGGAATCGCACTGCCAAAGATTAGGTAACTTGTTAGCCACTCTCTCCTCCTGCATGAACCACTAAATTTCTGCTGCTTTATTCAGAGAGGTCATATATCTAGCGGCCAGGAGTACATCCTTGGAGCCACATTTCTAGGTCTGAATCCCTGTCTCTGGACCTCACTGTGAGATCTCAGGCAGGTGCTTAATATTCTTTGTACCTCACTGTACTCATCTTTAAGTGGGGGTCATGGCACCTGTCTCAAGTAGTGTTGAGAAGTGTTAATAAAACAATGTGTGTAGAGTCCTTAGGACAATGCCTCTTACACAAGTGCACTACATGTTTTGCTATTATTATTTTCTGAGGAGATTCATGCCTTTCTTGGGGACCTTGCCGATTATATTAACCTCCCCACTGTTGTGAGGAGAGTAATAAGAGTAAATCCTTATGAAGACTTCCCACGTGCCGGGCAGTGTTCTAAGCACTTATACATATACCCTGATCTTAGAGATGATGAAAAAGGCACACAGAGCCTCAGCAAACTTGCCCAAGGGGACACAACCTCAAACCTGAGTGCTCTTAATCACCGCAGTGAGGGAAATGCAGGAGCATTTCGACCCTTGAATAACATGGGTTTGAACTGCTCAGGTCCATTTATGCACGGATTTTTTTTCAATAAATACAGTGCAGTACTGTAAATGTATTTTCTCTTCCTGATTTTCTTAATAATATTTTTTCCTCTAGCTTACTTTATTGTAAGAACACAGTATATAATACCTACAACATACGGAATATGTGCTATTAATGCAATTACTGGTAAGGCTTCTGGTCAACAGGAGGCTATTAGTAGTTAAATTTGGGGGGAGTCAAAAGTTATACATGGATTTTTGACTGCATGAGGGGTCAGTACCCCAACCCCTGTGTTGTTCAAGGGTCAACTGTACTAAACTTTTGAACTGGTCTTACTCTACTCATTAAGTATGCTTCCTCCTTTTAAACATAGTTCCGGGTAGCTAGATTTGAGCTGGGTAGGATATCCTGGCCGTGGACATAGATTAGGATTGCTGACAAGCTGTATGCAAGTGAGCGTCGAGGTAATCAGCAGACCAGTGTGCATCCCTACCCCTAGTGGTAAACACCACAACCAAAGCCAGGCGGTCAGCTCAGCTATCATTGGCTTGAAGGGCTAAGGGGGCTAAGGAAGATGCAGGTCAACACCAGGGCATAGTAGCAGAGATGGGCAGAGGAGCCTGGAGTAAGGCCCTGGGCCAGTAGAAGGCAGTGCCATCATTTATTATGTGGTGGCATTGGCAGTGAGTGGAGAAAAACTCAGGAGGAACATAGATTTGGCATGAAAAATTGTTCTCAAGTTTGTGCAAAACACAGTGCGGCCATACAACTTTCTTACATTTTTGAGTCGTAGTACTATATCAGAGCTAACCAAACAAAAGCACGGTTTCCTAATATCCACAGAGACAAACGGCAGGGGGTAAAAGACATATCCACAAAGATTCTCACTGTAGCATTATTCAGCAAGATACTGAAAGAACTGGAAATTGCCTCAATGTTCAACAATAGTGGAAATGAAAAGTAAAATAAGAAAGTACTACTTGATTGAATATTATGCAGCCATAAAAGTGATAATTATAAAGATTACGGAATAACAGAGAAGCATACTTAAAAATATTTTAAGTGGAAGAAGCAGAGTATAAAATTGTATCTCTATTACGGCTGTAACTATGTAAAATTAAGTAGGTAGACAGGAATTGGAAGGGAACACAAAAATATGTAAAGTGTGAACTTGGTTGCGGTTGTGAGGTTCCTTTTTATTAGAATGATTTAGGCAGGGGTTAGCTGGAATTCCAAGTGGAATATAGAATAAGTGTAGAAGCACAAGGGTGACAGAGAAAGTGGCATGTAGGATAATATAAACTTAGTATGTCCCAAAGCGAACTCTCCCTTTCTCTAGATCCTTTCCTCTTGCCAGGGAAAGACACTCTCAGTCATGTAGTCACCCAAGGTACAAACCTGGGAATCATCCTAGACATGTTCATGGAACATCCACATCCAATCAGACACCTAATGGTGCTTTAAACTCCATAACTGCCTGGAAGCCAATCCTTCCGTCTCCTTCCTCACTGCTATTGTCTTCATTTAGGTCCATACCATCTCTTGTTTAGGTATACTTTTTCCCTGCCATCAACACTTCCCAAATCTTGCCCAGGCTCCCCAGTGGTACCAAGACCAGGCTTTCCAAATAGAAATCAGATTATGTCACTTCTCTTCTCAAAGTCCTCAGCGACTCCCCTTGGCTGGGCAGGAAAATGAATAATTCTTTGGCATGGCTAAAAGCCTCACCTGATAGGACTCTGCCTTCCCTCTGCAAGTATTAAATCTGTAACAAGCCATGACGATGAGTCATGCTGCAGGGTTTGCTCTTACTGCTTCTTCTGCCTGGAATATAGTCCTTATCATCTTACATATCTTTATTTACCCTCATACTTGATGGATAGTCTGCTTGGCTATAGGATTCCAAGCTGGACATCTTTTTCCCTCAAAACTTTGAAGGCATTGCTCCAAAGTATTCTCCCTTTTAGAGACACAGTTGAGAAGCTTGATGCCATTTTGATTTCTGATTCGTTGTATATAACTGGATTTCTCCTCAATCCCCTTTCTCTCTCTCTCTCAGCTTTTAAGGTCATTATCCCTGGTGATCCAAAATATCACAGTGACATATCCTGGTGTGGGTCTTCTTTCATTTATTTTGTTGGAGATATGGTGGGTCCTTTCACTTAAGAAACTCATTTCCTGGGGCGCCTGGGTGGCACAGCGGTTAAGCGCCTGCCTTCGGCTCAGGGCGTGATCCCAGCGTTATGGGATCGAGCCCCACATCAGGCTCCTCTGCTATGAGCCTGCTTCTTCCTCTCCCACTCCCCCTGCTTGTGTTCCCTCTCTCGCTGGCTGTCTCTATCTCTGTCAAATAAATAAATAAAATCTTAAAAAAAAATCATTAAAAAAAAAAAGAAACTCATTTCCTTTAGATGTAAGGAATTTTCTTTTATGATATCTTTCATAATCCCTTCCCTTCCATTTTCCCTAGTCATGCTTTCTTAAATTCCTACTGTTTGGATGCCAGACCTCCTGAATTGCTTCCCTAATCTCTGTTAGCATTTTCCCATTTCCCTGTTCTTTAATATATTTTCTAGATTGTCCCATTTCCCTGCTCTTTGGTATTTATTTTCTAGATTTCTGCAATGTACCTTCTAAACATCTATTAACTTTAAAATATATGTATTTTTAATTTCTAAGAGCTATTTATAGTTCTTTTAATGCTTCATTAAAAAAATCCATTTGTTCTTAATTTATGGATGGAGTATCTCTGAAAACATTAAGGACAGGTTTTTGTTTATTTTAGTTTTACCTCATGTTCCCTACATTATCTATGTTTCCTTCAAATACATTTTTTTCTTCCTGTCTGTTTTCGTTTCTCTGTTCCACGTTGGAGGTTTTCCATGAATATCTGTTGTGCTTTGAATGTAAATTCCTATCTTAGAATAAGACACTACAAGAAGTTGATTCAAGACTCTGTGATTGTGTGTTTGTGGTTGTGTGACTGGGGGGTTGTGTTTGTTGAACGAGGAGCTTCTCTGTAAAGTGACTGGACCTGCCTGATATCAGGGTCCTTATGTTTCTTTCTCTTGGGCAAGTTATTTTTCCTAGAGCGGAATACTCCATTTTTATGTTCTGAAGACAGAAAGAGATATTCTGGTGGTATAATCCTGGCTGTCAGCATAGTGGGAGGTGATCAAGGGAAGGGGGTTAGGGAATATCATCATTCCCAATGTGGAATTCCCCTGAATTCTCCTGTTTTCAGTACCATGCCTCATCTTCACCCTCAGCTCACTGATTCGAGTGGTAACTGACACTTCTTTTCCTGTGCTTCTCTGGGGTTAGGTCTCTTCATAGCTATTATCTTCCGTCTGCACTTCTATTTCCACTTTTCTTTGATCTGCATTGTCAGCTAACTCCTATCTATTCTCTCTTCATTTTCCAAAATTTGCTGATAAGCCTTATCAAGTATTGTCTCCATTCCCTTTTTTCCTTATCTGTGTGGTTTTTTGTTTGTTTTTGTTTTTTACTTAAAAATTTCTTTACTGTCATTCTAGATGTGTTTGGGTGGGGATGGTGATAAATATGTATACTCAATTTATGATGTTCCAACAGCCCTTTTTTGACCTCTATTGTAGGCCATGTCGAGTGTGATGTAGGTTTGATGATACGGTTAGGAGGTACGTAATTGTGGTCCAGAAAGAATATCTTGTATGGTAAATGGATGAATTCATGGGTGATGACACAGTCCCATCTGCAGCCTAAAAGTCTGAACATCTGAGAACCTAGGGTTCTGGCTCCTCCGACCCATGCAATTTCTTCTCACCAAGCACAGTGAATTTTAGGGGAATTTTTAAGCAACAAGCAATGAACCGGAAGGAGCCTCCACTCATTTGTACCCTTCATTTTGCGCATTGCCCTCCTAATTTGAAGTTTTGGTAGCCAAACAAAGGGAAAGGAGCCTTAAGCTGAGTCTCCAATATCCTTCAGCTCTTTGGCTCCAACCTAATTTAACCACCCATCCCTAGGAAAAAGTATTGGCTGTGATATTCTTTTGTTCCCTTTCTGCTTTGGCTTGTCCTATTCCAAAACTTCTAATATTTATTTTCATGTCCTTTCCAAATGGTATCTTTGGCACATAATAGATGCTCAATATTTATTTGTTTTTTTTTTTTTTTTTTCTTGCCAGGGGTGACTGGGAGGGTTTCTCTCCGTGCTTTACTGTGCAACTGATAGACATGGTTGGAAGTCCTGAGATAAGTGCAGTGTCCTCACCTGGGCGTGTGTGGCATCTCCCTGCCAGCACGATGCCCCCTCTGCCGGGTCTGCTCTCCAGCTGCCTCAAGTTCCTCTGTACCCACTCTCTGGGCACCATCCACATACCTCCCACTTTTTTTTTTTTTTTTTAATGATTTTTTATTATATTATGTTAGTCACCATACAGTACATCCCCGGTTTCCGATGTAAGGCTCGATGATTCATTAGTTGTGTATAACACCCAGTGCACCATGCAATACGTGCCCTCCTTACTACCCATCACCGGTCTATCCCATTCCCCCACCCCCCTCCCCTCTGAAGTCCTCAGTTTGTTTCTCATAGTCCATAGTCTCTCATGTTTCATTCCCCCTTCTGATTACCCCCCTTTCTTTATCCCTTTCTTCCCCTACTGATCATCCTAGTTCTTATGTTCCATAGATGAGAGAAATCATATGATAGTTGTCTTTCTCTGCTTGACTTATTTCACTTAGCATTATCTCCTCCAGTGCCGTCCATGTTGTAGCAAATGTTGAGAACTCGTTCTTTCTGATAGCTCAATATTTATTTGTTAAATGAATGAATACAGAGATCAGTGAAATGTCAGGTGAAATACATAAAATCTCAGTTGTTCTGGTCATCTTCAGTGACTTACAGAAAAACCAATATTCTTATTGATTCCTACTAGGAAAGCAAGTAATGCTCAAAGATTAAACAGCCTCCTTTGATTCCTTCTCTCATTAAGAATTAAAATCTCCATTTCTTTTCTTTTCTTTTTTTTTTTTTTGGCAGCATGTTGTTTCTATATCTGTGTTAAAATTTATTATATTTTGCTTGGTTTTACAGTTGGCTATCCATCTGCTTTTATAAGGTTAGAAGCTACTTAAGGGCAGAGGTTATACCAATTGTCTCTGCCTTTCCATAGTGCAAAGCACAATGAACAGACACAAAAAGCTCCATTCATGTTTGCAGAATTAGGTTGAATTATCCTGAATTTGTCACATATGCAAAAGTAGAATATGTGTTGATGAGGGTGTGAAGCTATCAGTGAGCAAGGGGAGAGAATTAGCAAAGATTTGTTTGCTCTGAATCACTTTACTACTAGAAATTGATCAACTGAAGTTTTAACTTACTGAGCAGCTCTGATACTCCACTCCATTCCTTACCTTATTTCCCACAAAGCACCTTTTCAATGGCCTTAAATTAGAAAATTTCGGCACATAAGTCAGTAATATATCAATGTGCTCAGTAAAACAATAAATGGTCTTCACCAAAGCAGCCAATAATTTGAATAATATTATGATTATTATTCTGATACATAATCTCATATCTACACAGAATTAATTTTCTATTCATTTTAGAATAATACCAGGGAAAATCTAATTTTTCCTCCCAGTCCTCCTTAAGAGGAGGGAACGAATTGTATAAAGCTATAGGTGCTGATTCCTTGAAGATGCTAAGTGGCAAGGAGAATGTAGTGACCTTAGAGTGAAGTGACTAGATGGAAGCGACTGATCATCTGCAATGATCACTCCATGAGCACAAAAACCCAACTGTGATTCAACTCTCAAGTATAGTGTAGCCCACTCCATGTGGCATAAACATAGTCTAGTGGCTTGGACAGTTGTTTCTGAAACAATGTTATTAAGTTTCTTCAAACATTTAGAAAGTGTATTTATTTTCATCACTGTAATCATAACAGGGATGTGCGTAGGTGTTAAATAATACAAATGTCACCTATATGATACAAGTCATTGAGCAGTGAAAATGGTTTCCCAAACTGCAAATAGCCAGGATAACAAATATATTTCATGTTGAAAATCTGGGTCACTTTAATACCAAGGTACAATTTAATGGTGACAGTAAAAAAAAATAATAATAAAAAAAATAAAAAATTAAACTTTAAATATGGGGTTTAAGATTTAATCGGATTTCTGAAAATAGTTCATAGCACAACTTTAAAGTGCCAAAAGAAAAAATATACATACATAATATGAATTTTGGATGAAGGCATGAGATGCTCTGGAAAAGCATGACAGGAACAAATATTAGTAATTTGAAAATGATTCATGAATTTAGCATGTAAATTTAAAGGCTCCTGGAAGTTGTAGTGGCTAGAGATTTAGGACAATTCAGGTCAAGACTCTGCAGGGAAGTAAGTAAGCCCTCGAGCTAGAAGTAGATCAAGTGAGAGCACCAGGTTGCCATAGTCTGAAGGCCATGTCATTCAGGTGTTAGACTTAGCATGTATGCTCCCATCTGTGAAACTTCCTTCTTTCTCAAGGTGGTTGCCTTCTGAATCTAATCATGGCTTGTTAATTGGTGCACAGCTCCTGAATCCTCACTTAGCTTCTTATATTTGCTCACCCTGGTTGTGTATTCAACTCCAGCTTGGTCATGTGACCTAAATCATGATTGCTCATTTTATATGGTGGGTTTATCTTGTATTATACTTTAAGTCCATGAAATCTTAAGTGACTCAAGAGGACAGGTCTAATTCCTTTCCTGGGTGGTTCAAAGATTGAAGAATTTTTTGTCTCTAAGGATAAGGGGGTTATTTGAATAAGTATGGAATAAGAACAGAATTATATTCTCCAGGGGAAATTTAGCCAGATAAAATACAATATATTTTTTTGAGTTATTTTAGTTCTCAATCATATAGAGTGAAAAATACTTATGGGGGAGCCTGGGTGGTTCAATCAGTTAAGCATATGCCTTTGGCTCAGGTCATGATCTCAGGGTCCTGGGATCAAGTCCTGCATCGAGCTCCCTGCTCAGCGGGGAGCTTGCTTCTCTCTCTCCTGCTCCTCCCCCTGCTTGTTCTCTCTCTCTCTTTCTGTCAAATAAATAAATAAAATCTTTAAAAAAATACTTTTGATTTCTTCTAGGACTCTGATTCCTAAGCTGTGAAAATTGATGGAAAACAAGGTTGTTTGATAATTCTCAGTTTCCTAACAGTGAAAATCAACAAAATATTCTGTCTTCATCTTCCCTGACATATCCCAGGATTGGCCTTCTATCTTGCTGTCAGTGATACTTCTCTTTCTTAATCCCCTATCCCCTCTCTTCCCTATCTGTTTCAGGATCCTGCCACTCCCCAGATGTGGTCATTACCCTTCATCCCATTCTCTGTTCTTTCTCTCTCTACTCCTTTAGCTTCTACCATCACCCCACTGGTGATGGCTCAAGTTTATATTTCTAACACTTTAGAAGCCCCAGGCATGTATTTCCACTGCCTGATGGAACATATCCTTATGTTTATATCCACCTGTATTTAAAATTCAGTATTTCCTTACAAATTCAATGTTGTCTTGCTAAAATAGTCCCTATCTTTCCCAGTGATCTTTGACCATGTTCTCTCCTTCAGCCCTTCGATCTAAGTGGTTGCTGCTCAGCACTACCACTAAGCTTAGCACAGCCACTAAAAACTAATGCTAATTTTAATCTCCAGTCATTCCTGTACATCTTCTAATTTTTAAAACCACCATTGTCCCCACTTACTATTTGGTTACCAGTAGTATAGTTCATATAGAAAAGACAGGATAAATGTTTTTTTCTTTACCATTATTTATTACCTTCATTGCCTTTACCTGGATTATTCTAGCAGAATTCTAACTGACTTTCCTGCAATCGTTCTTTTGTCCATTTAATTTACACTATATATAGCTACTAAATTACTCTTTTTTTTTAAAGATTTAATTTTTAAGTGATCTCGACACCCAATGTGGGGTTCAAACTCACAGCTCTGAGATCAAGAACCTCATACTCCACCAACTGAGCCAGCCAGGTGCCCTGCTACCAGATTACTCTTAAGGGATAGGTCCGACCAATTTCATTATCCAGTGATATCCAAAGCAGTCAAGGCATTCCTTATAACCAAATGTGATCCGACTTTTCATCTGAATTTCTAAAGTACTTTTAAGTTACATTTCTAAGGGCAATTAAAATTTTTTTGTTGCAATGTTTTTTGATGATAAATGGGATGGCTGGACCATATTTTACAATTAGAGCCATACTTTTAGTGCCTGTAGATTATAAAACCGGTTAACTCCCCTTCTGGAATTAAATCTTAACAAAGCTTACTTCTTTCTGGGCATACTATGGGTATCATTTATACTTGGTAAGAAAGCAAATTTTTTTAACAACTGTATATGTAATATTTTATTATTTAATATGACTATATAGAAGTGTGTTCTATTTTTATAATTTGTATTTAAATATTTCATAACATGCCATGTTTCTATGAGCTTTAGTTCTGATTTTTATCTTTTATTTATTAATTTTTTATTTGCGTATAGTTGACACTGCAATTTGTTAATGAATGGACTCAAGCAACTTAACAGTCTAAGTAATAAATTTTTATTCAGATGGAGTTACTTTCCTAAATTACTTGTACCTGCAACAAAAACAACAGTAATATGTGATTAAACAAAAGACATCATTGAGTTTTTGGTAGAAAGATCTGTTTTGCTAACAGTTTTTTTTCCTTATAGAAATAATGCTTTTTGTAAAAACCTAATACAGAAGTGTGGAAAGTAAAATGTTAGTCTCCTTTCTCCAAGCTTAGAGTTCATAATTGGATTTATACCCTTTAACATTTTTTTCTATGCACATACAGCATTTGAAATAAATGAACACATATATTGTTTCCTTTAAAGAACTAGGGACATCCTGTTAAAGATGCTGTCGGCTCCACCCAGATCCTTTGGAGCTTGCTTACCAGTTCTGGGCCCACAGTAGTCTCTGTACTTGCTGGAGGCTGCCCTTGGGCTACCAGTCAACTTTGCTGCACCTGAATGGCTGGAGGGGCTTGGGAGCTGATGACCCACGAGAGAGCAGGCTATAGTTAACGACTGAGTGGAAAATGAGTAATTCACCTCCAGAACTCCTTCCAGGATCAGGCTGAGTCTGAGACTTTGCCTAAAATCATACCCTATTTGACTGTGCCTTCTGGTCTGCTTGTCCTACTTCCTATCAGTTTCTGTTGGACTCCTTCCTTAATATGTCACATGTAAATCCATGTCTCAAGGACTACTGCTGGGAACCCAGCCTAGGATAATCGGATATGTCAAGCCAACCTTTCTCTTTGGTTAGTCATGAGTATTAAGCACTTATCCTTGCAGTACTCTTCCCCGAGCACTCTCCTAAATATCTTCATCTACTTTATATACTCCCTTTCAAATGTGAGAAAAATGCTAGTGACTTATCACCACTTCCTCTGGTTTTTAGAAAGACAGTGATAAAATTGCAATGTCCATTAGCATTCTCTCTCAAACATGAACTAAACATCTTCTAGCCAGAAACAGAGGAAAAGGAAACAAAGAGCTGCACAAGGCTGACATATTAGGGGAGAATTCGTGACTGTCTCAATGTGATTCTCTAATCAAATAACCTCAGGCTTTATGTAGAATCAGTGAAATTTCATGATGAGGAATAAAGTTAAAGAATTCTCAAGACCCTTAACATTTAAGAAAGAGATTTTAAATCATTATAATTAAGACAATGTCAAACATAATGTATAGGCTTGCAACTGTTCTGTGCCCTGACTCTTACTACAGAAACAAATAAACAAAACCACTTCTTGTTATTAAGGTTCTTCAACTGCTTGTAATCCAGGGGGAGGTAAGCTTAGAAAATAAGCTAAAAAAATAACACAGGATATTCTATAATCAGACTCACATGGTCCATGTTGTAGACATTTAAAGAATGTAACTATTCAGTATAGAAGTTATCAGGAAAGGGGCGCCTGAGTGGCACAGCGGTTAAGTGTCTGCCTTCGGCTCAGGGCGTGATCCCGGCATTGCGGGATCGAGCCCCACATCAGGCTCCTCCACTATGAGCCTGCTTCTTCCTCTCCCGCTCCCCCTGCTTGTGTTCCCTCTCTCGCTGGCTGTCTCTATCTCTGTCAAATAAATAGATAAAATCTTAAAAAAAAAAAAAAAGAAGTTATCAGGAAAAGTTTCACTGAACGTTGACACTGGAATTGAGTCTAGAAAGTTGTAGTACCTAGGGGCACTTGGGTGGGTCAGTCAGTTAAGCATCTGACTCTCGATTTCAGCTCAGGTCTCGATCTCACGGTCGTTGAGTTTAAGCCCTGTGTTGGAAAGTTGTAGCACCTAGATAATGCAAGGTCAAGCATTCTAAGTAGAAGTTCATGGATAAACACTAAGACTAGAGTAAGGATACTTGGTGCGCTTTGGGAGAGAAGGAAGCATTGAGAGGAAAACTGTGATCAAAGCAAAAGACATGGGTTCAGGAGTCATGTTCTAATAGGGTTTTACATGATTGGATAGCTAGGGCAAGGTCAGATAATGGAAAACCTTGAATGCTAGGCTAAGGAGTTTGAACTTGATAAGAAAGGCCATGATAAAAGAGTATAGATTTTTAAGCAAGTAAATAACATGATATTAGAGGTTTTATAAAGACTAACTTAGCTTTGTTGTATCAGAGAGATTATTGTAGAGTTTAGTGTATTAGGGTTTATTGCTGAAAATTTGATGGAAATTGCAAATCTGTATGAAGGTAAAGGCCTAGATTTGAAGGAATGACAAAGTAGAGATAAATACTAGAGACCATAAAAAAAAAAAAAAAGCCAGAACTTGGTAATTGGTTATTAGGGCTGGGGTGTAGAAAAGACTAGAAGATGAGTCTAAGGTTGAAACTATTGAATCATTTGGAAAATGTGGTGGGAGAGAATGAAGCTGTCCGTAAAGAAAGCTTATTCAGGTGGGGATCGTGCCTTCACTTGATTTTGATTCACTTGGAATTAAAGCAAAATGCTCTGGTGGAAATGTCCCGTTGGCATCCTATTTCCCAAAAATAAATATGGAACTAAAGCTTGACTAAAAAATTAGTGTTGGAGATACAAAATTTGTGCTGATTAAGGTAGATATGCGAACTTAAGCATTGGATACAAGTGGATACATTTCTAAGAATGGAAATATAGAGAGAAGACAGCTAAAGATGGGAAATTGAGCCCTATTAGCAGCCCACTTGAGTTATGCTTAGAAATGTCATTACATCTGAATGGTAATTGGAGGTTATACGCTAATTTACCAAAAGACAGAGCCTGCTTTGTTAGCTTAACACGACAAGAAGCCAGGAAATGTAACCTCCTTCTCCGGGGTTTTTTCATTCTGCTTTGGTTCTTTAGAATGCCCTCATTCCTCCTTTGGGGAATGTGGCATAGGAAAGGCAGCAAGAAGAGTAAAGGGTATCTGCATTTCTTCCTTCTCCCCCACTCATCCCCATACTCTCGTTTTCTACACATTTAGATCTAGAATGAATTCTCATTGTATTCAGATGTCCAGGCCTCAGATTCCTCTGTACTGGGGTATGACTTCAGTTGGACAAACTCACTATCTTTTGATTTTGCTTTTTATTTATTTTTATTTTTATTATTTTTTTAAAGATTTTATTTATTTATTTAACAGAGACAGCCAGCGAGAGAGGGAACACAAGCAGGGGAATGGGAGAGGAAGAAGCAGGCTCCTAGTGGAAGAGCCTGATGTGGGGCTCGATCCCAGAGCACCGGGATCACGCCCTGAGCCGAAGGCAGACGCTTAACGACTGCGCCACCCAGGCGCCCCATTTGCTTTTTATTTTTTTAACTTGATGACAGAAGATAGCACCTCTGCTTCTGCTTCACAGGGACTTACTGAGGACTAATGAGAAAAACTCGGGAGGGCCCAGGGGATGAATATCTACGGATATTTCACAGTACACTCAGGCAGCTTATTGTCTTTAGTTCCAGTAAAAATAGTCTACTGGGGATAAGTTCAAAGTCTGTGGAATCTGGTGTTAATACAATGTGACTCTGGATTTTGCAGAGGAATATGTTTTTGAAAGCTCTAGAACTCAGATGTTTTATGACTCTAGTGATGATGATAATAAAGCTAATAATTATAAATCATAACTCTATGTGTTACAAATTTGTCTCCTTGATGATGTCATTGTTCCCATGCTATTTGGCTAAATTTTAATTAGAACGCGTTGTTTTAAATTGCATTGAGGTGATCGTCTGGTAAGACAATACAGATATAAACTACCTCCATATCATACTTTCTTAGTGACAGTCACTGTGTCATTGGCTTTCTTCTCCTTCCAAACCAGATTGATTTTCCAAAGGAAAGATTTCCCAGGTAGCTCTTGGACCTGAAGAGAAACTGGCAAGTGATAAGACGCCTGTTGTAACTTCTGTTGTGATTTCAGCACAACCCTCTGAGAAAGGCTTTACCATATGTGAGAATACAGTGACCCACAGGGAAATTTCAAAAAAATTAGACCACTCTTATATAACAAAGCCTTTTCAATCCTGTAATCAGTGGCCATTTAAGAAGAACAAGTGCACAATTTGGATTGTCACTCAAGGACTAAAATACCAATGAGGTGATTTTAGATCTGTGATGTCTCCCCATAAATTAAATAATAATAATTTTTAAAAATCTGATGCGGAATATACATATTTTTATTTCTCTGGGACAAGATCATATTGAATCAAGAATTATCATTGTTGATAAGATACAGAAAAAGCTTAGCATTTAGAGTAACATCTACATGTTGTCCCTTTCTTTCAAATATCCTCTGCTGACAAAGACATTTTTAGTAATGAAGGAGGCTCTAGGGGGAAGTAGAAAGAACCTGAGCTTACAAGTTAGTACTTGATTCAAATTCTCACGTGGCCACTTTCTGGTTTCTTAGCCTTGAATAAAATATTTAATATGATTTTCATTCTTTTTATTTTTTGATCTATAAAATGAGGAATAATAATGACTACTTAACAGAGTTTGTGCAGACTAACTAAATGTGCTTGGCACATAGTATGTGCCCAGTAAAAAGGGAGAATCCTTTGCTTGGAGATATAAAAGTTCATATAACATTACTCTATGATTTCTTCTCTTGATGACTCCCCATTCTAGAACTTTAGCTAGTGAAGTGATCTAAGGATAAAAGAGCTAAAATGTCAATGTTTGTTTTGTTTGAATAGCTGTAACATCACACAGCAGATACACTTTTGGAGATTTTTGGTGAGTTGATCTTTAAAAAAGAAAATGGAAAAATATGAACTGATAAAAAGTCTCACCATATTTAGTTTTCAAGCTGGGTTCAGAGTTATCTGAGTTAGAGGAAACATTCTGACATTCAGGATTTTTTAAAGAGCCACACAAACCACTGGCCAATTTATAGGTAGATACCTAAAGCACTTAGCACAGTATTACTGAACAAATTTGTCCTCCCATTGCCTCTCCCTGTCATCCTAGCAAACTGACTGTTTATGTTCAGTAAAGACCATTTCTCTTTGTAACTCTTCCTTTCTGTTATTATTTAGGTCATATATAGCAAGGTGTATGGTTGCTTTGTTAATAAGTAATTGATCTTTCCCTTTTTGGGCTAAACTGCCTTGTTAGTATGAGATCAGTGGCTCTCCAATGATGTTTCCTGTATTTGGACTTCATTAGAATCACCTGGGATATATGTGTAAAATACCTATTCCCGAAGTTTACCTTATAATCTTCTGAATCCCTGGGGATGGGATCAGGAATCATAGTTAACAAGCTCCACAGGCGATTCTGATGTGGAGCTGGGTTTAGAAACCAGTGACGTCTTGCCCTGTCTTTCCTGATTCCAGGTTCTAAATCTCCATCAAATTCTTGGTTCTCTAGTGAGGCTTTTAAGGATTATGGGCACGTTTATTCTCCCAGCCTCTGAGGGAGGATGAGAGTTCTGGTAGACCTCTCTTAGCAGTTGTTCGGGACAATCTGGGCCACAGAAGACAATTTTGTGAATCAAGTTGGAATTGAATTCTCTTTGGGTGGCCTCCAAATATTTCATATATCAATTTTTCTGCAGTTCTTAAGAGAGATGAATTAGTCTTAAAGAATTATGACTTGAAAAAAAAAAGAATTATGACTTGAGGTTTCCCCAAACATGTAAATATTGACAGTGCATAGAAGTCTTCACCCTCACTGCTTCACTTCTATTAATGACATAGAGACTTTACTTGATTTAGTCCTTGTTTCAATTATATATACATATGAACAATTGCTTTTCAACTGCCTTTGGTTGGAAATAAAAGTGTCTAATTTATTTAAGGAACAGATTTCTATCCTATTAACCTTTGATATGCTAGGGTATTAATTTTTAAGTTCTCAGTACAGAAGGAACACATACATGTTGTAGAAGATATGGAAAGTATAGAAAATTATAACGCGACAAAACTGAAATTACCCATAATTCCACTACTCAGAAACAACACTGAAGACTTTGATGAAATTTTTTCTAGTTATACGCGTACACAGACTTATGCAAAAATAACTATTTGGGATATTTGCCAAATATGTAATTTTAACCCTTCTCTTGCTTACTATTTTACATTAATATTTTCTCATACTATTCGTGTTCTTTAAAAACAAACAATTTTAATGGCTGTATGTCCACAATATGAATAGACCATAATTTATGCAATCCCCCCCCCTTTTTAAAGATTTTATTTATTTATTTGAGAGACAGAGAGCATGAGCAGGGACAAGGGGCAGAGGGAGAGGGAGAAGCAGACTGACTCCCTGCAGAGTAGGGAGACGACAATGGATGACCTGGGGCTTGATCCCAGGACCTTGTGATCATGACTTGAGCTGAAGGCTGGCGCTTGACCAACTGAGCCACCCAGGTGCTCCTGTCTTCCTATTTTTTATGTGTAGATTGTTTTTAACTTATTGCTCTTACAATCATCTTACAATAAGCATTTTTAGAAATGAATTATTTGAATATCTTAGCATTTCTCCTAAGCACTTTTTTCCTAGGTAGAATTACTAAAATGGTCTGAATTTTTGTAAGTTCTTGATATGTATTACAAATTATGTTTTTCAGAAAAATTAAAAAATCAACACCAGAACTGTATGAGTGTCCATTTTTATAATATTACCTTTTAACAGAGTTCTTTTTTTTTTTAAAGATTTTATTTATTTATTTGACAGAGACAGAGACAGCCAGGGAGAGAGGGAGCACAAGCAGGGGGAGTGGGAGAGGAAGAAGCAGGCTCCCAGTGGAGAAGCCTGATGTGGGGCTCGATCCCAGAACACCGGGATGACGCCCTGAGCCGAAGGCAGATGCTTAACGACTGAGCCACCCAGGCGTCCCAACAGAGTTCTTATCATTAAAAAACTCTTCACTAACTGAAATCCTTGTTGTTTTAACTTGTTCTTTAAATATTTGTGAAGTTGAATGCTTTACATAGGTTTTTTGAGCTAAGGATATTTCTTGGACTGTAATCTGTCTTCTATTCTTTTCCCAACTTTTTTTCTGAGAGTATCACTACTTTTCCTTATTGATTTATAAGTGCTTTCTCTGTGTTAATTATATTGGCTTTTAATGTCATATTGTTTGCAAATATTTTCTGGTTTGGTAGACTTTTTTTAAATCTATTTGTGGTGATGACACAGGTTTCAATGGTGTTAGTAATGTTATGTTTCCATAGTATAAACGAAATCTTATCCATGGTAAGAAGAGGTAGAAAATCCAGATGGTACAGATATTCGATACATTTTAAGTATGTGTGTGTGATGCACAAGGTCTGGCTTTTTACGAACATATGCCTCATAGAGGTAGTAGAGTCTTGCAGGATTGTTTTATCTTTCCCATTTGTCTGGTGAGGAGATTCAGGTGAAATCAGGGCATTATCTTTTTGCATGTCAAGCATTATTTTGTGTTTCACTTTCCCGAGAAAGAAAAAGAGCCAGTACATTCTTCCCCTGGCTATGAATCTTAAAAAAATTCTGATTCTTGGGTCCCATCACAGGCCTGTTGAGTCAGAATCTCTGGAGCTAGAGCTGAACTCTGCATTTTATCAAGTTCCAATGCTGATTTTCCAGCATTCTAAAGTTTTAGAACTACTGGTGCTGAGGAGTTCAGATGATCAGTAGTGAATTTTATCTCTCACTAATAGCTTCTTCAGTTTTCTTCCCCTCAGTGCTCAGGTACACAATTTGCATTATATTAGATTGCACTCCTTATATGTTGGTTTATAAAAGTTTTTAAGGGTATGCCAGGAATCTGAAGCTAGAGTTAAACTCATTCAAAGCAGGAGATGTAACACTTTAAAAAAAAATCTCCTTAGACCACTTTGCATAATGCTGCAAAAATTACTGACTCATAGGGATTTCAAAGTGCCAAGGAAATTGAGACATCCTAATATTTTAAAAATATAAGCCTATTCTTTATATGAGGAAATGGAGGCAGAGAGTTTGAAATGTCTTTCAAAGTTTGTCAGGTGTCATGGTTTTTGATTTACTGTTTTTTTGAGCCTCTGAATGATTAATCTTTCCGGTATTAGTCTAATGATATTTAAAAAAATATTTTCATGACTTTTTAGAAGTGTCCCTTTTGTAACAAAGATATGAGGTAATAAATTAAAATTTTATTCTATTTAATTAAGCAAGAATTTATTGAGAACAGTACCTAATCATAGAAAATTAAATTTTTTTTTTTTTTTTTTTTGCTTTTGTCTACAGTGTGACCAGCTCTGTTCTTGAAACCATGGATCTGTTTCTGTGGAAAGGAGCACAGCCCCTGTCCTTGAAGGACTTGCACTTAATTTTTTTGGCATTGCTTTTATATTATTTCATGTAATTTTATTTTCTTTAATCATATGTAACATAATTATATCTCTGAAGCATTTGCATTTCCCTTGCCTGCTTTAATAATACTATTACTCATTTATCTTTGTATATAATTTTATGTTCTTTTCAAAGCACATTTATACACATGGTCTTTGGGGAACTTTAAGACCTTAGTATAACATCAGTAGGTAATTGTTATTGACTGTATGCTACATGCCTGACTCCAAACTTCCCAAGGATTCCATCATTGGATTGTCCCAATAATGCTGTGAGGTACACTGCACCATGTTCCACTTATCAGGCATAAAAACAGAGCTGAACAAAGTTAAGTAATTTATGTGACAGAACCAGATTTTAGAAGCCAGTCAGTCTGACTCACGAGCCCACAATCTTAAGCACTAAACTCACTGCTTCCCCAGTGCTAGTAATCATAAAATATTTGGGCAGATAAGGAGATTCTTGTCAAACAACTTACGTTGTTCAAGATAGAACAGGGCATATTGTGGAACTCACTCACAGTGCTCAGTAGAATATTTTCTGTTAGCGAATAGAAGCCCTGGATGGTGGTCAAACAGTGACCAGGACCTCCTCTGAAATCTCCAAAACCAGAAAAAATTATTTCCATTCAGTTATTTTTCTTTTTTATCTATAGGCACCAAATAGCATAGCTACTAAGTATATAAAGCAAAAACTATTAAGCAAACAAGTGGGAGATTTCAATATGCATATTAAAAATTAGATTAAGTAGAGAAAACAAAAGCAATGACATAGAAGAAATGAATAATATAATCACAAAATCTATTAGTAGCCCAATATAGAATTTTACATCCTTCAAATAGATCATACAATTTTTAAAAGTGTCCCTGGAATATTTACAAAAATTGATCATGTGTCTGGTCAGAAAGAAACTTTAAAAGCAGAAGTGGAGATTTTATAATCCATGTTCTTTGATAACTATATAATGAATTTGGACATTAAGAAACATTCCTCTCTATCTCTTGGATCAAAGAAAAAAATAAAAACAGAAATTGCAAACTATCTCCACGGCAGCAAAAATGAGAACACATTAACTACAAATTTATGGAACATAGCAGAAGTTATATTCATAGATGAAATTTATAGCTGTAAGTGGTATCTTTATTAAAGGATGACTAAAAATGAACGTACCTTATACTCATCTTAAGAAATTAAAATATCCACAAAATCAAACAGAATATATTAATAAATATAACATCTAAAATTTATGAAATAGAAAATAATCCAAAAAAGCTAGAAAGGTTAAATAAACCCAGAACCTGGTTATTGAAAAGATTAATAAAATAGATACATTTCTCATAAGCCCAATTAAAGAAAAAAAAAGGAGAAAAATATAAAGGATTAGAAAGGAGAAATAAGTCATAATACAGATGTGGAAAAAAGTGAAAAAATCCAAGAAAAAGCTTCATGAAACTTTATGGTAACACATTTGATAACTCAGGGGAAACTGATGTTAAAATAAATGTAAATCACTGTAATTGATCAAAAAGGAAGACTACTCTAGTATACTAAATGCTATAGAAAATACTGGAAAGGTCAATAAAAATAATCCACTAAAGGAGTTAATAGGACCAGATGGCTTTGTGGCTGTGTTTCATCAAATCCTTAGAAATCATCCATCCAAGTATTTAAACTATTCCAGATCACAGGAAAACGTGTAGATTTCCTCCACATTTCATAAAACCAGCATAATCTCAACACTTACTAAACACAGTGCAGATAAAACACAACAGTCCCACCTCTTATGAATATAGCAGCAAAAAATTGAAGTTAAAATAAAATCAAACAGAGCCCCGCATTGTATCAAAACATGCATACCATAATGCACTAAGTAGGATTAACTCCAGGAATGCAGAAATGATTCTAAATCAGGAAAAGTTTTAGTGTGATTTTATATGTTGAAGGAGAGAACTCACGTGATTTTACCACAGAAAGCAAGATGGAGTCACTCATGTCAAGGAGTGCCATAATCAGGAAAGCAGCCAAGGTCATTGCAGCTAAGACCAGGTATCAGCAAAACCAGCACAGAGTGGCAGTGCTAAGGACTGATAATCAGTTAAGGCCATGTGAACCTAGAAGAGTCAGGAGCTGATAATCACTTGAACCAAAAGAGGCCTGCAAAGGCCCAAGACTGATTGAACTCCTTTAGAAAGGCAGGACCTCTGCAGCAAATTGTCAGATTCTCCAGATACTGACTCTTCCACGTCTGTCCACATTAGGCAACATCCACTGAAGGTTCTGCCTGACTGATCTCTGAACATAATAGAGACCCCTCCACTGCTTGAACATAATAAGCAGCAAGTGTTGGGAGCTGACCTGGACCAGATGGAGTCCTCATGTCAACCAGGTGCTCATGGACTAACTTTGTGCTCGGTTTGGTTTGTTAACTTCTTACCTCTTGCTATATCTTGTTGTTGTGTGACTTTGTATTATACTTTGTTTCATGTGCCAAGTATGAAAGCAAGTTAAATGCATACTGAAATGTCATTGAGTTTGGAATCCTGAATCTGCTTTGTAATTATGTTAACTTTGCTTTATGATTGAATAAAGTTGACATTGTGGAAAGACACAACTCGTGTATGTGCCTTTATCCTATGTTCACAATGTTTACCAATAAGGATAAAATGCTTAGAAGGCATTTGCTAATATTTATCTGATATTCCCAATAAAAAGTCTATGTAAAACAGGAAAAGAAATTACTTATGATTAAGACCTATAAAAAACCAATAGCAAGAAATTAAAATTGTTTATGTTAACCATTCCATAACATAAAAACACAATATTTAAACCAAAATAAGAAAATGAAATAATTGGTATACATTTAGAAATGAAGAGATAAAATTATGCTTTCTTGGAGATATGATTATGTAATTAGGAAACATTAAAAAATCCAGTAAATTGAAAAAGAAGAAAAAAATTGGAAAGTTGATTGGTTTATCTTATCCCTTTATTTATGGTATATAATATTTAAAAGGATCTAAGATGCCATAGATTTCAAGATATTCCATTAAAAAAATGTAATTATAATTACAATGTCATTATTATAGGATATATCCCACTTTCAAAGATGTTAAAATATGTTTTTCAGAATTGATGAAATAAGATAGATATGAAAAAGCAATAGTTTTTCTGCGTATCAACAATAATCATCTAGAAATGAAAATTAGAAAACCTTCACTATAGTGACAAAAAACTATGTAATGTTTAAGAAAAAATTCATCAAGAAAGATAAGGACTTATATGGTAAAAACCAAAACAAAACTCATAAATTCTTATGTAAAGACATAAAACTCTCTGAACAAATGGATCGATATGCCATATTTTTAGATGAGAAGAGTTAAAATGGTACAAGTATCCATGCTCTCAGAATTAAAATAAAATTCAGTACAATGCCAATTAAAAACCAGACAGTACTTTAAGGGGAGGATTTGACAAGATGATTTAAAAATTTATATTGAAGAATATTTAGAATAGTCAAAAAAATTAAGAAAACAAGAATAGTGATAGAGGATTAAGAATGATAGACAATAAAAATTTCTATAATCTACCCCAATCCTAAGTGGAGGGTTGCTAGCATGAAAACTGACAAAGTGTTCAGGGGCAGGAAAAAAGAACACTGTATTTTAATTCCGTGGGAAAAGGATAGTTTAGTTCATAAATGGTGCTGGTAAAACTGGCTCTCCCCATCCCCAGAAGAAAATAAAATTAAGCCCTCATCTTTCACTATATAAATTCCAGATAGACTGAATCACAACATGTAAATCACACAACAGGAAAATGTAGGAGGTAATGTGTAAAGATCAATAGTGGAAAAAATACAGACAAACACAAATGACAGTTAAAGTGCCATTATCTGTGACATAAAAGGAGGGTTTGCACATTGATAACCATAAGACAAACACATCACAGGAAAATGGACAAAGGATTCATAATCCATAGAGGAACAAGTCTGGGTGGACAATAAACAAAATGTTATTCAACCTTCATGCGAGTCAGAGAAATAACAAGTTGAAATAAAAATGAAATAACTCATCTTACACATCAGTGCGCAAAAATTCAAAGGAAGATTATATCTACTATAGGTTGGAATTTGGGGAAAAGGACATTCTCATGCACGGTTGGTAGAATACTTTTTTAGGAAGTAATCTGGCAATAATTTTTAAAATAAGAAACATACATACTGTTTGAGTCAGCAGCTCCGTTCCGGTGAGTGTGTGGCATAGACACAGAAGTGTTAGCCCACAGGAGTGTCTACTGCAGTTCTGTTTGTAGTGGCACAATGCTGAAAAACAAAGAGAGTAACCATCGGTAGAAGAATGAGTGAGTAAACTGTGGTATGTCAAAAACACGGAGGGGCGCCTGGGTGGCTCAGCTGGTTGAGCATCTGACTCTTGATTTTGGCTCAGGTCATGATCTCCGCACAGAGTGCGGAGTCTGCTGGAGATTCTCCTCTCCTTCTGCCCCTGTCCCCACTCGCACTTTCTCTCTCTGTCTCTCTCTCAAATAAATAAAATCTTAAAAAAATAAAAACATGGAGTATTACAAATCTGCTAAAAGAGTCCAACCTGTAATAGCCTAATTTGAAAGGATATTTTGCACTGTTACGTGAGAAAAATCAAGATGTAATTCTTGCATATAATATGATACCATTTTAGGAAAACAATGATTTCCCTCATATGTGTGTATAAGGTATGAGCATGGAGAAATATGAAACTCTATAGACGCTTGGTATTTGTTATCTAGCTGGGAGGTGAAGAGAGGGAGAAGGTAAGGGAGAGTAGAAAGAAGGATAAGAAAAAGGTACAATATACAAAGAATGAACTTTGAGCAAGAAGCAAACAAACTCAAACAAGTAACTCTAAGAGTTCAGAATTAAATGTCCTGATAGAAGAAGGCATCGTTATCTTCACACAAATAGGGTTGAAATAACCTAGAAGAGAGGGCACACAGAATTAGACAACTACCAAAACCTTCGTTTAGTGATACTAGTTAAGAGTTAAATCTAATTTCCTTAGCAGATGGAATTAGAGACTGATTTCAGAACCCACAACTCTGATCTTTACTCAGAGTGATATATCTGTGAATACATGTTTTGGAGGTTTTCAGAGATTTAATTTTAAAATGTGATGGTTCTATTGTTTACCTATAGACCCAATGCCTGCCTTCCTCTGGTGAAAATAAATAAATGATAGAACATTTTTCTCTCACCATTTTAATATTTAGATTATGGGCATATCATATTTTGTTTTGTAAATTTCATGGTGCTCTCCAGGCATGAGCGTGAATATAATTTGTTACTGTTTTTGACTAGGTGACGTGCGCATAGTAGGAACTCAATAAATAATTTGTTGAATGGGATTGAATTCCACTTTGAGTGCTTTCCTGCTGAGATAAATCACTAATGAGTGATAAACAAGGATTCCTAATGTCAGTGTACCTAACATTCCCTCCTTCTGCTTTCTGATATAGGCAGTAGATTTTTTATTTAAATGCCAAAGATCTGCAAAATCTAGAACGCCAGTCACAATGAATTATAACAACTTCACCTTCACTCAATGTGTGTTTGGCCAGGAACAGGTGATTAAACCTATCAGGGTATTACCTTGCTGCCTGGAGGTGCTCACCACCTTCTCCCGGTTTCTAAGGCAACTGATTAAGGAATTTAAGAACTGAGGCCTCATTTAGGCTGATGCCCTTAGAAAGGTAGAATTTCTTTTCCAGGAGGCTGTACTGGGAGACAAGGCTTATTTGTTTTAATGTTTTTCATTTCTTTAAATTTCACAACACAAGGTGCTCAGATACCTTTTGGTAGAACCTACTGGAAAATGTTACCAATATAAACATGTAGAGCTCAGTTTTGCCAATCCAAAAACACACTTGGTGGGATTACTGGTAAATAGGCAACTCAAAGAAGACTCTGTTTTCCTCCTAGCCTTGCTTTTTATTTACTTCTTTGCAGCACAAGCTGTAGACGGTGATATTGATGATGCTGGGCCAACAACTCAGTGAACGACTCTCCCTTACAAGACCATGGCATTGGATGGGTCCAACACAGACAGGCTTTTCATGCAGTTAAGCTGCTCAGCCTTGACACTCACTGTGATAAACTGCCACTGAGATAAATTCAGTGGTTCTCTGGAATGAGCTCTTTTGGGTTACAAAATGTCCTCCAGGGAGAGTCAGGGCTTGCTTCCAATGGGAGGTTAAGAGGATTTTTTTTTTTTCCTTTTCAATCAGGAGGCAGCAGCTAGTCTAAGATCCAACCAGCAGATTGTTTACATACTGCTCTATTACTCCCCGCCTTGGCCACAGCCTGCTTTCTCTTGGTGGATTAACTACCCATATCTCTGAAATAAAGTGATTCTTTTCATTAAGTCACTGAAGTATAACATGAACATTTCATAATCACATAAGAGTTACTACCTTTTCTCTTGCAAAAGAAATACTAAGCCTTAGCTGTCAAATGTGAGAGGCAATGCCTGTTGTTCTCTGATACAAAAATAATGCTGCTCACATTTCCATACCTTTTTTTTGGTAATGTTATCATGCCTCTAGGTCTTCAGATAACTTCAAAAATGCAATAAATTTATTCATCTTATGGAATGATTCTAACATGAAAGGATGACACTAGAATGTAAACTCTGAGAACTTATCTCTTTGGATCACCATTATATCCCTGTGTGTTTTAACAGTGCCTGACATATGGAAGACTCCTGATGAATGAATGAATGAATGAATGAACAGAAGTGTATTGCATTGGGAAATGGGCTATGGTGAGGTTAACTTGGTATGGCAATTGGGAGAGGTGGGCAATTGGAATTAGCCTCACGCACCAAGGCAGAAATTGGAGGGACAAATCCAGCTGGACACTCTGGGAGGAATTCCATTTCGGCAGAATGAATGAACTATTGAGTTGTGTGGATGATACGAGAAGTAGTAATGATTAGCTACTATATACTTTACATTAGGATTGATCCTTACAAAATCTCTCATAGTGAATGGTGTTATCTCCACTTTACAATGTGAAAAGTGAAGCCCTGGAGGTGTAATGACTTTTCCAATATCCCATAACTAGTAAGGGGCAGAGTTGAGATTCAAAATTCTGGCTGCTTTCAAAGTCCACACTCTTTCCCTAAGTTTATGTGAATAACAGCCATTGGATGTGGGTAGGTATTTAATATGAAGAGGCAAGAGAACCCACTGATCAGGCATCCCCCAGAATATGTACGTCAGAGCATAGGGATTTCAGGTAGGCTCATAATCCCATAAGACAAGGGGAATCTTTTAAGCAGGTAGGCGGGCCCCTGGTAGCTGGGAATTTTGGTCAGGAGGCTGGAGGATCTGGTAAGAGGAAGGTAGGGCCCGAGTCTCAGAGGAATTGGGTTACTCCACAGGCCACAAAGATAGTGACTCAAGCGCAGGGTATATTGGTATATGGTGTAATCTGTGGTAACAAATTACCACAAATTTAGCAGCTTGCAACAACACTCACTTATTAGCTCCCAGTTCTGTTGGTCAGAAGTCCAGGTGGGTTCCACTGAGATCTCTGCTGAGGATCCCACAAGACCTAAATGAAGGGATTGATGAGACTGGGCTCTTATTGGGAGACTCTGGGGAAGAATCTGCTTCCAGGTTCATTCAGGTTGTTGGCAGGCTCCAGTTCCTTGTGGTTGGAGGTCTGAGGTCTGGTTTCTTTGCTGGCTGTTGTCTGGGCACCACTTTTAGCTCTTTGGGGCTGCTCTCAGGTCCTGGCCTGTGCCCCTCCGCTTAGGAATGGAGAACTTCCCTTGCATCAAATCCCTCCCACCCCTTGAATCTCTCTGGCTGCTTCTTCCGGTAGCAGCTGGATAAAACTCTCTGCTTTGAAAGGGCTCATGTAGCCAGAACAGGACCATTTGAACATCTCCCTCTCTCAAGACAGCTGATGAGTAAACTCAATTGCATTAAAGTCCCCTTTTCCATGTAAAGTAACACAATCATGGGTGTGCCATCTCATCATATCACAGTCCTGGGGGGATAGAGAGGGAAATGGTAGAATTCAGTGTAGCATGCAAGGGAACCAGCGGGATTACAGTGAAGGCAACAGTGGGGATACAGAGATCCAGTGTGTTGACCTCTTTAAATTTCTCCTGCTTCAGGTCAATTAGATCAAACTGTGGAGGTAGGATGGCTGTGCCCAAATCACCAGGCCTGACCTATTAGAAAGCCTCTTTCGGCAGGCTCGCTGTCCAGCTGGCTCAGGGGAGTGAGGACACAGGCCCCAGTGCTCACATGTGGAGCCCATTCAATTCCGACATCTTTTAGGAATGGTACAAGAGGCGTGTGACTACTTTTTGACATTGAGAATTTTGCTGGTGGATGGGAGGTGTATGATAGTGATGAGGAAGTCTATGTCATTTCTTGTTCTCTGAAACCTGTGCCTGTTCGTGGGAAAAAAAAAATGTGTTTTTGCCCAAAGGCCTGTTCATCTGTTCCCAGTTGTCATTTTGGTGTTAGGAAATAGGCAGGGGACTCTTGCCTGCAGAGTGACTTTGTAACAGCCCTCACCTAACAATCGGCTCCACAATGAGACATTCTGACACTGAGGAATGATAATTTATGAGGCCTTTGCTATTTTTATTTCTTTATGCAGCAGAAAACTCCGTGTTTTTTTTTTTTTTAAGAATAAATTCTCTCCATTTAGGCAGAGAACTTTGCCAAAGGCAACAACTAAAAATAAAATCTTTTCATGACTGTATTCCTGGGCTTCCTCACTTAATCAGAAGATTCTACCGGGACAGTGAAATAGACCACAAGCTTAGAATATTTTAGAATCATTAAATTCCCCAGCTACTACAAAAACTGCATTGTATTGAGTGCTTAGCTCACCTATTTGTAATATATGACTTAAAAAGCAGTTTGGATGAGACAAGTTAATATTTCTTGACAGTATTCCATGTCAGCATCAACCATTGGGCAGAATTCAGATTTCCGTTTTCCCACCTTCAAATTGTGCTTTTTTGTTGTTGTCTTTAGAGAAGAGTTAAGCTCTGCATTTTCACTTATCATCACATGGAATAGATTTGGCTAGTCAGTTCCTCAGAATAATTGCTAGACTCTTTACACAAGCAGTCATCCTCAATTAACCTGTAGGGGATGTCAGACGAAAGGCCTAGTACTCTGGGCAGACAGCAAGCTAATCAGGGTATTTCCTAACATACTCCATTTGCGTATCTCACAGTGAGAACATACATTCCTTTTTTCTTGGCCCTGTTATTTCATTTCCAACAGTGAACTAATGGGAATAATAACCCTTTTTATTTTACAAAACTATGTTGATAAAGAATCAGCAGTTATACCCATGTTGGGGTAAGGTTTTTGGCTTACAAACATGCTATTTTAATATTTTCATCTTCACAACACCTCTGCAAGGCAATATTTGGGAAAGGTGTCCTGGCATCAGCTCCTCTGTGAGGCCCTGGTTTCCCAAGCAAATGCCACTTTGTAGTGAACTTTGAGTCGCCAAACTGTCCCATATGGTATGTGAGGCTTCTAAGCCTTACATACAAGCTAACTGAGGAGGCTTGGGTGGGATTTCAGCCCTTTGCTTTTAGATGTTAAAGCCAAATTTGAAATGAATGGGTGTTACAGCTTTGAAATCTGTGTTTGGTTTGGTTTTGTTTTTAGTAGATTGGACAGTTCCTCTATCCCTGCCAGCCCATCTTTGGAATGCCTGGCCACCTTCATCGTGATGCCACTCCAGGTGTTAGGACTACACTCAGGGAAGGGTAGGTGGATGTTTCTCTGGGCATCAGAAGGACATGCCCTGGGTTGTACCACTGCTACTGTGCCTGCCAAGACTTATGGATGAAGGTCCTCATCTTCTGATAGGACAGGAAGAGACTTGGTTTTGTTGAGGATCTAGAGGTCTTCACTCAGTGTATTCATTTCCAAGGGTGTCTATCACAAAGTGCCACAGACGGGGAGGCTCAAAACAACAGAAATGTATAGTCTCACAGTTCCGGAGGCCAGAAGTCTGAAACGGATCATCAGCAGGGCCATGCTGTCTTGCAAGGGAGTCTGGGTAGAGTCTGGTCCTTGTGGGGCAGCTACTGCACGTATCCCAGGGGTAGCCATCGAGCCTTGGTCTTCCCAAGTTTGCAGCTGTGGCATGCCACTCTGCTTCTGTCAGCACATGGTGGTCTGTCTATATGTGATATTCTCCTCTCTGTGCCAGTCTGTGTCCAAATTTCTCTCTTCTTATAATGACACCTGTCATATAGGACTTTGGCTCATTTTACTGACCTCAACTTAAATCAGTGATCTTATTTCCAAATTAGGTCACATTCACAGGTACTGGGAGTTAGACTTCAACATATCTTTTTGGGGGACACAATTCAACCCAATTCAGTCATAATACTCACTCTTCTCCCATTTTGGTGTACAATAAATGGAACCAGGAATGGCAAGAAAATGTACCGCAAACCCTCTCTTTGAATAGAGATCTTCCACTTTCTTTTCCAGAGGGTCTCTGAAAGGCAGGAGAGACCAGAAAGGTCTCTGCTTGTTTTTATTGTATTTTCTGTGAACCAGTGTTTCTATGGTAAAGGCTCATTAAGAGGAGAAAGAACTTTAACTCTTGGAATGAGAAAATTACTCTTTAGGGGATTCACATGAGTGTTCCCATTTTACAGATGAGAAAACTGAGATGTAGAAAACTTTAACACCTATGTTTCAGGCATGGTGTTTCCATGTTTATGTAAGGAGTTATCATGTGACTTCCCCTAGTGCATATACCCAGGAAAGAGAGGAAAGCAAGTCTTTGGTCTTCTCATCTGATGGTTTCAGCCTGTGTATTGTTACTCCTGACTGTGTAACAAGAATACATTTCTGAGGCTATAAATTCTGTTACGCCCTTCTCCTCTGAGTTTACTTCTCCAATCTGTACTGGAGATTTTCTTTCTGAAAAGCCCTATTTTATGGGAAAATATATGCTCATTATTTGACATTTGTCAGTATTTGTCATCTTTTATCTTTGGAGTCCCTAGGGCCTTGGTAGAGCAGACTTCCAATTCTTACTCACTGGGAAATGAAATCTAGGTATGCGGTGTGGGGTTTAGGTCTCCAATTTTTAGAAAGCTTCTCGGCTGTTTTTGATGGCAATAGGATTCAGGAACTACTGGATCAGTTTCCTGTAATGTATCTGCCAGTTCTAAGCGTTTATGATATCTTCTCTTAGGATCCTGCCTCTGTCCCCTGGCTAAGGTGTAAGATACTCTGATTTCCACTGACAACTGGGAATATGGGGCGTTCCTTCTGGTTCCACAGCCCTGTGAAAATTCTGGTTCAAGCACATCATATGATGGCACCAGCTTAACACATAGCCTTGACCAACTTCTCCTCCAAATGTCAAAACTTTCTTCTTTTTTTTTTTTTTCATATGACTTCTTAGTTTTGAATTTTCCTGGGGCTCATGTTGTTCTACATCCTGTAAATATCAATATACACCCATGCACATATATCCACTCAGGACACAGGTCTCCTGCCCTCATTAAGACTTTCTGAAGGAGCAAGACGCTTTTCCTCCTAGAGATGGACAATAATAGCTTTCCCACTAAGAACCAGAATTCAGACACACTATCATCAGTGCAGGGAAGGGAGTATTTTACAACGCTCTTTTGAAGTGTTTAATCAAGATGGCTTTTATCCTCTTCATAGAAGCTCTCTGTTTGGACATTTCAGGTAAACAAAATGACATTTTAAGGCATATTTATTCCAATCAGATACATCTGGATATTTGGATGTTTCCATGCATAGTACCCACCCATTGCCTCGCTTATAGAAAGTACTTAATAAATATTTACGAATATAAGAACTAGTACCAACCCAGTTCATTGATAGAAATCCAACTTGTTTGTCACCAGCTCAATTCCTTGAAAGTCAAACACAGGACTTTGGTTTATTGGCAATCAGTACTTTTTCAAATATTATCTTAGGCCAGAGAGTTTAATGAGGAGATCATTATAGGTATTTAAAATGCCTTCTATCGATAAGCCTCACTGAACTTACCACACTTTGCCCTGACCTCTGCTATACTCTATCTTAAGGGTGGGGAAGAGTAAGCAGTGATTAATGGTGATACTTAGTCAACAGCTTATTAATAAAGGGTCAGTTCATAAGTCCTCATTAAGTATCCGTTCTTTTCCCAGCCCCGGTCCTAGGCAGGGTGAGAGATAAAGAAATAAAAGAATCAGACCCTTCCTTGATAGAACTCATACTCTAGCAAGATATCTTTATAACTAAGGGGTTTATAAGTTCTCTGCTTTTTCTTCCTCCCTTCCTGTTTACTTTGTTACTCCCATGTTCCTCTCACTAGTTTCCCTTCCCTGTCACCCATGATTCATCACTTTAGCCTTGCCTAACAGTATGACTGGTTTCTACTGAGCTAAAAGACAGTGTGCAGGAGCAGACAGGTTTTGTAGATGAAGAGGACTGAGTGCAAATCCCATTTCTGGCACTTCTTGAGTCTGTGACCTTGGGGAAAATAGGCCAAACTCTATGAGCCTGTTTCCTCATTTTAAGACTGAAATAATAATTCCCATTTTACATGTTTAATACAAGGATCAGAACTAATTTATACAGCGTTTATAAAGTGTTCTGTGCATGGTAGATGTTCAATAAGAAATACTGACTAGACGTACAACTACTGTGAACGTTAAATGTTAGGTAGAGAAACAACTAGTAGAAAATGGCTCAAATCACAGGAAATACTTTTGAAATGTCATTAGGGCAATAGAATATTTGTGTTTGGACATACATCTAGGTTGCTCCTGTCCATACCATTATTTTTTATTAACTAATACTATTATGTATAGTTGTTGCTGCCTCTACCTCCCATTCCTCATACCAAAAGGAAAGACTTAAGAAATACTAGGAATCTACTCAGAGAAAATACCCCAATAAGCATTTATGATAAGTTCTCTTAGGATCCTGCCTCTGTCCCCTGACTAAGGTATAAGGTACACCTTAGTCTCAGGTGGACTCAGAGGTTGGCATATTTAATAAATTCCAAGGAGATTCTGATAAGAGGAGACGAATCAGATCTAGGAACATACATTTAGGAAATAGCCATAAGGATGTGAAAGTTTAAATTATGAGAGAGTGGAAAACATGGAAAAGAGACGAAGGAAAGCTGAGAGCAGACCTTGTATTTGATCTGTTTCACTTAGAAGGGGAAGTGGAAGGGGGGATATGAAATAAAGGCCATATAAGCACTGGGAATTACCAAGTGCCATGAAAATAAGGCATGGCATTATTGTTAAAGACAAGAGAAGGACTCTGAAAATATTGCACTACAGAAGGATTATTTAATAGATATCTTCTGCTGTTTTTGTTTCTGATGAAAAAAATATTACAGAAAAGTACAACAAAGAAAATAAAATCCCTTGCAGTCCCACCTCCAGTGATCACCAATGTTCTTTAGTCAGAATCCTTCCTATCTTTGGGCAAACACTTAAAACCTCTGATGGAAAGAGTAGCCATTTATTTAGGCTGATATTAGTTTCGGACTAAAAAGATACTTTACAAATAAAAGTTCAGAATGGATTGATTGTTTTTGAAAACCATGCAGTGAGAGGATTTTGGAGCCTTTTTTTGGTGGAGCTATAGCTCTTTTGAAAAGTTTTAGTGGAAACTATAGACCATGGGTTGGCAAACTAGGGCCACTGGGCTAAATCCAACCCACTGCTTATTTTGTAAGTAAAGTTGTATTGGAATACATAGCCGCACCCATTTGTTTATGTAATGTCTATGGCTGCTTTCTTGCTACAACTGCAGAGCTAAGTATTTGGGACAGAGGCTACCTGGACCATAAACCTAAAATATTCACGATATGGCCTTTTACATAAAAGGTTTGCCAATGCCTGGTATGGAACAGTATTTCCCAAATTAGTTTCCCATGAAATATTAATAATCATTATTAAAAAGGGGCTCTGTATTCGAATAAGCTTGGAAAATGCTGGATTCAACAAAGTTAACCAAATTTCTTTATAGTTGGACATCTGATAACATTTAATATGAACACTGATAACAAGAGCAGAATGTCTTAGATATAGCACTCCCCCAAATTATTTGGTCATAGAACCTTCTTTTTTTTCTAGTAACATCTATTAACCTCATATAGTTTGGAAAATCTTAAATTTGCCTAGGAGGCTTTGCCAAGATCATAAAACACCATAAATTTGAGGTCAGTGGGTTTAATTCTCAAATGGCTGTATGGAAAGCCCACTTAATTCCAGAGGGAAGAAAACCACCCTCTATTGGTCAATCACCTGAGCTATCTTTGGCGATAAAGCAAAATTTTAGCTGAAGCAAAATGCCTAAGAGTGCTCTATAGAGGTAGAAGTAAGAGGTAGATACATAAAGCCTCTGAGGTCGTAACGGGGCAAAGGAAGCTCTGAGAATTGCAGACAGAATACCTTCCCTGTCAGCCCATAACTTTCCTGAGGGCGAGACCACATCTTTTGTACTTTGTCTCTTCCTCTGCCTTAGTCACATAGAATCTCTTATGTATAGCACTGGAATAATATCTGTGGAATGGATGGATGGTGACTAATTTCAGGGGTGTCAAATACCTCTTTAAGGGATTAAAGGACTAGCTTCGCTAAAAGACATTAAGGATTCTTCCCAAGATCTAACCAAATTAATACAAATTACTAAGCCAAATATCACCATGAGATGAAAGGAACTCTTGAAGTTAAAGTCTCTTGCCATTAAATAGCAGTGTAGCTAGTCATTTCATAACTTGGACCCTCAATTTCTGAATTAGTGAGAAAAAATATTTATTAAACGAGGGGTTTCTATCCATAGTTCTAATCGGAAGCCAGAACAAATAGCTAAAATTTTCATAATAGTTAGTTTATGAAATACCTAACAGGCTTTAGAAACAGTCCCGGTGGTAAGCTCCCCAGTCCATTTAAAAATTAAACTCTCTCAAAAATGTTAATCACGGAGGATACGGTTGCAGACTACATAATATGCTTTCAAAGGACAGTGGATGCACCCTTTCTAAGAGCAAAACAAATCGGCAAGTTCTTAAAATTCAATAAAAATCCTAATAAGTCACCTAACTCAATTACCTTCCAACATAGGCCTCTCCTTGGAGAATATTCTTACCTGCTTTTTGCCATATCCTACTTGAAAACCGTAATACCCTGACCACAAGGTTTTGCTTTCACCAGAAATTCTGTCTAATCCAATGTACAATTAGCAGGAAAGAAGTGGTGCTGCTAATATATCGTATAGTCAGCAACGCCTACACAGACTGGATGAGTAGAAAGATTAAAAAAAAACTTAGTGGATATGCAGACTGCTATCTCTTTCCTATTAAACCAGGGATGAAAGGTACTATTTAATATCTGGTACTTGCTACCGATTGGAAAAACAAAACAAAACAAAACCAGAAACAACCCAACCCCAGGAAGAAAGGAAGTTGGGCCAGTCACCTCTAAATTACAGAAATTTCTTAGCAGTGCCAGAAGGCCGCTGATGAGAGGAACCCGGAGACCCGACCCCCACTGAGGCCCTGTGTATCTTCCCAGCACAGGGCCATAAGGAATCTGGCTTAAACAACCCTCCCCACCCCAACATCAGGAGTGTAACAGGGGAATCGCTGGCGCCAGGAACATGGCCTTCTGCGCTGGGCCAAGGAGCCCTGCTCACACTGGCCCAGCATCCCTGAATACCTGAGTGCGGGCACGGGAGCGAGGGTTGTGAATTGCGCATGCGTGTGGTGCTGATTTGCCATCCAGGCTCCCTGGAATTGGTCCGTAGGTATGGGCCATGCAGGAATATATTGGGCTACAAGCTAGAACTTTTAGGGGACACCCTGGGCTGCCAGCATTCATCTTGTTCCGAACAGAGTTGCTAATTCCCCTGAAGCCAAATCTCATGCCATCTCAGATACTATTCTGCACCTGACCAGGGCTAGAAGCGATGGGAGACATCTGGGAATCATGTTTGCCAGACAAACCCAAGTCTGATAAGGTCAGCAGGACCATATGGGGTATGACGTAAAAGAAAACAAACAAACAAACAAACAAACAAACAAACAAACAAAAAAAGGTAGAAGAAGAACAAGAAGAAATGTTAATCATTTTCTCCTATGGACTAATACAGAACTCAGGAAAGAAAGGCCAGGCAGCACGTTTCTGAAATATAGAAATGGGTATATGTACTGTGACTTACATCTAAGGAGTAGGCAGAAGAAATACAAATAACAGACATTTGTTTAGTTTCTTTTACAAATGCAGTGAACACTCTTCTTAGAAGAAGAGAAGAGCCGGGTAGGCTGGCAAAGGCCTTCCCCAATATCTTCATTCCCCCTCTGCCATTTGCCATTCGTCCTGGATAAAGAAAGCAGGCAGATTTATCAGTAGGAATTGAATACAGCTATTTATCACCCAATGTCATTTTCACAGCGGTATCCTCTCTTGAGGATGGAGACCGTGTGTTTCAGGTATTCCAGGAAAATATGGAGTTAATACTGTACCACTGTCTGGCGTGTGTTCTAGCTCTGGTTTAGGGAAAAAGGATCCATTTACCTCGGAAGGTTTCTAAGCACCTAAGGCATCTTTGGGTGCTAACAAGCCTTGGACAGGGAAGGCTTGGAAAGGGAGCAGCATTTTCCAGAGGTCTAAGACATTTTAAGAGGAAATTTTTCACACATATGATTTTAAACTGCATATTCTTTTTTTTTTTTAAAGATTTTTTATTTATTTATTTGACAGAGATAGAGACAGCCAGCGAGAGAGGGAACACAAGCAGGGGGAGTGGGAGAGGAAGAAGCAGGCTCATAGCAGAGGAGCCTGATGTGGGGCTCGATCCCAGAACTCCGGGATCACGCCCTGAGCCGAAGGCAGACGCTTTAACCGCTGTGCCACCTAGGCGCCCCTAAACTGCATATTCTTGAACAGGTTTACTGTGTCAATTACCATTGGGTTGATTGACTCAGTCCATTTCATGAAGGTTCAAGGTGATATTGTTTGGAAACCCTCAAGGAGAGCTTTAGAGAAACGCATTCTTGATGTCTAAGACAACGCTGAATGAGAGCTGCTGTCGTAAATGGACCCTTGACCCTGTAATCAAGATTATCTGAAATTTTTTTCCCCTCTTCAGGCAATAGCTTGTATTTTGTCATGGAAAAAATGAGAACAATTAGAATGTTTTCTAGATTAGATACCAGGTGTCAGAATACAGAAGATGTCTGTTCTGGCAGACTATTTTTCCAATACTAAGTACAGTACAAAGTTTCTGGTTTATAATCCCTGCCTTCCCAGGTGTCAGGTTGCTATCCTTGAAAACTCCCACCCCTGGAACCTGAGCACTGTTTCAGTACAACCACGGCATGTGGGCAATGCTCCATTTCAAAGGTCCGTCTATAATGTGGCAGGAAGCACCAACTTCCAGGAAGATATGAAGTCCTTTTAGGGCCATATTGGAATGATTTTCAAACTGAAACATTCAAACTGAAATATTCTGAAGGGTGACTTTCATTTCATTGTTTCTTCTCCTGATATGGTTAACCAGGAGGTTAGGGGTCCTGACCTCAAATACAAACCCAGCCTGAACTGGCTCTGGAGGCTCCAGAGGACAGTCTGGGTTCAGGGGATGTAGCTGGCTGCTGGGATATCTGGAAGAGGTGTCACAGACGGTGTCTTTACTCTGTGACCCAGTTCTGATGATTTGGTGCATTTTCAGAAGAATTATGGACACGGGGCTAATCATGGAGATTTTAATTCTTTGGGCACCAGAGGCAATAAAACATTTTTAGAAGCCAATGAAAATATCCAAGATCTGAAAAAAAAATTACAGACTATAAAATAAGAGAGAGAAACCTCAAAATGAAAGAATTACGAAAAGAAAATGATAATTTTTAAAATTTTTTGCCGTTTAAAGAAAAATGTATTTAGGATGTGATGTGGACTCACATTAATGTTTGATAGAACGTGGAACATGATGTCCAGAATAGAGGGTCTGTGGCATACAAAGCTCTTACCATGGTCCTAAGCCCAGGGAGTATCAAGGGCAAGCACTGGAGTCTTCTTGGATTTCAATAAACACTTTTTCCCCCCTGGTTAAAAGCTGATCATTTCTGGTTTTGCCCCTTAGCAAGCGATGCTAGTAATATTGGATATGATGTAAAAGTTCAATTTCACGTGACAGCAGCTTCATAATGTCTTGAAATTCCCACCATTGTTAGGCTGGATGTGATGATTCCAGATAAACCTGCCTCTTTTATTAAGAGGATTGGCCTGGGTGACTTCAGAGAGGAATTTTGGCAAGACAAGAGTGCTGATTCTAATCCTGGTAGCAATCTCTGGGTTTTCAACAACTCTTTGTGTGGGTTCTCCCCTTCCCCCTTTTAAAACTTGCAATTAACCCTGGGTAAGGAGACTTTTTATTGAAATTTACTTGAGGGACCCATAATTTAAATGTACATGGGAAACAACAGAGACAGAAACTAGGAGTTTTGCCAGGCACCTGGGAACAGCTCTGTATTACCACAGAATCTTCAAGTTGGAAGAGACTTTAGAAATCTTCCAGCTCAGCGCCCACACTACAGATGAAGGAAGGAGGGCCCAGATGAGAAATGACTTACTCAAGGTCTTAGTGGTGATTTGTGGTACAGAAGGAGTTAACAAGCAGACTCTTGACCTCTTCTCTGACTCCATGCTGACTGAGAGTAGAAAGGAAAATAAAGTCCACTTTGGTGTAGAAACGCTTTCTACTAAGATTAGAGGAGAATGAATCATTGGGATTTTTTTTTTTTAAACAGTGATTCAGAGCAAACTACACAGAGTATGCAAGATACAGGAAGCAATAGCATTTTTGGGCTGGCGTTTATATCCTAGCTGTTTACCAAGTGTATACAGGCATGGAGACTTCAGATTTTGTCTCTTTAATAATTGTACTTGATCTTAGGATGCCCCCACCCATACTCTGCTAGGTTGTACACCTTATGATTGGTGAAGTCTCCATTTATTACTGTGGGTGGAATTCTCTTGTGTATAGAAGAGAGCTGGTAAACGTTTTGCTAGGGGAATCTCATTGCTAGTAAGAATAGTGATACCTGATGTTATAAGGCCATTCTAGAGATGAAAAGCATTTTGCAGTATGAAATATCATTGACAGATGAATGAAGAAATGTATAATGAAAATGTGGTATATATATCTTGGAATTATACATAAATATATGTGTACATATTTATATAATGGAATATTACAGAGCCGTAAAAAAGAAGGGCATCCTGCTGTTTGCTAGAACATGACTGAATCTGGAGAGCATTATGTTAAGTGAAATAAGCCAGAGGTAGGGAGACAAATATGCTATGATTCCATCTTGTCGTGAGCATGCTATGAAAGCAGAAACGCGAACTGTGTCTTTCCACAAAGTCAGCTTTATTCAATCATACAGCAAGATTAACATAATTATGAAGCAGGTTCAGGATTCCAAACTCAACGACCTTTCACTACATGTTTACCTTGGCTTCTTACACACCACACAAGGCAAAGTATAATAAAAAGTCATACAACAAACAAGATACGACCAGGGGTAGGAAGTTCAGGAACCGAACTCAAAGTCAGTCTGTGAGTGCACAGTTGAGATGAGCTCTCAGTCTAGTCCGGGGCATCTCATGGCACGTGCTGCTTATTATGTTCAAGCCGTGGAGAATCTCCGTTCTGCTCAGAGATCAGTGGGCAGAGCCTTCCGTGGCACTGGCAGTTGCCTTTTTGATGTGGTCAGACATGAAATGATCAGTGTCCAGACACTGATAGTTCGCTGCAGAAATCCTTCCTTTTTAAAGGGATTTAATCAGCCTTGGGCCTTTGCAGACTCCTCTGCTTCTGCTGCCTATCAGTTCTGGGTGTTGTCAACCTGTGCTGGTTTTGGCAATATCTGGTCTTGGCTGTAATGCCCTTGGCTGCTTATATCACTGCTTGACATGAGTGACTCCATCTTGCTTTCTACACATTTATAGGTGGTGTGTGTTAAAAAATTTTTTTTGAATGTACAGTAACAGTAAAGAAAATCGTGGTTCCCCAGGGGTGGGGCATGAGTTCAAAAGAAAAAGAAAGATAGGAAGTAGAATGGTGGTTTCTGGAGGCTGGGGAGAGGTGGGTCATGGCGAGTTATTATTTAGTGGATACTGAGTTTCAGTTTTGTAAGATGAAAAGAGTTCTGGAGACAGAAGGTGGAAATGACTGCACAACAACATGAATGTACAAAATGCCACTGAACTGCACACTTAAAATGATAGTAAGTTTTGTGTTATGCGTATTTTAACACAATAAAGAAATATACAGTTTTCTTGTATGTAATGTTAATTTTCTGTTTCGACTTTCCGGTAGCAAAACCCACGTGTGGGTAAACCCTTAAAATTCTTCTCTTGAGGATAAAATAGCTGGGAATGGAGTAAACTTTAATTTTAGGAACCTCGGGGAAGGGTTTTAATATGTGCTTTACCGCTCACCTGTCTTGAGGCCATCTCACCATGTGGCAAATTTGTAATCTAGTGCTTTATCAGCTGTTTTGTTCCAATGGTTCTGCACTTTTCCCATTAAGTGTTAAATTGATTTGGATGCTGAACTTCTGCCGTTTCCTAAAGCATATCTTAGATTTCAGGGATGAAAAGCCCAGAAATTCTCTGCAGGGACACCCTCTTGCCTTCAAGCCCCTCCTGCTATTTAGGCAAGGAAAATATAATTCAACAGAAGGAGATGTTACTCAGGGCTAACAGTCTGCCTCTCAGAGATGTTATTTCCAAGGTATTCACAGAATGCCTTCAAACTCTTGAGCAAAGCTTGGGGAGATGGGTTTCATAAGAGGCAGAGTGTTTTCTTAAAACAGCTCTGCAACAAACCCAAATTACCTTTTACAAACTGGAAGATAACAGTTTAACCAAGATAAAAAGCTATAAATGGTTATTTATCTACAATGGCTATTACTTTTGCACCAGGATATGATTTTCCACTAAGCCCAAACCTGTTCCAGAGGACTTGCTGATTTCTTTCCATTGAATGAAAGTGCACGGCTGTGTTTGCCAATGTTATAGTGCTTCCTTTTCGACAAACAACAGAGCAAAGCCCGTTTTTTGTGCTCTTGCCCCTGTGTAACTCTGCTTTTATGGCACAATGGATGTCACCACTGTCTTCTTTATGGTTTTTTTTTTTTAATTTTTATTATTTTTTAAGAGGGGGGAGGAGCAGAGGAACAGAGGAGAGACAATTTCAAGCAGGCGCCATGCCCAGCATGGAACCCAACACAGGGTTCAATCTCACGACCCTAAGATCATGACCTGAGCTGAAATCAAGAGTCAGACGCTTAACCGACTGAGCCACTCAGGTGCCCCTTCTTTGTGTTTTTAAAAGTTATACTTTTCCTAAGATGCTAGGAACTATCTAAATCTTAATTTGCTTCATATACTCAACTGAAATAATAAAATTACTGTGTTTTTGTTCTTAAAGGATGTAGGATCCTTGTATAAAAGCACCTCTGTCTGTCTCTTTGAACTTAACTTTAATTTCCTCATTCAAAAAATGGGAATAACAATAATATTACTTCAAAGGTCATTGGGAAAGAATATATGCTTGACAAAGTATATGTTAGTTTCCCATCTCTACAAATGAATGAAACAATTTGCTCAGTCGAAATCCATGTTGACTTAAGCTCAGCCCTCAATTGTGTATTTATGAATAACTTTTTTTTCTTTCTATAGACTCAACTTGAAAGTCTAATGGATACAGATGTTCAATATCTTTCTCCCTCTCTATGCCCCTTATCAAGCAAGTCTATGTTTTTAGTCTTTTTCTGTATGTCATTTATAATTCCATCATCAAACACAATTTTATAATTCCTCTTCACTCCCCATGCAATAGGAACTAAAGCTAAAAATTCTGTGAAGTTTAGTTATGAAGCAATAAAAGAAAGTTATTCATTCATCAAATAAAATACAGTGGTAAAATCAAGAGACTTGCTTATTTAATCTGTTATAGCCACGTAAATAGAGATAAAAATGGTTTGATAGAACACCTGTATTTAAGCAGTAAAAGCTGTAAGCTGCCATTTGTACCCCAGATTAGACCCCACCTAGAAGTAATGTGGAATAAAGTGAATCAAATTTACCTGTTGACTCACAATCTGGGCAAGAGTGTTTCAGTCTTTCCTTTCCTGTAGTTTGCTGATTTCCCTAGAACACTTACTACCCTTCAGAGCAAGCAGGCTTCTATGGTAACCAGCCAACTAAATGGACCCCGTTGCCAGGAAAGGTACATGAAACAAAACCAAAACAAGGCAGACAGGAAGACAGGGGCTTCCCCAGTGGTTGAACTGAGAGATGTCAGGGGAAACATAAAAACACAATTATAAAATGGCTCAGTGCAATGTTTTAATATTGATAGTGACAACGATAGTAGTAAAGTATATATTAATACGTGGTTTAAAACTGCATCCTAGGGGCGCCTGGGTGGCACAGCGGTTAAGCATCTGCCTTCGGCTCAGGGCGTGATCCCGGAGTTCTGGGATTGAGCCCCACATCAGGCTCCTCTGCTATGAGCCTGCTTCTTCCTCTCCCGCTCCCCCTGCTTGTGTTCCCTCTCTCGCTGGCTGTCTCTATCTCTGTCGAATAAATAAATAAAATCTTAAAAAAAAAAAAAACTGCATCCTTTATTCCCCTTTTAGTATTTTGCTTTTGATCACGTACGCACAGGTTTTTAAGACACTGTTCAATGACTAACATCTACTAAGAACCAACTATTTTCAGGAATTTTATATTTAATTTTTTTAAATCCTTACAGCCACCTTCAAGGTAAATATTGTTATGCTGGTTTTAGAGATTCTTCCAGACTCATTTAATCATCAGCAATCCCTGATGACTCTCTTTCCTCAACCATATGGTGCATAAAATCCCCTTACATCTCTTAATACATTTGTAATTATGCAATTAATTATCATAATACTTAAAGTTTAAAGTTCATATTCTCCACTGGCTTGTAGAGTGGGAAGACCATGCCTGCTCACTGGCCTATCCCGAGAGCATAGCATGGTAGCTGGTGCACACTGAATGCTCACTGGACACCTGTGGAATGTCTCACATGAAAAGACCAAGGCTCAGGGAAGTGGCTCAATTGTACACAGCTACCAACAGCACAGCCAGGATCTTTCCACTAAACACTCTGCCTGGGACGTTCTTTTTGCCCTAGAACTTAAAGTACATAGACAACTGGGTATTAATCACTTTCATTAATCTAAAAGGGAGGAATAATATCTTTCCTCTATTTCAAAGGTGCAAACAAAAGTTCAGTATCTTGCCTAAAGTCACACATATTGTTTAATAATAAATAGGCTGATGATGATAATAATACTTATAATAGTAGCAATGACTTACATAAACATGGCGGGACTGGGCTCCTAACTTTTAGTTGCATACCCGTTAGACAAAAATTCCTCCAAACTTTTCCTTAGTGTATTCAGTTAATTAGAAAACAAAAAAGATTTTCCAATTCCTATCATAATTGTTTGTATATTTGTCAGGGTTTTTTTTTGTTTGTTTGTTTTGTTTTGTTTTTTTACTTGACAACAAGCATTTGGAGGGCAGTGACTATTGCCTTCACTCTATATTCCTGGTACTTATTCAGCAGCAACTAAAAAAAAATACTTGTTACATAAATGCATTCTGTTGCTAACACCCTATGACCGTATGTACTAGTCAGTCTCTTTCCTCTTCTATCTGTATCTGTCAGAATAGTCCAAGTTACGCTGTGGTAACGACCTCAAAATTTCAGGTTATTTCCCATACACAATGTCAGAAAAAACTTGACCTACTACTGTCATATAGGGACTAGAGCTGAAGAAGACTCCACCATCTTACGACACTGCCATCTAATCACCAAGCTATCCCACAACAGGAGATGGGAAAGAGCTGGGGCGTCAAACGTAAGCCATGAAATGCCTGATCCAGAGTGTCATTCACCTTCCTTTGTCCAGACTGTCATGTGGCTACACCTAACTTCAAGGGGGCGTGGAAATATCTAACCAACAAGAGAGGAGGATTAGATATTGGTATACATCAATAACTCTTGTCACAGAACCATAATCTATGACCTCTGGTTTTGTGAAAGAGGGGGTAAGATGGCAGACAAGAGGTCGAAGGAAAGAAAAGAGAATGTCTAGATTTGCCCCATCCCCCAGCTGAAAAAAAAAGAAAAGGATAAGGAAGAGGAGAGAGAAAAGTCTCAGCTGTAGGGTTGTTCTGATTGGGTTAGCTTCTAAGGTAGAATTAAGCCCTCAAAGAAACCAGTCTTAACTTTTCAGTGCCTCTCTATTGCTCATTCACATGATTTGTTAGTAAAGTTGATTGTTCTTATACCATTGTGAATCATGTTTCCTTGGGAAAGATAATCACTGAGAGTTCCTGGATCATCTTTCATGTACGAGGTATAGAAAAATAAAGAGTCCTGCCTTCAACTTGAGGTAGGTATGACAAATAGAAAAGAAGGAACTGAGGTGTCTCTGACACTGGAATACATTATTACTCTCTTCCTCATCTTTCTGTGTCACTACTTACAGTCTCTTACTATTTCCTTCCTTGCTAGGGTAAACAGCACAAAGGAGAGAATTACAGGCATCTTATTTATGGTTGTCTCCCAGAGTCTACAAGCACAAGGCACATAGTTGGTGTTTAATAAATATTTGTTCACTGATGGCTTGAAAGGACAGCTTTGGGGGATGAGCTTCAACATTTGCAACTAAAGTTCTTATCCTGAGGTGGGCCTTTTGGAGAATTACAGAGATACTGAAGTTGCCATTCATTCGATTAGCTGTGTTATAGGCAAGTAGGGAAGTTGTTTTTAATCTTTGGGCTCATCCTTGGCAAGATCTGCTCAGTCATTTTCTTTCCAGCTGATGGTTTAGTATCCCAGCAGTATAGCTTATGGCTGGTAGTCAATTAGTTGTGAATTTATTTTTAATCTTTAGCAAATGTCCCTTGTGAACAGGCACAGGATGCATCATAATTACCATCAACTACTATCTCTTCAACTCCCCTGTGTGCCTGGCAAAGTACTGTGCAAAATAGAGACAAAATATAGTTCTAGTACAAAGAAACTGACAGACAAATAAAGATCATTGAGTTTTTGTTGTATTAAAAAATAATTGTAATTATATTGTGCAGAAGAGTGATTTTCTTATTTTCTGATAAAATGCTTCATGGAGGGCTAGAGTTTTAAAGAAGGTTATGAAAGAAAGAGAAACAATGATAGAGCATTAAAACACCAAAAGGGCAAAAGGGTCCTTTGATAACTGTACAAGTTTAATAATTGGTAAATAATGTAATTATCAGGTGATGATAATTTGTTGAGAAGATAAGAGGGACATTTTTGGTAACATATTAGCACTTTCGTCTTATTTAACTGTGCAATTCCTTTAAAATAGATCTCAAAAGGTATTTGATAGCTAATGTAAGATTATGAGACTCTGATTCATTAAGATATGAAGAAAAGGAATAGTTCATTTGTTTGTTATGTATGGAAACCATTTCCTCATTCCTCAATCAGGAACAAACATCCATCTGATTCTAAAAAAACCCTTTGAAAATATACCTCACCATGATTGAAAATAGCATTTTCGTGGTATTGTTTTTAATCTGTGAATAGACATTTTCCAATCTGAACTTTTAATGAAACTTATGTACTTGAGAACAAATGGGTATTTGGTTTTTAACTAATTTTTAATTTTTGAATAGAGGATTATTTTTGAATCCTTCAGGGCACATGTTTGGTTATTTTGTATGTAGATACCAACTAATTTACTGGTTGAGTATGATAAATTCAGTATTATTATGACATCATATTTGCCTTCACAGTCCAAAGGATCTTTCTTAAGCAAAAACATCTGGGAAACATTAATAATTAGTAAAACAAAAACAAAAACAAGTGGCTTAACAAAAGCAGCACCTCACTAATAAAGGGCCAGACCATAATTCCTTTCCTTTTCTTTACCCCTGTGGGTGCTGAATGCATGAAAAATACCTATTCTTTCATTTTCTGTCCCAGAAAAAGAACAGAACTGAACCTAACTGTATGTATCGTATTGCATGCCTGTATGACAGGCAATCCTGAGGTTGGCTCCACGGACAATTTGAAACTCCAAAAAAGCTACGAAGGTAAGAAGGGACAGAGTTACCATGTTTAACAGCCCCAGGAAAAGAAAAAAAGATGAACAAACTCTTTCTTTCAACCTGAAAACGTAATAAAGAAATATTTAGACTCACTAGAATCCTGCATTTCCATATCTTTTAAACTAGGAGACTCTGAGGTATACTCTTTTATGTACAGCTGTGAGATCTGATACAGAACACAACGTTCTGTTATTTCAGAGATATGACTAAAAAGAGAGAAAAACATTATGTTTAAAACAAAACAAAGAACACAGCCGAAAGCCATACAAAGGCAAATGTGTGTGAATGTGAGCATATTTTAACTTTTTCCTTGTATTAGACTAGAAATGGCTGAGAGTCAGTTGCTCTGCTTGAGTAGGGCAGTGCCCTTACTCTTGTATGTGACTCTGAGGTCAACTTTCCCTAATTGTAAAGTCAGGATCTTTCCACCAGCTTCTTTTTTTCCTCCCCATTAGGAGACTGTACAACACTCAGAAGCAGGAGGCTGGGGAATCAGAAAGACCAAGAGTTCCGGAATCCATCAGGCCTAGATTGGACTCCTAACTCTACCACCATTTCCTCACCATGTGAGATTGAGTCAGTCCCTTGAGCCCCAATTTCCTTATATATCAAATGGGAATAATATCTTTTTTGCAGGGATTTTGTGAGGATTAAATGAGACAATGTATGAATTATTTCTGGTAGAATGACTTGATATCATATCTTGGCACCATGTGATCAGTGTGAGTTATATTTGCTCATGGATTCATTCATTTATTTACTCATTCATTTGACAAACATGATTTGAGCCCCTGCTATGTGCTAGTTGCTGAGTCTACAAAGGTGGGTTGGATAGACCTGGTCCCTGTCCTTACTGAGTTATAGAATTATGGAAATAAGTGACAAACAGGTAAACAGTAATCACAAGACAGTGAGATGTACTAGGTTCTAAATAATTTGTTAGTAGTATGGTACTGGAGCTTGAGAACAATTTACTTTTATATTTACTTTGGGAAGATTGAAGGTAATACTTATAATTTTATTCTCATTTATTTACAGTCCATTGTGCTTTTTTTTTCTCCTCAAAGAAAGTGGAGGTGGAAATACTATGCAAGAATTTATTTCTCCAAGAATACCATATGCTGACCTAGCATATAATTGGTGCTAAGTGAACAGCAATTATGATGATGAAGAAGAAGAAAAAGAGAAAGAAAGAAAGAAAGAAAGAAAGAAAGAAAGAAAGAAAGAAAGAAAGGTCTTGAAACAATGCTACTAACAATGGAATCCTGGCAGTGTTTTATTGGGACTGTATGTTATAAAAGTCAATTATCGGACATTCCAAATGTTCTGTGTTCTGGTCTGTAAACTCTAATTACAGAAAACAGGCTTTTATGCTTCCACAAAAGTATCATTGTTTGCATTATAAATGAAGCTTTGGAAATAGAACCAATATTAAGAAAATGTATTGTTCTTATATAAATACTTTATAAAGATGAACACATGTGTTTTGGGACCTTAGGAAAGGACTTCTGGGCTCTCAGCATACATGCCTGATAGGGGCAGGCTAGGTGACACTGCTGGACTTCCTGCCTGTGGCTCTATCTTGGGGCATTTTATGCATCACTGTCCGCTAGTTCGTGGCAAACTGGCAGCAGAGATAAAGGCTTACTGAGAGTACCCATCTGGCCTGGCATGAATACCACCCACTGCCCTTAAGTTCCCTTTATTCATATGGCATGTAAAACATGTTGATGCCAGCTCCTTACTGAAGGAGCCCTCCATGGCCATGAAAAGCTAAATTGCTAGAGTTTTCTCAAGAAAATTTAAGGTCCTGGAAGTTCCAGGCTAAAGGAGGCAGGAGCATAATCTACATCCTCTAAGAAGATAAAAGTAGGAAGGACCCATCATGTGAATTGAGTTCTTTACTAAATTGTCTTTCCACTATCATATTGCTCCCAACAAGATAAGATGGGCTCCTTTGGCACAGATAATAGTGTATACAATACGAATTATGAAAACATTCTTTTCTATTGCCCTTTCTTTTGTGGACTAATAATATCTCACCATTTGGCAGAGATCACTGCAAATATCTGGGTTTTTAGGAAGAATGGATAATGTTCTAGATATAATTTTATGCTAGGTCATATTTTCAGGCTTTTTCTACCATCAAGACATGAGAAGTTGAGATATGTGCCTCGGTTATATACGTGTGTGTGTGTGTGTGTGTGTGTACTGTCATTTAAAAGAACTTTTTATTGTGGAAAATTTCAAACTTCTATAAAAGTTGGGAGAATTGTATAATAAACTCCCATGTTTACCTAGGGTCAATAATTAAATACTCATGAACAACAAATTTTTATCTACACTCCTACTTCCCATTTCCATATTATTTTGAAGCAAGTCCTTAATTATTATGTATTTCTAAAAGATAAGGAATCTTTTTATTTGTTTTTATTATAGCTACAATACCATTGTTAAAGTGAAAGAATTAGCAGTGATTCTTTAATATAAAATATCCATATGCAATAAGTATTCAAATTTCCATTGTCTTATCTGCCATAATTTTTTGATTGTTCATTTTTTTTTTTTTAAGTCAGGATCCAAGTTAGGTCTATACAATGTAATTGGTTGATATGTCTTTCCATTTTTTTTTTTTCCCTTTCCAGTTTATTTGTAGAAGAAACTGGGCTTTTTGTCCTGTAAGGTTTCTCACACTCTGGGTTGTGCTGATTGCATCCTGGCAGTGTCAGTTAATGGATTTCTCCACCTTTTGTAGTTTTGCAAGTTGACAGTGGCATACACAGGTTTGATCCAATTCAGGTTAGGTCTTACTTTTTTGACATGACTACTTCATAAACAATGTGCTTTTTCATCAGGAGGCACAAAATGTTTAGCTGACTCTCTTTTTGTGATGTCAGGAGCCACTGATGCTCAATTAATGAACCATTAATTCATTACAACTTGCAAAATTGCGGTATTCTAAGTTTATGGTTTTTCTTCACATATTCGCTGAAGTATTTCCATAAAGCAAAACTTCCTCTTATTAACCATACTGATAGTTCAGTTCACATAGGAAAAGCTTGAATTTTTGCTTTTATTAACCAATGGTGACTGAGTTAAAATTTTTTTGTTAGAATTATTAAATCCTCATGGATTAAAAATATTTGTTATTACATTTCTTGGACTTTGTATAATTATTAATGCTCAAATTATCCCTTTTATTTGTGAAGAGAAGCAGAAGCCTCTTCATGTTGGCTCTTGAGGCCTGCTAATATGACCCTTGTAGTTGTGATAGTTTCCTTGTTACTTAGTATATAGCAAGGAAACTCGTTTCTTGCTCCAGTCCTTTGAGTCCTTTGAAGTGCTGGAAAGAGCCAGACTTAGGAAGGGAGCTCTGTAACAATCCCAAAGAGAAGTCAACATGACCAGGAAGTTTCAAAGGCCCTGTCCTTTGAGTCCTTTGAGAATGGTATGTAGAGACCATAATCTGGATCTAGGAATACTAATGTGTGTGTGTGTGCATGTGTATACACACATTATATATAATTTTGAAATAAATATTTTCAAAAAAAGGTAAAATACTTTCTGAGTTCACACTGATTCTCCCAGTTCAAATTTAGGAACACTGTTTTTTTTTTTTTTTTAAATTGAATTCATTCTATCTTCTATCTATACTTCCTTTCTTCTATGCTGAGAATCCTAGTACTCAAGGTCATCAGGAATGATTGAATATGAAATACTACATACTTTTTCATTTATTTTGTTCAACGATACTGATATAACAGTCTTAGATTAGCGATACCAATACTACCACCATAATATGATCACCTGAAACTATTAAACATTTTGTTTGGCAATTTTTTTTTTTTTTTTGTCCTAAGGTACATCCTACTAGGGATACCAGCCAAATGATAGTGTTTTGGTCACTTAAACAGTATTCTCTGTGTGGTTCTCATGGATAAATAATTATATTTATTTTATGTTTCATTTTTGAAATGGCTTAAAAATTGTTTTGTAATTAATAAAAACTATTCACATGGTTCCAAGTCAAATATCCTAAACAAAAAGGATTTAAAGAAGTGTAGTTTATGTTCCTGAACCTTCCCCATTTAGGTAATTATTTTTAATTTTATGTTTAATACTTCTGTTGCTTTTTTCATATAAGCTAATATGTATATATTCACATTCCTTCCTTTTTTATTTTCCTTTTTAAAAATAAATAGTTGCATGCACTACACAATTTTTCCCACCTTGCCTTTTTCATATAAGAACATGTTTTTCTCTATGTGGGCTACTTTATTTACTTCTTCTATTTTTAAGTGTATTTTTTGGTATTTAGGAATATTTATCTTTTTATTTTAATGCTTCCTTTATATGAATGGTTAGAAAAATACCAATTGTCAACCAAGAGGCAATATACAAAGCTCTTGAATCTTCCTCCTCCATCAACACACTGAATGTACAGCTACAGATGGAAAAAATACCTCTGAAAGAAATACAAAAACTAGCTGAATGTCTACTACAGATTAGGTAAATGAGAATACACCCACACTGAAATGGGTAGGAAAAGCTGAGACACACTCTCACCATAATAAAAAACAAAACAAAACACTGAGCTTAAACTATATATTAGACCAGATGAACCTAACTGACACATACAGAACATTCTACCCAATAGCATTTGAATAAACATTCTTCTCCAGTGTTCACGAAACATTTTCCAATGTAGAGCATATGTTAGACCACAAAACAAGTCTTCATAAATTTAAGAAAATTGAAATCATATCAAGCATCTTTTCTGACCACAGTGGCATGAAACTGGAAATCAATTACAAAAAGAAAACTGGAAAATTCACAAATATATGGAAATTAAACAACATGTTCCTGAACAACCAATGGGTCAAAGAAGAAACCAAAAGAGAAATACAAAAAGTCTTGACATGAACAAAAATGAAAGCACAACATACCAAAATTTATGGGATAGAGCAAAAGCAGTTCTAAGAGGGAAGTTTGTAGCATTAACCTCATACATTATAAAACAAAAAAGGTCACAAATAAATTACCCAAATTTGCACCTAGTGGAACTCTCAGAAGAAGAACAAACTAAGTCCAAAGTTAGTAGAAGAAAAGAAATAACAAAGATCAGAGTGGAAAGAAATGAAGTGGAAACTCAAAAGACAATGAAAAACCAATGAAACTAAGAGCTGTATTTTTTTTAAAAGATAAACAAAATCAACAAATCTTCAGCTAGACTTACCAAGGGAAAAAAAAAGAATATTCAAATAAATGAAATTATAAATGAAAGGGGAAACATTACAACTGATAGCACATAAACACAAATGCCTTTTATGACCTACTTTTGAATGACTTTTATGACCTACTTTTGAAAGTTACTACTATGAGCAATTATATGCCAACAAATTGGACAACCTAGAAGAAATGAGTAAACTCCTGGAAACATACAACCTACCAAGACTGAATCACGAAGAAACAGAAAAATCTGAACAGACCCATCACTAGTAAAGGGATCAAATCAGTAAGCAAAAACCTCTCAACAAAAAAAGTCCAGGGCCAGATGGTTTTACTGATGAATTCTACCAAACAGTTATTTATTTATTTATTTGAATGGCAGGCAGAGGGAGAGGGAGAAGCAGGCTCCCCTCTGAGCAAGGAGCACAATGTGGGACTCGATCCCAGGACCCTGGGATCATGACCTGAGCCTAAGGCAGACGCTTAACCGACTGAGTCACCCAGATGTCCCATCAACCAAACATTTAAAGAAGAATTAATTCCAATCCTTTTTTAATTCTTCCAAAAAATATAGAAGAGAAGGGAACCCTTCTCCTTCAAACTCATTTTACAAGGCTAGCATTACTCTGATATCAAAGTCAGAAAAAGGACACTACAAAAAAGAAAATTATAGGTCAACATCCCTGATGAACATAGATGCAAAAATCCTCAAGAAAATATTAGCAAAGCAAATTCAACAGTTTATTAAAAGGATCATCCACCACAGTGAAGTGGGATTTATTCCAGGCATGTAAGGACGATTCAACACCTGCAATTCAGTAATTATAATATACCATATTAACAAAATGAAGCATAAAAAATCATACAATCTCAATAAATGCAAATTTTTTGACAAAATTCAATATCTTTTATGACAAACACACTCGTCAAACTGTGTCTAGAAGGAATGCACTTCAATATAATAAAGGTCATACATACAAACTCACAGCTAACATCATCCTCTAAGATCAGTTATAAGACAAAAATGGTCACTCATCACTTTTATTCAACATAATACTGGGAGTCCTCGTCAGAGCAATTGGACAAGAAAAAGCAATAAAAGCATGTAAATCAGAAAAGAAGAAATAAAGTTGTCTCTTTGCAGATGACATGATATTCTATATAGAAAGCCTCAAAGACCCCATCAAAAACTATTAGAACTAAATCAGTTCAGTAAATTTGCAGAATCCAAAACCAATATACAAAAAATTAGTTGCCTTTCAATATACCAATAGTGAATATCAGAAAGACAAATTAAGGAAAAAATCCGATTTACAATAGCATCAAAAAGAATATAATATTTATAAATGAATTTATCCAAAGAGGTGATAGATCTGTACACTGAAAACAGTAAGACTTTGATGAAAGAAATTGAGAGACAAATAAATGGAAAGATAGTCTGTGTTCATGGATTAAAGGAATCAGTGCTGTTAAAATGTGCATACTACCCAAAACAATCTACAGATTCAATGAAATCCCAATAAAAATTCCAGCAGCATTTTCCACAGAAATAGAAAAACACAATCCTAAAATTTGCATGGAACCACAAAAGACCCCAATGAACCAAAGCAATCTTGAAAAAGAAGAAAGCTAGAGGCATCACATTTTCCGATTTTAACCTATATTACGAAACTGTATTACTATATTATAAAGCTGTAGTAATCAAAACAGTACGGTCTGGAATAAAAACAGTCATATAAATTAGTGGGACAGAATAGAGAACACAGAAATAAACACATAAGATGTGATCAACTAATTTTCGACAAAGGGGTCAAAAATATACAATGGGGAAAGAATAGTTTCTTCAACAAATGGTGTTGGGAAAACTGAACAACCATATCCAAAAGAATAAAACTGGACCCTTTACACCATCACAAAAATCAACTCAAAATGAATTAAAGACTTAAATGTATACCTGAAACCATAAGACTTCTACATGAAATTATAGAAGATAAGCTCCAGATAAGCTCCTTGACATTGGTCTTGGAAATGATTGTTTTGGATTTGACACCAAGACAAAAGGCAACAAAAGCAAAAACAAACAAAAAAGACTACATCAAACTAAAAAAACCTGCAAAGAAAATTAACAAAATGAAAAGGCAACCTATGGAATGAGAGAAATTATTTGCAAACCTCATTTCAGTAAGGGGCTAATATCCAACATATACAAGAAATATAACACAATAAAAAAATTAAAAATGGTCAAAAGACCTGAATAGACATGTTTTGAAACAAAAACCAAAAACCAAAAGAACCCCACATGGCCAGCACTAATATTATTAGTGATATTAATATCACTAATAATAAGGGAAATGCAAATAAAACTATAGTAAGATATTACTTCACACCTGTTAGGATGGCTATTGTAAAAGAGACAGAGATAATAAATGCTGGTAAGGATGTGCAGAATAAAGAATGATTGTACACTTTTAGTGGGAATGTAATCTGGTATAGCCACTATTGAAAACATTATGCAGGTTCCTCAAGAAATTAAAAATGTAACTACCATATGATCTAGTAATCTGACTTTTGGGTATATATCCAAAGGAATTGAAACTATTATCTCAAAGAGATATCTGTCCTCCCATGTTTATTGCAGCATTGTTTACAACAGCAAAATTATGGAAAGAACCCAGATTTTTGTTGACTGATGAATAGAGAAAATTTGATATATATTTTCTCTTACAAGCCTTCATTTTGTGTGTGTGTGTATGTGTGTGTGTATACAATGGGATATTATTCAGCCTTAAAAAGAAGGAAATCCTGCCATTTGGGACAACATGGATAAACCTGGAGGACATTATGGTAAGTGAAATAACCATACAGCAAAATACAAATGCTGCATGATATCATTTATATGTATAATCTAAAAACCTAAAAATAAAAAAGTTGAATTTATAGAAACAGAGTAGAAAAGTGGTTGTCAAGGGCTGGGCAGTGGTGGAAATAGATTGGCAAAAGTGTATAAATTTTCAGTAATAAGTTGAATAAAGTCTCAGGATCTAATGTACAATGTATAACATGGTAACTATAGTTGCTAACACTATATTGTATAATTGAAAGTTACTAAAAGAATAGAAATTCAATGTTCTACCCCTCTCCCAAGAAGGGAAAATATGTGAGGTGATTAATTTGTTAATCAACTCAATGGGGGGGAATCCTTTCAAAATGTATATATATCAAACCATTTTAAAAACCTTACAGTTAAGTACCAACTATACCTCAATAAAGCTGAAAAAAAAAAACCCATTCATTTCCTTCCCTTCAATGTCTATTGTGTCCCTACATAAGATACATTCATATCAGCTACTGTTCTACATCTTTCAATAGCATTTGATTTGATTCAATATCTTTTGCTCCCAATTATTAATAAGATAGTCAGCAAGCTTATTCTACTTTTCATATGGTCTCCCCATTTTCCTCCCATTTTTGATAGTTGCACTGTATCTATATTGTCAGAGCATGTATCAATTACATACTATATTTTTTTCTTTTATAGCCTTCATTTTAACATATCACTACGAATAATATAGGGTGGTTTGTACTCTTCTGCTTGGATTTTAGTTTTCAGGGGATAGCTTGTTACTTAGTTTTCTTGTAGGTGTTCTGGTATCCTTTTACTGCTATATTTATTTTTTAAGGGAGATTTTGGAGGATTAAAAAACTATGCCACTACCACCATCCTCCCAGAATTCTCAATGTCACTTGAGTATTTAGTAGTTTTTCCCTGTTTTACATGTGCTCTATCATTTTTAGTGCATGCTTCTGCAGGATGTATTGTTTTGTAGGAATGCATATATGACATTACATCAGAAATGCCTATAGTGGCAGCATTTTATACTCACATTTGAACAGAGCATTTTGGAAGATGTAACAATGTTACAATGTACCTTAAGCATTTATTCCTACATAAAGCATTATTTCTGTGTTGTTTCCAATTTGCCCCTCCTAAAGAGGATACATTCTTTGGGTATGTAAACATTAAATATGTAATTAGATAAAAGAAGAAAGAGGAAGAAAAGGAGGAGAAAAGGTGATATACCAATAACCTGTGCTTTACTGATGACTTTAAACTTTGTGCAGATAAATTTATCAGTTCTTAGAAGAGTAATAAAGCAATGGATTTAGGATCATTAGTACTTATAATGAGATTTCTTCCTTTAAGCAAATCCCTTATTTTAGAAGAAAAGTAAAACGTTAACTCTTAGGAATCATTATGCAATAACTCAGAGAGCAGTAAAATTTTACAGGAGTTGGTCTAAGTCCAGTGACTTTCTGATTTGTGAAAAGTTCAGCGAAAATTGAGTAAATGGCTCACGCAATGGGAAGTTTAAGTAATAAAAAGGGAGAGATGGAGAGATGAAGATATTCTCCCACCATGGACATAGTACAGTTTTTGGTGATTGTTGCCTTAGACTATGTTATGCTTACTATAGGCACTGGCAGAATATCATAATTATAAGGATGTACTTTTGGTATAAAAAAATAAAAAATCCATGATGGGCTTAAAAAGAGCTTAGGAGACATTATGATACATACTTTGTTCTAATTATTCTCATCTTTGCTCTCTTGGTGCTTATGAAGAAAATCCCAAGTAGAGTAATGCAAACTACCATGTGTTAGGTTCTTACCAGACAGCTAAGAGCTATGCCTGCCACATCTTATTTAGTCTTCCCACTTAAGAGAGAGATAGGTGAGGAAAGTGATACATAAAGAAGTTAGTTAACTTGTTTATGGCTCCAAAGCTAGTAAATTGTAGAGCCTGGGCTTGGAACTCACACCCGTCTGACTCTTGACCTGTGCCCTTAGCCACTGTGAATACGTTCAGAAAACCACACAGTTTCAGTAGGAGGTAAAACTTTTAAAAGGCTTCTATTCCTGTTCAAGCTAAGTTCCACTTAGGTAGCCAGGCGGTGCATACACAATGCAGAAAATACAGTTCTTTCTTGAGGATAGAACAGTCCCTATGGGGTTGATATTCAGCAGAGGATCAACTCTATTGCTCAGATGGCTCAGTTCAGCAAGGTCTTCTAAGTGCCATACAATGTAGCACACTTCAGGGACATAAACAAACAAATGAGACACAGTTTCAGTTCATGGACTCAGTGGAGGGACAGGTTACATAAACAGATGTATATAAAACAAAGTAGAAGCTCAATTTTAGAGAATTGCCAAGGAGATCTTCAGGCTGAGTCTGAGGAAGGTGAGTAGGGTGATGATGAATGGTGGGAGGTCTTTAAGAGTTAACCACTTCTCTTCGTTTGCCTAAGACCTTCCCTCTTTTAGTCCTGAAGGTCCCATATTCCAGGAAATGTCTCAGTCCTGGGCAAACTGAAATGGCTGGCCACATAGATTTCTGCTGGTTTTGAGCATTCGTGATTTCCCATTAGGGAACCAGTAAGTCACTGGTTAATCCTACTAGGAAAATCAACATTTATGATCATCACCCTAAAAATGATGGTTTATTTTCCTGTGGGCAAGATTTCAGTTAAGTGAGCTTGATTTGCTGCCTTATTCAAACTGTAAGTTCAGTGAGTCCATTTTGCTTTCTTATCTGGTAGGAACATATGCGGTCATCCAAGACTTTAATAAAGCCCAAGAGGCAAAGGCAATGTCATGTGGGCCAGTCAAGGTACCAGCTACACACAGACTACTTGCAAGAGGGCAGACTATTTAATGAATAAGGAAGAGAGTTTCTGAGTTCAAAAGTCACATGGCAGGGTTTCAACAAAACATCACCACTAGAACTGTCTTGGGTGTGCAATCACGTACCACATCAGCAGGGTCACCAAGTTTAATGTACCCATTTACAGCTCATAGTGCATGGGGCTTGTCATATGCCTCACCAAGGGCACTCTTTTATTATTTTGAACGTATGGTGTTATTTTACTGTTTTATGACAAGGCTCGTCGATCATATCACCACTGCAAAGATGTCTAGAAACTTGAAGCATTGCCTTCTAAGGTATTCTATCACATGATTTAAATTTTATTTTTCTTACTCCCTTTCTCTTTTCTTCTCTCCCTTGAGAGTCCTTCTCATTCCATATTTTCCTCTTTTCCCTTCCTCGCATCTTATTTTCTACCCCCCCCTCTCTTCTTCTCTTTTTTGCCTTCCCTTTCTTCCTTTCTCCACACTTTCTCTTCTCTTTTTATTTTTTCTCCTGCCTCATTGACAGAACAGGGGATTTTGATTCTTTTCAGATGCAGGACTCATTCACTCTCATGTGCTTCTTTCCAATGACTTAACTTGAAGAATGAACTGCTGAGAACATAACTAGACTTTTGTTTTTATTGATGTAGCAAGAAGTCTTCCTGAATATCTGGCAGCAAGGAGGGAGATGAAAAGGGAGTTATTGGCCAGGAAGGAATGGCAGATACGCCTCCTTGCTTTTCTAAGGAATGTATGGGTCTCATCTTCTCGTGCCTGGGTGCATCCTGGAGGAACTTTAAGTTATAATATTGGGGTAAATAAATAACATGAGGTCTTTTGTATTAGAGTGAAAAAAAAAAAAAAAGAAAAAGAAAGAAAGAGCCAGATCCCGAGGGGAAATGAAAGTGGGTTTTTGTTTGTTTGTTTGTTCTGAGGGGTTGGGGAGAGTTGGGGAGAGAAAGGAATACAAATGAGCAAAGCTCAGGAACTGGTGCAATTCTTATGCTTCAGATCCATCCCAACATTAATTCGGAAATTGGTGGTGGTTCCAGAAGTGTTAGGGCCACGACCTAGGAATAGGGTTGCACTGAGGATTCTTTCATGAATGCCCTAGAACATTATCAGATTAAAAAAAAAAATCCTAGTACCCTATCTTGGAGACCTACTAGAGGGTCTGGTTGCCCAAACGTAACAGCAGACACCTTGGCGGATCTGTTTCTAGATGCTCCCTATGAATCATTTTGCTACTTCGTGAAGACAAACTCTAGCAACACCCCAGACAGAGCACTTCGTGACAACTAGACACCCAAAGAGCTATAGAAGGTGCTTGTTTACCTGTAAACTGGGGACACAAAAGGAGCACTATCATGTATCTTGAGAGAGTCATGGAGGATGGGCATGGCTACCTCTGTTATAGATGTAAACCCCACAAGAATGAGACAGATGAGCCTTTGCAGATTGGCTGTTAGTAGTATATGGGAGACTGGAACCTAGCCATGAAAAGGAAGAGTTGAAATTTCAGCTCTCTTGTCTTCCAGAAGCCACATACTTGATCTATAAAGTTTGTAATTAACTGAAACTCTCTAGTTTTCAATTGTTTTTCATGTGTGGCATGATCTTTTTGAATCTCTTATAGTAATCCTTTCATTGTATTATTTAGGAAGTTGATATATTTCTAGGAAGAAGAAAGAGTCTTTAAAACAAGAACTATGTTGAATTTTAACCTGTTTGACTTTTTAAACAAATATCATTTAAACCTCTTGCCTCATATATGGCTCTCACCAACCCTTAGGATCTGAACTGGTTGAGCCGGGATGACTGTGTCCTGCAGATAACGCATAAAGCTTGGGGGAGGAAGTCCGAGCAAGAAGAGCTTTCCTCTATTCACCATGTCATGTGAGCCATGATACTTCATTACCTTCACACTCTGGTTAACCTTGCAAAAAATATACTGCTTAACCTGTTTAACCAGGCAGGCCTCCAGGAAGTGACTTTCTTTTTCTTTTTCTTCTTCTTTTTTTTCCTTTAAATCATAGATTCTTGACTAAATTTTAAAAAAAGAAAATCAGTTCCTTGCCAAGGGACTTTATGACTGTGTTACTAGCCAATAAACCAAGTAACTATGAAAAAGTTATTCCACACCTTTACTGAGAGAGCAATGGAATGTCCAGTCAACATACAGTCATTATTTTATACTCACAGTTTTAACTCTAGCAACAATGAAAAATTTTCTCCTCTGCCATAGGGACATTGCTACATTTTATTTCTCTGTAGGATACCTGAGAAAAAGGCCACCTCAACCTAGAAGACATTTAAAATAAGCACTTTGAATAAGTAGAACATCTTTTTATAAGATAATATATCTCACCTTTTAGAAAATAGCTAGGCACAAAATGTTGGGTGGCTCTAACATTGAAATGTTGGTTTAGGAATGAAGAAAATAGACAATAGAGAAAAAGAAGAGCTTTTTTTTTTTTCCCCTCTAATAAATTCTACTACAGACAAAAATCTCATGTTCGTGATGTGGTAGTTAGACCTCAGTTCTGTGTTTTGGTTTATTAGAGGCATGAAATAGGACGATAAAATAAGATATATTAGAATTAGGAATAATGGATGTGTATTGACTATAATGTAAGCCTTAAATATAAATTGGCAAAGAATGCTTACTTTTATGAGCTACAGTAAAAGGCATACTGGGCAAGGAAGATATTTAAAAAAAAAAAAGCATGATACTGATTTCTTTCAACTAATTTCTGTGATGTCCTTTCGAGTATTGTGTATAAATTCCCTTAATTTGAATCTGTTTCAGGTACGAAACTAGAAACAAATGTCATCTGACTTATGTGAGAAGAAATGAATAAAACATTGGAATGCCTCCCTTTTTTCTCACCCATTGAGACATTTTCTTCCTGAGAACATGTAATATCCAACTTAAAAAGAGACACAACACCAAATCAGGGCTTGGGTCTGAGATCCCATGGAAATAGTATGGTAACATAAATTTTCACTGCTATTCCTTTTTTTTTTTAAAGATTTTATTTATTTATTCGACAGAGATAGAGACAGCCAGCGAGAGAGGGAACACAAGCAGGGGGAGTGGGAGAGGAAGAAGCAGGCTCATAGCGGAAGAGCCTGATGTGGGGCTCGATCCCAGATCGCTGGGATCACACCCTGAGCCGAAGGCAGATGCTTAACCGCTGTGCCACCCAGGCGCCCCTTCACTGCTATTCCTAATCCAAATATTTAAAAATTTAAATAGTTATTAAAATTTTTCTTTTAGGTAGTCTATTCAGAAACAACAATTATTAAATTAGAAGCATGCTGTTAAGAAAATTTCAAAAATATTGAATATTCACTCATTTAAAAAGATCTAATAGCACTTTTTGCTTATAATTTATTGATATTCTATGTATCAAATATTATATAAAGAGCAAAGTTTATACTAAGGAAGGCTAAATAATGATTCACAATTTAGAAATGTTTTCTTAAAGGACCTAATTAAAATTAGTTTTTCAAGAGATACAAATTCTAAAAACATAGGAAAGAGTAGGTAAATTACAGTGTTTGAGATTTTTATCCTTTCTTCCTTGTTTTTCAGCACTGGACAGCATAAGGACCCTAACCTCATGCAGGGAAACAGAATACAATTCTTTTCAAGGCTTGGAAACTTTTGAAAATGCTTTGAGTGATTCGAATTCTGTATATGCATATATGCCGAGAATGGAAATTACGCTAATTCAGTGGCATCTCACTGGCAATACATATCAAAATATCTTGTAGAATACTCAAGGGGAGTTTATGATGGGGGTAAAAAGTCTTTATAGTGGCAATATAGAGATAAACAGAAGCAATTTGGAAAAGGCACATCAAACCAGGTTAAAAAAAAAGCTGTGGTTTTGTAACTCTACAAAAGTTCATTATACTTTATATTCCTTGAGGAAAATGAAAATTCTGTAATGGCTTTGATGAAGCGGGTGAGGCATTTAAATGGAGAAAGATGGTATGGTTTAATAAGTCTTCTTTCTCCTTCCCTCCCCACCCTTTCCTACTTCCCACCCTTCTTCCTTTTCTTTCTCCCTTCCTGCCAGCCTACCTTCTTTCCTTTATTTATTTTTCAACAGGTATTTATCAAGCGTCTACAACACGTTACACATCATGTCAGGTCTGCTGTGGTTGAAGATGGCTGGTGAGTAGGATGTGTGCAAAGGCAGAGAGGAGAGTGTTCTGGAAAAGTAGACTGGGTTTATGCTGCCCAGGACGCTGAGTGTCACATTAAATTATGATAATATCTAATATTCGTTCAGAAAATTGCAGCTCTTCTAAATATTTTGCATATTTGACTTTATTAATTCTTTCAACCACCTTTCATTCCATCCATTCTATAAGTGAGGTAACTGAGCCACCAGAGAGTTGAAATAAGTTGCCTATGGTCACACAGGGGTGCGTGGCAGAGCTAGAATCTGAATTTTAGGCAGTCTGGTTTTACAGTGTGTGCTTTTAAGCATGATGCTACACTGTGAATTGATTTCCACTTTTTTTTTTTCTTCAGGCAAACAGGACTCATTTTGCTCTTAGTTTTATTACATTAATTCCTCACCTCTAAAGTAAGGGTTGTAATAAAAATACCTACTTCACGGAGTTGTAGTGAGGATTAAGTAAGACAATGTATGCGACATTGTTTTGAAAAGTTATAATGTGCCACGTGGCATTATTGATATTATATTCTGGTAGTAAATATAAAACAAGTATTCAAGTAAATAAAAGCATGAGTAGTTATTCCATACCAATGAGCATTACCTTTACTGAGAATACCAGCCAAGTATCAGCCTTGATTAAATGAATGAAAACAAAATTAGAGAAGGAAGAGCAAATTCCAGGGAGAGCGGGTAACAGTGGCCGTGATGGTGATGCCGCTAAGGGAATTATGATCTGTGTAGCAGATAGTATGCAGTTGCCTATTCTGTCAAGGGGCACTTCAGTGGATTCTAAACAAGGTCTCCGCCCTCATGTGCTTGCAGTCTACAATCATTAAGATTTATACCACACTTCAAGGCTCATTAAAGGCTCCTAAAACCTCTATTTCTTTGATTCCATCATCCCTTGAAAAACCTGCATGAGAAGTTAAATTATTCCTATTTTCTAGATCAGGAGTTTGAGGTTCAGAGAGCTTGACTTACTTCTCCAATATTACATGAGTAGAATGTATTTGAGTCAGGACACAAACCTAGAGCTCTTGCTGTCCAGAGCACTATTCTTTCTGCAACACCAGGCTGCCTCATGTTATAATAATTATAATTATATATAATAATAATCACTGTATGCTGGACTTTGTTCTAGGGCTTCACCTAGATTAGCTCATTCAACACTTCACAAAAGACCCCCGCAGGATATATCCTATATTGCTTCCGTGAGATACCAGGCTGTGCACTAAGGTAAGGTGATGTCTTCCGACACACATTAGTAGACTTCCTTAGCCTGATATTGCCTCTGTAAGGACATTTAATTCTATGATTAATGAGTCTGCACACTGGAGATGAGGGACCTGGCCTTGAGCAGCAAAGTTTCTCTGAGCCGGTCTGATAGTTAGAGTGGGAGAAGAATGTTCCTTCTCTCTAAGGGAGAAGAAAGCTTATCCCTGTCTATGGGCTGGAATCCTCCTCTGGAAACCATAGCTCTGTGTTCCTTCTACAGCAGTAGCAGCCCGTCTAGATTCCTACAGAATGAATCTCATGGCTAAGTCTAGGCTGCCTCTTTCACAATCACAATGTGAGAAAGCTGAGATGAGTCCCTTCCCTGCTACACTAGCCTGAGTCAAGGCTAGAACATAAATAGCAGAAAATGGAATGAGTGAGTGATAACACCCAGCTGGAAACCTGAAACCTGGCACCCTTTGATCTTGTTACTGGTAAATGTTCTTTTTTAGAAACAGAAGGATTGTTCCAGGGGAACAGTGAGAACTGATAATTGATAACAATTAAGCAGTCATAAGGAGAATGAAAGTTAAAAAATAAACTCTAGGTCATTTATATGAGGGCTTCATGGGGGTCACAGCCTGTATTTAATAGCAATGATTTTCCAAAGGCACTTAATAGAAAAGAGGAACTATGGAGATATTTGATCTCTTTCTTATGCTAACTCCCCAATCCCGCAACCTTAGGACCTCAGCCATGGAATGCACACTTTGAATTGGGTGGCTCAAACTGACCTTGATGGTTCACACCTCTTCTTCTGCCAATGAACAACTGTATACCCATATACCCAGCAAAATGCCATGCTTTGACTTTAGAACAATACCTCGTTCTATCCTCATTCCTAGATGCTTCATGGGTGTGAATGTGTGTGTGTGTGTGTGTGTGTGTGTGTGTGTATGCACACATGTGTGCTTTTTTGCTGGGGTTTGGGTTTGGGTAGGGGAAAGGCTAGTTATTCACATCAGGGCTAAATTTTCATTTTCTTGATTTTTTAAATTTATTTAGTTTCTCCAAGGGTATAGTTTTCCTTCTCACTAGCAGTGTTCCTAAGAAATAAAGCACCCAATTAATTACATTTTAAAAATGTTCAAATTTATTGATATTGGAGAAGGATGAGAAAGAAAGAACACTTCCTTCACTAAACAGAAAAACTCTTTTTAAAGTTTTTGAAAAAGCACTTCCAGGGAATAAGCTATCACAGCTGGGTGGGTCATTGTGATATTTACTTTTAAAATTAAGATTACTAATCCAGACATTTGATATAACTAATAAAAGATAACTCTGGAGCCAAAATGATGTTGGGCACTCAAAGTAGATTTCAGTTAAAAAAAGAAAAAGGAAAAGCTTCACATACTCTGAAAATGTATTTTATGAGGAAGAAACAATGAGCAAATTAATCAAGTGAACTTATAAATGTATTTCCATTTCCTCTGTAATAAATAACTAATAAACTATTAAACAGAGTAGTCTTTCCTAGGCCTCTGGGAAGGCTAAAGATTCACTATCACTTTCTCATGCCTTCTCTCCTGACTTAATTATATAGTGTAGTAGGTGGATATTGTCTTTGATTTTCCAGTTTTCCACTCTCTCCCGTTATGTAGCATTAGTGCCATTAAATTTCAGCTCCAAGGTGGACTCTGATTTGCTCTATCCATGCAAGCATGGAATCCTACTCCCTTTGCTAATGACTGCTTCAAGAATCCAGAGTAGGCCCATCATTTTGTGCCCTTCCTCTGGAACCAGTTATTGGTTCAGTGTTGAAGTTGTAAGCTCCTCTGAACAATCAGACCGAAGAAGGACTTTTGTTCTATGACCGACCCTTCACTTCCCTCTTCATGTGAAAAAAGAGAGCATGTAGCCTTGTTTATCATTGGCAATTATTTTGCAGTCAGGAGGCTGGTCCCTTGATGACGTGATGGCTTGTTTGATTAACCTACTGTAATGTCTGCTCTTTACTAGACATCCATTTACTTGAGCCAGTAAGTTTTCTTACTGGCTTTCAACTCCTTGTTTCTCAAAATGTTCTTTCATGTACGGATAGTACAAGTCTTTCTTTCTGGTGATGAATATAGTTGATCTAAAGAGAAATTTAAAATTCCTGCAACATTTACACAACTTTTTGCAAAAAACAAATAAAAGATAAAATGTCTATTAATTGAAATGTAAATCTTTGCACATATAAGATTTTACTGTCAACACCAGAGGGTGGGCACAATATCTAGGTTATCTTTGTGTTCCCTGTACCTAATATGAAAACTGAATAAACGTATGGTACCATCTAAATGATGTGTCTACCAAAATGTGGTTTGATTAATGTAATATTTATTTACATAGCCTGTATTATCTCAGCGGTTTACAGTTATACAAACTACTCATTGGAATTACGATATCCAACTGCTTGATTTTTGAGTACATGGAATTCTCAATGATCTCATGTCTTAGTGGGGGAGACAGATATAAATAACCATTTATGATATAAAGTAATAGACATAGAAATAAAATGCTTCCAGGGCCTGGAAGTAGAAGTACCTGGCTCTGACTATAATGTGGTCTTATCAAGGAAATGCATCCAGAAAACTACATTCTTAAGAGTTGTGTAATAGTTTGCCTGGCAGGCACGAAGACCGGGTGGTAAAGAGAGGGCGTTCTAGGCAAAAGGAACAAGTATGTGCAACAATACAGTTATGTGGAAAATAAATCCTGGCATCTTTGAGAAAATTTAAGTAATGGAACATTTCTGAAGAGGAAAAGAAAGGAACTGGGATTTGTTAAGCAACTAAGTTGTGTTAGGAGCTGAGAAAGGTTAACATATATGGCCTAACTTGATTCTCACAACAAATATTTCATAGGTTAGGAATAGGAGGCTCATAAAGGCTGGGTGAGTTGGCTGTTTTTACAGAGCCAGTAAACAGTGGAGCTAGGATTTACAAACTGAGGGCTTCAGAGGCGAGGGGGGTAGGGGACTGGAATAGGCTGGTGATGGATATTAAGGAGGGCACATATTGCATGGAGCACTGGGTGTCATATGCAAATAATGAATCATGGAACACTGCATCAAAAACTAAGGATGTACTGTATGGTGACTAACATAACATAATAAAAAATATTATTAAAAAAAAAAGAATAGAGAGCCCAGAAATTAAAAATAAATAACTAAATAATTAAAATAAATCTGGGTTAGTCTGGAGCTAATATTCAGGCCTTTCTCAGTGAAATGTGATATCTATCTGAATCTTAGGGTACATGGAGGCCACAGCGGGAGATAAAGTTTTCAAAGTTAGGGAATGCCAGGGGTGCCTGGCTGGCTCAGTGGCTGGAGTCAGTGACTCTTGATCTCAGGGTTGTGGGTTTGATCCCTGTGTTGGGTATAGAGATTGCTTAAAAATAAAAATCTTTAAAAAAGTACAAATTTAGGAAATGACAGATATGAGGAGACTTATACAATATGAAAGTGTTTCATAGGTAGGTGGAAGAACAAGGCTGAGATGATTTACCTGGTGTTTAAAAATGGTTATCACCCTAATTGGTTATATTCATCACATACACATAGTCAAATCACTCAATGTTAACTTTAGGATGTGAAGGAAGAAGGCCAAACAGAGTTTTGGGGAATGCCAATATCTAAGGAGTATTTATGGAAAAAGAGCCAGAAAAGGAGACTAAAAAGGAGTGCCCCCAAATTAGGAAGAAAACCAGGAAAGGATGGTGAGATGGAAGTCAACAGAGCTCAGAATTTCAACCTAGAGGTGGTGGTTAAGAGCACAGAATATTTCAGAGAAAGTAATGGTTAATTAAGCTTCAGTAACGTTGGTTCTCCCATCCCTATTCCTGCTAATCTAGGAAGTGAAGAGTTGGGTATAATTAAAAGGCAACTTCTCACTCACATTCATAAAAACACTCTTACAAGAGCAGCCACCCAATGGGAATACACTATTTCAGGAGACATTGATATTTGGAATCCTATTACAATCTCAAAGTTGGAAAAAGAACTCAGACATCACCTATTTTCTATCTTATGTAATGGATAATTGAGTTGCATCCTTATACTGACACTTGCCCATCCAAGTATACAGGAGGCTTATTCCTGAGATCACTGAGGTTAAAGGCCTATACGACCCCGAATTTTCTCATTTGTGTTGATCATTTCTTCTCCATAATGTATCAGTAAAAACAACAGTGATTCACATATTTGTATCACCTGTATGATATCTTACAGGTGTCAAAGCACTTTCAGACATATGTATGATTTGATTATCTCTGCAAACCCATGAATTAGGTAGAGAAATTAAGTGTTTCACTTTATAGGTGAGCAAACAGAGGCATAGTGAGGCTAATGTAAATTAACCTGAGGTTCCTTAGAAATAGATTAATGAGGCCGGAAGAAAACAATCAGCTCTAATTCTTGGTCTTCTCGTAGTCACAGTACCATTAGGGGATGATTATATGATCTGTGTACAGGTATCTTCTCTTCACTTTTTTTCATGTAAAGCTTGTTTATTTAACTCTGCAATAATCCTCAAAGAGTGCATTCTAGATGGACATTTCTTCTTGCTGAATCTTACAGTAAAGATGGCACATGAGCAATGGTTCTTCCAACGTCAGTTACCTGGCATTTGGACCATAGTCCCAGACATGCAGTGAAGATTAAGAAACAAGTGTTGCTTATTTAAATTGAGTGAGCTCCCTTTTATAGCTGGATAAAATGGTGACATGGTTCTATTTTCATAGCATTTAGAGGAGAGATTTAAGAGTCATCCAAGTAATTTCACCAGTATAGAAAGTTAGTCTGGATATTTCAGGCCTGTTGAGTAAGTTTTTTGTTTTTGTTTTTGTGTGTGTGCTTGAATTCTCCATAGTTCTCTGTCCCAGTCAATTGACGAGAAACCTGCTGAGCTTTGCCCTTCACTGTGTGGAGACGAGGTGCTACAACACATGGACATCTCATACTCTACAAAGCAAACGACTTGTAGAGAAAAAAATTCATACCCAAAGATAGACATGACTTTTTATTTCTCTTTTTTCCCTTCTATAATCTAAGAGCAGTGTTGGAGTTAGATTTTAAGTCCTGACATTTAGACGCCTGGAGATACGTAGAATTCATAACTTAGAAAAGAGTTCAGGGATATAACTTCTATGGATAGGAGCCTTCTAATGAACCTATCTCAGTAGATGTACTTGTGGTTTACAAGTTGTTTCTGGTTTTCACTGTGGGTGTTCTGCCACTGCCTTGTATATATATTTTTTTCTCTTTAGAGTCACTGCTCAAAGGAAAAAGGAATATATCTGTGACCAGTTTGTGATGGATCCATCTTACTCAGAAAGAGATTTGCTCTCGCTCCCAAGGTCATGCTATCATGCTTTACCCGCCAATCCACCTGGTCCATCATACACACACACACACACACACACACACACACACTCACACACACACACACTCACACATATACACGAGAAAGAGAGAGACAGACAGACAGACAAAGAGAGACAGAGACAGATTGAATATGATTACTGTGTATACCATGAATAAAAGAGAAGAGCTGCTAAGGCCTCTTCTAATTCTCATTGCCTTTATCTTGCCCTTTTATGGCTGTGCATGACAAAAGTCATAGCCTTTAAATGGGAACAAAATACTTTCCTCCATTCTGTTTTATCTTGGATTAATTCATTGTCCTTTCCTTGACTTCCCTCTTCTCTTTTCTTATAAACTCAGCACCAACAAACATGATTGGCTTGCCACCCCATTCAAGTTAATCTTTTCTAGTGCCTACCCACAACTTGGTTTTGCTGAGTAGTTAATCTGGATGAGGAAATATATACAAGGCCACTTGGCAAGACATGAGATTTTCCGATCTTTTTGAAAACGAATGAAAAGGCAATTATTGCCTCACACTGTTCTGAGTATTCCACAAAGAACTGCTCTCTACTTCCTGAACAGAATCACCGGTGTCTGCCTTTTATACTCTGCCACTCCCTGACTCCTTGGCCTGATGTTATCTAACACTGAGACAAACTTATCTTTGGGTCTTGGGAAGTGGCTGCATTTCTCAGTTGAAAACAGCCATTGTACAAGCAGAGAATATTTGTTGGGTGTTTACATGTACCAGAAAAGGGAGGATATAGAGGTAGATGAGACATTCCTGCTCTTTGCAAAGAGCTCCCTGTCTAGTAGGTGAGACTACCACGTTACCAAATAAATTTGGTAATTTCAGTTTGTGATACTTTCAAATCCAAAGAAGTTCATGAAACGTATAGAGATAGAGGAGAAGAGTCTATAACTAGCTTTGGTGGTGGTGGATAGGGAAGCCATTCTAGAAGAAGAGCTCTGGGTTAGGTTTTGGAAGATGAGTAGGGATTGTCAGATGAATGACAGAGAAGGACACAAAAGGAAATGAGATTTGTAATAAAGGCAAAGGTCAGTCATTATGGGTCTTTGGGGAACATGACAGATTTATAGTTAGAAACATCATTTTAACTCTACCTAGATGATGGATTTGAGTGTAATGCTGGGAACAATTAGGCATCTGGAGTTAAATTTGGCCTAGCGACTGTCTGTTTTTATAAATAAAGTTTTATTGGAACACAGCCACATTTATTTGTTTGGGTGTTGTCTGGTTTTTATGCTACCTGGGCCAGAGCTGAGTAGTAGCAATACAGACTGTATGGCCCTCAAAGCCAGAAAAAATATATCTGCCCCTTTATAGTTAAAGTTGTCAATTTAAGTAGTGCAAGAGTTAAGGTAATAGAAGATGATGGCTTGACCTAAAGCTGGGGTGGCGGGAATGAAGAGGAGTGGGTGAGGCAAGAACTGTTTAGCAGGAAGTAAGCATAGGATTTGGGGTGACTGGGATGGAGGGAAGGGCAGAGATGTCAGTGATAGAGGAGTCTGTGAAGATTCCTACTTTCTGGATCTCCAGTTAGCATAGTTTCAGCATCGTGTCTTGCATAAAGATTCAAAAGAAGCTTTGTCCCCAAGGAACTTCATATCCAGTATAAGAGACATGTATATGGGGGCGCCTGGGTGGCTCAGTCATTAAGCCTCTGCCTTTGGCTCAGGGCGTGATCCCAGGGTCCTGGGATCGAGCCCCCCATCAGGCTCCCTGATCCGCTGGGAGCCTGCTTCTTCCTCTCCCACTCCCCCTGCTTGTGTTCCCTCTCTCACTGGCTGTGTCTCTCTGTCAAATAAATAAATAAATAAATAAATCTAAAAAAAAAAAAAAGAGACATGTATATGTATATAAATGTATATGTATATTTTATATTAATGCATATTTATATATGTATATTATATATATATTAAAATCTTTAATACAAGGTTGAATGTAATGAAGTCTTGGCATTTCAAGGGAGAAAGGGATGATATTTAGAGGAAAAATTAGTGGAAGTTTAAATTAACAGTAATAGTTTTGAAGAACAGAGAGGCGTTAGACACAGGGATGGATAGGATAAAGGGCCTTCCGGAGAAAGAAGATATGGGAGTACAGATAGGGATCTGGACACCATGTGGGGAAAAGACAGGAATGGCAACTGCAGGGGCTTGGATTTATTGGATAGGCAATGAAAATCTGAGGATTTTAAGTGGGAGAATGATAATACCAGAGCTGCACTTTGATTACTCTGGCAATGAGGTTAGAATCATTGAAGAGGAAAGAGATCAAGAAAGAAAAGGAAACTAACATTTGGCTTTCAAAGCTTAGCTTTGCTGACCTTCTCCATAAATATTTGTCCTTCCTTTATGTTCCTATCATATCCTAGGACTCCTTGAGTCTAAGCACTATTTTTAAAAAGATTTATTTATTTATTTGAGAGAGAGAGTGAGAGAGTGTGAGCAGGGTGGGGGAGGGAGAGAGAAGGAGAGAAGCAGACTCCCTGCTGAGTGCAGAGCCTGGAGCCCAATGTGGGGCTTGATCCCATGACCCTGAGATCATGACCTGGGCCAAAATCAACAGTCAGAAGCTCAACCAACTGAGCCACCCAGGTGTCCCTACGCACTTATTACACTGTGCTGTAATTATTTTCTTGTCTATAGAGCACGAGACGCTAGGGATTGAGACATTCTTAGAGAAAGTATGTGCAGTGGTTAAGACCTGTCTGGGTTTGACTTTTATTTGACCTTACTCTCTCCATACCTTGGTATCCTCATCTGGAAATAATAATTGTCACTGTTTGTATAATCAACAATGATTGTAATGATTTGTTGTAATTATTAAACGAGTCAATGTGTAAAAAGCAGTTCAAACAGTGGCTCGCGAATAGTAAGGATGAATTCATGTTACTGATATTATTCCTAATGCCTAGACCAGTGTTTGGAAACTCATAAGGATTTTGTTGAATGCATGAATTTAAGTGCTTTCAATGGGCCAGACACTTTGGATTGGTTATTTTGAACTATCCTCACCACACCCTTGTGAGGAAGATATTATTTCTAATTTTAGGGAAGGTGAAAGCGCTCTGGCAGTAAATGACAAGGTCAGGGTGCAGTAAAGACTTACCAAGCCCTATTAACAGGGCGCTGGTAGGAGAGGGAGAATCTAAAGAGATGAAAGTACTGGATGGCCTCAGCCCTGGAGGAGATGCACCCAAGAGGGACTGCATCAAAGGCACAGGTGAAGGTCTTGGACCGCTTTCCCGATAACAATGCAGAGGAGATACTACGGCCAGTGAGCGCAAAGGGAAAGGGAGGGAAGCAAAACTGCTAGCTGAGCAGGAGGTAGGAAGGCTGGAAAAGGGAATCAAAGAGCACACCAAGTTCTTGAGCTGAGGTGACTGGAGAGATGATGTTGCCATTTGTAGAAATAGAAATGTGTGGATTTGTTTTGTGGGGTATGAATGTGAGGGTTTAGTGTTAGATATAAAGAGTTTGATGCTCCAAAAATGTTGAGCCATGAGTTGAAAATGTGGCCCTGGAGCCTGCATGAGAGGTGGGACAGGAGAGAAACTCAGAAGTGAGGGGTGAAATCATGGGCATGACATTTCTGAACAAAGCATGGGGTCAGTCAGTGCCAAAGTCTGCTTTTTGACTCAGCCTGGGACTGGCCAGCCGGGACCCCACACCCATCCCCAATACATGTTCACATAAGCTGATCTGTGACACTGAACTTTCTCATTGGCCAGTAAAGACGTGGTAAGTGACCAGTGTCTAAAGAATCCTGTCTCAGGGTCTTTCTGCATGAATGAAAAGCCGTAGCTGGAGACAGGTTAAAACTTTCTAACCAGGGAAAGAGGAGCTAGGAGGAGCAAACATGGACCTTAAAATGTCAACTTCTCTTCAGCTTTGGTTCTGACCGCAGAGCCCAGCCTTTCCTGCCTTCACCAGGCAGAGCTTCAGAAATGAATTGAATCTGTTTAAAACTACCCCCGAGAGAATTTGATCCAAGTGAACTTATTTGGTCAGAGAGGGTCATAAACACATCATAAAATCTGACCTTTCCAAGAGGGGATTATCTATAAATAACTGTGGTTATCCCCTAGGGTGCCAGACCTAAGCCCGGTAGAGGGGCAGAGAGGGGAGCTGTTTCCTCAGCATCCCGGGCATCCCTCTGAGAGGTGAAGGCAGAAGGGCTTTGCAGAGGCTCAAGTATAAGCCCCTGCAGTCGTACACCCACTTCCCTCTGGCAGGGCATTTGCCACTCTGAAGGGGCTTCCTCCACTTTGCCGAGCAATGCAATGTGGCTACCGGGAAAAGAATATTAAGATTTCTGTTACTAAATATTTCACTGGTGAAGCTCCTTTTAAAATATTAATTGTGGCAACGTTGGAAACGCATAAAAGAACTGACAATCATGCTTGTTCAGACCACAGAAGGTTTAATTTCAAATTGTGGTTTTGAATTGCTTTTCTTCCTTCTGTCTGTAAGCAATGGATTCATCAAAATCCTTTCTTCTGAATAAAAGAAGAGCCCGTAATGGTGCCCATTCAGTGTCATTAATGGGGAGTAGGTGAGTGATACGAGAGGGGTCTATATTATTTATGATGAGCCCATTTGTGAGCCAAATGAATTTCAACAAGGCCTTCTAGCTGATAGTGGGGATATAAAAGATACAGAGAGGAAGCAATGGAAACCCATTTGGAGTGGCTGCTAACAGATCCATTCCCTTAGATTTCCAAGATAAGAAAGAATCTACCCTGCTTTGTGAGACGTGGCATGCAATGGTCACCACACAGCTATTCGGTAACTTGCAACGAGGAAACCTTTTCTTGTTTGCTAGATCGCGGTAGTTCATTTTTCTCTTTGTAATTTCTGTCTAGTAATCCTGGAATCATGTCAAGAATTGGAATCATGGGATCTTGTGGCTAGGAGCCTTGTAAACCTGATGGTGTGAGCTACATTATAATTTTCATTTCTTTGAGAGTAGGGACTATGTCTCACCTCATACTTTTTTTTTTTTTTTTAACTCCAACAGTCATAGGGCCTGGAAAAGAGTTAGAGCCTATAAAGATACAAAGAATGTGGTGAATACTCTATACCACATCCATTCTCAACAGAGGGAATATCACGCTCAATGGGGCGAACCTATCTTAGACATTACAAACTAAGTTTTCCAAGGCTGAAACCAATGGGATAAATCTAGTATTTATTTCATGGGGGTGGGGAAAACAATTAGGAAAAAAGGTCTAGAAAGCCTATGTGGGAGAAAGGAGGCTTTCATTATTATGAAAAAATAAATAAATAAGGTTGAGAAACACAGGTGGCCGTACAAGAAAGAGCCCTGTGTTTTGGAGTCAGAAGGACCTTTTCAGAGTTTCTACCCACTAAATACCCGTGTAGCTCATCTCCCTAAGCTTCAAGCGTCTTCATCTCTGAAATGGTGATCATGTTATGATAAGGGGGACAGCTTTGTTCATTTACTATCTTATACCCTCCACCTAATACAGTGGCTAGTACAAAAGAGGCTCTTAATAAGAATTTATTGAAGGAATGCATACAGGAATAAGTGATTCTCCCTCAAAAGCTTGTTTGATGATTAATTGCAGTGGTGACTGCAGAGCTCCTAACTTAGTACTGGGCACATTTTAGGTGCCCAGTAACCGACAGTCATCTTTCTTTGCCCCCTCCTCCCACAGTACCCTGCACACACAGATTTCACAGATAAGGACATGAGACCTAGATGGGGGCAAATAAATTTCCTAGTGTCATACAGCAAGTCTGTAAATCATGCTGAGAATTGAAGCTGGTTCCCTCAGCTCCAACTGAACATCATTTAATTAATTATTATTATAATTATTTCCCTAGAACACCTACCGAGTTCTCTATATTCTTGGGAACAACGTTCTCGCATCACTGAAATATAATCAAGCCCTCTCTAAATTGATTTCAATTGGGTGCCATCTGGATGCGCTGACTACACGTTCACATGCCGGGAGCAATAATACATGTGTTCTGGTCCACCAGTAAGAGGGCCTTGACAGGGCTTTTGGGAAGCATGCCGAGGGACAAACTGACACCTGGCACTCTCTCCAGTTTAACACGCAGACAATTCCTATGGGAGGGCTGGAGGCACAACATAATGGTTTGGAAAAGCCAGACACTCAGACGGCAAGGAGCTGCGTAAATGAGGGTGCACCACCAACACTCCACCGAGGGTCTTCCCAGACCCTTCTTCAACAGAGTCCATAAACCCTGCATGATACTGGGTCACCCAAGTATCATAAACCCATAACACTTGGGAAGGTGGAACTGCTTCTCAGAATTTTCAGGCCATCAACTTCAGCAACAATACACATAGTAAGATATAAATGCTCCTTTCCCCTGCTGAAAACCTTGCTTCCTTCTCATTATATTTTGGCATTTAGTAGGGCTTTATGCTTTTACATTTTTTAGTAAATAAATTTTGAGAGCAGACTATGTCTTAGGCCCTTTGCATGATCTTCCTGTTATACCTTGCACATAGTAGATCCTCAGAAATGCATGTTGAACAAATGAATGCAATTTAGAGCTAAATGGAAATGAAGCAGGTCTCACTTTTACTGATCACTTTTTATGTTCTAGGCACCGTATGGTGCACATTACAGGTATTATTTCATTTAACCTTTACAGTTGACTCAAGTAATTTGCCCAGTGTCAGAAAATTATTAAGTGGCTGAGACTGGAGTCAACCAAGGTTATTTCTGACTCCAAAGACTATACTTATTAAGAAAAAAAACCCAACCACCATCTTTCAGCAGCCATGAGAATGCACCTCAAAGAGCTTCCATTGTAACAAGTGTCATTGACCAGAAAGCTCAGCAGCACTGGCTGAAGACTCAGCTGTTGTCTGTTGCACTCTGACAACTGTCCCAACTTTCACACGCAGGCCATGCCCCCCACTAGCTGCTCCCAGCCAGTAAGTGAGGGTGGCAGAGATGATAACATTTAGTTTCAGTACAAAAATGCCTTAGACTGCACGGCAAACTGGAGTGTTTCCACCCAACCTTCCATCAGGTCCGTCTCTCCTACTAACGTCACACGTGTATCATGATCAGATGGCTCTTCCAACTTCCTCCCACTCTGTCCCAGTTCTTTCCTCATAGGAATTTCCCCTAATAAAATGCTTGCTTATTTAATCTACTCTTGGTGATTAGAGGACCCGAGTAACACAATTCTAAATGTTTTTTCCATTCCAAGCTATCAAGATTCCTAACGTCAGTTAGTTTTCACGACACATTGTCCCCAAACACTCCTAATATGAGAAGAGAATACACTCATGCCGTACATCGCTGGTGGTCTGGGGCCTGCCACAAGGGTGCGATTTATTGGAAACTCATGCCTGATTCCCTAATGACTTGTCCAATGTCTGTCTTCACCGTAACAAGACCTGTGAAGTAAGAGTCTGTTGCTATCTTTTCATTGGTATATGCCCATTGCCTAGAATAGTGGTTGGCACGTAGTAGGTGCTCAATAAAGGCCAGTTTAACGGAAAAAAATCCTAACAGTTATTTTTTTTCAGTCAATTATGTAGTCATATTTGTTTGATTTTTTTTTTAAAGGAGAAACCTCTTATCCTCAGCAAAATTGAGATTTAAATGTCATTTTAAATGTAATACTTAACTTTGCTCTTTAGCAGCGGCACATACATACCCTCAGGGTAAAGATATCCTTGTTGAAAGCTATGAGTTAATTTGCCTGAAGGTCAATGCTAGGAAGAGAACCCAGACCTTCTGTTTTCCTTTCTATGCACAATGATCTTTTTTATTTACATACTCCTATTATATTCGGATTTAAGAACTTTTTCTCCCACTTTGGCATTGTATGCATTCCAGTCGTAGTTAACTTTACTCAATTTTTTTTTTGTATATAGTAATTCTGTTCCCTACTGATTTAATATAATCTACGACTACTCTGATCCTTACTTTTTATTTTGGAATCATCCAGAAATTTGGAGAGGGAGGACTGTATCTCTAATCTTTGACATCACTGGGGATTTTCTCTGACTTGTCTCTGAATCACTGAGCATAGAGCTTTTAGTCTGTCTTTTCTCTTCTGAAGGTGGAGTTTTATTCTTATTAACTTGTGGAAAAATGCCTCTTTGTGATACAAATGGGTCATGCTAAACAGCGATGTTTAATTACCCTCCTTCCCCCATGCAGATGCTAACACATAGAGAGGCTCAAAATTTTTTCATCCACTTAACAGGTGAGCTCTGCGGTGACAACTCCATCCTTACAGTTTTGGCTAAAATCCTCCAAGACATACTTGACTCCCTGGCTCTCATAACCCTTATCAAATCTATCAATAACTCCTGTTGGTTCTACCTTCAAAATGTAATCCTGAAACGGATCAATTCTCAGTACCTTCACTGCTGCCTTCCTGGAACCCATTTCCCTGACCCATTCCCAGCCCGCATTACAGCAGTAGCTTCCTGACGGGTCTCCCTACTTCCACCCCTGCCCCTTTACAGACTGTTCTCAATAATTTTGGAATGGAAGCCTTCACTCTGCTCCAATCCTCCACTGGCTTCCTAAAGAATTCAGAATAAAAGCCTGCGTCCTTAGCATAACCTCTAAGGGGATGCTCAGTCCTCAGATCTCACTTTGCTACGCTCTAGCCACACTTGCTTCATTGCTGTTTCTCAAAAATAGGAGCCAAGTCCAGCCTCTGGGATTTTGAACGTTCTCTTTGCTTGAAATGCTCTTTCCCTAGATACCTGCATGGCTTGTTCCCTTACTTCCTTCAGGGTTCTGCTCAGATGTCATTATCTCGGAGAAGGTTCCCTTGACCACCTATTTAAAACTGCAACCTCTCCCACTCCTGACACTCTTGATCCTTTCCTTTTTTTTTTAATTCATAAGCATAAATCCTATGATTACCTGAAAAAACATATATTTTATGTACTTGGGTTTTTAAAAATATTTAATTTATTTGAGAGAGAGAGTGAGCTTGCAGGGGGAGGGACAGAGGGAAAGGGAAAGAGAATCTCAAGCAGGCTCCCCGCTGAGCATGGAACCAGAAAGGCGGGGGGGCTCTATCTCACCTCCCTGAGATCATGACCTAAGCCGAAACCAGTGCTTAATGGACTGAGCCACACAGGTACCCCTAGTTTTTGTTTTTGAATCCCTCTCCTCTCACTATAATAAAAACCTCATGAGAGCAGGAATTTTTTGTTTGATCACTGATATATCCCCAGTGATTAGAACAGCACTGCCTTGCAATAGGCACTCAATAAATATTTGTTGAATGAAAAAATGAATATTCTGCCTCCTCACTTATCCTTCCAGTTTTACTTTTTTTTATTACGTTACGTTAGTCACCATACAGTACTTCATTAGTTTTTGATGTAGTGTTCCATGATTCATTGTTTGCATATAACACCCAGTGCTCCATGCAATACGTGCCATCCTTAATACCAGTTTTACTTTGAATATGAAACTGTCACCTGCTCTTGCTTCCCAGCAAGCATAACTAACCACTTGTCCGTTCCTTTTAAATGGAGCACTTTGGATACACATGTTTTATAGCACTGATTTATCCTATAAATTTCCATGGCATTTTTTCATCCTAAACTATGAGCAGACTATGAGGGAAGGGATTATAATTTACCAACATCTGTGCCCCTAGCATTTAGGACAACACCTGTTACATAACAGTCATTTGATAAATACTCGTTGGCTAAAAAAATTAGTGAACGAGTGGCCCAAGAGAAACACTAGCATCAAACACGTTTGCTACTTCAGGGTGGTAGCTAGTACACAATTATCACCAATGTTAGTGATAAAATCAACGGTGATAACAGAGTCACACCTGAAACTGGAATGGGACCTCCGTAAAATATCTTTGAAATAAGTGTGACTGGATTTTAGAGTCTCCGCCTCCATCTCATTCCGACAAAAGATTAGAAGGGCTGAAAACTGGGCTTTGGTACTCTGGCTGAGGCAGTTTCTCAGTAACTTGGTGGGCATGTCCTGTGAGGCAAAACTGGGAACCTTGATAAAATTGTTACGATAAATCATTCAGATTGGTCAAACTTAAAGGCATTAACCATATTCCTAAGATTACCTAGGTCTGACAAAGAAGACAATTGGAGTAGTATGATTCGATTATTCTAGCAAGATTTTTTCGTTTTTTTAAAAAATTATTTTATTTCTATAGAGAGGCATTTCTCTAAAGACACAAAGCTTTGAAGAACTATTTCTGGTATTTTTCTATTTATAAAACAAATCCATAGGCCTAGAAAACATATGCAGTGACATATATATTTAATGAGTGTTAAAAGTTGCTATTGCATAATAAAGGCCAGGGAAATGCAGCATTGAGTGTTAGGGTACTAAGGAGAACCTCAGAAGATGTGGCAGAGTTGTTACTGTCAACGTGGCAAAGGAAATGTCACATGTCTATCTGACAAAGGTTGGCAGAAGGCTGGTGCTGTATTCCAGCATAAATGGGCTTTTTCTGAGAGGGTAAGAAGTGCCATTTTGATTTTTGCATTTCAACAAAAGCACGGATTTATTTGGTTTTCGCAATCCTAGTAGTTGCTGAGTTTCCCCCAGGAGAAGCCAAAATCTTTTAATTTACAAAAGACAATTCCCAAGGTGAGGTGAAGAAACACGACAAACCAATCAGGAAAGGAATTCTGTATTTTAATGGTGCCCTACTTTATCATTTTCTCTTTATTAAAAACTCAGCTTCTGTTGAGCCTAGAAGATGAAAACATGCCACCTCACTGATGTATGTAATGAAGTGGTCCTGAAAACAGAAGGATACTTTGTGATCTGAAAATATTCCACCAAGTTATGAGAGCAAGGGATACCTTGCCAAGGGGATCGGCTAGAAATTTAAGAAAACTCTTTGCAGAGCTCAGTGGAGGCATTACATCTGTGTTTTGCACTAGCACAATTTGTGGTGTATGTGTGCTTATATATCTACATCTAGACCATACAGAGGTCTTTGCTTCTTATATTAAAAAAGGCAAAAGAGCCGAATCAATACAGCAACAAGAAAAATGCTGCCCCAGATGGTGTGTCCATCCATGTGGATAAGTGTTACTGAGAAGACTGAAGCTTGCCCTGAGCTCTGTGTCCTCCCTGCTGGGTGCCCAGCCCTCCAGTGACCCTCTGCTGTCTCTGGTCGTACCTCCTGCGTGTGATGCTGCCTGTTCACCTTGCGGTCTGCAGGCTTCATTTGCTCCAAAGACGCTGTGCCTTTCCTGCTCACTGCAAACCAGGTAGGACAGCACGGCTGTTGCTTCTCAGCAGTTACCCTGCTGTACCTCTGGGGAGCCACCTACCCTGTCACCTTTGTTACTCTGCCCCTTCTGTTGGCCATTTGGCCACCCTTTGACACCTGGCTCAAATGAGCTCCCTGATTAATGAGAAGTATGGCACGGAGGGGTGTTAATGAAGTGGCTCAGCAAGGTGCGCGGGAATTCTGCACGCTATGCTGGCATCACAGCTGCAAGCTGCAGGGTGAGCTGGCGACTCTGGCGACATTAAATAAAAAGAGAGGGAGAGAGATTCTTTTAAGGCTTCTTTTCTGAGCTCTCCGCCTTCCTACCCCTTTTCTCTTCCCACCATTCTTATCTTTCTGCTTACTATTGCTAATCTTGCTAAAAACTCTGTCAAAAGAATACAATCCCCAGCAAAAAGCAAGCAGAACAAGACGGAAACTAGCCAGTGTTTATTCGACACGATCAAACCCCGAGTCTGGCATTCAATGCTCTGTACTAATATGACTTATGCGAGTAACTCCAGTCACTTTTTAATCTCTGCGTCAGAAAATGATGACAGTAACAACAGTACTAAGGTGTGGTTTTATTAGGCCTTATTAATTATAAAGAGCATTCACTCTGACAGTCATAACCAGCTCGTTATTCCCATCCCTCACAAGAGGAACGCGAGCTTTCAGATACGCTCACACACGTTTGCGAGCCTTGAGCAGGCCGCAGAGCACTCCGCGTGAACGTGTGGGAATTCTGGAGAGCACCGTTTTGACATTTGTTTGTAACATTTAAGGATGCTGAATAACAACCCGGAGACCTGCATTTTATTAGAGCAGACCGAAGTCCTCTATTCTTTTCCCACTCTCGCTAAGTAGATTGAATACTCTAAGTTGATGACTTGGGCTTGTCTCACTCCCTTGACAATGCGGGCAGATCACTCCAGGTGATCCCTAAGCTTTCCTTCATTTAAACATCTTCAGAAGATCCTATTTATTGCGTGCTGAGGTCCCTGGAGGCTGTGGTATGGCTCTCATGATTTGGCATTTGGAGCCAAAAGTAATCATTTCAAAATAATGCTAACCAGGAGGTGCTATTATCATTTTATCATTATCTTGCTAGAGCCATAAGTGGGAAGGGAGGGGCTCTGGACATGGACACAGATGCCGCCGTCACCTTTCCTGGGGAAGAAAGCAAGCAGTGATGCTATTCTCGAAGCGCTGGCATAATGCGTACCACATCGTAAACACTCAGTAATTATCTGTGGAATGCTGAAACAGCGTAGAAGCACTGATACATTTTCTCTGTGTATTTAATGGTGATAAGCAGTTATCACTGCTGCCTGGAAAACCTTTATCATCTTTGATTAATCACCCGAGCAACAATGCTCTCAGAATCAGAGGTTTCACACTTTCTGGACCCAGACCAAGGTCTAGATCTGGGCACTCTCACCTTGTCAGTTTCCCTGACCTGCTCCGTGCCACATGCACAAAACAGAAGGAAATTACCTGGGGACAGCTGAAGTGCTGCCTCTATGACTGCAGAATTTCGAACTCAATCGTGCGGCAAATGGAAGCGTTTTACTAGCAGTAGAGAGGGACTACTCCCATTTAACATCCTCTACGTGGCAGGCAGAAGGTAAGCTCCTTCCTTGCTTCAGCTCTGATTCTCCCTGAAATCCAGCTGGGTAGGAACAATTATCCCCGACAATAATACTGAAGCCTAGAGAGGTTAGGCAAATTGTTCAAGTTTCTAGAACTAGTAAGTGGCAAAACTAGGAGTCTCATCAGCTCTGGCTGACAACAGTGCCTGGGAGTTCCTAACATATCCCTCTGTTTTGTGGTCTGGGTATGGAGACGTGGACATGTGTTGAGTGTCATGCGCTAAACACACTAGATCTCTTTAAGTCTCTCAATAGCTCTTAAAGGTTGTGTTACTATTCCCATTAATGGGTAAATAAACCGAGGCTGAGGAATCGTGAGTAAATCCTAACTTTCTACTAATGTTTTACTTGGTGATAGCTATAACTATAGCTTATGTCAGCCACGGTGTACTGCTGTTTTTCTAACTTGGTTTGTGTGCCTACATATGGATGTTTTCAGTTCTTTGAGCCCAGGGCGGATAAAAGAGTTTATGAAAAGGAGGAAATAGGAAGCTGGAAGTTAAGAGGACCTCTTCTAAAGGGGCTCAAAATTTACTTAGGGGCTCAAAATTTGAGGGTCCATTACTGAATGTCAATCAAGTAGTCTTTTATTTTTTGCTTATTTATCTTTAGAATGTCTTAGGTCTTCTGTATTAGGAAGAAATAGAATGAGACAACATACCCATGCTTCACTGGAAATAGATTGCCAGAATCTAGGTTTGAGTACAGAACAGAGCTGGTGCCTAAAAGATAGTTTTCCATAGAAAGGACTCTACCCTGCTTGAATCGGTACTTGAAAAATGGGATTTTTTTTATCTGAGAGGTTGGTTGTCCTGTTGTTGTCTGGCTGTTTACAGATGCTTCTACTCAGGCTTCACCCTGAGTCATTAAGTTAATGGCTTGGCTGTTACCTTGTGATTTATCAGTGAAATTGCTCCTCTGAGTGCAAAGTATATAAAAGGGTGGTCAGCTTGTATGCTGTTGTATAGTGGCAATAATCATGGATAAGACAGATCTTTTAGAGAACAAGCTTGTTGGTAAAATAATAATGCTTATTCCACTGTAGTATATGGCGTGATGGAGTCTCATAGATAGTGTGGCATAAACTATTCAAATACGACTTAACCTTTGTAAACAGGAAATGTGTTAGTGGAAATCCTGAGAGATTACTGGGGATGTTGGATTTTGCTTTATGGCATCTCATGGTCCTTATGCTTTGCATGAATTACCAGGTTGGGGCTTTAGTTTGGGGTTTAAAAAGCAGATCATGCATTTTCTCTTTGCAGTCACATTGGATTATAGACTGACCTCTGAATGTGCCCGAATAAAAGCAACTGAGAATTTGGGAGGATGGTTGGATTATGATAAAGCTTTCAGGATAACTCCAAGCACCTCTACAGCCACCAAAGGATTTTCAGGGCCACAGGGACACAAAGTAACTGGCTCTAATTCTTTTCTCTCTGGCTTATAGCGTCTGAAGAAGCTTAATAATTAAAGTGGTATACCATCAAAGAGTTTTTAAGGACTTCCATATAACTGCTTTTTTTTTTTCTTTTTACCCCATCCAAATACCTAACCAATTCCAGAGAGAAAAAGGGCAATCATCTAAAGTGATTTTAAGACTACGGTGTATATAACAACATCCTAGGTTGGTTATTTGGAATGCAGCAATCAGACTACAGAGCTATAGAGGGATCCATTAGCTTGTACTTGCTGGTCAAGATTGTGGCACACCCACTCCTTCAGGGAAAGAGACTCACCATTTAAAGCCACCCACAAATACTTTTCTTGGTTTACACAGGACTTTTGCCTACATTTACATGCTTTTCTCTTACAGACACACAGCACGTCCTGCGGGTTAGGAGAAATATGGAGAATGTAGCACACTTGTTTCCTACTGGAATGTGTGTCTCCTGTCCAGTTTTCCCTCCGTTATCAAAGTCTGGCGATTTCAATTTCTCAGAGGTAGTAGAAAAGCCTTGCCTGAGAATACAAGCCAGGTTTGTTAAAACCACTTCAAAAGATACCTATAAATCAGGTGGCATTTGAACATAGAATAATTGCTTTAAAATAGATGTGTCAAATGGATTTATTATTATTGTCACATTGAGAGTAATCCTCCCTATGGTGGAGAGGGATATAATAGAATAACTTAGCCCAGTTCTATTCAACAGGAGACACTTTTAACCAACTCTTCTTATTTGGATTCCATGTCTAAGTGTGCTAAGTAGCCTTCTAAAATCGCCCCTAATTATTCCCAAGTGCTGGCATCCATGCCCTTGTGCAATCCCCTCCTCTTGAGAATGAGCTGAGCTTGATGACTGGCTTCTAAAAAACAGAACACGACAAAAGTGATGGAATATCACCTCCGTGATTAGGTTAAAAAGGACTGTGACTTTCTCCTAGCTGGCACTCTCTGGCTATCTCACTCATTCTGAGGAAGCCAGTTGCTATGTTGTGAGCTGCCCCATGGAGAGGTCCATGAGGCAAGGAGGTGAGGATGGGGAGCCTCTGGCCAACAGCCAACAAGTCATTGAGACCCTTTGTCAAACAACCTGTAAGGGACTGAATCCTGCCAATAACCACTGAGTGACCTTGGAAATGGATCCTGCCCCATTTGAACCTTGAGATGACTGTAGCTCTGACTGATACTTTGATTGCTGTCTTATGAAAGACCGTGAGCTGGAAGATTTAGTTAAGCCAAATCCAGATCTGAAACTCACAGAGTGATCGTAAGTGTGTGTTGCTGTAAGCTGCTAAGTTTTAGGGGTAATTTGGTACATAGTAACAAATAACTAATATACCAAGCAAAGAACTAATCATTCCCCTCTCTCCTCCTTTCCCCTCTCTCTGCCACTTCTTCTTTCAAATCATCTTCTATATGCCAGACACTATTATGAATGCAGGGGCTCACACACTTGTTAGAAAGACAGACACTAAACAAATGATCTAAAGGGTGAACTGACAGTAAAAGTAGAGTATTATGGAAACATGACAGCGGGTCTTGAATTATTCTGGGAGATACTGGTCATCAGGGGAAGCCTTCTCAAGCCATAAAGTATGAATGGGATGATTTTAATTTGATTTCCCATGGAGTATGCCAACTAGGAAAGAACTCTCTTCCTAGAAGGCATCCAACTATCCAGATACACCTATATTTCTATAATGTGGTAATATGGCATTTGAGAATATAAATATAAATAAATATATATATATATATATATATATATATATATATATATATATATGCCAAATACATGGGCCATTTGCTGATGCTCAAAGGCTTTTCTTTCTTAAATAAGTAATTCTTGTTTGCATGCTATTTGACCTATTACTGAATTTATTGCTTGTGTGCTGGTTCCTCTGAACTGCCCCCACCACCTCCAGAGGCTCTGTCTCTGCATTTAAGCAGGAAATTTCTATAATTATTTGTTAAATTACAAATGGCTAGGAACTTGAGAGTATTGCAAAAGCAAACATAATTGTTGATTATATCTGCCATTTCTTTTGGGGGGAAAGAAACTCCAAAAGTTTAACTAATAGTGATTGTAAAGTCCACTTCTATCAAAACACACAGTTGAGTTATACGAGGATGGTAGCTTGTGTGTATTTATTTTCATAGCACCAAACTCAATATGCAATATCCTTATTGGCTTTTTTAACCATCCTAGAGTTCCAGACCTGGGAGTATCATCACAAAAACGTCAGTGTGAAAAGACACCAAGATATAACTTAAGCTTGAAATTCCTGAGAATAGTTATGGTAAGGGGGCTTAGAGCCGTAGTAATGGATGGATGTGTCCAATGCTAAACAGTGAGAAGTGATACAGGACATTGATAAAGGCAATAAAAATGAAAAAGATGAGAATTTATTCAACTGGGGGACAAAGGATTTTTTTCAACAAGGAAAAAGACAGAAAGTAGTTGGTAACGTAGAAATTATTGCTTAGGACCAAAGCTGTGAAATTTTAGAGTTGGATACAATAAAAAAAAAAGTTACAGTGCTGCCTCAAAGTGATTTGGGAGTTGAGTGTGGAGTAGACATTATGGCTTGTTCTTTTAAGTCATCTCTGGGTCCTGGCCTAGAAAATAAGAATAGAAAGAGAAAAAAGAAAAAAGCCAACAAGATAGGACCTTTAATTCTGGATTAGGATGGTCTCCTTGGCAGAACTGTATGCAAAGCTAATGTTTCTAAGAGTGGGGGAAGAAGGATGGAGAAAAGGGGAGAGAAAACAAAAATCAGGAAAGCTATAGATGTCAACACAGGCAGCTTCTCTCCCCACTTCTGCCTAGGAGCTGATAAGATCTCTACTGAATGCTGACAGGCTATTGTTCATGGAGGGGACTGAAATATGAATATAATCAGCCTAGAGCCACATGAGGAAAATACAAGCAAAATAGTATTTTTAGAATACAGAAAATTCTAAAATTCCTTAATAATCTTCTTGGTACAGTTCATTTTATTTATTCTTGGAACCCAGGGAAGAACAAGCAAAACTTTTTGATTATAGGAGAATTTAGTAGATGAGGAACATGCATAGTGAGATCCCATAATGCACTATGGTGACATGGTTACTGTTTAATTGTGGTCAAGGTCATAGATGTATTTGTTGGGAATCTTTGGTTGCAAATAACAGAGGACATGACTCAATGGCTAAAGTAACAAAGATTTATCGGCTCACGACAGCTCACTTCTATCTGGCTTCTCTCAACTCTAGCTGGCTTCTCTTTTGGAGGCCTTATGTGTCCTTGTTCACATTTTTCAAGAAGGGTATGTCAACAGAAGATTAAGGGATCTTCTTTTATAGACGCCTCCATCAGAAGTCTCCTTATGTGTTATTGGTCTGCATTGGGTCAGAGTCCCGTGTTTACCTCAATCAGGATGGACATGGGAATAGGGTCTCTTAATTGGCTGAAGCCATTCAAAGCCTATCTCTGAAGCAAGGGAGGGATACTGTTATCAAACATAAAGGAAATGGATGAAGGCCATCAAAGCTCCGCAAAATCTTCTGTAATAGGCAATGAGCTCTTTCACATTGGGATGGGAAAGTGTCTGCAGTCCCCTCAGCTTCTTATATTAGGTGCAAGTAGAATGAAAGGTACGGCCTTTTACTATAGGCTAATAAGGAAAATGGCTCTTTCTCCTATTGAAAAGCCAACATGTTTAGTGCATTAAGGTGGGAAGGCAATGTGGAGCCATTGGACTGGTACTTACTTAGGAAGGCTCCAGTTCCTAACAAGTGCAACCATAAATCTGGCCTACGACTTGAAACTTTAAACTCTTCTAGACCTCTGATGTCAGGTAGCTTCTGACCTTAAACATTTTCCCTTCCTCTGAGATGGGTGGGAGTATACAGCATAGGTATGGTTTCTCTGTTACAAGCCTCTGAATATGTCGGAACTTAAAACTTTATGCCATTTTTTGAGCTATGAATAACCCAATGGCTGGTAAAAGGAACTGTAGGCTATTATTTCTTCCATGAATGATTGAGACAGGGCCATAATTAATCAACAGTCATATAAATGCTGGAAGCTGGTAAAGTGGTTTAAATAGAAGGGAAGAAATCCTCCACACCAACCCACAGGTGACCTTCAACAGAGAAAATGGGTTTTATGCCATAAATAAACATAGTAAGTATAATGAACAGGAAGTGGCTCATTGTTAAAAAAAAAAAAAAAGATCATCTGATTATCTCTTGCTGATTATATAAATACCAGAGAACAATTTTAAGTATTCTAAAGATAACCAGAATAATTTACAAATGTCTTTATGCAGAGTAGCAAAGGAGCAGTGTGTGTGTTAAAAAGCAAACTGACCTTGCCAAAAGACCTTTATAAGTTAACTTAGGAGAGAGAGCACAGATTCTGTTATACCATCCTGTCATTAGCCAACACTTTGAGAAACAGTTGTTAGTTAATTCTTGATTTCTGAAAAAAAAAAAAACTGTGAATAATCTTTTCATTGGAAATGAAATTAAAACAGAAACATCTCAGTAGTGTTATAACCACTCTTAGGTCCTTCATCATGAGTTCAGACTTTGGAGCTAGATACTCTGAGATCAGATCCTAGTTCTAAGACTTAAGATCTTGTGACTTTGGCAACTCACTGAATGTCTCTAAGCCTCGGTTTACAGATCTATAACATGAGAATAATAGCATCTACCTAATAGACTTGTTGTGGGAATTAAATGAGGAAATGTTCATGAACCCTAAGTATGATGCCTGGCACATAATAAATGCTCACAACATGTTATTTCTAAAAGGGAGTATTTTTCTCCTTTCTAGTTCCTAAGAAATTGTGCAAAATGTCATACCTCAGGGATCAATGCTACAAGTTAACCAGTTTCTCATGACTCACCTTCACCTACTCAGTGAACAGAAATACACACCATCACAGGACTATTTGACCTGGTTTTGTTTCTATATTCCTCATTGTCCAGCACAGAACTTGACCCATAGTAGGTGTGTAATGAATACTCATTAGTGCTACAGTTTGTGTAATTGGTCAGCCACTCTGGCCTGCTGGATAGTGGTGATGATGATGTCCCTGGTCCCACTCTGGCTGAGGGAAGAATGTGTTGCTTTCATTTGTACATTTTCTTTTTCATTACCCAGAGCTTTGACCTGGCTTGCATGTTCCCCTCAGTCTTCCCCAGTGCACCCACCCCAACCATCTACCTCCCTGTTCATTAACAAACTCTCTTCTTGTCTTCAACATAATGTTCCAAACACGGTCTTAGCATAACTGGGAGCAAGACTCCTTCGACCATTGATGGAAAATATTTTTATGACTACAGAAAAGAGTTCCCGATCTTTCATTTCTTTCTCACCTTTCAAACTAGAGACCTTTACTTGTAGGTGATGAAATTTTATAATTGTATTATTTTTTCCAGTTTCTGCAGTGAAGGGAAAAAGCTGACATTTCTGAGTACCAAAAATGAGGCATCATTGTGCTAGGTGCTTTTATATATATATATATATATATATATATAAATTACACAATTTAGTACTACTAATAACCTGAGGGATATGGCAAGTATTAATATTTTCATTTTATAATCCAGGAAAATGTAGCTCAGAGAACCTAAATAAATTGTGCAAGGTCACAAGCTAGCAAGAGCCCAAACTGGGATTCCAACAGAGTTCTACAAGGTCTTAAAGTTGTGCTATTTCGAATCTGATTCCCTGCCTCCTCTATATTCTATGCTTTTGATTATTTTCATCTCATACTCTAGTCATCTTACAGTACAGGTCAAATGCTGCACATTCTTTTATGCCAATGCTTCTGACTTTGTTAAAAATGTTTCTCTTTTTTGAGAGCAGAGGTTCAACTAGTATTCTAGAAGTAAAATGAATCTTAACAATCCTTAAGGAAAAACCACAGCTGGGTGGAAGAACACAGAATTTGGAATCAGACAGACATGATTATCAGCTGTGCCTTCCTGGGAAACACAATCATCTTTCTGAGTCTAAGTTTCTTCATCTGTAAAATGGTAATTTTAATACCTAACCCAGAGCAGTTTTGAGATGAAGTGAGGTAATGCTTGTAGACTCACACAGCATGCTCCCTTCAAGCCCCATGCTTCTAGTCTGAGTGGCACATGGCTAGGTTGAGGCATTCTCTAAACGTCCATGAACCTCATATGTCAACTCCAAGAAATAAGGAAATAGGTGTAGTAAGGGGTGAAGAGAGGAGAATTCCTGAAGAACAGGGTTTGGTGCCTCCATTTTTCAGTAGCTTCTGAATTGCAGATGCCTTAAAAAACTTGAACTTTGTGGTTGCAAATGCACAAAGAATTAATATGAAGTGGCAACAAATGTGTATAGCATTCTAGCAACCTATGAGGCCAACTAGTTTTACCCAGTTGTAAGTTTTCTTTATCTGCCAGCTTACAGAATATGAGCTATAAACTAGCTTATCTACTTTAATAAAAGATGTTTTGTATGTTTGACCTTTAAAATCACTAATGTCAGTAAAGAAATTTATTTTTTCTTCCACAATAAACAGCAAAATGCTTCTATATCCAATTAAGAACACTCAGAACTGTTTTTGAACAAAGATAAATAAAACAACCTTCTTTATTTAGCATTTGTCTAAAGCAAGATAAGAGAGAAAGAGAGAATATGCACATTTTTTATTTTTTAACAGTCTGTCCATTTGTCATATGAATTTCTTTTTCTCAGCCACAAAGTTGGAGGCAGAGTGAGAGTTTAGGCAACCAAAAAACAAGTTTTTACCACGAAGATGAATATACTTTCTCCTATTTTTCTAACTCTGGAAAAAGATAAATCTCTTAGCAGGTACTACTCATATACCCAGTACATGTAGTCCAGGCTTTAAGAAGGAGCATGAATTTCCCGACAAGTGAACCAGATTCCCTGGAATGTACTGCCCTCTCAGCCACAAATCCTGGCTTGGGAAACTCCTACTCAGCTTTCAAAACACAGCTGAAATGTCACCTCTTTTTTGGTTCTTGCCTGGACCAGGCCACAGATCAACTTCCAGGAGGGTAGTTAGTTGCTTGGTGGGGTCCCACCTTCCACAGCACTGTGAGTGTGCCTCTAAGGCAGCTCCTCTCACACCCCCTGCCCACAGCTTCTTATAGGAATGCTCCTCCCATTGGATGGTGAACTCTTCCAAAGCAGGCATTCTTTTCAGTCCTCTGTTCCCAGCCAATAACAGCCCAAGGATAATTGTTTAATACACTCTACTGAATAGACAATTGGAATATTCACTATTTGGTTACCTACGGTTTTAGCTTTTTATTCTTTGTTTTCGTTATTTGTTATTTCAGTTATTTGCTCAAGACACTGCTATTTTAGCAGGGCTTGGTGGGGCAGCTCTGTCTGTTTCAGGTGATTTGGCTAAGATGGCTCTGCTGGGCCTGGAAAATCCCAGGTGGCCTCAACTGGACTAGATAAGGGTGAGGTCTGGGGGGGAGGGTCCTCTTTCTCTTGCGTTCTCTGAAACCTCTTTCCTTATGGACATTCTCTCTAGTGGGCTAATCGACTTCTTGTTTGGTGGCTCAGACAAGTCACAAGTCCAGCCCAGGTTCAAGGGGGAGGGGGAGATCATTTGAAAAGGAATGAAAGGAATTGTTGGTGGCCATCTTCGGCAGATAATTCACCACACTCTATACTTGCCACCTCACATCTCAGAGCTCTGCGGAGGACTACAACCTACTCCCTTGTTCCTAAATGATTTCCCTGGTACATACCAAGTCCTTGAAGGTTTTAGAAATACTATTTTGCATTAGCTCTATGTGTGTGTGTGTGTGTGTGTGTGTGTGTGTGTGTGTGTATGTGTGAGAGAAAGAAAGACATATAGAGACAGAGAGAGATTGTGGTTATTTGACTTTTCTCTGAAAATCTATAAGATGTCCGGGTTAAGCTTGTTTCTGAAAGAGGAAACAACAACTGCCTTGATTTAATGACTGTTCCCATACATGTATATCCTTGGGCTTTTGAAGAGTAGTCAAATTATAAGAAGTCACATGAAATAAAGTATCCTTTATTGGGCTCCAAAGAGAAGTTTCTCATTAAGAGTAGACAAAGAGGAACATCTATAATACTAATTGTGGGTATGGTATTATATTCACTTATATTTCATCTTTGCCTTATATACAACTATCTTTTTTTCTCCTTGGAGCAGTCATGATTCCCTTTTCTTTTAAAGAAAAGCTGTTTTGTGACTTCTTTTTAAACAAAACAAAAGCTACCTAAAATTAAAATGAAAGATAAAAGAAAACAATCGCACAATTACTCAAGTGCTTACTTAAGCTCTTTGTTCTCCAAAGCCTTTTAAAAAGTGATTTCTTTAAAAGTAGAGGAATCTGCAGGGTGCATAGAGTATCAGAGCTGAGAGGGAGGAGGCCCCTATCATCATCTTGCCCGACACCTTCATTCTGCAGATGAGATTTATCTGTGGAAGTTACATATTGCCATATATGAAAAGTCAAGAAAAACTATTACTTAGAGAAATGTGTTAAGATGAAAAGTCACAGAAATTCATCTTTGAAATGTTATTTAACTTCATATATTACCAGTACTCTGGAGAAAAGTGGGAAGAGATATATATGAAGGCAATTAAAAACTCATAATTAAATAAATACCTTCAGCAAGGGAGCCTGAAGATTCTGGTTCCCTTTTCCCTTGAATAATAGTTAGATGAGGATTCACTGATTTAAGTACATATTGTAATTTGAAAACGTAAAAGCTACCTCCATGTTTGAAACCGAGAATGCCATTCATTGATGTCAAATAGACCGTTCCCACGTAGAACAGAACAAGTATGCATGTGTAACCGGCCAGTCATTAGCTTCATATGGAATTTACTTGTTCTATCATTCATTCCCTCAAGAAATGCTTACGGAGCTTCACTTACCGCCAGGTAACATTCTAGCCACTGGGGATACAGCGGTGAACAAAACAGACAACCCCTTTGCTTACAATGACAGTTTCTATTCTAATGGAAGGCTTAGTATTTTCTTATATTGAAAAGAAGAGTGAATGCTAAATAGTGAATAACTCTGAAATCTGATTGTAGGTTCTGTTGAGTGGGAAAATACCTCTTAACCACTCTGAATTTGTTTTACATGTTCCTCGTCAAACTATAACACTTATGTACCAGCACTTTTTTTTTCTACATATCAATTATACAAACATTTTGATGGACTACTTATAAATACTATTGTCATTACCATTGATATTTATCACTATTCCAGAAACATTAATCCTAATATTAGAATGATATAAAGAATTGTAGTATAGGTGCGCCTGGGTGGTTCAGTCGTTAAGCATCTGCCTTTGGCCCAGGGTGTGATCCCGGGGTCCTGGGATCGAGCCCTGCATCGGGCTCCTCTGGAGGAGGAAGAGCCTGCTTCTTCCTCTCCCACTGCCCCTGCTTATGTTCCCTCTCTCTCTGGCTGTCTCCCTCTCTCTGTCGAATAAATAAATAAAATCTTTAAAAAAAAAAAGAATTGTAGTATAATACTGGAAAGAACTTGCAAATTTATGGTGGGCATCCCCACCCCTTTTAAAAAAAAATGTGTTCATTCTTTAGGATCTCTTTAGTTGTTCACTTTTACTTTTAGCACAACATTCATTACATCCATTATTGTCTATATACCTGTATCCATCATTAAGCAGTGGTCTCCTTGAAAGTAGAACTATGCCCTGTATTCATTCCTTTGTATCTATGGCATCAACCTAATGCACTCAGCAGATGTTTATGCAATTAATATCTTATTTAAGATTTGATTCTATCAAGGATCACTGGACCTTGCAAAAGCCTTTTGAAGCAGGTAGTGTAGGTGTTACTTGCATTTTATAGACAAGAACCTGTAGTCACTGGAGGTTATTTATTATACGCTCAAAACCACAGTGCCTGTGAGGACTGGATAAAGAATTGATATTCTATGATTCCAAGTTCAATGCTCTTTCTCTGAAACTACATTATCCTACTAATATATCTATATATTTCATTATGAGGGGTGTGTCTTCATTACCACTCCCCATATGCCTGTTTTTCTTCGCTTATATCTCTTCTACTTGCTTAGTCTTGAATCGACTCTTCAGCATTTACCCTGAATAGTAGCCATAGGGGAAGGGAGGCCAGGATAAATAAATTGTTCCATTCTTCTCTAAAAGAAGAGTTTAGTTTTTCTATGGCTTGTACAGTTTGATAAGGTTTAAGCAGTAGAGTTACCTAAAAGAGTTCCAGGGCTAAGAGTGACTCTTCTAGCTTGAGCTTGATGGTATTTTTCATTACGTAAAGACTGAGAAGTTTTGAGTGAGGTGATAACACACTTAGAAGATCACAAGACTGACAACATGGAGGAAGAGAAGTATAGTTATAGGGAGGTTAATTAAGGTACAATTATAAGACAGTAAAATACACACAGTGACAGGTTAGATTGACTTAATTAAAAAGTGCAGAGGAAAAGGTAACAGAGAAGGAAAGAGATTGAGAAACAGTGCACGGTGAGATAAAGAGATTGTAGTTTTCATGGACTAAGACCGAAGTGTGGTCAACAGACCACTGGAGGTTCTGGTTATGGAATCATGATGGTATCCAAATATCTGACTTACTGATTCAGAAACTCCTGGAGTGGGGCCTGAGCGTCTGCACCATAATAGTGTCTTCCGGTGACTCCTATACACACTAAAGTGTGAGAACTCATAGATAAAAGCAGTGTTTTTCAAAATGTTATGTGCATATAACCACATGGGGAACTTGTTAATACAGATTCTGATTCTTAGATCGGCAGTGAGACCTGAGGATGTATTTAACAACCTCCTAGTTAATGCCAATGCTACTGGTCCATGCACCACACTTTGAGTAGCAAGTCACTAGACACTGGGGTAACTACTGTGATGTTTGTGCCATGGAAGGTAAAATGGGGAAAGTGGATTTTGAGAAGCTTCACGGGTTGATGACAGAATTCTCCTTTGGCAGCTTATCAGGAAAATTTGCTAGAGATTTCAAATTACTTTTCAGTGTTTTTGTGGGTGGGGCTCTCATTTGGACTGGCCAAGAGGCAGCTTGACTCTGCAATTTCAGTTACAAAATTCTGAGTGGGAGACCAAGGGACTCCATGTATTTCTGATCGAGGCTTCCTACCCTGCCTTTCTAGCTTCAAATAGTTTGGAAAAAAAAATGGAAGTGGATTCTTTGTGCAGCACATCATCCGGGCTAGTTTCTTAATGCTCATCTGTTTTATTCCTGCCAATTAAGAGCAACAGCTGTCTTGCAGGGATGGTGGTCGTTAGGAAGTGACACAGCTGTGGGATTTAGATGAGATAACAGTTGTACAGCCAAGATAAGGCATCACTGGAATGCAAAATGCCACAAGCCTGATTTATAGCACATATCCAAGGGGGAAAAACTTAAACCAAAATCAACTAAAATAACAGCTCACCCAATAGGGAAAACAAAACAAAATATCAACCCAGAGATGTTTAGCCTCAAAGTTAAGTTTTCTCAGACTATTTTAAAAACAAAATTTGGACTAAAAATTGACCTAGAGTGATTCCAATTACCTCAGTTGTCTAGTGCCCAGAGTTATGAATTTGTGCCTAAGACTTAAATATTTATGCAAAATCTGTCCTCTTGTTGCTCAATACAATTTGACATTTCCAAATCCCTAGGCCTTATTGTGTGACAAAGACGGTGAACTTGCTGAACATAAAAACAATAATCAGTGACTAATATTTGGAAAGTGGTATTATTATAGTAAAAATATCACTTAGCCAATGCAATAACTCAGTAACCCAATGGACTGTATGTAAATAACTATTTCCTTCTTCTTTAATGTGAGAATGGAACCATCATTATACTTGCATATTTCAAAAGGAATGTAACAGTTGTAATACAATTAATCATTACAATTAAATTCTGCTATCTCATGTTTTGATATACATCCAAGATACATCATTTTATCATCACTCAACATCTGAATCCTACTCATCTTTCATAAATCATATACAAATTCTCCATGAAGTCTTTTAGGATCCTCTCAACTGAAAATGAACATATTCCTACCTCGAATTCCCATTGCAGTTTAGCTGTTCATGTCTTATGCCACCTGTATCTTTCTCCTTGTATTTACAGTTACTTAAGCACATGCTTTATCTTCTTTAATCCACCAGGCTTTTGAAGCCAAGATCCATGTTTGACTCATTTTGGGACCTATTTTGTTCTATCGAATAAGTATTGAGTAAGAAAAAAATAAATGTTGGTTCAACAAGCTCCCTTTGAAATTCTGGGACGGGAGCATACTTATTAATTTCATTTTGATCAAAGAAAAGGGACTCCATTTTAAGAGAGATGCACAACAGGGGGGCAGAGGATGGGAAATTTTGCCCAGTCAGGAAGATCAGGTAAATTACTGTAGACAATGAATGGCTATTGTTATAACTTGGTCATATGCTTGTGCGGAATGCTAAACTTACACTTCAGTGTCGTTTAAATTTCTTGAGGGAGAAAGATTTCCACAAAATATTGGTTTTATATATGGGGGCACAGTATTTATATTGTCTCTCTGTACCTATATTCCCAATGTCTGATTCAACAACATAAGAATTACTGACTCCCATTTCTGGTCGGAGCTGGAAGCAATATTTTCCAAGGCTGGTAGAGTGCATATTACATATGCGTGAACGTCTGTCTATGTATCTATCTATGTATCTATGTATTTATCTATCTACCTATCTACACACACATATAATAACTACTCGTTGAATGCTACTAGATTGAAGGTATGATAAAAGATGAATTAGAAATACCATCTATAATCATTATCCATACTTTACAAGATAAAGAATATTATCCCATTTTTATAAATGAAGAAATTGGAACTTTAGAAGCGAAGTCCATTGTCCAAGGTCACACAGTTAGCAGGAAATTGTAATTGGGATACAACCCTAGCACTACCTTTCATACTCTTTCTCCCTTTTGGATGTATAAACAGGGGACACACACAGGGATGAGGTATATTTTATAAGGGATAGGAGGAAGCTATTATTGGAAATTGCGTCCTGAATTGCATTGAATTCATGGAGCGACCTAGTTTTTCTTCGTCTTTTATGGAACTTGTTGTTGCAGAAAAGTAGGAGTTGGAACCTCGTTTTTGGAAGCCAAGGCCAGAGATTTGCTTAGCATCATCCAGGCTACTAAGCCATGAGTAGCTGAGCCATGGCTGAGCAGGGACCACAATGAGATCTCCTGTCTCCAAGTCTTTAGTCTACTGTCCCAGGTCTAGCTTAACATGTATGAGAAAAGGTGAATTTACGGATTTCTCAGTGATTTGCTTCCATCATTTAAAGGCTTCCTGTAAACCTCTGGTACCTTGAACTCATGTGGATTTTGTTATGCTAAAAAGTTTTCTCAGTAGGGTTCTGCCTATTATGTTTTGACTGATATTTCACTTTTCTTTTACAAACTGAAGGATACAAGGCTCTAAGGTGTATGGTGTAAAAGTAATTGCTAAAATAAAGAATGATGGCATGTCAAAGCGATTTATATTGGCAATTTAATTGGAAATACTGCCATTAGCATAAAACATTCCACTTGATATGGGTTTTATGTTCCCATTAAATAAGAGGGAGTTAACCTCTGCACATTATTTCAGCATCTACAAATGATGATCGATACTGCAGTTTTTTTTGCAGTGATATGTTATTAAAGTAGCAGGAGTGTGATGATCCTTCGGGTAGTGCATATTTATCTAGAACAAAGTCCAAAAGCTTCTTAAAGAAGTTTTGGCTTTTCCAAAAACTGGCATTGGTCTGCACTTATATAAGGCACTATTGCTCCTTTCATTGTGGCTAAACTTTAGATATAGATGCTGCAGAGATAAAACACCACCTGGGATATTTCTCCCTTAAAGCAGGACAGTAATTGTAACAAGCTTGGTGCTTTTGTGGGTTTATTTTAAACATTCCTAAAAAAAGTCGGGTTTGTAATTTTCCTTCAGATTACAAGCTGACATTTTGAAGAAAAAAAAAAGTAGCAGGGAATGCAGCACTTCTGCGTGGTGGCAGCTGATAATTACCATAGTGTGAGTGGGGCTAGATATAACCCAGGCATTTTAAGAAACATGGCTGATTACAGTGCTTTAAGAGTAACTCAATTCGGGAATTTTGCTTTGTTAGGCAAATTGAACTGTCTTGCTTCACCGATCTCATCTCACTTCCTATTTTTGCTTTTCAACTAAGAGCCACCTTTCTGTCTTAAATTGCAGGGTTGTCCCTGGGAAGAGCTATGTACAAAACTAAAAAATGAAATGTAGAAATCTTCTAAAGGAACAGTATGAAACTGATTCTCACCATGTGTAATGCCTCTGGAAAGGTCTATGCTGCAATAACATTTTGCATCATTTAAAATGTTTATACTCTTTTTTTTTTTTTTTTAGAGAAAGTAAGAAATCGTTTCGTAGCTAATGTCAAAATTAGAAAATGTCACACTGGCCAGGCTTGGACACGTGCACACCCAGGGAACTATCAGAAGAAATGAGAGAAGGACAGTTCATAAAAGGGAAATGGGAAGATTTCAAACATGTATTTTCAACTATAACATACACAATTTACTTTTTAAATTAATTGTACAGTTTAGTTGCCCAGCTCTGATTGCTGGCATAAAAATAAATTTGTCTATGGAGAGAGAGAGAGAGAGTGTGTGTGTGTGTGTGTGTGCATGTAAAAGAGAGAGAGAGAAAGTAACAAAGAGACTAGTACATGACATGACCAGGACGTTTCTGAGCACCTGTGGTTTGAAAGTCAGTTGAAGATCCAAATTCATAAAAACGTAGGTTGTAGTAACTGCTATTGCAATGAAAGATTATTATTCAAAAGCCACATTTTTTATAATACATAGCAGTTGTAATTTGTTCCAAGTAAATACCCATTTCTAAGAGTTTAGCCTAAGAAATGTCCCAAATGTCTATGAAAATGGCTGAAAATACTTGCAATCAGGGACAGATGCAGGTTATTTGGAGTCCAAAGCCCTCTTAAGGAAAGAGACTACAAAATTATAATTATAAAATAGGAGCAATGACTCTAGAAAGAGCTTTGAGGGGTGCTGAAGTTGAATTTCATTAGTTTTGTGGTAAATCCATTTCTACTCAGGAAAGGGTCTAGTTTATACAAGACTGAGGTAGAAACACCCACATTTGAAGATCTATTGTTCTTTCACAGATGGCTATGGTATTTAAGGCAGAGCTACCTTTGCTTTTATTGGTTACTTTCTTCCAATGACAGTCTTTCATCCCACTATGGCTGCCTTATTACTTTCTACCCTCTGACCTACCTAACTCATACAATACAACCCTGCTTTGTATCTCTATCACTACTTCTCCAAGCCTACATCTCCAGTAAATATTATATACGATCCCGTAGTAATACAGCATTAAGTGAGTGTTATGAGATAAATTGAGCCTCCCCAGAATTCAAATGTGGAAGCCCTAACCCCCAGTATTTGAATATATTTGGAGACAGGGCCTTTAAAGGGGGTGATTAAGTTTAAATGAAGCTATTTGGGTGGGCCCTAATCCATTTTGACTGCTGAACTTGTAAGAAGAAGAAATCTGAACACACAAAAGAAACACCAGGGGTGCGCATGTACAGAGGGATGACCATGTGAAGAGCCAGCAGCAACACGGTGTCCATCTGCAAGCAAAACAGAGACGCCTTGGAGGAGACCAGCCCTGCTGGCTTCTGGATCTTGGACTTCCAGATCCAGAGCTGTAGGAAGATAAATTTCTGTTGTCTAAGCCACCATGTCTGTGGTATTTTGTTACGGTAGCCCTAACAGACTAATACAGTTAGCTGAAATGTACCAAATGCCCTCCTCACCTCAGTGTGCTTGATAACATAAGAGAAGCTAACTGGCTATATGCACATGAAATATATTGGATAGTGAAATAACAAGTGCTTGCATGCATGCATGCATGTAATTAGGGGAGATTTCAACAGGGATTTATGAGAAAACTTTCATCCTTACTTTCTTCCCTAGGACAATGTCAAATTAAAGATTGTAGTGGTGACATAAAATCCGGGTTTACTGATGATCAAATATATATATTCATTATGTCCTGATGCAGTGGAATTTAGAGAAACAAGAGATGACCAAAGTTCCCTAAATGTATCAGAGCACTGAAATCGTGACGGACATTCCTTTCTTGATAGAAGGGGTGTCCACAAGGTACAAAGTACACTTCTTTACATGGCATACATGCACTGTAGAGGGGGATGGCTGTTTACCACAAGCTTCACAGGCTGCTCTCTGAAATTATAAAATTTCCTTGAGTTTAAGAACCTACATGGTCAGATCTTTGAAGAAACTCCAGGAAAACTTGTTCATACAACCCACACCTCATGGAACAAAGGACTAATCTGTATCAGAAAGTCAATTTACTACTTTGTAATCAGTTATAAATTACTATCCTTATGAGTGTGACTGTTCAGGAGAACTAATTATGGTCTATGTGTATCCTCAATGAAAGCAAATGAAGAGCAAAGAGAAGTAGTTGTTCATTTTTAAAAGTTTTTAATTAATTAATTAATTACAGAGGAGGGAGAATAAGAGAGAGAGAGAGAGCACGAGAGGGGGTAGGGTCAGAGGGAGAAGCAGACTCCCTGCTGAGAAGGGAGCCTGATGTGGGACTCAATCCTAGGACCCTAGGATCATGACCTGAGCTGAAGGCAGTGGCTTAACCAAATGAGGCACCCAGGTGCCCCTCTTTTTATTTTTTTTTTAAGATTTTATTTATTTATTTATTTTAGAGAGAGAGAGAGCACATACATGAAAGTGGGGGGAGAGATGGTGGGGGCGGAGAGAGGGAATCCCAAGCAAATTATGTGCTGAGTATAGAGTCCAATGTGGGGCTCAATCCAAGGATCATGAGATCCTAAGATTATGATCTGAGCCAAAACCAAGAGCCCGATGCTCAACTGACTGAGCCACCCAGGCGCCCCAGGTAAAGGAGAGTTTCATTTAGCTTTAAGTGCCTTCTAATAAGCTGGTTTTCTATTTTCTGAATATAATTTCATTTGGATTTGGAAGACTACTTATTCATTCATCTATTGTACTATTCACTTATTTGATAAACATTATTTATTGAGCCTTACAAAGGGCCAAACATTGTGCTAGGCATTAGGAATACAATGATGAACAAGGCCACCATTAACTCTGAGTGGAACTTATATTTTAATTGTCATAGTTTAGCTAGTAAATTGTATCTACTTTTCCCACTGTGTAACATTTCTCTTTAGCTCAGAAGTACTAATCTTTACCATCAGTAGTGCTTATTTCCATAAATGTCTATCAAAATATTGCATACATCTAATAAAACCCTTTTTGGAAGAGCGGTTCACGTGTTCCATGAAAGATTAAGGCGTTCCAAATTCAAGGTTCCTATGGCTCATACTTTAAAGCCCTAAGCATCATAACACAAATCAAAGTGACAGAAAAATGAATCTGAAAAATATCTCCAAGTAAACACATTTATTTCATAATTGGTCCAAATGCAATTAAATGTTGAGATCTATGTATCATCCCCCCCCCCCCCCCGTGTTGGAAGGAGTCTCCTGGGCTAATTCTCTAAAAACAGAAGAAAAAAAATCTAATTTCTAGGGGTTCCTATGGATCAATATTCTCTTTCTAGTGACACCAAATCAAATGGAATTTTGACTTGTCTGATTCTATGCATATATGTGAAAGACACCTATTCCTCTTGTCACGACTTCCTTGCCTACCCTGCAACTTACTAAGATTAAATTGTCTGTCCTTGATGAGCCACAGTCATAGTTCATAGTTCTTGATGTTCACACATGTATGAAATCATTATCTGGTTTATGATGTTAGAAAAAAGAAGAGAAAACATCTAATTTCAAGGCACATTCTATTTTCTGGGTTGATTCCCCAGATTTTTATTCAAGGAGTGAGCTTGTAAAAGAATTGCCTGAGGTGGAAATGTATGAAGGCAAAGATGTACAGAAGCAGCTCTTTATCTAACCATATCACCTCTCAGAAGCCATGACCCTGGTGAATTGGATAAAGTGGCTGAGTGGCACAACAGCCTGGAGGGTACAAAAACTAGACATCTGAGGAGACTCTTGTTTCAAGGATCTACCTAGCCTACTTTAAAAATATTCCTTTAATGGGGAGTTTAAAGGAAGTTCCTTCCTATTATGAGGTCAACGACTCCCTAGTTAGATCTTCCCTTTGTCATTTTGGGTAACTTTAAATGGAATATTGCGATATTATCTCTGAAGAGAAGCCTTTTCTTTTGGCTTGCAGATAAATTAGGTATTTCAAGAAGAGCGATTCTCTGCTTGTAGACCCTGTGTACTTACAATTTCTTATTAGAGGCTGAACTAACATTTAAAAATGCTACTACAATGCATGTAAATGCTACTGGCAAAGCTTTTATGGCTATTAATGCCACTGTAAAAATATGCCTTCATTTTAAGAACTCTAGAGGCTTTGTACATCTGCATAGCTCTTGAGTTTCCTGCTTTGTGGGGGAAGAACTGATGGGGAAGATGAGATCTTTACCTACCTTCTAACCTGGTTTAAATTGGTGAGAGGCCTGATTAGAACGTAATTTTCCTCACTGTAGTTTTGCTATACTCAGTTTTATTACCCTCATAAGTTTATTAGATACATAATTGTCCTCATGAACATATTTTTAAAATAACCATTGTTTAATCTTATATATTTGGTGCACTGTATCTTTCTTTATTCACTTATGGGGATAAACATTTTATTTTGGTCCTAGATCTTTTCATGCTGGTTAAGTGTAGATTGAAGATATACACAAATAGAATCATATCAATGGCCTTTGGCCATTCAATTTTTAAAGTTTTGTAAAATTATACATGATTTTATTTCTCCTCCAGCACAACCGAGTACCGCCTCAACAGTCATTTCACTGTATTCTTCTCTAAGAATTCTTAGTGGTTTTAAAGGGTATCATCAGAATTTCATATGGTTCCATACACCTTTGCTGAAAGAGATCAGACTCAAGAAAACATAGTCTTTGGCTCACCATCATTTACTGAATGAATTTAATGAGATGTAGAAGAATGAGCTCCCACTCAGCTATAGTTTTATGTGCAGGGACTTACTGAGGGACAGAAATTCATTCAACATTTGGTCACACTTAATCTCAACCTTAATCTCTCTCTTGAGAGTGGGGAAAGGAGCAGGACTGATTGGTATTGATATACCTATTCTGCCTAACTTTCTAAGCAAAATTCAACATGCTATTTATGAGAGCATTTGAACACTTAAGGTGATTATTTCCCTCTGTTTATGAATTTTGCACTATTTCTAGGCACTAGAATATATCAATTAAAAAAAAAACAGCAAAGATCATTTCCTTAGAGCTTATGACCTAGTGAAGAAGTAGGAGAGCTTGACAATTAACAACAGATATAATAAAAAATTAAATAATGCAGTATGCTATCCTATATCCTATGTACTATAGTATGTAATACATATAAAGAGGAAAAAGAAAAAAAAAGGGGATTAGGATGTTGAGGGAGGTGGTTTGTAATCTTTAATAGGCTTTGCAAGTGGGTTGCATAGAGAAGGTGACAATTGAGCTTGAAGTAAGTGAGGGAGTGAGCTGTATCAATATTTAGAGAAAAAGTATTCCAAGCAGATGAAACAGAAACCACAATAACACAATAGTTGTACAGCATCCCTAAGATCTATCAAAGGGGCTAGGGTGATTGTAGCAGAAGGAACAAAGAAGAAGCAAGGGGCAGGTCACATAGGGCAATAGCTGAGCATTTTCCATTTGCTTCTCTGAATCCATTCTGTTCTCTTTCCACCCTGCTCAGTGCCTTGGAGGGCCAACATGTATGGACTTTATCAACAAGTTCTTCTGCCCACCAGCTATCAGTGGTGATAGCCAATGTGAGTTACAGACAGGGAATCTGAGGGCTGGAGAACAGTAAGTTCAGGAAATTTGTTCTCTGGCTTTCTCCCTGCTGGGTTGCTGTTTGTTGACTTTACCTTTTTACCAAAGGCCAAAACTCCTATCAGGCAGCCCTCTCTCCATGAAGCTACTCCCCTGGGCTCAGGTCATTGGTAACTGTTTTCTCCTCTTGTTCCAATAGGACAGGAATGGTAAAAGCTCCCCACTGTTGCTAGCCTCAGGGTAGTGCACCATCTATAACGATTTTTTTTAACCCTCACCCTCACCTTTGTAAATTATCCCTTTATTGAACTCCTCTCAATTACCAGTTTAATTTTACTACCTATATTCCTTCGAGGCCCTTGACTAATAAAAATATTGTAGATCATTATAAGGATATTGGTATTTATTCTGAGAGATGTGCAGAGATACAGAAAAGTGACTTTTATTTTTAAAAGAATCAGTCCATCTTGTTGAAAATTGTCTGTAAGAGGGCAAATTTGAAGCAAGTCGAACAGTTACGAGGTTACTGCTGTAATCCAGGTGAGATACATTTCATTTGTATGCAGCTATACAGGCCAATTATTCTAAATCAATACCAAGTCAATCTCAAATGCATCTTTTTTTTTTAAATGATTTTATCTATTTATTTGAGAGAGAGAGAGAATATGAGTGGGGTGGGGAGGAGCAGAGGGAGAGGGAGAAGAAGGCTCCCCACTGAGCAGGGAGCCCAACAAGGGGCTCAATCCCTGGACCTGGAGATCGTGACCTGAGCCAAAGGCAGATGCTTTAACTTACTGAGCCACCCAGGCACCTCTCAAATGCACCTTACAAACCCTGCTACAAAACCATAAACCGTTACCATGGCCTAACATCCTAGATGGCTTGTAAGAAGCAATTTCTCCATAGCGGTTCTGGTTCTATTAAAGCAAAATCCTGTGTATTAGTAGTGGAATAATTAGTGATTATAACTAGAATTTTTAAAATGGAATTAAGTACCCATAACTTATTAAATGTCATTCCATTTTTTCTTCATAGGTCATCTGTTCTCTGCTTTAAGAATAAAATGTATTTTTTAACACATTTTTTATTGTTCTTTTAAAGAATTGCTCATGGTTAGGTTGTGGCCATGAGGTTAAACTTATGTTAAGGCCCCTCTTGCAGATTCTGTGTTTAATTAGTTACGTACATGACTTATTTCCCCCAAGTAAATTGTGTTGGGTTCTGAGAGAAGGCAACCGAATTTCCACATATTGAGTACAAACTCTGTGCCAGGCACCATTTCAAGAATTTGAGCGCATTCACTCTTCTCTCTTTCCTCAAAGCCCACATCTGATCTAGTCTGTCAGCACTACCATGAAAAATATACCCCCAATCTGACAACCTCTGCTTTTTCTGCTTTGGTTAACCTACCACCATCTCAAATTTAGGCTTGTGTAATGGTCTTCTAATTGGTCTTCCTGTTTCTACTCATGTGTTCCCATAATCAGCTCTCCACACAGTGGCCAGACTGAGGTTAAACAGTTAATCAGAGCATGTCACCTCCCTATTCAATGTTCTCCAGTGGTTTCCCTTCGCCTTTCCAAGCAAATGGGAACCCTGTACATTGATGGCAGGTCCTGGAGGATCTATCCTTTGACTTTCCACCCATCTCCTATTGCTCTCAGTCTCTTTCATCATGGTCTGGCCTACTGACATTCTTGGTACACTCTAAGTATGTTACCACCTTGCTGCCCTGGCACTTGCCATTGCTCCTATTTTAGTCATACATACCCTTCATGTAGATGATCACATAACTCATTTCTTCTCCTTATTCAGGTTTCTTCTCTAGTTCTCAGAGAAGCTTTGCTGATCAGCTGATTCAAAATGCCAATCTGTCCCCTCAGTTCCTCACTCTTGCTCAACTTGGTTCTTCTTCATAGCCTTTACCACTTTCAATGCAATGTGTGCTTATCTGCATATTTTCCAGGATATAAGTTCCAGGAGGACAGAGACACTTTTTTTTTTTTTTTTTTTGAGGATCACTCCATATTCTTAGAACCAAGCATGGTGTCTGGTACATAAGCATATTCTACAAATGTTTCCAGAAACACTGACTGATCTCATCCCAAACTTCTTGCCTATGATGATTGTCAAAAGCAAGTGCTGGAAGTTCAGAACCACTCCCTAGTACTGTTTGCATCGCTTTCTGTGCTTTGAACATAGCAGACGTTTAGCAAATATTTCTTGAATAATAAATGGATATGATCATGAACATCAAACTCTGCAAATTGCTGTGGAGAGGCAACACAGTTTTATAAGTAAGTGCATGGTCTTTGTGGTTAGACTGGGCTGTTTGAATTTTATATCTGCCACTTGCTTTGTCAGACTGAGCAAATCACTTAACCTCTCTGAGCCCGAGTTTCCTGACCTGAAAAATTAGGTTTATCATAGGACCAGCCTCAGGGAGGGCTGTTGTGAAGGTTAAATAAGATAAGAATGTATGCTGCCCTGAGTCTGCATGTGTTATCAATAAAATAACCCTCCCTAGGTTTTGTTAAGTAACCTCTTCTGTCCATTGGGGTTTCTTGTGGCAGAGGAGTTATCTCAGTCAATATTTCCTGTTTGTCTGCTCCCCTAGTAGGTTTTAAGCCTTTGAAAGGCAAGGACTTAATTTTATTAATCTTTAAATTCCCAGAACCAATACATTGAAAGTCCTTAATGAATCTGTTTTGAATTGAATAGGATGAATTAGAGGTGACAACTCTTATTCTGCAAGAAGAGGGGTACTGTGACATTGACTGGTGTCAATTTCAGTGAGTCCTTAATAAGTATTGATAAGGCACAGACACATACCCACAGGCATGTTTGTGAAAAGTTATTAGCAAAATCCATTCTAGACAAGCTGTAAACGGGGGTGGGGGTGTCCTTCATTGTAGTGGTGGTGGTGAGGAAGAATAAATGAGTGTCTGCTGGAGGAGAAAGTCCCTCGGTGCAGACCTTGTCCTCTTCCCCTGCCACTACTGGCTTTTGCCAAAGCTGGCCTCCAAAGGCTCCGGCTGGGTCCCTTACCAGTTGTTAGGTACAGCCAGTTGTGTCAGCTGAAGTAGTGGAAATTTCTATTCAACTTATAAATAGTTGAAGAGCCTGTCTTGGTGAAATGTGAAACAAGCAAATATTCCATTTTCTCCTGGGAGGGTGGATCGGGAATCGGTGTATGATGCTGTCACGTCAGCTGTGTCAAAGCTGTTGTCCATGAGGACACACAGCTATAAGTTATTCATGGGAACATAACGAACAAAGACTTAGCCTTAGCAAATAATGAGCATTCTTCTCCCGAAGCTGGATCCCCAGCTAGAAGCTGAGGCACGTGGGGTCACCCTGTCAGAAGTAGGAATGGACCTCACATTCTTTAGGGTAAGTGTATTTTGCAAATGCAAAAATGATGCACTGAGCAATTCAAGGAAGCTCTGGGAACTTTATGCTCTGCCTGGGGACATGGCGGTGGGTGGGTGGGGGGATGATGGCAGTGGTGGTGGTGGTTCTCTTTTTCTTTTCTATGGGAAGCAGAACAGATATTTTCAGTGCCGATCATGTTTCTAGCCTGGCTGAATACGAGGTGTTTTTTGTTTGTTTGTTTTTGGGTTTTTTTTGTGTGTTTTCTTAATATTGTTTTCTTATATATTCAGGTCTTTATTCTCTGCTGCCTAGAACTAAACGACCTGAGAGAAGAGGAACTTCTCAGAGTGACATTTCATTCTTTTATGTGTAACTATTATTATTATTTAAAGAAGATATATTTCACAGAATGAATGAGAGTTTGTAGAAAGGAGTGCTTCTTTTTGGTCTTTGACTTGGAGGAGCTCGGGAATCTTCATAGTGGACGGTGGAAAAAAGTATTAGTTTTGGAATCAGATACAAGTTCAAACTCTAGGTCTTCTCTGAGACCCCAGGAAGGTTACCTAACTTTTCTGAGCTCTGTATTGGGGGAAATTAAGCCTTAGAAAGTTCTTACTAAATGACACAGGATGCCCAAAACATTGAATACTCATCCTTTGTATATTAGATGTTCAACAAATGTTAATTCCTTTTGTCTTCCAACTTTTCTCAGAAACAATACTCTCCTCCTCATTATTGACCTATTTGAATATTGGGTTTTTGTTTTCTGATTACCCTTCTGGTTATACTCACTACTCTTAGGATAAATTCAAATTCTTTAGCACAGCCCTTCTTCTGTCTCCTGTGCTCTGCTATCCCCCTCCCTCACTCGCCACGGTTACCCTTTTTGGGTCCTATCTTCTCCATGACACCTAGCCAACTCATTCTTCAACATGTACCTTAGCTGAAACTAACCATGTGCCTTTTCCGAGCCTCACGTTTGACTTCTGTGCTCCAGTGGCACCTGTTACTGTCTCTTACATAGCTCTTATATACTGTACTTGATTTTTCTGTATCTTCCACCAGACTGTAAGCTTCAGGTACCCACCATGGTGACTACCAAATGGTGAGTGATTAATGAGGTGTTGAATGAACAGATAACTGAAAGACTAAATATCTTGAAGGTAGTTAAAAATGAAGACTTTTTGTTAGTACCTAAGGTATGTCTGGGCCAAACATTAAAGTTTTACTTCTTTTTTGGTGCAGAAATTTGATAGCTTATGGATAATTCTGTTATTGGGGTAAGAATACAGACTCTGGACCTTCATTGCCTAGGTTCAAATCCCAACTCTGCCACTAACTGCTAAGTGATCTTACATTAGTTACTCAATCTCTCTGTGGCTCAGTTTTTTTCACTTGTAAAATGAGGATAATAATAATTCATATTTCAGGGATTGCAATAAAAATTAAATGAATTTTTACATGTAATGAGCTTATAACACCTGTAATGAGCTTATCCCAGCACATGGCATACTGTAAATACTAAAAATTTAAAAAATTTTAAAAAGCATTCTTACAATTAAGTGCAAAGGACCAGATGTAAACTCTGAATAGGGCAGGATGCCCACAAGCAAGAGGCATTATAAGATTGAAAGCATCTTATTACCCTTCAAAATCTGACAAAACTGAAGAATTAACATCTCTATAAAAAGTAATATCACAGCAACTGCTCCTTCTCCCCCTCCTATGTAGAGTGGGTGAGTTTAGTGACAGACTGTTTTGGAAGGAGCTAGAAATATCAGTTTAAGAAATGCTTGGCAACCACTTTAGAATGATTATCTGACTTTGGGAGAAAGGGAGAATACTGAGGTATTCCTCTTACCCAAATTTAGAAATGTCATGGAGGCATAATGAATCATCTCTTAGAGGCTTTAAAAACATTTTTCCCATACTAAGTGTTGCCTATTTTTCCATTGCTGGCAATTCTGAATCTCAGGATAACCCACCAAACCCTGAGGAAGCTACCCAGTTTTGTGAATGATGGGAGCTTCTTCAGGTCTAGTTCCTTTACCACACCTGGGTGGACATTGTGCTCAGGTCCCCAGCCTCTTTTCTACTCTGTGCATGGTCCAAGTCAACAAAGATAACCCCATTCCTTCTATCAGCTGGGAGCTCAGACACAGGCCAATGCAATACAATTAAAGGGATTTTGGTGAAAGAACTCAGTCTTTCTCTCCTGCTGGACGTGAACAAAGAAGCATGTTGCTCTGATTGCTGCTGGCAGCCATTTCCCAGCAAGGCCACCAGCCTCAGGATGAACCAATGCTGTGATTGGCAGCTTGGAGAGGTGGTAGGAAGTGCATCCCTGACTACAAGGTTGAGCCACTATAGTCTGCCCCAACTCTGTAGTTCCTCTTTCGCATGACACTTAACTTCCTTACTGTTAAGCTAATTTAATTTGGGTATCTGTTATTTGCAGCCAAAAAAGTATTCTAACCAAACAATTCATCCACTCTGCCTTGTAAGGCAGTTATTTATGTCCATGTGGGTGTCTTTATTAGATTGCCCATAACCTGAGGGCCACCATGTCCCCATCCATTTTCATTTCTTTCAAAACATTTAACATAGTTTCTTACAAATAATCACAATTTCACTACTTGTTGATACATAACAATGTTGAAAGCAATACATCCTAATAGCCTTCAGCTCCGTTTAACGGCAATGAAGCCCCTATTAAAGCACAGTTTGCTTTTTTGATCAGTAATCATAAAAGCTAACGCTTGGCAGAAGTAAATAAAAGCATGGTCTTTCAGTATCTTTTTCAGGTGGCCCATGCAATAGCTGGATATAAAAAATCTTAATACAAATTAAACCATTGAATTATGTTTTCATAACATGCAACCATGTACACTCCCCCTAGCTTTCTTTCTATCAGGACTAATTTCAGGCAGTCTGTTTATCAAGTGGAGATGAATTTTATTGGTGACAAATGCACTCCTGCATTAACAAATTAAGTGCGCTCTCAAAGGAGAAAAAACAAACTTGGAGAAAATTGGGTAGTCTGTTCTTGAAGTCTAAAAAAGGACTTCTTTCCTCAGGGGACATTCAGTATTTTCATAATCACATAGAAAGGAAAACATGTGCCTCTTGGGTATAACATTAAAATAAATTAATTTTGCTGTCTTATTCGTAATGACTAAGGGCAAACTGGGAGTGTTTATTTCTAGACTCCTCTTGCTCATAAAACCAGGTTTCTCTATGACCTCCATCTCACTAAAGATGAATGGTTGTGTCAACTTATAGGAGATGAAGAATGTGGTCTCTGTTTCTCTATTTCTGGCTTATTATTAATAGGTGAGTGGTCATGAGGAATAACAGGACCCTAAAGCCTCAAGATCCTGACTTCATGTCACTAGCATATCATCTTCTGCTTTTTGCTCTGTTATTCTTGGGATATAAAATATCTTCTATTCCTTAGAAATATCCTGCCTTATGATCAGACGGATGACAGCTTTTGTTCTCCTCTATTCGGCCTAACTTGTGAATCGTTTTTATCCTCCCTTCCACCTCACATACACTCACATAACATACAGGCTTTTCTGCATCTGTTCTTCCACGAGAAGCATCTATCTGCATACCCATTCTCCTGAAAGAGCAGAAATGTCACTCAGTCGCGTGCAGCACTTCTTGGGCACTCTCCCAATCTAGTGTGAAGAGGCACCAATCCATCACATCCATACGGGAGCTTCTAGTAAGATGAGATCCCCATTATATTTTTAGTGCAGGACATTATAATTTTAAATACTTGACTTTCATAATGTTCAAAGTATTGGAGAGATAGGAATGACCTCTGCAATGGACACAGGAGTCACCAAGAGATTCTGAAAAATAGCAGTGTTTCCTGGAATTTCCCCAGCTTAAAATCTTATTGTATGGAGAAATGTTGTAGTCATTGATGGGAACCTACTATTTCCTCACAGAAGAAATAAGCTTTTTTAAATAAATAGTTGTCATGTGATCACGAGCAGATTTGCACAAACCTGGGAATATTCTGAGGGCCCACACATGTGACTGTTACTTTTGTGCTCTCTTTGATTTTTTTTCTAAAGTTATTAATAGGGATGGCATTTGGCTAAGAGTCAATACTATCCAAACCTGTTTTATACATAGTTGTATGCTCACTCACTCAGGGTAAATATTTCTTTCCAATAGGTTGATTAGAGAATACAGGTTTGTTGTTGTTTTTTTTTTTTAAATGTACTTATTTGCATTGAACTTTTCTGAAGGTGTAGCCTTAATCGCAAGGTAGAATTAAGCCTGAGAAAAATGAAAATAACTCTTACAGGAGATAGTGGGAACAAAATACTAAACTGAAGTTCCTTTTGGAAATGAATCTCCCTAATATCTGGTCAGCTAGAAACTGGCTGAGCTGCAACTTGGTCTTGTCCTTGGTCTCATCCCACCATGGGGCAGAAGTACGTGGCCAGATATGGGAGATGAGAATCATAGAGAAGATAACCGCTTTTTGCAGGTATACCCAAGCAAGTATAGACAGATGTGTTATCTAATCCAAAATCATTCTTCATGTATAAGAACAAACTGTTCTTTAGTAAAAGTGCTAACACATCTCTTGAAGCCATTTTTCTGGCCTTCAGGTTAAATTTTATTTTATTTTATTTTATTTTATTTTATTTTATTTTATTTTATTTTTAAAGATTTTATTTATTTATTCGACAGGATAGAGACAGCCAGCTAGAGAGGGAACACAAGCAGGGGGAGTGGGAGAGGAAGAAGCAGGCTCATACCGGAGGAGCCTGATGTGGGGCTCGATCCCATAACGCTGGGATCACACCCTGAGCCGAAGGCAGACGCTTAACCGCTGTGCCACCCAGGCGCCCCCAGGTTAAATTTTAAATCAAGATTAAGAAAAGAAATTGTCTTGTTACAACACATTCTGTCCCCTAACATATTCCTGTTAGTTTTAAACATGATTAACCATTTGACATGACTACCCAAATGATAGACTGTTTGTATTAAACACATATTATGATTTATTTTCCTGTATATAATTAGGAATAATCATTGCTGCCAGAATCTAGAATGACACGTCAACGATTACAAGTAGAGGTAATAGCAGCTGCATGTAAGACAAGGCGTACAAATACCTGAAGCCTGTAATTCCATCCCCCTCCCACCCCTTGTATTTGTGTCATGACGCATCTTAGGTAGCACAGACCTTAGGTAGTCATTAAAATCACATGAATATTTTACTAGGATTTAATGCAAATGCAGAGGTATCTCACGGGTGCATGGACTGTCAATATCGAAAAAGGCTAATGATTTAGAACGCATTTTACCAAAATAAGATTTCTTTTTAGGAAGCTTGAATTATACATCGTCTTTATATTTTTATGCATTTAACAGGATATCTGCTCTGTGCTGAATACAGTGCTCATCGCTTTGGAGGATACACAAAAGACTGAGTGACTGCCTTCCTTCAAGAGACTTACAATCTCCCCAAGAGGTGACAACAAGGCAGAACAGGTGAAGCGAGAAGAAATGATATCATACCCATCTACTGTTTCCTAAACTGTAGAGTCTGGGAGAGCATCGGCGTTGCAGGAATTTGGAGAGAGATCAGGAGAGACATGGAGAGGATATAATTTGGAGCTGAAGTTTAATGCTTAAGAAGATTTATATAGGTGTAGACAGGTGTCAGAGATGGTTCCCATGATTTACAGGTTTCATGACTTAGAATTAATTAGATTCTCTATTATCTGAATTATATTACATTCTTTCATTTAACCAGCATTATCTAAAATATAGATAATTGCATTTAGCTTGAGAGAGACATTCAAAGGAAACAAGAGGCATGCTCCCCTCTCTGATCAGACTGAGCAAAAGAACATACATTCATCAAGCTACTAGGTAACAAAGAAAAGGTCTTTGGTTTTATCTCTATTTTAATTCCATGGGTATGAGGACCATATGGCTTAAATTTCCTAACTTTTTCTCTACTTATAATTTAAAACATTCTACACAGTAGGTCAAATAGGTTTTGGACAATCCAAAGACTTTTACAGGGTTCAATCTGGGGCAATGTTTGGCAGGTAAGTTTTTTCAATTTTGCTTTCATTTGACTTGTTGAAAATGAAACTTTATAAAGCCATAGACTAACTCCCTTACAATGTTCTGTAGACTATGTTTTAATTCATGTAAAGACAGATATTTTTATAAAGATCTATGATCCTTTTATTTTTGATACTAAACATTATTTTGTTCGTGTTAGCTGATTATTTCTATCTACAAAACACAAATTGGGCATTCTAAGTCAATGACTTTACAGAGTTATTTATGCAAAACATCTTAATCCAGTCTTGCCTAACATTATAGCTAAAGGCTAGGTTTAATTTTAGTGACTTAAAATGCTTTATGACTGATTCGTGCTGACTTGTATAAGGATAATAAATTCCCTGAAGAGGTGTTGAGATCAGGAAATAGTAACCCTGATTTTATCTTTGAGCTATTTGTGGTCTTTGAGGACTTTTTTGGGCTGTTATTTGTGAGAAAAATTACCTCCAAGATCCCTGCTCACCCAGATATCACAGAGTAGTAGGGCCTGTAAAGGGTAAACCCCATGGTTCAGGGTGCACAGAATTGTTTGTGTGAAAGCAGCAGAAGCAGGCACATGCTCTTTTCTAACCTGGTCGAGCTATAATAAAGACCTTCCTGTGATTCTGCAAGGGTACAATCAGAGAGAAGTACTCAGAATTTTAACTCTTGGAGAGCCCCATTACAGGATCATCTCTGTGCATTGGCACAAGTATTTTCACGCTTTCCCTGCTTTCATAACCACAGCTTATGTTATCCAGATGTACCATGAGAATCAAATCACAAACACAGTTTTTATTTTAGGCTCCTGTGTAATCACATCACCTAAACCTATTGGGGCAGCTTGATATCACTACTCGCTCGTAAATACTCTTACAGAAAATAACATAATATTGAACCAATTAATTAAATTGTTATTGATTTGAGACAACAAATAATGTAATACTTATTGCCAAGATATTAAGTATTATGAGCAATATGCAGGTCATAAAAAAAAAATCCTAAACTCAAAAAGAATGTAAAATCTAGTAAGAGATATTAGGACAAGAACTTACCAAACACTGATCAAAAGAGGAGAGCTATGTGCTTTGAAGTTGTGATAAGGTCCACGAAGAAGAGAAATATAGAAAAAATCAAGAGAAAGAATGTGCGTGTGTGAGAGAGAGATGACTTCTGAGTCCGAAACATCAGAAAAGGCTTCACAAATGAGGCAGAACTAGAAATGGAACAGAAAGGGTGAGTAAAGCAAATGTGATCTGATTTTACAACTGATTTCTCATTTTCCTTTTTCTTTTCTTTCTTTCTTTCTTTCTTTCTTTCTTTCTTTCTTTCTTTCTTTCTTTCCTTTCCTTTCCTTTCCTTTCCTTTCCTTCTTTCTTTTTCTTTCTCTTTCTTTCTTTCTTTCTTTCTTTCTTTCTTTCTTTCTTTCTTTCTTTCTTTCTTTCCTCTCCTTTCCTTTTTTATTTTTTTGTTTGTAAATCTTCATTCCTGAGAATTAATATTCTTTCTTTCTCTTTCTTTCTTTCTTTCTTTCTTTCTTTCTTTCCTCTCCTCTCCTCTCCTTTCCTTTCCTTTTTTATTTTTTTGTTTGTAAATCTTCATTCCTGAGAATGGTTTCATTAAAAAAAGTCCTAGAGGCCCCTAAGTGAATGATTGTGCTATGGAGTAATAGCATCCAATATATGGCAGATCACTAAGTATAAAAATGTGATACAGAACTTAACTCTGTGCTACAGAACTGAATGTATTCAGCTGACACTGGCCACACTTTAAGACGAAGACGAAGGGATGTCTGTGTAGTATCACTTATTTGGCTTATTATTATAATTAAAATTTATTACATTGGTTATTGTCATTGAATCCTTTCGTGCTGGAGTTGTGCTGCTGTTGATGCCCTTACCCTAGAAGGATAGCATTACAAGTCTTGAAAGGGTCCTAGAAACCATCTTATATGTTCCTTTCCCTTAAATTGTAGATGTCCAAACTAAAGCTAAGCCCAGAGAGAAGCAAAGTTTCATCTTTGGTCGCAGAATTGAGATGTTAACTCAGTTTGGTAGAGCTCAGTTTCCTAGAACTCATTTCACCATGCATAAAATAAGACACCTCTTTTACATGGTTTAGCTTAATTGGGCGTGTCTTAGCTCTGCAAATGTATAGTTTCTGTAGTAGTTGTAGTAATTTAGTAACTTTCTATTTTGACTTATTTTGTTCTTCATAAAACCACTAAGAACATTTCTGAAACAACAGTGTCAGTGGCATTGGTCTTTACTTCCTGTTAATGGGTTTAAATATACATGAAAATAGTTTTGCATAATGCAGTTAAGATTAAATACATTCTGAAAAGTTCCATAAAATCCCGGTGTTGATGTAAAAGGTTACGCTTTAATTTCTAAGAAGTCTTTTTATTTGGAGACACATGCAGAGCTTACCAGTACTTTTTTTGGTTATTCAGGTGTAATATTAACTACAATAATACAAGTTAAGTAGAACAAATTATAGAAGTAATCTCATTTTATAAATTTATTACCAATTTTAAGGCAATTCTCATTTACTGCTTCACCTACTTGTGAGGCCACATGTAAATAAAGCTTGTCTCATATCGCACTTTGACTCATATTATGTGTCAATAAGTTCACTTGAACCCTGAGACTGTTGGAAAAAAATAATTGTAGATAGCGTTCTAGGTTAATGAGTTTAGACCAACGCAACTTCTGAGGCTGTTTTATGACATACAGTGTAAACAGAAAAATAAAAAGGATAAGGTCGTTTTCTTGTAAAAAAAAAAAAAAGTTATGTCTTCTTTGATAAAAACTCTTTTATTGAGGTTATCGTAACTTCATTAAAAACCTCACAGGTAGTATTGCAGGGCACTGGGTCCAGGAAGGAAAGGCACTGGGGTAATCTCCGTGCCTTGTGGAGACAGACACACTGATTGGAGGTAAATCTACCCTTTGACTCCATAATCAAAATCTTGGCATTTGTCACAGGGAAGTAATCTAATAGAGAAAACATATGTGGATGCAAAGGGATTTGCTGTGTCCTCATTCATAACCATGTATAATGAGAAAAAATAAAGTTCGTATCTAGTAACGTGGCATTAGCTGAGGAACTTATTGTACATCCCCTGGGCCACATAGGACAATGGAGCTAAGAGTGCTTTTAAAATTTTTTTTTCTCAAACGTTGCTATTAAAACATTTCAACAAGAAATGTGACAAAATGTAACAATAATAAGGTGATCTTCAAAATACACATGACTTTTTTAATAGAATTGTTAATTTTGATATGTCACATGACATCAGACCAAATGCATCAGCTATTAGACTTTGAAATCAAAATGAACAAATAAATGTATTGCTTTGATTTCAAAACGAAACAAAATAAACTTAAGCACTGTCTTTTCAAAGAAATGGCCCAATGGCACCAGTAAAATAATGCTATTATATAAAGTTGTGAATTGTACAATAAGCCTAGATGAAAGCATTTACATAATGTTGTAAAATTAGCGTCTTTAAAACACTGCTGCATCTTTCAACTCCAGTAATTCCTAATTATATGCTAAGGACTCCCACCCATTGAAACTGGCATTTGCTGCTTCAGAAGGAAGACAGACACAACTACTAGGACAAAGTTGTCCTCGCTTGGCTCCAAATTTCATCTCTCTCTTTTTTTGGGGAAGTCCACAGCAGGCAAAATCCTCTAAAAGCCCCAATACTGTCAGAAGCCACTTGGCAGAAAAAAAGTTTTCACCGAAATTCAAAAATTTGACTTGGTAAAGCAAGAGCAAAGCTTAGCAAATGGAGGTGCTGAACTTATACCCTGCACCACACTGTAGAGGAATTGTGATACCTTCCCGGCAGCTTCCTTCCCACAGGGCATTCAAGGACCTCTGAACACTGAGAGTCGTAATTAAGGGAGTAGATCAGGGAGGATTTTCAAGCGAGAGCAAAGATGAGGACTGTAATGGGCTCACAGTTCTGAAAGGAGGAGGGGCAGGTGTCCTGCTTCTGTCCAGACTTCTGGAAGGAGCTATCTCTCAGGCTCTACATCTGGGTGGCCCTGCCAGAGGAGATGGAGATGGTAGTGTGATACTTGGAAGATGGAAGGTCTGCGTTCCCTCTTCACTGCCTCGCCCTCAGATCCTCTCCTACCATGCATCTCGGAGATCTGAAACATTGTGCCTGAGAGAATGTGACATGTAGTTGAAAACTGCCAGCCTTCTGCCAAGAGTCATCAGGGTGCTGGGAGGGTGGCCCCATGGTAGAGACTCAGGTGAGAAAGGCTCAGAAAATGAGCCACTGGAGCTGAGGCCACAACATGAGAGCAAATCTCCCTGAACAGAGCTTGACAGTGTTTGATCTGGAGACTGGGTCGCATCACCATCTGGGAATACACCAATTCTGGATGTAGCACCTAAGACAGGAAGATGAGGTATGTGGCCAAGAATAGAGGTCTCTCAGACCAGAGGCTCTGCCCTCAAACCAGGATGCTATGTAAGTTCTGAAAACTTCCATCTCTCCTAAGAGAAAGGAGAAGAACTGCAGATGTGGTGGGGAATGGGGAGGTAGGGAGCAAACTGCTAAGAGCCTGAGTTTGAAAATAGAAGAATCTCTTTTCCCACCATTAGTAGAAAAGGAAGCTTATAAGGCCTAGGTTACTTTTAACTATAAGAAATAAAGAAGTTTCTATTTGTGTACACCTGTGTTCTTGTGTCTCAAGAAATAGATACCTGCTAAAGTTTTGTGTGCATTGCGCGTGCACGCGTGCGGGCATGTGAGTGTACAAGTATAAACCTCAAAGAGAATTAGATTTTTTTTTTAGTGATTCTCTGGCCTCAGAAACGCACTGAGGCCTAAATTACAGTGGATCAAGGCTGGACAGATGAGTGGTAAAGATGTGGGGGTAGCAGGTGCCGAGGCTATAAGAAAGAGAGATCTATCCTTGGCAGGATAGGTAAGACATGGTCAGTAATCTCAGATTCACTTTTTACCCAGACAGGGTTGTAGCTTTGGAAACTGGGGAATGGCTAGCAATTTCTTAATCTGAGGTGAATCAGAGCTAGTCTGGTAGTTGGGAGAAGAAACTAATTTGTTTAGATCCTTAGGTCCAGGATCTAAGAATTCAGAAGAGAGAAAGAGGGAAAAAGGAGGAGGAGGAGGAGGAGGAGGAGGAGGAGGAGGAGGAGGAGGAGGAGGAGGAGGAGGAGAAAGACAGACTACAAACCATGGTATTTGAGGCATATTACCTTTGGGTTATTTTTACTTTGTTACCTACAAAAGTCAGGGACACAACTGGCTGGCCCTGGGCATATGGAGGGGACTGTTGCAGCTGGTTAAGAGTAAAAGAAACCTAGGGGCACCTGGATGGCTCAGGGGGCTAAGCATCTGCCTTCCACTTGCTTGGGTCATGATCTCAGGGTCCTGGGATGGAGCCCCGCTTCTGGCTTCCTGCTCTGCGGACAGTCTGCTTCTCCCTCTCCCTCTGCCCCTGTTCCCCTGCCCCGCTTTTACTCTCTGCCTTCTCTCTCTCTCTCTCTCTGTCTCTCGTGCTCTCTCTCAGATAAATAAATAAAATCTTAAAAAAAAAAGAGTAAAAGAGACTGTGGTTACAAGTGTGCTCTGGGAGCAGCGTGGATGAGAAGAGGAGCAGCAGAGTGTTGCAGAAAAGTAGACAGTGGAGTTGAATGCATCTGGATTTAAATCCTGGGACTTCTGTTTACTCAGTGTGACTTGGGCGAGTCAATTTCTTCATCTGCAACATGGGGACAATCACACTTGCATTGCCAGAGTTTCCATAAGCGACTCCTTCTCCAACGCCTCTCTGCTAGGTGCTTGGGTAAGTGGCCTGGAGTACCAGAAAGAGATACATTCTTTGTGGGGGATTGTTTTTCTTTCACCTCTCTTTTTGTTTTCTGTGTCTTTACCCATTATATAGATTTCTGTAGTTGCTGTAACCAATTACTGCAAATGTGGTGCCTTAAAACATCAAATTTATTCTCTCATGGTCCTGGAGGCCAGAAGTCTGAAATCAAGGTACTGGCTGCCTACCAGCTCTCGTGGGTGAATCTACTCCTTACCTCTTCTAGTTCCTGCTGACCGTTGGCATTCCTTGGCTTGTGGTTACATCTCTCTTCTGTCTTCACACCACCTTCTCCTGTGTATGTGAGCCTCATCTCCCTTTATGTCTCTTCTAAGGATACATGTGATTGAATTTAGAGCTGACCCAGACAGCCCAGGATAAACTACTTCTCCTGTGATCCTTAACTTAATCGTATGTATCACTATATAAGGTAATATTCACAGTTTCCCAGGATTAGAGAGTGGATACATATTTTTTCTGCCCGAAACTCTAATGCCTCATGTAATTGGATGAGGAGGTGGGGCCTTCGGGAAGTGCTTAGGTTATGAGAGTGGAGCCCTCATGAATGGGTTAGTGTTTTCATAAAAGAGGCCCTGCAGAGATCACTTCACCCCTTCCTCCAGGTGCAGATATGATGATAAATCTGCGAGCTGGAAGCGGGCCCTCCACTTGACCCTGCTGCACCCCGATTTCAGACTTCCAGCCTCCAGAACCATGAGAAAGAAATTTCTGTTTGCTTCAATCACGCAGTCTGTGGTGTTTTGTTACAGCAGCCTGAATGGACTAAGACATCTTATAAGAAATTTTTATTAAAACTAAAGCTGTACAAAACAAGATTTCAGAAACACATTAGACTTTGCCTTAAAGTGGGCTGAGGAGAGAGTATGTGTGGGAACAGGGGGCCTAGTTGTCAAAATCAAGAAGAAAACCCCAACGATGAGCACTTGAAATAAAACAGGTGGGAAAGTGAAAAGGAGACTTGGAAGAAAGAGATATCTTTAAAAAATGCAGTATCACTTACTTTCCCAGATATTCTGACACATTTAGCTCTAAAGTGAATCCCTAGAAATCAAATCCTATTTTGCTACTGATTTCTACTATGTAACTGAAAGTATGCGTCTGCAGAAAAATCTTCTCTGTCATCTGAACTGAAACTTTTTTCCAAGAGACTTACCGCCATGCCCATTCCCCTAGCATTGTATCTGTTTAGATACTGATAGTATAAATGTTGCTTACTTTACCCCTCTAAAATTGCTCTTGAACTTGTGGGAGTGCTTTCATGACTGGAGTAATCACGGAACTGTGTATTGGCAGCTTTTTTTTTTTTTTTAAAGATTTTATTTATTTATTTGACAGAGAGAGAGACAGCCAGCGAGAGAGGAAACACAAGCAGGGGGAGTGGGAGAGGAAGAAGCAGGCTCCCAGCGGAGGAGCCTGATGTGGGGCTCGATCCCAGAACGCCAGGATCACGCCCTGAGCCGAAGGCAGACGCTTAACGACTGTGCCACCCAGGCGCCCCTGGCAGCTTCTTTGATGATCCTCTACAAATAATATTTAAATATGACCTCTGGACATAAATGACATATATAACATATTTCCAACTGTTTATTATTCTGTTTTTAAAGAGTATAGATACATATACAAACATATATTTATATTAAAATATAAAATAATTCTATATTTAAAGCTCACTTGAAGTGAAGGAGTTATATGCAATTAGCAAAATGATGTTTTATTTTTTCTGTAGTCAGATTTTTGCCTGCAAAGAAATCATCTTATACTTATTCTTAAATTAGAGACTTCTTTCTTTCTGGTCCTGGTATCAGCAATAGTTGTGCTTTTCCAGAGCACTTTGTTTTGTTTCGTTTTAATCTCAGTGACACTGTGGATTGTGTAAATGACCAGATTTCTGTTTTTATGTTGATAATTACATTTACTGCCTGTCTGTAAGAGTATAAGGGAATTTTGACATATATTTTTGCAATTCTGCAATTTTTCTTTCGCTGCCTTTTATATTACTACTCTCATTTTGTCTTTTGTGTACATCTGTCCTGAGTTGAATTATGTCCCTGCCCACCACAGAAAAATGTTGAAATCCTAACCCCTGATATCTGTGAATGTGACCTTACTTGGAGATAGAGGTCTTTGTGAATGTAATCAAGTTAAGATGAAGTCATGTGGTTCTGATGAGACATTAGGAAGAAATGATGAACGGATTTTTGGAAACTGGAAGAAAGGCGATCCTTGTCAAGAAGCGTTAGAAACATGGCTAAATTGTGCTCTGCTGGTGAGTGGAAAGCAAAATTTATCAATGTTGAACCTGGATGTTTAGCAGAGGAGACTTCCAAACAAAGAGCAGAAGGTGTGGCCTGGTTTTTCTTCACTGCCTACAGTAAAATTCGAGAGGAGAGAAACTGAGGAAGAAGCTGTTAAGACAAAAAGAAACCAGAACCTGATGATTGCAAATATTCGAAGCTCAGCCAGATTGTGTGTTCTGGAAGCAGAGCCAAGGGTGTTGCTGGACAAACCTTCCCTGAAGAGATCAGGTGTGTAACTCATGGATCTAATTAGTCATTTCAGCAGAAAGCAGAAAGAGAGATGGAGTTGTCCAGGAAACATCTATGGGAAACCCTCATGTCCAATATTGAAGATCCCCATGATATCTATGAAGACTGACGCAATTTTTGAGAATTTTATATCAGCTGAAAAACTGCCAGCCTAGGCTGAAAGGAATGAAGATGAAGCAAAGTGAAGGAAGAATGACTGAAGGCAGAACCACAGATGCACGGGCTATGGAGAGCAAGACAGCCATCCTGGAGAGACCAAAGGACAGAACACTGAGCCACAGAGGATCATTCCCATGCCTTGAAAACCTAATAAGATTTGTCTTCCTGTGTTGCAAACTTGTTTGAGACCAGAAATCCCTTTATTCCTTCTATCCTTTCCCTTTCAGGATGAGAATGTCTAATCCTGGACCTGTCCCATCACTGTATTTTGGAAGCAGATAACTTGTTTTCTAGTTTCATGGGTCTGTGGACAGAGGATAGAAGATACTTAGAGTCTCATCCATATTTAGATAATTATTTAGATGAGATGTGAAACTTTTTTGAATTGGTGGCATTTCAATGAGAATTTTGGATTTAGAGTTCATGTGAGAAGGGTCTAAGCCTGTTTGGGATGTTGAGATGAGCAGAAAGACATGAATCTGGGGGTGGGGGGTGGGCAGAGGCAGACTGTAGTGGGTTGAAAAGGGTCCCTCAAAAATTCCCACCTACTTGCGACCTGTGATCTTATTTGAAAATAGGGTCTTTGCACATGTAATCAAGTTAAAGATAAATTCATACTGCGTAAAGGTGGGGCCTAAATCCAATGTGACTATCATTCTTATAAGAAGAGGAAAGGACAGATAGACACAGAGACACAGAGAGGGAAGATCACCATGTGAAGATGCAGGCAGAGATTGTGGAGTTGTGTCTACAAGCCAAGGAATGCCAAAGAGTGCAGTCAACCACCAGAAAGCAGGGAGAGTCAAGAAAGCATTATTTCCAGAGCCTTCAAAGGGATCATGACTCTAACATACTTTGATTTTGAACTTCCAGCTTCTGTATCTGCGAGAGAACAAATTTTTCAAGCTACCTAGTTTGTGGTATGTTGTCACTGCAGCCCTAGAACATTCATACAGCATCCATGTACTTGAGTGTGTGCACGTGTGTACTTGTGCACGATATGTGTGGTTTTACATATGAGAGATGTTATCCCTTCAAATTTTTGCCATCTAACTTAATTTTTAACTGAAATTATTAAATAAATATTCTTCTCTTATATTACTCAGGTTTTATCTCTTTTTTTTTCAAGGTAGTTATTGAGATATATCCTCTTTGGATAAAAATGTAATGAGTTATATTGCTTCTAGGACAATGACTTAAGAGAGATTTTCTGAACCTATGTATTGTCCTGACTCTGCCAACAATACCTTGATGGTATTTTTCAGGAAGTTGCCTCAGAATTCCAAACAAGGCTCAACATGATTAGGGAGCAAGTGACTTCTGGGCTTGAGAGACCAGAGATTCCCTCTGTGTGGGTGTTTCATTAAGATGAAGTGCATCTGGGATTTGCTAAGAGATGGGTCAGGCCAGCACACATGCAGGTTTGTCCCTCTATGGCATCTGCCCTATTTCATGTGGTCACAGAAAGCCTCTGGGTGAGACAGCAAGCAGATGCACTGGAGACATTTCCTAAGACAGAAACAGATGAGGGACAAAGGCATTTTCCCTCCTCATTTCCATTTTATGCATTTCAGGGTTTGGCAGGGGTGAACTCTGCTTTCATGTAGATGATAATACAATGCTGTAAAGGAATCAAATCAAGTAAGATTCTCTCTGAGCTATAGACTGCTTCCTGTTATCTTTAATGTTTTCTTTTATTCTTGAAAACAGACAACAGTGAATCTTAAAAGCAGGGAGGCAGCTTTTAAGTTTGCTATCGTTATTCAGATCAATTTGGAACCAAGTCCCACCTCCCATCTCTTCTAATTTTGATGTACATTCTCTGTTGGCCACTGGCCAGAGCAGAATTCAGGAAATGATAAATACTCATTTATTCCCAAACACAGCAGTTAGTGCTGAAATGAGTGTCAGCATTTACAGTCATTAAACCTACCGCATTTTTTGTGTTTATTAATATCAGCCTGGGTTAACGGTGGTGTCATCTGCACTAGAGATGGTCAACTTTTGCTAGCTTTGGGAACAGGCTTATTCTTAGTGACTTTCCTGCCCAATGGTCCACACTTACTGTCTTCAACCTTCAGCAATGAATTATTATTATTTTTTAGATTTTTATTTATTTAATTGAGAGAGAGAGAGTGACAGAGGAGGCGGAGGAGCTGAGGGAGAGGGACAAACAGATTCCCTGATGAGCACAGAGCTTGACATGGGGCTTGATTCCACAACCCTGAGATCATGACCTGAGCCAAAATCAAAAGTCAAACCCTTAACTGACTGAGCCACCCAGGTGCCCCTTCAACCTTCAGCAATGAATTATAACATGAATGCCAGATTAGGTTGAACCAATCTGGTTTAACACCAACTGGCCATGACCAGCTATCACATAGCTGAGAAACTTCTTATAGCTTGGTATGGCAAATATCAGAAAAATCCAGCACACCTTAGAGAAAATATCTTTAGAAGAGGAGAACAGCTTGCTTGTTCTACTGCTCAAGGAGACAAGTGTCTATGATTTTTAAAATTCTGAGTGTCTTGGGGTGCATGGGTGGCTCAGTTGTTAAGCATCCTACTCTTGATTTTGGCTTAGGTCCGATCTCAGGGTTGTGAGATCGAGCCCCGCTTTGGGCTCCACACTGGGAGTGGAGCTTGCTTAAGATTTTCTTTCTCCCTCTTGTTCTGCACCACCCCTACCCTTCAAAAAATTCTAAGTGTCTCTTGGCAAACAGATCAGTCAGAACACAACAACGTTTTTTTCTCACTGGACAATTGGGTTGATCATCAAGCTAAAGTTAGTGCAAGAAATACAAATCAGGGTTCTCAATTTCTTGCTATGTTTTCATGCATTTGCTACTCTGAATTGGCCTCAACCAGATATCACATAACTGAGAAACACCTTACATTCTTGTATTTGACAAGCATTACAAGCATCTGAGGCAATGAGTTGGCACAAATACACCAAGGCTTGGCAAAAGCATGGCCGGGCTTGATATGGTGTCCCATACAGACAGCACCTGCCCCTGAAATCAGGCCCAACACTCTTCAAAAGACAGCCCCCCCAATATGTCCTTTTATTTGTTAATTTTTAAATTAAAGATGGACTAAAGAAAAAAGAAAGCACAATTATTTTGGTTTGGACACACATACAGCTATGCAATTAACTTGAAATTACAAAGGTAAAAAGCACACTGACTAAATTATCATTTAATGGTTTGTAATAAAGAGAGATGTTTGCTTGCTTTCAAAACAGAACACAGAAAAGGGAATGCAAGGTATGCAAGCATGACATGAAAGCACAGAGTGATACTTTGCTGGATTAAGTAAGACAAAGCACTTGAAAAATTAGAGAGGTGATTCCAAGCAATGTATAAATATACAATTTATACATTAAAGCCAGCCTCTGTACCTGGAAACGTAAATGTCTTTAATCTAGCAAATTTATGTTTACTAAAAAGAAGATGTGATCCTGTTTCTCCACTGTATTTTTTTCCCTTTTGAAAATTATAGACTGTTTATTTATTCTTTCGTGTACTTTAAGCTCCGTGACATCATTAACAGGAAGAGAGGGTTTTCATCTAAACTAGAAGAATAAAAGGGATCAAACCTGGCGCAGTAATGATGGAAACAGAGGAAAAGGAGACACTTCATGGTCAAATTATTGCGAACTGTAAATTACATTTTTCCCCTTTTATACAGATGTTTATTATTTTATTTCCAGATAGCATGCAATGTTTGCTAAGACACAATGAAGTATTAAAAGTAATTCAGTATATTGATTCTACGACACGCTTGATGCCATCAGGTGTCTGATACCAAGCATGGTACCCAGAAGCAGAAACAATTCATGAAACACTGCAAGTTTTTAAGATAGAACATTTTAGACAAATAAATGCAGCAGCTTTGGAGAGAGACAACTTGAGTCTGAAACATGCTGCTATTCAACAGATGTGATCTGGGGCATTTACTTAACCATACAAATTTTCAGTTTCCTCATCTGTAAAATTAGGATAATAGTAAACCTAACACATGAAATTGTCGTAAAGACTAAATGGAGTAATGCATGTAAAGCCTCAAACAATCCCAAGCACATTATAATGGCTCGATAAATGTTAGCTAGAATTAGTGTTGTTGTGCCTGCTGAAACACTAATTTTCAAATGAGCCATACAGCGCTTGAACATCATTTGGGAACTGATCCATGATGCAGATGAAATCACCAAGGATTTGTTTTTGTTATTTGCATGAAAAGGGAAAATGACAGCTAACATTATTCTGTCCATCAAGTGAGCTAGATTATTTCGGTACTGGCCCTTGGCACACTTCATACCTCCTTGGCTGTACCCTGTTTTATAAGGACTGGAAGACTGAGAGCTTTACATTTCTCTGTCTCCTTTGCTAGCAGGGTTCTGAATTTGTATTAAATTCCATCAATGAAATACATATGTATAATATTTGGAAGGCAGAAGAGAGGCAGAAATAGTGATGTGTTGACCTGGCTCATACAAGCTCAAAGAAAGCAATTGTGAGCATCTCTTCCCAGCTCTGCATTCAGTGGCTTTAAATCAGTGGAAGTGGGAGTATTTACTCCACAAAATTGGCAAATACTACAAATCAGCACTTTACTTCTGCCCAGTGCTAGATATTTTTAGCACACCACTGGGTAGAAACTATATTATTAATTTACTAGTATTGGCAGGCAGATAACCAGGAATTAGTAGAAGTGAGGTTTTGCAGTGATCTCTGGGTGTTCCTCTGCTTATCATCCCCTGTGTCAGTGCTGCAGACATCTGTGAGCATTGGGGGCAATTAAGTTGAATTCCTGACTAGCGTTATAGTTGCGATTTTCTGATTGTCTGAATCCAGTGGTAAACCTGTGCTGTGCTAGCCTTTGCCCTTCCAAGAGTGTTGAAGCACTACATTTTCTTTGTTAAATTACTTCTTGCCTAAAATACCTAGAATACTTTCTGTTTTCCTGAGAAAACTCTGATAATACATTATCACTTAAATATGTGAATATCAGTATTATTATCTTGGCAAAACTCATGTCAACTTGAAAAAATTAATAATGGTCAGTGATAATGAACACTGACTATGTATCTGAGGATGCCATCACTGAATTTACCTGAATGTGAAGATAAGCTCAATGGAAGAAAGGAAACAAGTGAATGTACAAAACGTACTTATAGGGCATTTAGACATGAAGACTTCGGCACTTACAGGTTTTAGAAAATTTAAAATCAAAAGGACAGAAAAACTGCTTAGCACTTTAAGTGAGGGAACTTTCTTTTTGCTTTTGTGCAGTCAGAGAGTCAATAGCCGTTGTCTTGGAATAAACTGAGCTCTTTATAATAGAGTCGAACTTCTATATCAGCAACCAAATTAACATATTAAAAGAATATTAGTGAAAATCCTCTATGTTGAGTTTTGTGGTAGTTCAGGGGAATATAAAGATAAAAAGATATAATTCTTGCCCTTAAAAATATTATAAAAGAAATACTCAAGTATAATCCAAGCTAGAAAGTCACAAATTTCTTACAAAAAAGCACAAAAAAACAACAAAAAAACCAACAACAGATAAAGAACTCTGTGAATACTAATGTGAGAACATAATGCTTCCAGGTGAGTAACTCGATATTCTTTATTTAGTTTTCAGGCTGAAGCATGAATCAATTTTAAAGGACTAAATGGAAATGAGCACTGAGGTTGTTTGATGGGATGATAATGTGGCACAGAAGCTGGGCAAAAATGGAGAGGAAGGAAAGTATTAATTCTGCAATTAGTTCTTAGTATATACTATGTGCCAAGCTGACCCTGCAGTGATGGTCAATGTGGATATAACCCTGCCCTCGTGGAGTCCACAGTCCAGTGGTTAAGACTGACAAGTGTACTGGGTTGAATAGAACCCCAAATCCGTATCCTCAGGAATGTCAGAATGCAACCTTATTTGGAAATAGTGACTTTGAAGATATAATTAGTTAAGGATTTTGAGATGAAATCATCCTGGATTTAGGGTGTCTTTACAAGAAGAGGAGAAGACAGAGAGACACAGAAAAGAAGTCCATGTGACGACCAACACAGAGACTGGAAGCCAAGGAAACCCAAGAACCACCAGAAGCTGGAAGAGGCAAAGAGGGTTTGTCCCTCATACATTTCAGAGGTGGTGTGACCTTGCTAAAACCTTGATTTTGGTCTCCTGGCCTCCAGAAATGTAAATAAATTTCTGGGTTTCTTTCTTTTTTTTTTTTTTCTTTTTAAGTTATCAAGTTTATGGTACTTTTTTTTTTTTTTTTTACAACAGCCCTAGGAAACTAATACCATGAAGTAAATAAATGGGTAGAATGCTGTAATGTAGGTGCTAGAGTAGAAGATTAAGTAGCTCTATAAGAGTGGATAGGGAAGTTACTAACCTGGAGTGGGTGAGGTAAAGATTAGCTAACGCTTTCTTGAAAAAAGACATACAAACTGAGGTCTGAAATATGGGTAGGAGTTAGGAGTTAGCAAAGCCATATAAGTACACAGAGTACTCCAGGTAGAAATTGCTTGTGTGGTATGAGAGACGCGTGAAGAATTTAGGTCATTTTTAACAAGATCATTTTGGCTCAATTATGATCAGTGAATATCAGGAAAACTAAGAGATGAGGCTAGAGAGGTAAATGGGAGGCAGATGATAAAGGAACTTTTAAGCCATGCTAAGAAATTTGGACTTTAACCTAGTAGCAATGGGAAGGCATTAAATGCACTTAGAAAAAGAAAGAACCTGAAACTTTTGGCATATCACTTATGGATACCATGTGGAGAGTGGATTGGAGGAGAGGGGGGCAAGACTGGGTCCCGGGAGACTGGTTGGGAAACTTTGAGTGATGCAGAGGCGAGATGAGAGAGATTCGGGCTTGGCTTGTGACAGTAGGCACATAGAGGAGTGGACTTTGATTTGAGATATGTACTGATTATAATATTAATATTAATAATTACAGTATTTATAGCCATAGGCAAAAATTATTGAGTGCTTACTATGTGTTGGATGTCATATTTGCATTATTTTATTTATTTCTCAATAGTCACGATTTATATTTCCATTTTTTAAAAGGTGACACTGAAGCTTAGAAATTTTAAGCCATTTGCTCAAGATCATGCAGGGACTAATTTGCAGAGCCAGGACCAACACTGTTCTCTAAACTTCTGAGCTAAATATCTTATAATATACACTTGGTAACTGGGAGTTAAAGAGAATATGCACTGGATGGTGGTGTCATTTGATGGTTACAAGGAACAAAGAAGGAGGAGCAGATTCATGAGGGAAGATCATATTGTGCATTTAATTTTAGACATGTTGATTTGGAGGTATCTCTCGGGCCTATATGTGCAAATGCCCTGGGGGGATGTTGGGGGGAGAGAGAGACAGAAGGAGAGAGGCAGACAGAGAGGAGAATATGAGAGAGAGTAAGCAGAGATAGCAATTAGACTTGGGAGTCATCAGCATGAAAATATGAAGTAAAAACTATGGGATTTGTTGGGATTGTTCAGGAATATGGGTCAAATAAAATTATTCATGGTAGGTTACTATGAATGTCAAGATTTAAGGGCTTGACAAAGGGAGAGGCTCCAAGAATGAGACTAATGAGGAGTGTTAGACAAATGAAGATGGCTAAATATGTTTAAATACTTATGGGAAGAAAACAGTGGGAGTGGGAGTGGTGAAAATTTGTGAAAGAGGGAATTCAGTAGAACAAATGCCTTGGGAGTCCTGGAGAGGATGTTATCCAAAGTATGAACACAGAGATCAGGCTTAAATAGAAAACATTCATTTTATTTATTTTTCATTTTTTAGAAGATTTTATTTATTTATTTGAGAGAGAGAGAGAGAGCACAAAGGGAGACAGAACAGAGGGAGAAGCAGACTCCCTGCTAAGCAGAGAGCCCCATGCAGGGCTTGATCCCAGGACCCTGAAATCATGGTCTGAGCCGAAGGCAGATGCTTCCCCAACTGAGCCACCCAGGTGCCCCAAAAAACATTCATTTTAATAAGAAGTGCAAAGAAAGGATAGATGGCAGATGAATCAGTTTGGAGGTTTGATTGGAAGTGGTTGGATTCCTTGTATTTTCTCTGGAAGGTAAGATGCCAGGTTGCTCAACTGATCAGAGGTTTGAGAGTAGTGGAGAAAGTATGGAAACACTGTTGTGCCAAACATGAGCCCTGACTATGCAAAGTTAGCACTCATGAAACTGTGGAACTATGAAATAGTATCTGGGCATCATCAATATGCTAGAAGCACTGAAATTAAAGTGGCAGGAATTTTTCCAGTTGGGTAATTTTCCCCAACAACAATCAGCAGATTGAGCACTGGACTAACCACAACTGGTGCTTTGCTAGGTGGATACCACGAAAGGACAAATCAACGGTCAAGAGAATTAAGAATGTTGGCAAGAGAATGAGCACAGTAAAAGCCAGTGATGGGTAAATGGAGAAATAAGTGGGGGGGAAAAAGTCCAGAATCTTGGGTTCTATTTTGGGTCTACTATTAGCTAGTTGGGTGATGCTGGTGATATCTCTTAAACCCTGTGGGCTTTAGCTTTCCTGTTCTGTAAAGTGAAGAACTGAACTATATGACCAATCTCTAAGGTTATTCCAGCCTGAAAATTATGCGAGACTGTGACAACTACAGAAAGCAATGAAGGCAGGATAGAAGGGAGTTGAAGGGTCAAAGTAAACTGTAAAAATTCCCAAAGATTTGAGACTCTTAAATGAATGCATTTATTCCAACTGAAATGTCTACATTAAACAAAATACATTGCTAAGTTTCAGCAAAACTCTATTTTAATCAGAATTCTACTTGAACATAAAGAAACCTAGGCAAGTCTGATTATTCCCTGTAGTAAGAAAATTGGTATGTTCAGGAATCCACAGTGAGATTTATGAGGACTGGGATACGGCGTGTCCATGATGGAGGAGGGACATCAACTAGGGGATGAAGTCGAAACTGTGGAACCCCTCCCTAACTCAGCTACACCCACACAAGAAATGACACAACCTTACTTTATGAGTAGATAGTGAATAATTTGGGAGCACACTACTAACCTCATGTTGGCTATGTAATTTATAACTCATTTTTTTCAGCTCTTCATATCCTAATTTAAACTGGTTAAAATGAGTGAAAAGTCATTTGGGATTAAAAGCTGAAGGATTTTAAAAGCTAATTTTGGAGACTTAGACTGCTTTTCTGTGACTGCCACTTACCATTATAAAAATAAGTCGATTCTTGTAGAGTAGACTTAAGTCTAAGGTTATAAGGAATTTCCCTATCTCCTTTTGTATGGTTTTGTCCTGAATGGGAATAACAGTTTGAAGACTCTGAACCTAGTCACCCCTCAGTTGGGATCTTTAGCATAAATGGCCCCATTTCAAGATTGATACAAATGTCAATGGAACTGGTGGTACATTTTAGGACATCCTGGGATTAAACATCCTCCTGTGTAACAGAATGCAACTGACATGACCTCAGTATGTTATGACTCACTCCAGGAAGACTCTATAAGGAAATAAAATGGAAAAGAAACAAAATTTTCAAGTGTGAAGTTAAAGAACGATTTTTGTGTGAAAGACAGATGATGGCATTATTAATAGTGAAGGGTAAAAGCTGAAACATTTGAATGTTCAGCTAAACATCTCTAAATTTCTCATTTCAGTGTGGATAGAAATAACCACTCTTGAGGTATTTCCGTAAACTCAGTTTCAACTCCAGCCAGGAATCAGGAGGGGGGAAAAAGTCCCTTCTCAAGCAGTTTATAAACTAAAAATAAAGATGACAAAAAGTCAGATTCAGATTAAATTGGAAAAGTTGGTGGTTTGGAACCATAGTTTTATCTCCCCAAGACAGAAATATATAGGCTACAGTAAGAGAACCATAAGTATTTACTGACATACACAGAGAGAAACAACTAGTGCCCAGCCTTATTCAATACTCATTAACACATGATCAATTAAATTTTGGCAAACAACACTGATTATTAATGAGTCCAAAACAGTCACATTTTCTGATCACTGAGAGCTAGAATCTAAAGGAAATAATGTGTACCACTTGTTATACAATCTCTGTTGAATATATTCCAGGGCTTTGGTGAGCTAAGACAGAAAAATATAGCTCCAGTTCTGCTGAGTTGTTCCCAAGGACTATAATTATATTTTATAGTATTTAGCTCAACCAAATCATTTTTCATTTTAAGTATAATGTAGCAACAATAGCTTGAGACCTTTGAATTTTGCCCCAAATATTACTGTTTTGTCACATATGTCCCAAAGCCCCACCTGTACCACAAGAGAACCCCAATAATATGCTTTTCCTGTAATGTAACTCTGAGAAGGGGCTGTCTTGGTAAAATTTCAACCTTAGAAGTTATATTTTTTTGTCTTTACTAAGGAAGGCAACCTTTTAGACTAGAAAGAACATTGAGTCTTTAGGATTATCTGGTTTCCAGTTTTGGCTTCATCTATCTGCTGTGCGACCTTGGAGAACTAATAAAACTTCTCTGGGCCTCATTGGCTTCTATGTCAAATGAAGGATGGATTTAGACCCTCCAAGGTGCCAATGCTAACTTTCATGGTTCCATGAGCACATAGGCAACTTACAAATGTGGATGATACCTAACAGCCTATACTGTAATTTTCTATTAAACAGATCTGTGAGAGGTTGTAGAAGTCAGAACTACTGGCTTCTGCTTCTGATTTGGTTTTATTGTTTTTAAAAAGTATCTCTGACACAGTTTGAGGTGACTCATTTCAGGGAAGGGTAGAGAGAGCAAATAAAGAGAAAATAAACTAATTTCAAATGGATGAATGGAGGAATGAAAGAGTCATTAAAGACAAAATTCAGACTTGGAGAAAAGCACTTGTGGGATCTAGATAACCTATGAAATATTACAAAATTATTATAAAATCAGAAAAGACGTAGGGCTTACAAATTTGGTGAAAGAAGTAAGGAAATTGAAAATATCATCTAGGAAGTTATTTTTTACTTTGGGATATATATGCATGAATATATATTTATGTGTGTATATATGCATACATACAAATATACATAATACATGTGCATATACATAAATATATAAATTAATCTCTTTAATGTGTACACATACTGTGACCACGGAAAATGAGAGGGATTCAAAGACTCCTTTGTATGCTCTCACCTAAAGTTGAATTACCCATGGTAGAAGATAAGTGGCTTCTTCAATCTAATCTACAGATGTCATCAGAGATAGAGCATGGGTTTGGGTGCTAAGATATGGTCATGCTAATTATGCTCATTTGCTTTCCACTGTCACGGCGGGGGAGGGGGGGATCTCAGTGACTCAGGTGAGTATGGCCTATCCAGAAAGAACTGTGAATTGGAGATCCTTAGGTTAGTGTTAAGAAGAGCTTATAATGTATTACTATTTGTTCTGGAGCAAAAGAGGAGAGCTATCAGACTAGGTGATCACTGGATCTGGTGACTGCTAGTTACAACAGCAGCAATGTGATGAATGCCTTAAACATGTAGAATACATCCTATAAACTATACAATATGGCTATATTTAAGCTTCACAATAGCAGGATTAAAAGAACTTGAGATGGATTAGTGATTCTGGAAGAATGGTCAATATACATGGTAATATGGTGGGCCAAGGGTGATGTGGTTGACTGGCATCCAGGTTAAAATGGATTCAAAACCACGAATGGTTTTGACCAGCTTGATTTTAGGTGAGGACCCAGGGTTTCTGAACAGCAGTACTTTATATTGTCCAGATGAGAATTACAACTTCCACTGGGGACTTTGCTGATGGTGTTTGCAACTGGTGATACAGAAACGTCCCATTCATTCATTCATTCATTCATTCGTTCGTTCATTCATTCTCATTCATTCATTTACTTATTCATTAACCTATTTATCTAACTTAGGATCAGACATTATACTAAGGCACCAGATGGTCTGAAAATGTGGTTCCTACCCTTTAAGAGTTTAAAAATTAACAATATTATATGTATTATAAAATATATATATTTAATGTAGTAACATGATACATGTAATATTGTATGTATATATTATGTATACATACACACACATACACCAAGGGTCATGGATATACTAACTGAGGGTTCTCTAATTGTCCTGGGAGTAAAGACCTTCAGATAGGTGAGGGTGGGATACATTTGAGGGCAGTGAGGAAGTTGGTGTGGCTGGAGCAGAGTTTCACAGGAAGGGGGAGAGATGGAGGAGATAAGGTCAGAGACTTGTTAGCACAAGAAAGCTCAGTAGGCCTTTGTGAGGACTTTGGCTTTTACCTTGAGTCAAATAGGCAGCCACTGTAAGATTACATGTGAAGTCAGAATTAACCACTTAACTTAATGGGACATTTCTCCAACAGAGTTTAAAATGATGAATCTTGAGCTCCAAATCACTGGCCTAAAACTTATGGTATTCTATGAGGATAAACCAAAATATCTTTTTTTGTTTATGTCCTTTCTCTCGGGTACCACTGAATTTCCTGGGCTCTGTGTTCTGGGATTACGGTTTTGCCTGTGATAGAGGCTGGGGATTAGCATGCTATCATTTTGTGGATGTGGGACTAGTGCTGTGAAATCCTGTTTCTGGTGGGAAGACCTGTGCCTGCAGTTTGGGCCTATCTGGCCAGATTTGGGCCATATCCTCCAACATAGCTTACTAAGAATAAAGGCGATATTTTGATCTCCACTTGAGATACTCCACCTTTATCTATCTCTCAATTAGTTCTAAAACGGAAGGAAAAGAGGGGTGTTAAAATCAACGCCTAAAACGCGCTCCATTTGTTTACACCTAGTGTCTCGGTGCAGCAGCTGAAGGCTAAGAGGAAGGGACAGGGAAAGAGGCAGAGAGAATGAGGGTCTGCAAGAGGAATAATAGTATTTTTAAAGAAGATTATAATTGTAATAATTCATTATATTTAGAATTATATTTAAGAATATATTCAAGAATGCATCCTCTCTCTGCTCCTCAGTTTCTCCTCTCTCAGACCTAAGGAACTAGGGCAGTGATCAATTAAATATTCCTTAAAGTGCTCTGTTATGATGACAAAATGAAATCTCATGAACTAAAATGAAATTGTTAAAGGAAACAAAGTAGATGAGGCAAATTGGTGTTGGGTGAATTGGTTTTCATTAAATGGCCATTTGGTGGATTGGTCAATTGGCAAACTGGCTTAAAACAAATTGGTCTTTAGCAATTTGACCTAGAACAAAATGATTAATGGATCCTCAGTATAAGAACCATGACAAATGTCATCCAGCCTCAGCTTAAACAACCAATAATGAGAAATATACTGCAGTACAAAACAATCCAAAACAATTAAAAACATTTGTTTTTAAATACTTGCATTATATATGTCTCTTCATTTTGCACTAAAATTTGTTCACTGCTCATTATCTGACCCTCAGGAACAACAAAGAATTTTTTCCTGGTCTGTTTTCCATATGAAAGCCTATTAGTATAGATTAAATAAGCTATTGTGTCTTACCTACATCTTACCAAGCCTGAATAGCTGAGTTTCCTGAGTTGTCTCTTTTGTGATTTGATTTTTGCATCCTTTCTCCATCTTGGTAGCTCTGCCAACATCCTTCTTTAGGAACATCATACAGAATAGAACATAATCCTGGTCTGAGCACTGCTAAGAACATGATCATGTCCTTTATTCTGAAACTTATTGTCCCTGTTATTTTGAACAAGCAAACTTTGTGAGATAATCAAAATGCAAGTTTTTTGTTTTGTTGTTTTGTTTTTTTCTATCTTCTGATGTCCCTTTTAAATATTTCAGTAATGGAAATTCTTCTCTTCCCTTGGAATAAAAGAAATCTGTCAGGTTCCTGAGTTTTCCATCCATTCTAAGGTAATATTGAGTTATCTGGCCAATGTAATTCAACAAATACCATCTTAATTTGGGAATTAAAATAGCAACCCTTAGGTCTTCATTCCAAGTTAAGACTTCCTTCTCTGAGCAAGGGCTTGACTGTAGGCAAGGGGCCTGCCTTCTGGAAAGTGGTGTGGTTGACTGTTTGTCTCAGCTGACCTCCTTCTCCATCAACCTACTAGCTGCTCCTTCTGGTCGTGTAGGGTCTACTGATGTGGGCGGTAGGATGGGGGTAGATAAAGAAGTAAGAGGATAGGGTATTACTCACTTGATGTTTACTCCTATAAAAAATACTCCTAGCTGAATGCTCTCTAGGTCTGGGAGATGGTGAAGCTTTATTTTTCTCTCCTGGGCAGTTTGGTGAATTCTTAAGAGGTTTCCCTGCTGGCCCATCAGAATACGCATAATTCAAGTGATGCAACAATTTTTTTTTTTCAGCTGCGGCTTTAGATCCTAACCTCAGGGTCTGGTTTTCCCATGGCTCATTCCACACAGACCCTTGTTTGAAGTCTCTTATTCTCTGAGTGAAGCCCTTTTGGGGAAATTCCCATCTAAAATGGCCACACTGGCTCTCCAGACAACCCATACTTATTCTTTACCTTGGTGAAACTCAAGAAGTTCAGACAAATTGCAGTGCAGTGGTGTCTCTTTCCTGACTCTGTCCTCAGACCTCTCCCCCGTAGATCCCTAGGCTCCTCTGGCACCAGCACAGCATGCTTCCCAACACCCAGATACACAGGAAGCTCTCTGCACGTCCTACTGAAGCTGGTCTCTGTGCTTTTAGGCTAAAGGACCAGTGTCCCACCTGCTGCTGTGAGGCTGGTAATGGAGATTCAAAGTGCCAAAGCTGCTCTCCCCAAAAGATCTCTTCACAAATCTACTCTTACTTACTGCTCCTATATCTTTTTATATCTTTCTAATGAACTTTAGGGCATTTGACTCTGTCCTAGGTCACCACATTAGAAACTTCGCTCATTGGTCTAACAGCTCATTTTGGAATCCAACGTTGTACATATGGGGTTACCCTCAGCCAAAATTTCTTATCTGTGCTTCTTTCAAATGCAGCCTAAGATCAAATTAAATTTTGTAGCATTTTTATGACTTTCTATCCTTCCTTGACCAAATTGCTCTACTTTTTAGTCTTGTAATTAGGGTGTTTGGAAGAAATGATAAGGTATTAGAAATAATAATACAGCTTAAGCATCTGTTATATATTTATTAACTACATTTAGAAACCACTTTTCAGGGGCTTGAGGGCTCACATATCATACACAATCTTAAAAATCATGGCTTTTTGTACAGCTTGCCAGCTGGAGGAGGTAGAAAGAAAAGGAGGAAAGGGAGCTGAAGGCAAGGAAAGGAATGGCTGCTGCAGCCTGTGCACCAAGAGAATAAACAATCCAGGAAAGCATCCACTCCAACCCTGAGACACAATTTCAAGCTGTGTATACTTCCCTGGGACACCAATTGTTTTCCAAATAAGGTCTATGCATGGTAAAGAACAGTGGCACGAGTTCTCTGGAAACGCATTCAAACGGAAAATAAACTCTTGGATTTAATCCCGTGCAAATTATCTTTCTAATCAGATGAGGGTATACTTTCATGTCCATATATAATATAAAAATCTTGAACTGAAATAAAACTCATACCCAGAAGAGTACAAATCCCCAGGAGCCATTTTCCACCAACCTGTTTTTATCTCCTGGAATTTATTTTCCTCCTTTACCAAGAGATTCCTGTGAAAGTATGACTCAGTTCCTCCAGCAGCTCTTGACAAGTACCTCTGAGACAAATTTCAAAACTGATCTTACACATTTTAAGAACGCTTATTCACACAGCATTTTCTGACACACTTTTCAGAGTTCTGGAAAGTCAACTGCTTCTTCATTCCATCCCCCATTCCTCAAACCCTTGTCCTTTATTTTTAGCCCCTCATTATAAAGGCAACGCACATTCATTAAAAATTAAAATACAGACAAGCGAAATCACACAAAGCACACTCGTGATTCAGCCAGAGATATCCACTATGAATGTTTTTCAGAATATTTTTCTAATATCCTTTTTAGATGCATATGTTATTAATCCATACATAGGAACCACATTTTAAATGCTATTATAGCCAACTATATTAAACCACTCCAACAGTTCTTGACCACTTGGATTGTGGCATATTTCCTTACCGTATACATGGAAGAGAAGGAATAATTAGTTTTAAATGAGTTACATATAAATAGCAAATATATATGGAAGAACTCTGAATACCGATTTTGAACAAATTTTCATTTTTACCAGATTATTGTGTTCTCTTCTATGCGTCTAACTCTTTTCCTAAGTTCAGTTTGGTTTGTATCCTTTTACACTTATGCTCATTCTTATGCACACAAGCACACACATTTTTTTTTCTAAACAAAAAAATACACACACATGTAACACCTTGGTGACTTGCATTTTTCACTTAACAATATCTCTTGGACATTATTTCTTATCCATAAAGGTAAACCTAACTAATCTTTTGAATAGTAGATTATAAGCTTTGATTTTATCCTTACAAATAATGAAGAACTTAATATTTTACTAAGTTAGTACACCAGATGGACAGATTCTTTGATTGCTTATGGTAAGTAGTGTCTTAGAAATAACAATTTTACTTGTAGATTGAAACACTGCAAAATAACTCACTGCGGTTGACAATTATTCAAAGGCAAGCTACACAACAACATCATTTATACACCAATGTTACTATCTACTTCAAAGTCAAATACCAAAGAATTAAAAGTGACAAGTACTTTTATAAATTATTTTCTATATAAGTTAACTTTTAGAGAACATATTAATAAAAATTGCATTATATCCTTTTTGGAATAAGGCAAAGAGTAAAATTAAATTCATTATAGTTTTTAAAGAACTCTAAACTCAAAATTTTTTTAGCATGGATCGTGTGTGTGTGTGTGTGTGTGTGTGTACGTGTGTGTGTGTGTGTGTGTGTGTGTGTGATCTGCGAATTTTTTGGGAAAAGACAAAAATCACTGTAGTAATTTACCATTGTTTTTATAAATTGAAAAGAAAATGCTAAGGAAACAGTTAGTATAGACTTTCTTTCCTGAGGTTTCATCCGAAAAAGCCAAATAATAAAACTCCTGTAGTTTATTTATTCAAACAAGATGGCAGAAGGTCTTACAACTTAGCAAGTGGCATAGGAAAAAAAAAAAGAACACCAAATAATCTTTTGGAACATGTTTTTTTTTTTTTGTTTGTTTGGTAGTCCCAATCAACAGTTTGCCTAAATCAGTGGTTCTCATCCTGGGATGATTTTGCTTTTCAGAAAACATGTGACAGTGCCTGGAGACATACCCTAAGAAGTATTATTTCCCTATTTCATTAATTAGGAAAAATAAGACTTAATGAAACTAAGTAATTTGCCTAAGATTACACAGTCATAACAGACATAGCAGATAGTGTAGTATATACATGGTTGTGTATACATGTAGTTCCTACAGTGGAAGTACAATGGAACATTTTTTAAAATAAGTTTTTAAATACATCGGGAAAACAGGAATAAAGAGAATGTGTTGTAACTGGAAAGTAAACTTTTATCCTCAAAGTACTAAATATCATTGTGATTTTTATGATGCTGTTTTATGCTAAAAATGATCATGATTTGGGGGCCCCTGGGTGGCTCAGTCAGTTACGCGTCTGCCTTTGGCTCAGGTTGTGATCTCTGGGGTCCTGAGATCGAGCCCCACATCAGGCTCTCTGCTCAGCGGAGAGTCTTCTCCTCCCTCTCTCTTTGCCCCTCGACCCCATTTGCGCTCTGTCTCTCTCTCACTCAAACAAATAAAATCTTAAAAAAAAGATTATGATTTGGTAATTGAGGACATTATGCTAAGTGAAATAATCCAGTCATAGAAAAAAAATCCAAATACTTCATGAATCCACTTACATGTGGTATCTAAAAGAGTCAAATTCATAGAATCAAAGAGAGGAATGATGGTTGCCAGTGGCTGCAGGGAGGGAGATATGGGAGTTATTAATCAATTGGCATAAAGTTTCAGTTAAATAAGATGATTAAGTTCTGGAAATCTGCTTTACAACAATACTGTATCGGGCACTTAAATTTTATTAAGTGGGTAGATCTCACATTAAGTGTTCTTACCATAAAAACAACCAAACAAAAAAAAATCCATACATCCCTACATAAAACAAACAAACAAACAAAACCCCCCCCCCCAAAAAAACAATTGATACATGCAATGACATGGATAAATCACAAATGTATTCTGCTAACTGAAAGAAGCCAGATCAAAAGGTTATAGACTAAGTGATTCCATTTATATAACATTTGGAAAAGGCAAAACTACAAAAATGGAGGAATAGAACAGTGGTTGCTAGGAGCTCAGGGTGTGTAGGGGGGCAGGGCATGTCTTTTCCCCATGAGGAAATGTTTTGAGTTCATGGATCTATTTTGTATCATGATTTTGGTTGTAGATACATGACTGTGCACTTGTCAAAACTCAGAATTGTACACCACGAAGAGTGAATTTATTGTATCTAACATAAAAAATAAATTTAAAAAGGATTTCTAAAATTTTTTAATTTTCTGAGTCTTTCAGATCCTTACCAGAGTATTCAGTTATTACATGTTTGTTAAATTAAAATAATAGATACCTGAGACCCTTCCTGTGGCTCAGCAGCCGCTTGAGAATCTCAGCGAAGATGAGGAAAGCGTGCAGTTGAGGAGCCTATTCTGATCAGCCCTCCTTCCCTGAGCTGATGAGCAAGGCCTTAATTATTGGTCTGTAATGCAGGAGGGAGTACAGATAAGTTTGGTCACAGCAATGCTGTATAGGGGAATCAATGTGGGTGCTATGCTATATAGGGTGAATCAATGAAGCAAAATTGAAGACAGAGGTCACACAGGTTTAATTTAACTTTGTCATCATATTCCTTTCCTTGTACTTCCATAAATTATTCTTAAATAAAATATACTCAGGTTAATAGTTCTATATCTGCTGAAGAAAAAAAAAACTACTTTGACATCATGCAATCTTATATACCCTTCCATGAAAAAGACTTGTAATGCATACAGATTATAAACATATTATAAAAGGTCCTAGGAATCATTGCTTCATGATTAATTTCATCTGTGGCAATTTGATATATCCTTACTTAACAGATTTACTCCTTTCTTTTGAGACATATAGGATGACTTCCTCACTTTACGATTGCTAAAACTGAAAGTTAACAATCTCAACGTTTTGCTGATAAAACAAGAAATATATTAGCTTTATCAGAATAGGATCGTAATAATAAAAATACTGTATTTTATTTGTAGATATAATATAGTAATAAGAAAAGTACCATTTTTTAAATTTGTAGACAGTGCATTTCCAGGTATCTATTCTGAATTTGGTAGGCTTTCATTTTCTGTGGCTAATGATACTGAATTATCTGGGTTGCCTCTAGACAAGGGGTTAACAACTGGCCTTCACTGGCTGGGGAAAATGCGGAGTTTTTCCCTCATATACTAGTGAACACAATGTAAAAACCTTATATGCCTTGTTTTATAGTTCCCATGGCTGCCAGTCAAAATGTCCTTCAATTTTCAGACTTGAGTTCATCTGAACATGGAATATAGTAACTAAAATTTCTAATAAGCAAGTTGGGCCATGGAAGGGAATAGGCACTAATGGCTAGTCTTTTGACATTATAATAAAGTGAAAAAAAATCTGGGATTGACTATTGCTGGAGTTGGCAGAAACAGAAATGAGAAACATGTCAAAGAGGCAAATGTTTTTGTAAAACTGTACTAAATAAAATATTTTTCTTGATGTAGCTTTTGTGACTCACTTTATCAAGTTAGGTTTCAAATAAGGTCACTTCCTCTTTATTTTCCTGATTTTTTTGAGTATTGGTATAGGAGATTTGGGGGAAATTTTCCCGCAAAGGCCTGAACTCCACAGATGCCTTGTCAAATAATAATTTTAATTTCTTATGGGGAGAGAAAATATTAAAATTAAAACTGTTTCTAAAACAAGGTAAGCCAAAGACCTTCTCTCTCTTTCTTTCTTTCTTTCTTTCTTTCTTTCTTTCTTTCTTTCTTTCTTTCTTTCTTTCTTTCTAGATTTTATTTATTTATTTGACAGAGAGAGAGACAGCCAGCGAGAGAGGGAACACAAGCAGGGGGAGTGGGAGAGGAAGAAGTAGGCTCCCAGCAGAGGAGACTCATGTGGGGCTCAATCCCAGGACCCTGGGATCATGCCCTGGGCCGAAGGCAGATGCTTAACGATTGAGCCACCCAGGCGCCCCTGATCTTGTTATCTTTCTATAGGCTTTTTGCACAACCACATTGAGGGGGGGAAATTTTTTTTTTTTCAACAATTTTGTTTGTTCCCTGTATCCCTCTGTTTCATCTAGTCTGAGAGACCTCTGTCTTTGTTAAAGGATTTTCCTGAAACTTTCTCCTCTACGAGGTCTAGTGGATTAAGCTTTGTGGATATTTCACCAATAAACTAAAACATCCATCCTCTTAGCTTTGATAAAGGCTAAAAAAAAAGAAGGCAACAGGACACTCCTTCTGACCGCTGTACTGATAGCTCAGAATTCCTATAGACTGCTGTGGCCCGCAGAATCATGGCCTCATGGGTGTCTATGTCCTAATCCCTGGAAACTGTGGCTATGTTATACAGCAAAACGATTTTGCAGATGTAATGAAGTTAAAGAACTTGAAATGGGGAGATTACCCTGGACTATTCTCGTGGGCCCAGTGAAATCAGAAGGGTCCCTATAAGGGGAAAAGGAATCTAGGAGAGTGGGGAAAGATGTGAGAGTGAAAGGAGATGGAAGTCAGAGCAATTAGTTTGCCTAAAGGTGGTCACAAGACAAGGGATGTGGGTATCTCTAGAAGCTGGGAAAGACAAGGAGATAGATCTCCTTTAGAGCCTCCAGAAGGAATGGAACCCTTCTGACACCTTGATTTTAGCCTAATGAGATCCATTACAGACTTTGACCTCCAGAATTATAAGAAAATAAATGTATGTGGTTTTAAAGCACCAAGTTTGTGTTAATATGTTACAGCAGCAATGGAAAACTAATACAGACACAGACCCTCTCTTGTTACAATGAGTAGGAAACGCTGGCTTGGGACTCAGGACTTCTGGAACACTTAAAATTCTCCAATTTCAGACTCAAGTCTCCAAAAACAGTGTGGATAATACTAAGTATGTTTGGGCATTGCATTAATATGATAATAACATGTGTGTGCAAGCATTTAACTGATTTTTGTTTCTTTCATCCTATAATTTTCATTTATTTGTACTTAGAAGAATCAAAATCCATATTGGCTAGAGAAGAAAGCCTCTTTCAATGTTGGGCAGACAAGCATCCACCTATCCTTAACAACAGAAGCACAATAGCTCCCCTTTGACCACCATGCACTCCAACTGTTCAGAAATCCTAGGGGCTAATCAATGTAAAGAAGGAGAGGCAGCCAGTTGGTCTTCTGTTGGTTGAGATGACGAAAGAATGGAGAGAAGGATCCATTCCCTCCTGCTTTTACTGCTTTCTGCCACATGGTGTCCTGCTGAAGATTTGTCCGCACATGTGAACTGATGTTCCCTTCATTTGGTTATGCCTTTGCTGGCACATGTCCCCACACAGGTCAAACTGGTATGCTACACTTGGAGGCCAAGGTGGTTGCACATATATTTCATTAATTATTCTTTAAACACAGTCCCCAGTAAACTATCACCCAAGGGACTTTCAGTCTCAGCTACACTTGGTGCCACAACTAGCTCTTCCCCACAAACATCCTATGTGCTGAACTTAAAGCAATAAATGGTTTTCTCCTGTCCTCCTGAAGAATTCTCCTTTTGGGGTCACCTTGGTCCACACTTGTCAATTTCCCTAAATTTAAATCTTGGGACATGCAGGCCAGGATCTGAGTTTATTGAGAACCATGGGCTTTTTGTGTTAGTAGAACCATTTCCTTCCGTAGGGGTTGTTTAATGGGTTTCGTTGGCGGAACACTTAGGGCAATTGGGCACTAGCTGCCCAGTCTACCTACATTTACCTATGGAGACCACTCAAGTGATTCTTTCCAGGAGCAAGACGATGTCTTCCACAGTGATTCTGACTACCTTCATCTAAGGGAATCGTCGTACTGCTAAAATGTTTAGTCACTGCTTTCCATGGCACTGCGTTTAATCTCTGCCTTAAGAGGAACCTCTCATATTTACACTGTTGAAATCTGATTCATAGCAACTTCTCTCCATTAATTCCTATCTTGCTTTCTGAAGCTCTCTGGATGATAGGAGGACTATATAGTCAATTCTCCTCACACGCCCACAGTGTAAGTCTTCTCTCAGCAAATGTGGTGGTCACCTTTCTCTAATCCGTTCTAGGACAGGATTAGATTCTTCGTTATCATAGTCAGTATCCTCTGGATCATGTCAATGTGTTAATTTAGGGCTAAAAATGATAATTTCCTCCCTCCTTCTGAACTCATACTGCTGTTAATGCAGCCCAGGGATGAGTTCATTCCCTTAGCAGCAACTTCTCACTGTTAATTCCTTGAACTTGGAGTCAAGTAGAATTCTTAAACTTGTGCTGTTTTGCAGCCTATGTCTGAGAACTGTCCATGATATTTTCTTATTATCATTTCCTGCTTAGATTCGAATTCTTTCGCTAACATATTATACATGTTTTTGAGTATATACTAAGTTCTGAGATTGTACTGCTGTCTCTATTGTCATTCAAATTTTTGAAAGGTAAAGATGCCCAGGTTACTTCAGGCTTCCCCTCAGTTTGCCGTCTTTTTATTTTAGTTAGCATATATTGTGTAACAATACACAAAAATACACATAATTGATACAGAATGGAGTCAGAAAATTCTAGCTTCAATTTCATGATTTGCTGTTACTAGTTTTGTGATCTTGGACAAATTGCTTCACTCTAGGTTTCTCTGTGTCATGGGGATGTTTATTGCCCACATTGGATTTTTGTTCTGGTGTGTGTACATGTGGATATATATGTGTGTGTGTATATGCCTGTGTACATGTATTATATGAATAAATGTGTTTAGTGTGTATGGGTGTATATGTGTGTACATAGTGTGTATGCATGTGAAATGTTTAGGTACATATTTGCACGTGTGTATGCCTTGTGTATTATGTGTAGAGGTGTGCATATGTGCACACACTTGTCTATAGTGTTTATAGTGTTTGTATGTGTGCATACGTGTGCACATACCTGTGTATATATGTTTGCATACTTGTGCATATGTGTAGTACATGTATGTGTGCTGTGCGGTACATGTACACATATATGTGTGTATATTCTGAGACAGAGATGGTCAATGTATTGTGGATATTATTATAATTAACAAAGCAAACCAGTTATGACTGCAAACATCACACATAATGCTCTACTATATCAGGGTAGTGCCTCACACAGTACTCGGCATAACGAATGTTCCCCTGGATCTCTCTGGTAAATGTAGTTCAAAAAGGAAATGATATAATCCCGGCCTGAATTGAACTTCATGAACCTATACTGGTCCCTAATGATTACCTCTTTGCTTCCTAAGTATTTACCCACTTTTTATACTCTAACATTTTGTTAGGGATCCATCTAATCTCTTTGGCATATAGTTTAAAGAATTTAACTTCTTTCACCTTTTTGAAAATGGAAACATTTATTTGCCCTTTTCCCACCTGCCAGCAAGACTTCTGTTCCCATAATTCTTCAAAGATGACTATTTACAGTTCACTGATGTCATCTGAGCTTTCTTTTGGTTTTATGGAATTGAACCAAAATCCTTTGAAAGGTGCATTTTTTTCAACCTCCTTATCTAGCTTGGACTTTAATTTTCTCCTCCCAATATTTGCTTTCTCTTTTCTAATCTGACAATTAAAATTCTCATCTAATGTATTACTCAGGACTCCCTTGATTACAAATATAAAAGATTCAATTTAAACTCTCTTAGGATAAAAAGGAATCCTTGGCTCTCAGAGCCAGGGGATTTAGGGGTAAAGCTTGCTTCAATCCTGGCTGGATTCAGGGATTCAGACGATGTCATCAAGAGCTGAGGTATCTTGCAGTCCCTGGGTTCTGATTCCTTTTGTGGATGAACTTTCCACACAGTAGAGAAGAGAGCTACTGGGTTTGGTTTAAATCCCAAAGGAAGAGAAATGCTTTCTTTCTCTGTATTCATGTACCAAATCTCATGAGAAGCACCTGACTGGCCCTGTTTGGTCCCATGTTCACAGCTATGGCCAGGGCAGAGTGGGTACTGTGGCTGACAGGCCCATTACAACCTCATGAAATGAGGGAGGATTGAAGGGCAGACAAAGAAACAGACCTGCCACAACAGAGAGAAGACCAGAGAAGCCTTGCTTTCTGCCTCTTTTCTAAAAACTTCATAGTATTGTCCCCAAATCTTTCTGTTGCTCCCTGCATAACTTTAGAAAACCTATTTTCACCTTGGTTGGCAGTTTTCACAAGCCTTACTTTATTTCCTTGTTATTAGTTTTCATTTGTTCATGGTTACTTGTTGGTCCTTCCATTCTTTATAAATAACACCTTTAAAATATCTCCTTTTTTTCTTGAGAGCTCGTTGAGCTGCCAGAATGGTTTCCTTAGCTGCCTCTCCGTCACCTTCATGATTGGTTTCTCAGAACTGTGTGTTTAAAAGCCTAACATCCTTCTTTGCTTTCCCAGTCTCTGGGCATAAGATCATGCCTGTCTTCTCTCTGAACCTCTGGAAATCTGTCTTCTTTTAGTTTAGGCCATATATCTAGATTTGCTCAGGATTCAGAGCACTGGCTTTCACAAACTATAAGATAATATTCTGGTGATGCCCTCCTCCTCAAGGATTCTATCATTTCCACTTTGCCAACCAGCACTTTCCTTGCTTGTCAGAATTAGGTCCTAAGGAGTGATTCCCTTCATTGCTTTTTCTGCCTTCTAAAAGATGAGGTTGTCAGTAAGATGTATCCAGTGCTTTACTTTTGCTGACTGACTTCCTGGAGATGTCTAGATAAGCACCATCCTTCATCACCTCTGCATCTTGCCTTTGTTTCTTTGCCAGATCTGTGATCAATGTCAGGATGTGATTGTCCATTCTTCTCTTCTCTCTGGAATGGCTGTTTTACCAGACTTTGCCTCCACCCTCCCCTGCTTCAACAGTAATATCATTATGATGCTCTTTCCTTTTATCTCTACCCAGATGTTCTTTATCATTCCGCCACCCTTGATTTGGGGTTTTTGCACTCTTGACACAGAATGTTGCCCCCTTTGCACAATGTCGTGCATTCCATAAGTATTGCCACTTAGGAATCTTATTTTGCCAAGATGCAATAATGTCTATGAGGGGGTGTTGGTTTTCTTGCATGAACATCAAATTATATGTTTCGTATATTGTTATTCAAGCAACTACGAACCTAACTGCTATGTTCTACTGTCTCCTGGATTATTTTCTCCTGTGAATTACTAGGTATGTTCAGCACTGATCTCATACTTAGAGTTTTATCTAAGAGTTCGCCTCTTTGTTTTTCTTCTTGCATTTTTTTTCAATTTAAAATCCTCTAGAACAGACTGACAAATATTCCAGTAAACACACTCTTCTCTTTAGAAAATCTGATAATATTTTATTACAACATATTCAGAGGAATAATTCTCATTTTTTTCTTGTTCTTTTGGGATTATGAACTATCAAATGATACTTAAAACAAGTGGGCCCCAAGATTGGGTTTGCAAAATTCCCTCTTTTATAACCATTCTTGTAACTATTCTTATAACTATTCATGTTTGAGTTGTGGCCAGTGTTTGGTTTGATTCACTGCACCACCACACACTCAAAGCTATCCACATCTACAGAGCATGCTCCATGTGGAGGTTTTAAGGACTCTTCTATCCCTAAGGGCTGAAGCAGGACAACTGGAGAAGTGAAAACTGGCTCATCATAGTAAGGAAAGATCTTTTTTGAAGCATGGCCAGTATCTACTAGATCTGAAGGCTCACAGGAAAGGTGCAGAAACCCAGGAAGGAGGGCCTCTATCTCTGCCTTCTTCTGCCTCTCTATTTCTCTGTTTGCTATTGCCTCTGCCCTGCAGCCACCTTTATCACAGTCTCAGACACTTCCCTTCTTCTTACCCCATCTCTGCCCATTCTTATGAGTCTTGGCCCTACTCTGGTTTATGCCTGCCTTTAGCCCTGCCTCAGCCTCTTCTCTTATCTCAACATCTGCCCTCTCTTTGCAGCCAAGTTTCCTGGAGATAATGGCCTTCTGAATTTGATGTGAGTTTCAGAGCAGCATGCCTGGGGATGTCAATGTTCAGTGTCTATCAGTTTCCTTTGCACTTTCTGTGGTAAAGATGGAGAAAAGGAACAACTGGCACCAAACATTTAGAAAATAATTAAGGAGACTTCAGGCTTCTTTAGTTGAGTGCATCCCCTCAAGTGCAGATAAAATTCGTCTCGAGGATCTCACAGGCCAGAGAGGCCCATGGCGGAAAAACTGGGATTTACAATGAGTAGGACTCAGCCCATGACTTGGCCAAACTGCCATACCTTGGGTGAGCCACTCAGCATCTTTGAGCCTTTGCTTCCTTGTTCTCTGTAAGGCAAGGATGACAATGCCTACTGTGCCTCATGTTGGGTAGACTTTTGGGAGAAGCTATTAAAACAAGGGGGGTAAAATCAGAATTAGGCAGAGGGCAAAGTCAAACTTCAGGTTCTCCTGAATTGATATGCAATGCCTGGACCTTTACACGTGTCTTAGTCAGTTTGGGCTGCTATAACAAAAATACCATAGACCAGGTGGATTAAAAACAAAGAGTTATTTCTTGCAGTCTGGAGGCCAGGAAGTCCAAGATCAAGGTGCCAGCTGATTCAGTGCCCAGTGAGGGCTCATTTCCTGATCAATCATCAAAGGATCAGACTATAGTTCACACATAAATATTTATTAGATGCTAACTATGTGCAGGACTTTGGAAAAATGAATCTTTTCTGCCATAAAGTTATTCCTTGGCATTTTAACACTATAAATGGTGAATATTTATGGAAATCATTAAGCAGGATAATTGCTAATACATAATTTTTAATATACTATGACAACATTATAATAACAACATTTACATATTTTAGTACTTCTTGAAGAACGAAATTAAAAATACTCTTAAGTAAAAACACTCTCCCTAAAGAATATATAAATGGTAGTACAATAACCAAGGCTCAGGAAAAAAATAAAGGAAAATGCCATTTGATATGTTTTATTATCAACTGGAGAGCCAAAAATAAGTCATACGTAATGGAATTTCATTGTATGGCAGTGGAATTTCCCCCCGAGTTTATTAAAGGCTTTAACATAATTTGAACTCCTTAGCGAAGTCAACAGGCCTGTCCAAGGGCTTAGTCAGCATTTTAAGTAAATATGCTAATTTCTAAGGTCAACAAAGAAAAATGTTGCCTTCAGTGCATTTCCAATTGAAAACAATCTTTTTACTCTATTGTTTATAATCTATTCAATGGAATCTAAGTGAATATTTTGATTGGTTACATTTAAATTTGTATTTCCTCAACAATCTGAGAACATTTTACTTGTTGACTGATCACAGTGAAAAGATTAAATTAGTAGTCCATGAATTAATAAAAGGTGTATTAGATGTTGATACAAAGCTTAGCGTAACTCATAACAGAGTTCATCTTGCATTTGCACTGTGTTTTACATTTTAAGAAGGATAAACCATGTATTCCCTGGTTGCTTTAAAAAAAAAGTTAGACGTATCTGTGCATGCAAATGAGAGCAAAGAATGAGAAAATACAGAAAATCCATTTTCACACTTCCCCTACCTTCACCCTTTCTTTAAAAACCATGCAGAAATAACACAAAAGTGTATAATCTTACCACTCAAAGTGGGAGCCTGGGACCAGCACAGCTGTATCCCCTAATTGCTTATTAGAAACGCAGGACCTCAGGCCCCACCCCAAACCTGCTGAATCAGAATCTGAATTTTAACAAGATTTCCAGGTAATTTGTGTGTATATTAAAGTTTGAGAAGCACTATTCTATAAATCTTTTGTCTCTAGCAAATTAAAACTAAAATTCCATTTTTTCTTAAATTATCCAAATGACTGCTTCCTCCCTTTAGTTATAGGAATAAGAATGCATATAAAGAATTATGAGGCATAAAACTCAATACAGAAATGTGAGTTGTTGAATTTAATTTCTGTTTGGAAATTGAGTAAGGCATAAAGTTAGGAATTTTCTCTTTAATAAATATATTCAAGTTTTCTACTTACAAAACACAATTAATAAGCCTCACCCTATTTTTTGCATATCTTTGACTTTCTCCCTCAGAGTGGTATTTTAGAATGTTAAATAGAGAAATGCAGGAAGCAAGCAGAGAAAAAAAAAAAATTCCCATCAAATAACATTATTTGACCATTGCTTAAATTGAACCATCACTTTATGAACTGTTTTCTCATTTCTTTGCATTAGTGAAATTTTGAAACAATGCCTTCCCCCACTAACTTGCAGCAGGTAGGATAAGAGGATTTGCAATCCTGCTCGGTTTATGATTCTCATATTATTGACTTTGCAGAGGGATGAAATAGGGCCTCAAATCAGTGGATGTTAAGGTTAAAGCCCCTCTTATGTCATTTAGAGATTGTTTTTTTAGATCAAGGATCATTTGACCTTGAGTGGCAGTGGTTGCTTTATTATCTGATCATGGTGCCTCCAATAAGAGGGTGTCTAGTGCTTTCAGCACATTACCTGCCTATGTCATTCTAAAGCTTCTTGCTTCGGAAGATCTCTCTGCAGGTTTAGAGAAAGGTAAAGAGCTTAAATAAGCAAGCTATATTTATCAGCAATAAACAGCAGTCCCTGGAAATCTTCTACTCAGCAAATTAATCTATAAAGTGATGGCTCTAACTGTATGAGAACAGAAATGATTTGATAGTTAAAAAAGTAGTTATTAGTATTATCATGAACAGGTAGTACTCTATTGCTGATAAAAATAGAGACTTCTATTAGGTCTCGTTACAGTCTACATAAATATGTCAGAAATGATGATATTTCTACACTACAACAATTTAACCAGACTAAAACTCCCCATGGTATATTCTGAAGTAGGAAAATCACAGAAAAGAGGGAACATCTAAAGCAGCTTAAACAAGATTATATAGATGAACTTATAAAATATCTGACACTAAAGTAAGAAAAGTTTGGTAAGACTGAAGGTTTTTTTTCAGGTGGTTCAAGCTGAGATAATTTTACTTAAAACACTGCAACTATGATCAATCAAGGAGATCAAGTTTGGTGGCCTATGATCAGGAGGCATTAGGTACTAAAATGGAATTGGATTTGGAGAATGGAGATTTCTCCCAACTGCAGTTATATTAATAGGTAGGTCAACATTTAGATTACACATTCACGGTTAACCCTAAAATTCCAGTTGCTAAATAGCAAAACGTCTACTTTTTTTGTGGGAGCCCTGTCTACACCCCATTGCCACCCTGTTACCTAACATAATGTGTTATACACCAGGGGTGATTATTACATGTTCGTTAATGAGAATGAATTTTTTAAGATTATTTTACAAAATGATGACCATAACATGACCTCAGATAGAGGAATAATTATAGTAGACCTGTTACTGAGTTCTGTGATCAACTTAAATAATGCAGTACCAGAGCTTTGGTTGTGCCACTTCAGATATGTTCACAGATCACAGATTCTCTCTCTCTCTTAAATACAATCGAAAAATGCTTGCAGCTCTGGCAAAAAGACATAAGGCAAATGTAGATCAAAGAAACATCTAGGTATTGTATTTTCTTAGCCTCTGATATGAAATGGGGTATCATAAAAGAGCAGTTGGCTATCTTAGAGAAATAGAAAAATATTTTATATATTTTTTGTTCACCATTCAAAGACAATATATTTAGATATTTTCCATATTACCAAAGGACTTGTCTTAACAATAGAATATGATAATGGACTTAGATAACAAGGTTCAAATTATTATAATAAGGTTATACCAAATTCATCTGGGCCATAAAAGTAAAGACATAAAAATAGACTGGTCTTAATATGTGACTCACCCTCAGGAGGTCAGGTGCTCTCACAAAGAGCAGTAATGGATCTGCCTGGATCCATTTCTACTCTCTTGCCTAGCAGAAGTCCTTGGTGATGTGTTCATGTTCATTGGGAATTTAAGACAGGCAGCATTATGAATGGTACTTGGGGAGGCAAGGAGTAGTTACAAGGCTTATTCTTACAGGTATGGAATGACTGGTGAAATTGTTATAACTGAGGAGAATCTTTTTTTTTTTTTTTTTAAGATTTTACTTATTTGAGGGAGAGCGAGAGCTAGCATGAGTGGGTGTAGGGGGGAAGGGCAAGGGGAGAGGGAGAAGCAGACTCCTTGCCGAGCAGGGAGCCCAACATGAAACTCTATCCCAGGACCCTGAGATCACGACCTGAGCCGAAGTCAGACACTCAAGTGACTGAGACACCCAGGTGCCCCTGAGGAGAATCTTAAAAGCAGATGTTGTCTTCATTAAAATACGGAGACTGTGAATGAAAAGTATTACGACAAGTGTGTAAAGCGATATATAGTTGCCACTGTGGAACTTTGGAAAATAAATAAATGGCTTATCTAATAACCATATATTACTGGTTGCAAAATATTAGTTAAGTGTAACAACTAGCCCAGGTGATCTATGAGTCTGCCATGAAAGAGATAACAAAGAATAAGCCTTCCACGAACATTGGTGAGAAGGGGGAGCAAAGTACTAAAAGTACCAAGTGTTGAGTCAAAAAAAACGATGAAATGAAGGGGCTAAGATACACATGACAATGGAGAGAATTGAAATTAAAGTTGATATTTGCCTACCTTCAAATGAGGTTGATTTATTACACAGGAACCATTTGTTTTACATTCTTTTCTCTAACAGCCTTGTTAGCTTACATTTTTCTCCCCAAACCTAATCTTTATCCTAATGACTTATATGGATTTTCAAGCCTCTGCTACAGACTGGTGGGGATGACTTCTTGGGTAATTTGATCAGTTCCTCATTTTCAAGTTTTAAGTCACAAACTGAAGTACCTTCACCTCTTTAAACGAAGCCTTATTGAAAATTTTCAAAATCTAGTATCCTTGATAGTAATTATGCCAATAAGCTCCTATTGAATTCCTCTATTCGCCTTAAAGTTTCCACACCTGTTTTTTTGCCCCCTTCTCCAACTTCCCCTTTTTTTGCTGCTTTCATCCATTTCCCCTCGTACATCACATAAGCATTGCTTCCCATTTAGTTTCATTGTGGAATGACTGCCAATAGAATGTACGCTTCACTTTCTTGGTGGGTGGTTATCTTGGTTATGATCTTCCACATGTGAAGAATCTTTAAGTCTCAACTATGGGAATATTTAGGATGTCTGAAATGTTTTGATGCCTCTTCAGCTTGAACTTTCCCTCCTCTTTTTTTCAATTGCAAAGTATACAGGTTAGCTGTGTGGTAAAAGGTACCTGGTGGAATAGGTTAAGGACAACATGATAATGGAATTAGCAAGATCTGAGTAGTGTTTTCTAAAGTGTTTCTGTTTATTTTTTAATTAATTTATTATTATTATTTTTTTTTTTTTGAGAGAGAGCGAGCGCGCGCAAGCTCGCATGTGCAGCTACGGGAGGGGCAGAAGGAGAGAGAGATCTGGAGCAGGCTCCACATACAGAACCCAACGCAGGGCTTGATCTCATGACCCTGAGATCATGACTTGAGCTGAAATCAAGAGTTAGACATGTAACGGACTGAGCCCCCAGGTGCCCCTCTAAAGTGCTTTTAAAGTTGTTAGAGGGAAAAACTGAATAAAATACAAATATCATTCTCGACCAGCTTATTGAGTAGGAACCCCTTTGCAATGTGAATTAATCCTTTCAAATTAAAGATCTGTTTATCTAATAATCTTTTTTTAGGATTAAAATCTTAAAATTTTTCTGGGGCGCCTGGGTGGCTCAGTCTGTTAAGCATCTGCCTTCGGCTCAGGTCATTATCTCAGAGTCCTGGGATTGAGTCCGCATTGAGGTCCCTGCTCTGCAAGGAGTCAGCTTCTCCCTCTCCCTCTGCCCCTTCCCCCAGCTCATGCTCTTTCTCTCTCTCTTTCAAATAAATAAATAAGTAAAATAAAATAAAAACTATTAATGAAATTTTTCTGATTATAATGGGTGCTCAGGTAAAAATGTGGGGGGAAAAAGGCTAAAAAAAATATGACAAAGGAAATATAAAAAAATACATATATGGCCGAATAAATCAGAGATGTAAATTTACATTTTGGTGAACCTCTTTTTTCCAGATAGTTGTTGCCTTTTCTGTTTTGTTCTAATTCTGTTTAAAATTTTAATAAGAATGTACATAGTAACATTGTAAAAACACAAATAATAAAAAAGTACTTGAAATAAAATGAGAAAGCCTCCTTTTACTTCACCCAATTCTCCTATGCTGTCCAGAGTAAACACTGTTTCCAATTTCAAGTGCAACTGACCAGACCTGTATTTTTGCACAGAGGCATATTTGTCCATGGATACACTTTCAAAATATAATACGTATGATATTTTAATATATGGACATATATGTCTGCATTGTATCTTTTATAGTTAACATATTGAGGGGTTTTTCCTATGTAATGAAAAACTATGTTCTTCATATAGTTTCTTCATAATTCATTAAGTCATGACATCTTGGTAGCATAATTTATTTAATTGTTTTAAAGTTATAATTAACACTGTCATGGACATCTTAAATACATGTCTTTTCATTTGATGATCTCTCTAAAACAGATTAATAAATTAAAATAGATATATCTAAAGATACAAACTCTTTCATGACTCATGATATAAATATTAGTTTCCCTCTATTTTAATAAATGTATCCCCCACGTATTTAAGAGTTTTTTTATCTTGTAAGTGTCGAAGTCAGAACAGAGAAGGAAATTCCTTATTTATCCTCCATTCTTAGAGTCTGTCTACTGGAAAGCAACATGAGTCAGAAATGTCATAGAACGGTGGTTCCCAAACTTTTCATTGCAGTCACTTGGGGAATCATTAAAAATACTGATGCTTGGCTTGTACCCACCAAATATTTTGGTTTAATTGGGATGGGTGCATTGGGATTTTTTTATTTTTTATTTTTTTAATTTTTTTTAACACTGGGTTTGAATTGTTGACCCTGAGATTGAGACCTGAGCTGAGATCAAGAGTTGGACGCTTAACCAACTGAATCACACAGGCAGCTCTGGGCATTGGGATTTTTAAAAGCTCTCTAGGTGATCCTAATGTGTAGTAGTTTAGGAACCATTGTCATGGAGCATTTAGCCATTGGAAAATACCCAGACACATGTAATGAACAGGTCAAATGAGGGTCAGTGGGAAGATTTCTATGCTTGCTATTCAGAAGGAAGATTACTTCTGATATCGAAAACATCGCTGATAGTATTCAGTACTCTCAGTCACTTTGACTTTCAAATAAAATAAATCCAACTAGAAAAATAGGATCAACCTAACCTAATACCGTAATACTCTCAAGCATTAGATTTGTAAAAGCATCTTTCCCCAGTGACTCCTGGAGTGTTTGGAACAAAGCTTTCCCTTTTTTGCAAATTGATTTTTGTCTTGGCTGCACTGTTTGCTTGTTTAAGCATTAATGACTTGATTTGGAAAGAAATAGCTTCCTCTATGGCCTGGATTAAGAAGAGCCATCTTTACTCCTGCCAGAAATTGTGCACAAATGCTAGCATGTAAACAGTGCATCCTGCGACATTTTTTTACAGTCACACAAGTAAGGTGACACACATGGCTTAAGGGCGAACAGAAACATGAGAGCTGTAATGCAGAGTTATAGTCGGAAGTGCTAAATTTCCCCCTGGGACGGCGAGGAAAGCTTCCTGTTCTTTGTGGATTGGCCTATTATTGGAATACATTTGCCCACAGTTAATCCTCAAAGTAATTAAATGAAAGGAAGTGATTAAATCACCAAGAAAAAAGTGACTGATGCATCTGAGGGATTCAGGCATAGTAAGATTTTCATTATTGTAAATTTTCATTATTGTAAGTTCACATTAGTGAAGGAGGCATCTTCCAGCTAACCTAGGCTATTGAATATTTGTATGTGTGTCTAGGTGTCTGTGTGTGTGAGCAAACTGTTGAAATATAAAATAAATCTCTAATTTGACTAAGAGCAGGAATTTTTAAAGTCACAGAGTCTTTGGTAGAATTATGGCAAGTATACATTTTATGTAGTACTCCTGTCAGCTTAGTAAAGCAGGATTATATTATCTCCCCAATTTTCACAAATAAACAAAAAAACAAAAAATGTTGAATTGATCTGAGCTGAGACTGGAACTCAGAGATCCTAAAACTTCTTTAATAAATGTTAGTTTTCCCATGCCACTTCCATTTTTAGTGGGCTCAGGAAACTTTGTTGTTAATCTTACTATTTTCTTTTTCTGAACACTTGGGCAAGTCACTTGACCTCTCTGAATTTCAGTAAAATAAAGGGATTGTGTTGTATGATCTTTAGGTTCCTTCTGGTTCTAACAGGCTACAGATCTAAGAAAAACATACACAAACACAATCAGAAAGCATGTGTGATATGCTTAAATTTAGAATACTGTCAAAATAAATATGAGTGGAAAATAAAAGATGTATGATGGAAATTTTACATACATATCTGTTACCCTTACAAAATAAGATTTTATGTTCTTCCAGAACTTTGTCCTGAGAGCAGGAATACAAAGCAATATGAACTAGAATCTTGTGAAGATATCTGTTTTCCCATGCTTCTCTGCATTTTTCAATGATTTCATTCATTGAAAATGCATTACATTTTCAGGATTTAATGCATTTAAATGAGGTAGTTCTAAACAGCAACCAAAAAAATTGTCCTTTTAAAGTAATGGTCTGTATTTATAAATAACTTTAAGACAGATGCCCTAAATTAGATAATGAGTCTTGTCTTGGTAGCAAGAAGAAAATAAAGTGCCTGCTCTTCGGAGATAGAGTGCATTAGCTCTTTTAGGCCATCTGTGTATTGCTAGCAACTTCTCTCCTTTAATGCTCTGAAAAATTAGAAAGGTATTCCTAGTGTAAAATGATCTGATTGTCCCATGGGTGGCCTGGTCATTCTGCCTGAGTTAAATATCAGGGTAGATTGTTGCATACTTGATTTGGCCATAATGATTGGTGAGATGTGGGTGGACAGAATTATTTAACTGACTATAATACTGTTAGCTTTGTATGCATGTATTTAACTTTAATAAATAATTTTTTAGTATTAACTTTTTTCCCATTTTTTAAAGTTATCTTCAGTTAGCCAACATATAGTACATCATTAGTTTTTGATGTACTGTTCAACGATTCATAAATATTAACTGAGCTCCTACTATGTTTCATATTACACACCAGGGACACAAGGATCTGTGACCTTAAATCTTCATTCTTCAGTGACTAATGATTGAGAGGCAGATTGGGGGACAAAGAAATATATAAAATATAACTTTAACACAATGGTATATTCTTCTAGGATTAAAAATAAATTACTCTGGGGCAATAGAGGAAGAAGAAACTAATTTTTAAAATCTTTTAAAAAAACTTTTTATTTTATTTTTTTAAGAAGAAACTAATTTTGACTGAAGTTATTAAATGGGATAAAGTTGCGGACAATTTCACAAAAAAATATACTTAAAATATACTTAAGAATGTGAAGATATATCAGGAGTTTTAATTGTCTCTAATGAGCAAAGGCAAAGGCATGATGTAAACATACATGGCATGTAAGGGAAATGGTGAGCAGTCCAAAGTCTTGGACCATAGATAGAACTGATGAATGTGATGAATAATGGAGCAGATTGAGACAGGAAAGCATGTTGGAGCCAGACTTTGAAGGATCTTGACTTTATTGCTAGAGGAAGTTGTTGAAAAGTGACTGCCAGAGACAAGTGTGCATTGGCCACTATTAGCAACCCTAAGTATTACACAAAAGAGATGAGATAAGGCAAGAACTGGCTGATTTTCAAGCAGAGATGGAAGGAAATAGAGAAAACCAGAGGGACTCCCTCAGGCAGCTGCAGTCAGTTGGTGAGTTGGCTGGTGGTTGCCTCAGCTGTGAAGGCTGAGTTGACTAGGTATCTAGTCATCTCTATCCTTGTCTTTCATTCTCAAGAAGACTACTAGATTGGGGCTTTTCAGAGCTTGGTGGTCTCAGGGTTCCAAGAGAATGACAGGAAGCGACAGGGTTTCTTGACACCTTGTTTGAAAGTAGTACCCCATTATTTCTGATGCATTCTATTGGCCAAAGCAAACCAGATAGCAAAACAGACCGGAATCAGGGGAAAAGAAACAGACCCCACCTTTCTGCTGAGAGGAGCTTCAAAGAATTTGTGATTATTTTTTAATCTTCTACAAACTCCTAAAAGAAGTGCTTGGAATATAGTAAGTGCTCAATAAATAGTTGTTGAATGCATACATGAATGGAGAGAAAGTTGTTTGGAGCTCTGAAAAAAAGGATAAAATATTGGCACAGCTGTGATTGAGGGTGGAGAAGGGAACCAATCATGGGTAAGTAAAAGAATTGCTGAGCAGCACTGACAGTCCAGCTGAGCCTGAAAATTATAAATTTGTTTTAGAGCCAATTTTCTCCAACTGCATTTGGTAGCTTGGGAACAAGCCCAAAGAAACAGATGGTTGGGTTGATCCAGGTTAGGGATTGGCACTCTGCAAACTAGCAGTAGTGAGAGATCAAGGCTGCCCAACTTGATTCTGTGCCTCCACAGCTCTCTGCTCACTCAGGGGCTGGTCACTAGCAGTCCATAGAATTCTTTGCACCCTAAATGTCCTCACTTAGTTGGTCCATTATCTGATGCCAACCCTCCACATTGGATTCAAAAGTAATTCAACTGAAGCTGTGACTTACGTGATTCAGGCCCAGACTACAGCACAGACACACACAGACACACATACACACACACACCCAAAATGAAGAATTGCATTTATTTCCTTGGAAGGTCTAAATGGGATCCAATTTTTGAATGCTTTTTTTCTTTCCTTGGCAATTCTCATGTACTTCTGGAGCCTCATATTTCCAACTTCCACCCCTCCCTCTGTCAGTCCAGTGCTGAGGGGGAGCTGTCCTGTTCATACTCATATTACTTTCCTCCAGCTCTTGACGGAGTCGATGAATTCCTTTCCTTCTCTTGGCTGACTAGGCCTTCCCTTTCATTCTGCACACACAAGTCCAGGAACAGATCTGGCAGAATCAGACTTGTTTCCAAAGGTGGAGATGAGAGTGAGAAGAGGGAATGTGAGGGGAAGTTGAGCAGATAACCACAGGCAGCTAAGAGTGCTGAAAACTGTAACAACTTCCATATTAATATTTTTTTCTAGGTTTTTACCTGCCAGACTAATTTTACCTTGCTTCATTATACTTGATATTTTGGACCCATTCTTACTTCTTTGCTCTTCCTCGTTCAAGATGAGTCACCAATTTCCCTTTAGTTACATGGCTCACAGTCCGTATCTCTTTTGCCCAGGGCTCCTAGCCTAAGTCAAACCCCTGCCTCCATCCATCCTCCCCAGTTCCTAATCAGCAGCCCCATAGAGGGGAAAACAAGTAAACTGGGGAATCAAGAGTCTGCTGCTTGGATACAAGACACTGAATCAGAGGTGGTCAGGGAATTAGAAGCTTAAATGATTTCTCAGTGTGGTAGCACTGTTGCCTAAGATGATGGTTGGAGACTTCAGTAAGAGAAAAACTGTAAACCAAGTTCCAGTATCCTCAAAGAATGCAGGGAAGCACACTGGATATTATAGATGGTGGATGACATGGGTAAGAGAGCAATCTCAATAGTTGGGAGGGTTTCAAGGAAGCAATAAAGGTGATAGAACGAGGCATGGTGACAGCTAAGGGAAAGGAGAATGTGCATTTAGCTTCCTTGATATGAAACGCCAAGTGGATACACAGGAAGCACCCCCTTATGGAAGGATCAGAGGGAAGTGATAGAAGATGCAAAAAAGTTACTTTGAAGGCAAGCCAGTATTTTGGATAAAAGATTTTCCTCTTAATTTTTAAGTTGCTATGGCTCATAGCCAACTTCAGCATTCTTCAGCCATTTTGCTATCTCTGAGGAGAGTCCTGGAAATCTTGGGGCTGGTCCTTCTAGTCTGTAGATTTTGGAATAACAGTAAGTGGATATATTATGCTCAGTTCTAAGAAAGTTTCTATGTCAGGCATTTTGTGACTCCACATGGAATCCTGCAGTATATAATCCTTTAGTTCATTCTTTTATCAAAGAATTATTGACCAGAACTGGATGCTGGGGACATATGGAGGGACAAAATGGGATCCCTGCCATTAAGCAATTCATGGATCTCATTAAGGTAAAAGGCAAACAGGTAATTAAAAATAAGCTGTAAGTCATGATAGAGGTAAGCATACGGTACTATGGGAACACAGAGGGGGGTTGTCTAACCAGAGTTGGGAGCATGAGATGGGGTCAAAGAGGACTGCAAAAGAAGGAGACATTTAAGTTTGAAGGGTGTGTGTGTGTAGGGGGAGGACGGGGGTCAAGGATGAGAGGGAACACATTAGTCAAATTAACTGTATTTCAACTCTACTTCATCCTGAGTAGTCATAGCCTAAATATTTAAATCAAGTCTAACTGAATCTTCGGTGTGACAAGATTTTCCATTCTTGACTTTTGTAAGGGAAGTGGAGCCAAGCCCAACTCACATTTTGGCAACTAATGCTGTGTAAACTGTACCGCTCCCTGAGCTGACCCTCTGCAAGGCCAGGGACACTTGTGCTAAGGAGTTGATCTGATCACAGCACAGCTCGAAGGATACCAGTATCAACATACCTCTCTTTGGGCAGGCAGAAATAGCTTTTCCATTTTCTTTATTTGAAAGGATCTTGTGCCTTAAATCTCAGGACCAGCCAGATTGAGAATTACCTGATTAATGTGTGAATTATTAAAAAGTCTGACAAACACAAATACAGAAACGCCTCTCTATTTGTACTAACCACACATTCACAGCAAATAATAGCAGCATTGTTTAGGAGCCATTTTGAGGCAGAATGCAGAGCACCAGCGGAGGCTTGGCTGGTTAAGATGCTCTGGTCAATCTGGATTGCTAAGAAGGTGATTTATGTGACTTCCACATATATTACTGAAACTGCAAGACTGTTCTCCTATTTAAACTTCCAGAATGCACTGTGCTGCTTGCAGTGGGCGCTGTGCTTATGTTAGGTTATTTATGGCTCCTGAAAATAGAGAACAGGAGAGAGCAAACCTTTTATCTGATGTTCACTATAATTTGGACAATTGCACAGTAGTTTCAGTTCTTGGTCTATACCATTTGGTGGGACACTAGAGTTGCATTTGTGACATCACAACTACCTAAAAAGAATGGAAGAGGGAAAATGGGTAAGAATTTGATAAGGAGATAGTTTTTCAGTTGTTAGGATTTTCCTATTTAAAGATAAAGATATAACATTCAACTTTAGAAAGAAAACATTTTATCTTCCACAGGCTTGGTTAGATGGGGAGGAGAGAATTCTAGTTGAAACTGACAGGCAGAGAGGCAAGGAATTTTAATGAAAAGACTAGGTACTTTAATCTTAAGCAGATATGAGTCAAGACAGTTCTGGCCACTAGAAACTCTTGCAGTAATCATTTCCTCTGGGACTTAAAAAAAAATAACTATTGACATTAATTGCTCTTTGAGTATCTACAAAAGAGTGCCAGCTTCTTAGAAGAGCTATAATATTGTTAAGCAAGAAAGAAGCTATAACTTAAAGGTTTCACTAAAATTTGTAGTAATTATTCCATCAGCCAATCATTTTTTAGTGAGTACCTACTGTGTGCTTTCTTGTTAAGAGAAGAAAACAGAACTATGAATAAGAAGGATAAAGTATTTATTCTATTTATTTATTATTTTTTAAAAGATTTTATTTATTTATTTGACAGAGAGAGACAGTGAGAGAGGGAACACAAGCAAGGGGAGTGTGAGAGGGAGAAGCAGGCTTCCCGCTGAGCAGGGTGCCCCACGCGGGGCTCGATCCCAGGACCCTGGGATCATGACCTGAGCCGAAGGCAGATGCTTTATGGCTGAGCCACCCAGGCGCCCCAAAGTATTTATTCTCATGGAAATCTGAGTTCAGTGGAAAGAGAGCACTCTAATAATGAATTAATTATGACTATGAATATGTACCATAAAGGAAAAGTACTGAGAGGCAGGGAAATGTGCAATAGGATAAAGGAAAAGTAAGGGGGAGTGGGAAGGGTGTGAAGTTGAAGCACCCAAGTAAAGATGTTTGCACACTCAAGGGCCTGGGGTAGGAAGGTATTTAGCTCTTCGAAAGATTGAATGAAGGCTTGCCTGGCTGGAGAAAGGAAAACATGGAGGAGAGTGGCACAAGGTAAGTTTGGAGAGATAGGGAGGGGCTAAATCAAGCTAAGCATCATGGACTTGACAGAAAGGGAAGGGGAGTCTTTGAAAGGCTTTAAGTAGGGGCAATGCAATAAATAATACAGCTTAATGGAATTTTAATAAAGCACACTACCGTTGATTATGGAAGTAATTTTCTTTCAGTTTTTTTCCTACTGAAAACATACTTTTTCAATTTAATTTTTATTCTAAGTTGTTTTGCAGATAGTAAAAAAGATAATTTGTATGTAATTGAAAGACCACATTCTTCTTAGCTAGAAGTCACTGTGATGGCTATAAATTTATAAATACCAAATCTTCTGCTGGATTTGGTTATCTGTTATGTTGGGATTTAGAAGTGGCAGATCCTTCATTGGTGACCAAATACCAAATACCAGAAATAGAATCAGAGAATTTTTTTTTTTAATGATTTTTTATTATATTATGTTAGTCACCATACAGTACATCCCCGGTTTCCAATGTAAGGCTCGATGATTCATTAGTTGTGTATAACACCCAGTGCACCATGCAATATGTGCCCTCCTTACTACCCATCACCAGTCTATTCCATTCCCCCACCCCCCTCCCCTCTGAGGCCCTCAGTTTGTTTCTCATAGTCCATAGTCTCTCATGTTTCATTCCCCCTTCTGATTACCCCCCCTTTCTTTATCCCTTTCTTCCCCTACCGATCATCCTAGTTCTTATGTTCCATAGATGAGAGAAATCATATGATAGTTGAGAATCAGAGAAATTTTTAATTAAAAAAGTGGGTATGTAGCTGTGATGAAACAGAGGTGAATATCAAAGCATGTCTGCAAATGCCTACAAATCCCCCCAAAATATATATCACAGATTTTTCAGTTCTAAAGTAGTAAAATTTCCAAAGGTTGATGGTGCTACATGACCGCCTTACTCAGTTCAATACAGATGAGGACTCAGTGTCATTGGACAGAGAAGTCCCAAAGAAAGGGGCTTCCTATTCAACTATACATTGGCAGCCCAAACTCTAATATATATAAAAGGCTCTCTGAGATTTTTTGTCCCAGATGGTAGTAACCTAAAGTCCAGATTTTCTAGGACAGTTTTGTTATAAATGATCTTTTGCATGCTAAGTTTACTGATGCATTTTAGACAACCACATGACTCACTCTTGTTTTAATTTCCTGTCTTCTTTTTCCACCTCATCCTGAACCCCTGAACTCAAGTCCCTATAACCCCAATTCACAAATTAAGTGTCCAATACAATTTGTGTCTGTTTTTTTCTCCCTGTCTTTGAAAATGACTCTTGCCTTAATCTCTTCGTCCTTCTAAGCTTAGCTATACAAATTCATGAGTGGCGAAGACTGTGTTTAAGGGATCAAAAATATCAAAAAGATGAAGACCAGCTCATAGGTGGACAGCATTTCATTCCTGGTTTTCTTATTACTCCTGGTTAAATGGGTCAATCATGCCATGAACCCTAATTTGGAACTGCAAAAGAAGGGGGGAAACGCTGTTTCATTTTGTGATGGTCCAGGGAAGAAATGTCATTCATGAGGAGCAATAGGCTCCTCTTCTAGCAATTCCTAAAGCACTGAAAAGGAAACGATGATGATAGTGATCAAATAGGTACCATTTTAGAAAACTTATTTTGTACCACCCCTGTGCTCAGTGCTTTACAGACATCTCATTTGATTTTCCCAACAACTGTGTAAGGCTGTGTTAGTATTTATTCTTACATTGGAGATGAAGAAATTGAGGCTTAGAAAGCGGTTAAAACAACTTTTCTAAAGTGATTCCATTGTAAGTGAAGAATCAGAATTCCATGCCTGTCTAGTCTGACTCTAGAGTCTATATTATAAAACAACTACCTATCAGGAGGATTAAGAGGTGAGCTGATCTATGGCCAAGGAATGTCCCTGGAGGTTGCATGACTGTCTGCACTCTGCGGGGCGTCTTACCCATTCTATCCTACCCTATTGCATCATTCTCCGTCCTCTGTCACTGAAGCTGAACTTTCTATGGTTTGAAAAACACAGTGGTTTACAATAGTTTCCTTGGCAGGGCCTGTGGTTTTAAAGCTATAGTGAACAGAGTATGCAAATAAAACAGGGAACATCCTACTGAGACACAAGTCCAAGCAATGCTGCTGCAGAGATCCAACAAAGTGAAATAAGGTCCGGCTATGGCAAGAAATAGCATGGACATGTAGGGAAGCAGCTTGTCAACAAAGCTCTTGGGCGGACATAGATGGGGAAGCTCTGCACCAGCACCCATCTCTCTCAATGGCAACCATCAGTCATCCCTTTGGTAGCGTGTAAAGAAAGGATTTGCGTGCATCAGAGGTCACTGCCAGGAAATGGTACTGTATTCAACATGAACAACATAGACTTTCAGTGTTATTTCTATAAGGAACAGGAACTTTAATACAGTTTTGGTGTCGGGATTTATTGTTAAATAAACTGATGTCTGTAAAGTGCCTCTCAGTGCTTGAACAAGTCAGGATCTCTAAATTCAAGTGCTCCTCCTCCCAGCAAACAATGATGATAAAAGGTAATTTCTTTAGACCCAAAGCTCCTGATTTCAGATTAAGACTACACCTGTGAATGCATGCAGTAAAATATGAGATAACCAAATACTAGTTCCTTTCCCTTCTCAATAGCTCGGGAAGCCCATAAGCAGTGATTCCAGGGTTTGGGGAAAACTTCTTGCTGACCTTTTTGTTTAGTTGGCTTCCACCCTTCCTCCTACTACCAGAACATTTAAACATAACAACCTGCTTTTGCCTGAATGACCCAGGTAACAACCTACTTTAGCTTGAACTGCTTAGATATTTCGGCTAAAAATGGCTTATTTCTATGAGTCACCTGGATAATTGCTTTACTCTGCTGGCCCACTTAGCAGGGTGGGCCAGCAGGTGTTAAGTGCAGGTGTCAATGAGGACCTCATTGTTTTCAACTCTACAGCAAGCACTGGCGCAGTTCTTTAGTGCCTGGAGAAGTACATCTTAGATTCACTTTCAGCCCTTGAAACTCCTTCTTTCAGATGGATCATCTATGTCATATGACAAAAAAGCCCCTTTCTAACCTTGTAGAAGATTTTCATGTGTGCGTGTGTGTGTGTGTGTGTGTGTGTGTGTGTGTACAGCTCTGTGGTTTTGAAGAAGCAATAAATCAGCAAGTACTTCTTAAATATTTCCTGCCCCAGCACTGTGGAACACACAAAGGCAGAGAAAGACAAGATTTCTTCCTCAAGATGTGGCTGCTTAGGGAGGCTGGTGCAAATGAACCATTAGAAAGCGCTTACACATCTACTGTTGACCTGCTGGAAGTGTAATCAGAGCTAGAAAAGGACAAATCAGAGTTGGAGAAATCCGCCCCCCCCCCCGCCCCAGGCTTAGTTTTGATTCCTGGAGGTATAGCTAGATTTCTCTTTTTCTTTTTTCTTTTTTTTTTTTTTTTAAGATTTTATTTATTTATTCGACAGAGATAGAGACAGCCAGAGAGAGAGGGAACACAAGCAGGGGGAGTGGGAGAGGAAGAAGCAGGCTCCTAGCCGAGGAGCCCGATGTGGGACTCGATCCCGGAACGCCGGGATCACGCCCTGAGCTGAAGGCAGATGCTTAACCGCTGTGCCACCCAGGCGCCCCTCTTTTTCTTTTTTTCATTTGCAAATGTATTATATTGTTTACTTTAACAAAATGTAGCCTCTTACATCAGGATGGTACCACCGAAGACAGCTGTCAGTCTTATTTAGAGGTAACTCAGAGTTCATGGTTCCACAAAGGAAAGGCAGCAGACAGCTTTGGCTATAAAAATACTTGAGGTATTTAGAAAAAAAATCCACTATATAGTTTACTTTTATGGCTGAGTTTTTTAGATGCTTTTAAGAACACAATAAATAGAAAACACATAAAGAAAAAAAACAAAAAAACAAAAAAACCCAACCCAGCTTCATGCAGAATGGTCAATGTTGAAAACACTAAACCTTATGTGATTTTTCTTGAAAATTCATTTATATATAAAAAAGATATTTGGTGACCTAGCTTCAATTTTAAATTTCAATTGTTATAATTTGTTGTCATGAAATAACAAAGCAAACCAATGCTATATTTTCTGTTTTTTGATCCCCCCACTACCCCCAGGAGTTAAAAATTAAGTGGTGGGACAAAGTTGTATTTTCCTTCCTTCCTTTTTTTTTTTTTAAAATAGAGATTTGAACTTTGTTGTAAGAGCCTGCTATTTCGATGCTTACGCAGTTTAAATTCTCTGGCATGGAAGTTTAAGGCTTGAGATAAATGTCATGAACATGATTTTGAAGGTCAGGCTGGTGAACCACCAAAAATGTCTGACAGCTCCAAATGGGAATATTTACATCTGGTTCATGGCATTGTGCTCTCTGCTGTGATGAAGTCAGGTTGAATAAGTGGAGCAGTGGGAACTGAACCTCGATAGAAGCTGGCATTTGACCCCAGAGGCCTTTATGCTTCTTTTCATCCTCTCTCCCCTCCTGCCTCCCACCATGGGGGAGAACGACCATAAAAATCTACTGGCTTTCTGTAGAGACACTTGGCCTGGTTTCCCTGTAATACCTGTTTATACACGAATCAGCCCAAAATTAACTTTGGGGACAGCAGGATATTTCTGACCTTGCGCATTCAAGTATGAAATGCACTAGAATATATGATGAACCAGACTTCTTGGTAAATGGGTTGTTCTATTTAGTTGGATTTCTGGTTATTTAAGAGTGAGTTCTATGAGTATATTTCATTTTAATCTCTGTTACTGAATAGGCATTCTGAAATGTATTAGTCAGCTTTCTTGTCATTGGAGGTATGGTTTTTGAATGCTACTTGAACCTTCTTGAAGGTTTTAATCTTACAATGTCCTTGGATCATCATTCCAAACCTCAGTAATCTAAAAATACTAGCATAAATGCAGAAGGAGAATAGAAGTATTCGCTGAAGGGTAGGATTGAGGCAAATTGGACTATATGTCACGGGCAGGAAACAGTTTAGTTTTAGTTAACTGGGATTATATTTCAGGGTAATTTTCTGATAACTTGTCACAAAGCATTCAGTAATGTACCCTGTTATCATTTTAGCTAGATTTTAATAGAAAACCCTAAAGAATTTGTCTTAGTTTTGCATGAGATCACCTCTTTAAAAAAAGTAGAATAAATTCTCTTCTGTTCCTAAAGTCATTTTGATAAAAGAAAAACATGTGCACACTAGGTGAAAAGAGTCTAGAAAATGATTATGAAATCATCTTAGTGTTGTATCTGGGGCATATACAGCAATTTCCTAAAAGTACAAAATGCCACCATTTTTTTAAAGCCACATTTTGTTGGGTGAAGGCAGAAAAGATTAAGGAATCTGCAGCCTGAGTTACCCTTTTGTCATTAACCTTTGGTCTGTGGGTTGAAAGAAGCATTAAAATAAACAAAGCTGCTGAATTCAGCAGATAGAAATGGGTAGTTTGAGGGAAAAGCAATAGATGCAGGGCACTCTTAATAGATTACTTGTAAATCCAGATATATGTCAGATTATTAGAATAATTAAATGTTAAGCGAATTAGGGAGAGATACAAAGGAAAGTTCTGTCTGTATTTCTTGAAGCATGGCATATAACTCTATGCAGAGTTTTAAATGCCATTCAGCAAGGGACCCAGAAGTGTCTACCATGAATGAACATTGAGAAGGAATGTAATTTTTTCTTTAAATTGAAATACCTATCTGTGTCCCCTGTAACACAACCATTCCTTTGGTCTGTTAATTGTAGGAAACAACCCTATCTCCTCTGAACAGCATGCTTTCTTTAAGAACACTGAAAAGCATTTGAAGCTACTAAGATTTAGGGCATTCTTTACCTCAATCAAGTGCAGACTGGCAATATGGAGTTCATACAGAGATAAAAAACTAGAAGGATAAAGAGAAATAGTGTGTCAGAGGGGTCAGAGCATTGATGTTGGAAACAGACAGACCTGAGATTAAAAATCAGGTTTGCCACTTTCTCACTGTGTGACCTTGGGCCAGTTACATAGTTTTAGTGAATTACAGTTTTCTTCCCACATAAAATGGGGTTAATGGAAGTTGTTGTAATGACTAAATTGTCTATATCATCTATATATTTGCAGCTCTATATATTTTAAAATAACTGGTATAGTAGAAGTGCCCAATATTTCTCCTAATTTATTTTTATATGTGTTCCTCTTAAATCGAGGTAGAACTGACAAATAAAATTGCAAGATATTTAAAGTATACAGTGTGACGATTTGATATACATAGGCATTGTGGAAAGATTCCTCCCACCAAGCTTCTTAACACATCCATCCTTTCATATATTTACTTTTTTTGGTGAGAACATTTAAGTTCCACTATTTTAACAAATATCAATTATACAGTACAGTCACCACCGTGTTATACATTAGATCCTTAGACCTTACTCATCCTATAACTGAAAATTTGTACCTTTTTACATCCTCTCCCTATTTCTTCAGCCTTCACCTTCAGCCCTTGACAACCATTTTTCTACTCTGTTTCTATGAGTTTGATTTTTTTTTTTTTTTAAGATTCTACATACAAGCGATACCATGCTGTATTTGTCTTTCTGTCTGGCTTATTTCACTTAGCATAATGCCCTCCAGATTCATCCAAGTTGTTGCAAATGGTAGGATTTCCTTCTTTTTTTCTCCTTGAGATAATGATTTTGTTTCTTTTGGATTATTTATCTTATTTTTAAGATTATAGATTATAACACTCTTATACAGATGTGAGAACCAAGTTCTCAGAAGACTATGTGACCTGGCAAAAGTATGTTGATAAATTGTGACATTGATTCACTTAGTTACTGATTGACCTATCAGTCCATGAATATAGCACACGCTTGCGGAGATTGCTACAGCTTTACGGATAGATAGAAGCCAGACTTAATCGACACCTCACTCCTAGTCTAATGCCTTTTTTTCTTACTGCATTCTCAATAATGAAATTTTTCTAAAGGCAGGGAAAAAAGGAGAAGAAATTTAGAATTTTTTAAAGTATTTAATTAGGAATAAAAGATGAAGAATTTTCTTTTAGAAAAGCATAGTCTGATAAGCAAGGAGCCAATCAGAACAGCTACTTGCTGAGAAAGCTTAATTTGGATAAAAAGCTCTAAGACTCTAAGACATGAAGTCAAAAAAATGTGAATATAAAAATAGCAAGCAGGTTGTAGTCACAAAAGTTTAGGAATTAAACCTTATATATATGGTAGTTCAGAAAAGATGCTACAATTTGTGTTCAGGTCATGAATACTGATTGAATTTGCCCATGTAGGTGGTGTTCTATAAGTTGTGGTGGTGGTGGTAGGGACAAGGGACACACTGGTAATAAGAAGCGTAGAAGGAGGAGCAAGAGCAGAGCAGATACAGATTGTAACGTGGAAGAGTTTATTATCTAGTTGGAATAATAAAACATTTGCAAAAGTAAATCGAGAACATTTCGAAAGCAGCTGGTTAGGTACAAACTGATAAAGCATTAGGTGTAAAGGAGATTGAAAATCAGAGAGTTAAGTAAGTATTAACTCTCACCAGTCCATCTGTCCATTTTGTGCTAGGAAAGTCACTGTGGGTTCTGGACTTCAATCAACCCATCTATAAATGGGTGAGAAGTAGTTAAGTTTTATCACTTTCATGGCTTGAGACAGACCTTTCAAGATACTACTTTGAAATTCTACCATTACCACCTATCCATTTTCTTCCCTCCACCTTCAGTTCCCAACAGAGAAGCAGGCGCGCGCGCGCGCACACACACACACACACACACACACACACACACACACATACACACACGTATTCACACACACACCCCACATTCGAATATTATGTGATGACGGAAATGAACAACCTTATGAACCAACAGGTGAGTTACTACAACTTTTATGTTGAATTCCAATGGGAATTACAGATTCCTCCATTTCCCTTTGATTCTCTGTTTTGCTACCACATATGGCTAAGATCTCCTGGTGAGGAGTTGCCAATATGTAGCAAAACAGGAGGGAAGGAACACTGATAAATAATTTTCTAATATTAGTTTTGTTAAAGAGCTGAGTTGATTAGTGGTAATGATGAGACCAAACCCCTGTAGATAAAATCAGCCCTCTGAGCCCTATGTAGCCATTCTTTTAAACATTCAACAAATATAGATTGGCATACCCAAATCCCTTTTGCATGATAAGGTGGTGGTTAGGATTAGCAAAACACTTGTGGAGAGATGGCTGCTGCAATGAGTGGAGATGTGAATTGCTCAGAACGATTTCCTTTTGAGATTGCCAGTTCTACTTTGAGACTAGACTTATTAACACAAACATCCAAGCTGTACCTCGGAGGCCTCTTGAGGTTTACCTGTCTGCAGCTATTTATTAGTTACTTAGTCATGAACTGGTAACATGTCAGGCATATAGAAGAAATGCAGGGGCTTTCTTATTTGGAAAAGCAAACTCTCTTCAATTCAAAGGTATGAGAGCTATTTCTCTTGGGCTATTTCCTTTAAAATAGTCACAGAACAGGTGGGTTATTGATATTAAAAAATAATGTTGTCTTTGTGTGTGCGTGTGTGTGTGTGTATGTGTGTGTATGTGTGTCAGTGTTTGTGTGTCTAATTAGTTTTCCCATCACGTCTTACTTTTTTTCTCAGAAACCCTCTCCCACTCCCCTCTACTCCAGTATCTCCACAACACTTTCCCTGAAGTAGGAACATAGACCCATAAACCCTCACCATTTTTTCACCCCTCTCAAAACCTGATCATTCTCTTGCCTGAACTGAGTAACCATTTATGTTAGATGTTTTATTACCTGGCTTTATAATCTAGGAATATCATTCAACTTCCTTTTCCCTTGGTTTTCTTGTTTGTTGACAGGAGAAGCTTAGATAATATGTAAGTAGGTTCCACACTATCTGCCTGTGCAAAACGATGAATTTAAAATTCATTAAACTCATTTTAATGTGCCATAAACAATGTGGCAATGGGCAGCTAGGAGAGTGCCCACTGACATACTGTGTCCAACATAATACGCCCCCTGGCCTGTCATCACTGTAGCTGATGGGTAAAGAGCAGATATTCAATTTCTTTTACACATTCCTTTGGTCTTCAACCCTGGCTATCTAGAAATGTGGTCAGCATGGACTGTCTTAATTGAAGACTGTCTTAAATTTGGAGAATCTGACTAAGTCACCCTGTGGGTAGTGGAATGAGAGGGATTGTTCTTCCAATGGTTTTAATCTGAAAGTTTGGATGTGCAGGCACTATCATTAGAATTGTCATAGAATAATAAAAAAAATCTGTGTCTTCTAACAATATTGTAGTGGGTGATAATTCTGAAACTTGTCCAAAGTCACGCAGCTGGTAAGTGTTAAGACCCAGCACTGGTCCTTACGCCTCTGATGTTGACACTTTCTGGAGTCTTCTATGACCTCATCATGGAAGTCACCACTCTTCTCTGTGTTCTGAAAGTATTTCATTTTTACTGCTAGCACAGCACTTATGACGTTACACTGATTTTTGCATGAGGATGCCTGGTGCATGGTACTTACGCAAAAAATAGTTTGTCAATTGAGTATCTGAATGCCTATATATGTGTCTGCCTACCCTAAGGGGCTGTGAGCTCCTTAAAGAATGGACTGGATCTTACATATTGTTATTTCTAGGTCTTCAAACAGTGCCTGCTACTTGGATGGTACTCGACAAATATTTGTTGCATTGAACTAGATTCTTTCCAAACGAGTTCCGGTTTGTTTGGATGTCATTGCCCCTTATTAAACCTTCCTTTTATTTCAGAGTCCTTTCTACTTCTCCATTCTTCTTCCATGTCTCCTCTCTATATCTTCCTTTGCTTTTTTCTACAGTCTCACTTAAATGACATATATATGTTTTTTCCCCATAGCTTAGCTTCTAATTGCTTTTATCCTGAGGGGTTGGTGAAAATGCCCACAGACAAATCTCACTGTAGCAAGTTATGAAGTTGCTATGAAGTGAGGTAAGGCAAGTTTTATGCCAGACTCCCATATTTTGTGTATGTATAGTGTTGTTTAGGAGGCAAGGGGCATCCTTAGGCTGAAGTGAGGAAGATAATGGTTGACTCCTTAAACCCTTCAATATTTAATTCCTGGCCGAGAAGTCAACATTCACAGGAAAATTCAAAACACCAGATGTTATTTATTAGTGATTCGACATTAATGCCCATGACTAAGGTACAAGCATTCCAAAGTCCAGGTTGCCTTCAGACCCATTTTGTATGAATAGGCCCCATGGATAGTTGTGGCTATTTTTTACCTAGTGAGATTGTACTTGATTATGCCTAAAAGCCCAATTATTGTTTTATTGGGACTAAAGGAGCCTGCATTTGTTAATGAACAGTTCTGCTCCATCATTATGCATTTGAATATAGTGCCATGGCATGGCTCTCAAACTTGAAGTGAATCTAAAAAATTGCATAAGGGCTATGCTTCTCTCGGCTTGTCTGGTTTCTTTTTTAGTGCTTAAACCAGAATTGGCATTTTTCGTTTCTCTCTCCCCTGGGGTCCATCAGTTCTCCTAAAGGCATTAATTTATTGGTTTTCAAATTATAAATCCACATGGATTTTTGTCTCACTTATCTTCAGCTTATCTGTTCTCTTTTCCTATTCTCTTCTTTGGACTGCTCCACCGAATATGAAAAATGTTCATCTTAGCAGACCCTTTCTTATTACTAGGTCTCAGCTTCTTTTTCTCTCTCCTTGAGTACCGAACTCCATTTCATAGCTGCATCAGTTTAGCAGCTCTGTGACACTCTATGTTAGAAGGATCTTCTGGAAAGAAAAAGCCATATAGGCGACATACTAATTCTAAAAATAGCAAGCATTATAATTTTACATAATTTTTACTGCAACGGCTTCTGTATTATCTAAGATCACTAACTGTAATTGACTTTCAGTTCTTCCTGTCTTCTCTAATTCATCACATGAGATAGTGCTGGAGTGATTAACTCGTTCACTTTCTGGATTCCAATCGTGAACTTGCTATAATATTGGAAGAGTTGGGATTTTGATGGTTCATAAATATATATCAAGAATCTAACAATTGACAAGATGAGATTTATGTAATTAATGACCTACTTAGGCCATACATTCTATTACCCATTTTCAAATCTTTTGGAAGCATTCATTTTAATAGAAATTTCTTTTATAGAACTGAAAAATGATTGACTTAGAAGGGGCCTCAGAAATAACCTAGTCTTAGTTCTGTGCTTTATTGATAAGAGCCTGAGTGGAAGAATTATATATATATTTTAAAGTCATCTAGTGGCTAAGTAGCAGAACCACAGTGAGTCTCAATTTTGGCTACACATTAGAGTCATCTGGAAAGCTTAAAAAAGCTCACATCTGAGCCCTACCTTGGAGAATTAAATAACTTAATGAATGAATGAATGAATGAATGAATGAATGAATTTTAGTGAGAGAGAGGGAGAGCACACACATAAGCAGGTGGGGAAGAAGCAGAGAGAAAGTGGCTCAATCTCATGACCCTGAGATCATGACCTGAGCCGATATCAAGAGATGGACACTTAACTGACTGAGCCACCCATGTGCCCCTAGTTTGGAGAATTTGATTTAATTGGCCTGGACATCACGATTTAAAGCAAGAATCTTTGTACATAAATCTAATTCTAATGGGCAGTAACCTAGTCGTTCAGAGCTCAAGATCTGAAGTCAGAAAGAGCTAACTTATCATATATAAGTCTCATTTTACTTACCTTTAAGATGGAATAATATGATATCTACCATACAGCTTTCTAATAATAGTTGAATGATATAATGCACCCAGAGGGCTAATCATAGGGGCTGGCATATTGGCAGGACTATAGTTTACAGTTATGATACCCAGTGCCCAGCTCACCTGACTCCTAGCCTACTTCCACAATTCTTTCTGATTCTTTCCTTTCTGACCTGATGGTCATCTGCTTCATCCTTTCCATTCCTTGGCTTCATTTCCAATTTTTTAGAGCTATGGAGCCAAATATGCAACTGGATTTTCCATTTATGCACAGTGCAAGCCCAATTTAGTTTTCTTATGATTCTGGTCAGAATTTTGTGCTCAGAGGTAACTTCTCTAACTTCCAACATCCTGAAATATGCTTGCATGTATATGTGTGACTGATTTCCTTTCTAGTGGTGAAATGTTAGAAGTCCTCTTTTATTGCCCTCTGCTCACGTGCTTTGACTAGAGTAGGTACTTATGCTGCATGTTCTTGTCTCTCTGGAATACCCTGTATTACCATCCTTTATATTGTTGCTGATTTAATTATTTGTCCTTTTCACCACAGTGTATATTCTCCCAGGAGACGGCCAGTGTAGATTCTGCTATTAGATGATGATTCTTCTTCCTCTTCTTCTTTTCTTTTCTTTTTTTTTTTTTTTTTAAGATTTACTTATTTGAGAGAGAGAGAGGGCAGGGGGAGGGCAAGAGGGAGAGGGAGTAAGACAGAAACCCAGGTAGACCCCCCACTAAGTTCGGAGCCTGATGCAGGGCTTGATCCTATGACCCCAAGATCATGACCTGAGCCAAAACCAAGAGTTGGATTCTCAACCAACTGAGCCACCCAGGCGCCCCTCACCACAAGATTCTTGAGGATTAGTACAGTGCCTATCACATAGGAAACACGTTAAATATTTGGAAAATATGCAACAAAGTAAAATGCTAAGAATTGTGGTTGCTTTTTTTTTTTTTTTTTTTTTTTGGTAGCAATCCTAACTGGAAAAAAATGAGTGGAAGACCTTGCTAGTTGATTTTAGGCCCACAAATAGAGACATCCCCATTATTGTGAAAATGTTTGATTAATATGCTCCAAGATCCTAGGTAACTTGTGTGCAGGAGACATACAGAGTAACACAGACTACAATTTTATTTTTACTATTATAAAACAGCTAGCTCTAGTCCATGTCATTGAGGAGTCTCCAGTCTTTTAACTCTGTGCATTTCTAAGAGAATCTCTACCCTAAGCAACACGTAGAAAGTAATGCTATGCTGAAGGTAATATCTATCATACTTGGCTCTATCACTAGGAAGACCTTGATTAGTTAGAGTTGTTATTCTTAACTTATAAAGTAAATGAAGTCCAAATGCTGTGGAGTTATGTCATATGACTTTTAAAAGGCTTTTGAAATTAATCTTTTGTTTCTGCAAAAAGAGACACATTTGCCACTTACCAATCTCAAGTTCTAATGCATACCTGGTAAAAGAATAGATGACAGTTTGTTTTACTTTATTAAAACTGTGAGAAGGAAATTGCAATATGATGAATTTTAAAATAAAATAGGCCCAAGAGAAAAACTGCAAAGGGATAAAAATATTTCTATTAATGACAAGGGAAATGATTAGAGTAATAGTGCCACTGGGATTAAAAGAACAATTATTATATATTAATAAGATACTGTTACATTAGAATGTTTTGGAGCACTGAGCTGTTTGTGGCATAGTCTCATGAAGGTGGAGCTGGAAATTTCCGTGTATTTACCTTTTTGGTTTTCAAAAACAAATATATTCATTAGGCTATTACCGGTGAACTAAAAATGAACTATTTCCCAACACTTGCTGGCTAATGAGTTTACTTTTGCCATAGTTAAGAACTAGAGTGAAGCATGTACTTAATTTTGTCTGCAAAACCTTTTTCCTATGAAAATATTCATACAACAGAAGCTAGAGGACAGCTGGGGATTCGAGTTCTCTTCTTCCTCTGCCAGGATTTCATTGGGTTTAGACTAAACTTTCATTTCCCTTGACTGTTTTTAAGATGTGTAAAATTACTGTGAAGACATTCAATGAAAATAAGGTGTATTTAAAAGTGGAAGATCATGGTATTCAACTTAGTGAACCCAGGAGCATTGTATGGTATGTATTAGCTGGGACAGGCTAGGTTACACTGTAGTAACAAACACCCCTCAAATATCACTCACTTATAACAAAGGTTATTGCTATTCACTGAGAGATCACTGTGGTCACTGTTCCCACATTGTTGTTGTCCTTTCTTAGTGATTCAGCCTCTCCTCTGGAACATTGTCATTTACTGTGGGAGCGGCAAAAGAGCATGTGTTGACGTGCACAATGTCTCTTAAAGCTTCTGCTTGGAAATGGCATTCATATCATCCATTCATTGGCCAAAGAAAGTTGCACGGCCATACTTGAGTTCATCAGGATGAGGCAGTGCTCTCCTGATAGTAGCTGACAGAAGTGTGGAAATGAACGTTTGTGAATAGCCCTGAGACCTCAGTTACCCACAAAGTCTTATACACTATTGGTTGCAAATCTAGTATCATAAATAATTATTAAAATATGTTTATTAGCCTCTACTCTGTGCTAACAAGAAGGCCTGGGTTTATAAAAGTGTATATAATGCTTGCCATTCAACCAGCAGGTGGCACCTTGCCAGATGCTGTCTCCAGGGCAGTGGTTACCCCTATCTGTGGGGCAATCATAGCACTGTGGACAGAGGAGGGCTATCAACCAGAAAACCCAGGCAAGATGAGCCAGCAGAACTGGTGGATGGGATCTTAAACCAGCCTTAGCAGTGATGCAGAGATGACAGATGAATTTCAGCTGGTAGAAGAGAAATAAGACATTTTATAAAGACTCAAATTGGATATAATTTCTAATTGTGAAAATCCACAAAAAACTCTGACAGTCAGGAAAAGTCAGATTTATTGAAATATGTGCTAGATTGGAGTTTACTATTTCTCTTAAAAGTAGGCATTCCCCCTCCTCATTCATCCTTCCCCAAGCCACTGTACATTGTTCCTCTTCTTTAGCACTCTGCAACCAGTAATCCTGCCTCTATTTTTAGGGTTTTAAATCCTGGCTTCAAAGGTACTCAGGCGGTAGAATGAGAAGCCTGTGGGAGTGTGGAGGATTAGCCTTAGGCAGCTGTATGACAAAGCAGTCTATTCACTCCAGATAAGAGTGAAGGAGGTTGAGATGTATAATTCATTTCACATACATTTCTCCTCTAGACCCTCCCTTGAATATAAAGGGGAGGAAGTTCCCTCCTCCACATCCCCACCCACAACCCTGCATTCTACCAGTCTCTTTGATTTCTGCCCTTGGGAAGTAGAGAGAGCTGCTATTGCATACTGTGATCCCTAAGTGGGGTTGCACTTGGTCCACCCCAAGCAACTGCATTGCTGGGACTTTGCTTGTGCTGTACTATAACCCAGCCGCACCCAGTGATGCATCAGCTATACAGGCACCGCGTCCACACCTAGTGGGTGGGAACATGACTTCCATATCCTTTAGCACCTTGGGAAACGTCTTCAGTTGCTCGGCACACCACAGTGGAATGACTCAGATGAGACACTTCCACTTTCTCAGCAGCTTTCAAACGCCTAACTACTTCTCTGGCTTTCTCCTTTTGGTGTCAAAATGCAAGGCACTGTGCTTTGATGGAAAGGCAAGCCCTACCTTGGGTGTAGAATTTGCTGTGTATCTGATCTAAATTTACACCAGCCCTCTGCTGGGATTTCTTCTCTTTCTGGGCACTGATTTGGTAAGGAGGACAAGCGGGCTTAATTATGTCCTGTCTATGGGGACTCTGAGTTATGTACCTATATTGAGTAATATTGAATCATTCTGTATTTAATTTCTTTAAAGGAGCAAATTAACCAGTATATTAACCTTTTTTGACACTAAAACTTCATCAAGGGAATAGAACAGAATGCATTTGCGTGGCCTCAGGTAGTGATCGCAGAAAGATAAATTCATTAGTAAACAGAGAGTCTGAAATGGAGATAATCATGAAAATAAGTGGCCAGACTGTTCAATGTGGGTAACGGGCTTATTTGTAATTAAAGGAAGTTTTAAGCTCAAATGCTCTAAAACCCTATATATTAAATTATCTCACTTTTCACAATGTTATAAAGATGTTTAGTTATCTCTTATCTCTTACTAGATTCTAAGCTCAGGAGGGCATAAATTTTATTAATATTTTTATCCTAATTATTATCACTGTGTTATCCTTAATAGGTATTTGATGAAGGAATACTCCTCCTAAAAAATACTCTTCTGGGGCAAGATACACAGTCTTGGATGTATTCTTGGTCTTTTGAGTTTCTGGCTTATATCCCTGACAATTCATCAGGAATTCTCTTCCTTCAGTTATATTACCAAAGTTTAGACATCAAGATCATAAGTTTCCCCTCCCATATATATATATTTTATTTCAGGAGAAAAATCTTAGTCTACATTAAAGGTAAAATCTGAGATTAAAAAATATGATAATACAAGCCTACACAAAATTTCAGTATGATTAGAAATATTTCCATACTCCAACAAATGGCCTGCTTATTTGAAATGAGGGTGACATAGGACAGCTAACATGTATGGACTGTTTCCTATTAATTGGGCACTATTCCACATTTTAACTTATTCAATCTTCAAAACACTCCCATTATGTAGATACTGTAATAGCCTTACTTTACAAATGAGGAAGCTGAAGTAAGAAATGGTTGGTTAATTTGACTATGGTTCCACAGCTGCCAACTAGCAGGTCAGGAATTAAAAAATCTCACAGTATGAATGTTGATATATTAACAGTGTAACTGCCCCCTCATTATTACATTATACTAGAACAATCAAACCCAGGCAAATCTTTGATGTTTATTAAATATTGGTCAACTTTGATTTCCTTTATTCGCATTTGAATTTTGATTTTTAAGGATTAGGATACTGAAATATTAAGTTCAGGCAAAAGACAAGAAATAGATAAAAACACATGTTACCTTTACAAATTTCTGAAGCAAAGCTCTTTGTGATAGGGGGCATTGGGTATGTTTTTGTGGAAAGAGAAGCCCTTGAACATCATTTCGCTGTGAATACATCAATGTGGCAAGGAAAAGTCCTAATGTATAAATAGGAACATTGGAAATTGATAATCCACAGTTCAAAACAACCACTTGGTTTGTATGTTGACTTAACTAGTAACTCCAGTACGAGATTTCCCAATTTTTTGAGCATAGGACTTTTTTTTTCACGATCAAAATATTTTAGGGCCCATATGATAATAACTGAGTTTTTAGTTATCTGTGGATTAAAAAATACAGAGTCACATAATTTCTGTAATTTCTAAGAAAAGTTAATTTATGGATATCTAAGTGATTATAGGATCAAGAATGGATTTTTTTGGGGAACCCTGGAGAGAAAACTAGAAGAACTGGGGTGTTGTGGTCAGGATTAAGGTGATGTCAATGCAGGGATAGGCTAGGTTGCTTCCAATTTCCAGACTGGCCACCAGAGAATAGGGTTGAGGTGCAGAAAATCACTGGAAAAGAGCAGAGATGGTCATGTAGGTCCTGGAGCTTACACCACTAGGGGAAGATCCTCTTTTAAAAAGAATACAAATAACAAATACAAATGACAAAGCAGTTCCCAGGGCCTTGGACAAGGCATATGGAAATAAAGGGGGACCCTGAAGCTTCAACCTTATTAATTTCAAGGTAAATTCAATCCTGGAGATTAAAAGCTTGCAAATGAGTCACCACTGAGGGTGCCAAAGTTTCTGTCATGATGCCATCCTTGAAGTAGAAAGGCAGCCTGGGAACCATGTGTCAAAGCTTTCAGTGACTCAGGGGGATGAATGAATGAGAGTTCTCTATACAGAAAGATCATGGAAGAGCAAGTGGACAGTAATAGTGAATGTCTATTGTGTGCTCAATATGTGACAGACACTATTCTAAGCACTTAATTTATTTAGTCTTCGTAAGAGACAATGAGCAGATACTTTTATTTTACAGATCAGAAACAAGTATAGGGAGGAGACTCAGTAACTAACATGACTACACAGCTAGGAAAAGGCTGAGCAGGACGTTGAACCTCAGCCTTCTGGGGTATGAGTCTGCATCTTGAACAACTGTGCCTACCAACCATACTATAAACTGAATGCACAAGCCTTGAAGAAAGAATACGGGCCATGAAGGTAGGGGCACTAAACTTCTGCAGATTGCAGTGGGGAGCAAAAGGAAAATTACCTTAAAATATCTTAGAGTGAAAGGAGGAACAATCTCCTTAGTTCATTCTCTGGGTTTCACAACACCTAACAGCACAGATTGGATTTACCTGTTTTGGCATTGCAAGGACAAATTTTTTTTTTTTTTTTTTTGGTTTGGTTTGGTTTGGTTTGAACTTGGCTTGGTTTAGTGAGAAAAAAGCTGGAGAGACACCTTGGATGTCCTCAGATGGGTTAATAATTTTTGAGGCACTAGAAGATCTTCCCATTTTCCTAAGACAGAAGTACAGGAGGATACAGCTTTTCCCTGGGATGTAAATATTGTGTCTACAATTCGAAAGACAGACAGGTAGGTCTATTGCTGGGAAAGTAAATAATGATATTTTGACTTCTACATTTTGAGCGAATCTTGAGATAGAGAGACTATCCTGCATCCTCTATGTTGGTGAGAAATACTGTCACATGTATTCTTCTAAGAGGGAGGCAGACAGAGATTTCACACACACACACACACACACACACACACACACGCACGCACGCACTGAAGGGGAACAGGTGACGTGATCACAGGAGTAGCTATTGGAATGAAGCCGCCATACGCAAAGTGCGGGCAGCCACCAGCTGGGAAAAGCAGGAAGGGCTTCTCCTTTAGAACTATGGAGGAAGCATGGTTTCAGATCTGGCCTCCTTCAGTGGTTTTAGGCTACCACGTTTGTAGTAATTTGTTACAGCAGCCACAGGAAATAAAATATACCATTTCTATTAAAGGGGTAGCCTTGGAGAGAGAGGAGTCATTTTCCCAGGGCATCCCTGGTGACCTGTTTAGGGACCTGGATCTGTAGGGTTTTGTCGTATCTGTCAGGCTGATGGGACTACTTGCCAGGAGCCTTATCTGTCCAGTGTATGGAGCTCCTTGTTCTAGCTGAACTGTGTGAACTGCGAAGAAAGGTGAGCAGAAGTAAATCAGTCAGACCCCCTGCTCTGACTACTTGAATATGGAAACTGGACCATCCCATCTCAACTGTAATTGTATGATCTTGGGAAAATTACCTAATCTTTCTATGCTTCCCCAGACCAATTTGGCTTCAGAGTCTGTGCTCTTTCCTGTTATACTATGCCAGCTCTCTAGTGAGCTTCTTGCCAAATGACAGGTGAAAGCTTAGGTTGGTTAATTAGGAACTAAAGATACATGGCTTATTTGCACTCTAAGTTTATGGAGACATCCATAAATGTCCCATTTGTAATTCTAATTTTGACTTAAGTGGCAAAAACAATTCCCTCAAAAAGATTATTTATGTGCTGGGGGTTGAATGATGCCATGAATTTTTTGCTTGGTTCTCTCCCCTGCTTTTCATTTTCCATTACAAATGAATTTTCAGAGATACTCTGCTTTCCTTCTTCAATTTCTCTGTAGGTCAGTCAAAGAAGTGTATTGAAAAAGCTCCGTTTGCTAGCAATTAACATCAGTTTTGACTTGGAATAGTACTTTAATCCGAGACTGAGGCATTGGGATTAAGTTTTAACTTGCCCTACCTGCCACTCAACTGAATACTCTTTCTGAAGGTCACTTAGCCTTTAATTATTCTGCTTCCATTAGTGTTACAGAATAGAAATTTACTGATCTGTCTGGTGGGCATTTTAGTTTATGTAAGTTGAGATTTGGGAATTCGTTTGGATGAAATAAGATGCTGGCTAAAACTCAAGGCAAACATTTTGCTGATGCTCAAACCTTAGGACCAAAAAAGTTTACACTCCCTGGTTTCCCTAGGGAGTGGGGATTGAGAAAACCACAGAAAATAGCTATTCTTGGAAACCCTGCTGCCAGGCAAATGCCATAGGGCGAGGGCTCAGAGAAGCTTGCTTCTCCTCCCATAGCCAAAGGGTGAGCTAGCTCTGACTGGAACTGCTTGGTCAGGTTTTAGAATCCTTGGGACTGATTGAGAGGACAAGGAGGAGGAGGCCAGGCAAAAAGAAAGATGACCGGAATGGCTCTTGGAATTCAATCCCAGAATAGCTGCCCAGTTTAGGTCTCTCTCAAACACTGCTGACTTCCTGGAAGCCTCTCTGCATCTGATGTTTGGGTACTCTTCCTGTGTACCCTTTTCTACCAGGAAATACGGAGAACACTTGAAGAGAATTAGATCTGTCCTAAAGTTTCTACTTGAGATGGATTCTGGTGGTTTGGGACCAAAAATAATTTTTATCTCAGTTCATTTAGGATCTGGGAGAGAAACTGAAGTGTTATAATTTACTTGATAATACTAAAAATATTAAGGAAGTGTAGTATAATTCTCAGTAAGTACAATGCCACCTTTCCTTCAGAGCCCAGGGTGACTTGGTGGCCACTTTCATTGTTTTTGTCCTATCTCAGAGACTGATGTTCCAGAGCAGGTTTATGTTCTAATTAGGACAAACTGCAGTTCACTATGATGCTATATTTGTTATTCAATGAGTCATAGTAAAAGCCCCATCTTCTTAAATGGCATGAAGAACAGGGATCAAGGTAAAAATCATGATTGCAAAATATGCTTTTTCTGAAAACCTAGAGGGAGACGAAAAGATAAGTACCTAAGTTCAAGGCTCCTTTGGAGTGGAACTTTTGTAGGGCAGCAGATTGCTTGAGGATGGATATTGATTTTCCCAAGGAGAAGAGTTAAGTTGCAGACAATGGATTGTCTACTATTGAAACATTCTTCCAACATATTAGGTGTAGCCTTTAGTTCCTAATACATAGCAAATACACACACACACACACACACAGCAAATCCACATTATCCTTAGCCATTTATCTTTGAAATTAGCATATCTCAACTCCAGTATCTGATGTTTTAGAAATGTTTCAATTATGTCATAAGATAATGTCCTTACTTGATATATATTTAAAGTTTTCCTTTAATGTCCTCTACTGGTTTAGAGTTTCCTTTGATTCCTTTCCAAAGTGGACAAACTTTTCAAAGGCTTTTGTGTGGAGCTGCAGTGGCTGGGAAAATGCTAAAGTGTTGTTAGCTACTAAGTAAGGGACTGGACTGAGAGGATGCAAAAGAGGAAGGGAGATCATTGATGGAGCTACCCAGTTATCCAGGGAAGGCAGGAGAATAGGGGGAGGGGGATCAAGAACAGGTCTGGAGAAAAAGGAAAGACAAAATCTGAGTGGAACCTTATAGGAAAAGGAGCCATACTCATGCACCTCAAAGTCAGTAACCCAAGTGGGAAGACCAGAAACAGCTGAATGGATTTATTTTAAAAAGTAACATATAATTAAATGGTAATGGTAGAATGGATAAGGTAGATAAATGAATGGGATCATATGTTATATGTATCAGTATGCTGCAGGGGGACATTTTTAAATATTTAATACTATGTGAGCTTTACAGGATGTTACACTAGAAGCCTGTGGTATTGTAACCAATTGGAAGTTAAAAAGAAAAACAGTCATAAGGGAATAATGATTACTGTTGACAAGTTTCTTTTTGAAGTAGAGATATTATGATCAGGTTTACGAAATGAAAGAAGGCATCTGTGCTAACTATCCAGAGGCTTGTGATTTCATAATGTATGATGGGAAATCTTAAAAAAAAAAAAAGCATCACTAGCTACTTGCTCTATTCTAGGAAATTCCTGAAAAATCAGGTGGCACAAATTGCTCAGAAGCGGTGAAAGGGTTTTTCATAATCCAAACAGGAGGAGGAAGGGGAAATGTGTGAGTAATTATTGAATAAAGATCACTGGAAAAGGAGGCTGTCCTTAAAGGGGGGCGGCAGTTGGTTGGTAACTTTTTTATAGGAAAATTCTTAAGTGGTTGCCAGTAGCTAACCTTCAGGATGTGGAGTGCTTTGTGGGAACTATATACTGGCTGGCAGGCAGGGTTTGGAGGAATACTGCTCTCAGATTCATCTCAACCCATCCCCACTTACCTAAAGTCCTTCATTGCTCTAGGTCAGGGAAGAATTATTTAGGGTTCCTGACTCTACTTAATCCCTAAAACTGGGTCTTGATGGTTGGAGAGAAAGAGAGAGAGAGAGATGCAGGAATTCTGGTATCTTTAAGTCTGATAGCTTAAACAAAGGGAGATGTATATAAAGAGGAGCATAACAAGAGGCGCTGAAGACTGGAAGGACATACCCAGAGCTAGGAATACACTTGACCCTTTTGCTGCCCATACTACATGGCTGCCATTTTAATCACTACTTGACTAAATGGTAGAAAGCAATTACAGTAAGTACTCAATTTAATCACTTTGCATCCATACACAGACCCAAAGGGCTTCACTTACATATTTCATCACATAAAATGTCCACAATTCTCTGCCTTGATGAAATAGATATTTCCTGCAAGGATTTGTACATGATTTTCCGACTTATTTTCTTATCGGTTAAACGCATTGTTTCACACTTCTGCTGTTTGCTTTAAAAGAAAGGGCAAGGCTAGGTCCGGTTTTGCACACTATAGGAAGTTTGTTTTATCTATTCGGAAAACCAAGACTGCATCTTTATGCTGCTAGAAATTAAGGGGAAATCATTCCCTCCAACTCCCACCCTTGGTGATATCAGTCCAGTGAATAAAACCCAAGGTTAGTTGATTATTAAAAACAAACAAACAAACAAACAAACAAACAAACAAAATGCTTAATCCACGCTTCTATTGCTCTGGTGCTCAGCGGCTTCATTTTGTGACTTGCTCCACATCGCACCCTCTCCCATCCCGCATCAAGCTGATTTGCAAATTTACACAATTGGCCCGAAAGAGAGAATAACTGATGACTCAGTATAAACCCATCACCACTCCTGGAAAATATAATTCATAAACGCATTCCTTATTAAAATTTAGTAGCAGTTTATAGGCAGGAGATCAGCTTATTATCTGAGAAAGATTCATGCCACATTTTGTTTAAAAATCTGTTTCATTATTTCACAGCCACACTTCAGTGGGTCAGTCTATAATAGCCTCTTCTTGGCCCTTAAAATGACTCTTTGCTTCTACTTTATAGAGAATCAGAATGAATTATTCACAGATACCTGTGGGCATTAAGAAATAATGGCCTAATTCTTGAATAAAGCCAGTGTTACCTATTTAGTCATACCTGCAGGAAGAGCGTACGCTTATTCCTTTCCCAGAAACACTTCCTAACCTTCTCTCCTCCCCATTCATTCAGTCCAAGATTTCCTTCTCTTCTCCCCATACCCTAATACTGAATCAATCAATCCTATTTCATCCTATAAAATTCTGTGCCCTTCCTTCCCTGCCGTACTTACCATACTGCACTGTAATTATCTGATTACTTATCTGCATCTATAATTATAAATAACGAGGGAACAGTTCCCATTTAACCTTCATCCCCCAATCTAATGCTTAAGAATAATAGGTGGTCTAAGGAAATCTTGAACAATAATAAATATCATTGAGAAATCAGTATATGCCAGATGTTGCTCTAAATGTTTTACACATATTAGCTCATTTAAGTGTTACAATAACTCCATGAGTTATGTACCATTAATATTCCCATTTTACAAATGGGCGTAATTTAGGTACAGTGAGGTTTCATAATGTATCTAAAGTCTCCTAGCTAGTAAATAGTAGAACAGGGTCAGGTTCCAACAGGAGAAGGTACAGAGTAGGCAAAAAGTAGCAGGCATCACTACATATTCAATGGAATGCAGTATAGATTACTCCAATGATCTACCAATATTTGGAGACCTTAAAGGCAAGTTTATATGAAAAGCTCATTAATACATTCTATTTCACAAACTGGATGTTTAGGCTGGTATTTGGAATTTTATGCATTATCATATGTATATAAAAAGTCCTTCAAATTTATTTTTTTTCATGCAAGAAAAGGAGATAAGCCAAACCATTTCCTCCCTAATTTAAACTCAAAATCAGCAGTCATAAGCCCTTAAGTGTTAAGTTATGTTATTTTTGAGACTGATGTGACATGTCCTAGATTTTAGAAGTAGATGCTGCGGAAGATTGAATGAATTTTTGAATAAAAAACCATTTATAGGACATAAACATTAAGGGAGAGGGGGAGGGGCATAGCCATCTGATTAGCATCAAATCTGGATTCCTGCCACCTTGCAATCTGAGACAACCATCTGCCCCCACGTACTCCCAGAAACATCTCATCAGAATCAATGCTTGCTGTGGCTTCCCCCCAACACCCCCAAATATCCTAGTGACAAATTTTTCCTGCAACATTTTAAGGCCACCCACCCATGATTAAAAAATAATAATAATAAAAAGGAAAATGGCTATGCAGGATTGGGAAAGAGAGGAGGGGAAAACAACAGGGGAAACATCAATATAAGGCAGATACACCAGAACACTCACACAAATGAGATGGAGAAAAGTGAAGGCAAGATCAAAAGCAGCGGTAATTAAAAATGATTGGTAATAAGAGAAAATGGAAAAAAATTGATACAAAGATAAGCAGCATGAAAAAAGAAATTTTTTAAAAGCAAGAAATAGAAGACAATTTGAACTATTTGTGAAATTGTGAAATCACCGAACATAAAAGGACAGAGAAAAGACACTAGAAGAAATGAAAGAAGTGGATGGACTAAGAAGATTAGTCTTGGGGTAGAAGGTTTGAGGATTTTTATTTTTTAAATAATATACCAGAGTGACATTATTTTTTTAAGGATAACCAAGGGAGTATAAGGCTGTCATTTTTTTCTATTAAATACAGTTGCGGCTACCCAGTATTCTTGATGCGCAACTCGTTTCTTTCTATTTTTTCCTTCTGTGAAATCCAATGGTCTTCTTTGATATTTTTCCTTGCTTCATTGCAATAGTTTTAACTACCTTTACTCCCTTGAGATGCCTTTGAACTTGCACCTGGAATTATGTGGATGTAGGGTGTCCCACACTGAACATTTAGGGGATTTTATTTTTATAGCATTGATTATAACCATATTGAGAAGCCACACCTTAAGGATGGGTATTTAGGTGATTTTTATATTCAGATAATCTCATAATTCAAACCGGGATACTCAAGGTATAAAATAATAACAAAAGCAACAGCAACAATGATAATACCTAGCATGTATCTCATTTCATGTTTTAAAAAACACTTTAACATACATTATCTTATTTTTTTCCCTGAACAATGGTGTTTGAAAGGCAGGGCTGGTATCATCAGCCCATTTGATAGATGTGAACTTTGAGCTCTGAAATATATACGAACTTTCCCAAAGTACTCAGTTAGTGAGTGCCCTGTCATCTGACTAACTCTTGCAACAAATAGCTCTTCATCACTAATCTACCTATTTTCTTTGAGAGAAGAAAGAGCTATTTTTGTTGTTGTTGTTGTTATTGTTCCAAAGTCTAATCATGTAACGGTAAGGAGTTTGAAGATGGTGTGGACAAAACTTGGAAGGAGTTGTCACTACCTCCCCTTTTAATGGGAATTCCTATGTAAAAGGATTGTTTCCTTCTCCCTGAGTGACCTCATATACTTTGCAATTTTCTAGGCAGGTTGTGAAGGAATTTATTGAGAAGTCCTTACCTTAAAGGCTTTCCAACTACTTCTACGGCTTCTTACTCCATTTCAAGATTCTGTTGTGCATTGCCATGCCGAGAACATTACTTCCTTTGGTGATATACATGAATACACCTGTATATAAACAAAAAAATGAGGACATCGATCCCTTTGAATGTCTTATCTGTATGAAGTATTATACAGAACCCTATAAGGGCATAGGAAAATATGCAGGGGCACCTGCTTTCAAGAAGTTTTCCATTTATAAATAATAGAAAGTACTGAAATTGTGACTGGAATGGGGTTACTGGGTAATGGGCATTAAGGAGGGCACATGAGGTGATGATCACTGGATATTATATGCAACTAATGAATCACTGAACACTACATCAAAAACTAATGATGTACTATATGTTGGTTAATTGAACTTAAAAAAATAAATTGTGATTAGAAATATACCCATTCATGTATCTATTCAATAAATAATTATCTGGTGTCAACTTTGTATCAAGTCCTAGGTCCAGGCACAAGGATACAAGGCAGACACCACCCTGCTCTCATGGGGTTTACAGTTTAAGGAAGTATGACATGAATATTACTTTTGCTCCTATACTAGGGCAGCTACCCATTACTGCCTAATAATAATCCCAACTATTTCTCAGACTTAACTTTTTTCTATTTAAGATAAAAGCAGTCTTATAAAGCCTCTTTGGTGTACCAGCTCTGCAATTTCTACCTCTGAAATCTAGGACATTTACTTCTGGTTTTCAAAAAGGAGTATATAACTTGGCTTCTAACAACTTGTTTTCAACCTGAACTGGAAAAAAAAAAAATGACCTAGTTCATCAGAATTACCTAAAATGGAAGGGAACAGTGATGTATATTGGTAGGCAAATGTCTGACCAGTTCAACTTGATTTTCATGGATTCAATGGCTTTTAGATCTGCAAGACTTAGTCCAGTGTTCAAACTTTGTAGATCAGAAAACTGTTGTGTAGATGGAAGATAAGGGAAGAGGCAAAGAGATAAATTCAGAACACTTTTCAGCAATCCAGGCAAGATCATTAGTGACTCACCTGGGTTGTCAGCTGTGAAATTTGAGAAAGAAGAAGAGAGAAATGAGAGATTATGGAGGTAAAATCTGAGTAATTAGAACTGATTGTGAGAAACAAAATAGAGAACATGAGACTATTCTGAGATTTTTGATCCTGGGGCTATTACCAGAAATATGGATCATAGAATGAGGAATGTTTTGAGAAGAATTTATAGATAGGTGGGAACTACATTGCTGTGGGACCCAACAAATAAATATAAATAAGTCAGCAGGATGTTCTGGCTAACTGTAAGCAGGGGTTGTGAGGCCAGGGACCCTACTCTCTGCCTCCTTGAGGTCCATAAGCATGGGTCAATAAGCATATGGGCTTTTGAAGAAGAGAAATGGAGGACGTGATGGAATCTCCTCTTTAGTCTTACCACCGGGACTGAATTTATTACTGACAGAGAAAGGGCAATCCAAGCCAATAAACAAAGAGACACAAAGAGAGGACACAGGGCAAGAAGAAAAACCTTCATTATATCTGAAATACTGACTCAGCCCATGTGAGACTGACCCTGGAGACTCTCGGGAGTATGGGTGGGTAGAAGGAGCTCTCTTGGATCTTTCATTAGTGGATGGGCACAGAAACTAGAAAATGTAAATTATTATTATTATTATTAATGTAACTTTTTTCTGACAATAAGTAGATGAGCCTTGGGAAATCTGGCCTATAAATAACAAGAGCCTCTGAGATTTAAACTATTAAATCTACACATAATGTATCAGACTAGAAATATAAACAATGAATTCCCTGTCCAATAGGACTGAAGTTTAACATGACACATTTAAAGACACATGTTAATTAAAAGAGGAATTGATCATCCATGGAAGCCTGGGGGGGGGGGGTACCAGTAATTTCCATTTATTGAGTGCTTGTTAAATGTGACGGATTTTGTTAAATATTTTATATAATTATCTTACTAATTCTTAAAACAGTCCCCAAAAAGTAGGTAATATTCTTTTTTTATTTTTCATATGAGGAAACAGAAGACAGGGAAGAAAAGAAACTTACTCAAGCTTACTCAGAGCTAAAATTCAAACCCAATCTATTACTATTAAGTATTGTTCAAGAAGGAGGAAGGATAAGTCAACATATTTCAAGTATCATAGTCATGACAGAAGTAGAGTGGATAAGGTGACCAACCCCTAACTTTTCCAAGCTCAAACATTCAATCAAAGTACCGTGAAAGAAAAAGAAAAAAATAGGTGCATTCCTAACTGTAAAATAATTATAATCCAGGCAGAAGTAAAATATACACATGCACACTTATGTTAAATACAGAGCACTAACACAAGAGTTAAATGAGTGTTATAGATTATAAGCATTATGAGATGTAAAGGCATTAAGGTATTAATGTATTAAGGAGGTCAGGTTTGATTTAGGCTAGGGAGGACAACTTGGCAACCGTAATGGAAAGTGCAGCCGACGCGAGGTCAGCTTTTCCAAAGACTAGGTATGTGATCATGAGCAGTCACTTTGCGTTTCCACCTCCACGGCAGCTTCCTCTGCTATAAAATGAAGGCTTTGCATTGGCTTCATCATTTCATTCAGAACATCCACTTCAGGTGCCCACTGTAATGCATAGAACTAGGAATATCAAATAAATAAGATCTGGTTTTTGTTCTCAAGAAATTTACTGCCTAGGAGGGGAGATCTAAATGCAAATAAATAACATTCTTCTAAAATGATAATCACTATGATGTGGTTATGAACAAAGCTCTGAGAGACACCTAAGCTGCCCACAGGTAAGGGAACACTCCACTTGAGACCACGTTTGGATAAATGTTGAACTGTGTTGTGGGGTGAATCAGGTAATGACAGAAACTTCCACACAGGAAAGAATTGTGTAGCTCTTTGCTAATGTCTCTTGCAGCATTAATATTTCATATGTCTTTGCTTCTGCCTTGTTTGGAGGAGGAGGAAGGGAGTGAACAAATGTAGAGTAGGAGTATGTGTATGAATTAATGAAGAGAGGAGAGAAGGAAGTAACTGCCTGGGCTTCTTCAAACCTCTAATATGTGTTCAACGTGAATGTTGTGAAGGAGAACACAAAGAAAGTAGATAATTAGAACCTTTGCCACCTCTGTATTTCCATCATACACAAGGTCTTAAAGATACTGCAGCTATGGTATAATGGGATTTATGCCCCTTGTCAACATTGAGGACTTCCATCTAGAGGCAGTAAGTGTAGTGCTTAAGAACTTGAGCTTGCAGGGGCGTTTGGGTGGCTCAGTTGGTTAGCTTGGGGCTCTTGACTTCATCTCAGGTCGTGATCTCAGGGTCATGGGATCAAGCCCTATCTTGAGTCTCAGGTTGGGCTCCAAGCTCAGCAGGGAGTCTGCTGGAGATACTTTCTCTCCCTTTTCCCCTCCCTCTACCCCTTCCCGCTTGCACTCTCCTCTCTCTCTCTCTCACTCCTTCTCAAATAAATATATACATAAAAACTTTTTTTTTTAAGATTTTTTTCTTACTTATTTGAGAGGGAGCAAGAGAGCATGAGTAAGGCAGAGGGAGAGGGAGAAGCAGACTCCCCGTTGAGCAGGGAGCCTGATGTGGGGCTCAATCCCAGGACCCTGGGATCATGACCTGAGCTGAAGGCAGACACCTAACTGACTGAGCCACACAGGCACCCTGATAAACAAAATCTTTAAAAAAAAAAAAAAAAGAACTTGGGCTTTGAGTCAGATCACACAAGTTCACATCACAATGTCCCCACTTACTAGTTGTAAGATCCATAAGAAGTTAAACTCTTTTGGGCCTTAGTCTTCTCATCTGCAAAATGGGAATAATAACAGTAGCTACTTCATGTTGTGAGAATTAAATAGGTTAAACATACAAAGTGCATAGAGTCAGCCTGGTGCACAAAAGCATCAAAGTATTAACTATCATCACCTGTTACTCTGTAGTGTGCCTACCATGAAGGATGAGGTGAGTCACTGGTGATATATTTCCTCTGTGAGTAAACTCAGGATGCTCTCTGTCTATCCTTCAATAGGGATGGCTTAGAATATATTTATTTAGTCATGATACAAAGTCTGTTAAATTAGGCCCTATTTCAGGCACTGTGGATCATATGAAAGGAAAAATAAGACTTGAAGTCCAATATTACCAAAACAAGGCAGTTATATTTTAATTATCAAATGAATGCTTAAGAGTTCAGAGGAGGCAGATGTTACTTCTGCCTGGGATATCCAGAGACTCCTTCCTGGGTGGCATTGAAAGTGTATAATGATAGACATCACTTCAAGGATCTCACTCTGGATCTGCCTAAGCTGGTTTGTGCACTCCCTTTGCATTCACAAGCCTTTCTCCCCCCCCCACGCCCCCCCTACTGCTTTTAGAGCAAAATCTGAGCCAGCAGACCCAGGATGCTGGAGGAGAGTCAAGGCTGGGAAAGTATCATGGACTGTGTTAGCAATCAACAGAAAAGATATTTTTAAACAAAAGAAGTTTTCCCAGCTTCCAAGTAAAGAAACAAAAGGCTTTTCTAAAATGAATCCTGGTAGAAACTGTTCTTCTGGTTCTGTGACTTTTATGTCACTTGGACAAGTCAGCACTTAGAAATGGTTATTTTCCTGTCGACATCGCTGCATGGGTACTTCTCCTTAGAATGACATAAGAGCGTTAGTGCTCAATCCCATGCACCGCTCACCCTCCAATGGCAGTGACTTTCAGAAACAATAAAGATATCTCTGCTCGGTCTCGCTCTCTCTTGATTATACTGCAGGCACAACCTGTGTGGGGAAACAATCTCCTGGATCATACTGAAGGTTCGCACAGATGGAACATTAGTGGGAGGAGTTGCCAGCTACTTCCCTGCCAACTTGTTAGTGCTGGAGACATTATCCTCTTGTTTTGCCAGTTTAATAGAGGATCAGTCGTAAAGATTCTCTGTAGGCTCAGCAACATAATTATTATCTATGGTCTCTGCATTAACTGTGAGAAAACATCGTGGACTGAATCTGCCTCATTTCAAATGCCAAGCTGTGCCCACATTCAGCCCACAATCGAACCTGAAAACTCAATGTATCCTTAGCAATGTTACTGCTGTCATGGCGGGTGTGAAGTCTTATTTGCCCAAGCCATAATGTTTAACCGTTGCTGTGCTGCTTCTGTATATAAAGGTTACCTCCTCTGTTCCCCGGACCCTTTGCAACGCCAGTGCCCTTGTAATTCAAAATTAGCAAAAAGGTAAAAATCTGTGTCACATTTAGTTCTGGTACTCAGTCCAGAAGTGCCAAGCCCCTGAAAATTTGGAAAACAAACTTCCTAACAGATGGGCTACATAAAGTTTACAACATGTGCAGTGTGGGAGGTAGTATGGCTCTGGGCGAGAAACAGAAGACTGGAAATTTAGGAGCTCAGAGTTTTTGAATTTGCTCTTGGTTTTTGCCTGCAGGGATATCACATAAGCTCATAGCCTTCATTTGTCTCACATGACCTGATATCTTAACCTTATAAGTGAGTAATAAGAAATCAGGCAAAGTTTTTCCTAATATGACACAGCATCAAAATGCTTATTGCTACTATTAGGATTATGTGTAGTTGGTATCAAATTGTTACTAATATGTGGCTGCAGGATCTATAAAAATCCACGATGTAATTTTAAAAGGAAAAGATCTCTTTTCTGAGGGCAGGTATATAACTGGTAAGCAATCATCACCATGGGAAAGGATGTTGCCAGTCTTGGACAACTCATGACACATGATTGGATTGTGACTTCTACAAGAATTTTTTTTTTTTTTAAAGATTTTATTTATTTATTTGACAGAGATAGAGACAGCCAGCGAGAGAGGGAACACAAGCAGGGGGAGTGGGAGAGGAAGAAGCAGGCTCACAGTGGAGGAGCCCGATGTGGGGCTCGATCCCATAACGCCAGGATCACGCCCTGAGCCGAAGGCAGATGCTTAACCGCTGTGCCACCCAGGCGCCCCAAAGAATTTTTTTTTTTTTTTAAGTAGACTCCATGCCCAAGTTGGGGCTTGAACTCAGGACCCTGAGACCAAGAGTCACAAGCTCTACTGACTGAGCCAGCCAGGTACCCGTGGATTGTGATTTCTAAAGCTGAGTCCGCACTGTTCCTTTTACGTGGCCTCTGGAAACTGAGAGATGTTAGAAAATATTTAGAAACAAATTATTATGCTATGAATTTGCTAATCGTCTACTAACAAAGGTTCTCAAACATGGATGATCATCAGTTTTATTCAGGGGCCTGCTGATTGGGAATTTCTGGAAGTAGACTGAAGAAATCAGTATTTTGAAAAGGTTTCTTTTTTCTTTTCTTTTTTTTTTTTTAAAGATTTTATTTATTTATTTGAGAGAGACAGAGACAGCCAGCGAGAGAGGGAACACAAGCAGGGGGAGTGGGAGAGAAAGAAGCAGGCTCATAGCAGAAGAGCCTGATGTGGGGCTTGATCCCGGAACGCCGGGATCACGCCCTGAGCCGAAGGCAGACGCTTAGCCGCTGTGCCACCCAGGCGCCCCTTGAAAAGGTTTCTTAAATGATTTCAATGACTAGTCATGCTTGAGATCAGTCACAATTCATAAAAGTATGTGAATCATTAACAGAGTTTTTGACTAAATCGAGGTTGACTGAAATTCCAAAGCCAACAGGAAATACAGGAGTTGTCATTTAAGAGGATGGAGGAATGGCTTAGGAGAAAATGGGGGAGACATGAATGTCAAGAAGAGGAATCTATGGGTAAGCCTAATGGGAAGTAGAAAGGAAGCTGCAGAATCACCGTCCTGATCACAAAGGTAGAATGTGAAATTCAGCAGTGTGATTAGAGAAAGATCTCTTCACAGAGTCTCAATGTACATGCCACCTCTCTGTAGAACTTAAGATTCTGCTTCCATATTTGCTGTCTCCCTTTCCAACCCATCTTCCGGTATGAATTTAGAGTGCTCTCTCAAGAATTCAAATTTGAATCATGATACTGCCCCTTTTAAAGCACTCCAGTGGCACTCATTTCTCTCAGGATCAAAGACCACGGCCTGTCCCGCATAAGCAGAATTTGGTACTTCTGTAACCAAACTTTCCTCCTTCTTATTGCTGACCACCTTGCAAGGCACACTGCATTTTTATCACTCTTTGACACACCAAATTCCTTCCCACCTTGGGGTCTTCATACATATTGACCTTTTAATGGCAACATTTCCCTGTTTTCCTCCACATTCCCCTCCTCCCAACTATTCACCTGGCAGATTTCTGGTTGTCTCCTACACTACACAGTCAAGTCCACTAATTCAAGAAGGGCTCCTCTGACCACCCAGTCTAAATGGGTCCCCTCATTATACTAACATGATACCCTATACTTTCTTGAATCTAGAACTTTATGTTTACTTGCTTGACTATTTAAATTCTACAGGAGAGTGAGAGCTTTATAATGACAGTCTGTTTTGTTCATCACTATGTATACTGATTCTACCACAGTGCCTAGAACATAGTATGTTCTCAAAAAATAATTGGAGTAATGAATGAGTGTATCATAGAGGTTCAGAGACCCAAGAAAATTAAGACAAAGTAAGAAAGATGATTTCCCTTACTAAGTCTTTTATGTACCATGCATACTATGCCACACAAATATCTAATGGTATTTTTCTAAGTGTTATAGGAGACACAGAGATGAAGCACATGGTTGCAAAAGACAGATTTGTAAGCAAAGATATATAGTAATTGGCAGAAGTGAATTGTATGACAGAGGCACAACATCCAGGAGGAGTAACTAATTTTGTTTTATAGATCCAGGCAAGATTGGCCAATGGAGGAACCTTTAAACTGGGCCTGAAATCTATATAGGATTTCCAGTAGTAGAATGTAGTGAACATTGAAGTTTCTGACTTCAGTGATAGCCTCCTTCCGTTAAACTGATTTTCTCTCTATTCTATTAGGTGAGATGCTTATTAGGGAAAAACAAAACAAAACAAAACAAAACAAAACAAAAGTCTTTAGCCCACCAACCATAGCTGATTGGATTCGAATTGATATACTAATCTAAGATAGTCAATCTCTCTTTCTGAGATTTGTAGTTGAGACTTCAAACTTCTTACTGGCTAGTGGCAGATGCTGGACCTGTTAACCTAGATTTTAAGATGACTATATTATTTTCCTATGTCCACAGAGAGACAAGGAGGGCTGGTCTAGGTGTAAGGAGAAGGGGGAAGAATTTGTAAGAGGTAAGATTGAAAAAAAAAAAAAGAAATAATGAGAAGAGAAGAGACTGACTGCTATGGTTCTCTGTGATTTTCCAGATTCCATTTCTAGTGCCTGGTGAGTCCCTACTTTATCCCCTTTAATAAGCTAGAATTAATGTGTTTCTATTATTCCAACTACAGAGAGCTTTAATGAAGACAGATGAAAAAGTGAGGAAGGAAATTACAAATAAGAAGAAAAACTGATGATCTACATGTTTTCCTATTTCACTGATCCCATTTTTGAATACCAGGAAGATGAATAAGTTCTTGATAGAAATCTGGTGACTTAAACTACCAATCATGGAAAGATAAAAATTTAAATGCAAAATAACACGTGACTTACATTTCCTAGCAGAAATCAGTATGAAAGAGTGGAGAAAACACTGGAATTGGGGTCATACATGTCAACTGGGTTGCAGTCTTTGCTTTGCCAATGACTGGTTATATAATGCTCATAAGTTACTTGATGTCTCCAGGCTTCAGAAGATAAAAGACAAATGTATGTGAGATCTGTGGGCCCATCTAACTCAAAAGACATAATAGACAGCAACCAAAAGCATTTTCACTCTCTGGCAATTTCTAGTTTCTCTACTTTCTTTTCTAGTCTGATATTGAGTGCTTGCCCTGATTTCAGGTCTTGTTTTAGGGCCTGAGACACCAACATGCATAATTCATGGCCCCTTTCCTAGAAGATATCACAGAAAGAAATAAATGGCATAAGAGAGGCATAACAATGAATTACTATACAAAAATATATTTTTATAATGATACGGACAACATTCAAAGAATTGTTTAATTTTGCTTGGGTTCAGGATGTGTGGTGGGAAAAGGGTTTAGAGAGAAGGCAACATTTGAAATAGACCATAAGAGAGGGGCTTTCGGTGCTGAGAAAAAGGTGTGGGCATGTGCCATTTATCAAGTTACACCCCATGGATCCAAACTCACCCTTCATTGCCTGCTCACCCTTGTTGCCTACAACAATGGAGATGGTCTCTTTTGTAATTTTTTTTTGCCAGCTAGAAGGATGTTAAGCTTTGTCATTTGTGGGTGCTGGAGATAAACTGCAAGAAGAGAAGGGTTTTTGTTTCTTAGTTCCAGGGTGCTTTCTGAATAGGTGCAGTGGACTTTCCCAGCTTTTGGCTCCTGCAGTGCACAGCAGCCAGCAGCACCCAGAAGCCAGCAACACTCAGTGGCCAGTGGCTGCCCCCAGGAACCCCCTTAGATCATTGCAGAACAAAGTGCCTCTGATGAGACATCTCCCCATAAATAGCTTTCCTAATAAGTTCCAGAGAGTGAATTTTCAACAATTCCAACTGGGATTGTTCCAGTGTAATGCTATGGTGTCTTCTCTGCCATCAGTGATCCACAGCCATGTCCTCCCTAATGAGATTTGGATCTCAGCCTTGGGAGGACATGGATCTCACTTGTATGCTCTATCTCAGTCCTGGAGAGGATGACTGTGCTTTATGCTGCTATTCCTATATTCATTTGAATTCACTCTACTTCTTTCTAGCTAATCCTTCATCATTCCAATCCCCTGTTATCATTAATAATTCTTCATATTAAACTTTTAAACTCCCTGTTCAAATCTCTCTTTCTTGATGGGACCCTTCCTGACGCAAGGCAAAGACAGAGAGGCTTCAGAACATGCAGCATATTCAGGAAAGAATGAATAGAAGAGTCCTAAAGTGTGATTGGTGGGTAGAAGAGAAGGAGAAGTTACCATCCTGGTAGCCTGGGGCTAGAGGATGAAGAGGAGTGAATGCCATAGTAAGAGTATCAAGCTGGGTGGACAAAACAGGGTGACCCACTTGGTCCTGGGTGTATTCTGATCTGTTTGTTAGCTTCTGCACAGCAAAGGAAACAGTCAACAAACTAAAAGGCAACCCACGGAATGGGAGAAGATATTTAAAAATGACATATCAGATAAAGGGCTAATATCCAAGATCTATAAAGAACTTATCAAACTCAACACCCAAAAAACAAATAATCCAATCACGAAATGGACAGAAGACATGAACAGACATTTCTCCAAAAAGACATCCAAATGGCCAACAGACACATGGAAAAATGCTCTGCATCACTTGGCATCAAGGAAATACAAATCAAAACCACAATGAGATACCACCTCACACCACTCAGAAAGGCTAAAATTAACAAGTCAGGAAACAACAAGTGTTGGCGAGGATGTGGAGAAAGGGGAGCCCTCTTCCACTATTGGTGGGAATGCAAGCTGGTGCAGCCACTCTGGAAAACAGTATGGAGGTTCCTTAAGAAATTAAAAATAGAGCTACTCTACGACCCAGCAATTGCACTACTAGGCACTTATCAGATACGAAAATATAAATTTAGTGATCCAAAGGGACACCTGCACCCCAATGTTTGTAGCAGCAATGTCCACCATAGCCAAACTATGGAAAGAGCTGAGATGTTCATCAACAGATGAATGGATAAAGAAGATGTGGTATATAAATACAATGGAATATTACTCAGCCATCAGAAAGGATGAATACTTACCATTTGCATTGACATGGATGAAAATGGAGGGATTTATGCTGAGTGAAATAAGTAAATCAGAGAAAGACAATTTATCATATGGTTTCACTCGTATGTGGAACATAAGAAACAGCGCAGAGGATCATAGGAGAAGGGAGAGAAAACAGAACGAGAAAAAAATCAGTGAGGGAGACAAACCATGAGAGACTCTTAACTATAGGAAACAAACTGAGGGTTGCTGGAGGGAATAGGGTAATTGGGTGGTGAGCATTGAGAGCACCGTGATGTGATGAGCACTGGGTGTTACATGCAAATGAGGAATTACTGAACACTACGTAGGAAACTAATGATGTACTATATGTTGGCTAGTTGAATCTAAATTAAAAAAAAGAAATAAGAAAAAAGAATATCAAGCTGGGAGTGACAGGTATGCTTCTGTGTTTTAGAAAAAGTAACTGAAAGCAGTGTGAAGGACAAATTATTATAGAGAGCAGAGACTGGTGGCAAGGTGATTCTTTTTTTGCAGTGAGGGTATTATTATAATCCAGGAAACATGAGAAGGGACTGAATTAAAGCCCTGACAGTGACAGATGGAGAGAGAGGGAAGAACCCAAAGAAGACAGAATTGACAAAACTTGATGACCACTGTGATAGCGAGATGGAGAATGTTTTTTTTTTGCTGACTTTCTAGATTTGAGGTTTCCCATTTGGGATGACTGAAGGGGTGGTGATTCTATAACTGAGAAAGTAAGTTACTAGGACCAACAGGTTTTGGAGAACATGAAAGAAATACTCTTCTGTTTGGGTTATGTTGATTTTGTTATATTTGAGACTAGAAAAAAAAAACCACAACAGTTATTACTCTGTCTGCTTCAAAGATATAACAGGTTCTGTGTTTAGCTGAGTAGTTATTGACTCAATTTCTAAGGGTTTGAAAGATTGATGTGAAGTTTCTCCCCCTGAAGTAAGTCTGTTCCTTGGACATATTTTTCCCATGCATTCGCTGCTTTGGATTGCTCCTAGGGTTTTTGAAATTTCTTCTTGAAACATCGTACAGATGATAAACCCCTAAAATATAGAAGGCGGTAAGCACTTCATTATTTCTTAACATTTATATTTTAATGGCACAGAACAAACGTGAGAGGCCCAACAAATAAAGGGTCAGCACCAATACCCCTTCTCAGCTAAATACACAGGCTTCGGATCTTGTCTCACATCACTTCAATACGCAGTTCCTTCAGGTGTATTCATTCAGCTAGATATCTGCCTTTCCAGAAGGCTGTGTGCATTCCCTGAGTACTTTGGTAATGATCGGATAAACCATGGTAGTCTTTAGGGGATCGAAGACCTGGAGCAGAGTGCTCAGAAAGAACGGTCTGTGTGCACAGACTGCTGCAGAGGACGCTGGAATGCGGCACTTGCTGGGGCTGACAAATGCACTGTGCCGCCCGGGTGTGCGACGCTGCCCGTTCCCCAAGGTGGGCAACTGACACGCAAGCAAAGAAGCCTTGAGAGACTGGCTTGGAATATTAGCATCAGGCAGTTATGGAACTGCAAGCCAGCAGCTGCCTCTGGAACATACCAATGTGGGGTGTGTGGAGCTTCATCAGAATGCCATTTTCTGTGATGCATCAGGAATGTAGAAGCATGTGGCTTGTGGCACATTAATATGATTTCACTTCAGAAAAGTAACTGTAGTAAGTTTTAGAAGAATGGCTTAACAATGCTCCACTCCTTTTGTCTCTATTATTTATTTAGCTGCTTAATTATTTAGCTCTTTAATTCTTACATAAAGCATACAGGTGCATGTACACACACACACACAAATTTGGGGGAAAAAAACACAAACTTTAAAGTGGTAATTATTAAAGACAGGAAAAGATTCACTCTCTTGTAATGAGGTGAGCACAATCCTAATGTGTGTTATCTTTTATCTGCCAAACAGAATGAAAACAAGTGCACTGTTTATTAAGATGGGAGTGGTGTGTTACCAGTCTGATTACTTTTTTGCTTAGTGCTGCATGTGCAATCAGTTCTGCCTCTGTGTGTGTGTGTATATGTGTGACTAAAAGTGGGGCTCAATAAAATTTTCTAGTAGCCGAAGCAAAACATTTTAAGACTATTTTTTTTTTTAAAAAAAAAGAGTGCATAAGGTGGTTTGAGGTAAGCTGTCCTTTTGCCATCCCTCCTCCCTGAGACTTGAATTGCTGAATGCCACACCTAGAATTCCAATGAAAGGAATTTGAGGAAGAATTCCATGAAGGCTCATCTCATGTAGGTTGTCAGTTCACAAAGAGTGACTCCCTTGTTTTATTTTGACAGTTTTGATTTCTTGATCTATCAATGATACCAAATGATCAATGATGCCATTTTTGTTATTTCTTCAAACACTTACTTTTAGAGGACATTCTGATGTTGAATTGAGGGTCCTTGGCATTTTTTGCCCCATCCCCATGTACCTTAGTTTCTTTGGGGGTAACTCCCTTATCCACAATCTGAACAGTTTCTGTGGAACAGTAAATCTAGACACAACCCACTCCACCCCCTTGGAAATCCAAAGGCCAAGATTTTTCTCTAATTCCCTGGTAACACCAATGATGGGAAAACGATTAAACCTCGCCCAACTAGGAGCTTTCTTCCAGGACTGTGAATGAATGTAGAGCAAGGAAGACAGGGACCAGAAAAGTGTGTAACATATTCTCATCTCCGTGGCAACATACAGGGCAGATGATTCTTGCCTTGTGACATTTTATGTGTTTTTTCTGCTGCTTGTCTCCCAGAACTGCCCAGGTCTCACCCATTCCCAAGTCTGATCTTCTGCGAATTGTCACAAACTTAGAGAGTCCAAAGCAACATGTGAACTAGTTATCTATTGCTGCATAACTAATCACTCTAAAACTCAGTAGCTTAAAATAGCAATCCTCTATTATCTCCATATCTGTGGGTCAGGAATCAGAGCAAGTGTGTTTGTTTCCTAGGGCTGTTGTAACAAAATACTACAAGCTGGGTGGCTTACAACAACAGAAATTTATTCTCTCATAGTTCCAGAAGCCAGACATCCAAGATCAAGGTGTCCGCAGGACCATGCTTCACTTAAAATCTAAAGAGGAGGGGCATCTGGGTGGCTCAGTAGGTTAAGCTTTTGACTCTTGGTTGTGGCTCAGGTCATGTTCTCCTGGGTCCTGGGATCGAGCCCCACTTTGGGCTCTGTGGGGACAGAGAATTCCCTCGAAAATTCTCTCTCTCTCTCTCCTTCTGCCCCTCCTCGCTCTATGCTCACTCTCACTCTCTCCTGCTCTCTCTCAAATAATAAATAAATCTTAAAAAAAAATCTAAAGAGGAATCCTTTTCTCCTTTTTCCTGACTTCTGGTGGTTGCTGGAAATCTCTGGGGTTCCTTGGCTTGCACTGGCATCACTCCTTGTCTCTGCCTTAGTCCTCACATGTCATTCTACCTGTGTGGCTCTGTCTTCACCTGACCATCTTTTCATAAGGACACCAGCCCTATTGTATGAGGGCCCTGCCTTACTTCAATGGGATTTCATCTTAACTAGACCCTATTTCCAAATAAGGTCACATTCTGAGACACTGGGGGTTGGGATTTAAATTTTTTGCAGGGAACACAATTCAACCCATAAGGGCAAGCAGTGAGAAAATGAGAGCACCTAAGACAGAAGCTACAGTCTTTGTGTAACTTAGCCTCAGGACTGAAATCCTATCACCTCAGCTGCATTCTATATACTAGATGCAGGTCAGTAAATTCAGCCCCTACCCAGGAAACAGGATTACAGGGCCATGAATACCAGGAGCTGAAGATCACTGGAGGCCATCTCAGAGCCTGACTACATGGTTTTGTTTTTGTTTTCAACTTTCACAAAAATAGCATTTTATTGTACACATCTTTTGAGACTTGAGATTTTTATTCATTCAATATATTATTTCTAAGATTCATCTATGTTTTATGTATAATTATAATTAACTAGTTATAAGTAAATTGCATTTATTATTATTACTAATTATAAATAAACTGTCCATCTACTGATGAACATTTAGATTGTTTCCAATATTCTGAAAATCTTTGTTCTTAACAACATTAACATTAGCATTATTATTTATTAATTTTACCCTACTACATATAAAATTCTATCAAAACTAGAGAAGTTTAGTATTTCTTTATAGTTCTATTTGTCCATAAAATTGATTCTCTCAAGGACCTGTAGTCATGATACTGCATTCCCAAGACATATAAAATAATTCTATGTGACTATGGCATTGATGCAGGTTAAGTTCATTTACTTCCATTTGTCTTCAGTTTTCAGGGTTTGCTTTTTTCTTTTTCATTTATATTATTCTTGGAAGATGTCAACATTTTTATAATTCCGAAGTTGAATTATACAACAAGGTATATTAAGAGAAGTCTTCCTTCTATTCTGATTACTTGCCTTTACCCACCCTTGCCCTTAGAGATAACCATTTTAGTTTGAGTTTCACTAGTAGGAAAACCCTTTGCAAAGTTTTCTCACACATTCTGTTATCCATGTTTTTATTCAGTGGTAACTTTTGATAAGGTTTCTAATTATATCAATATCAAATTTATCAATCTTACCAATTATGGTTAGTACCTCTTTTGTTCTGTGTAACAAATGTTCGTCTGCCCCAAAGCAGTGCAGATATTAAACCCGAGATGAATGAAACCAAGAGGCTTCACTACTAATTACTTGAGTTAAAGGAATTTTAAAGAATATAAATCCAGAAAGAAGGGAAAGAGCACCCAGAATGATGGCCAGAAATGCAAGAATAAATAATAGCAAAAAAATGACTAATATATATGTAACCTTAACAAACCTTCCTATATAAAACATGAATAATATCTAGTTTGTAGGGTAAAAAAGAAAATTAAAATAATGAAAAGAATAGCATGTAAATATACAGGGAGTTGATCAACATTAAACTATTCTAAGATCTTTATATTGTGGTATAGGGACTAAAACAGTATTTAACTTTTGACTTTGTTGAATTTAATATAAAAAAAAGGCTGAAAAATAAAATGTAAATTTCAACAATTTTTTGAAGCCCTAAATAAAACAAAGTATGTACTCTAACAACAGTGGAAGATTTGAAAATCAAGCAGTGCACTTTTAAATAACCCACTGGGCAAAGAAAAAAATCACAGTGAAATATTTTGAGCTGAGTGAAATAAAAATACGACATCAGGACATGCAGGATACAGCTTAGAGGAAAACTGATAGACAAAAATAAATTAAGCATCCATCCCATGAAGTCAGGAAAAGAACAGAAAAACAACTGTCCTCTTCACAAAAATTAAAACTAAAGACGAGACTAATGAAAAAAAACAAACAAACCAAAACACAACAAAAAAAGAAAAGAAACAACAACAGAAGACAGAAAATAATGAAAATAAAAGTACAAACTGATGAAATAAAAAGCAAGTGTATGTTAGAGTACAAAAAAGCAAGTATTTGGTTCTTTGAGAAGATTAATAAAATTGCTAAAACCCAACCAAAGGCTTAAAAAAAAATTGGCACAAGTAACCATTATCAGTTATAAAAGTGGGACACAATTACAAATTCTATAGACATATAAAAAGATATTCAGAAAATGTTTTAATACACATATTATAAGACAACAGATCACATTACAGATGCCATTTTGCACTGAAAGTCATTTGGGAATAAAATCTGTTTATCCAAATGTCCATCATTTTCTTTCAAAATTCAATGGAATTTTTTACATTGTCTATAGCACAAGTTTGCTGGTCAACTGTCAGTGTGTGTGTGTGTGTGTGTGTGTGTGTGTGTGTGCGCGCGCGTGCGTGCTTACTTTCATATGAAAATGTTTTGGTTTACTGTCATTCTTAAAGAATATTATCACTTAATAAAGAATTTTGGATTGCCATGTTTTCCCCCCATTTGTCACTTTAAAGATATTTATTTCACTTTCTTCTGGCTTCCATAGTTTTTTATAAGAAGTCAGGAAATTTTCAAATAGTTGTTTCTCTACATATAATGTGTAATTTTTCTCAGGTGACTTTCAAGATATTCTTTTTGCCTTTAGTTTTCAGCAGGTTGATATTCTTATGCTGGGGCATAGTTTCCTTTTACTTTTCCTGATTGTGATTTGTTGAATTTCTCAATCTGTAAATCTGTTTCTCCCCCAATTTGAAAAAATTTTAGTTGTTCTATTTTCAAATATTTGTTCTGTCACATTCTTTTTCTTCTGTGACTCCAATTACACATATATTAGATCATTAGTTAATATCTCACAATCACTGAGGTTCTCTAATTTTCTTTTTTTAAATGTTTTTGTACTCTGGGTTGAACATTTTCTATTAACATATCTTCATATTCACTAACTCCTTCTTCTGTCATCTTCATTGTTATTAATTTGATCCAGTTAATATTTTATTTCAGATATTGTTTTTCAGTTCTACAGTTTCCACTTTTAATATTTTTTCTTTTTCTCTGCAGAGATTTCTTCATTACAAGCATATTTTCCTTACTTCACTGAACATAGTTATAAGGCTGTTTGAAATACCTTGCCTGGTAATTCCAAAATGTGGATCATCCCAGGGTTATCTTTCTTTTTGAGAATGGATCATATTTCCCAACATAATCTGATGTCAAATAATTTTAGATTATGCATAGACATTGTGACTCTGATGGGGACTTTGGATTTTGTTATACATTCATCAACAGAGTATTGAGGTTTTTGTCTTAGTGGGCAATTAACTTGTTAGATCCCAAACTACAAACTTTTTTGTAGATGACAACTCAAATCTCAGTTCATTAAAAACAAAACTTAAGTTAGAGTGCTTTCAATCTGTCTGGTGCAAGCACAGTTCATTGGGCAGTCAGGTAACTGGGTAAATTTACAAACAGAATTTGAAACTACCTCTCTAGAGCTCTCCTATCTGGGATTTCCTCCTCACTTTCTAAGATTTCCTTTTGCCCCATACTCCATCCTCTGAACCTTCAGGCAAGAAAGACTGAAAGGTTTTCCAATCATATTTAAATGCTAAATACCATGAAAACAAACAACTTACTTTTTGTGATCCATTCTTTCAAATTTCAATTTCCCTCCAGAATTTGCCTGTTTTGTACCCCTCTACAGTGTTTCTAGGTCTTATTTCAAAAACTATTTTGTCTAGGACTTGGAGTGTTACCATTAATAGGGTCAAGTAATATAGAAACTTACTTAACCATCTCAGGATATCACCTCATGTACTGATATGGAGCAAATTTTTTGACAATATTCTGATACCATATTATACAATTCAATAGAAGATTAATATTCTCATGAACTAAGAAGGTCAACAATAATTGGATTCTCCATTGGTCTTTTTTTTTTTTTTTTCTTTTTAAGTTTGGGATTTGTTATTTTGTAGTTTTTCTCTTTTCTACAACCCTGGGCAACAGGAAGGCTGTCACCAACTACCTTTTGGGTTCTCCACAGCCTGGAGATGGAAACCAAGACAATTTGATATGTGTTTGAAAATGGAGTGAAGAATGTTATTATCAAAGTCCTAAAAACGTCTCTTTTGAATGCAGTATGTGAAATTAAACAAAATAATTTTGTGCCAACTAAGATACTTAATTTTTCTCTTACTGATTTCAACTATATTCTGGACTTTTGTGCTATCAGATAAAAGAACCCAGGATAAGTAAAGAATATTTAAGTTAACAAGGTTGGACCTTATTGACAAGTATGTTTTTTTCTAAGTTCTACATTTACTTTCCTTCCCAGAGAGAAGCTTCTTCAATTAATCTATTAGTTTTACTGTTAGAAAGAAAGACAAAAGAAATACAAAAAGAAAGACAGAAATATTTGCCACAAACTTTCCTTAATCTATTCTTATTGAAATGTACTCTTGAATAAATTTTATTCAAAATCTAAGATGATAAGAGTTTACTGAGCTTTGTAGTGGTACATAATAATAAACAAATGAAACCCCCAAATCCTTTACTACTAGCAGTACTGTTGTCAAAACTGTTCTATAATAACAGCAAGTTTTTAGGGGAAAATTTATTCCCAGCAGTGGGCTAGTATTTTCCACAGGAAACAGTGGTTCAGGACTCATACTAATTTTGTCCATGGGAATTTAAAACAAGACACATTTTCGTGGTTTAGGTTACACATAGTCATTTTGGGAGGCAAAAACACTACTTTAATATCCCCCAAAGAACCGTGATTTGAAAGTATCTTTTTTCTCAGGGCTGATACAGTTGTGAAAAAAGTATTGCTTTTTTTTTAAAGAAGTGAAAATTCTAAGCAAAATTAACACCAACACACTGAGTTCCTTTAGAATTGTTCTAAAGGGAAATTTTCTATTCTAATTAATCTTTCATAAAATTATTTTACTGCTACTCTTTGGTTCAGCCAAGTATTTATGTAATTTTGGAATAATAAATACCTATGATAAATAAGAGTTGTTATACATTATTTTCTTAAGAAACTGAATGTCTGAACAGTATATTTAAAAAAAAAGTGTAGGTTTCTAAAACAATTCCAAGCTTTTGTGTTTTTGGAATCCTGTCCATAATTTTCTTGACAGTTATAATAAAAATATCATTAATATTTCAGTTTAATGATACAGTGCTCTGGAACAAAATTACAATAGAACAAAATTCCATCTGAAGAGCTGTACTGTACCCCATAATCATGCTAAATGAATTCATTATGATTAGTTTTATGAGCTTCAGACATGAAATTAGAGTTTGGGTCATGCTAGAAAAAGAAAGCATTTTTTTTTCTTTAAAAATATTATTTATTCATTTCTGCTATTGTTACTGCATCTAGGTTCATTTCAGAAAATTCTGAATTGTTATCACAGTGATGGTGTGAACATGTTTTCTAGTTTCTTCTCAGTGAAGGTATTAAAATAAGGAGGTTTGGGAATTAATTTTGTCAGTAATTTGTAATTAATCTCGTAAGTAATTTATAAGTAATCTTGTAAATAAGTAATGTCTAAGAATCTCTGTCACTTGCTATTCTAACGAAACTATAAAATTCAGATGGGTCTTATCTCAATACTATTTCCCACAGTATGCTTCACTTCTCTTATCCCTTCTGTTGTAGCGCATATCAGGAAAGTCAGAATAAAAGGATCTATTTCATGGAGACGTTAAGAGACAATTAGCAGGTCTGGAACTTTTTGGATGCATCCAAGACAATGATCTGGCTCAGTAGAGACCAACAACTATGACCTACTCCATTCCCCACCCAGCAGATAGATAATTTTCAAGATAATTCTACAAGTTGAGGAGAAGGTAAGATGGTGTTGGTGGAGGCAGCAGAAAGAATAGAAATACAGATAAAGAAATCAAAAGAAGACTGATTGACAGCATCTTGATAAAATCCTGCTATGTATATACCTTTGACAGTTGTTTGAATATTCACAGCCACTTGTTGGCTCTGGTAGAAAAGAGTGAAAAATATATATATATACATATATATGTATTTGCTGTTTTGAATCACTTTATGCAATATTGGCTTCTTACCCCATTAGGTCTGAATTTATTTACAGAGTGTCTAAAATATATTAAAAGCTTCCACAACCTCTACATTGACTTTAAAAACATTAACTGAGTGCCTACCATTGCAATGCATTGAGCTGTGAGGAGTAAGGAGCCAAATACATATTTATAATTTGGGTACTTAAATGACAGGTACTATTTCAAGCAGAGCCTCCTAAAGACACCTTCCTATGAGCGAGTGTGATTATTAGCATTCCTCCTTAGTAGATGAGAAAACCAAGTCACAGCATACCTAACCAGGCATTAAGAAACTGCTTAGGTACAGCCCACATACTCTCTCTCTCTCTCTCTCTCTCTCTAAGGTAGGTGTACTAAACTACCACCTGGGGTGTAGCATAACTTGAGGATAAGATGCAATCACTGCTGCTAAGAATTTCACATATCTGAACCAAGTGGGAAACATGCTTTGCTAAGTGATGTGAGCCACGAATACTGTTTGTCCCTGGGTTAGAACCTCTGCCTGTGCGATCCCACAGGACGTGCGCTGCACTCACCTGCCTATATTCCCCACTGCACTGGCTGCTCCTTGAAGTTAGGGGTTATGTCTTGTGCCTATTGTGCCTCTAGTGCCTGCAAAAGGAATAAATATTCCAATATTTATCTGGAGTTAGAGACCTGGCATCCAATTACTTTTCCAAGTTGAGGGGGCGTGATACAGAATTTGTTTTTCTTTCTCTCTCTAAAATGAGGTAATGCAAATCCACCTCATTGGTTTGTAGTGAACAGTAAACAAGGTATATAAAATGCTTATCACATACACAATGTTCAATAAAAAAAGAAAAAAGCCCCAGTTATTGGCTGCCTCATGAGGATAAATCTATTCAACAAATACTTATTTACTGACTAATACTATATAATACTTATTTTTGTGTGTGTGGTCTCCAGAGGTAAGTGTGGGTAAGATAATGACATTTTCTTTCTCCCTTCTTTGTGTCTCCCCCAGAGGTTGGGGTGGTCTTCAACAATAACTAAGTTCTCTTAAATTCCAAACTACAACTTTGGTGACGTTTTTACACATATGAAGAGGAAATGACCTGGCCATACTCACTGTGCATTGCGGAGACATTATAAAAGCATAGGAAAAGCCAGGATGCTCTACCCTTCCATCCACGTCCTTCCCTTTGCACATTTTCATCATTCCCTTACCAATATATAGCCTTTTCTCTATTTTCTCACGCTGCTCTCCCAGTCTCAGGAGGACCTGGCCCTTGGCAGAGCTATGTTTCTGCTTCACCACAGGTGCTTGGCCTTCTCAGTCACACACAGGTTCATAGGAGACCACAGCTCTAAAAGCAATAGCTACTATTTATTGAGACCTTTTCTATGGTAGGTCCTATGCTAAGCAATTTTAAATGTAGTATCTCATCTAATCCTTGCCATATTTATTAGTTAGTTACTGGACTTATTTGTGTTTTAAAGATGAAGGAAACTATGTTGCAGAGCTTATTCAAGGTCAAAAAGCTGCTAAGTGGTAGAGCCTCTATTTTTCCTGTCTTCCATGTGCACCATTATCATTACTGCTGAATATGAGGGCATTATCTTCTATCAGTGTTTAGATGATGGAAAATGGGTCAATTGAGAAGATGCATTTTGAAGACAGAAAGGAAGCATAATGAAACCTTTATAAAGCATTCAAGATTTGCTTCTGCTCATGCAAATCAATATACAAAGGGAAGAATCCGAAACTTCAGGAATAAATAATTAACTAAAAATGATTTTAAGTGTTCTTTCAACTCCAAACAAAGCCATTCCTAATATTTATAGATAACCTGACCTTAAATAACCTTATCAATATGCTCAGGAAAAAGGAAGATCTTTACATATCTACATAGGGAGTTGAATTTAATTAAAAGAAATAAAGGAGACCTGAAAAGTTATGGGAAGGAGCATAATTTCTGGAATAAAGCAACATACATTTTGCCAAATATATTCTATTGCTTATTTTCTAATAACTTTTAATTTAAAAATAGGTTTAGATTTAGAGAATTATTGCAAAGCTAGTACAGAGAGTTCCTATCCAACCTGTGTCTAGTTCTCCTATTAATATTTTATATTAGTATGGTACATGTGTCCTAACTAATAAACAAATATTGATAATTATTATTAACTAAAGTATATCCTTTACTCACATTTCCTCAGTTTTTCCCTAACGTCATTTTTCTGTTCCAGAATCCCATCCGGGATACCACATTACATTTAGCTGTCATGACTCCTTTAGGATCCTCTTGGTTGTGACCAGTTTCTAAGATTTTCCCTAATTTTTAATGATCTTGACAATTTTGAAGAGTACTGGTCAGGTATTTTGTAAAATGTTCCTCAACTGGATTTTTCTGATGTTTTTTTCTTACGTTTAGTTGGAGATATCATTTTAAAGTATGTCAACATAAACCAGTCAGCAGTAATAAGGTGTGTGGTATCTAAAAATCATAAACTGTCTAGGAAATGGAATGAGTTCTTGGTTAAAGGATAAAGGATTTGACCTTCTTCAGAACCTTGTTCTTCAAAGCCATCAGGTTAATGTACAGGATTGAGAAGAGAGTGGCTGTCTAAAATGCTGGCACTCACGGGTAGGTCACGGGGAGAGAGGGAATGTAGGGACACTCACAGGTATATAGGACTGTTTAATGAGACTGACCTGGGGCTGAACAGTACAAAGTAACTAGAGTATCAGACAGTGAATAAACACTTGGCCGTCAGGAATAGCACTGTGATTTCATAGTGGTTTTTTAATCAGGGCTTCCAACAAAATGGGGATATTTATCTGCAGAATCTAGCCCCCTGCGAGGGAGGTCAGGGGCCATAATTTTTCCTTGCTATCTGGAGTTTGCAACAAGACTTCTGGCAGAAGAAGCAAATGTAATTGGGAAATCAAAACAGAGACCTTATCATAGGGTCTATACAAACAGGGTAGGGATTAGGAATGAAGGTGAAAGTCCATAGGCACAAGGGTGCAAAATATGCCTTAGGAAAGCCAGACTCTCAGTTTAAGGGCAGCTGGGTACACGACACACTCCACCTGCATTTAATATCCTGCCAGGCCAAGTCAGGATTAGTTGGTTTCCTGGGTGGAGGAGACCTGCCAGTTTATGGTCTTGGGTACCTTCAGATGTTCTAGGCAAGGAATAACAAGTTTGATTTATAAGGAGTTACCTGCAGGACGGCTCTGGGGACTTGCGGTATGATCTAGCCTTTGCCTGTATAGTCTCATTTTCTGTCCCCTTCTAAGAGGTAGATTTGATTTGGTGAATGAGAAAGTTTCACTTTTCTTTTAAATATCAGTGGACCTCCACTGTTTGTATTCCAGGCTCCTTATAGAGGACTGGGGAAGTTTTAGATGGATGCTAATGAATTTCTCAGCCTGCCCACTTGTCACTCACCAACTTGCACTCAGTAATGTAGCCATTGCTTAGGACTTGTGCACCCTTCAATTCCCCATACTTTTTCTCAGCTTTTTGCCTTTGCACATTGTATTTCTGCCGCCTTATATGTACAGATTCCTTTCTCCTCTTCCTAATTGCACTGGTGTCTCTATTTCTAATTTTTCTCTATTCAATCTATTTCCTCACAGCAGCCAGTGCAGTCTTTTAAAAAAATAGATACCATATCATGGCATCCTTTGTTTAAACTCACAGACAACTTCCACCACACTTAGAATAAAATCAAAGCCTTTATCATGACCGTCAGGGCCCTCTACTATCCCTGAGCTCCCATCCCTCGCAACTTGTCTCCAACCCCAACTACTGCACCCAGGTTCCAGCCACACCTGCCTCTCTTCAGAATCTGGAGCACACCAGGAATGTTCTGGCTTTAAGTCCTTTTGTACTTTCCTCAGCCTAGAACATTCTTCCCCCCTATCTCTTCAGCCTGAGTTTGTTCATGTTATTCACGTGTTAGGCAAAAGTTACATACTCAGAGAGCCCTTCCTTGGCCACTCTGTAATGTTGCTTGCTTCTTGTTATATTTTCTTCATGGCCCCCATCACTCTCTTGACTGGCTGTATATGGTAGAGCTTAACCATTTAGAGTGTTGGCCCTGGCGCCTGCCTGAAATTCTACCCTGGCTCACACTCTTGTCAGCTGGGCTGGGTGATCTCTGGGGAGCCACTTAACCTTGCTGTGCCTAATTTACTTCTCTGCTGTAGTTGTAAAGATGAGATTCCTTAACACATGTAAAGGGTCTGTAGCCAACAAAGCATCAAGCTGTCAAGAGCTGAGCTGAAGAGAGCTGAGTTGCCAGGTGTTGAGGTGGTTGGTTAAGACAGCTAAAATGAAAGTCACAATCAAAACTGTAATCACTGAATTGTGATAGTATAAAGCAAGAGATGAAAAATGGCAGTTCCCCTTTGTTCCATTTTCTCTCAAGAGACTAAAAATGGCAGTTCCCCTTTGTTTTCTCACACAGAACAGTGTCACATGGAGTAAGGGTCAGAAGTACCAGAACAGAGGGAGGGGCAGGAGAGGGTCATCTCACTGAGGAGGGAGCAGGGAAAGCGGGAAGGGAAGTACTGAAGGCTGAGTCAGTGAAGAAAAGTGTCTTCAAGGCCCCCAAATAAGGTGGTCTCCGTAGAGACATCTAAAAGAGTTGGCTGTAAGTGCCTAAATAAGTAGGCCATGGAGTGGAGGCTCTGGGCTAGGAATGCAGATATACACAGAGCCTGAATCCTTGATGACAACTCCATCTAGAGACTGCAAGGCAGTGTCTCTGTACCAAGTCTTGTGTCCAGAGGGCAGCTTACCCCCATGGAGCCTGCTGGGTAACTGTCTACGGTAAGGCCTGAAAGATCATGCATAGGGTTTTGGCCTGGAGCTGGGCTCCTCAGCCATGTAGATGTCAGTTCTCCTTATTCTAAGTTTTATTGTTCCTTGATTATTTCACCCCACCACTCTTAATTCCTTGAACACTTGAACTATGTCTATAAGATTCATTCCTTTACCCCTAGAGTCTAATGCTAGCTAGTATCTAATGCTGGTCCACCTAGAGCTCAATAACTATTCATTGAAAACAAGGATATACTTATGTACATTCATAAAAAATATTTACTTCTTTAATGTAAAATGTATCAATAAAACTAAAATATACAAGAATTGAAAAGTAAGGACACTTCCATTTCCCAATAGCTAAAATATACAGTAAAACACCTCATTATTGTGATCAAGGATGGTTAAGTACAGAGTATTATATAATTTTAATACAATAAGTTAGACTAAGAGTTGAATATACACAATGAAAATTATTGTCAAAAGTAACTTGTTACCCAATGGTTTAGACCACAAGGTATAGTATTTTTAGCTTTCTTGAAAACTTTCTTAGAGGTAAATTTACTTCTTTTAGCTTTCTTAGGAGACAGAAGAAACTGATTTTAATGTGTGGCAGCAAGATTTACTGATGATGATTTTGCAAGGAATTTAGAAGGAACTTTTGCAGGAGATAGAGCAGGTGATTTTGATGCTGATTCAAGAGCAGTTTATTAACTTCTGAAAATCTGGGCAGGAAATGTTGAATTTTACTTCTTGGTATAGAGCATTGGTCATATGCTGTATTTCTATTAAATTTCTATGAAACTGAACTTCTTTCTTTTTACTTTGTATAATAGGAATATTTTAATGCTGATTTCTATAAATTTACTTTTTCTATATTTTCTCCATTACAACCCTTCCATTTTGGGACTACATCTGTTTGTCCTTCACTGTGAGAACTCATGTTTTAGCCACTATTTTTGATGCTGTATATCCAGCATTTAGTATATATAATATATATTATGTATATTTACATATATAGATATAGAAATAGATATAGATATAGATATGGAAGGGGCAGAGGGAGAGGGAGAGAATATTAAGCAGGCTTCATGCCCAAAATAGAGCCTGACCTGGGGCTTGATCTCACAACCCTGAGATTATGACCTGAGCTAAAATCAAAAGTCAGATACTTAACTGACTGAGCCACCCAGGCACCCCTTAATATATATTTTTAAATTGGTTATTTTCTTTTATAGTTAGCACAGAGTGAACTAATATGGCACAACGAGTATCTGACTAATGCTAAAGTTTACTGATCTTGATCATTTGCTTGATACTTTTAATCTTTGATTCAATTATATTACCACTAATATTAGTATTTATTTCTCACTCTAAATGTAAAAATAAAAAAAAATTCAAATAAGTATTTTAAAAGTATGGTACTGATAGAGCTGTTGGAATTTACACATACACCCCCCGCCCACACACACACAAACACAATTTTTATGAATGGGAAACTTTCCTTTGAGACCACATGGCATCATGAACTTAAATTTATTGCAATTTTTATTACATTTTATTAAAACTTTTTGTCTTCCTGATTAGCTTTATCCTTAAAGTTGTAGTATCCCTAAATTATCTGAGTTCTCCTTGAGCACCGAGATGTTCAGTTTGTCTGCGCTTCATCACTAAATACCAATGACTGGTAATGCAATTCTAAATGCTTGTTTAAAGTAACACATGTGATAGTCTTTATCATTTATAAGACACCTGGTGTATGACAGGCATTGTGTTGGATAATATATATATATATATATATATATTCACGTGTTTTGTAGCTAAGTTCTAATTAACCCTCACAAAATCCCAGTGTTGGTGTTTATGCTTCAAATAAGAAAAAGTTCAAAGCTCTTTCCCCTCTGCCATCCTGCTCAATGAAAGGCAATTGAATGAATGTCGTAGAACATGTCTGGTCCCTCATGGATTTTATGTCCTAGCTCTCAACTTTTCTTTTCTTACTTGCAATTTAAGACTTTAAGACATGTTTTTAGAATGAAATCCATACTTTCTACATTTAGTATAGAATTTATGGCTTTTTATTCAAAGCTGGTTATACTTTTCTAAGTAGTTGAAGCTCTTATTGCATCTCACTGGCTAATTCTTGAGTGTTATTTGGAATATATATGTATACACATACACACACATGTGTATACATATACATGTACACATACATATATGTGTACACATATATACCTGTACATACACATACATATGTATATACATATATATATTCTCTGTATATATACACTCATATATTCCATGTAAATGGAATTATACATGTATAGAATATATATGTGTGTATATATGTATATATGTACATGTTTATATATACTATATACTTCTGTATATAGTAGAGAGATCAACAGTCTGCATTCTCCATTTAATAATAGAATTGTTCGAGTTGTAACAGACACATAGTCAACCACCTACAGACATTTCCTAATCTGCTTTGCAACTAGGTGAGACTTGTGACAGTATTTTGTATGTGTGTATGTAAGTGATGCCTACAACTCCTAGTGAATCTGCTTAAAGGAGATGGGGCTTTTCCCCTGGACCTCCTTTTCTCCCTTCCCATAGGGTAGAATGGAAAGGTGGAGGTGGTCAGTTTCCACTTTGCAAGTAAAGACAATGTACATGATGATGGTGGAGCCACAGATAGAGGGGCTGTGGAACTAACCTTGTGAAATTAAGCTACTCTGACAGCTCCGCACATCTCTGGGCTACCATGTGAGAGAGAAATAAATATCTGTCATTTTTAAACCACTGTGTTTTTGAGTATCTTATGTTATAGAAATTTAACATATAATAACTATATAATGCATATATGTAAATATATAATATATGTAACAGAAGTAATATATATATTATATAATATGTATAAAATATAACACATGTATAATCCTCAATCATGAAAGAGTTTTATTTACTGGCTTTCTGGAGGAATGGAATACAGATCCAATTTACCTTTTTATTCAGAAACAAAAGGTTGTATGATTTTTGCTAAGAAAGAGATAAATATCTGGTTCCACTTATATCCGCAGTACCAAGTCCAAGACCCTCTATTTTAATCCGTAGGTATTTGTCTCAGCTCCTGTACAATATTTGCTATAATAGATTTGAACTCTGGTCTTCCAAGACAGAATTTCTAAGCTTGGCTTTACAATTCATCACATGAGCAATACTGTAATATGGATATCCACTTCATGTGCAAAGGGAAAATTCTCATAGAGATTTGGTGTAATAACTGAAGGTAGGAGAATACATTTTAATCTAAGAAGTAAAAGAAGATTTGGTAATTATATTCCACCATGAACCTTGCTTCTTTCCATTTACCTCTTTTCTTTTCCCCTAAGTTATCTCTTTATAATTCATGTTTGTAGATTGCAATGCATTAGAATTATAGAAAAAGTACAGAAAATTACAAAGTCTATAATAGATGCACCAGAGGTTATAAACTCATTCTAGTCCTAAACAATTAAAAGATCATGGAAGTATTGACTAATTGGCATTTATTTCAGAATCATTTAATCAGAGATTTTGATTGCAGAAAATGTGATAAATAATATCATTTAAATGTCCATCACCAGCTGCAAAACATTTTTGAGCTCTTGAAGAATACTTGCTATTTTTCTAGAAATTTTCTCAAATGTTTTTAATTCTGCATATTTTTTCCATAATTTGAAACCGTAGAAAGGGCTACATTATATCTAAAAAAAAAAAAAAAAAAAAAGATTCTGATCACATTTGTCACAGTTATAAAATTGCAAAAAATGTGAGTTTTTATCTTTTTAAGTACACTGTATACAAATATATGCTATGCAGGGAATTATTTGTCAGATATTTTTCCAGCTTTTAAGTTATTTTGAACTAAATTTAAATGCCTTCCACTATAAGAAATAAAAATGGATTTCATAGATGCCAAATGACCTAGTTTTGTATTCTCACTAGAAAAGTCTAGAAGCAATAAATTAAAGATGTTAGCAATTGACTAACTGAAAATTATAGAATTGGTAACTTCAGTATAAATACTAAGAAAAATATGGGCTTACTAACAACATTTCTGCTTTTATTCATTTATTTTAATCATAGTTTGTAATCAGTGAGGCAAAAGAGCCAAACCTTCTTGAAATATAGTCTATGATAAATGAAATGTAAGTATATATTATGACATGTGTGGGTGGGCATATGGGTCTTAGAGAACAAAGTCAAGGATTCACATTTATTGTTCACTTACTATGTTCTAGTCATTTGTTTTCTCCATTCTTCATTCTATATCTTTGTTGAAAGATTGAAGGAGCAGAGGTTTCAAAACCTATTGATTAGCATCCTAAAATTTTGTGTTTCCATATTGATATTAAAAATTAATATAAGTATATTCTACACTATATACATATCTATCTTATATTCCAACATACAACATTTGTGGTCACAAGGCCATTATTTGCTTTGTTTAAGCTGTCCTAGGTTAATGAGTGAAGAACTGAGGTCAACTTACAACACAGATGACGTACTAGCAGTAATTAAAGGCCAAATCACTTCACAGACAACTATACAGATAAGTTAACTTCAGTTCAGAAAGCAAATTGTGGAACTGGCTCCTCACATGTAAAACAATTTGGGAATGGCTTTCACAAAAGAATAAAATAAATACATACTTAATATATAAAATCAAGTCAATAGTAGTGATTGATATGAAGAAAAATGTAGCAGCATAGGGCAAAAAATTATGTTTTATTACTTTTACATAGGACAGTTAGAGTTTTGAGAAGTGGCATTTGTACAGAGCACTGTGAGTTACGAGAATATCTGGGGAAAGAAATTTCCCAAGCAAAGCGAGCAGCAAATGCACAGGCCCTGAGGTGGGAGCATGCTTAGAATGGTCAAGAAAAAAACAAAACAAAACAGAAAGGTTAAATGTAAGACAGCAGAGTAAGCAAGGGGGGCAAGGTAGAAGATGAGGGGAAGTGTGCCTCTGTGCCATGTACAAACAGGTGTCAGTCCTAGAGGCAGGTGGGGCTAAAACCCAACTCACATGCCACTAACTAAGCCATGTTTATTAACCAGGCCATGTTTCTTGAAGAGGGGCTAGGTCAGCCTGGAGAAAAGAGGAACCTTTTTTTTTTCCCTTAATTGAAGTTTAGTTGACATACCTTGTTATATTAGTTTCAGGTGTATGATATAGTGATTCGACAATTCTACACATTACACAATGCTTGCTGCAGTAAGTGTAGTAACTGTCACCATAAAATATTATTACAATGTTATTGACTATATTCCCTATGCTGTACTTTTCATTCCTGTGAGTTAATTTATTTTTGGAACATTGTACCTCTTAATCCCCTTCACCAGGGTGCCTGGGTGCCTCATTGGGCTGAGTGTCTGCCTTTGGGTCAGGTCATGATCCCAGGGTCCTGGGATCAAGCCCAGCATCCAGGTCCCTGCTCAGGAGAAGCCTACTTCTCCCTCTCCCTCTGCTCCTCTGCTCATGCTCTCTCTCTCAAATAAATTAAATCCTTAAAAAAAAGTCCCCTTCACCTATTTCACATATCCCCCCACTCCTCTGGCAACCACCAGTTTGTTCTCTGTATTTATGAATCTATTTGGTTTTTCGCTTGTTCATTTGTTTTGTTAAGATTTCACATATAAGTGAAGTCATATGGTATTTGTCTTTCTTTCTTTGCCTTATTTCACTTAGCATATAACCTCTAAATTCAACCATGAAACTTTTCCTTTGCATGGAGATATTTTCTGCTCCTAGGGCTGAGCTGCCCAGTGGAGGGATCTTTTTCTAATTGGCCTGCCTATAGGGTACTCCTTTCAAATTACAGAAAGGTGCCATATAATAAAATGGGCAGAAGATATGAACAGACACTTTTCCAATGAAGACATACAAATGGCTAACAGACACATGAAAAAATGTTCAAAATCATTAGCCATCAGGGAAATTCAAATCAAAACCACACTAAGATACCACGTTACGCCAGTTAGAATGGCAAAAATTGACAAGGCAAGAAACAACAATTGCTGGAGAGGATGTGGAGAAAGGGGATCCCTCCTACATTGTTGGTGGGAATGCAAGTTGGTACAGCCACTCTGGAAAACAGTGTGGAGGTCCCTTAAAAAGTTAAATATTGAGCTACCCTATGATCCAGCCATTGTACTACTGGGTATTTACCTCAAAGATACAGACGTAGTGAAGAGAAGGGCCATATGCACCCCAATGTTCATAGCAGCAATGTCCACAATAGCTAAATCGTGGAAGGAGCCGAGATGCCCTTCAACAGATGACTGGATTAAGAAGTTGTGGTCCATATATACAATGGAATATTACTCAGCTATCAGAAAGAACGAGTTCTCAACATTTGCTGCAACATGGACGGCACTGGAGGAGATAATGCTAAGTGAAATAAGTCAAGCAGAGAAAGACAATTATCATATGGTTTCTCTCATCTATGGAACATAAGAACTAGGAAGATTGGTAGGGGAAGAAAGGGATAAAGAAAGGGGGGGTAACCAGAAGGGGGAATGAAGCATGAGAGACTATGGACTCTGAGAAACAAACTGAGGGCTTCAGAGGGGAGGGGGGTGGGGGAATGGGATAGTCTGGTGATGGGTAGTAAGGAGGGCACATACTGCATGGTGTACTGGGTGTTATACGCAACTAATGAATCATCGAACTTTACATCAAAAACTAGGGATGTACTGTATGGTGACTAACATAATATAATAAAAAAACATTAAAAAAAAAGGTGCCATATGGACTTAGACCGTTGGATAGCACACAGCCTTAAAGAAACATGGAAATGGCAGAATTTGTGCATGTTTATTTTAGAATTCAATGTAGAGACAAGAGGGTCCAAAGTAAGTGGTGAGAACCAGACACAACTAGAATGAGATCCTGGCTTGGTCTTCTGCAAGCTGGAATTATGCTGGGCAAGTGAATCCATCTCTCTGGCAGTGTTTTCTTATCGATGCAATGGAGACAGAGGGTTCACAGGGAGTGAGATTTACAAAGTGCTTCACCCAGTGCTTTGTCCACGGCAAGACCTTAATGAGTGTGAACTATCCTTGTTATAATCATCAAGATGTTAAATTTGGTCCCGGGGAAATACAAAGACTGAAACGGACCAAAATAATAATGATGAGATGAGGTGGACAATTTTCAACAAATATTTTTTGAGAGGCTTCTCAGGGTCAGGCATTGTTTTAGGTTCTGACTATATAACAACAAGCTAAACCTGAAAAATTTCCACCCTCTCAGACCTTTCCTTTTAGAGTGAAGAGAAAGACAGATGAATAAATAAACCTAGGCTGTAGTTTGTTAGTGAATACCCCTATGAAGAAAAATAAAGCCGGTGAAGCAATAAAAAATGACGGTGGGCATAGTTATGGGGCTGGGGCAACTATTTTATCGAGGGTTATCAAGCAAGTACTATGCATACAAGTGACATTTACATAGAATGCTGAATTTAGGGAGTTCCAGGCATGCATTTTTAACAGCAGATGCAAAAGCCCTGAGGTGTATCTGGAAAGAGTAGGGATGCCACTGTGGCTGGGCTTAATTCCTGTCAGAAAGGGAAGCAAGCTAATGTGGGCAGTCAGATCAGAGATACAGTGTGATGCTTTTTAATTTCTTAATTTCTAACAATCTCCTAGAAATCTAGGGTGTTAATCACATTATTGATTAGTCTGTTGCTGATGTCACTGCTGACTTTCGTTCTAACAGTTTTCTTCCTTATCAGTTATCTAATGGTGGGTTTTAACCCCCATAGCACTTGACCCTGGCAGCGCAAATTAAATAATTACAGATCACATTGCTACCTTATAAAATCATCTCTTCTTAAATTTAGAAGAGAATTAAGTGTATATAAATTTGAGTTCCTACTTGCATGTGTCCAAAAGTTCCTGAGAATAGGAATTTATTAAGCTCCAGGTAAATGAGACACCATCAAGATATGCACATTTTAAAACTTAATCCCTAGAATTACAAGTAAGCTCTGCAAAGCTTTTTCTTACTTTTGTGCTTCTATTATAGGTTGTTTAAGCATATAATTAAAAAATCGAGTAAGGAGAAATGTTAAAAGGTGGTACTCTTCCCTAGATATAATCCCAGATCTCTCAATTTCTTTCTCACATCTCCTCTGTCTGCTTTGATTGTTTTCTGTAAGTATATTAACCTCCGTAAATTACAATTTGTCTGTACTTCAAAAACTATTGCCTTAAACTGTTACATAAAATGAAAAAATTAAAGGCAATTTGTCATCCTCCAAAAAAGCGTGCTCCACTATATTCTAATGAATTTGGGAATGGATGTCTCTGTCTGCTTCTAGTCACTTTTTTTTCAGATTTTTTTTTTTTAAATTTATTTATTCGACAGAGATAGAGACAGCCAGCGAGAGAGGGAACACAAGCAGGGGGAGTGGGAGAGGAAGAAGCAGCCTCCCAGCAGAGGAGCCTGATGTGGGGCTCGATCCCAGAACTCCAGGATCACGCCCTGAGCCGAAGGCAGATGCTTAACCGCTGTGCCACCCAGGCGCCCCTCTAGTCACTTTTAATCTTTGTCACAACTTTTTATATTCCCCTTTAGTTTTGTACAGATCATTCAGAGGATGTCAGTCTCATTGGAGTGTTTCACAGGGAAACATCAACTAACACATTATCCTTCTACCCTGAAGTTGTGTGGGAAACCTAAGGAAAGCATACCAAATTATTTTCACTTTTTATATGATAATTAGGGTTACTTCAGATCATTGTAGAAATAGAAAAATAGTTAAAATAACACATCTGGATCTCGATTATGTTTGCAGAACAGTGATTCCCCCAATCATCTTGGTCGTTGCTCTAGCTCTCTGGATGTTGCTTTGACACTGTGGTGAACGCTCCTTTCACACCCAGCCCATGCACATCTTGCCCTCCTGTCTGCCATCACCTCTCCAACCTGACCAACAATGCTGATGCTCCCAGGGGCACCATCTGGGAGTTATTAAACTATTAAACTCTTGCCTCTCAAACCTATCCTACTCTATCCTGCTGGGGTCAGGACACCGCAAGCCACAGTTATTTGCCCCTTTGCCAGGGGATCCACAGTGGGCTCTGCCAGTAGAGGGTACTTGGGGAGGGTGGAAGGCCGGAGGCAGGCTGGTTGGAAGCTTCCTTCTTTCTGCATGATTCCTCTGCCTATTTGTTTCCTGTTTTCTTGTGCTTCTCAGGGTCTCCCAGCTATCTACCTTCCTCACTTAGCAGCGGTGGTTCCTTCAAATAGTAGCCTTTGCAGTTATTCTAATACTTTCAGTGTGGTAGGCAGAATTTTGGCCTTAAATTCTCAGCCCTTAAAGTACGCACATTTTCTCCCAGTTATTCAAGCAAACAATAATCTAGATGCTGCTGTGAAGGGCTTTTACAAATGTATTTAAGATCCCCAGTTGCCCTTGGTGGGCCTGGCTTAATCAGGGAAGCCTCTGAAAAAGAAGGATGCAAAGGGTCTTTCCTGGACAAGACAGATGAGAAACTAGGAAAGATTCAACGCAACAATGATTCTTTGTTATGGTTTTGAAGACGACAGGGGCAACATGGAAAAGAATAAGGGCAGTCTGTTGGAGCTAAGAATGGCTTCAAGTTGACATGACAGCCAGCAAGGGCACAGGGACCAGTCTCAGACTTCAAGAAACTGAATTCCACCAGCAACAAATGAACTTAAACGAACCTCAGATGGGACAGCAGTTCTGGCCAATGTCTCATTTGCAGCTTTCTAAGCAGATACTTTTGACCTACAGAAATGCAAGCTAATAAATGGGTGCTAATTTAAATTTAAAAACTGCTAATTTCTTTAAAGATTTATTTATTATTTATTTGAGAGAGAGAGAGAGTGTACAAGCAGGGGAAGAGGCAGAGGCAAAGGGAGAGGAAGAAGCAGACTCCCCGCTGAGCTGGGAGCCCGTCATGGGGCTAGATCCCAGGACCTGGAGATCATGACGCTTAATCATCTGAGCCACCCAGGCACCCCTAAGCTGCTGAATTTGTTACACAGTAATAGAAACTAACACAATAGCCCTACATATGCCCCTTTGGGATTCTAACAACAAGTGGAACTCTTCTTTGATTTCAAGACACAGCAGTAACCAAGGAATGTCCCCTTGTGCAGGAAAAGGTAACACTGCTCTTTAGGCCTGTGGTAGCACCCCTCACCAATGGTGGCCTTGTCCTTCAAATCATTCTATTATTTTCTTGAAGGATAGCACAGGTTTGCAACTGAGCAGGTTTATCAGCCTGTTTCCCTGTAGAATTTTGGAACTCTAATAACCTTTCTTCCTTTCATTTTATTTCTGTTTCCTTCATTTCAAGCTGAAAGTGGGTGATATGGTATTCTCAAAACCCTGTTGCTCTTCCATGTGTAGCAGGGGATCCACACCAGTAGACAGATCTTTCCTAGATAACCCCATCTCTGTTCCAGGCTTCCGTTCAGTTGGTTGATTGGATCCGTGAGTCACATACCTAATCTCTTAAGCGGAAGTATGTCCAGCCACACCCTCAGTCCGTCTCTGGGCATACTTTAGCAACTTTTGCAATCTGGACAGGATGAGGATTTTCCAAACCTAGTGCTGGTTGCTTTTCGCTTAGCAGTTCCTTCCTCAATTTATCTTTCTTCTCTGGCATTCTACTGTAAGTAGCAAGGAGGAATCAGGCTGTGTCTTCAACACTTTGTTGGACATTTATTCAGCTAAATACCCCAGTTCCTTGCTTATCAGCTCCCCTTTTCACACAACAAAAGAACACAACTCAGCTATATTTTTGCCACTTCATAAACAAGAATCACCTTTCCTCTATCATGTTCCCCTTTTCCTTCTGAGATCTCGCCAGAAACGACTGTGATGCTCCTATTTCTAGCAACATTATGTTCATGACCACATATGTTTTCTTTCAACATGATAAAAGCTTTATATGCTCCCTACTTCTTTCTGAACTCTCGATAGAATCACCTTTAATATACATATTTCCACCAACTTTCTCCTCAAAGCAGTGTGGGCTTTTTAAATCATGTACATCAAAATTCTTCCAGACTTATCCATTACCATATTCAAAGCCACTTCCACATTCTTAGGTATTTGGCACAGTAGCACCCCACTTCTTGGTGCCAAAATCTATATTAGTTTCCTGAGGCTGTTGAAAACAATTACCACAAACCGGGTGGTTTAAAACAACAGAAATTGCCTCTCTCACAGTTCTGGAGGCCAGAAGTCTGAAATCAAGGTGTTGACAGGGCTATGCTCCCTCCAAAGGCTCCAGGGAAGAATTCTTCCTCATCTCTTCCAACTCCTGGTGGTTCCTGGCATTCCTTAGTTTGTGGCAGTGTAACTCCAATCTCTGCCTCTGTCTTCACATGGCCTTCTTCCCTCTGTCTCTGTGCCTCCTCCTCTGCTAGAATGACACCAGTCCTTGAATTTAGGACCTATCCTAATTTCAGTATGATATTATCTTGGGAGCCTCAACTTAGTATTATCTGTAAAGACCCTATTTCCAAATAAGGTCATATTCACAAGTACCAAGAATTAGGACTTGGACATCACTCTTTAGGGAGTATTTATTATTCAACCTACCAAAGATATGCCCCCCCCCCAATAAAAACTCAATAACCAATAACCCAAAAACCCCATGGCTGGGGTGAGTTTCTCCATCTGTCAACACTTCACAGATGTTTTTAATGTTGTCACATATTGCTGGGAGAATTGAGTACATCTGACTCCACTCAGAGAGGACACCTGGAAACGTGCCGTTTCTTGGGGACGTCTCCCTTTGCTGACTTTGATCTGTATCATTTTGCTCTAATAAAGCATAACCCTGAATATAACAGCTTTTCTGAGTCTGTGAGTCCTTCCAGTGACTCGAGAGTGAGGGTAGTCTTGGGGACACTCAACACACCCCTCCTCAGAGGTCTGAGCAGCAGTTCCTCAGGACCCCTTCTTGAAGTTTCTAAGTTTTAATAATCCCGACTTCTGTTCTCCAGCCCTAGGGCTAGTAGCTGTCTGCACTGTAGCTACCTTCACATTACCATTTCGACACTTTTAGTTCTTCAATACTAATTTGAGAATCTTTATATTAACGTCTGTCTGTTAAACAAACAAATAAATAACTGGTGTGGTGTCTGTCTCCTGAGCAGTCCCCAATAGGCATCTATTTTTATTCTCATCTCATTCTGTCTGCTTTTCCTTGGACAGTGTCATTCTGTGTGGTGCAGACAGTCCGGTAGAGGCCACTCTGCTGGTCTGTATGTGAACATTCAACTACACTGGGCATTTCCACTTGTTTTTTCCATGAGAACCTGCATTCACTTTATTGTCTCAATTGCATATCAAATGGCTTCTCCCTCATCCTCCTCTCTCCCCTGCCTCTAATTAGTTTTTCCATTATTCAACTTCTTAGTTTCTCTTTTGTCTATGCTATTTTCTCATTCCCTCTGTCACAAAAGACAGTTCAATGTGAAAAGAGAATAAGAGTTGAAATGAGGCGGACCTGGGTTGTAATCCTGGCTCTCTCATTTTACGGCAAAATGAAATCATAAATCTATCCTCACAGTTATTGGGAGGAATAAAAATTGAATGGGTATGAAGTACCTAGGTGACTGGTCTCTATCACATATCAGATACTCAAACAGTTCCATTCTTCCCTCCCTTGCCACTTGTCTTGGTCTGCTCAGACCAAGTACCATCGACTGTCTGTCTGTTAAACAAGTACCATCGACTGGATGGCTTAAACAACAGAAATTTATCTCACAGTTCTGGAGGCTGGCAAGTCCAAAATCAAGATGCTGGCTGATTTAATTCCCACTGAGAACCTTCCCTCTGGCTTGCAAAACAGTTATTTTCCTGCTATAGCCTCACAAAGAAGAAGGAACATCTCTCTCATATCTCTTCTTATAAGGGCATTAATTCTATTCATGAAGACTCTGTCCTCGTGACTCAGTCCCCTTGTAAAGACTTCATCTCCAAATATCATCACATTAGGTATCAGGGGCTCCAACATATTACTTTTGGGGGGACACAAGCATTCAGTCCATTGTACAACTGCTATCTTTTACCTAGATTATCACTATTATTTCCTAGCTGCTCTCATTTTTCTCCTCTTGATTATCCATACTACCTTCAAAGACACTTTTCCAAGAGACCACTTTAGTATGCTATTCTCTGGCTTTAAGTCCTTCCGTTGCTTCCTATAGCCTGCAGAATAAAATCCAGACATATTAGCACGACAATTAGGGTTTTCTTGACCTGCACCCAGACTTATTCAGCTTTACAATCTCTTATTCTCCTCCATGTACCCTATGGTTGTAGCACAATTTTGCTGATGCTGTTTGCTCGGCTCTCAAATGCTCTCCTTATGCTGCGTGTTCCAGCTACCTCCCACCCCCACCTCCTACCTCTTGCTTAGAAAAATCCCACTTATCATTTAAGACTCAGCTCAAGCTGTTTTTGACAATGGGATTTTGGGTGGTTTTGGTCTCTGAATCCAAACACCCACTCATCCTCCTCCTTGAAGTTCCCTATTAGAAAGTGAGGGAACAAGGAATTATAGGCAAATGAGGAAATACGATTATTTTGATTGAAGAAAGTACCCTCTATTGTTCCCATTGTCCATTATCTCTGGTGAGCTGTGACATAGCATATGATTCAGGTCTCGAATAAAAGGGGTTTCCCACTCCATTTCTGGAATCGAGAATATCTGAAGCATCAGAGTAGCTGTTTGGTTGAGATTGGCTATGTCTCCATGCTTACCTCATAGGAGCAGGAAGCAAAAGTAAGGAAATGGAAGAATAGGCTATGAGCACGTGCCCTTAGGCCTTTTACAGCTCAGGAGCTGCCCCACTAGAAAGCAGGTTCCAGTGAATATTCTGCGATTTGACTAATAAAGTTAATAGCTCCTTTCTTATAAAGTTGACAAGACATGGCTAAAGAAAGACAGAAGTTTGGACATAAAGTTCCCTCCTCCTTATGGGCAGAGGGGAACATATGAAGGGCCAAAAATCCACCTTCCACAAAAATAGTGAATTATTACATCTTCTGAAAAAAAATTTGGTTCCCTAGTACCTACCTCAAAGGTACCCTTCTCCAGTGTCCCTACTTGTCCCTGCTTGTCTTAGCTCTGATCTTGCACCTGTCTGCTCTGTTTGTAGTTTTATCTCCCTATGAGATCGAGAGCTCATGATGTGTGTGTGTGTGTGTGTGTGTGTGTGTGCGCGCGCGTAAGAATGAATGGTTTTCCAGTTTTCTACTTTTTCTAATTCTAATTCTATTGAAGTAAGTGTTCAAGAAATATTTGTTGAATAAATAAATTGATTGTGAAGCTCCAGGCAGGACTTTCTGAAATTACTCTCTCCTTTGTGTGTGTGTGTTCCTTTCTCCTTGGCAAGAGTAAAACAAACATTAAGACCTACCACTGACAGCTCATTTAGAGGCTAAGTTTAAGTGTTTCACATCTTCTTATTATATGTGTTACAGACCTCAGACTGATCACTCTGAAATTATCAGGAAACGGGGCTATACTTAATCCAACTACCAAGAAGAAGGCCTAATATTTTGGAAGGTAGATAATTCATATTTCATATTCCAGGTGTCAGGCATACTTTATTATAGTTAGTTTTTTTAAAGTTCAAAGGATCAAGGTTTCTGCATTCAGAAGCCATTCTTTCACATTTTAAAAGGAGATCTCAGCAATCTGAAGAGGGGTATATTTTATCACAACTACTAAGTCTGGAAAGATGTTGCCACTTCTTTTATAAGAATTATAGTTGAAGGGTTGGAAAATTATGGCTGAAGGGACTTACTACAAGGTTTGAGGCAGTCTACTTTTCTGAGCTGAGGGATATAGCAAAGTTGATTGATTTCTCTAGGTGGACAAGTATTCAATCTTTCAAGGCAAGCATGCCTAAGGAGGAGCAGGACTCAACAGGAAGCCTTGTAGCTAAGGAAATATTTATATACAGCTGGGGAGAGTGAACAGGAATTTAAATGAGAGTCAGTCTGAATGACTAAGCATACATTTGGGAAGATATCTGAGAGGTGGGATGGAGTGTGATGTGGGCAGTTTTGTTTGGAAGAGGGAAAGCTTGCTGCGCTCTATGTCAAGAAGGTACTCAGTTGACGGATTCCATAGTAGGGGCCTATTGCTTGTGCCTGTTTCTTTGTTACAAATATCCTTCTTTTCCATTCTCCACTTTTTAAAATTCTGATAATTTCCTAAGGCCCACTCTAATTACCTCTACTTCCCCGAAATTTGTTCCTGATCTATCTAGCTGATAGTCCCCATAGTCCTAATAGCACGTTGTTCTAAACGACTCATGTCATTTTTTGTGCATTCTGGTTACACGCATCCATGTCTATGAGATACAATTCCGACCATAACAATGGGGTGGGGTCATTCTGTATAAGACTTCTGTTCTTTGTTCCTGCATTCAGGATTTGCCTTCTGTTAATGACCTCATCTGTCTTTTCTGAATATCTTCTCAAATTCTTTGTGGATGAAGCTGGAGAGGAGGTGGGGAGAGTAAAATAGCTGGTCTTACCAAATGACCTTATAATAATTACAAAACAATAATTAAAAATAGCAAACATTGTTAAAAACAGGTTGTGCCAAGCCCTGTTTTAAGTGCTTTGTTTCATTCTTATACAAGTCCTATGACTTAAGGATTATTATCCTATCTTATACATGAGAAAACTGAAGCATGGAGAGTTGAGTAACTCCCAAGTCACACAGCTAGACAATGGCTGACCCATATTTAAATCTAGGTAATTTAATTTCAAAGGATATTCCCTTAATACTCTACTACACATTAGTTTCATATTGCTGCTGTAATAAATTGCCACAAACTTCATAGCTTAAAAAAATCACAAATTAGGGAGCCTGGGTGACATAGTCTGTTAAGCATCCAACTTCTGACTTCGGCTCAGGTCGTAATCTCAGGGTCGTAAGATCAAGCCCCATTATGGAGCTCCATGCTGGGTGTGGAGCCTGCTTAAGATTCTCTCCCTCTCCCTTTTCTTTGCCCCCTTCTGCTTCCTTGTTCATGCAAGCTGTCTCTCTCTTAAAAAAAAAATCACAAATTTATTATCTTACAGTTTGGAGGTCAGAAGTCCAAAATGGGTTTCATTGGGCTAAAATCAAGGTGTTATCAGGGATTTTTTAAATATTGCAAGTATCTATTAAGTAGAAAGTGAAAAGCTGGGATAATCACTAGGGATGTGCTTTTCTCTGGAGTCTGTAGGAGAATGCTCTTGTACCCTGGGCTCATAGCCCTCTTCCTTCCTCACAGCCAGCAATGGCATTACCTTTCTCAGAATGCTATCTCTGTGATTCTGACTCATTTGCTTTTCTCTTCTCTAGTTAGTGACCTTTGGAATTACACTGGGCCCACTCAGGTAGTCCAGGATAGTCTCCTTATTTTGAGGTCAAAATTTACCATGTAATCTAACATATTCATAAGTTCCTGGGATTGGGACATAGATATTTTCAGTGAAATCAGGTCTTAGAAGGCTGAACTTCATGGAAATCAAGCACATGTTTAATATGTTGCCCTTATTATTTAAACTAACAAGTTTGAGAAAGACTGAACACAAACCAACATCTTCAGTGAACTGCTATGCACATGTAACATTTTATTTCATGTTATTTTTGTTTATAATACTTAGTGCCAACAAAGGGGTAAGGCAAATATTATTTTGTCTGAAGGTCATAGGATGTCCATGGAAAATTGCATCTCACATAAAATTTAATTCTGTTGTAAAGCTATATACATTCATGCATCCAAAGTAAGATATTCACAACATTATATGAATCATTCGGGTCCCAAAATATAATTCTGACTTAGTTATCCACAATTGTGGGAAGAAGTTATTGTTTTAAATTATGGTGAATTTATTTCCATTGTTTTTGTGAGTACCAGGTAAACATTGATTTTACCTTGCAGGTGTTTTAAATAGTTCTGTTGTCTCTCCAGTTAGGCTATATGCTTCTTAAGCATCTCAGAGTACTACTTCTTTGTATTGCCTGACAGTGTACTATGCTTGCAGAAAGTACACTATGACCGTTTATTGAATGTGAATTGCTATCAGATGTCCAGGATCCCTCCTGAATCTCCATCTTCCGGTTTTGCCTTTGCAGAACCTAAAATGCCAGGATACAACTTTCCAGAAGGGAAGGACAGAAGAAAGATGTTTTGATGGGGAGTAGCCTGGCAAATGAAACGTCTTTAGGCCTGGGCCTTCTGAAGACATGCACCAGTATGCTAGAAATAAAAGTCCACAATGGCCAAACCAAGAAGGGTCAGAGGCCCCCATAAGATGCTATAGAGCATCACCAGTGACTAGAAATTCAAGCATGAAATAGTTGAGCCAGAAATGAAACTTAAGGTTGATCTTTACCAAATACATGAAATGTATGCAATTGTTGGATTTTGGGTGCTCACTACCATATGTACAGGCCACATTTAAAGGTCCAGGGCCATGGCTGACAGGGAACAACTATGAAATAATGGATATGCTAGAAATTAAAACTTGAAGGTAGAATAAATAAGACTCCCTAGCTGGATGGCTTGAGCCTGTCAAGTTTTTGTACTATTCTTTTTTTTTTTATAATAATTTTTTATTATGTTATGTTAGTCACCATATAGTATATCCTTAGTTTCTAATATAGTGTTCCATGATTCATTATTTAGCGTATAACACCCAGTGTACCATGCAATATGTGCCCTCCTGTACTATTCTTAATAGAGATAGCCAGGGCAAACAGGACTGAACTCATACTGATACTCATTTTCTCTCTCCACCTGCCCAAATTGTTTCTCTCTTCTCTCCAGGACAGCATCTATTATTCCTGTGAAATACTAAAAATTTTTTTTAAAGATTTTTTATTTATTTATTTGACAGAGATAGAGAGAGCCAGCGAGAGAGGGTACACAAGCAGGGGGAGTGGGAGAGGAAGAAGCAGGCTCATAGTGGAGGAGCCTGACGTGGGGCTCGATCCCGTAACGCTGGGATCACGCCCTGAGCCGAAGGCAGACGCTTAACCGCTGTGCCACCCAGGCGCGCCAAAATACTAAAATTTTTATCTCCTATTAACTTTAGTGCGATAGTGTTGTTTGTGTCCCATATTTATTTCGATATGTCTGAAAGTTTTCACTTCTAACTTACATCATAGGTCCTCCAGACAGGCACTAAACCTCTTTTAGCTCTTTGATTTGGGCTAGGAGAACTCTTGGAGCTCAGCAGGTAATAAGAGCAAGCCCAGTGAATCCTGCAAGGTGAGAATATGGCCTTTGAAAAAGAAATTTCTGTCACTTTTTCCAGCCAAATAATTTTACAGTACTTGATACATTGTGTCCTACTAGACATATTTCTATTTGGTTTAGGATATGCAGAATGGGGAAGGAATAAAAACAGTATCAAGATTTATGGTTTGCTTTCTTATGAGCTGTGGTTTCTTTTTATATTCAGTCAAGATGCGATGGAGGTAGTGTCTAGCACTCTCCCTCAATGAGAAAATCTAACAACTGGCCTCTGCAATTGGCAACTTTGGAAAAGAAAAGTTTAAGAATGAACCATATGATTCATAACCTCTAGGTGTGCAACTGTTTGTTGTTTCTGAGCAATCTCCTCTCTTGGCCACATGGCTGTCCTGTAAGGTATTTAACTGCTTCCTAAGCAGCGGCTGTGTAAGTGCATGAATAAATTTTTAATCAGTGAAAAGTTCATGTAAGTGATGTATACAAATTCCACTTTATTCCTTAGAAAAAATTACTAATCTTGGACTCTCTCTCCTTCCCTCTTTGCACTAGACAGACAGGACTGGATTCATAGTAATCTTCATGGTAGAAAGGACCCTGAACAGGGCAACCTTGCAGGCCACTTCACGGAAATAAAGAACTCCTACAGCAGTCCAGGTCCCCAAATTACTTTACGGAACAGAGTCTGCCGACCCCTTTGAACTATTACAACATACAGAAATAAATATCTATGTATCTAAACTACTACGGTATTTTGAGAAGTTTTTGTTACAGCAGCTTAGATTTTATTCTAGCAACATATAAAGTGAAAATCAAATGGGAAAACTTTTTCTAACTACAAAGATCTTAACTTCACTTCAGTTAGAAATCTTGAAAGACATGGAAATGAACTGCAGTCTTAGGATGCCAAACACCGAAGATTAGAACCAGGAGAATCTGACCTCATTCCTGAATGTCTAAGGCCCAGAATGTCTAGAAATGTCAAGAGGAGCTATAAGAAGTGTCTACAATAAAACTCAACATGTGTTTTGTGAAAATGGAAGAATGGCAAATTAAGTTGGAATCTCTTTTATGAGCTTGATTTTCATTTCAGGGAAGGATGGGACAGACGTCTTTAGAATTTAGTCTTTATAGAATGTTCCAAGGCAGACAAAGGGAAGAGACTAAATCCATATGTATTTTTGAAATGTGTTTTTGCCTAAGCTATACAACTGTAGTCCAGAGGACCTAATATTTGCTATGTGTCATTGTTTATGAGGATGAGGTTTATTGCAGGGTGTGGATTACTGAAAATAATGCTAAAAAATACATAGAGTCATTGTTTCCTGGGCTCTCATTTCCCATGTACTTGCAACATTTTGAAAGTGATCAAATGGATCTAAGAAATTTTAAGAGGAGAAAAACCAATATGACTTTAAATAAACTCAGTTGATTTTGCTTTGTGGTATTATTTGCCAATTTGTGTTTAGCTTTTCCTGATTAGATCTTTATATATTATGATATTGTATATGGAGGTCAGGGCATAAAGTATCACATTCTGAATATTTCTAAGAGTGCAGTCTCCTCCTCCCATGAGAAAAAAATGCTCTAAATACCAAATTTCCCATGAGCCATTAGCCAAGCATAACAGGTAAATGACTTGAAATATTTCATGCTCTAAATATTAATATAGACATCTTTGGGGAGAATGCATTTATTAGAATGGTCTACATAAAAGCATCAAGGGAAAGTTCTTAGTGTACAGCCCTGCTTTCTGCAGTAAGTTCTTAATAGAGTTTATTATGTAATTGCATGTTCAAGTTGACAGCCTCACTGTATTTTTTAAGATGTAGACTTCTTTCTATGTGTAGGTGCTATAAAGTATTCTAGGAGGTACTTTGCTAAAAATAAGCCATCTATGTCAATAATGAGAGCTCACTGTATAATCTAATATTATTTGCACCTCTGAAGGTTCAAGAAGGTAACCTTAGGTGACATGAAAAAACCTTTTATATAATTGAATGACATATCTTCCAAAATATTATTTATTAAGCTAGCTTGGTTCTTCTTAATAAGCTGCTGCCCTCCAAATCATAGATTCTTCATGTAATAGGCACAATGGCAAGATGCAGAAGTGAGACTAGGTAGAATACTGGGATTCAATAATCCATCCATCCACATGTTCTAAGACTCGTCCTGGCCAGGGGTTATTTACCTGTAATATTTTGGCATTTGTGCAGTAACTTTGGAACCAAACGCCTCTTCTAATCCCCATTATCCCCGACCACATGGAAATGACCTTTCTATGCCACTTCCTGCCAACCTTACCAGCCAGCGACTAGATTAGCCGTTGTTCTCCCAGTCTTGTTAGATTCCAACCTCCCCTCAGTAGAATGATTGCATTTTGGTCTTGGGCCATGGAGTTCATCTGTCAAAACCAAATGCAGATCATGCTAGATAATCTAACTGCAAGTCATTCTGGAAGATAGGCCAAGAAAGAAGTGAACTTGCAAGATGATGCTTAGTGGGTTGTGTCTCAGGTCTGAGAGCCAGAGCCAAGGAACCACATACCCCCTGCCCTTTTAAATGTGCTGGTTAAATATGATTTCACTCATACGAATTTAAGAACAAAACAGACGAAGGTAGGGGGAGGGGAAAGAGAAGGAGGCAAACCATAAGAGACTCTTAACTATAGAGAAGAAACTGAGGGTTCCTGGATGGGAAGTGGTGGGGGATGGGCTAAATGGGTGATGGGCATTGAGGAGGGCACCTGTGATGAGCAATGGGTGTTGTGTGTGAGTGATGAATCACTAAATTCTACTCCTGAAACCAATACTACACTTTATGTCAACTAACTAGAATTAAAAAAAAAAAAAAAACTTGGAAAAAAAAAAAACCCAAATATGCTGGTTAAAAACAAAGAACAACAAAAACAGAGATAGGAACAAGTAGTGATTAACTCTGAATGAAGATATGAGGTATTGTCTTTTTTTCTCTTTCTTGTCTGTGCATCTTTGCTGCTCTATAGAGGTCAAAATGAGGCCAATCATGCCTTTACTGTCTATTATGGCATTGGATGATCATTAATCAGAGTATGTGTTACAAAGGCAGTAAAAATACGCATTGATTCATGGACCAGTTTTATAAAGATGGTGGTATGGCCTTAGACCTCCTGCAGGGGCTCATGTTTTTGAGATGGCTGACTTGAGAGGGGTATGGCCCAGTCATGAACTGTGGATCTGCTTCTTCTCCGTTAAGATAAGGAGTCCAACTCAGAGATCAAATCCCAGACCATTCCCCAATCAACTGTGATCCCTTAGAGACTCATACAGGACACTTGTATGAATTGAAGATACAATAAATGTGCTAGAAACATGCAGAGCTGAAAATATGAAGTATCTTCTTCATTTTTGCTTATCTTTGTGCATCCTTGCTGCTCTATGTAGGGCAAAACGAAGTCAATCATGAGAACAAAATGCTATAAGAAATCTTTCCAGTCTCGACTCCTACAGCCCCTTTGACTTCTTACCTCCACAGGGTTGGTATGGGAAGCCACCACACAGTTAGAGGAATATTCTCTTCCCTAATAGGGAAGCACATTTCAACTGACTGGGAACCACATGTTTTTCTAATGGTGGGACCATTACAGCACAGCTTGGTCAGTATCATGGTAAGCTGGGGCCCCGGCCCTGATGCCAGTTCCCTCTTCCCATGACTTCCTGAAATGGGACTGATGATGATGTTGACATTGATTGTAAGAGTAAGAGCTATTGTATATTGAGCATTGAGGTAGCTCAAGTAAATTAACTTTTCCCCTTTGTTGAGGAGGAAAAAGAACCTTAGAGACATTAGGTAAATTGCCCGTTATCATAGAATTAACTAGGTGGTAGAGCTACCAGAGTTCTTCCTCTTAATTTTTTTCTCATTTCAAACATGAACTCATGTCAGTCTCAGGGGATTCTCTTTTTACCGCACAGGGACTTTATTTTTATGTTAGTTTCCTAGGGATGCCATAAATGGGGTGGCTTAAAACAACAACAAATGATTCTCTCCCGATTCTGGAGGCTAGAGGTATGTAATCAAGGTGTCAGCAAAGGTTGGTTCCTTCTGGAGACTCTCAGGGAGAACCTGTTTCACACCTTTTCCCTAGCTTCTCCTGGTGGTAACTGGCAATCCTTGGGTGTTCCTCAACTCACAGCTGCATCACTGTAATTTTTGCCTCTTTTTTTCCAATTGTTTTCTCCCTGTGTGTCTCTGTGCCTTCACATCACTTTTTTCTAAGTGGCTAGTGAGTCACTGTCTTTAAGCCTCGTCCTAATCTGGTATGACCTCATCTTAACTCGATTACTACAGAGATCCTATTTCCAAGTTAGGTCACATTCACAGGGACTGCAGATTAGGACTTCCATATATCTTTTAGGGTGACACAATTCAACCAACACTTTTATTTCCTGTTGCTCTTTAAATTGTTCACTAGTAATTTTTCCAGAAACTCAATTGTAGGGGGAAAAAATCTGTCTTTTCTAGGCAGCCTCTGTTATCAGCCTGCTAACATGTAGCTCCCTTGAAGCAAGCATGTTCATAGGGGCCTAGCTTCTCTCTTAAAATGGACAAGAAAGCAAAACACAAAGCAATATTTCAAAGAATTATCCTGCCACTCCTATGGGATTGATCATGAGTGATTGCTTTGCTCCACCTTTACTGCTACTCACAGAAAAGGTGCCTCCCTCTCAAGTCATACAACACAGACAACATAACAGCTCATGCCAGATGTTTCTTCTTCTGCTTATTGATAGAACCAAACTATTTATGAGCATGAACGGGTGCGACGCAAACTCCCCATCTACATATTTGCTCACGAGTGATGAATGAGGGGCAGAGTGGAATTGCTTGGAATCAGGTGTCCTAATCAGCTCAGAGCAGAGAGGGCTATAAGTGACAAGGTTAGGGGGAGCAATTCAGAGAAAGAAAATAGGAATGTTAAGAGGATCAATAAAAAATAAAACAGAAGTGGAGAAATGTCACTTCTAATTGCTACCCATGCAATAAAACATGGTCACCGATTAGGGAATCCAAGCAAGCAGTCTCTTTTGGGTCCAGATGGTGAGAGTTAAGGCTATTATGTGTATTGAAACACCATCTGTATTTTTGAGAACACGGACACCATATTCCAATATCCAAGGGGAACCTGTGTGGATTTCTGCTTGTTCTAATTGCTGCAGTAAGTACCTGTAACGTATTCACTGCCTCTCCATCTGCACCACATTCCTGATGTCTGCCATGCACCATTTGACAATCTGCAGCACTATGCTCTTCCCGTGACCCCATCTTTCCCACTGCATCATTTAGTGCAAATATGTTCAGCCACAGAGGCTTTCCAAATCATTCACTTAGTGACCAAGGGCAGTTACCTACCACCCACGAGGGAATGAGTCATTGTATCATAAAGGCTGTGGGAAAAAAGAGAGACATTTGTCAACAGATTCTGCCTGTTGCAGAAGATGAGTTCAAATGTAGGACACCACACAGATTTAGTGGTACAGAATAGATGAGCAAATTATTGACAAGAAATGTCAGGCATCGTCAGAATCTTAAACAATAAGGAAATGGAAAGTTAAATGTTTGTTGTCAAATAGCAACTGTGGGATCACCATCTAATAAACTAGACCCTTTCCTCTGCCAGTATTACCTCCAGAAAAATAAGGAAGGGGACAAGGCTCTTGAGTCATTGGGGCATATTGTGGGTTTGTCCCAACACCTAGTTTTATACATATATATGTGCTATAGACACAGAGAGTCTGTGAGGATAAAATAGAGGTAAATATAAGGTGTCTCTGCTCTCAAAGTGTTTTTTTTTAAAGAAGTTCCTATGTATTCATTAACTTGATTAATATATAATGTGATATAACAATACTACCATTTTTTAATTTATTTGTTTTTGACAATACTATATACTGTCTATATGCTCGAAACTCTTTACATATATAATTTCTAATCCAGCCAAACCATTTGCTATTTGTTAGATGTGACAACCGAGGCCCAGAGACTTAGTAATTTCAATTATAACATGTCTGCCAGACACTGGAGGCCCTCTCCTTTACAATGTGGTACTGCTTCTCATGGAAGTGTTTTAAACTCTGAGGAGCTCGGTATATTTTGGACTTCTATTTTGTTCTTTTAATACTATTTTGTGAATTATGATGCAGCTACTATATTAGACAGCTTTTACTGCCATAATGCTCTCTGTGCATGTCTGTGGGTCAGCTGAAGCTTGGCTGGTCTTGGCTGTGCTTGATTTAGTTTAGCTGGGTTCATCTGCAGGTCAGGTTAGGGTGTATTCCACATATCCTACCACAGGACAAGTAGCTACTCAGAGCATGATCTTCTCATTGCAATGGCAGGAGCACACGAATGCAAGACAAATTATATAATAGTCTTTAAATAAGTCTCTGCATGCCACATTTGCTACTATTTCATTGGCAAAAGCAAGTCACATGGCCAAGCTCAAGAGTAATACAGAGGGAAATACATTCTGCCTACTAGAGAGAATCATGCCTAAATAGGGCATGGATGTGTATTTCTATAATAAACAGGGAGAGAGAAATGGAGCCAATAATCCAATCCATCATCAACACTTCTTGATTATCCATAAAATGCTGTAGGTTTTCCAAATATGTTGGTAGAACCTCTGGAAAAAAATACATATAACTGGATTTTCATCTCAGCTCCAAAACCAGAGTTTTGCTTTTATCAATTTTATATATTGGATTTCTGTATAAATTTACTTTGAATAAAGGGTAAATAAAATAATGCTTAGAAACCACTGGCTTAGGTGATTACAACTAATAAAAAAATCATATACATAACTTCGGGAGGGTCTATTTTACAATTAATTTACCATCTTCTTTTGCTTTAAGTGGATGAGATTAACTTGTGCTCCATAAAGAGAGGCAGTATGGCAGAACTGTTGGAAATCTGGTTTTGGTGCTGTGTAGCTACGTGGCCGTGAGCAAGTTACTTATTAGGTTCTTTCTATATGTCCCCTTCCTCCCTTTTTTCCTAACTATAAAATAGGGATAATAAAAATACCTAAATCACAAGATTATTGTGAATAATATGGGAATCAAGGCATATAAAACAATTAGAACAATGCCTCGTATACAGGAAAATACCTAACTAGTGATGCTTATGGGAGATCTACCATTAAGTAGAATGGTAGGAAAAAGAAGATTTGACCTTGCTGTTGGAAGCAGACATTCGGGTGACAGCCTAATTATCATCAAATTCTATCCTTTCGAAAATATTTACATACATTTTGAAAGCTACTAAATAATAAGCAAAACATATACATAAAAGTTAAAGTAGAAAATACTAAAATGCATACTTATCGTTCACCATTGGACCTAAAATTTGAATTTTACCAATACCTTTCCATAAACCTGCGTGCTCCTCCCCATTCTGTTTCCCTGCTTTACACAAACCTCCCAACTATCATTTCCATGTAATATAGCATGGATGTGAAGAACTCGCCCTCTGAGCCAGATCAATTGCATTGGGCAAGTTACTTAACCCCTGTCTGTCTCAGTTTCTAAATTGTTATTTTAGAGATAGCTATAATTTATATCACATATAAGAATTATATTGGTTAATACACGGAAGTCTTGCAAATTGTGAGCACTGTGCCAATCTTAATTGCTAATCATTATCATCACTGTTAGTCACACACACGTATCAATTACTAAATAATATTGTTTGTCTTGGATTGGTTTTGAGCTTTACAAAATGGAATCATGATGTCTGTCCTCTTTGGTGGCTGACTTTTTAACTTAACCTTATATTTCTAAATGTTATCTATATACTGTAGCATAATTTTTCATTGAGTGAATATGCTAGTATTTATTCATTTCCTTGTTGGATATTTGCGTTATTTCCGTTCATGTGTTTTTCCTATTGTTAATAATGCCATATGACCATTCTTGTACACACCTATTGGCGTATTCATGTAAGAATGGTCCAAATTGATACCTTAAAGAAAATGGCCAGATTGTGGGAACTTCCCAATGTTCAACCATTCAAGATAGGACCAAATTGTTTCCAATGTGCTTGTATCAATTTATAATTCAACCAGCTGATCCTTGGCCTTGAAAGACTCCTTAATTTGTGATCAAATTAGTTGGTACAAATACATAATTCAATGATCTTAATTTGAATTTCCATAATCATAAGACTGAATATAATTTTATATGTGTATTACTCTTCATGCTTTCTCTTTCGTGATATGCCTACTCTTGTTTCTATTTGCCATTTTTCCGTGGGTTATTTTATGTTTCTTACTGAGTTGTAGGTGTTATTTATTCTTTGGGTATTATTTTATCATTGGTTATATGTGTTATAAATACTATCTATAATGTTGGGTTGATTTTCACTTTTTTCATGGTGCCTTTTTACAAATAGAATTTCTTATATTTCACATGTTTATCAATCTTATATCTTATTTTAGTATTTTAAATCATCCCCTAACCCAAATTCAAAAATTGTTCTAATATAATTTCTACCAAAATCTTAAAGTTTTGCCTGTTACATTTAAGGCCATAAGTTATCTGGCATATATTTGGGTGTATGGTGTATGGTTATATCCATATAGGTAAATACATCACTTATTAAATTGTCCCTTCTTTTCCTCATAGGCTATTCCTGTCATACCCTGAGTTTGTTGTTTTTTTTTTTTTTTTGAGATTTTTTTTTTAACATATGAAATTAATTTATTAGTAGACTCATCTGGGGTTTGCCTGTGCTTTCTTTTTTTTAATTCAATGTTTATTTACTATATTATGTTAGTCACCATACAGTACATCCCTGGTTTTTGATGTAAAGTTCGATGATTCATTAGTTGCGTATAACACCCAGTGCACCATGCAATACGTGCCCTCCTTACTACCCATCACCAGTCTATCCCATTCCCCCACCCTCCTCCCCTCTGAAGCCCTCAGTTTGTTTCTCAGAGTCCATAGTCTCTCATGCTTCATTCCCCCTTCTGGTTACCCCCCCTTTCTTTATCCCTTTCTTCCCCTACCAATCTTCCTAGTTCTTATGTTCCATAGATGAGAGAAACCATATGATAATTGTCTTTCTCTGCTTGACTTATTTCACTTAGCATTATCTCCTCCAGTGCCGTCCATGTTGCAGCAAATGTTGAGAACTCGTTCTTTCTGATAGCTGAGTAATATTCCATTGTATATATGGACCACAACTTCTTAATCCAGTCATCTGTTGAAGGGCATCTCCGTTCCTTCCACAATTTAGCTATTGTGGACAATGCTGCTATGAACATTGGGGTGCATATGGCCCTTCTCTTCACTATGTCTGTCTCTTTGGGGTAAATACCCAGTAGTGCAATGGCTGGATCATAGGGTAGCTCAATTTTTAACTTTTTAAGGGAACTCCACACTGTTTTCCAGAGTGGCTGTACCAACTTGCATTCCCATCAACAATGTAGGAGGGATCCCCTTTCTCCACATCCTCTCCAGCAATTGTTGTTTCTTGCCTTGTCAATTTTTGCCATTCTAACCGGAGTAAGGTGGTATCTTAGTGTGGTTTTGATTTGAATTTCCCTGATGGCTAATGATTTTGAACATTTTTCATGTGTCTGTTAGCCATTTGTATGTCATCATTGGAAAAGTGTCTGTTCATATCTTCTGCCCATTTTATGATTTGTTTATTTGTTTCTCACGTATTGAGTTTGAGAAGTTCTTTGTAGATCTTGGATACCAGTCTTTTATCTGCAGCATCATTTGCAAATATATTCTCCCATTCCCTGAGCTACCTCTTAGTTTTTTGACTGTTTCCTTGGCTGTGCAGAAGCTTTTTATCTTGATGAAGCTCCACAAGTTCATATTATCTTTTGTTTCTCTTGCCATTGGAGATGTGTCATGAAAAAGTTTGCTTTGGCTGATGTCGAAGACGTTGCTGCCTATGTTCTCCTCTAGGATTTTGATGGATTCCTGTCTCACATCGAGGACTCATTTGGAGTTTATCTTTGTGTATGGTGTGAGAGAGTGGTCAAGTTTCATTCTTTTGCATGTAGCTGTCCAATTTTCCCAGCACCATTTATTGAAGAGACTGTCTTTTTTCCACCGGATGTTTTTTCCTGCTTTATCAAATATTAGTTGCCCAAAGAGCCGAGGGTCCATTTCTGGGTTCTCTAGTCTGTTCCATTGGTCAATATGTCTGTTTTTGTGCCAGTACCATGCTGTCTTTGTGATCACAGCTTTGTAGTATAGCTCGAAATCCGGCATTGTGATGCCCCCAGCTTTGTTTTTCCTTTTCCACAGTTCCTTGGCAATTCAGGGCCTTTTCTGGTTCCAGACAAATTTAAGGACTATTTGTTCCAGTTCTTTGAAAAATGTCCTTGGTATTTTGATCGGGATAGCATTGGAAGTGTAGAATGCTGTGGGTAGCATGAACATTTTAACTATGTTAATTCTTCCGATCCATGAGCATGGAATATTTTTCCATCTTTTTGTGTCTTCCTCAATGTCTTTCAAGAGTGATTTATAGTTTCTAGAATATAGAACATTTACGTCTCTGGTTAAGTTAATTCCAAGGTAATGTATGGCTTTTGGTGCTATTGTAAATGGGATGGATTCCCTAATTTCTCTTTCTTCAGTCTCATTATTCGTGTATACAAATGCAACTGATTTCTGAGCATTGATTTTGTATCCCGCCACATTACTGAATTGCTCTATAACTTCTAATAGTTTGGGCGTGGATTCTTTTGGGTTTTCCATATAGAGTATCATGTCATCTGTGAAGAGACATTTTGACTTCTTCTTTGCCGATTTGGATACATTTTATCCCTTTTTGTTGTCTGATTGCTGTTGCAAGGACTTCTAGTACTATGTTGAATAATAGTGGAGAGAGTGGGCATCCTTGTTGTGTTCCTGATTTTAAGGGAAAGGCTTACAGCTTTTCCCCATTGAGAATGATATTCGCTGTAGGCTTTTCATAGATGTTTTTTTATGAAATTCAGGAATGTACCCTCTATGCCTACACACTGAAGGGTTTTAATCAGGAAAGGATGCTGTATTTTGTCAAATGCTTTTTCTGCACCAATTTAGAGGATCATATGGTTCCCGAGTCTTTTCTTGTTGATATGATGTATCACGCTGATCGATTTGTGAATGCTGAACCATGCTTGCATCCCAGGGATGAATCCCACTTGGTCATGATGGATAATCCTTTTAATGTACTGCTGGATTCTATTAGCCAGGATCTTGAGGACTTTGGCATTCGTATTCATTAGGGAAATCAGTCTGTAATTCTCCTTTTTGATGGGGTCTTTGCCTGGTTTGGGATCAAGGTAAAATTGGCCTCATAGAATAAGTTTGGTAGCTTTCCTTCTGTTCCTATTTTTTGAAATAGCTTTAGGAGAATAGGTATTATTTCTTCTTTGAATGTTTGGTAGAATTCCCCAGGAAAACCGTCCAGGTCTGGAGTTTTGTTTTCTGGAAGGTTGTTTATCACTGACTCAATCTCTTCATAATTAATTGGGCTGTTTAAAAGATCAATTTCTTCCTGTTTCACTCTTGGTAGTTTATAGGTTTCCAGGAAGGCCTCCATCTCTTCCCGATTGCTTAATTTATTAGCATATAGCTGTTGATAAAAGTTTCTAATAATCCTTCCAATTTCATTGGTGTTGGTCATGACCTCTCCTTTTTCATTCATAATTTTATTAATTTACGTCCTTTCTCTATTCTTTTGGATAAGTCTTGCCAGTGGTCTGTCAATTTTATTGATTCTCTCCAAGAACCAGCTTCTAGTTCTGTTGATCTGCTCTACTGTATTCCTGGTTTCTAATTCATTGATTTCTGCTCTAACCTTGGTCAACTGCTTCCTCGTGCATGGATTAGGCCTGTCCCTCTGTTGCTGTTCCAGCTTCTTGAGGTGAGAATATAAAAACTGTATTTTAGATTTTTCTATTCTTTTGAGTGAGGCTTGGATGGCTATGTATTTCCCCCTTAGGACTGCCTTTGCAGTATCCCATAGGTTTTGGACCGTTGTGTTTTCATTCTCGTTGGTCTCCATAAATTGTTTAAATTGATTTTTGATTTCCTGGTTTATCGAGTCATTCCTGAGCAGGATGGTTCTTAGTCTCCAAGTGTTTGAGTTTCTTCCAAATTTTTCCTTGTGGTTGAGTTGCAGTTTCGGAGCGTTGTGGTCTGAGAATATGCAGGGAATAATTTCAGTCTTTTGGTATCAGTTGAGACCTGTTTTGTGACCCAGAACATGGTCTGTTCTTGAGAATGTTCCATGGGCATTAGAATAGAATGAGTATTCCTTGGTTCTGGGGTGTAGTGTTCTATATATATCAGGTCCAGCTCGTCGAGCATTCAAAGCTCTTGTTTCTTTGCTGATTTCTTGCTTAGGTGATCTGTCTATTGCTGATAGTGGAGTGTTGAGGTCCCCTACTATTAACATATTTTTATCTATATATCTCTTTATTCTGGTTAAGAGTTGGCTTGTGTATCTTGCTGCTCTCCTGTTGGGGGCATATATATTTATAATTGTCATATCCACTTGTTGGAAACATCCTTTAAGAATAACATAGTGCCTTTCTGTGTCTCTAACTATAGTCTTTAGTTTAAAATCCAATCTGTCTGATATGAGAATTGCTACCCCAGCTTTCTTTTGAGGTCCATTTGTGTGAAAGATGGTATTCCATCCCTTTACTTTCAGTCTGAATGTATCTTTAGGTTCAAAACGAGTCTCTTGTAGACAGCAAATGGATGGGTCATGTCTTTTTATCCAATCTGCAACCCTGTGGCGTTTAATGGGAGCATTTAGGCCATTTACATTGAGACTGATTATTGAGAGATATGATTTTAAAGATGCCATGTTGCCAGTAAAGTCTTTTTTTCTATAGATTGCGACTTTCTGTTCTGTATCACTCTTGGGGCCGTTTTACTTTTATAGAACCCCCCTTAATATCTCCAGTAGGGCTGGTTTCATGGTTACGAAATTGGTCAATGACTGGCGATTCTTTATTTCTCCATCAATTCTGAATGACAGCCTTGCTGGATAAAGGATCCTTGGCTGCATGTTTTTCTCTGAAAGAGCTTTAAAAATGCCCCCCAACTGTTTCTCTCATTCCAGGTCTATGTAGACAGGTCTGACGTAATTCTGATAACTTTGCCTTGGTACATGAGAAATTTCTTTGCCCTGGCCGCTTTCAATACTGGATCCTTGGATCTAATATTTGCAAATTGCACTATGACGTGACCTGGTGTAGGTTTGTCGTGGTTGAGCTTGGGAGGGGTCCTCTCTGCCTCTTGGACACGAATGCTTGTTTCCTTTGCTAGATTAGGGAAGTTTTCAGCTACAATTTATTCAAATATCTCTTTTAGACCTCTGTTTTTCTCCACCCCTTCGGGGATGCCAATGATTCTGACATTGGAACGTTTCATTGAGTTAGTAATCTCCCGTAACCTACATTCCTTAACGTGGCTTTTTTTGAGTCCAGATTCTATTGTAGCTTTTTCTTCTACTAACCCATCGTCCAATTCGCTGATACGCTCTTCTGCCTCATTCACCCTGGCCGTCAGAGCCTCTAGTTTTGACTGCATTTGGCTCATAGAATTTTTAATTTCTGCCAGAGTCGCTCTCATTTCCGCCCTTAGAGATTCTATATTCTCATTAACATTTTCGTTAATACTTTTTTCAAGTCTACACATCATCTTAACCATTGTTACTCTGAATTCCATTTCTGATAATTTGGTTATATCCATATTCATTAGTTCTGTGGCAGAGACCACAGACTCCTTGTCTTTTCTTTGCTGGGGGGGATTTCTCCTGCTGGTCATTCTGATGAGGAGAGGTTGCGGGGTTGTCCAGAGTTCAAATTATTGACCGGGACCCAGGCAGTGTGCCCTTGTTTTATAGGGATCTTAGGGATGTGATTTTTCAGCCTGCCTTCTGGGGGAGGGGCCTGCCGTGCCGATACTCAGGCAACCCTTTTTGGGTAGAGTCTTCGTGTCCCCTGCGAGGGGGGATGGGGATGGCACACTGTGAGCCGGTACTTTCGGTTCTCTGGCAGCTTTCCCTGGCAGTTTGCTGTGCCTCTTCTGAGAGTCAGAGCAGCAGTGGCCGAATCTCAGCCTCTGTTTCAGAACAGAGGGATCACGGACCGTTCTCCACTGATGATCTGGACACTTTAACTCTGTTTGTGTTGGTGCTGCTCAACCCTGTAGCGTCCAGGGATGTGCGCCCCACACCTGATATCCCAGCCCTCACTTCCAGGGCCTGCGCGTCTCTGTCCTTTGTGTTTATAATGCCGCCAGTCACCATTCGCCTGCTGCCCCAGTGCGCTCCCGGAGGTCCCGGTCTCAATCTGGTTCCAGTGAGCACACCGGAGCTCCGTTTCAGTCTGGTGGCGCGTGCTCCCGGCTCACGGTCTCAGTCTGCTCTCTCGCGGGTGCCGGTCCGTGAGTCCGCCCAGTCCCCCATGCAGGTGGCTACCACTTCCCGGCGCCCAAACACGGCAGCTCCCTCCACCTTCCGTTTATCTTCCGCTATCTGTGCGAGGGTTCATGGCTCCCTACTTCGTACCTCAATACTCAGCGCTGGAGATGTTCATTTGCAGAGATCCAGATGTATCTTCCTGCATCTCCGGCTAATTCCGTGGATGTTCAGGCTGGTCTGGTACCTATCCAACTCGACTCAGGGGACAGGCTGAGAAAGGGGTCCCGTACTCCTTCGCCATCTTAACTCTCCCCTCGCCTGTGCTTTCTTTTAGCTCTCAGCAGCATGCAGTTTAACCAATTTGATAATGACAGGTTTTCAGACAGAAAAAAGCAACAACAACAAAAATCTAGTGATCAGTTTTAAATTGTATCCTTGTGATAATGTGAGCAAAAGAGAATAAAAGAGAAATGACCTTTTTTTTTTTTTTTTTTTTTAGATTTTATTTATTTATTTGAGCTGGGCGGGGAGGAGCAGAGGGAGAGAGACAAGCAGACTCCATGCTGAGCTTGGAGCCTGACTCAAGGCTCAATCTCAGGGTCCTGAGATCATGACACTTAACGGACTGAGCCACCAAGGTGCCCCTGAGTTTGCATTATATGTGTGGCTTTATTTGGGGGATCTCTCTTTCTTGTTTTATTCTTCCCCCGCCCAAGATTTATTTATTCTAGAGAGAAAGAGAGAGAGAACCCGCATGAGCATGGGGGAGGGCTAAAGGAGAAGGGCGAGGGAATCGTCAAGCAGACTCCCCGCTGAGTGAGGAGCCTGACACAGGGGCTCGATCCCAGGACCCTGGGATCACAACCTGAGCCAAAATCAAGAGTCTGGCACTTAACCAAGTGAGCCACCCAGGCACCCCTCTCTTGTTTTATTCTTGCTCCACAGTTCACCTTATCTATTCCTGCACTACTGCAAGGCTGTCTTAATTACAATTGATATCTGGTACAGCAAATAGCCCTTCTGTTCTTCAGCTTGAGTAATGTCTTGGCTACTCACAGGCCTTTGGTCTTCCAAATAAATTTTAAAATCAGCTTGGTATTCTGAGGTTTAAGTACAATGGATCTTGGTGTGATTTTCTTTTCATGTATCTATTTGGGATTAATTTTGTCTCCTACACTTTTAGATTTTTTTCCCATTAGATCTGAAAAAAACTGCATCCATTATTTCTTCAAATATAGCTCATCCTTCATCTGTCTATCTACTCTTCTTGGGACTCTGGTACAAAGTATATGTTACACTATCTCATTCTGTTTTCTCCATCATTCAAGACATTCTTTCACATTTTTGACCTTTTTTTCCCTGCATGCAGGAGTCTGTGCATCTTCTTTTTATTTATCTTCCAATTTTACTGTCTTCAGCAATACCTAATCTTCTTTTTAAATCTTTCAGCAATTCTCTGATTTCAACAATCTTTTTATTTTGAAACACTTATTCCATTATTTTAAAAATACGGTTGTTATTTTATAGTATGTCATTTGCTTGTCTTTAAAATAAATCTCCTTTTTCATTTTTGGAATATTTAATTCCTAGTTTATAAGCCATTTCTCATCATTTAAATATCTAAATGCTGTGGAAGTATAACTGTCCTTTGTCATTTTTTCAGACTCTCATTTTATTTTACGTTTTTGTGTATTTTCTTGCACTTTTTAAAATAAACCTAAATTTTACTGATTTTTATTATGTAGGCACCTAGAAACCTAAGATGAGGATGTTATATCACCCACAGTTAATTTTGAAATATACACTGATACAAGCACTTTGTAAACAACCTGATACTCTTTATGTACTTAAACATCTGAAAGACTTCCTTCCTTCCTTCCTTCCTTCCTTCCTTCCTTCCTTCCTTCCTTGTTTCTTTGTGAGAAGCCAGATGGTGTTATGGCCAGTGGGTGATCCTTTTATGCCCCTTTGAGGTGTTGCCTAAATGAAGAAATCTCAATTTCTACCATCTTCCACTCCATTGCCCTTAGAATCCTGACCATTATTGGTCTTATGATGGACAGACCTTAAGATGGCCACCATGTACATGCTCCTGTATCATTCTCTCTCCTTCGGTGTGGGCAGGACCTATAACTTGCTTCTAACCAAAAGAATATGGTAAAGGTGACTGGATACTATTTCTGTCATTATGTTACCTTGTATAAGACTCCATCATCCTAGCCGACTTGCTTTAAAATCTTGCCCTTCTTGCTGTGTTTGAAGAAGGGAGCTGCTATGAGTCTTAAAACTGCAAGGAAATAAATTTTTACAAGGTTAATGAACTTGAAAACCAACTTTCTCCAGTCAAGCTTCTAGATGAAAACCTGGATCCTGTTGGTAGCTTGATTGCAGTCTTGCAAAGGACCCAGCTAAACTAAGACTACTGATCCACAGAAACTGTGTATTGCTTTGAGTCACTAAGTTTGTGATATTTTGTCATGCAGTGGAGAAAAGAAACATAGTCTGATAGTACATTTTCCTTCAGAGAAAGACAGCCTTTTGATGCCTTACTTTTGACTGCTTGCTGATCTTGTTTCAGCTGCCAATTTTTTTTCTCTCAAGAAAGTTAGGGGTTGGTAGCGTTTAAGACAGAGAATTTGAGAGGTGTTCTTTTATTTACTGTATACCTCAAAGTGCATTAAAGTTTTTGTTTCTAGTAGAAGGAGTGTCTTTTGGAGTGTTTAGTCTGCCTTAATCACATCCAATGGTTACTTTCTATGTATCAGAAACTGTGTTGATTTATATAAGTTGTTCCCAGTTAGTCGCAAAAATAGGCCTCATTAACATTACTCACGATATCACTATGAAGAAAATTATTGATATTATTCATAGTAGCATATGTCTTACAAGTCAAATAGTATGAAAAGATATAGTGATAAATAGCAGGACTCTCTGTCATTCCTCCTTATTCTCTGCATTCCACACTCCAAAGGAAAACTCTTTTAATTCTTTTTACCAGTTATATTTGATATTTAATGATGTATTTATATTGCCTTTAAAAATTTTACATATTATATTCTGACTTCCTTCGATGAAAAAGTTTGCTTTCTCTTAAAATCAGGAACAAAGCAAAGACACCCTTTCTTACTACTTCTATTCAGCATTGTACTGGGATGCAATAACATAAGGAAATAAAAAGTATACATACAGATTGGGAAGGCAGATATAAAACTGCATTTGTTTGATGATTATGTGATTTTATATGCAGAAAATCCCAGATTTGACCTCCCCCCCAAAAAAATCCCTGGAACTAATAAGACATCATAGCAAGATTGTAGGACATAAGGTCAATATTTCTTATATAACCACAATGAACAATTGGAATCTGAAACTTCAATCACAAAACCATTTGCATTAATGCTCAGAAATGAAATATTTAGGCATAAAGCTAAAAATATATATATATATATAAGATCTATTTGAGGAAAACTAGAAAACTCTGATAAAAAAAAAAGATCAAAATACATGGAGAGATATTCCATGTTCCTGGATAAGATGACTCAATACTTTAAGATATCATTCTCAACTTTATCTATACATTCAGTGCAATCCTGATCAAAATGACAGCCTGTTATTTTGAGTGTATCAACAAACTGATTATAACATTTATATGAAAAGGCAAAAGACCCAGGATAATCCATACAATACTAAAAAAGAACAAAATTGGAGGAACGACACCACCAAATTTGAAGACTTACTATAAAGCTAGAGTAATCAAGACAACATTGTATTGGAGAAGAAATGGACAAATATATCAACAGAAAAGAATAGAGAATAGAGAGCCAGAAATAGACTCAACAAATGGAGTCAATTGATCTTTGACAAAAGAACAAAGTCAATTCAATGACAAAAAGATAATCTTTTCAGCAAATGGTGCTAGAAATATTGGATAGCCACATTAAAAAAAAATTCTAGACATAGACTTTACATCCTTTTCCCAAATTAAATCAAAATAGATCATAGACCTAAATGGAAAACACAAACTATAAAATATCAGAATATAACAGAAGAAAATCTAGGTGACCTTGGGTTTTTAAATACAATACCATAAAGCATATTTCATGAGAGAAAAATGGTTAGGTTGGACTTCATGAAAATTAAAAACTTGTGCCCCATAAAAGACACTGTTAAGAAAATTAAGATACAAGCAACAGGCTGAGAGAAAATATTTGTAAAGCACATATCTGATAAAAGGACTTGCATCTAAAATACACAAAGAACCCCTAAGACTCAACAATAAGGAAACAATTCAACTTAAGAATAGGGAAAAGATCTGAGGAGCCACCTCCCCAACAAAGATACACATATAGCAACTAAGCCTATAAAAAGATGCTCAACATCAAATGTCATCAGGGAATTGAAAATTAAAATGGCAATTAGGTATGACTACTCATTACTAAAGTAGTTAAAATCCAAAATAGGGCAATAGCAAATGCTGGTAAGGATACAGAGTAACAGGAGGTCTCATTCATTGTTTGTGAAAACGCAAATGGTTCAGCCACTTTGGAAGATGGTTCTGCAGTTTCTTACAAAGCTGAAAATAATCTTCCCATAGGACACAGCAACATTTCTCCTACATATTTATCCAAATGAGTGAAAAGCTTATGTCCACATGAGAATCTGCCCATAAATGTTTATAACAGCTTTGTTCATACTTACCCAACCCTGGAAGCAACCAAGATGTCATTCAATAGGTAAGTAGAGGAACCAACTGTGGTACATACATACAATGAAATATTCTTCAGCAATAAAAAGAAATGAGTTTCTAAGCCCTGAAAAGGCACAGAGGAATTTCACATGCATATTGCTAAGTGAAAGAAGTTGTTCTGAAAAAACTACTCTTGGTATTCCAACTCTGACTTTCTGAAAAGACAAAAATATAGAGATGGCATGAAGAGAAGCAGTTGCCAGAGGTTTGGAGAATGGACAGATCAATAAGTGAAATGCAGGGGTCTTTTAGGGTAGGGAAAGTATTCTGTATGATACTGTAATGGTAGATAGAGGGCATGATGCATTTTAGCTTCTTCCTTCAACCATTGAGCTGTAGAGCATGGAACATAAACCTTCATCTAAATTATAGTTTACATGTACACTTTAGTTAATAATGATAAACCAATATTGGTCCATTAATTATAACAAGCGTACTATACTAAAGCAAGATATGAACAACAGGGGAGATGTGAGCGAGAGGGGTCACTTGAGAATTCTTACACTAAGTTCCATTTTCCTGTCAATATAAAACTTCTAAAAAATAAAGTCTATTAATTTAAAAAAAAAACCTTCCACATTATATTCTGACTACCTACTAGGAATAAAGTTGTTTTCGTTTTCTAACACTACGTTTCCTCTTTTCTCCATGTATTTCTTCTTAATCTTTGTTGAATTGCTGCTCAATGTAGAGATGATTATAATGATGTAAATATCGTTCACGACTGAGAGTTGTAGAATATTATGATTACACTTTGTTTCCTGTGCATCTATTCATTTTTTCCCCTGTAGTTTTAATTGCTCTCTGACAAGAACTGAAAAACACCTCTTATTGTAATCAAACACCTCAGTTAGTTTATCAGTTCACATTTTTCTTGAATCCCAACTTCTTGGATCCCTCTGTCCTTTTGTTCCAATCTAGATTTCTTTCTTTTTAGGCATTTGGCTCAGTTGTTTTTTCCTTGAACTTCTCATTATTATCCACAGAGTACTCTTACCTCACTCCTTTCTTGGGCCCACTATCTTCTGAATCCCAAATCTTTCTCTTTGTGGGTTTGTATCGTGTCAACTTAGACAAACTGGAATTGCATTTCCCAGAATGCCCCTCCTGATAATGGTTCCAGGTTAGCGCCCCTGGCAATCATTTTGACCAAGGTTTGGAAAATGGAAGTAAAGCAGGAGTCCTTTTCCTTACTCTTGGAAGATTGGTGTAAGACACAAGTTGCACTGAGTTAGAGAAGGCATCTAATATCCAATCATCCCTTAAGGGGCACCTGGGTGGCTCAGTTAAGTGTCTGCCTTTGGCTCAGGTCACAAGCCCAGGGTCCTGGGAGTCCTGGAGGTCTCGGGATTGAACCCCACGTTGGACTCTCTGCTCAGCGGGGAGTCTGCTTCTCCCTCTGCCCCCCACCCCCTGCTCCTGTACATGCTCTCTCAGATAAGTAATTAAAATTTTTTTAAAAAGAAGATTTTTACCATTTCCATTTATTTTTAATATTTCCAGAGCTACAAAAGCTACCTCATGCCCTTAATTCGTTTTTTAGCCTCTCTGTGGTTTTGTGGAACAAATCAACTTTCTTCTCAGTGGTGTCTTCTATTTGGGTTTCATGAAGGCATAGCTTTTGCCTTTTTTATTCTCTACTCTATTGCTATTCTCTAGAACAGGGCCTGGCACACAGTAGGTGCTCAGTACATAGCTGGCAAATGATAAATGCAAGTACTTAGTTGCAGCTGTTGTCACTCTGCTAAATGAGTTCCTAGTCTCCTCTCTTTTATTTTTTTATTTTTATTTTTTTTTTATTTTTATTACCAACTTTCTTTTGCTATTTTCTCCTCTCCCATTCTTTCTGATTATATGGGCAGTAGTCCACCTTTTAAAAATATTTTATCTATATTTACTTATACTCTTAGATTCGTGGAGTTTTAGGACGGAGTGGAATCAATGTGTTTCATTTTATTAGGCTTACCTGAATCTCTAGCATTATTTTTCAACTATTCTAATATTTAAAAAAAATGTTTCTGACATGTTTGAATTCTCTCAGTAAAATTGTGACGCCCAGGGATGGGAACATTTGAGTTTCGTTTGGAGAATCTTGTGCCTCCACCTTCTATGCTCACCCATTATGCTATTATGTTTAAAATTATTTTTTAAAATTCAATAGCAGCAGCTATCTGATCATTTACAATTTTTCCATGAGGTAAGTACACTAGACTTCAGGAACTCTGGGACTTTCTCTTTTCCCTGAACTTTAAATAAATTATGACACATTTGTTTTACAGCAGAATTAGGTGCCAGGAAAGATAAGAAAATCTATCTTCCATTTCTCGGATAAAGGCTGATCATCAGAGCAATATTTGTGTAATGACTCACTTGTTATTGATCAAGGGTCTAGAAAGTCTGGGGGATTTTGCATTTTCAGAATTTGGGAGTAATTTATGATAAACAATAATAGGAAGAGAGTTATTCTGTATGTTTGTTGCTAAATGCAGCTGTCAAACCCAGATGCCAAGAAGTATAAATGTGAAGAATTTTGTCATAACACCTAGCGTTTCCGGAAGTAAAATAACTCAGTTACACAGTGCTGTGTAGCTTAATAGTCCTTTGGCTTATTTTCTCTTGGCTCTTTACTGAAGGGTAAGTTCTGTTATAAATTATACATGTGAAAATTATAAAATCTTATGTATTCAAGACTATGCTCTGTATATGTTATTAGCACTGAAAATAGATGCTTTCATCTTCTCAGATTCATTTTTCAGTTTGTTAAGCATTTCACCAGTGCTATAAGGCTGCTACCCACCTGTCAAAAATATAGTTTTATAAATTGACATCTTTGGATGAGCTCCCTCTGATGACAGAGGATTGCCAAGTTTCTAGCATCGTCTCCCTCCTCCACAAACAGTAATGGCATTATTGTTCTAAGGAGAGATTAAAATTGTGTTACTGCTGTTTGAAATCTAAGTATTCTGTTGAATTCAATAACATGTTAAGCAAGAAATAACCTGGTGTGGTAGAAGGCACCCGCCTGCAGAGGCCCACCCAGGGATGCAAATAAAAATACTTAACAATTAGATGGCACAAATCATACAATCAGAAAGGAAATGGCTAAAACGCTGATGTCCCAGCTATTACCTGTTCCTAGCACGCAAGAAAGCCCACTAGGTCCTAACAGAAGGGCCAGGGGCATTGAGGGGACTCATGGCATCAGCTATTTACCAACCATTACAGAACAGTTCGATATTTTCACAACTAGTATTGATGTACTGGTGCCTCTGGCTGCTTATCAGCCCAAGTCATGCTGCTTGGAATTTCTCTCATGGCCAGTTGCTTTCAGAGTGATCCGGGGACAGTTCCTTAACCTCTCTGGGCTTAGTGTCTTCACCTGTCCTAACCGGCTACATTGACAGGGCTGTTGCTCCCATGTGTCATTTTGCAACTCCTGTCCAGATTTTCTAGGTGTATGTGGGATGGACAAAGACTCTCTAAACCTTTGTGTTCTGGGAAGGAAGATAAAGTACAGAACTGGACCAGTAAGAGAATTGCAATTCTGCCAGAAGCAGGATGCTGCTTGTGAAATTAAGAAGCCACTTCTGCAAGTATCAGCTCTAGAGCCTGAATGCCATTGCTGAATTTGGGGAGCCTCCTCAGCCAAATCTGGTAGCCACTGGTAATGATACTAGGATATGCTACCTCTGCTTTGATCTGCATGTGAAAACAGATGCCTTACCTTTTCCCCCAAATAACCCAGTTCTGAATTCGGTTCAAATCTTGCACGAGTACGTCTGAATCTAAAAAGCTAAATCCCACTTGGAGTGCTGGCTGCAAGGGAATGAGGAAATTTTTTAGCTTTCCAGTTTCTGCAGCACAAGAAGGCAACTGAAAGGCATAAGCGAATTTTAAAAAATCCAGTCCACAGTGTCTGCCATACAAACTCAGGTCTTCTGGGACCCAGAGGCAAAGCTCATATCTAATACATCATCTTAAATGCCACTCTTCCTTTAAAGATCCTATGACGGATTGTAAAGTATCTGAATTCAAATTTGCAAAATAATATTGACCAAAGTTTTCACAAACACTTACAAAACACTACTACATTGTTTATGCTGACAATTTACTGATTATGAATTAATATGACAGATGGAAAATATGAAAAGCAAAGGATTAAAAGAAAAGTTGCCCCAAACACAAGCTAGGATTTATACTGAGTCTTTGAAGCCAGATGATTTATTGTTCGGATTATATCCTATCAAAATACCTAAATTTATTTTACCAAAGCCTCAATTTATCTATCATTTTAATAATGGGGTGATTTAGTATTAACTTTGGTTAGTGAGTAGACTTGCTTACAAGTGATTTTGTCTGTGATAGCTTTGAAATTAATTGGTGGCTGTGTATCCTTATAAAGACAATGAGCTATATGGACAGGTTTAAATGAACATGAAATTTTTTTAGTATTTATTAACCATTGAACTCACCTCCCTATGTATGAAAGGGTAAAATTAAGCTCCAGAAAGGAAACTCAAATCACTTTTTTACTCATTTACTCAGGATTATATTGACTATGCTAAAACTGAAACTCTCTTACTATAGACATAAATTGCCAAGATTTCCTATTAAGTGAATTTTGTTCTTTATTGACATAATATAAGCCATGATCAATGGGAGCCATATGTCAGCTGAACAGTGGGGTCTTGGCAATATTTACAGCAGTTACTAATGTATTCAATTTACAGAATTTGGTTAAATTTATGATATAAAACTGTCATTTTTTATTTTAAACATATGTGCTATCTAATAATCCTGCTTTTAAAATAGAGCATCAGAAAAATCTAGGTTGGTTAGGAAAGACTACAGAAAAGGGAACTAGAAAATATGATGTTATCTAGAAATATTATTACTAAGAATCAAAAATGATTTTGGATCATCTGTAAACAGTCATATCCTGGAATTGCTGATATGCTTTTAAAGGAAGCAGGACTGAACTAGAAGATTTCTTGAGAATTATAAGAGGAATGTTAAGTATTCACATTTTTCAAATCCAGGATATCCCTCAGAGGTAACACTGGGGACCACAGGGGTTATGGAAGTGGAGTGGGGGTCTGGGATTCAAAGAAGAGTGGTGAGTAATCTGGGTAAATTTTTATAGGGTGTGCGTGTGTGCAAAATAATAACAAACTTGGGGAAAAAAGGAAAAGCAATTCTTAAGATCTCTCACTTGTCCTCTCTCCTTTGTTTATCTTTCTTAGTGTTTTACATTATTTTCTATTTTTTCTACCATTCCTGCCAAGGCACAGGTGATTTAAAACAACTGCATTACTGCCCCACCTTTCTCAATTTTTTTTTTTTTTTACAACTGGTCCAATGTTCATCATTTTCAGAGACTTTAAGCAAATGGCTTTATTTGCAAGAGAGAGGTAAATTATAAACCAATTTAGAAGTTATATACAATTTATGAAATCACGTAAGAAATTTGAAAAGGATTGATAGGCATGAAATTATAGAAATGAAGAGAAAATAATTGCCCTTTAAATTCTCCCCATCACTGGGGGAATTTGAATCATGAGGTTGAGAGCTCAAATAGGAGGTTAGCTTAGCTCTCCATGAATTAAGTCCCTGTGTGTGCTGCTAGGCTATAAATTAATGGAATAAACCCAGAAATGAAATGATAGTTGATTCCCAGGCAATTAGAACAAAAAGGAAAGGCTTATCTTAGACAAATTGAAAAAGCTTTCTTTCATTGTCAACAGCATTCTCAGCAAAAAACTTTTTTTTTTTTTTTAATTCGAGTGGGCTGATAGTGGTAACAATGGAAGGCATTTTCTTCAGTAAACCTGTTTGGCTGTTAGTTTATTTTTATACCTTTGTCTTCCTGTTTTGATGTTCGTGAAAACCCAGTTTCTCCAGATTGTTGATAATCATTTCTTAATATGCGTTTGTACATGCCGTGTTCTCACACGGCTCTTTCATGAGGAATATATGTGCAGTCTTATCCCGATTTCCATCAAAATGTCAAATTCCTTCAGTAAACTTGCAACAGAGTTTTTATCAAGACTCAGAACAGTACAGAGAATTTTTTTTTTAAAGCGTATGACTTAAAAGCTAAGATCACAGGAAAGCAGATTAGCAAAGTATTGTCATGCTTTGTAAGAAGCTGAAAAGGGCTTCAAGGAAAAATCATGATGTAAATAATCTTTTTCTTCCCCTTCCCTGAGCCAGGCCCATTTGAACCATTGACCCCAGCACATACATTGTCAACCTTTGTGCTTTCTGCACAATGTTAGTTTTCCTATTTCTAGAAAATGCACAGAAAAAAACCAACTACTTAATACCTCTAACTATGCCGGCTTTGAACCTAATTGATAAATTAATTGGTATGACTGCTGAATCCTGTGTTTTTCATTTTTTTATGTAGATAACAGACCAAACTAGAAAGGCATGGAGTACAGTTGATGAGAGCCTGAGTTAAGGGTCAGAGTATTAATATTGTTCCATGTACTCATATTACAAAGCAGTAAATGTTAGAACCACAAAGGACTCCCACTAATAATGAGACATAAGTGGAAATCCAATCATGTTTTCTGAGTCTCAAAGTTTTTTCCCTTAAAATAGAGGGTTTAGAATTGCAAAAAGCAAGTGACTTTCAACACGTGGCCAGCTTTTCACATGATACTTCTAACATTCACTTTGATTTTTATTGCTTTTTTTTTTTTATTGCTATTTCTTTACATAACCAAGAGCCTATAAAAAGCCCGTGAGGTTGCTATGTTTGTGCAGTTGGGTCAAAGTCATTGAGACTGCATGCAGGGGAAACAGGAGTAGGAAAGAATTAATTCAAAACATATCACTATGAGAAATAAGGCATATTTCTTATCATAGCTCAGCTAAGGTATCTGAAGACTTAAGCTACACAGATGAGCCAATTCTCATCTTGGTCTGTCTTATAAGGAAAGTCTAAATCTTCACCATCACCTCATTCCTGGATCTGATTTTATACCCCACTTCCAACACTTTCTAAATATAATTCAAACCACAGAACAGGGTGTGTGTGTGTGTGTGTGTTTATCTATATAAATATAAATATATATTTTTATGTACTGTATATAAATTTTTTGAAGTCACACATCACTGGATACTCTCCAGGAAAACAGAAAATTTGTTTGATGAATCATTGTTTTCACATATAAGATTCTTCTATAAGCAGAGATATATTATGCAAAATTTCCAAACTGAAGAACACCTGACCCTATATCTTTGTATATTTCAAGGTTATGAGTTAAATCCAATATTGGATCTTGTTCCCTAATTAAATTATCTCCTCATAACTCAAAAATGAACGTTTTGGAAACCAATTTTTAGATAGTCCTTTTCCTTGTGAAACAGAAAATCTACAAGATAGCCGATGTATGAGGGAATCTACTAATGCTTAATATGTAAGTCGCGTGTTAAATGGTTTGACTGTTTTCAAGTTACATTATTTGTCGTTGCAATATGAGTCTGGTCTCTCTAAAAAGTCAGTTATTCACATGAGCTGCCTCAACTGAGTCAAATATGATGATGTGATGATACGATGGTGGGGTTCACAGTAGTGAGACAGCACAGTGAGGATCCAGAACTAGCTGTCAGGCCGGGGGCAGAGAGGCCCACTTGCAATAGAAAATGGTATTCAGTGGGTTTAAATGTCTGGATAGGAAAAACTCTCTGAAAAGATAGCAAGAGTACAGGTAGAGTGTGAGAGTAGGAGAAGGAAGCTAGAACTCCCATATGTCTGAGGAGAAGCTGATTAGCAATTTTAAGTTCACTTCTACCTCCTAGAGGAACAAGCTTCCAGGTAGATTCCTCAGAGATTCATGCATCAGGAGAAAGGCAGGGATAGGGTTAACTCATGAACCAGGAGACAGAGAATGTGATCTTGGGAAGAGAGTGGAAATCCTCTAATATAACTGGAACTCTGAATTAGGGATGAGACCAAACTAGCTGGGGCCAACAACTTGCTGTTAGTTGCTCCTGTGGCAAATCTTATTTTGCGTCCTCCTGCCTTGCACTGCCTTTGTTAGAAACTAGTGTAGGTCTGCACCTAAAACAAGAGTGGCAAGGTTCTAGCTGAGGGGAAAGAAGAAAATCAGAGGAAGGGAATTAGGTAGGACCCAATAATACAAAGGACTACCAGCACATACACATTTAAGTTACAGAAATAAGTTGCTTTGCTTATCTAAAAGATTGCTTATGGGAAATCCTTTTTCATTTTTGTTTGTTTGTTTGTTTTCATTGACCCAGTGAAAGAAAGGCTGCAAAAGAGAGATAAAGGGCTACTTAAGGCCTTTAAAAAAAAAAAACAAAAAACAATTTTGACTATATATAATTTTTGTTTCACATGCTCTTCCAGAACATAAATTCCATGTGCTATGTGACTTCATTCCAGTCTACTAATAGACTAAAAGGAGAGCCAGAAAAAGAGTTTCTTTGGTTTCTGGAGGATGCCGCTTCAGGAAAACTAGAGAAACAAAGAACTCTTAGTAGACGTTCTTGGAACCAAGAAATAACTATTTGTCTTTTCAGCACATACTTATTGAAGCCCGAATATGTGCCACGGGCACTGGGAACACAAAGAAAAATGACGTAAGCTGCCTGTCTTAAGAAGAGAGTAGTGGAATGAAAAGCGGTGTAACTAGATAATTGCAACACAAAACCATAAAGGCTGCAATAGAGGCGTTAACAAAATACAGAGGGAGCTGGTTAACAGGAGGTAATGGCTTTTTCCGTCTGTGGTCCAGAAGGCAGCAGGCTACTCATGCTTTGAGTTCACTGAAGTAAGGAAGAGACAGGCATCCTTGCCAATAAAAGCACCTTGTATATGCATAGCAAATTAGAGTTTTCAAGGCATTTTCAATCTACTGTCTCATGTGCTACAGAGTCTAGAAAGGCAAGTATAGTCCCTACTTTGCAGATGAGTAAACTCTCCTTGAGCAGAGAAGTGCCTTACCCAAGCTGCCCGGAAGGTAAACGGGTGGGCTTGGTACACTGTGCATGATTGCCTTCATAATCAAATGAGTTAAGTTCAAGATAGTCTTACTCTCAATAATTCAGCAAAGTAGCATCAATAGATAAAACTCTCTTTTTGACCAAACTTTGGACAGGCCCCTGAACCTCTTTTTGGCTAGGCCTCGTCCAGTTGTAGCAAAATACCTGCTTAAATCGGGTTAGTGAGAATCCTTCAACCCTCAATATCTGATCAAATTCCTTATCCCACAACTTTGATATCTGATAATCCCGGAGGCTTCCCTTCAGTAAGAATTCTGTTAAGTCAGGTTAGCAAGACTCCCCCTGACCTTGATTTCTCTTAGTGATTTTCCATACACTAACCCCTTCATTCTGCTTGTTGGCTATAAATCTCCAGCTGTCTTTGCTATATCTGGAGTTAAGCCTGATTTCTCTCCTCTGTTGCAATAATTTTCTAGTTCTTAACAATTATGCTTAGTGAAATTTTCATGAGATGTTAAACAGCTAACCATCACCTTAAGTTACCTTTCTTACACATTCTACAATAGAGAGAACATATTTGACTTTTAGTAAACCTAAGTAGAATAAAAATATTATAATTAATGCTGATAACTCTAAAGACATGCCTGTTTTAATTATACCAACAAACTTAAACTAATTTTTGTTTACTGAAGATTACCCTACCTAGAGCACATGAACTTGAGATGCATGTGGGTGAATTTTCTATATTTCTCAGGGTATACTAGGTTTACAAAAACACTTGTCTTTAAGGCAATTAAATAGATCTCTTTACAAATTAACTTTGGCAATGCCATCCAGACATTAAAAAAAAATCACAGATTTGTAATATGCATGTATAGACATACATACACATACAGACAGAGGCCAAGAGAGATCTTACAGCTTCTGTTTTAAAATATTAGCTTCTTACTAGTATTTGTGGAAGAGATGTTTAAAATTTTTCATAGGGCTAGTTTTCAAAATAGCCTTTCCTTTTTTCTCCTTCTGATAAGAATTACCCTAATTTCTAGAGAAGACCAGTTACATCTGAAAAGGCACAGAGAAAGAATGTTAAGTTCCAACAAGAAGGACTTTTGTTCCCTAAGTCCTGATATTTTACAATACCTGCAAGCCTTCTGAGATGAACAGGGGAGGTTTTGGGGTTAGTTAAAAAGATAGGTAGCTTTTAATTGTTTCTAGAGCCACGTTTCTGTTCTTATAAAAACTAGATTTGTAAGACAAGTACCATTGCTTTTAATTCCTCAAATTGGGTTGCAACTTGAATAATATTAAGAGGCTGCCCCACCCATCCAACTGTATTATCTTCAATTTGCTTGTTTATATTGGGGATATCTTCAATAAAATGACAATAAAAAGATTTCTATGTTCTAGATTTAGAAGTGTGTATTTTTGGAGTGTCTTAGTACATCCTTCCAAAAAGCCTCCAAATCCCACCCCCCTCCTGTCTAGGTACATAGTTTTATTTTAGTTTGGGGAAGAAGGCCCAAAAACAAGTTCCTACCAGGCTGTAAATGTGAGTTTCCAATGTGGTCAATTTCTGACCACAGAGTTACTTAAAAAATATATTTTTCTAATTATCAGAGAAATACAAATTAAAACCACAATAAGATATCACCGTATACCTGTTAGAGTGGCTATTATCAAAAACAACAGAAATAGCAAGTGTTAGTGAGTATGGGGGGAAAAAGGAATCCTTGTGCACTGTTGGTAGGAATGTAAATTGGTACAACCAATATGGAAAAGAGTATGGAGGTTCCTCAAAAAATTAAATATATGATCCAGCAATTCCATTTCTGGGTATCGATCTGAAGAAAGCGGAAACACTAACTCAGAAAGATATCTGCAAACCCATGTAATAGCCAAGATACGGAAAAACCTGTCACCAATGATGGATAAATGGATAAAGATGATGTGATGTGGTGTGTGTGTGTGTCTGTGTGTGTGTGTGTGTGTAAGTGTGTACAACGGAATATTACTCAGCCATAAAAAATGAAATGTTGCCATTTGCAACAGCAGGGATGAATTTTTAGGGCATTATTCAACGTGAAATAAGTCAGACATAGAAAAACAAATACCATATGATTTCACTAATATGTGGAATCTAAAAAAGAAAATTAGCTTACAGATACAGAGAACATACATTGGTGGTTGCCAGAGGCATGGGTGGGGGGGGTGATGACATGGGTGAAGAGGGTCAAAAGGTACAAAATTCCAGTTATAAAATAAGTCATGTGTATGTAATCTTCAGCATGGTGACTCTAGTTAATAATACTATATTGTATAAAAGTTCTCATCATAAGAAAAAACATTGTAACTATGTGTGGAGATTGATGCTAACCGGACTTACTGTGGTGACATTTCCCAATGTATACAAATACCAAATCAGAATGGTGTGCACCTGAAGATACTGTAATATTATGTAAATAATACGTCAATTAAAAAAAATGTTAGAACTAATAGCTCTCCATCACCAAGTGCTTACCGTGGAAGAGTTTATCACATTTAAACTTCACAACAATCATGCGAGGTTGAGATTATTCCCCATTTTGCATGTGACAAAACTGGTTCTCATAGAGTACCTTGCTCACACTCATTTAGCTGGAAACTGAGTCCCCTGACCTATCCCAAAGTTTATGATCTTTCCTACACTAACTAAAAAGTGAGATTTGGTCCTTTGTAAAGTCAAATATATATGATGATAAATGATTGTAGGCTTTAATTGGTATAGATATTAAAATTGGGGGGTGGGAGTGGTACGAAATCAGGTATTGAGAATACTGATGAATTTTTGTTTCTATCTTAGCCCTAACCAGTTACCCCACCCTGGGAATAAGTCCAATGACAATGACTTGGACTTTGGCCTGTCTCTCCAACTACCAGCCAAAGGTGGGTCAAACCAGCTATATTGATTTGCCTACATTAAGGAGTCAAAGTAAATCGATCAGTATGTTTTCTCTTAAAAAATTCTTTGGAATATCTTGTCAGGTTTCAGCAGAAACATACAGTAAATATTCCTGACAGTATTCAACAACCCTATGGAGGCAAGAGACATTTCCAGAGAAGGTGCAAAAGCCACTACTCTCCTAAGATCCAGGGCCACTTCCAAAGATAACCAAAAGAAAGCAAGCTTTTGAGCATTCCCCTGAGAGCGGCTACAGTCATTAAGACCCCGGCTGCATATGGAGTGCAACCCGAATTTCCGTCCGGCAGTACTCTGGAGTCCCTAATATGACGCTTGGGCTGCCTGTACGCACATGAACCTGGATGTCCCAGTCAGACAGAAAGGCAAGTCAAGTTCTCAGGACACAAAATGAGACAGCAAGAAGGCAATAGCTGTCCCTGGGAGAGAAAGGATGGACAACCAATGGGTACCGGAAAGCAAATTCACAAGTCACAATCCAAATATTTAATTATCATAGTTTTTTTTGGCTGCCAATCTGAAAGGAGGGGGCAACACGAAACTTTACCTTCCTCTCTGGACCAGTTACCACAGGTAGAGATCTAGGAGAGCTGACTTTGATAACAATTCTTACCTTTTGGGGCTTCTGCCGTTTCCCAGGACTCTGTGGGCTCTGGAGTGAGTCTTGCGTTTCAGTGGGTCTCATCCTGGTCACCGGAAACTATAGAGGAGGAAGAATAATTTTCCCTCGACCCTTTACAGTGAGTACTTGGCTGAGATCCCTTTTTCTCTGGGGCACCTCGTAAGTGGTTAGGTTTATCGAAGTTAAAAGTTCTCCACTGTGGCCACTGTAATTCAAGATTACTTTTGGTAAGGTTAACCTACTTGTTCAGCCTTAAAACAAAATTTTGTTCACCTGGGGCCTCACGCTGGCCACAGTGCCGCTTAAATCGGACTGGGTCGGACCTGGAGTTGGTCTGGTTTCTCGGCAGGACCCAGTCTGACCCTGGAGCTGCCTGGTCTGGTTTCCAAGTCGGACCCATTCCGGCACTGGACCGAGTCTGGTTTCCGCGCTGTCGCAGTCCGACTCTGCCAGTTTCCGCACCCAGTCCAGAGAAAGAAGCGCTCAGATAAGTCTGGAAGCCCCTAACGCAAAAGCTGTGGCGAATGAGAGAGGGCCTTCCCCACGACGTCCTGAGGCGGCGGGAAAGAGCGGGCTGCAGGCGCTCACCAGGTACCCACGTGTGCTTCCTCCATCGCGTCCCTGGGGTCTGGGTTCCATCTTCTTACACCAGAACTGTTAAAAGGTAAACCGAGGCACGTTAAAAATGTTGAGTTTGGGGCGCCTGGGTGGCACAGTCGGTTAAGCTCAGACACTTGGGATCAGTGTAGGTGGTGATCTCAGGGTCATGGGATTGAGCCCTGTGTATCCAGCTCAGTGTGGCGTCTGCTTAAGATTCTCCCAGGCCCTCTGCCCCTCCCCCCGTGCGCGCCCGCTCCCTCTCATTCTCTAAAAATAAATAAATAAATCTACATAATAGATGGCTTATTTTAAAAAAATGTTAAGAGTTTGAGTAAAAATCGATTTGAGTAGGGCAACATCCAGTCTAGCAGATAGAAAGGAGTTCTGAGGAGTTGCACAAAATGAAAAAGGCTTTGAGAGGCAGAAGGAAGCAGGAGTAAGAAGAATAAACTAGGCCAAAATTTCGAGTTGGTTATTGCAAATTTACTTCCTTTAGAGGATGTGTGGGGTTTGTCGGGCAGATTACCTCACTAGTACTGATTAGGTGATTCCTGATTGACTGGTTTAAGGTTCCATTTCTGGGAGAACAGAAACTATAAATTAAATCTTGGTTTGGTGATGTGGGGCTTAGCATTGGGGCCTCTTGCCTTTAACAGTATCTAAAATTGAAATTCTGCTTTTACACTGAGACTAGGATAATGGAGCGAGAGTAAATATTTTCCTCCCATGAAAACATAGTAATAGGTTTTAAGCTTCTTGAAAGTAAAAATGTCTTCTTTTTAAACGGTACACCCACTAAATATGGTACATTTATATCAATGTTTAATAAATATTTAGCAGATCCATGTGTCTATTTGACAGATAAATTAATTTATATTTGTCTTATTACTAACAATTTTCTTTTCATAAACAGTATATGTCTTGAACAGATAGTTAATGATTTAATATTGGTTTTAGTAAATCCCTAATTATAGTCTTTAAATTATTCATGACTAATCCTTATGGTTCATTTTGTCACACAAATGAAGGGCAACATCCACCATCTGGAGGGAATGGCTAGAATTGACACTAAAAGAATCAATGGCCAATCCCTTTCAATCTGCCCTTACATGTTTCAAACGTGTATAGGAGCATCACATAGTACCTGGGATGGAATAAAAACACTTTTACCTCTGCAGCTTTTCTCTTAGATGTGGTTATACTGATGGTAAACATGTAAGACCTGAGTTCATTTCAAAAATTGAAAAGAAAAAAACAATTCACAATTTCCAAAACAACTCTTTAATCCTGTATGTACTTAATAATAGCTGAAAAGATTTATTTATTTCTCTTTGTGGATTTAGCCCTGTTTTAATTTCTGTGGGGAATTACATAAAAAATTGTAGATCTAGTGCCTGCCCTGGAGGAGTTCATAATCTGAAAGTAGAAAGAGAGTTGACAAAAATGAAAGATACTTAGAGGCAAAACCAGTTTATAAATTTACTATTTTTAGAGGCTGCAGGGAGAGCAGAAATTTTCATTATATCTTGTAGTCATAACTTTTGGAGAAAAAAAAAAATCAATGCCTTTTTATATGTTGCCTGCTTGGTAAATTCTGTAATACGAGCAGTAAAGAATGAATTTACGAGGTGATCACAAAGAACTCACAAGTTTAGAGTAGATTTTTGGTTGAGATTTCCAAAAGGAAAAGAAAAGAGACAAACGCAAACATTACAGTGGTATATTTTTGAGAACCAGGAAATGTACAAGTATTGTTCCCTTGGCAACCTTTGTGTAGCATGGACCCCAGTTTCTCCTGTTTTCATATTGTAATCAAGAACTGGATTGTTTTGTTAATGTGATTATTTTACATTTCTTCTTTTTTTTCCTTTCTCTTGTGCTTATTTTACATCAAGGTCTAAAATCTGGTTGTTCTTAATTTGTCACAAGTGCAAATTCTTGAAAGCAAAGTAAGAACTGAAGCAAAATGAAAAGGAAGTTATAAGTATTTAAATTCTAGAAAGTGAAGTGTGTGTTTGCAAAGTTAATTTTCAGAGGGAGTCCGAAGAGGAATTTCTGAATAACAAGGACATTATCCAAATCCTATTATCTAAAAAGGTAGTTAAAATTATAGGCAGCCTAACTATTGGCACATAAACTAAACTTCAAGTAAGCAGAATCGTGTCTGGTTATAAGATTAAAAAATTCAATCACTGTGCTTTTGTTATCAATAATGTTACACGATTTGTCTAATCGATGTTTCTTCCAAATGGGCTAAAAGTAAAAGATTACCCACTAACCTCTTCTTGGCTTTACTTGCCTGCCTTTGAACTTTTACCTGGGTTCTGGTTATGACCCTTTGAGTACCTTTGGATCCCATGATTCTTTAATGTCCCATAATTCACAATTTAGTTTAACTCTATCACTTTGTTTTTCTTTGCTTTGTTTTCTTTTAACAACTCTCTTGATCTTGTTCTGCTAAGCACTGCTGGAGAAATTCAGGAGAGCTTGCCAATTGGGTTCTGTGCAATTAGGCCCTCCGTGCTGTTATGCTGCCCTTTATTCACCATTAACTAACTTCCTAAAGCATTTTCTTCAGCCGTTGTTCTAATCCTTTTTCAATTTTCTCTAGACTCGAACCACACTATTATCTAAGTGAAGACTTTTCTTCTCACTTGGTTGATAAGACAGACCATAAGGAATTACTTTCCAATCCTATCCTCTTTATCTAAAAATTCTGTGTGAACTTTTAGCAGATGGTCCCAGCAAGGGGGAAAAAAAAGCATACTCTAAGTAGGTTGGATAATTCTAGGGGGAGGGCTAATAAAGAGACTCTTTACAGATGTGGGCACTGTGTAGTTCCTTAGGACTAGGAACCTTAGGCTCCTGTGGACAGAGGGATAGAGCAGTTAGTGAGTTTTGAAAAGAGAGGGTCCTATAGATTTGGCCACCTTGAGTGAAGCAGTGACCCTTACTCAATGGATGCAGCCAGCTCAGTGTGACCCTTGAGATGAGAGAGCCAGAGCCTGACTTCTCTTTCTTTTCTTCCTCTGATCTTTTGCCTCTTCTTCTCCATTGTCTGTTGATGACATCCATGGATCAGCTTGTCAGCACAGACAGCAGGATGGAATTTGGAGGGACAAATGGAAATTATCTAGCAGAGACCTCAACAAATGTTCTTGCTGTGTCTAGTATACATAAAAAAATCATTTTAGATTTTATAAAAGATGAAGAATTGGTCCTCCCCACAACTTCTACATAAGCTCAGACCCTAGAAGTGAAGATGTATATACCTGTAAGTATATAAACCATGTGTATAAGGCATGTAAACAAACATGTATAAAAATAAAATTCAAGAGAAAGATAAGTGTTATATGGTAGCTACATATAAAATGCTGTGGCAATTGAGGCAGGCTAGTAAATAGGAAAAATAGCAATATTTTCATGTGAGTGAGACCTATAAATGTGAGGAGAATTTACATGGATGGAGATAGCGATATCAGGGAAGGCTTTGTAGTTAAAGAGAGCAGTATGGGTTAAAGCAGTGAGATATGAAAGCATGAATACAAAAATATATAATAGGCAAGAAAGTTGTGATGTTGGGTAAGCTGCAGAGGCAGTTTGGGGTATGGTTGAGCACTCATGCGAATAGATGCTATCTTTCTTGTGCTTATTATATGACACCATCACACTAAGGGGTTAACACTCATTAATACTTTCCATGCAACAGATGCATGAAGCAGATGCTATTATCCCTATTTTACAGGAGAGGAAAATGACTTATAGGGCAAAATTGAATAATTTTACCAAAGTCACAAAAACAAAAAGTGGCCTTTTGTGAAGATTCGTTGACATAACAACATATGTTTAAGGCAAACCCAGCAGCTGACACATAGCAGATGTACAGTATATACTAGTGAGCATTAGCCACATGAACCTTCTTGACTTTGACAGGAGTGTTGGATGAAGTAGAAGGGGAGCAGTATAAGAGGGGGATAATGGAGTATTAATTGGGGTAGTGATGGCAGGAATAGATAAAACTGGGTGGGTTCGGGAAATACTGCCATCAGGTTCATATAACATGGCAACTGGTAAGAAGATGAGGAACTGGAAAACAAGAGTGGGAGATAAGAAAGTTCCTCAATAAACTATTTTTGCTTCCTTCTGTTCACTTTCTCTAGAGACAGCTTCCTGATTTCCCTAGTCATTCACATGGGGCCTTTCCTCTGATAGTTCTTTCTTGTTCCCACCTGGTAAACAAGATAATTACAAAGTGTTTGTTTTGTTTTGTTTTGTTTTGTTTTGTTTTTTAAATTACATTAGCTGACACATCTCTTGGAGTCTCAAGTCAAGCTCTCATTATTAGAATTTACTTAGAATATTGTGATAATCTCCTAAGTGTTTTCTTTACCTCCTATTTCTCTTCAGAAAATGTATCAACTCAACTTTTTTCAGATTTTAAAAATTTTATAATCATTTTCTCTTCCACTGAATAATTTCAGTGGCTCTTAGTTAGCTGAAGAATAGGTCAATACATACACACAATAAAGTATTATGCTATAATTTAAAAAAAACATGAAATAGAGAGTGCCTGGGTGGCTCAGTCAGTTAAGCATCTGACTCTTCATTTTGGCTCAAGTCATGATATCAGAGTCTTGAGACGAAGCCCCATGTCTGGCTCTGCGCTGAGCATGGAGCCTGCTTAAGATTGTCTCTCCTCTCTCTCCCTCTGCCCCTCCTCTCTCTCTCCCTCTGCCCCTCCCCTCTCTCTCTCCCACTTTCTAAAAAAAAATAAATAAATAAAAAATAAAAAGAAAAAGAAAGATGAGATAGATCTCTGTACTTTCATGAAAAGATGTCTACAAAAAACAGAATTGTAAAGTTATATGTATAATGGCAGCCTATTTTTACATTGAAATAATTTATAGTGCTTATTCTATACCTGTATGTGTATGTATGTATAAAAGTTGGAAGATTATATCCTGACTTATTGCTTCTTTTGAGTGGTATTGGGGAAGAGGTTTTTACTTTACATACTTTTTGGGTTTTTAAAAAATCTCTTACAGGGGCGCCTGGGTAGCGCAGTCGTTAAAGCGTCTGCCTTCGGCTCAGGGCGTGATCCTGGCGATCCGGGATCGAGTCCCACATCAGGCTCCTCCGCTGGGAGCCTGCTTCTTCCTCTCCCACTCCCCCTGCTGTGTTCCCTCTCTCGCTGGCTGTCTCTCTGTCACATAAATAAATAAAATCTTTAAAAAAAAAAAAAAAAAAATCTCTTACAACAAACTTTGTATTATTTCTGTAATTAAAGTTTAAAAGAGGCATGAAACACAAATCCCTCAGTTTGGAATTTAAAGCCCTTCAAATTCTGAGCCTGACTTGTTTTAACTATCTATCCTAACCTCTCCCTATGCCTCAGATGTCTTATTCCCTAATTAGCAAATATGGGGACTGTGGGCTGCCATTCCAACCTTCTTCACTCATAGCAATTTTGTCTAATTGCTTGTGACAGTTTTTCCTATTGAGCCTGGATATAGCTATATAATCTTTAATAACTTCAGACATGTACTACAAATTGGTTATAGGAGATGGAAATTTTTCTAACTCAGACATATAATCTGATCAAATTGAATTCTTCAGTGTTTCCTGACCACATTCTGTTCTTTCTTAACTCAAGGCCTTTGCTTCTGTGATGCCTTCTAACTGGTAGACACTACTCCGCTGTCTCTATTGGACTTGATACTGAAGTCTGCTCTCTTATGAGGCCTTTCTATTTCCCATGTTGGACATAAGGTCTTCTTCTTATTTTCTTTGTAGACATATTTGATAACTTTATTAGTACATTCACATTTTTGCTTTATTATAGACCTTGTGGTATACATTTCAAGAATTAATCATACTTCTTTTTTTTTTTTTTTTTTTTTTTTTTTTTTTTTTAAAGATTTTATTTATTTATGTGACAGAGAGACAGCCAGCGAGAGAGGGAACACAGCAGGGGGAGTGGGAGAGGAAGAAGCAGGCTCGCAGCGGAGGAGCCCGATGTGGGACTCGATCCCGGTACGCCAGGATCACGCCCTGAGCCGAAGGCAGACGCTTTTTAACGATTGCGCTACCCAGGTGCCCCTTAAGAATTAATCATACTTCTTAATCTGTCTTTTATGGTACCTTGATTACAATGAGTGATGCGTCAGTAGTTGTTGAACTAAATGTATTTGGCTTTGTGTGTAGAAATGCTGAGAAAAAGGTTAATATCTAGATTCTTAAATCAAACATGCCTGTCATTAATATTTAAAACAAAACTTATGAAACCTAGATATTGGTAATCAATATCTAGAGGTATTAAATTGCTGCTATGTTGAGCTCTTCCATATTTCTTTCTGGAGAAGGTGGGAAACTACCCATAAAGATTCTTTAGAAATTTGTTTTAAAACTTCCCATAGTTATCAGCAAAAGAAAGGACACATTTGTTATTAAAAAGAGCAGTGGATTTTAGCAAATTTATAGCCTTTTAAGAAATATCACAGACCCCCCCCCCCAAAAAAAAAGAAATATTCACAGCTCCATACAAACCACTTAAAAAAAAGTTTTTTTTTTTTAACACAGAAGGAACTGACATGGTCTAGGGAAAGGATGAAGAGGAATATATTTTTATTTCTGAAAATTCACATAGGATTGTAATTACATTTTGGTGGGGACACTGAGATGGTGAATGTGTAAATATTATAAATCAAGGATTATACCCAAATTATGTGCATTAAAATAATATGAACAAAAGTTTTTATGGAGAGTTTCACAGTCTTACATGTCACCTCCTCTGGAACATTTTCCAATTTCCTCTGGACAAAACTGTTCTTTGGTATGCCTGGGGTATTTTGTTCAGTAGTGTATATAGAAATTATTGTCCTGTTCTTTACAATTTCAATTATTTGCGTATGGATCAGTTTCTCAGATTACAAATACCTTGAGCAAATAATGAGTGCTCTGGTAATGTACTTAATCCAAAGATTGATCTGAAGAAGACAGGGCTGAGGACATGTTTTGCTTAGAGAGGTAAGAATAAGAACACGTTGATGTAATTGAGTGGAATAGGTGATTTTATATGGAGGGAAAAAACCTATCAATCACTAGAATTTTACCTGGTCTATTGGGTAAACTCTAAGGTGTGTTCAACACTGATTTTCTAATTTCATTACACATATGCAAAAGGGTGTGCAACTAGAGATGGGAAGAATTTATGTCCTTTGTTGTAATCAGTCACTCCTGAAGATAAATTTTTAATATTGCATATTTTATATATATAAGTAGACTAATACTGAGTAATTCTGTGTGACTTGTTTTTTCTACTGATATGCATGTTGTTTCATATATTTTCAATTAATTCATTTCACTGCCATTGTTGCTTTTAACGCCTTCATCCAAATTGTCTTTTTTAAAACTTCCATTATATTATAATTTAATGAACCAGAATTCATAGTTTATCATTCATTTTTTGTGGCTTGCCTTTTTTTTTTTTTGTATATTGTTAAAGATATTTTTCCATTCCCTGATGTCAGTAAGATATTCTTTTACTTATCTCCTAAAATTTTATACTTTTGCATTTCACAGCGAAATCTTTATTCACTAGGAGTTGATTTTTTTTTTTTTTTTGAAGCTTTTTATTTATTTGTCAGAGAAAGAGAGAGCACAGGCAGGGGGAGCAGCAGGCAAAGCAGGCAGAAGGAGAAGCAGGCACCCCGTTGAGCAAGGAGCCTAATGTGGGACTCCATCTGAGGACCCTGGGATCATGACTTGAGCAGAAGGCAGACACTTAACCAACTCAGGCACCTAGGCATCCCTAGGAGTTGATTTTTGAAGATGATGTGATAGCACCACTTTGCTACCAGATATTATTTGTATTTTATCATTCCCCAGTGATCTTCATAATATTGAGTCCTAAATCCTTAAGCATGATTTATTTCAATATTTACTTAGGTAGTTTCATATTTCCAACAAAATTATGTATTTTCCTTATAAAAATTTTATACATTCCTAGGTACTTTCTTTGTTGTGCTATTGAAAGTATCTCTCTAACCTTTGATAAATATTTGTTGATAGTGTATAAAATTGCATTTAATTTCTATATCTAGAAACTTGCTGAACTTACCATTCTTACCACTTAACTGAACATTCATTTCCTTTTTTATATAGATAATACCAACTTTGAATAGTAATAGCTTTGTTTCCTTGTTTCTAATTATTTCACATTTAATTTACTTTTCATGCCTTATTGTGCTGATTAGGACTTCTAGTACACCATATAGATCAATGGAACAGAATACAGAACCCAGAAATAGACCCTCAACTCTACTGTCAACTAATCTTTGACAAAGTAGGAAAGACTATCAATGGGAAAAAAAAAAAAAACAGTCTCTTTAACAAATGGTGTCAGGAAAATTGGACAGCCACATGTAGAAGAATGAAACTGGACCATTTTCTTACATCATACATAAAGATAAACTCAAAATGGATGAAAGACCTAAATGTGAGACAGGAATACATCAAAATCCAGGAGGAGAACACAGGCAGCAACCTCTTTGACCTCAGCCGCAGCAACTTCTTGCTAGACAGGTCTCCAAAGGCAAGGGAAACAAAGGCAGAAATGAACTACTGGGACTTCATCAACACAAAAAGCTTTTGCACAGCAAAAGAAACAGTCAACCAAAAGACAACCGATAGAATAGGAGAAGATATTTGAAAATGACATATCAGATAAAGGGCTAGTATCCAAGATCTGTAAAGAACTTATCAAACTCAACACCCAAAAATCAAATAATCCAGTCAAGAAATGGACAGAAGACATGAACAGACATTTCTCCAAACAAGACATCCAAATGGCCAACAGACACATGAAAAAATGCTCCGTATCCCTTGGCATCAGGGAAATACAAGTCACAACCACAATGAGATACCATCTCATGGCAGTCAGAAAGGCTAAAATTAACAATTCAGGCTAATGGCTAAAATTAACAACAAATGTTGGTGAGATGTAGAGAAAGGGGAAACCCTCTGACACTGTTGGTGGGAATGCAGGCTGGTGCAGCCACTCTGGAAAACAGTATGGTTTTTTGGTTCCTCAAAAAGTTGAAAATAGAGCTTACCCTATGACCCAGCAATTGCACTACTAGGTATTTACCCCAAACATACAAATGTAGTGATCCATAGGGGCACCTTCACCCCAATGTTTATAGTAGCAATGTTCACAATAGCCAAACTTTGGAAAGAGCCGAGATGTCCATTGACAGATGAATGGATAAAGATGTGGTATCTATATGCAGTGGAATATTACTCAGCCACCAGAAAGGATGAATACCTACCATTTACATCAATGTAGATGGAACTGGAAAGTATTATGGTGAGTGAAATAAGTCAATCAGATAAAGACAATTATCATATGGTTTCATTCATATGAGGAATATAAGAAACAGCCCAGAGGATCATAGGAGAAGGGAGGGAAAACAGAATGGGACAAAATAAGAGAGGGAGACAAACCATGAGAGACTCTTAACTATGGGAAAGAAACTGAGGATTGCTGGAGGGGAGGTAGTAGGGGGATGGGGTAACTGGGTGATGGGCATTAAGGAGGGCGTGTGATGTGATGCACGTGGGTGGCTCAGTTAAGTGGCTGCCTTCAGCTCAGGTCATGATCCCAGGGTCCTGGGATCCAGCCTGTGCCTGACTCCCTGCTCAGCAGGGAGCCTGCTTGTCCTTCTCCCTCTGCCCCTCCCCCACTTTGTGCTTTCTCTCTCTCTCAAATAAACAAAACCTTTTTTAAAAAAAAGGAGGCACATGATGTGATGAACACTGGGAGTTACATGCAACTGATGAATTACTGAACTCTACCTCTGAAACTAATGATGTACTATATGTTGGCTAGTTCAATTTAAATTAAAAAAAATAAAAGGACTTCTAGTACAATGTTCCATAGAAGTGAGGATGGGGAGCAATCTTTTCTTGAAATAATCATAAAAATGCATTCAACTGTTGACATTTTCAAGGGTGGGGCATGGAATGCCATTAATCAGGCTAAGCAATTTGTTTCTATTTCTAATTTTCTAAATCTTTTATCTCTTAACTATGAAGAGATGTTGAATTTTATCTACTATCAAGATCCTATATTTTTAATCTTTAAATTAATGTGGCAAATTAATTAAATTTATTTTCTAATATTAAAGTCTTTACATTCCTAGGCTAAACCAAATGTAGTCTTTCTGTATTAGTTTTTATATACATTGCTGGATTTAATTCTATTATATTTAGGACTTTTGAAGCTATGTTCCTGAAATTGCCCTATAATTTATTTTTAAATAATATTCTTATCATATTTTATTTTTCTAGCTTCATATACTGAGTTGAAGTTTTTCTTTTCTCTCTCATTTTTTTGGAAATTTTGATTATTTGCTCCCTTAATGTTTAAAGAAGCTGCCATAAACAAGTACATACCTTTTTTTTTTTTTTCTTAATTTTGGTAAAGATTTACTTAATGGATAGAAATCAGGTTTTCAGGGTTTTTTTTTTTTTTTTCCTTCTTAGTTTTGGTATGCGATGTTTTCCTCAGAAATTGCCTATTACATAAAATTTTTCAAATATTACTCCTCTTTTCATAGTATTTATTTGAGCCTTTTTTTCATTTTTTTCTTGATTCGTCTCACTAGAGTACTGTTAGTTTTTTAGCATTAATTTTTGGCTTTCTTGATCCTCTCTATTTTTGTTTTTTGTTTCACTGTTTTGGCTATTATATGTATTACTTATTTCCTTCAAATTCTTTTTGGGTATATTTTATATTTCTATTACTTCTGAAATTAGAAGCTTAGCTAATTCATTTTGATTTTTTTCTTGTCTTCTAATATGGTCATTTTGAAGCTGTATAATTTCCTTTAAGAACCGCTTTAGCTATAGGCTGTAATTTTGATATGTATTTTTTCATAATCATTCAGTTCTATGTATTTTCTAATTTTCACTGAGTTCTTTGACCTATGAGTTATTTAGAAGTTTCTTAATTTCCAAACATATGGGATTTTTCTAATCAGCTTTTGAACATTGATTTCTAACATAATTGCATTGCAGACAGAGGAAATGTTTTTTTGATTCCTATCTTTTGACATTTACTAAGATAAGTTTTATGGGCCAGTATGTAGATAATATTTAGAAATGTTCCAAGTTTGCAGGAAAATATTGTATATTCTACAGTTGTTTGCGGGTATGTTCTTTATAATGGCAGGCTGTTTTTATGCTATTATATATTTTATATTCTTTTTATTGTTATTGTTAGGTCTGTTTATGACTCAAGGAGGTATACTGAAGTCTCTATGATGGTAAACTTGACCATTTCTCATTGTAGCTCTGTCAAAATGTATATATAGCTATGTTGTCAAGAAGATACAAGTTTATTGCTCATAGCTTCTGGTAAAAATCTTTTATCCTCTGCCACTAGAATATATGCTGCTTAAGAGTAGGGCTTTTTTTTTTTTTTCTCTTTTATTTACTTATATGTCCTATTGTATCTGAATTATGCCCTGGTGCTATCATATACTGCGTCACTCAGAAATGGCCAAACTGATAGGATGATAAAGTCTATTGAAAGCACAGCTGAAGTGTTAGTTCAGTAAAAAGTACCTAGTGAAGATGGGATGTTATGCTGTTGGGTACATGCAGCACACACTGCACACAGTGAACACAATGCTGTATTCCCAACATATATGCTGCATGGATTTGGGAAACAATGGATGGAATTCAGAATGTCCTCCTGTACCATCAGTCCCAGTGGCCCAATTCAGAGAACTTGTGCTTCCCATCCCACAAATCTGGGCTTTGCATGTTTAAAAGTATTGGTTCCCAAAGCAAGATGGATTCCTTATAACTAAGCACCTTGAACATCTTGGTTAGGGAAATCTGAAGATAAAAAGGAATGACATTCTAGTGGGGGAAACTGACCCTGATAACTAGGAAATAAAAGGCTGCTGCTACACAGTGTGGACGGGGGGAGTATATGTGGCACACAGGTCACCCAAAGTCCATTTCTTGGCATTTTCTTGCCCAGTTTTTATGGTAAATTGTGGCAGTAGCCACAACCTGAGAAGGGTATGATGATCAGGGGCTCAGTCTCCTTAGAGACCAGCAGAATTGCTAGCTCAAATGGAATCTCAAATGGATAACAGGGAAGATAAGTACCAGCTGCAAGGAGGACTTTATTTTGTAAGTTTTCCCTGTGAAGAGGTCTACCCGAATCTGCAGGAGCTGCTCCCAGAAATTAAACAGAAGAATGGATCTGAGCAGAACAGACTATAGGGGACACTATGCTATGCCACCTAACTCCCTCTTTCAGGTCAAAAGATCTATTTCCTCTCTTGCTGAGAGTGTTGCTGGCCAACAGCCTTCATTTCAGCAGTTTCTGGAGATGGTCCTTGACTGAAGAGAGCCATCTTTCTTAACATCATGCTCCCTTGCTCAGGTCTGTGATATTGAGACTGCCTGCATCAGTAACTGATTGATGACCCTTGTCCCCAGCTTCAGAACTCCCTTAGGGGAGGTGATTGTGACTGGATCACAGCCCAGTTTCTTCTTTGCTCAATTTTGCCTCTTCCCTCTCCGCACAGATTTTAATCCCTGGTCAACTCCTTTATAAACTACCACACGGTAATGTCCATCTCAGAGTCTGCTTCCTAGGGAACTTGACCTGAAGGAGATAGACATTTTTCTATTTCTTGGATACATTTCTTGGTTTCATAGGATACACCTATAAAGGCTGTAAAGTCTGTTTGGAACTGGCGAGGCCAGTGGTTAATATTTCAATTTCTTTAGTGGTTATATCTTTTAATAGAGGTTTAAAATTACAACCAACTCTTATAAGTCAAAGTCTTATACATTTTTGATGTGTTAAAATCTTAAAATCTTTAGAGTTATTATTTTCAGTAGGACCTTATTTTATTGTAATATAAGATATAATGTCAGATTATTCCTTGTAGACAAGAAGTCTAAAGTTAATTTTGCATCTTGCAACACGTTATACTTGGTTTAGTTGTAATCATGGTTGATAATTTTGAGTTTCCTACATAGGTACTAAGTATAATATCTGCCAATAATAACAGTTTGATCTCCTTTTTCTCCATCCTGATCACTCTTATTTTACCTCATGTCATAGCATTGACTAAGACTTCATTACTATTTTGAACAATAGTAGTGTTGTGGTCTTTTCTCCATACTAAAAGGAATGCTTTTTAATATTTCTTTACCAATAGTAATAATAATAATAAGTGCAAAATGCTAATAGAATACTGCCTTTTATCAAGCTAGGCAAATTTCCTTCTATTCCTCCTCTTCCAAGAATTTATTTTATTTTAAATAGATATCAACTTAATTTTTATATACATTGAGATAATTGTGTGATTTTTCTTATATAGTTTATTATAACGGTAATGTTAAGTTCTTTTATTTCTGTGATAAAACATATTTAATCATGATGTATTTTTTAAAAGCTTATTGGGTTCAGTTTAGTTTTTTGCAATTCTGTTATGAATTAAATGATCCTACAATTTTCCTTTTTTCTATTGCTGTCCTTTTTCTGGTATCAATGATTATTGGACTTGTAAAATTAATCAGTTAATTTTCATTCTTTTTATTTTCTGGAAGAAACATGTTTTAGACAGAGATGATCTCTTTAAAGTTTGGAATAATGGTTTCATAAAAATATCTATGACAGCTTTTTTGAAGAAACAATATTGATTACCAGTTTAATTTTTAATGGTTATTGATTTATTTGAGCTTTGTATTTTGTCTTGCACATATTTGACATTTTGTGTTTTTTCCTTCCATTACTCATTTTAATTGCAGTTGTTTCTGATGTTATTTTATTATTATAAATATATGTTAATTAAAAATTCAGATATTTTAGTCACAAGTTTACTTTTTAAATCAATTTCCCATGTTTTATCAGTTACATGAATATTTTCAAAGCATTAGATTTTAGTTTTTAAAATCTTTTCTATTGTTCTTTTTTCTCTATATCATTATTTTCTGCTTTTGTCTTTATTTTCTTAGACATTCAGTTTTGTTTTTCATAGTCTTATCTTTATAATCTCTTTTTTTGAAGAATTTGATAGTTCTTGATTACTTTCTATGCATCAAATATGTATGGTTATATTTTTTCCTTCTATTTTTGATTTTTAAAAATTTTCTTCTTTTTATATTTTGCACAGGTCATACTTTATTGTTTTTTTCTCCATTCCTTATTTATTTTTGACTCAGTGGATTTTATATCTAAGAATTTTTTTTAGTACTAAATAAGTATATGTAATAATAGAAACACAATGTCTTTGCCCTTTCAACTTGTTTTGAGGGGACTATTTGGAGGTTTTTCTCAAAAACGAATTTGGGAAGTTAATGTTTAGAGGTTGCTATTCTACCAGTTATTTAGCTCCGGATATTAGCCATAGAGTCTGGATCCTGGACAGTACACGCTGGATTACTATTTTCATTCTTTGTAATTTTTGTTTTAATCGTAAACCAAGTGCGAGTTCGAGAATTTGACTTTTTTTGTGTTTGTTTTTGTTTTTTGTTTTTTTTTTGTTTTTTACCCAGTTCCTTTACTTACTTCCAACCATCATCTCACCAAATTTGAGGATATTAGCAAGTCAGCTTTTCCAGAATCGTGTCTGTATTTTTAATCCCAGACTGTACAACTTTCTCTGGAAGGGAGATCTCATGTCCGTTTCCTACCCTTCTCAGATTTGTCTTATACCCAGACAGTTCTCAAAATCTGTGTTTAGAATTTTGAGACCATGCCCTGGTATCAGTGTTGATGTTATTTTTTCATTGTTGTAACAGGATGTCATTGATCAATGAATGTGTTTCTTTTAGAGAAAATGAACTAACCTTGTTATTTGGAAGCTAATAGTTGACTGGTTCTCATCAGTCTGATTCCATTGTCCATCCCATGTCAATGTTTGACTATTGATGAAGTGGGAGAACTGTTTAGAGGAGTCAGTCACCAGTATGAGCTATATATTTTCCTATTAGTCTCTAAATTGAATTAACAAACTTTGTTAAATAGGCTCTATTGACTGTATGCATATTTCTCTTTTATCCAGATAGTGAAAAACCACATTAAATGGGCAAATCAGCATGTAATGTTATATCAAGACCAGAAAGTGCAGGCATATAGCTTTACATAAATTTGATTGATCTCTTCTAGCAGAGTTTCATTATTTCTGTACTCTGATATCTAAGTTGAAGATCCCGCTATGTTTTATTGGCTTTGCTTACTTGTAAAGGAATTCTTAATGTATGGTATGACTCTGTAGCATGATGCCAGGGGCAAATGGTCACATATTCTTCATCAGCATGTCTGCATGAAAACCTTTTGACTTTCAAAATAAGATTCAGACCAGATAGACTACTTCTTAAAACACTCAGATGGCTGCGTGTGTTTGCAGTATTAAGTCCAGTATTGATGATGGATGGTAGTTGTTTAGAGAATTAATAATAAGGATATGATTTGTGGGCATGGTGAATAGTTAGGATCAGAACATTTGTCTTTTATTTAGAATACACCAGCTTATTTACATTTGGAAAAAAGTATAGAGATTTGGATTCTATATTTTTACTTACGGTATTCCTTCTTTTTTTTTTTAAAGATTTTATTTATTTGAGAGAGAGAACAAGCAGGGGAAGGGGCAGTGGGAGAGGGACAAGCAGATTCCCTGCTGAGCAAGGAGCCAGATATGGGACTCAATCCCAGTCCCCTGAGATCATGACCTAAGCCGAAGTCAGATTTTTAGCTGACTGAGCCACCCTGGTGACCCTATGGTATTCTTTCTGTTAACATTGTATTTTTTAATATTGTCATTTAATAAAATTCTATTTAGCCTTAATGGGTAGGAGTTTTATCTAATACTCATTTTTATTATGTATGCAAAAAAATTGTCTATATAATTGAGAAATAGAAATATACTAGGTAAAATTAAGTTTTGCTGTGAGTGGGTGAAAATTCAAAATGATCATGTTTGAACAAGCCAAAAATTTATTGGCTCTCATATAAATGTCTGGATACTTGGCTAAGAATTAATATAGTGACTCTACAACCAAGGACCCTGGCTCCTTCTATTTTTGCTCTGCTGTCCTTGACATGAGTTTCCATCTCACAAAGTTGTCTGGCCTAGCTTCCTTCATAACATCCTAATTACAGCCTGTGTGAAAGAGAAAGGAGAGAGAAAGGAGAAATTTATATCCTTCAAGGATACTTTGTAGAAGGTGCACACCTCTCTTCCCCTTACCTTGCCCAGGCAAAAACTTAGTTATTTGTCTTCCTGGCTGCAAAGGAAGATTAGTCTTTATTCCGAATGTCTTTAGCTAAAGTTGGACAAAGGAGGATGGACGGTGGGGACAAATAGCCTTCTTTGACACAATAAATACCCTTCAAGGCCATATATATGCATTACTTTCCTATTGCTGCTATAGCAAATTACCACAAAATTTGTGGCTCAAAACAACACAATTTTTTTTAATAGGATTTGGTTTCTTTTCTTTCTTTCTTTCTTTCTTTCTTTCTTTCTTTCTTTCTTTCTTTTTTTTTTTTTAAGATTTTACTTATTTATTTGACAAAGATAGAGACAGCCAGCGAGAGAGGGAACACAAGCAGGGGGAGCTGGAGAGGAAGAAGCAGGCTCACAGCGGAGGAGCCTGATGTGGGGCTCGATCCCACAACGCCAGGATCACGCCCTGAGCCGAAGGCAGACACTCAACTGCTGTGCCACCCAGGCGCCCCAAAACAACACAAATTTATTATCGTACAGTTCTGGAGGCCAGCAGTCCAAAATGGGTTTCACTGGGCTGCAATCAAGGTGTTAACTGGGCCATGTTCCCTCCAGAGGCTTTAGATAAGAGTCTGTTTATTTGCTTTTTCTAGCTTCTGGAGGCCACCCACATTCCTTGTCTCATAGTACCCTTCCAGCTAGCAATCACATCATCCTGAACTCGCATCTGTCATTACATGGCTTCATTTCTCTCTGTGACTCTATTGCCTCCCTTGTCCACAAAGATATAGTCTATGATAATCTCCCCATCTCAAGGTTCTTAATGTTAATCACATCTGTAAAATCCCTTTTGCCACTTACAGTAACAACATATTCACAAGTTCTAGGGATTAGGACATGGGCATCTTTGGGACTCATTATTCAACCTACCATAATATCAGAATTTAGGGGAAAAAGTATTTTATAATTTAGTTAATGTTTTCAGTTACAGTTCCACATTTCATTGTCAAAAAATGTGAGTTAAGCAGGGCAAGCTTATGATCCCCATTTAAGAATCATTTTGAGGTTCATTGAGGTTAAATGAGTTTTTCAAAGTTACATTGTTATTGGTGAAGGTACACTATGGTCTAGATCCTATTGCCTAAATGCCATCTCAGTCTTGAGATCTTTTATTCTTTGAGTCATAAGTCATCTCTCCTTTCTAAGTTTCTCCATAGCACTTCAGTTAAAATTTTCTGGAGGAAGCAGTAACATCCTGCCTTATGTTTGTGAAGATACCTAATTATTTCTTTAATGGGCTTGAAAAAAGAAGGCACATTTTATCATCCTTGCCCTCCCCTAATCAGTGTGGTGGACGGTTTTATGTTTCAACTTGGCTAGGCAACAGTCAATAGTTTCTGAACAAACACTAATCTACATAATTCTGTGAAAGTGTTTTGTAGATGTGATTAAAGTCCATAATCAGTTGACTTGAGGTAAGAAAGGAGGATCATCCTAAATAATATGGGTGGTCCTTATTTAATCCATTGACAGGCCTTAACAGCCTCGGTGAAGAACTGAGGCTGCCCCAAAGAAATTCTGCTTGTGGGTGTCAGCTTTACCACTTGCTGAGGGGGTCCATCCCGCTCTTCAGATTTCAGACCTGCTTTGCTAGCCTACATAATCACGGAAGCCATTTCCTTGCAATAAATCTCTTAATATATGTTGACCACTGGATCTGTTTCTCAGTTTGAATCATGGTGGATACACATAGGTAACCTGCATATTCTCTGTCCTCAATTAACATTTTTGTTTCTCCAAAATAGATCTGAGGATTTGGGTCTTATTTGATACTACATATTGAAATTACGGTGAACAAACCTCAATAACTCTGAATAATTTTATAACAACTTACCATTCCAAAAAGATTAGACTTTGGGGCATGGTCTTAAGGATCTTAAACTTATTTCTTTAATCAAAATCTGCATGAGGATTGTATTTGATTCAAATATGACTCAGTGTTTTATCTTTGAAGATAACAACTTTACTTTCTAGGTAGGTGCCAACATTCCAGGAGTTGCTATAATTGTTGCAGTGTGTGAGTCCTCATCCACTCATTTCACAAATAGGTGTTTATTGCCTATATTCTAAAACTATGAAACCACAATAGTGAACAGACAGGCAGAGATTCTGTCCCCTTCTCCTCATGCTTGTAGCAGTGCAGATATAGAAATAAACAGGTAGGTGTTTTCCTAATTATTTTAAGAGTAATCAGAGAGAGCCAAGATGTCATGCTGAGTACAACATTCTCCTGTCTTAGAATTCATAGCTGAACACTCAACAGGCCTTTTTTCTTTCTTTTCTTCTTCTTCTGTCTTTTATCTTCTACCTTCTTTCCTGATGGGAGGGAGATAGAAGCTGAGAAGAAAAGGCACTTTCCTTTTTTCCACTTCCACTATGGAAGAAGTGTTATGTTTCTTCCATAAGAGGGAGTCAAAAGAAGATGGAAGACCTCTGCACACTAGACCAGGAAATCCCTGGGATACCAGGCTGCTCTAACAACAGTAGGGCATTGCTGCTGTAAGCCCATATTGCTGAAATGCAATAGGCACAAGTACTGAATGTACTACGATGCTCGTAAATCTCCGTAAGAATGTGGGCTTCATGACTCAGGTCTTAAATTTTGTTTTTGCCTTGGTAGTGAGAACAAAAGAAAGATTTTTGAATCAGGTTCTTCCACCCCTAAGGAGATGTTCTCTTAATTCTGTACTTGTAAGATTCCTGGTGGCTCTCAGTAGCTATTGCCTTGCCTCTGTCTTCCACATTCTGATTATTCTTCCACTTATTTCTGTGTTCATATGTTCTTACTCACAATTTTATTTATTTTTTTATAAAAGTAGAACAACGTTCTCTGAATGGTTCTGCCTCTTTAATAATTTATTTCGTATCCTACTTTATTTGCATTAGGCTTATGGTCTTTTAATGAGTTAAAAATTTATGATTCCTCTAAGAGATAAAACAGATGCTCAGAGAAATCAGCTTTTCAATCAAATGACCCTGACAAAAGGGGGTGCTCTCCTAGGAAAAGTTGGATGCTATTTTGAAAGGGTTTCTATATGAGATTTTCAAATAGATTTTTTGCCATCATTTTTCTTTAATTTTTACTGAATGACTCAGAATTAGACTATTTTCAATGTACATAATTACCATGTTATCTGTGGCAATTTGCAGTAAAAATCAGCAAAAATGTTCTTGCTCCCAAAATGGGAACTTTGTGTGGCTTTTCATACTGTGTGCCTTGCAGAGAAAGTTCTCCTAAATTTTTTCCCATGTACCTTGAAATTTTCATTTAAGACTCTTCTGGGTCATGGGACTCAACATTTCCATTACGAATTCTCAAAGACAGCTCAGTATCTTCCTTTGCTCTCAGCGCAGGTAGCGGACAGTTTGGCAGTTTGTGGCCGAGACTATGAACCATTGACTGACTTAATTAGCCATTACATGGAAAAATAGGAGTTGGGGACTAGCTTCATTCTCACAGCAGACATTTATGAGTTATTGCTTTTTGTTTTAGAAAGGTTAAAGCAGAGGAATCTAAATGCCCCTTTGGTTAAATTAATAACCCAGCAGGTCTGGTGAGGTGTCTGGTTTAGGTAGCAAGGAAGACCTTAGAAAAGCTAAGCTGTCTTGTAGACTAAATTTTTCTCTTATGAGCAAAACCAGAAGACATACTGACCTTAATTCGAATATTAAACTTTAACACTTGCTTCCGAGAAATATTCTTGCCTCTCCTGATAGGAATTTCAGTTTACCTTTTTGGATATCTATAGAGAAATGTTCACAAAGGGACCGCACTATTATTGACTACTAGCTAGTACTGATTTAGAAACAGCTTCTGTAAAACTCACAGGACTCAGTTAGGGCGACATACTCAGAGAGAAAAGCAGTGTTAAAAGGTCAGTCTAAAAATGGCTACTGTTTCCACATACAGACTTAAGGCTAGACTCCATCCCTTTAAGAATTTGCAGTCTGCAAGGAAGCAGATTTCTAACAAGAAAATGCAGGTAAACTATGAAAAGTATACTAAATTTTATAACTTTTAAGTAACTTTTTAAAAATTTTAAAATCATTCCATAATTTATGATTCCTTTCTCATATCCCAAAAATAACCACTGCTACAGTTACTTGTCTTTTTATAATTTTTTTCCTGCACACATAAGGATATTTATCTTTTCCTCAAAGATATTATAACATATGTAGTATTCCATAAGTTACACTTTTAGTTAGTAATATGTGTTGAACATCTTATTTAAATATATACTAATTTACCATTTTCTTCTTAAAGCCTGAGTTGTACTCCATTGTCTCTCATTAACAAATGATCACGTTAGCAATAGCCTCAGCAGTAATTAAATTTGTACACAGTTTTTACGAAAGATCTAGTGTGGGTTTGAGAAGGAAGAAAAATACTGAAAATAGAGAAACCTAAGAGAGCTTGCAATAAAAACTAAAAGAAGTTTATTTTATACTTGGAGGGCAGGTTGCTTCTAAAAAGGAAATTTAAAGGAAGCCTTAAGAAGGAGACATAATTTATAATAGATTTTGAGGATTGGGTAAGATATTGTCACAAAGAAATGAGAATATCTTTCCAGCCATTAGTAAAAACATAGGGGTAAATAAGGAAGGGCAGACTTAGTGTAACAGTGTGATAAGGGGCATGTGCAGAAAGGGTGGGAATGATGAATAATTAGCAAAATTAGAAAAGATGATGTTAGAAATTAGATTAATAGAAGATAAGATTAAAAATTTAGGCTGGGTTCAGATTGTGCAAAACATCAGTTGGGTTGAGGAGTTTGAAATTTACTGTATACACAGATGGTTTTCAATGGGGAATGCCTTTTCTCCCCAGAACGTATTTCTTAATATATGAAAACATTTTACATTGTAACTTATGGGTGGATGCTACTGGTACCTTGTGGGTAGGAGCCAGGGATGCTGCTAAACATCCTACTAGGCACAGGATAGTCCCCTACCCACAATAAAGACTTACTGGGTCTCCAAATGTCAATAATGTCAAGGTTGAGCAACTTAAATGAGACCCTAACTTGTTATATTTTCTCATCAGGAAACAAAAATATATTCAGTGTGCAACTATATATACATATATGTATGCATGTATACCCATATAACACTGCATAAAGATATTTTAAATATTTTAAATACCTTTATGTACTATTTAATTTTATTAATTAGTCACATATGACCCATTTTTTCTTTCCCCAAAATACTAACATCACATCATTAATTATTAACTATATTATTTTGTGTGAGAACAGTATGAGTGAATTTTCTTCATTGCTTATAAAATCTTAGTTTAACTCTTTGTGGTACAGCAACCCAAAAATCTGGTTCTCTGTTAAATTTGCTTTTATTTGGTTTTAACCACGACTAAAGCTAAAAATAGCACCTCAAAAATAATGTAGATACAAATGGGAAAAAGTACCATTTTCTTGGCTTATTAAATCATACTTGTTTTTAAATCCTGTCCATCAATTTTGTAGAGACTTTTGTTGAATTAAGTAGTATATTTCCATCTTTTTAAATACTAATCATCTATTCTTCTCAGTCTATTAGAAGTTTATGTTGTATTCTTGTTCTGTTAACAAGTAGTTTTGAGCCTAATAAATTTTTGAATTTGGGAAATCTTTTAACACATTACAATATCCTTTTCTACTTTTTGAAGTTTGCATATTGAGTTTTTTTTTTCCAGCAACAAAATCACATAGGGCAGATATATTTCCAAATATCCATTTTCTAAATGCCTTGTACATAACATGAGTTCTTTCAAACAGCAGTTATTTTCTCACTCATTGTTAATTCATAATCTTTACCTCAAGGGGGGCTATATTAAGTATTCTTTCAACATCTGCTGGGCAATATACTTCTGAAAACCACTCATCATTACAGAAAGGAATAGTACAATTGGAAACTACTAGTCTTTATTAAAGAAAACTGTATATATCTTCTTAAGATTTTGTACCTATTTTATTTTATTTTATTTTATTTTATTTTTTTTGAGTTGGGGAGGGGCAAAGGGAGAGAGAGTATCTCAAGCAGACTGTATGCTGAGCATGGAGCCTGACATGGGGCTCAATCTCTGGACTCTTGAGTTCATGACCTAAGAGTCAGATGCTTGACTGACTGAGCCACCCAGTGCCCCATTCCTCTTTTAAATGCTCTGCCATGAAATAGCCAACAGACCTTTATATTGTATATATAATTTGCTCAGCCCCTTTCATCTCTTTACAAAATGTTTTAAAGATTCTGTTGTTGGTCATTGGAAAAAGACGGCTACTTGGTATATAAACTCATATACTTTGCCATGTGCTCAAGTAAATGAAGGTGTGAGGGTGTCATGGGAGTCTAGCACCTGGTCTCTCAGGATGGTATTGGGATATTGTGAATAATAGAATTTAAAAAGAGTAATATTTATTATTTCTAAATGCTTTTAGATGAACAGATATTCATAGTCTTTCTTTCTGAACCCCAGTGAATTGTCTTGTGTACCCTCTTCTGTTGGAGACACCACCAATAAAAGACTGAAAGCCATCTAAGTTTTCTGAGTTGGGGAATGATATGATTAGTCTAATGCTTTAGGGAGTTAAGGATGGGGCAGTATGGTAGTCAACATGTATTTGTGAAGGGCACTTTGGGATGGATTTTAGGGAAGACAAAATAAGGCAGGGAACTGATTAGAAGGCTTACAAGATAGTGTAATCTAGAGAGATTGAGAAACAAAACCAGAATAAGGGTTATAACTTGATAGGCATTATGGAAATTGAGTCAACAATTACATGACAATAGGAGTAAAATGAGTGGGGATGACGAGTAAGAAAAGGACAGAGCCAGAGCCAGAGCCAGAGCCAGAGAAAGACAGACAATCAAATGTTTTGTAAGAAAATAATGCCATTAGCAGAAATAGGAAATAAAAGATTAGAGCTAGGGTTTTGCTATATTGGGGGCAGAAAGAGATGGTGACCCTGTTAATTTTTAATTTTTGAAGGTTTTTTTTTTTTTTTTTAGCTTTTTGGGGGGCGGGCAGAGGGAGAGAGAGAATCCTAAGCAGGCGCTATGCTCAGTGCAGAGCCTTATGTGGGGCTCGATCTCACAACCCTGAGATCGTGAGCTGAAATCAAGAGTCAGACATTTAACTGACTGAGCCACCCAGGTGCCCCAGTTTTTGACAGTTTTATCAGGAGTAGTCATCATTCTTACAACAACAAAAAACCTTTCATTTTAATTTGGATTTCATATTGGTGTTGTTGCAGTATTCTTTGCTTAGGTAAATAAGCAGTGCAGAAACTGATACTTACCAATACATTGCAGTTGTTCTCTTTTTATCCTTTTTGTGCAACATATGAATTAATTTTGCAGAAAAGTTGCGAAAGTGTTTCAAAGGAAAAGAACAAGTATTTTGTCCCCAAAATAATACTGATGTCTTACATTTGTATTCTTCTTTATAATCAAAAGGATAATAAATATTAATTTCTTTATAATCAAAAGGATAATAAATATTAACTCTAATTTCTACAGTCATCATTATATCTCTTAGTAGATGATAGGTATTGTAAACCTATCTCACGCAAAGAGAATACACATTAACATTCCTTCAAAGCTCTACTTCAATGATACTTTTGGGGAAATTATTATCCCTGAGATCTCCCTTACCTCAAATCATTTTGTAATATAGTTTTTAAAAAATACTGCCTTGACATAGCTTTGAGGTCCTGGCTAGAATTTAGTCAGTTTCCCTTCTTGAGCAGCTGATTTATTTATTTATTTATTTTTAATGATTTTTTTATTATATTATGTTAGTCACCATACGGTACATCCCCGGTTTCCGATGTAAGGCTCGATGATTCATTAGTTGCGTATAACACCCAGTGCATCATGCAATACCTGCCCTCCTTACTACCTATCACCGGTCTATCCCATTCCCCCACCCCTCTCCCCTCTGAGGCCCTCAGTTTGTTTCTCATAGTCCATAGTTTGAGCAGCTGATTTAAATCCACACCCCAACCACCTCCCTTATTGGGCTTTTATATTCCAAGCCATGAAACACTCACCCTAATTGTCCCAGGACCAGGTACTAGTCCATCAAGGGCAACTCCAATGTCCCAGAGCTCTCTGAAGTTACTCAAATTTGCCTATCCTAAGCTGGCTCCCAGCTGCATCTCCCTTTTCTTCCCTTCCACCGGCTACCCTATGAGTAACCCAGGCTCTTCCCTTGAGTGGTCCTGTGTAGAGTGGTATGTTCTCCCCAGGGAACTGTGAGTATTAAAAAGCTGTAAAACTCCTTTCTGTTCTTTCTGGATCTGTATCTGGTCTCACCATACCTCACCCAAACTTTTATGGTTAGAATACAGGCCTAGTCTGGTTTAGATATATTGCACCTTATGACACCTCTATCAAAGCACTTATCACACTGGCTTGTGATCATCTGTTCAGTTGTATCCTGTTTCACTAGTCAATGAGTGCCAGGAAACAGAACTATCTTTTATCTCTCTGACTCCTATTTCCAGCACTGTTTCTGATATATAGTAAGTGCTCAGTAAGTGTAATAGGAATCTTTGATCTATATTGGTATGGTGAATGGACAATGCTTTAAGTATAAAATAGCAGCACAAAGCCATGCTCTGGTCCTTATGCTATAAGTAAGTCCCCTACTGAGCACACTGAGCATTATTTTAGACCAAAACCATAAGAAATATCAACCTATTATGTTACTTTTTAGGTAGGCAATGGGACACATACTTGAAAACTATAGTGTTATGCTACCTTTTGCATTAGAGTGAAGATTTGGTTGCAGGTGTGGCATTTATAAAAGGAAACCAAATTATCCCACCTCTTTTATCTAGTCTTTCTCTTTCACTAGAGTGGCTGGTGTAGAGAGTATAGAGCTCTGTCTGGATCCCCTTTCAGTGGTGAGGCATTCATTCCCTCAGCAATCTGGAATGCTGGATACCAAAAGCTCAGGCTAAGACCCCTTCTAGGAACTTCTTTTTTTTTTTTTTTAAGATTTTATTTATTTATTTGACAGAGATAGAGACAGCCAGCGAGAGAGGGAACACAAGCAGGGGGAGTGGGAGAGGAAGAAGCAGGCTCATAGCGGAAGAGCCTGATGTGGGGCTCGATCCCAGAACTCCAGGATCACTCCCTGAGCCGAAGGCAGACGCTTAACCGCTGTGCCACCCAGGCGCCCTCCTTCTAGGAACTTCTTTCAGCCAAAGGAACTGCCTCACAAAAGGTGGTAGCCACAGTCAGGAGACATCTGTATCTAATTATGGTGAAGTGTAGAAATAGGAGAGGTGACTACGAAGACTCAACTCCCTTGCCGCCTTAGGAAACCCTTCTTGGTCATCCTTCTCCAAGGCTCTCAGAGATTGGCCAAGGTCTTGGTGACCAGTGTGTGGCACATCAGCTTTTCCTGCCTAATCCTGTACACCTTACTCTCTCACAGGTATCATTCCTGAGTTGTCGCTAGTGGGCTCCCACATGCACAGGGCTGTTATCAGTCTCAGTGTCAGTCTCCCAGGGAAGCCAAGCTAAGTCATCACTTAGGAAATAAAGTGATGCACAATTAATTTGAAATGTGAAATAAAAATGTAAAAACTGATTGACCCAATGTATGACTTCACAGTTTTGTGGAAAACTAGATTTTGTAACCTATATGAGTAAATACTAGACGTTCTCAGGCATTATAGAGCTGTTTTACTCCCCTCTCCCACATTCCCCCAGTTCTTCTGGTATAAGTTGTTACTTAGAGTATGATACCTTCTCAAAAGAAGACTATTTTATTCTAGTTACTTTTCACAGTGAAATAGACTTTTTAAAAGCTCCCAAACCCAGAAACATTATTTAATCTATATGAGATGTTAAAAAAAATTGGTAATGCACTTGGCCCATTTTAAACAAACAAATATGCCACTATGTTTATAAAGAGTTTGGAATCTAAGCACACTGAATGAAAAAAAAATCCCAGAAATATTTTTAGCTCTCAACAAGAGCTACATATTACTATGTAGTTATTTTAATAGTATTATCTAATGCTGTGCCAGTTTCCTTGTGACTATTTTAATCATCCCTAACCATACATCATTTCCTATGGCAAATCACATACACTTATGGGTTCTTTTTCATCTGTGCCAGTTCAGCTCCTTACTTCTAAGACTTACAAAGTAAGTGTGGTTAGCTATAACAAATCCACCCCTGCAAAAAAACTCACAACAACTTGAAGAATGGTTTTGGGTAAACTGAGACTCTATCAAGATCAGAGGGACTTTATTCTCATCTATCTCTGTTCTTACTTGATGACTACAGAATTTATTGAGAAATGACCAAGAAAAGAGGTGGTGAGAGAAGGATGAGGTCCTTGTTTTTTTCTAATAGTTAATTTGAGGAAGACCATTCTAGAGTATTGGAGATAAAATTAGGTGGAAAGGAAAAAAGAGAAGTAAAATGGCATCAGTCTATTTTGAGAACTTAAGTAGTTCAAATTCATTAGTTTTTGCCAAACATGTTTTGTTTTAGTTTAGTTTTTTACAGGGCTTTCGAGCAGCTAAGCTAGTGTTTTACCATTGGCAGAGAACAGATTAGTGAGGGTCATAGGTCACCCTGGTTTGAGGTTTTATCTCCTTATTTGATTAGAAGAAAATTAATAAAAAATAAATAGACAAAAGAACTCCCAGTTGAAATGATGTACAGATTCAAATGCTGTCACTCACCTGGCTGAAATGCATTGCAGGTCATTTTATTTCTACCTTCTACCTCAGCTGTGCTTTAGGGCTTACAGAATAGGTGACATTTTGAACTTAACTGATTTTAAATCTAGAGAAAGCCACTAGACTTCTGATTTTTGACCCAAAGGCAGGACAAATTGTTAACCACTATAATCAAAGTAGTTGTCAGTCATTCTTGAAATCCCTGCTTCCTTGTGATGGGGGGCCTCTTTAATAGTGTCATCTATTATTTTGGAAGCCTGGCTCGGGATCAGTGGTACATATGTATGTATTCATTCCTTGGTTCTGCTTCAGCTAATGTTATTCTAGTGGGAATTTCAGTATAGTCATATAGCATAGTGGTTAAGATTTATGACTCCAGAATTGGGTCTGGGTTTAAATCCCAACTCTTTCACTGCATCCTCAGGCAAATGTGTTAACTTGTCTAAACTTGAGTTTCCTCCTCTCCCAATTGGGAGTAATTATTCCATCTCCCTTACAGTGCTGTTGTGAGGAATACATGGGGATCACGTATAATACACTTGGCTCAGTGTCTGGCATAGGGTTCTCAACCTGCTTTGAACCCAAACAGGGAAAAGAGAGGGGTATTATTTAGCAGTAGACTGAGCAACCTCACATTTGATGTCTTGGCTGAGAAAATCATGTAAATAAAAAAGGAATAAAGATGGAGGTCAAAATAACACCTATGTTAATTATAGAGGCCAGCCTGGAAGGCATATGTGAAAGCCAAATAAACTTGCTAACCAAACTGGAATGAGGCAGATTAACCATCCAGTCTTAGGCAGCCCCCACTGGTCCCATGCTCTCAAGCAGGGTGGTCATGTGCTCTCTGTCTATAGCTCATGCCCCAGAGAAAGAATGTGAAACTGGGTATGTTCATACTCCCCAATTTAGAGTCTCAAAAGTGACTCCCCTTCCCAGTGATAGAGTAAGAAAGACACACCAGAGAGACACAAAGTCATATTCATTCAGCTACCTTCACAGGAAGGAAACATCAGAAGTGGGAAGGAGCACTGTGGAGTAAGTGCTCAATAAATAACTGTTTATCATTATGAACTGACAAAAATGTGCTTTCTTTACTTGGCCCAAAACAGGAAACATATGCGGGAATTATTTGATCTCCCATCTTTGTTTTTCTAATGTGAATGTAATGATTTTTTAAATAAAATTCAAAACTAAATGTTAAAAATATAGATAGGAAAAAAAACTGAGGAAAGTTAAGCTGTAGGAAATAAATCTGCTTCAACATACCCAAGACACATGTAATATAGGATTTAGAAGTCTTTGCAATGTTATGGCTAGAATAGTAAATTGTAGACATACGAGGAAAGGATAAGTGCAATTAAAAGAACTTATTTTTAAACTCCAGTGAAGTATCTAGACAGAGAAATTACAATCTGATCTGAAATACCGACCTTGATACATAGTAGTTTCATTTGTAATATGTAGATTTCATTCATAAATGTGATACTGCTCAATGTTGTAACTATATTTAATTCCCAGCATACAGCCTAGAAGATGAATTGCATGTTTATTAGTTTGTGACATTCTTGTATATTACCTTCTCACTACTCTCTGCTTCCTATATATCATGTTAATACTTCTATTTCTTACTGTCTCTACCTGTGGGTAAAGAATACATGATAATGGGAAATATAAAGTATTTTAGATTTTTGTTTCTATTAACAGAGATAGTAGCCTCGAGCCAAGGACATATGTAAAGCAGAAAAAATTTATCAAATGTCAGCTGATGAATAGGGATTGGTGTTGTTAAACTAAAGGTTATTAAAATTTATCTCATTACAAACTCATGGGATACAAGAAAAGCATAAATAGAGTATATATAACACTTATTTGGAGAATAATAAGCAATTATGATTTATTATTTCACCAATCTTAAAAATATTGATGAATGATGTGACACCATATCCTATTAAGTTGTATGTATGAGTATCTCCAATTGGTTGGCCATCTCAATGACAGGGGGCTCTCTGTCTTTTGCTCTTTTGCATTTCCAGTGCCTTGCATGGCGCCTGCCACATGACAGTTTCCCAAATATTTGTTGAATGAATATTTGCTGGAGATACTAGGCATTGGTTAAATAAATAACCTCAACTTGAGAACATCAGTGTTAGCAGGAAGGCTTTTTCTTATTTGCTAATGGCTATTTATTCATTAGATGTTATTCTTATATGAGAGCACGTATGTTTAAAGACATATACTTCAAGAAATCTTTCTTTTAACATGAATTTTTATGCCTAACCAGTCCTATGCTTACGACACATCAGGTTTGATACCTTAGAAAAGCACATTCATATTTTTTCTTTCAACAATTTTCAAGATAGCCCTCTGGCTTTCACTCAAATTCAGATAATTTGGAGGAGGAAAGATCTGAAAAACCTGTCAAACATAATTATAGAGTGCAGCAGTCCTCCCAGTAATGGGATTGCTTCAGTGGTTATTTTTGAAGCATGCCTGTACTCATATACAGAACTTGAGTTCTTCAAGTACTTCAAGATATTTGCTTTTTATGAACATGGGTGAAATTTTTCCACTTATGTTTTATATTAGATGAGCACAAAGTTACTGACTGAAAGCCAGAACTATGTGAGATTCTAATTATGATCCAAAGACACTCCACATGCATTTAAATGAATGCTGTAACCCTTTCTTCATTGCTTACTCCAGTTGTTTTCCCAAGTTCCCCCTGAAAAATACTGCTATCAGAGCCATGTTTGGCCAACTCCTTTGTAAAATGAGAGAGATTCAGTTGCAAATCATGATTATTTCATGATGTACTCACTAATGTTTTAGTGTCATATCATGATGATTTCATTGTGTTATGTCATTATTTCCAGCTCCAACTTGAGTGTTTATTATCTGACACTTAAATTCCTGGACATACCATAACATTAATGGCTTTTGCAATAACAGCACATGCAGAATAGTCCATATTGGAGGAGGCTACATATTCACAACATAGTTCTATGTTTTTTCCTATCTAAGATTTCTGGTTTTCCCCTTCTCCCTCCTTTGTTTTTATGTTGTCTTTGCTCAAGGTACAGTCATAAGCTTCAAAGACAGCTTACCTCCCGATAGGATTACGCCTAATTCATTTAAGGGAGAGACCTGTTGATGCTATTTTTAAATACCTTTAAGACCCTCAGGATAGAGTTTGTTATTATGTTTTACAATCATGAAAGTTATTTCACATTGGCAATATTATCTCAGATGCTTTTATTTTCACTTCCATATGGCCTGGAGAATTTGGTGCAGTGCTAGACTTCCTAGCTAGTACAAACATATACTGCTGTTAAAATGCTGCCCTTTTTTTCTATGTGGAGCTTATAGATTTTTAAGTTTTAAAAAGTTTCATTTGTACAAATAGCATCGTATTAGTCAGGAGTATTAGGAAGAAGTGTTACATCACTCTAGAAACGAAGAAGGGTACTCTGCCTCATTTTATATTTAATAGTGTGATTGAGTTATTACATATACTCAATCAAGAAAAAGAAAAAAATTGCAGAATTCTAATACCAACAATTGTAAGGAAATTTGGGTGATTTGCCTCAAAGATGAACTAACGGTTTGTGTAAGTGGAGTAGGTAGTAACATGGAGAAGTATATGTTTGTTTGAAGGGCGGTGAAACACCTCCCGACGAGATTTAAACATGCAGTGCGTTCTGATGTGGTTTCTCACATTACTCAGCCCCTGAGATTGAGGCACTGATAACTTCTGATAAAACATACATGAATCAGGGAAGGGATACGTATCAAGTAATTATGAGTCATTAATATCACTTTCCTTTATTTATTTTTCAGATTAGCTAGTCAGTCTGCAAAGAGCAAAGCAAATAGACAGTGTTCCTTGAGGAGGAAAGGAATTCACAGCACAGCTAAGTAGTCAGTTCTTAAGCTCTTTCCATTGTGACATATTTGATGAATAATGTCCAAAAGCAAAGCACCGTTGTGTATCCACAACCACAATTGTGTGCATTTCCCTGCGTATTAGCGATTCCATCCCTTCCTCAGAAAGGTGGCAGAATGTGGTGTTTCTGATCCAGGCTTTGGAATTAGATGGCATAGTAATTGCACCTTTCTCATATGTTTATCGAGAGCATTAAATGAGTTAATCCGTGTAACACACATAGCACAATTCAGTAAGCCCTCAACCAATACTTGCTATTATTATTATCACCATCATATTCCATGAAAGGATGCAAATTGGAATGTAGGTCAGAGAGATTAATATGATGTTCATGCAATATCAGTATAATACAGTGTCAGCTGTAAAATGCAATTGCTTTATAAGTGGTAAATGTGGTGCCAGAATTTAGCAGAAGTAAAGTCTAGTGTAAAATCACTTTCATTGCCCTAAGCATCACTGGGTTTTGTGTTGGAATTTCTGAATGAGTATTTTTCACTCCTAGAATTCTTTTGCTTTTTAAATTTTGGTGTGGGGTATAATGTGTTTATATTCATAGCATGAAGTCTCTTGAAAAAAAGATAAAGCAAAAAGAATATCATCCCTCTTCCTGCCTTCCCCTGACAAGTCTCTTTAGTTCAGGTGTGAAGTTGGCGCAAGGTTTGGGGAAATAGCTAATCCCCCCCCCCCCAGTTTGATGAAGTCCCTGCATGAAAAAGTGATGAGACCTTTAGCCTATAGTTCTGCTAGTCCCTCAACCTTTACATCCACAAACATTCACTCCAGAATTTTCCAAAATAATAACAACATTCAAAAAAAAGGAAGACTGTTCAAACACTGAATTATCTGTGAGACTCAGCCAAGTTACACCAGCTGCACTGGCTTGGTTCCTACATCTGGGCTCCAAGGCGGGTAACAAAAAAATCTCCATGAACAGTATTTTAAGAATTTTGGCAACACACAGGACAGGGGAATTAAAAGGGATTCTTTACTGAAAACAGAATTGGTGGAAAACAATTCTGTGTGTTCACCACAGTTCACCGTGCAATCTAATGGCCAGCCGTTAGGATACAAACAAGTATGCCTGGAACTCTGTCCAAAGCCACCATGTCCCTCTAGTAAAGGCCAGTGGCTCAGCAGCTGAATCCTGGGAATGAGAAACAGCAGTGGACTTAATAACAACACAAAGTATAAAGCGGGTTCTCCATATTACTATTTTTTTAATCTAAGAGGTAACATTTTCCAATAGCTAGTATGATGTAGGGTGTATATATGCCTGCAGGGCAACTTGAACTTGTTTTATCCCTGAGTTTCTTGTCCCTACTTTTAAGTCATTAAGTATGGCTAATTAGTTTCTTTCCTGGGTTCTCTGTAGACTTTTATTTCTTCTTATATTGCTGCATTCATTTTGCAAAAAAAGGCAAAAGAGGAACAGTTTAACAGAGCTATACTCTATCTTATGTAAAAGAAGGCTCTCTCTTTAGAAGTAGACCTAGAGTTATAGCACTCAAAATTAATTGTTAAAATTTAAATACTGAAGAGAAGGAGCTTTGCAAAACAGTATGTGCAAGGCTTCGATACAGTGGTCTAATTTTCTAAATTAGAAAGGACAGATAAGCATTATTATTCCTAAGTAATTATTATTTAGTTCCATATTAATATGGTGCTGTATTATTCTATTTTAAGAACAAATTCAACAGAACTTGACCTTGCCATCAGGAAGATTATAATTTAAAACGATATCAAATAACAGAAAATTGGCAAAACAGAATGACACATTGAGGCATTGCTTCAGTGTATTTAAGGCATTTAGAAAGCATGGGACAATAAAATTTAGGTGTGAAGGTGCAAGTCATCTGAGGAGATAACTATTTGAACTCCATGTAGATGGAAAGGCCTATGAGAGAATGTGAGGAAGGTGAAGTCTTTCTGGTTCAGAAGGACACATGGGATAAATGGCTTATAAAAAGGGGGTGGAATTACTTTACAGTAGATAAAAGCGCTGGAGCCTTATCTAGTATGAACATAGCAACTACTAGATTAAAATGGGATAGTTTGTGGACAGGGTGGCTTCACTGAAGACCTTGTCTCGTTAGCCCAATGGCACAATGAGGTGGGAAGGAAAAGCTCAGAAGTAGATTTTTAAAAGGTGTTTTATAAGTGTTACCCAATGGGGTTATGTAACTGCAGCAAAACAAGAAATCATAAATCTGGAATCCAGTCCTGGTTCCAGGTGACATAGCTTAAGTGAAACTTTATTATGATAATGATGAAGATGCTCAAATATTGACATTTCACCCACTGACTGTTGCCCAGATTTAAGGGGAATGAAAAGCAGTAAGGCCACAGTTCTGGGGCCTAGCATGTTGCTTACTATGTGAAGGCTACTTAAACTCGTGATTTGAAGTGTACCACCAGGAGGAGAGAGGGAGGCATGAGAAACTGCACTTCTATACCATCCTTTTCCTGGATCCACAAATACCTTTTGTGTTACTTGTTTGCTATCACTGTAGTAACATGAGATCAAAGAACTGTTCTTCTAGTTAGAGATACATGAACAGCATCTCAAATGAGAGGATCCTTTAATGCTATCTATAGGCATGAATAACACCTCAGACTATACTGTTTCTTTTTTTTTTTTTTTTTTTAAGATTTTATTTATTTATTTGGTGGAGAGAGAGACAGCCAGCGAGAGAGGGAACACAGGCAGGGGGAGTGGGAGAGGAAGAAGCAGGCTCCCAGCGTAGGAGCCTGATGTGGGGCTCAATCCCAGGACTCTGGGATCACGCCCTGAGCCAAAGGCAGACGCTTAACGACTGAGCCACCCAGGCGCCCCATACTCTTTCTTTTTTTTTCCTTCATCCCTTCCCTTCCCTTTTCTGTGCATTCATTCATTCATTCATTCACTCATGCCAGTTCTGAAACCTGGAAATGGCCTTTGAGGTCTGGTTTATCTCAAAATATTATTGGGTCTGCTGGTCAAGTTAGGATTTTTTTTTTTCTCAATCTAAAGTAATTGGAGTCATTCAAGCAGCTCTTCTAAACTTACCTCTTCCATGAACATTTTGAGGCTAATCAGAAAGAATCTTTTGCTGTTTTGCTATTTGAACCTGTTTCTTTCCTGGCAGAATAAATGCACTGTGGTCTGTTTCATTTTTCATTGCCATGTAGCAAAGCAACCTAATCTTAATGGCATTAAACAACAATTATTACCATCACTTATAGTTCTAGGGGTTGACTAGGCTCAGCTGGTGGTTCTCTCTCTGAGTTTCCCCATATAGTTGTAGTCAGATGGTAACTGGGCTGGACTCATTTGGAGGGCATCCTCTTTTGAATGTCTAGCACTTGGGCTGAGAACAGGTGGAGTTCCTTGGACATCTCTCTCCCTCTCTTTAGGTCCTCTCCATGAAGTTTCTCCATCCTGGCAGTTGTAGGGTAGTCATGGCAAGTCAGTGCTCAAAGGTGTAAGTCCTGGGAGAGAGATCCAGACACCAGCTCTATTACCTTCCATCGTGACCTTGTCTTGGAAGTTAAGCAGTAACACTTCGTCAGCAATGTATTTGTTAGAAGCAAATAAATAAGGTCAACTCATATTCAAAGGGAGGGGAATTAGACTCCATCTCTTGAGAGAGAAGTGTCAGAGGATTTGTGATCATTTGTTAAAACCTCCATAGTTTCGAGGGTGCCTGAATGGCTCAGATGGTTAGGCTTCTGCCATCAGCTCAAGTCATGATTTCCAGGACCCGGAATTGAGCCTCACATCAGGCTCAGGCTGACTCAGCAGGGAGCCTGCTTCTCCCTCTCCCCTCGCCCCTCTCCCTGCTTGTGTGCTCTCTTTGTCAAATGAATAGATAAAATCTTAAGAAAACAAAAAACAAACTGAGGGCTTCAGAGGGGAGGGGAGAGGGGGTTTGGGATAGGCTGGTGATGGGTATTAAGGAGGGCACATTTGCATGGAGCACTGGGTGTTATAGGCAAACAGTGAATCATGGAACACTATATCAAAAACTAAGGATGTACTGTATGGTGACTAACATAACATAATAAAAAATTAAAACCCTCCCAAAAAACCCTCCACAGTTTCCATTAGTGTGTGCACCTGCCTGTTCTTCATGGAGACACTAAATCTTTCTTTAGTTCACAATTAACAATCACCATATTTCTTCATTTCCATTACAAATATTTTCTTAAGCATCTAACTGCAAATGTAAATGTTTTGGAATGTGTAAGACCTAGTTCAAAGATAAATGCCTAGGTGTCATTTCTGCTATTTAGAGTTACACCATCTGTGGCAGACAACACAAAATAAAACACTGATCAAGACCAATAGTTAACATTCAGCAAGTATTTATTGAGGAGCTGTTATGTGTCAGACACTGTTCCAAGCATAAGGAATACAGAGATGAACAAGACACGTTCTACATTCTGTGCACCTATGATCTAATCTGTATGATGATGATAATGAAGCATTTTAATTAAAAGGTGTGCACCATTTTACTGAAAACACTTTCCTCAGGCCCCCTAGCAATTTCCATTCTACTAAATCAGGTAGCACCCAATGGTCCCCCTTATTAGTCCACATTATATAGTTGGACACAGTTAACCTTTTTGGTACACTTTGTTCAACTGATTTCTGGGCCACTGCTTTCTTGGTTATCTTATTTCATTACCTTCCCTTTCTTATCCTTTGCTGCCTCCTTTTTCTCTAACTATAGAGTGTCCCAGGGCTCAGTTGTGGATCCTCATCTCTTGCTGTCTACATTCTGTACTTGTCATCCTGTGGCTTTTAATGTTCTCTACAGGCAAATGACTCCCAAGTTTATTTTTCTAACCCTAACTATTCTGTGAGCTTCTTAGTCATCTTTCAGACTGCCCACTCAACGAACATCACAGGCTAAGTTTAGCAGGTCCAAACCAGAACTTTTGATTTCCAAACCTGCTCCTTTCTGTCATTCTTCACCTGATTTAATGAGACCATCATCTAACCCTCATGCAAAATGCCTAGAAGTTGTCCTTGATGACTTTCTTTTTCCTTAGTCACCTTATAAAATCTGTTATCAAGGCCTGCTAGTACTACAGTCAAAATATATCATGATAAGTACACTGTTTTCTTACTATTTCTATAGCTACAAGCATCATCTACTTACTGCGTGCAGCAACTAGAACATAGCAGTTGTTCAATAAGACTGATTGAATAAATTAATGTAAGCATGAAGTGTAAGAGTAACTCAAGGATAGTGTTTTTTCCACATTTGGACATAGTATTATGGAGAAGGGAAGGCTATAGGATAAAAATTCCAAGTAAAGCAGGATTATAGAAGGCATCTAGTCTCCTTTTGTCAATACCCAAGACCTTGTGAGGGATATTGGCATTGGTAGTCATCTGAATCCCAAAAGGAATCTCTCAATACAAACCATAATCAAAAATAGTTGGCATTCTTCTATGAAACAGGTCTTTTCAAAAAGTTAGAAAATCAGGTAAGTTGATGTTAAGAAGTTAACATTGTTTTTTTCCTTCTTTGTCTGACAAATTTAAAGTGACTTGAAGATTTAAACTCCTCCTTTGTCTGACAAATTCAAAATGACTTGAAGATTTAAACTCTTGCCCTATCCCTCCTCATTGTGAATTTCATTTCTGTTAAAAGTTATTTTCCTTCTTTCTTGGGTATTTTGGAGGAACATTATTTTTACTCTTACTTGCCAGAGAAAAAGCATTTTTTTTTTCCAAAAAGTAAATATGGTTTTTAGCTTTAAAATATCTTTTTAGAAAATTTCCTTGGAAGCTTAGTATACTGATACCAAAACCAAATATCTTTGAGTCTTGTCACTTTCATAGGAAATAATAAAACTCCCCCGTTTCTTAGAAGCATATGACTTCATGTCCAATATCCAGTATTTTATTTTGAAGGAAATTATGTATCCAGGTTATTTTCATTTCCTATGTAGTGCTACAGTTTTCAATCTGCACTGTTGAGAACTTTCTCTCTCTCTCTCTCTCTCTCTCTCTTTTTTTTAATTCTTTTTCATTTACTTTCTTTTATGTTTTTGTTGTGAGACATTTTGGTATACTTATATTTGCTTTGTTTACCTGGTTGGAGCTTTCAAGGGCACTTTATAAAAATGTATTAAAATTAGTTAGAGAGCAAGGTTTCACTTAGTTAGAAAGGTTCTTTTAATTTGCCTTCCCCAAGTGACCTACTCAAATTGCTTTAAAAAAAAAAAAAAAGAAAAAAAAGTTCTGGGCATGCCTGGCAACTATCTGATTGGAAATACTTCTTTGGGAGTGCCTGTTGGGAAGATTAGTCTTAGGGCAAGTTGCTCAACCTTTCCTGTACCTAATAGCTCCTTTGCTTCTTAACCTGAAAAATCCAAATTAAAGAGGGTTAAGCGAGGTGAAGTAAGGTGGTTTAGAGATGACAGAAAGAAACAGGGCATCTGTAAAGCCTCACAGAAACTGCACCATTTTATCCGTCTTTCCTCTTTCATAGATGGCATAACAAAAGTCATAATAGCACCAGCAAAAAAAGTAACATTTATTGTTTCTTATCTGCCAGCCACTGAAAACCACTCTGCAAAGTAGTTACTATACACATTCTGTAACTAAAGGATCTGAGCTTCAGATTAGGGATATAATTTAATTAAAGGTAACCAACTGTTAGGCAGTACAACTGGAGTTGTAACTCTATAGTCTGTTTGACTCCCAAGCCCACAGACGCAAATAGAGCCCCTTCCTTCCTCCCTCTCTTCCCCTCCTCATTGCCCTTTCTCTTGGCTCCACTACCAATACCCAGCCCCCAGTAGTTTTTCTTTCAGATGTCTGTAAGGGCATAGGGCATAGTAATTTTGCTGTCTAATGGGCTTAGGTAAGCCATCTAAATACAGAATGTGCTAAGGGCAGGCTTGGCTACCCAATTATAGTCTCCTTTTAGCTTTGGCTAGAGAGAAATCCCCAGAGCGAGTGTTAAACTTGGTCACCCACGCTACTTCCTTTCTTGGCTGAGAGTCAGACAGAGTGAATTCTGGATCCGGTATAAAGTCGTATTCAGGAAATAATAACTGACACAACCCAAGCACTCAGTGTCTCAGCTTTGAAACCGAGTTCATGATCATTGCCCAATTATTTTGGCTTTGATAGGGTGTAGGCCTGGCTTCAAAATAAACATACCAGTTTTTTGCTGTATTGGTAATTTATGGCATGCTGCCTTTTAAAATTATAATAATAACTATAAATTAGTATAGCTCTTAAATGGAAATATTTTCTAAATTAACCCCCTCCCCCAAATATGCAATGAATTTGTAATAAAAAATTGCTTATGAAATAATGTCTCTGCCATCAGCCATATCTACGTGATAATTTTTTTTAAAGAGTGGTATTCTCTTCTGGAAAACATAAAAAATTGTTCATTTGGGGAAAAAAATTGGTTCAAATAACTGTACTTATTTTCCCCTAGTCTGTTTTGTTATCACTTGGCATTTTATTAAGAGATGTAGAGTTAATTTCTTGAAAAAAGAAATTTTGATTCTTGATGCTTCTTAAACCACATTGTGATTGAATAGTTGCAAAAATAAAGATGGCACAATGTGAATATATTTAATTTGAAAAGCAACAAATAAAGACAAAATGACAAAATTGACTTACCGCCCAAGTTATTTCAAAACAAAATATCTTGAGAAGTACATCATTCTTTAAAAAAAAAAATTAACTTATTTATGTGAGAGAGAGAGCAGGTATGGGGAGAGGGGCAGAAGGAGAGGGAGAGGGAATTCCAAGCAGACTCTGTGCTGAGGGTGGAGCCTGTTGTGGGCCTGATCTCACACGCCCAAGATCACGACCTGGGCTGAAATCAAGAGTTAGACACTTAACCGACTGTACCACCCAGGTGCCATGAGAAATATGTCATTCTACTATAGTTTACATGTTAAGTATAAGCACTATCAGACGTCTCTGTACACATAATTATGCCTTGAAGGATAAGAGGAAATAATATCCAGCACTAGCTCTAGTCTTCCATGAAATTTCAATGAAATAAATTTTGTTTATTCCCAGCTGGCCTCAGTGATCTCTTTTATTTCTAAAATCATAATTCCCCTGGTTCTTTACGTGCCTGCATTCCTTCTTCATTCCCTAACTGCTAGGAATAAATCAAATCTCTGTTATTACTTTTACTTCATAATGATCTTATATTTTGTAATTATATGTTTACCTGTAATTATATATTTTTACAGTTTAATTGGCTAATAGTGATCTTTTGCACTGTGAGCTCCATGTGGTCAGTATTCATGTGGATTTTACTTACTTCTCTATCTGCATCTCTAAGGACAGTGTTGACATGGTTGGTGCTCAATAAACACTTGTTGATTAAATTAATCAATGAAAGAATAATGTAAATATGATCTATTTATTTTTCAGTATTTTCCACTAGACAGTGAATATGGTATATTGCAAAAATTAATTCAACAAATATTGAGTGACCACCTACTATATTTCACAGTGTTTTAGGCACTGTGGATAAAGCAGTTAATAAAGTCATGTGTAGCTCCTGTCTTCATGGAGCTCATAGACATGGGGATGGGGTAGAGACACAGATATGAAAGGAATCTATAAATAAATACATATAGACAGTGACCGAAGCTATAAAGAAGAAAGTATAAGGCATTATGTGAGGGAATAGTGGGGCCTCCTTTAGATTGGAGGGTCAGGGTGCTTTTTCTTTGGCATATTTCATACAAGTTGTTATTTTTATTTTATTTTTATGCATAGTCTGTATCTGGTTTATCTAATCTATATGAACATAAGAGATAACATTGTATACTTTTTTTGCCCTTTCCAGAGCTATGAATTCAATGCTGAATATATGGAGATCACTCATTTTATCTTTAGTAATTGTTTGGAAATATATTCTGTTTAAATTCTTTAAAACTTAAGGCATAAATAAGAGGCTAGAGAAATTTCTGCTCATAGACTTTGCTAATAACCGAATTTGGTGAATAACCCAATTCATACACACACAAAAAAATCCAATTCACAAAATGTCATTTTAAAACTGGATCCCTTGGGACCTAAAGATAGAGCCACTGGATTTATTTCAAGTCAGCACATTATAGATTGTCTAAATGAACTGGGTTATTTCCTGTTATTAATGTCTATAAACTATTAACACCAGTAATGTTTCCTTTAAGTTAATGTAAATTGGCTCTTGGAAGTAGAATTTTTTAAAGAGTTTTCTTTCAGAGAACCATATTTCAAGGTAGGACTGGTGTAAAGAATTGAAAACATTCATTCTATTTTCTTTCCTTCTGTCCTGTGTCATGGGTCCAGCTGAGATTCACTACTAAACCAATACTAGCCCAGACCAATGCTAGACTGAGAGAGGTAAGAACAAACTGATAAGAAGAGGTGATTGGAAAGTGAGAGATTATGGGTCGGGAGATCAGGGACCAATTTTCTTTATAAAAATTGAATTAAAGCTTTTTCCTGTCCCTCTCCTGGGGAAACACACACACACACACACACACACACACACACACACACACATACATATGTATATATGTATATTTCACCACATCTTCAGTCATATCCTAGATTCGGTTGCTATGATGCAAATATCTTTAAAGTAAGTATCAAGAGTAAAATATCTTACAACTCTTTATTTCCCCTTTTTAGTTTGAGTGCCTGGGAATCAAGAAATTTACATCTCATTAGCTGATCAACAAAGACTGAAGTCCACATAGATTTTGCACATTTTTCTTGAAATTAAATGTCCTAGACATTTTTTACTTTAGAAGGTTTTGTTTGGATAACAATTGTGATATTATTGCATATAAATATAATGTAAGGGCTACAAAATCCTGTATTCATTGTTAACACGTAAATTGTTATTAATGTATTATCTATTAACTGTACTTTCTCCATTAGAAGGATTAGAGTGAAAATATTTCTCTGTGTAATTTGAATGATTTAAGATGGGAGAAAATTTCCATCCTTAAGGTTGGGAATAGATGTCAACAATTCCAGATAGGCTTCCAAACCCAGATGACCTAGTTAATTTTATTTCAGGGCAATGAACAGATGGTGAGTGTTCTCTGTCTATCTGGCATTAACGCACACTCTGTCACCATCAGACTTAACGGTGGCAGATGGCAGTTGTATTAGCAAACATTCAGTTCTCTCTCCTTGATTCTTCCCCTAGGACTGAGGAAGGCCCAGCCATGGCTCACATCTGAGTCACACTGTGGCCACCTCTCCAGTAAAGCCTGAGGAGAGAATGTCAAACCACCGGAAGCCCTCAGTAATGTGGGCTTTCCGGTTCACTCATGGCAACAGGCACAGCTGGGGCCTCTTCAAAGGCTTGTGGTAGATATTATGGTCTCAGTGTTAAATCCTACTGGGATTCAGTGCCACTCCAGGGCCAGGTTGAATGTTTCTATGGGATGAGTGGGTTTTTCTGAGCGTCTTGTGGAAAAGTGCCTGATTATATATAAATAATGGGCTCTGGTGAACTTCTCTGGATAGAAAAGTAACCAGCCATATTTAGCAGCGTTTTGTCCAGCAGTATGAGTCCATTAACTCCCTTAGCTGCTCAGTGGAGCAGCAAGGTGTCACTATGAAAAAGAAACTTTTTTTTTTTTCTGTAAGATCTTCCTTTTTCCGAATCCAAATGGGAGTATGTTACAAGATGCATTTATACATTTGGATTAATACAAAGGAGTCAGTGACTAATTACTGAACATCTAAGATAAGACTAGTGCTTCATTTATGAATGAACTATATCTAAAATCATCATATCAGAGTTAGTTGAGACTGTGAAGATGCTAGCCTAGGAAATATAGGAAGTTTCAGGGAACCTGAAAGATAATCTTTGCTTTCTAGATTTACAGGACTGAGGAAATAATGGAAAGGAAAGAATATGGTTTAGTGATTTATTAAATCATTTGTCCCTGTTTTATAGGCACATATTTTTCAACATGCGAGATGTTAAATTCTTAAGTTTTTAAACATTCCCTTTCAATTAAAAAATAAATTTTTTTAAAGTTTTAGGTACACCTCAAAATTAAGAGGAAAATACAGAAATTTGCCATGTAACCCCTGTTCCCATGCATGCATAGCCTCCCCCACTATGAACATTCTTCAACAGGAATTGACATGATACATGATAATCACCCAAAGTCCATAGTTTACATAGGGTTCACTCTCAATGCTGTATGTTCTATGGGTTTGGACAAATTTATAATGACATGTATCCATCATTATAGTATCACACAGAATATTTTCATTGCCCTAAAAATCCTCTTTGTTCTGCTTATTCATCCGTCCCTCACTCTTAACCCCTGGCAACTATTGATCTTTTTATGGTCTCCATAGTTTTGCCTTTTCTAAATGTCATGTAGTGGGAATCATACAGTATGTAGCCTTTTCAAATTGGCTTCCTTCACCCTTTTAATTTTGGTAACTTATTCCCAAACTGACTATAGATGTGCAAAGTCCAATAAAAAAAATGTAACTGATAATTTAAATTGCACATGTTTCATAATGCAAATTTGCTATCATCAGAGCTGTAAAACATGCCAGAAAAGATATTTTATAATTTATTTCCAAGTTAGGAATTGGAGATACCATGCAATGTTGATAGCTTATCATTTATTGCTACGTGAAATATGTATTAGAGACAAAAATTTCTTTGATATTTATGGTGACTATTCACTAGCTGATATAAAATGTTTATTAGTAAGCCAAAATCTCTTTGGGGTTCAGGCCCCTCATTGCTGATGAATGATACACAGCTACTTTAGCAGTACAAATAGTGGTCTCATTGGTTATACTGCTCAAGGTACATTATAGTCTGCATATTAGCTTTTGGAAACTAATAAATAATTGCTTTAAATATATTGGCAACATATCAAAATAATTCACTATCTCTGAGCTAAAGTAATTGGGGTACATTGGATACATACTCTAGGGTAGGTATCCTTCTAAGATATTGGCTCATGCATATATTGATTAGGGCATAATACATTGAAAGAGATAAAATAGAGTCATCTAATCTGATGGATGAATTCTTTATTCCTAGTGATTTAAAAATACCTTTTCAAATTTGACTAGGGTACTAGCAATTTTCCTCAGGTTGTTTTTACACATATTTGACTTGATATTGGCCTAGAACATTCCTTTAAGCAGGATTTTTCTATGGGATATCTGAAAAACCTGAATTTAAAGGAAAATGCAGCTTTGATGATTTCTTAAATATAAATCAGAATGCACTGCAGTTCCAGTGATTTCTGAATAAGGCTATAAATTGTGTATTCTGAAAGCTTTAGAACCATAAGTTCTTGTTTTGCTTTACTTTATTTTGTTTCTGAATTATTCATACAATTGACTCAATACTCTGCTTTGATTTGCTATAGAGGTCTAAGTTTATTTATGTTAATCTCACAAGAATGGTGTCAAATGTTACTTTTTGTTAGCTTTGGAGGTGCTTTTGGAATTTATAAATATTTAAATGTGTAGAATCATTGATTTTTAGAACAGATATAGACTCTGAATTCATTCTAATGTGGTAAATCTCAGAGAGTTTGGGACTTAAACAAGGTCACAAAGGTAAAATGGAACTGTCACTAGAACCTGCACCTTTAATAGTCAATGAATAAAGCTGTTCTTAGTGTTGATACAACTAAACATGAAGATGAGTGTCCACAGAATTCCTGTGAATAAAAACTGACAAGTGGAGGCTGAGACTCCGTTATCTACCTCAAGTTGCTGCCTGTACAGAAAATTTACAAAATCTCCAGTATCAGTAAAATACTATGGCAAGAAACTTCTGCCATCAGAGTCTTGGAAGTTTTTCCTATTATCAAGAAACTCTATTACAAAATAGATACTTTAAGCCACTATTTGTTTTCATATCATATATAAGATATATATCATTAAGTAGTTCCTTTAGGCTGTGAGAGAAAAAGATTCTTATGTGTATCCTGGAAAGCACCTTAGAGGTGGGGAAAACTAGGCAGGAGACCTAACTCAAAAGACAGGCTATTGAAAGACAAACTTCACAGACTTTGTAGCTTTCCCCAGCTTCTAGCTAGGACCCATGGTAGGTAAGTAGATGAATAAAATAAAATTTCTTAAGAAGTACATAACATTACTGGTACTCTGCTAAGTGCTTTTTGTTACATTATTTCATTTGATTCTTGTAACAGTACCCTGAAGTAGGGACTGTTATCGCTCCCATGTTATAAATATCAGAAGTTTAAAGAAGTTAAGAACTTTTCCTAAGATCACGTGGTTGCTTTACAAAGCTGTGATTTCAGTACAAGTCCATCTGAAGCCACAAGTTTTGCTCTTAACCACAGCCCTACAGTGGTTAAGTTTTATAGGCAGGAGGAACAGAACGTAGGAGAGTCGTACCACGTAAGGATCTGGTGAGTTTCAAAAGGTGAATTTGGGGTGTAGGTATGGAACTGGCTCTCAAGTACTGATTCTTAAATATTCAGGAATTTTGTGAGCTGATTGTTAAACTGTTGATAGCATAAGATCAACTACTGTGGAAGCATTTATACCATAGAAATAGGCGAATGCTACAAATCAGGGCTTTGTTTCCACAGAATTGATTTTTTAGCACAACAGTAGCTGCTAGAATTTTGGTTAGAGCACAGGATGTATGAAGGAGAAAAAACAGGAGAGGAAGGTAGAAACATACATTAAGGTCAGTTTTTAAAGAGCCCTGGTAAATGTGAACATTACCATGTTTTCTGAACCTCACATCGAATTATGTCCCCCTCTCAGGCTCTTGTGCTCCACTGGCTCCCAGCTGTCATGAAATGGAAACTCTGTACCCTGGAGTATGGCCTGTGTTTTGTCTTCAATCTCCCTCTCTCCTTTTCACTCTCCCTTCAAGCTACCATCTCATTGGTCAACTCATTTGGGGTTTTTGATAAACAAGCCCTTTCCAAATTTAGTCCTTCACATGAGTTGCTCCCTTTGCCTACTACTCTAGTTTTTGCATAGTTGTATTCTTCAGATCTCAGCTTAAATGTCACTTCCAGAAAGTCTTTTCTTGACTTCCAAATCTAAAGTAGCTGCCCAGTGCCTTTGTCACATCAGCCTATTTTAACACGCTGCTTAGTACTTAATGGTGTGGCACAGGGGTTAAATGCCTTGCCTCTGAAGTCAGACTGCTGGAGCTCATTATTACTTCTCCACTTACTAGCTGTGGGACTTTATACAAGTTGCTTATTTCCATGACTCAATTTCCTATTTGAAAAATGGGATGTAATTATTTCCTTTTCATGGGGTTTCTGTGGGAATTCATATGTGTAAAAGAATAAAAACCACATGAGAGAAAGAACAGTGACTGGCCCATGATAGCATTCAAAATATTTTAGATATTATCACTGAGAACTGTATTTACTAACGTGTTATCCAATTTTCTCAACTAGAATATAAGTTCATTGGGAACATGTACCTCATCTGTTTGGTTTGTTTTTAATTCTTCCTATCACTGATCCCTGGAACAAGGACCTTGCCCATTGTAGGCAATGGGGGCAGGAGGAGGAGGCATGAAAATGGGTCTGTGATTCAGGGTTTCTTGTTTGTCTCCTTGGCTTCTCTCAGAATTCTGGGTCCTTCCTACATCTCTGAACCCAGAACAGTGGAAACAATGTAGATGTGTGAAACAGTCTGTGTGGGGATAATATGAAAGTGAGAGGCTCAACTGTCTCTTCCAGTGGAACACAATTCATCTCCAGCCCATGGTGGCTATTTGGGAATACTGACCCAGTGCTGTTAAATCTCTCATTTATCAAGAGAAGTTAGAAACATGGATTTTTTTTTTTTTTTTGGTGTGAAATCTCTCAAGTTTTAAGTATTTACAACTTCAAAATTTTACAAATGACTTATGGCCAAACAAATCATATCTGTAGGCTTGACTTGACCAGGGGGCCACCTGTTTACAACCTATGATCTTGAACTTGATGTCTTGGTTTCCATTGTAAGATCAGTGTCCTTGTTCTCTCCTCACTATCTGACAGTTTGCTGACAAAGTACTTGTTGACCACACTCTGCAGTTTCATTTTCCTGACTCTCTGTACTCTGTATCTTCTACTCACTAAGACACACCTTTCCCCAAATGGTACCTTTTGCTCTGGATTCTGTTCCTTGGCTTTAACAGATTATTCACTGGAGAGTTATGTGGTTCACACCAAAGTAAGCACGGTATGCCGTGGAGGTGAGGATGAAGAAGGTGAGGAGTCTGGGTCTTTTGTTTAAAGATTTATTATGAAAGAAAGATGTCACCTGAGGAAAGAGACTTTCATTTCCCATTTCTCCCCTCCCTCCTTTTTTCTTCCTTCTGTTCAATGGTGACATTAGTCTGATCACTATCTTAAGTTAAAGTGTTTAATCTGAATGACTTGTATAGAGTTACGGTAATAGCAATGCCTTCCCAATCTACCTTGTTTTCTTCTTCTTTTTTTAAAATTAACATATAATGTATTATTTGTTTCAGGGGTATGGGTCTGTGATTCATCAGTCTTATATCATACCCAGTGCTCATTATAACTCATACCCTCCCCAGTGTCCATTACCCAGCTGCCCTATCCCTCTATACCCCGTCCCCTTCAGCAACTCTCAGTTCGTTTCCTATGATTAAGAGTCTCTTATGGTTTGTCTCCCTCTCTGGTTTCGTCTTGTTTCATTTTTTCCTCTCTTCCCCTATGATCCTCTGCCTTGTTTCTTAGATTCCACATATCAGTGAGATCATATGATAATTGTCTTTCTCTGATTGACTTATTTCACTTAGCATAATACTCTCTAGTTCTAGCCATGTCGCTGCAAATGGCAAGATTTCATCTTTTTGATGGCTGTGTAATATTCCTTTGTGTTTGTGTGTGTGTGTGTGTGTGTGTGTGTGTGTGTACACACCACATTTTCTTTATCCATTTATCTGTTGATGGACATCTGGGCTCTTTCCATAGTTCAGCTATCGTGGACATTGCTGCTATAAACATTGAGGTGCTGGTGCCTGTTCGGATCACTACATTTGTATCTTTGAGGTAAATACCCAGTAGTACAATTACTGGGTCATAGGGTAGCTCTATTTTCAACTTTTTGAGGAGCCTCCATACTGTTTTCCAGAGTGGCTGCACCAGCTTGCATTCCCACCAACAGTGTGGAAGGGTTCCCCTTTCTCCCCTATCCTCGCTCCCATTTGGCTGGGGAAGGGGAATAAACTGGAACAGTGGTCTTCAACATTTTTTGATTGTATGCTCCCCTATCTATAATAAATAAATAAATAAATAAATAAATGTGTGTTATGTCCGAATGTTTGTCAACCCCCCTCCTCCAACAGTATGTTGAAGTCCTAACCCCCAAGTTGATAATTAGAAGGTGGGGCCTTTGAGAGGTGATTAGGTCATTACGGCAGAGCCCTCATAAATGGGATTAGTGCTTTGTAAAAGAAGCCAAAGCTCCCTTGCCCCTTTTACCATGTGAGGATACAACAAAATGATGACCATCTAAGAAGCCAGCCCTTACTAAAGATCAGTGCCTTGATCTTGGATTTTCCAGCTCCAGCACTGTGAGAAATAAATGCTGTTGTTAATAGCCACCCAGTTTGCTGTATTTTGTTATAGCATCCTGAGCAGGCATTTATCTCCTATATGTATATTTGTTTAATATTTTATCTGCAATCTAGTATTCTAGTGTATTTACATTTTAAAATGCACATAAAATATCAATTTATAATAATGAGATAAAAATTAATGAGCTAAATTCCATTAACTGTTTATACTCTATGGGGCAATAACAAGTACACTTTTTTTTTTCTTAAAGATTTATTTATTTTTTAGAGAGAGAGCACATGAGTAGGGGGAGGGGCAGAGTGAGAGGGAGAGAGAATCTCAGGCAGATTCTGTGCTGAGTGTGGAGCACGGCCAGGGCTCAATCTCAGGACCCTGAGATCATGACCTGAGCCAAAACCAAGAGTTGGACTTTGACAGTTAACTGAATTTGCCACCCAGGCACTCCATCAAGTACACTTTTTGGGGCGGATTCACCCATAAAGACACATCAGCCTCTAAAAAGGGTGCTTTTCTGGACTAGGGGAGTGAGTGGCTATCCCGATCTGCTCTTTTTGTCAGTTTTATATTGGAATGCTGTCCAGGATGGAAGTGCCCTGGTACGGACATAGTCTGGGGCTCCCTCCTTCAGTACAACTGCTGGGAATCTCAGCAGGCTCCTTGGGTCAAAGGGCTGCTTGTCAAGCCTTTGTCTCAAAAACCAGGAGCTTATGTCTCTCTTCACTTTGAATTTATTTCTTCATTGTATTAGGGTTGGATAGATCACCCCAAAACATAATAAAATGATGGGAGCTGTATAGAAGTCCCCCTTGGGGCTGAAAAGGTACATATCAATCCCAAAACACAAAATCGTTGGGCACCACATAATCATGTGCTCACTGCACAATTTAACTACAGTACTTCTCCCATTTCTGCCACCACCTCTGGGAAGAAGGGGGTTTGATTGTTTTTTGTCATATTCTCTGGATTATTGAGTTTATTATCTCTGACCTAAACCATGATGTCAGGAATGAAGTCAGAAGCTACAGTGTCTGAGGACTCATCTTCCTCCCCCCAAGCTCAAGGACAGATTTATTTTAACAGCTGTTCACTACCTGATCTGAATTACGGGACTTCTGGAAAGGTCAAGGAGAAAGCTAAACAGCACATCTGTTCCAATCATAGGACCATATTTCTAGGAAGCTGGAAAAACTAAACTTTCTATTGTAGAATATCTCAACAGTCATTTTAAGCATGATTTCACCGTGATTGTAAAGAAAGTATCTTCCTTCTTAAAATTCCTTTTTCTGGGAATACAGTTACTATAGTGAAGCCATTGTGTCTTGTAAGACACTCTTTTAAACGCTGGCAAAAAGCCCACCTGATTTTTTGAATTTATAAACATTATTTTTCTACCATCTATTTCTATGTTAATCATTGAAAACTTTATTTCTTTTATATGCTTTTTGATTGAAAAGCAATGATCAACAGTCATGAATGCACTCCTGTCTTGTCATTCAAAATGCTGTCTACATTTCTTTATCCTTAGCTCTTTTCAAATTAAATTTCATAAACTGAAATCATCCTCTTTCTAAAATAGGAAGGCATCCTGACTTGGACAAAGCTAAACTATGCATTCCTCTGACTGAACTGTCAAGCCTAATCCTTAATGTCCCTGCTCTTACAGTCTTAAGTCCTCACCAACAACTGTGCATGAATGTGCTGTGAGAAGAGACAGCTGGTTGGAGTGTCTCATTTTGACAAATATTATCAATGGTTCAGTGTCAGCCTGGGGAGACACAACAAATGGCATTCCATAGAGGTTACTTTGTGGGCCAGCAACATTTTAATCAGTGGCTTGGATACTGGAATAAAAATATGCTTAGAATGTCTGTGATGGACACTAATGTTCATGATGGGAATAGACCCAGTTCCTGAACTGCTATCTACCTTATAACCTTGCTATGGCTTGGAGAACCTGTGGGTGACTTTATATATAAAGAAATGGAAATCCCAACAGTACTTACCTTTGTCACTGACATTGAACAATTTGTTTTAAGGCAGGCCAATTTCTCCTATTAGTCTCTACCTACATCCTAGACTGCGTCATCTTCTCTTTGCTTCCATGGGACTAAAGCATCCTGATTGTTTATTCTCATTCCTGGTTGTCATTGCTTGCAATTCAGCCAGGACCCTCACAGCACTCTTTTTGATACACTGGGACTGTTAAGGCTTTAACTGCAACATACAAGGAAATGGAAGGGATTTTTAAAATTCCAAATAATAAGGATTATTAAAAGCTAGAAAAGCTCTTAAAAGTAATACTGATCATAGGTTTTCTGGTCTACATTAAAATGCAAATGAAGAGTCCCTTTCCTGAGTCATTCACTCTGTCTGAATCCAGACTCTAAACCAAGCTCTGAATCCAAGTTCAGCAGATTCCCATTGGCCCAATGGGATTGCTAATTCTTTTCAGATTAGGCTTCCTTGTCTTCTCTGTTTATTTTCTCTTTGTCTCTGACTCTCAAGCCTATTACCTTTCATCACAATTATTCTTGGCTCCCCTGGTCCTTTCCTTCTTCCTGGCAACTTGAAAGAGAAGGACCATTAAGGACCCCTTCTCTAAATTTTAAGACGTCCTCTATTGACCTAAAAATTACCCTTTTTGCCCTTCGGAGTTCCTGTCTTCTCTGTCAGTATTTATTTGAAATCAATTTACTAGGAATCATTGAGGCTCATTCTTTCAGCTTCTTAATGATTCTCTGAACATGTGTGTAGGCTTAATTCTCTATTAAGACCTCATTAGTGTGCTCCATCCAGAGGTTAGCTTCTGTATGTTATCTCTGGTCTCCCTAGTTTCCAGAAGGCATAATCCCATCCTACCTTGTTTTTGTTTTTTTTTTTTAAATCTTACCTTTGATAGACTCAATTACATTTTTTTTAAAAGATTTTATTTATTTATTCGACAGAGATAGAGACAGCCAGTGAGAGAGGGAACACAAGCAGGGAGAGTGGGAGAGGAAGAAGCAGGCTCATAGCAGAGGAGCCTGATGTGGGGCTCGACCCCATAACGCCGGGATCACGCCCTGAGCCGAAGGCAGACGCTTAACCGCTGTGCCACCCAGGTGCCCCCATTTTTTTTTTTTTTTATCTGAGGGAAACCTCAGTGTGCAGTAACTGTACACTTATGGACTACTTGAAACACCCTAATTTCATTTATGTTTCATATTATGTCCAATATGTTAAGATCCTTTGGTGGTTCTTTTTTGATTATGTACATGCCCTTCGTTTTGTGTGTATGCGTGTGTGTGTGTGTGTGTGTGTGTGTGTGTGTGTGTGTGTTTCTTACATCCTTCTCTTTTCTCCAACAGGTGGTTTTCCAGGGTCTTATGATTATTTTTTAAAATATTAAATATGGTGAACATTATTAGTATTCACAAATACCCAATTCTCCTTTCCATTTCTGTTTAAGAAAGATTATACTTTCCAACCTCCCTTAGTTAGGTGAGAGCAGTAGACTGGCTCTGGCCAATGAAATGTGCATGGGTGTGATGTGTGAACATTAAGCTGAGACAATGAAAAACCTCTGAATTTCTCTAATCTGTCTTGTCTCCTGTCAAGACTACCAGCTATACTCTGGGCAGAGGATTCTGTCAGCCTCTCCTTACATGATTATATGAAATAGAGCTGCTGTTTTGTTGACTCACATTGGACATGTAGTGTGAAGAAGAAGTAAACTTTTGCTGTGTTAGAAACTTATATTTCAGGGTTAATTTGTTACTGAGGTATAGCCTACTATACTGATTAATAAAACCATTATGTTATGAGCAGGGTCTAGCAATAACAAGCATTATCTCCTCTGGCAGAAGAGGCTCAAGATTCCCTAGAATGTAACAAGATGATAAATCCATTTTGATGTCCATAAACTGTAGAAGGAATGATTTTTTTAAAAAATAAGGAGTGATTTTTATTAAAGGCAAGACAACATTTTGATTTCATAAACATAGACAAATTCAGAGACTTAATTTTAGCATCTAAAGGTGCAGATTCTTTGTTTTTGTTTGGAAATTAGATTTCATAGTACTGTTTTCTCTAACACTCTTGTTTTATTCCTACCTTGTATTTCTAAAACTTTCATATCGAAGGAAGCAATCGAATATTTAGAGCTGTAAGAACAGGTCAGCTTCATGATTCCCACCCCACCCATGGGATCAACTGTGGCATCGTACAAAGAATTCCAGTGCCATGGATTCCAATATGTCCAGAATCTGTCTTGTATTTTGCCTTCCAAACCTGCCTTGATTGCCTTACTTGTTCATTCCTGAGGCTTTTCTTGATGTCTGGTCTCTGGACTCCACCCTCCATTTAGACCTAATGTTTCACTTTACTTGCTTCCACACCCTCATCTGGGACCCAAGCATCAGTCCCCCTTTGTTCTTCAGCCAAAACCTATTTCCCTTCCCCCATTCCCACACTCATTCTCAACTCCTGGAACTGCTAAGCCCAGGCTCCTCACATTCCTAGGAAAAGAAGTCAACAACAGGACGTCAGACAAAGAAGTCTGATGCTCATGCAGGTAGTAATAGAAGTTATTTTTGTGTGTGATTTCAGGAAACCAATCTCATTTGCTTAAGACTTTTCTACGATCTTAATTATTTCTGGGCACACTGGTTGTATTTTACTTCTTAAAGGCATTGTAATCCATCAGTGTGTACATGTATTGATGTCCTGATGGTGAGATAGAAAAGAGAGAAGGATCAGGCTGTAAAGTACTTTATAAAGAAGGACAGTTTTCTTATTTTCCAGATGGGTCAGGGAGGCACAGCTGGAAAGAAAATGTAGGTTTTTATCCAAATCCTGTGCTTTCATTTGTCTTGGCAGCTGCATTCTGAAGAGTGTAGGTCATTAAGAGGAAGCAGCACTCTGGGCTGAGCTTCTGTGCAAGGTAGCACTACAACAGGAGAGCTGTGAACATCATAGACACACCTATGCGCTGTCTAGTTTATATAAACCGCTGAATAATTCCTACACACAAAGAGGGACACTTTCTACAAAATATAGTTTAGCATTTCTTACATATCCATCTTAATCAGTATAATTTTGCTGAACTGAATGCTTTCATTTTCAGAGCTTACATGATTATGGCTGCCAATATTATCATAAGAAAAAAAATTATCAAAGTAATTTCCCTGAATGTGTAATGACTTGTTCTCTCTTCTCTCTTGTCCCAAGTATTCCTCAAGTGTTGAAAGAAAAATCAAGAATTACTGTTTTATTACTCATTTGTTATTACTAATTACAAATTATTGCTCCTTTACTATGTTCCCTTCCTCTGGTCATTTACAATCAGTGATAACTTCTAGCAAAGGCTGCTGATGATTTAAAAAATGTTCATGTTTCATAGCTTAATTCATATTTCTTTTACATTAAAGCACTTCCTGAAATAGGGAATAATTATGCAAAGTACAGTAGATTTAATGTGATCCAAGATCCAAGACATCCTGTTCTTCCTACAGTTGGGAAGACTGTTAGTGGGAAAGGGGAAGTCTTCTTTTGGTAGTAGTCTGGCCTCTACCTGTTTCTTCTATCTTTGTCTTCCCAGCTTCTTTGTTGTGTTTTCGTTGGTGCTCCTTAGTTGACATTGGTCTATTGACTCAGGGACGGTATTGTTATCTCCTTGGTATTTATTTGAAACCTTAATGCACCTTAAATCTTCATTTCAACATTGCATGTTAGGTTGGGACTGCAGTATCTATGAAATTGTTTGGTACTCAAACCACAAATATTAAACATTAAAACTCAATCTTGAAAGGAAGGGAAAAATTTAAAACCATGTTTTAATAATACTATCAGTAACTTAGCTATGTTCATGTATTCTCTCTTTCTTTTATATACAAAGCATGATTATATGTATTTCTCTTTCTGTTACCCAGCTGTTTTCTTTTTATAATGATTGGGATACTGGAGAAACAAAAAGGATGTTCAAAAAGCAAGAAGATGTATTTGTGTCCTTACAGCTAATGGTATATTCCAACATCAATGAAATGATAGAGTTTTAGGAACTCTTCTGAGCAGTTTTGCTCACTTACAGTATCTAATAGTGACTACAAAAAAATCGGTGAAGTCCACACTTCTTTTCTTCCTACTCAAAACTAAGGGTTTTTTGTTTTGTTTTGTTTTTGTTTTTGTTTTTTCTTTTCTACTCAAGACATACAAGATTTAATTGAGAATGACATCTCATACTATGAGATAAACTGTATGTAGTTTCTTAAATAACTCCTATGCACAGCAACTAAAAAGACAAATGTAACCTGTAGGGGCAAGAAGCATGTATCTGTTCATTTTGGACCTTCAGCATCCAGCCTATTTTTTGGAACACGGTAAACAGGAAGTAGATATTTGTAAATTTGAAAATTAAGTGGTAATACAATATCAATATATGAGATGGTCTGGTTTAACTACCAATTTCTCCTCACTGAGTCTCTTCGTGTAAAATGGTTCTGGAATGATTAAAGGAATAGGGGTGCTATTCACCTTAGGGTCAGCATCTCTTCTGTGGTGCTGGTTCTGCATTATCATACTGGTTCTTTGTTGTCCACTCATCTGTTTTTGCTTTCATATCGAGTCCCTGTCACATTATGAGTCAGGACACTTCTTTTCTTTCCTTTTTTCTTTTCTTTTCTTTCCTTTTCTTTTTTTCTTCCTTCCTTCTTTCCTTCCTTCCTTCCTTTCCTTCCTTCCCTTTCCTTCCTTCCTTCCTCCCTCCCTCCCTCCCTCCCTCCCTCCCTCCCTCCCTCCCTTCCTCCCTTCCTTCCTTCCGTCTTTCCTTCCTTCCTTCCTTCCTTCCTTCCTTCCTTCCTTCCTTCCTTTTTTATGGGACACTTCATGAACTTGAAGGGGGCCATACTAATCTTCTCTGTAACATTCCAATTTTAGTATATGTGCTGCCAACCAGGCACAGACCCTATGAGAAATATGTTTAAAAATTAAAATCATCAGTATCTATTTAAAATCTATATTTACAGGGCACTTGGGTGGCTCAGTCAGTTAAGCATCTGCCTTCGGCTCAGGTCATGATCCCAGAGTCCAGGGATCGAGCCCCACATTGGACTTCCTGCTCAGTGGGGTCTGCTTCTTCCTCTCCCTCTGCCCCCCACTGCTTCTCTCTTGCTCACTCACTCTCTCTCAAATAAATAAATAAAATCTTTATTAAAAAAACCTGTATTTACACCAATTACCGTAAAGATGTTTACCCTAAGTGCTTTGAAATAATTGTTAATATTAGCAAAACATTAATAATAGCTATTAATATTAGCAGGACCTTTAAAATACATTAACTCATTTTAGTCACATTTTTTAAAATTTTTTTGTATTATATAATACAATCCATTGATACAGTAGAATATGCATATAATGTATAAACAAATGATTATACATATATGGTTGGTTTGTGCTCAAATAGTGTTCCTCATGGAGTATGCAATCAAAAAACAGATCACTGTATTATATTGCTTTACCTATTTATGGTAGATGGCTCTCCTGTAGTTAAAACGAAGTATTTCCTCATCAATTAATTTTGGGTAATGAAACAATCTATATGTCTCATTGGATAATTAGAATGTGCATAGGTATACTAAATGTCCTGAAATGTTCTTCAGTAAATATATTTTTCATTTTACTGTGTTTACAAAGCATTTCCCAAACTTACTTGTTTAGAGACAGTTTTTTTTGTTTTTGTTTTTCTTTTTGTTTTGGTGGCACCACTCTTAACATGTTTTGGATTAGGGTTCCACAGATTACTAATCAGATACTCATGTGGGAAATGTAGATTGCTGATTTGCAATAATATCTATGATGCATTGTTCAGTGAAAATAGAAGATTCCAAGCCAATATGAATAGTATGATTTTATTTAACAAATTATATGGATATACAAAGATCTGAGCTGACATATATACTAAGATGCAAAAAGGACTAGATGATGGATTTATGGATGATTCTGTGTTTTTCTATTTGATGAGCATAGCAGTGCTTTGATTCTGTCTCGTTCACTCTCTATGTGCCTGTGGTAAAATTATTTAGACTCTCTGTGCTTTAATTTCAATAATAAATTGTCAGTTTTAAGTGTTTTACTTGGAATAAGCTGTACTGTCTGTACTAATATTTTTTATACTCAGCAAGTACTTACTGTGCACCTATTGTGAGCTAAGCACAATGAAAGTGACTTGTTTATATGACTTAAAGCATTTTTTAGAAAACCCTCACAATTCAGATATATTAAAATCAAAATAAAACATCATTCAGACTCACAATCCCTTCAGTGTAGCAAGGTTCCCGACGTGCCACCACAATGGGACAAGCAACAATGTCAAAGTGCTTATCATGATCCTTGGCCAAGAAAGTATCCCAAATATCTACCTTCTCTTAGTAATCCTTTATTCATAATCATAATCTTACTTTTTTCTCTGCTTTTCTTTACATACTGCTTAATTGTGGCAAACCTTATTTGAAACTATTCATATTTTTACTACTACTCCCTCTTAGAAGGTTACAAATTTTATGATTTCCTTACATGATAAATTAGAAATTAATTGTTTTTGTTTATTTTAACTATGTCTATAGGAGTGCTGAAACACTGACTCCATCTTTGGCCCTCCATCTTGTTCTCCCCTCTGGTGCACAGATGACACCAATTAAGATAACTACCTTGTGACCTCACCATCATGCCCCTCACTCCAATCCCATCGGGATTAAGGTCTGGATGGGGGCAGAGAATATGGGACAGAGAATAGCAGCCAACAATAGCTTCGTAATCCCCTGGATTGTCCCTCCATCCACCTACCTTCCCAGTTGCTCCTGCCAGTAAGTTATCCTGAATAAGACTGTATAAATGGTATGAAGTGGTTTACTTTGTTTTTCAGTATTAAAGTGCCTTCTCAGTCTGGAGGACACATCACTGACCCTCCAACACTTTCTAACAATGTCTTACTCAAGCTTTTTGGTTTGAGCACCCAATAGGACTGCTGATCAGGTATTTTGTTGCCGTATTTATAAAGTAGCACATCAGTTAAAGGGATTAGAGCATACTGCGGGTATAATCCAAGAATGAGTCAGTCTCAGGAGTATCTTTTTGGATTTGGATCAGATTTGTTTAGGATTTGTTTCTGGAGTATTCTGCACTCCACAGTACCTGAAAGACCACTTTGCCTTCTAGCATACTGTGGAATGGTGCCTTATAATATGAAGAAAAATGAGAATAAAAACCGCAGTGCAGCCTTTAATTTGCTTTATGTGTTTACATGCTTTCTGTGTTGCTAAACATATGCTCTTATTATCATGAACACTAAATCCCAAATCTCTTCCTTACAGTTAAAAAACAGTCATTATTAGTTTAGAAACATGTTTTCTAGTCCAGTTTCTTACTCTGAAGTTGACAGCTTTAAAGGGAGTGGACTCCTCAGAAGCACTCATCTTTGGTTTATACTTTAAATCACAGATTTTCAACCTAGATATTATTGGTATTTGGAGCTGCATAATTCTCCGTGGGGGGCATTGTTCTGTGCATTTTTGAAAATTTAGCAGCATCCCTGGCCTCTACCCACTAGATGCCAGTAGCAAGCCCTCTTTGTCCCAACTGTGACAACAAAAAATGTCTCCAGTTATAAAACTCATCTCCAGTTGAGAAGCACTGCTTTAAATATCAGTGTTCTTTCTTTCTGTTGGTATATTTGGGGATAAAACAGATTGAACATTTGATGTCTAGTGGGGGTCTCTGAAAGAAACACATGTTTTCCTGTCTTTGAGTAGTTTTAGAATTTTTAACAATTTTTGTTTAATGTGTAAATCTAATCCTAGAGACCAGAGAAAAGGGTCTAGGTGTAGATACAGGATTTATTTATCCAAGACTTCATACCAGATATGAATATGTCATAAGATATATTTCTTTTAATGTCTTCTTTATTTGCATCATGATTGGCCCCAGTCATTCCACATATGAAGATATTGTCATGTGGATTTGATCATGTGCTGCCTGGGACCAAGTGTTTTTTCTGAACTGTCAATATGTACTACTTGTCTGTATTTTATAGATGTTTTATTCAGTCTGTTCTTCCATAAGAAAATTACCATAGACTGGGTGGCTTAAACAACAGAAATTTATTTTTCACAGTTCTGGAGGCTGGGCATTCAAGATCAAGAGGCAGGCAGGTTCTGTTTCTGGTGAGAGCCCCTTCCTGGTTATGTCCTCACATGTCTGAGGGTAAGAAAGTGGAGAGGGGGAGTGAGAGAACACACAAGCAAACCCCTGTTCCTCTTTCACTCACTATAACGGCACTAATGCTATCATGAGGGTTCCACCCTCATGGCCTAATTGCCTCCCAAAGACTCCATCTCTAAATACCACCACACTGGGGCTTAGTGTTTCAACATACGAATTTTAGGGGGACACAAACATTCAGTCCATAGCAGTAGGAGAATTTCATTATTTGAAAAAATTGAAAGCCATATTTTCTGTCTGAATCCTTATAAAAAACAAGAATGAAAAGTAAAATATATTAAAAGAATCTAACTCAAGTATAACTGGGAAAATATAAATATATGAAATGAGATAATTAGGTTTCACTATAGTCTCTTCACTTTACCTTGATAGGATCACAGTATAACCTGAACATTTATCCTTCTCAGAAAGATTCAAAAGCTTAAAATTGTTTTAAACATCACCCTTGCCAGGACAATGAAAGAGCAAAGAACTTCAGTGGTATTTTTCTATCATAGGAAAATCATTTCAATTAGATATATCAGCAATATATAAGAGGGAAATATGAAATAGAAAAGTGACATCAGACAGTGAGATAAATGGCTCAAATCAAATGATTTTTTAAAAATAAGAATTTTAGTGATTCATTGGTGACTTTATGGAAAGTTACATTTATAAAAACCCTACATGACACTAATCCTCATATCTAAATTCAAAAAAAGAGTGAAAACATGTCAATTCACCTTCTTTAAAAATCACATAAAAGATAAGCCTGATCAATCTTTGTTTCTCCAAGACAGGGTTTTTCAATATTGACACTATTGACTAGATAAATCTTTGTTGTGGGAGCTGTCCTGTGCAATGTGGAATGTTTAGCAGCATCTCTAGCCTCTACTCACCAGCCAGTAGTAATGCTTGCACAGCTGTGACAATCTAAAATACCTCCAAACATTGCCGGATGTCCCCTGGAGAGCTAAATATCCCCAGCTGAGAACCATCCTATAGAAGAGTAAAGCAAGACTATACCTGTGAATCCTCATAAAAAGAAGGGAAAGGGAAAAGAAAGAATGAAAGACGGAGGAAGAAAGAACAATCTTTTGAGCCTCCTGGTGCTTAACTTGACACCTTATATTATTACAGGGAAACACACTTAGAGATAATAGGGATTTAAAACAGCAGCAGACAAAAGTACATCATTTCAGTGTAATTGAGGAGAAACTGAACCCTTGCAATGGTCTCAGTAGGACGGATAACAATTGAAAAGTGAATCTTTAGCAACTTATGTGCTTTTGAATGAATGAGAAAAAGCACTGTTACCATTCTGACTGCTACTTATATGGCTTCTGCACAGTTGGAGGGTCTATTTTAGGCAACTATAAATTTGATTTAAATGCAAACTATATTATGAGCCAAATGTATTCACTAGGGTTTGGACCAATGCATTTCTATTTGATGCTCTAAAAGGAATAGCTAGGACACATACTAAAATAACCCCATCACTCCAGTACAATAGAAACTAAATGAGTCAACCTGTTCCCTTTGTTGTTCAACTATAGCAATTCCAAATAAAGTTGTAGCTTGTGTGTGCTGCTGTTTGCTAGTTCCACCATTTCATCTTTTTCTGAGTTACTGTGATGTCAAACCTCCCACTCAGACCCCTGTGAATATCTACAGATATCATTATTTTATCTCAGCTAAAGCAGCATCAGGTCAGTGACTCTGAGATAAAAGGAAGGAACAAAGGAAGTGCAACTGACAACAAGACTGTGGGGGTCTCTTCTAACAATGGAAGTTCTAGCGATGGCAGCCACTGAAGGCCCAAGCTCCTGACTCTTCTAGAATGGAGACAGTGATAACCTAAATAGAATAGAATCTCGTGTCTGATTCCAAGAAACCTATATAGGAAAACTGATGCCAAATCTCTTGTTTTGTGTCTGAGTGGTCTTTCCCCTACATTCAAGCATTCCAGCAGATGAAATTTTTTACCTAGTTAAAACTATCTGTTTGGTCATTATGAAGTTAATAGAATACTTTTTACTTTAAAAGCATTAAATTTTGCCAGAACAGTTATTCTGACTCAGGTAGATTTAATTAAGAAGTTGTTCATTGCATCCTTCCAGATGTTAAAGACTGACCAGTTACCTGGGCCTGAGTTGACTCTCTCAAAAGGAGACATAGCATTTTCAATCTGACTTATAAGCAAATGGCTGACCTGCCGGAAGCAAGAGTCTTTCACCGGGACCACAGCTGTTTGTGCATTTTGTTACTTGTGCTGTGCACCGCAAATTATAGTTTATAGTTTCAGGGCACTGTTTGGAAACTGCTACGGTATATAATCTTGTTTAATTGACTTTTGTGAGCACAGATACTGTTAATCAATACATTATAAGTAATGCATATTTATATTTATGGCATTGTTTGTTTTGTTCCAGTGCACACTGTCATTCTTAGGACCATGTAGAAGAAAGTGTTATGACTGCAAGCTAAAAATGCACCATGTCATTAAAGCAGGCAGAAGCAAAAGCATTGATCTATGTGCCCAGGGACAAAAAGGAAACAGGGCAAGTCTAGTGTAAACCAGGAAGTGGTCTTAAATAAAATATAAGAACCAACTAAAAAGCCAGTAACAATCTACTCATAAAATTGTTAGAACTAGTAAAAGTTCTGCAAATGACCATGCCTATAAAAATATACAACAAATTAATATGGTTCCTATATACTACTACATATACATTATAAAGTGAATGAAAGGTAATATAACTGCTACCTTAAAAAGAAGCATGTGCAACCTGTATGTGAAAATCAAACCAAACAACCAACAAAAACTAAGATATATGCAAAATAAAATACATAACTGCAGAGATACGCCACACTCCTGGTGAGGAAAAACAATTAATGCACATATCTAATGCAATACCAGATAAAATATCAAAAGACATTTTCCTTTTAAATCTTGACAAAATGATTTCAAAATTCATCATAATAAAAAGTAGAAAAGAGCTAAGAGCAATGAAAAAGAACAGTGCTGAAAGGATTAGCTCTTCCTGATACTAAAACATATTCTGAAACTGTAATTATTAAATCAGTAAAGAAAATGTACACAATTAGTCTAACTAAAAATAAATTCTGTTATATAATTTAATATGTAGTAAACTGGAAATATTAATCAGTGAGATAGGATGAATTATTCAGTAGAAAGAGATGGCATAATTTGTTAGGATTTTGGGAAAATGTTACATCTTCTCAAGACAACAAAACTGACTAGATTAATGATTTTAATGTAAAAATTCAGACTAGAGAGAGGCAGAAGAAACTGTCTTGGCAGGATGTGAAAGGCATCTGTTAAAATGGATGTTTACAAATAGTTTTAATAAAATGGAAAATGATTTTTATAACACGAAAAAACAGGGTCAAATTTTACATATAAAATATAACTTCAGTTTTATTTGTGTAGCACAACATGCAGAAACAAATCAAAACATTAATTTTTCTATAACTGATATCATGTTCCTGAGACTCTATTATGGCAGAAAAATACAGCCTTGCCAATTAAATATAATTCAGTTTCTTAAGGCTTAAAAGGTTAAAGCCTTCATAAGTCATTTTAGAGCTCTCACTTCTGATCAGGCCTTCTCATTCCCTTTAGCAATCAGGCTCTCTTTCCCTGATTCTTCCTCAGTGGTGCCTAGATATAGAGGAAGGCTTAAATATGCTCTGGTCTTAGAAAGAAGGTATTTTATCCACCTGCTATTTATATTTCTCTGCTGGTCTCAGCTGCAGGTTGGTAGAGCTGTCTTAATCTGGTAATCTGCATTGTTTATACGTTTATGTTTATAGCCTCTGAAAATTTAGAATTTGTTATAATGGCAAATATTCCTCAAATACTTCTGACTGCTATAGTCTCTGATCTCAAGGTCATCACACTATGAGACTTCTCTTTCCCAGGCCCAGGCTTCTGGTACACCATTGTCTCTACTCTTATATACTGGGCTTCTGAAAACTTCTGAATTTCCTGTTGTTCCACTAATTATAGAGAACTAGGAGTCCTGTCTTAGACCCACATGCTATCTTCTTAGCCATTTGAATTTGCTCTTGAAGTTTCTCCTCATTGCTACAATGCCAGGTGAATTATGGGGCTCTTCAAGGAGTGTCCAATTTTCCTGAGAGAGGCCTTGCATATTCCTATGCAAGGAATAGGTACACAGACATAAAAATCTATCTTGATTTTTCTATCACCTGTTGCAACTTTCCTCCATATTTTGGTCACAAGGCAGAGTATCTAGATACTCACAACCTACAACCCTCCCATTCTCTCTCCTTCTCACTTCTTTCTATATAAAGGTACTGTACCTATCATATGTTATACCATGTATTTTATACTCTATAAACTATAGTGAAAAGGAAAAACTACAGTCAGAGCCACAAATGTCGTTTGGCATATCTTAAGGAAGATTTTTGTTATTTATTAGTTTCTTTTCTTTTATAAGAGAGCATAAATATGGAATCTTTTATCTCACAAGACCTTTGTGAAAGCCAGATTTGAGACATGAACCTGAGTAGTTCATTTTTTAATATTCTAGGTAACACTTTCTCTCTCTCCCTGAAGTGATGAATAACATTGGTTCAATGTATAGAGAGAATCAGAAAAATATAATTAAGATCAAGACTGAAAGTACATTGTTTAATGGTTTCAAAATCTTATCCCCAATGCGTTGTGTATAAAATTGAATAGAAAAAGTTCTGATTTTAAAATATGGGAGTAGGCAGCTCTACTTCTTTCTCTTCTTGGGAATTACCCTAAAATAATAAAAAGGAAAAACAAAAAAGGCAGTCTCTATCTTTGATAAAATTAGAAAGCGTATTAAGTACAAAGTACAATACGAAAGGATGGATTTCCAAATACCACAAATGTGAATCAGAGGTGCAGATTGCAGGACAGGCTGGCAGAGCACTGTAGTGCAAAGTAGAAGAGACTTCCAAAAGGAGAAAACCAGCTAATCCTTAATCTTTTTTTAACAGTGGAAACAGGATGTGTTTAGGTAGGAACCTCCCCTCTACTTAGTTGGGGTTCAAGAAATTAGGGAAGAGCTGTCCAGTGCAGATGTACAAGACCTACCTATGTTCAGGAAGTAAATGGAGTCTGTGCAGCAGAAGTGAATAGTGCTCACTTTCAGCCAAGAAGAAACCAAGTCACTTGCCCATGTAAACTTTTTGTGATGAGGAACTTCACTTGACCCAGCAAAGCTTTTTCCTTGCTTGGAACATGTCTCAACTTGTCTCTGACTCCTCACTGAAAGATAAGTAATAATTAAACAGAGAAATAGGTTCTATGTAACAATATTATGAAAAGGATAAAAGGAAGAGAAAACCCTTTAATGGAGAATAATCACCAGAAAAATAGTGATATTCAACAGATGAAATTGGTCACCAGCCATATCACCATGGAGTCTATCTAGTAAGTTAATGAAGTAATATATCCGTATTAATAAAACCTCAAAGCAAAAATAAGATCTCAGAGAAAAAAAAACCTGATAAAATATAATAAAAGAAAATAAAATTGGAGTAAGTCAGAAAGGGTGGAGAAAAATAAGCCATTGAAGAAATGAAGTCCATATTGGTAATATGGAGCATAGGATTGAGAAAAAGCAAGAAAATGCAAAGATAATTGACTTCCACTTTGGGCACACAGCAAACTAGATACTGTTCAAGTATCTTTAGCTGAAATTTACCCTTTAGCTGAAATTTACCATGATGGTAAAACTTTAAAAAATATACTTCTGGTCGCCTGGGTGGCTCAGTCAGTTACGCGTCTGCTTCGGCTTGGGTCATGGTCCTGGAGTCCCAGGATCAAGTCCCATGTCGGGCTCCCTGCTCAGAGGGGATCTGCTTCTCCCTTTGCCCTTCACCCTGTTCACGCTCTCTCCCTCTCTCAAATAAATAAATAAAATCTTTTAAAAAATAAAATAACCTTGTAATAACCAATTTCTTAAAAAATAAAATAAAATAAATAAAATAAAAAATGTACTTCTACCACAGTTTTGAGTTCTTTGTTGATTAGGACCTGTGGGAAATAGATATTGAGACTAAGTTAAGGGTGAAGTGATTAACTGGAGTCTCCCCTCTGTGAAAGATAAAAACAATGAGGAAGGAACATAGGTGGAATGTCTTTAGATCTGATGCTTTAAGAAGAAAGTGGGGAAGAAGTAAAAGAGTCAGGACATGAAACAACATTTTCATTTCCTCAGACCATGACACAGAGGAGTAAGTCTCAGCCAAACCAGTGGGGCTTTGGAACAAATAGGAGTCCTGCTTGAGGAATCTCATGTTGGACAGAAGTGATTAAATCTAGTATCCCTTCTGTGCTCAGTCTTGGAAAGAATGACTTGGGAAAATCATAGCCTCAACTTGAAAGCTGAGGCAGATCTTGAAGACATTGAGGCTGACATATCCTCCTAACTCCATTTCTTGTAGCAGAACAGTAAATTCTTGTTTTGTAAGATCTGACAGGTGCAACTAGACAGCTACTAGAATCTACCTCTTGGGCCATATTAATACACTTCTTCATACACGTTTAGGGAAGAGATCTCATCAAGGGTTCTAGTGGGACTCTCTTTTTTGGGGGAAATGTAGAAGAGAGAGGTTAGTGAAATGAACTAACACTATTTATTCTGGATTCCTTTTGTCTTCAGCTAGCACCTCTGCCAGTCTTGGTGGCTTACCTAGTGGTATGGCCTAAACCTGCTTTTCCAAGTGTGAGTTCCTGGTAACTATACTGTTCTTAGGTGGGATTGCTGCATTTGTGCAGTCACAAGTGAGCAAGGGAGTACCAAAACACATCCAAGTTGATCACTTGAGTCCACAAATATGTCTCCAGATCCCATCTGGTCCTTCTGATTAGGGTCAGTTACCAAAGTATATATGGTGACTCTACTTCTCACCTGCTGGTCTCTGTACAAAAGGAGTCCTAATTGCTCAGGTGGCAGCCATAACTACTTTATTTTTTTTCTCCTGAAGAGGTCACCTCCTTTAGAATCAGTACCTGTAATCCTGCAGGGACATGAAGTACAAAATCATTTGGTATGCCATTGGGAATGATGGTAAGTGGCATCATCTTTTTTTTTTCAGTCTTTGGTACCTAGCTGATGTATTCTTTCTGTTAGAGCAATGGCATCACATAGAGTTCTCTGATTCAGTGTGCATACAACATGCTAGAAGGTAGTTTCCTATCCTTGCAGAGTATTGCCCATTCAGATATACCAACTTGGGTGTCCCCTCAGCAGTCTGTCTTAATACTTTATCAGAATGGCAACTTCCAGATGGTAGGGGGTGAAATGCAGACAGTGTATCCCATTGTCATGGTCCCACTCCTTTATTTCCACTTCTGTGGGAACAGGTAATCTATAAGACTCAAAGATGGTGCTGGCTGAGGCTCTGTGGGCAGGAGAGACAAACACATACTCAGAATAAGTCACTGGTCCTTCCAAGATACAGGGTCCAATATAATTAATTTGCTACCAAATGGTCCCCTGGAGGAATAATACCTTATCAGGGGCTCAGCATTGGTCTCTGTTGTTGAAAAGTTGGACATTCAAAGGCAGCCATTGCTATTTGGCCTTAGTAAGTATGAGTACGTGTTGTTGGACCCATGCACAGTCTCTATCTCTGCCACTGTTGCCTATTGTGTCAGGTCTGGAGTGGTTGGTTGTTGACAAAGACTCTGTCATCTGACCGAGTTATTTTGTCTGATTGATTTCTGATGAACGTTAGTTGTGCCTCCTCCCCGTATGTTAATCTGTCATCCACATACTATCTCCTAAAGCTGCTTGTCTTCAATCAGCTATTCTTTTTTCTTACAGGATCCTGACTAGTCAGTCAGGTCATTAGATCATACTGCTCTTGAGTTTATATATATTTCCACCTCAGAACACTTCTCATATATGAAGAGGATGACTTGGTGTACCAATGTACAGCTCTGTCTGCTAAGATATTATTTTGCCACTGTCTTTCAAAGCCACCAATGGGTTTCAGGCACACAATGAGCTTATCTATCCTCTCTTCTTTCAGAGAGTCATATCTTTGTACTGCCATAGGTGGGACCTGAGGGAGGGGTACTGGGACACTCATAATAGGTCATGTGGGGGCTTGGGTTATCTGCTCATGAAACATACTCATGCATCCTGGTGATGCTGCTTGGCTTTCTCAACTTAATGACTTGGTAGGTTGAACAGAAACAGGCTCATGATGGCAGTTCCAGATGCATGATCACTTAGAATGCCATAGTCAAGGATTTTTCTCCACCAGGGCCCAGAAGCTTACTAACAGCTGTTTTAAGAAGGTGTATTAATATTAATTCTCTACTGCACATAGAATGGCCTTGCTTTACAACCTCAGGCTCTGCATAATGATTTTCCCACTGTGGCTTGGGATAAACTCTGCACTGCATCTTTTTCCACCACTGACAACTTTAACACTGTAGGGTCTTCTGGATGTCATGGCCCAGCATGTAATTGATTGCATCATATCCTAGACCTGCTTCAGAGCCCTTTTGTACTCAAGATCCCACTCCAAATCAATAGTCTTTCATGTCACCCATCTTATAAGCTGGAGGAGCATTCTGAGATGTGTAATATATCTTCTTCAGAACCCAAAAAGACTTAATAGGCATCAGGCTTGCTTCTTTTCAATAGAAGATGCCAAATGCAGTAATTTGTCTTTTGCTCAAGAGGAGTTGTCCTGACACACATCTGACCTCTATACCTCTAAATCCTTCGCTGAGATCACAGGCCTCTCTGCATCTCTATAGAAATTTATCTTCCATTACCTGGAGAGCATGTGTCTTTTCAAATTCTCTGCATGCTAGCCACCACTTAGTAATGCTGCCCAATAAATATGATGTTATTTCTATAATGGATTAATGTGAAATTCTATGGGATGTCCAAATATCTATGGACTATGTTATAACAAAGACCAGGAGAATTAACACATCCCTGGAGCAAAATTATGAATGGTTATTGTTGTCCATTACATTTGAATGCAAACTGTTCATGATATTCTTTTTTAATTGAGATAGAGTAGAACACACTCACCATTGACTTAATGGCCACATATTGTATATATTAGTTTGCTAAGGGTGCTATAACACATAACGATGGACTGGGTGAGTTAGGCAACAGAAATTTATTTTCTCACAGTTCTTGAGGCTAGAAGTCCAAGATCAGTGTGACAACAAGTTTAGTTTCTTTTGAGGCGTCTCTCCTTGGTTTGCTGAGGGCTACATCTTGCTATGTCCTCATGTGGTCTTTTCTCTGTGGATGCACATGTCTGTATCCTAATCTCTTCTTCTTGTAAGGACATTCATCATTTGGATTAGGGCCCACTCTTATGATCTCATTTAACTTAATTACCTCCTTAAAGACCCTGTCTCCAAATATAGTCTCATAGGCTTTGGAGGCTAGGACTTTAATGTATGAATTTATGGAGATACCATTTAGCCCATAAGACCATGTATCTGAAGTCATATTATTCTGTAATAATAAAAATTCCATGCTTCATATAGTATGATTAGGGTTACTATTGATCAAGGTCAGCTTGCTGTGGTCTAAAATCATTCTCCAGGGTCCATCTAGTTTCTGTAAGGGATATAATATCTACCATCTTTTGAGGTGTGGTTATTTTTAATTCACTATTAATTCACTGGCTGGGGTAGGGATATAGTTTTAGAGGCTTATGTTTGGCTCCTCTCCCTGTTAGATTTTACCCTACAGGCCAATGTGTGTTAAATTCAATGTAAGGGTTAACTCGAATTCCAAATATATCGATCCCAATATTACATTAAGGAATGGCAGAAGTGAACACTGGGTATGTCAGCAGACCCCGTAGACTCAGTGTAAGTCAGATTTTAACCAGGACTCCATTTACTACTGCCCCTCACATACCTCCACGCTAACAATGGAGCCTTGCTAATGCTTCCGGTCTCCAGATAGCAGTGTCAGTTCAAACCACAGAATTAATAGTCCTTGAACAGTTTAAGAATTCCTTTTTCCCTATTGTGTAACATCCAAATAAATAGTCATAATGTCTAAGGTGACTCCAAATTGATGCAGATTTAGAGAACATAATGTATACTAAGCCATGTATGTAAAAGAAATGCATATGTAGGTACTTCAAGGTGAAACTACAGAACACCAAAAATAAAAAAAAAAAGTATTTTAATAACGACTAAGGAAAAAAGAGGATTATCTACAAATGAACAAAAATCAATATGAAAACAGACTTCTTAACAGGAACAATGGAATGTGGTGGTTTCAAAGCCCTCCAGCAAAATAACTGTCTACCTAATTTTTGTATCTAACTGGACTCTTTTAAGCATGAGGGTGAAATACATGTATTTAGATTAATAAATGGAGAAAAATTGTCATGAACAGACCTTCAAGAAAGGAAGTACTGAAGTGGTATTTCAATGAAAAGAAAGTGACCCAGAAAATAAGAGATTCAAAAAGAAATAATTGAGCAAAGAAATTAGTGAAGATGTGAGTAAACCTAAGCAAAAATGGACCATATTAGGTAAAGTAAATCATGTCTAATACGTGAGCTAAAAGTAAACAAGATAAAACTAAAACATTAGATAACATTAAAGTTAGGTATGTGATAATAATTTAAACAGAATCCATTTAGACTGTATATAAAGTTTGTGTCTTTCTCAGTCTTTTCCAGGTTATAGGAACAAAAGATTTTTAAATATGGACTTAATGTCATACTGTAATTTAATACATTTAATTTTTTGTATTGTGCAGAGAATGCATTTTCATTTTAAACATACAGAGAACATAAAAATATTATTGTATTCTTAGCCAAAACCACATTTCCCATCATATCTCCATATCTATCATAAATAATACAAGAAACATTTTCACCTATTAAAATAAAATTAATAGTAAAGTTTTTTAACACAAAATTTTCTCTGAGTAACTATTGGGGTGAAAAGGAAGTAAAAAATGAGGACACAAGAAAGTACAAATTAAGTAAGGTAGTCATACTAGTAGATGTTTTTCCTATCTTTTTGTACTCTTTTGGGATAATTTTGATACAATCATTTAAAAAAACATCGTTACTAAGATGTTATAATTGATGTTCTGTAAAATCCACGTACTTAATGTACAATATAATTACTTACAGTATATTTACAGGGTTGTGCAACCACTACTACAGTCTAAGTTTAGAAGATTTCCATCACCCCATAAAGAATACCTTTTACAGTCTTTCTTCTTGCCCTCCCATTCCCAAGCCCTAGACAACTATTAATCAGGTTTTTTTTTTCTCTATAGATTTATTTTTTGGACATTTCAGTCCATAAATGAAACCATACCATATGTAGTACAAATGTCTATCCAAACACTGCCTACTTTATTTGTTTTTCGTTGTTGATCTCTAAGCATTCTTTATATTCTGAGAACAATCTCTAACAGATATAAGATCTACAAATATTTTCTACTATTCTTTCTACCATTTTTTGATAATATCTTATGAAATTAAAAATTCTTTTTAATTTTGATGGAGTCCAATTAGCCTATTTTTTTTCTTTTATAAAAGCTTTTGCTCTTGGTGTCATTTAATTAACCATTGCAAAATCTAAAGTTATGAAGATTTATTCCTGTGTTTTCCTCTAAGAGTTTTAGTTTTAGCCTTCCATTTCTGTCTATGATTAATTTTGAGTAAATTTTTGAGAATAGTAAAATGTAGAGATCCAGTTTCACCGTTTTACATATGGGTCTCCAGTTATCCCTGAACTATTTGACAAAAAGACTCTTCTTTTCCCCCATTGACTTGCCCTGGCTTCTTTGTATAATATCATTAGATCACAAACCTATGGGTTTATTTCTGAATCTCAATTCTGTTCTGTTGAACAATCTGTCTATTCCTATACCACTACCACACTTTTTTGATTAATGTAGCTTTATAGTAATTTTTGAAAGTGGGAAATGTGGTTCCTCCAACTTTGTTCTTGTCAACATTATTTTTTTATTTATGATTATTTTGTCTTCTTGGATAATTGGCTCTTTTGTCATTATAGAATACTTCTTTCTTTGGTTTGAAGTGGATTTATATTATTTATCTCTTTTGTTTTTTTTGTTTCTTATTTTCTTATCTTAATTTTTAAAATTTAAATTCAATTAATTAACATATAGTATATTATTTGTTTCAAAGGTAGAGTTCAGTGATTCATCAGTCTTATATAATACCAGTGCTCATTATATCACGTGCCCTCCTTAATGTCCATCACCCAATTACCCCATCCTCCCACCTCTCTCCCCTCCAGCAACTCTGTTTGTTTCCTATGATTAAAAGTCTCTCATGGTTTTTCTCCCTGATTGCGTTTGTTTTATTTTTCACCTCCCTTCCCCTACGATCATCTGTTTTGTCTCTTAAATTCCACATGAGTGAGATCATAAATTGTCTTTCTCTGATTGACTTATTTTGCTTAGCCTAATACCCCCTAGTTCCATCCATGTTGTTGCAAATGGAAAGATTTCTCTCTTTTTTGATAGCTGAATAGTATTCCATTGTATGTATATACAGTGTATATAACATACATACATACATACATACATAAGAGGTTGCTACCTGTGAGTTCTCCTCCAGGATTTTGATAGATTCCTATCTAACATTTAGGTCTTTCATCCATTTTGAGTTTATCTTTATGTATGGTGTAAGGAAATGGTCCAGTTTCATTCTTCTGTGTGTGGCTGTCCAATTTTCCTGACACCATTTGTTGAAGAGACTGTCTTTTTTTCCACTGAATATTCTTTCCTGATTTGTCAAAGATTAGTTGACCATTGAGTTGAGGGTCCATATCTGTGTTCTCTATTTGTTCCATTGATCTCTGTGTCTGCTTTTGTGCCAGTACCATACTGTCTTGATGATTACAGCTTTGTAATAGAGTTTGAAGTCTAGAATTGTGATGCCACCAGCTTTGGTTTTCTTTTTCAACATTCCTTTGTCTATTCAGGTCTTTTCTGATTCCATACAAATTTTAGGATTATTTGTTTCAGCTCTGTGAAAAAAAGTTGATGGTATTTTGATAGGGATTGCATTGAATGTATAGATTACTCTAGGTAGTGTAGACAATTTAACAATATTTTTTCTTCTAATCCATGAGCATGGAACGTTTTTCCAAATTTTTGTGTCTTCCTCAATTTCTTTTTTTTTTTTTTAAAGATTTTATTTATTTATTTGACAGAGACAGAGACAGCCAGTGAGAGAGGGAACACAAGCAGGGGGAGTGGGAGAGGAAGAAGCAGGCTCACAGCAGAGGAGCCTGATGTGGGGCTCGATCCCAGGACTCCAGGATCACGCCCTGAGCCGAAGGCAGATGCTTAACCGCTGTGCCACCCAGGCGCCCCTCCTCAGTTTCTGAGTACAGATCCTTTGCTTCATTAGTTAAATTTATTCCTAGTTATCTTTTGGTTTTCGGTGCAATTTTAAATGGGATAGATTCCTTAATTTCTCTTTCTTCTGTTTCATTGTTAGTGTATAGAAATGCAACTAATTTCTGTGCATTGATTTTATATCCTGCCACATTGCTGAATTCCTGTATGAGTTCTAGCAATTTTGGGATGGAGTCTTTTAGGTTTTCCACATAGAGTGTCAAGTCATCTGCAAAGAGTCAGAGTTTGACTTCTTTGCTGACTCGTATGCCTTTTATTTCTTTTTGTTGTCTGATGGCTAAGCCTAGGACTTCTAGTACTATGTTGAACAATAGTGGTGATAGTGGACATCCTTGTCGTATTCCTGACCTTAGGGGAAAAGCTCTGATTTTCTCCACTGAGAATGATATTTGCTGTGGGCTTTTCATATATGGCTTTTATGATATTGAAGTATGTTCCCTCTATCCCTAAACTGAAGAGTTTTAATCAAGAGAGGATGCTGTACTTTGTCAGATGCTTTTTCTGAATCTATTGAGAGGATCAAATGGTTCTTGTCCTTTCTTTTAGTAATATTTTGTATCACACTGATTGATTTGCAGATGTTGAACCACCCTTGCAGCCCGGGAATAAATTCTATTTGGTTATGGTGAATAATCCTTTTAATGTACTGTTGGATCCTATTGGCTAGTATCTTGGTGAGATTTTTTGCTTCCATGTTCATCAGGGATATTGGTCTGTAATTCCCCTTTTTGGTGGGGTCTATTTGTTTTGGGGATCAGGGTAATGCTGGCATCATAGAAAGAGTCTGGAAGTTTTCCTTCCATTTCTATTTTTTGAAAAAACTTCAGAAGAATAGGTGTTAATTCTTCTTTAATGTTTGGTAGACTTCCCCTGGGAAGACATCTGTCCCTGGACTCTTGTTTGTTGGGAGATTTTTTTATTACTGCTTTAATTTCCTTGCTGGCTATGGGTCTTTTCAGGTTTTCTGTTTCTTCCTGTTTCAGTTTTGGTAGTCTATACATCTCTAGGAATGCATCCATTTCTTCAGATTGCCTAATTTGTTGGCATATAGTTGCTCATAATATGTTCTTACAATTGTTTGTATTTCTTCAGTGTTGTTTGTGCGCTCTCCTCTTTCATTCATGATTTTATTAATTTGGGTGCTTTCTCTTTTCTTTTTGATAAGTCTGGCCAAGGGTTTATTGATCTTAGTAATTCTTTCAAAGAACCAGCTTCTAGTTTCATTGATCTGTTCTACTGTTCTTTTGGTTTCTATTTCATTGATTTCTGCTCTAATCTTTCTTAATTCCCTTCTCCTGCTGGGTTTAAGCTTTATTTGCTTTTCTTTCTCCAGTTGCTTTAGGTGTAAGGTTAGGTTGTGTATTTGAGACCTTTTTGTTTCTTGAGAAAGGCTTATATTGCTACAGACTTCCCTCTTAGGACTGCCTTTGCTGCATCCCAAAGGTTTTGAACATTTGTGTTTTCATTTTCATTTGTTTCCATGAATTTTTTAAATTCTTTTTTAATTTCCTGATTGACCCATTCATTCTTTAGTAGGATGCTCTTTAACCTCCATGTATTTGAGTTCTTTCCAATTTTCCTTTTGTGATTGAGTTCGGTTTCAAAGCACTGTGGTCTGAAAATATGCAGGGAATGATCCCAATCTTTTGGTACCGGTTGAGACCTGATTTGTGACCCAGAATGTGATCTATTCTAGAGAATGTTCCATGTGCACTTGAGAAGAATGTGTATTCTATTGCTTTAGGATGGAATGCTCTGAATATATCTGTGAAGTCCATCTGGTCCAGTGTGTTATTCAAAGCCCTTGTTTCTTTGCTGATCTTCTGCTTGGGTGATCTGTCCATTGCAGCAAGTAGGGTGTTAAAAGTCCCCTACTATTACTCTATTATTATCAATGTGTTTCTTTGATTTTGTTATTAATTGGTTTATATAATTGTCTGCTCCCATGTTAGGGGCATAAACATTTACAATTGTTAGATCTTCTTGTTGGATAGACCCTTTAAGTATGATACAGTGTCCTTCCTCATCTCTTATTATAGTCTTCGGTTTAAAATCTGATTTGTCTGGTATAAGGATTGCCATCCCAGCTTTCTTTTGATGTCCTTTAGCATGATAAATGGTTTTCCACCCCCTCACTTTCAATCTGGAAGTGTCTTTGGGTCTAAAATGAGTCTCCTGCAGACAGCATATTGATGGGTCTTTTTTCTTTTCTTCCAATCTGCTACCCTGCGTCTTCTGACTGGGGCATTTAGCCCATTAATTACTGCAAGATATGAATTTAGTGTCATTGTGTTACCTGTGAAGTCACTATTTCTGTATATTGTCTCTGTTCCTTTCTGGTCTATGTTGCTTTTGGGCTCTCTCTTTACTTCAAGGATCCCCTGTAATATTTCTTGCAGGGCTGGTTTAGTGATCACAAATTGTTTTAGTTTCTGTTTGTCCTGGAAGCTTTTTATCTCTCCTATTTTGAATGATGGCCCTGCTGCATAAAGTATTCTTTGCCACATATTTTTCTCATTTAGCACCTTGACTATATTATGCCAGTCTTTTCTGGCCTGCCAGGTCTCTGTGGATAGGTCTGCTGTCTAAGGTTTCCACCCTTCTAGGTTATGAACCTCCTGTCCTGAGCTGCTTTCAGGATTTTTTTCTGTCTCTGAGATTAAGCTTCACTATTATATGTCGATATGTTGACCTATTCTTATTGATTTTATGGGGTGTTCTCTGTACCTCCTGGTCTTGAATTCCTGTTTCCTTCCCCAGATTAGGGAAATTATTGGCTATAATTTGCTCTAATATACCTTCTGCCCCCCCTCTCTTTCCTCTTCTTCTAGGATCCCAATTATTTTAATATTGTTTTGTTTAAGGTATCACTAATCTCTCAAATTCTCTCCTCACGATCTAGTAGTTGTTTATCTCTCTTTTTTCTCAGTTTCTTTATTCTCCATCATTTTGTTTTTTTATATTACTAATTCTCTCTTCTGCTTCATTTATCTTAGCCATTAGAGCCTTCATTTTCGATTGCATCTCATTAATAGCCTTTTTGACTTGGTTATAGTGCTTTTCTTTCTCCAGAAAGGGATTCTCTAGTGTCTTCTATGCTTTTTTTGAAGTCTAGCTAGTATCTTTATAATTGTTATTCTGATCTGTAGTTCTGACATCTTACTTACATCCATACTGATTAGGTCCCTGGCAGTGAGTACTGCCTCTTGTTCTCTTTTTTGAGGTGAGTTTTTCCGTCTTGTCATTCTTACAGAAAGTGATCGCTTTTCTGTTTGTAGAATTGCAGTAATTCTTTTCTTAGATCTCCTGTTGAGTTTGCAGGTGTTCACAATTATTTGATAGCTATCTACCTGAATTCTTGGGATCACACAAAACTAAGGTCTCCTACTCCTCTGCCATCTTGGACTCTTCCCCGTATAATACGTTTTTTTAATCCTTGGAAATTTTCCTGTCCTGAAATCAGCTTTATGAAATTAATATAACTATTCCAGCTTTCTTTTGATCAAAGTTATTATTCTTATATTCGTTATTTATTTCTTTGCTTTTCCTTCTCTCCCCACTCCTTTTTCTTTCTTTTCAGATTTTAATTAAGCATTTTATATGATTAAGTTCTATCTTCTCTCTTAATGTATTAATTATGCTTCTTTTAAAATATTTAGTGGTTTCCCAAGAGTTTGTAATATATTTGCAATTATTTGCAAATAATATATGCCTTCAAATAACACTATACTGTTTCATATTTAATGCAAATATCTTATAATAGTGTATTACTAATTCTTTCCTGCCATCATGTATGACATTATGGTCATTCATTTTATTTATCCATGTTATTAATCCCCCAATGCCTGGTTGTTATTTTTACTTTACACAGTTATCTTTTGCACTAATTAAGAATACATAAATAAATGCTTAATTATTTAGACATTGTTCCATTTAGTTCTTTGAGCATAGTTACAGTTGTTAATGAAGTCTTTGTTTAATCTACTAGTTCTGCCCCTCAAAGGCAGTTTTATTGTAAGCTTGTTTTTTAGAAACTGTATATGGGTTGCACTTTCTCTGTCTTTGTTTTGTAATTTTTTGTTGCAAAGTGGACATTTTAGATAATACATTGTAACACTAGTTATTGTTCCCTTTGGGACTAATGTTATTGTTGTTTTTGCTTTGTCATTTGTTTATGTGTTTAATGAGTTGAGTGAATGAATTCTGTGCAGTCTGTTTCCCTCTGTAGTACACACCTTCTGCTATCTTTGCTTATATATTTTTTTCTTTTTTTTTTTTTTGGCTTGTTTTTATCTTTTAGCAACTACTATCACTATGTCAGCATAAATCATTATGATTTAAATCAAAGGCTGTACTTTAGTCATCTTAGTCAATTAGATTTGTATTCTTTACCATTGAATTTTTATGCCTGGCCTGGAGACTGTTGCAACTCAGGGAGTTTACAGTTTTTTCCATATGTTCATTTAGGGGCTGGTAGCTTGGATGTTTCCTCTTTGATAGCTCTTGAGAGGGCACATCCTTGGGCATGACCCTTAGGCATGAAGTTCTCCATGCTCTCTTCTAAATAAAGCCATTCCCCGTGTAGCCTTTCTCTTCCACTGATAGAAGCTCAGTGCCTTTGCACAGTGGCTGGGTGTGGGAACAGAGGCCAACCTGTCTCAGAATGACACTTTATTTGTACAAAGGAATATTAGAAGGGTGGTTAGCTCCTGTCTTCCTGACATTCCCTTTGGTCATGGAACCTTTATCCTACAGGTGAGCTGGTGTGGGTATGGTCAGGGCCCCAATTTTCCTGGATTTATTTACTTATTTATTTATTTATTTATTTTGCCTGAAGTAGAGCTTCTTTTCTACAGATAGGGGCTAGGTAGGTGGGGAAAGAGAGTTTTAGTTTTCTTAGCTGTTCCCACCTCGAATAAAGTTTTGGAGTTAGGAGGCCTGAGAAACACCAGGGAAGCTATGGCCTTAGACCTAGAGCTAGACAGAGAGGGAACACCCTGGACTTCTTAGTTCCATGTGCCAAGAGTAACGTTTCCATAAATCTGAGCTGGTACAAGTTACGGGGAAAGGGAGCAAGTAATGGCTTAAATGCCATAGACTTTCACTGTTCTTACTGAGATTCAGTAGATTTCCGTGAGTGAATGTTTCTTTACTTTTTGTGTGCTATTAGGACAATATCCAGAGACTACATTTGTGTGTGTGTGTTTTCTTTTAATATTTCTCTCCAGTTAAATAGTTGTTTTATAGGGCAGAGGATCTATCAAGCTTCCCACTCTATTAAAATTTGGATGTTTTCTAAAGATTTTTTATTTATTTATTCGACAGAGACAGAGACAGCCAGCGAGAGAGGGAACACAAACAGGGGGAGTGGGAGAGGAAGAAGCAGGCTCACAGCGGAGGAGCCTGATGTGGGGCTCGATCCCAGATCGCCGGGATCACGCCCTGAGCCGAAGGCAGACACCCAACCGCTGTGCCACCCAGGCGCCCAAAATTTGGATGTTTTCTAATTCCTTCTCCAGATTACTAATCTGCTGTTTTGCTTTATTTAGTTTGATTTCTTAATAATTTCAGTTATTGTAATTTCTATTTCCAGAACAGTGCTGCTCAGGAGAACTTTCTGGGATGATGAAAATACTCTATAGACTGTACTGTTTATTATGGCAGCCTTCCACCATATGTAGCTATTGAGCTCCTGAAATGTATGTGTAGTGTAACAAAGGAATTAACTTTTCTTTTCTTTTTTTGTCTTATAAAAGAATTGACTTTTAAATTTTATTTAACTTTAATTAATCTAAGTTTAAATAGCTACAATTGACTCACAGTTAATATATTACCAGAGTTCTAGAGTTGACCTTATTTTTTTAAAAATGGTTTCCAATTTTCTGTTGAAATTCTTAATGTTTCTCTATTTCATTGACTATGTTTCAGTAATTTTATTTATTTTTTTAGGATTTTATTTATTTAGAGACAGAGTGTATGGGGTGGGGGGGGGGGGGTAGGAAGGAGGGTTGGAGGACGAAGGAGAGAGAATTTCAAGCAGACACCCCACTGAGCACAGAGCCCTATGCAGGAGCTCAATCTCATGATCCCAAGACTATGACCTGAGCTGAAATCAAGAGTTGGATGCTCAACTGACTGAGCCACCGATGCGCCACTGTTACAGTAGTTTTAAAAATTAAGTTATCTCTTGGTCTCTTTCTTTTCCTGTGGTTTTCTTTATTTCTTATATATTAGTACTCTTTTTTTTTATCATGATAGGTAACTTTTTATTAGACTCATTAAATTAGAATTGTGGATATAAAATTGTAGAAGATCTAGATGATATTATCCTCTTCTAACAATACTGGCTGTTTCATTTGGGAGACAGATTGCTTCATTTAGTACAAAGACATTGATTTTATTATTGGCTATATTACTTGCTAGCTCTGTGGCCTTAAGCTTCTCATGCAGCAGCTCTGAACCTCAGTTTCCTCATCCACAAATAGCCCCCTATTCAGCTTGCTTAAAGCAAAGATTGTAAATGTGAATAATCACTTTCTGAAAATTTTGTGAAGACTACAAGGTAATAAGATGAAATTACTATTAACAATTCATTTATTCTGCATAGTCAGCAATATTTTTATAGGTTTCTTGAAAATAGAAACAGGATTTTGATATGTAGAAATTATTCTTGCTGTTACAAACAAGTTACTTCATATTTGTATGTATGTGTTGACATTGTTTTTGAGTAGTCCATGATCGAGAAAAGCAATGAATGGCAATGAGTGGTTACAAGATCAGCTATTAATTAATGGTCTTATAATTGCAAAGTGGGAACAAATTTAAAACTCCTTTTAGTTTGTACTCTGTCATGAGATTTCATAATAGCAGGAAAGAAACTGAATGTTAGCCAGAATCCTAGGCCACAGTCAAGTTTTCTGATACACATTGAAATTTCAAGTCATCATGAGAAACTTTGGTAGAACCAATGGCACCATTTTTGTTTATTCTCAGAGAATTAAAGTGAGATTCTTTTTCAATGGGTATTCACATTGCCTTACTCCAATCATTCAAGTGTAGCAGAAAAGAAGGATCATTTTCTTAGTTTGTATTTTATTAAGAAGGAAAAAAAAAATCCTTGTACTTAAAGCATCAACTTCCTGTAAACAGAATAATTAACTTGATATAATGCCAAATAATTTCTAAGTATCTAGCTAAGAATAAGGCATTTATTTTGCCAAACTCATGAGTTATTCTTCTCGTTTATTTAATTCTTTGCCCTTAAGCCAAGAGTTTCTTATTACCCACTCAAAAACTTTAGCGTTTCTGCCCTAAATTCCAGTAATCCTTGGAATGCATTGACATCATATGGTATGTGCATAGAGCAGTCTTATCTGTGGTATAAAGTTTTTACTGTAGAATGATTTTTATTTTTTAAAAGCAAAATTGTTTTCAAAATCAAGTACCTATTTATCATAAGATGTTTTTATAACTTGATTCTGACAAATAACTGATACTGACCATCTATTGTTCTTCAAAAGAAAAATGATTCCCTATTAGACTGCCAAGTTAAAAATATCTTTAAAAATCTGTTTAAAGGCTCATTTCCTTTCCTATCTTCTCCACAATTTGTTTAATGTACTTGATTTGGGTAATAACACCCAGCAGTCAGGGAAGACAGAAACAGCTACCTTGATTACTCCCTTGGCATACTTATGCATGAATGGAGACTTGATGCATGAACAAAAACACTTCAAGGTCATTCTCTTGATCTCCCTCCAGGTTTTTTTTCTTTTCTCTCTTAAGATTAAACTCTGATGCTTCTGCTCTTTACAAAAAAGTAATTGAGTTATTAAAACATGCTCTTTTCCTAAAGCCTAAACCCAAATAGCTATGTATAGATAAAGTTCTGCAGTGGGGCAATGGTTCTATAGCATTGGATAAATATACCAACTATCTCAGGCAGCTTCTCTTTTAACAGCTGTTTAATTACTTCTCTTCATTAATTGCAGCTTCAGAAAAACCAGAGAAAACATGCACACACAAAACCCTAAAACCAACAATTTATTTATGTTAACCTATTTGTGTTACTACTTTTCATCATGACACCTATCAGAGAAATATACAAATCAAATGTTTGGACATTACAAATATCCTAAGAATAAATTTGAGTTAATATACTCTCTGACTATAGTTACTGCAACTGGAAAGACTCATTTCTTTCAGCTATTATTTCTAATGCTGCTAAAGAGATGCATTTGGGGAAACATTTATCAGAAGTACTAAATCAGCATTACAGATATATGCCAAGGGACCAGATGAAGCTATAATTGCAACCAATTTGTTTTTCAGATGAGATTTTTGTTTTTGTTTTTTTAGAATTGATGGATGGCCGTATTTTTAAAGATAATATGTATCTGTCATGGATTAACACAGGAGAGTGATACAAATATACTCTAAAGCAGGAAGACATGTTGGTGAGAAGAGGTGTATATAAATGTATATAGGAAAAAATGAAATAATCACAAGGTCTTTTTCATGCTTGAGACTTCCATAACATCCCTTCAAAGTGGCATACTGGTGCAAATACTAGGCTCATACTCAGGAGGTTGGGATAATGGGGATGTGTCTTAAACCAGGGCCTCTTGACCTGGTACAATTGACATTTGGGGATGGATAATTCTTTGTGTGAGGGGCTGTTCTCTGTATTCTGGGATGTTTAGCATAGCGTATCAAATAACATAGTGTATAGAATAGCACTGGCCTCTACCCAGTAGATGCCAGTAGCACCCACCTTGAATTGTGACAATCAAAAATGTCTCCAGACATGGCTAAATAGTCTCTGAGAAAAATTTGCCAGTTGGTAAGAGCCATGGGAGTTAAAGAAGGCAAAGGGATAAAAACTCTTTGGTCCCTAAAGGGGACCATTATATTATCAAATCCCATCTAGGAAAGCTGTAGAATTTTGTAGGTCACCCATATGTTTCCTGATGACTCCTTTATCTGTAGCAACACCCCAAGCCTCAAATCTCTAAATTAATACTCTCTTGACTTACATGGGGTGCCTGGGTGGCACAGCGGTTAAGCGTCTGCCTTCGGCTCAGGGCGTGATCCCAGCGTTTGGGATTGAGCCCCACATCAGGCTCCTCCGCTGTGAGCCTGCTTCTTCCTCTCCCACTCCCCCTGCTTGTGTTCCCTCTCTCACTGGCTGTCTCTATCTCTGTCAAATAAATAAATAAAATCTTTTAAAAAAAATACTCTCTTGACTTACAGGAAGTCCAAGTTTTTATTTCCTTTTTGCAGATTTCCTGAGCAATTTCTTAGAGAGCCGAAATTTCTAGGAGTGCTTGGATGGGCAGAATTCTGACACACAGATCTTCTTCTTGCAATTCCAGCATCTTTCTGTTCCAGTGCCCATTTTCCCTGAACTTTGTTGCTCAGGGTTGTTGCTCATGTGATTGCCAGTGTTGCCACAGATATTCTCAGTTTTCTATATTTTCTTCCTCTGGCCATAAACAAACCAAAGCAAGAAAAAGGTTTTTTTCTTCTGTATATGACTAGTCTTTTCTTTCTTTTTTTCCTCTTTTTTTAATAATTTTTTATTATGTTATGTTAGTCACCATACAGTATATCCTTAGTTTTTGATGTAGTGTTCCATGATTCATTATTTGCGTATAACACCCAGTGCACCATGCAATACATGCCCTCCTTAATACCCATCACTGGACTATCCCAATCCCCCACCTCCCTCCCCTCTAAGGCCCTCAGTTTGTTTCCCAGAGTCCATAGTCTCTCATGGTTCATTCCCCCTTCTGTTTACCCCCCCTTTCATTCTTCCCTTCCTTCTCCTACGGATCTTCCTGCTATATCTTTTCCATAAATGAGTGAAACCATCTGATAATTGTCTTTCTCTGCTTGACTTATTTCACTTAGCATAATCTCCTCCAGTCCGTCCATGTTGCTGCAAATGTTGGGTAATCGTTCTTTCTGATGTCTGAGTAATATTCCATTGTATATATGGACCACATCTGCTTTTTTTTTTTAATGATTTTTTTATTATATTATGTTAGTCACCATACAGTACATCCCCGGTTTCCGATGTAAGGCTCGATGATTCATTAGTTGCGTATAACACCCAGTGCACCATGCAATACGTGCCCTCCTTACTACACATCACCAGCTTATCCCATTCCCCCACCCCCCTCCCCTCTAAGGCCCTCAGTTTGTTTCTATGGTCCATAGTCTCTCATGTTTCATTCCCCCTTCTGATTACCTCCCCTTTCTTTATCCCTTTCTTCCCCTACTGATCATCCTAGTTCTTATGTTCCATAGATGAGAGAAATCATATGATAGTTGTCTTTCTCTGCTTGACTTATTTCACTTAGCATTATCTCCTCCAGTGCCGTCCATGTTGCAGCAAATATTGAGAACTCGTTCTTTCTGATAGCTGAGTAATATTCCATTGTATATATGGACCACAACTTCTTAATCCAGTCATCTGTTGAAGGGCATCTCGGCTCCTTCCACGATTTAGCTATTGTGGACATTGCTGCTATGAACATTGGGGTGCATATGGCCCTTCTCTTTACTACGTCTGTATCTTTGGGGTAAATACCCAGTAGTGCAATTGCTGGATCAAAGGGTAGCTCAATTTTTAACTTTTTAAGGGACCTCCACACTGTTTTCCACAGTGGCTGTACCAACTTGCATTCCCACCAACAGTTTAAGAGGGATTCCCCTTTCTCCACATCCTCTCCAGCAATTGTTGTTTCTTGCCATGTCAATTTTTGCCATTCTTACTGGCATAAGGTGGTATCTCAGTGTGGTTTTGATTTGAATTTCCCTGATGGCTAATGATTTTGAACATTTTTTCATGTGTCTGTTAGCCATTGTATGTCTTCATTGGAAAAGTGTCTGCTCATATCTTCTGCCCATTTTTTGATTTGATTATTTGTTTCTTGTGTTTTGAGTCTGAGAAGTTTTTTGTAGATCTTGGATACCAGTCTTTTATCTGCAGCATCATTTGCAAATATCTTCTCCCATTCCGTGGGCTGCCTCTTAGTTTTTTTGACTGTTCCTTGGCTGTGAAGAAGCTTTTTATCTTGATGAAGTCCCACAAGTTCATTTTTTCTTTTGTTTCTCTTGCCTTTGGAGATGTGTCATGAAAAAAGTTGCTGTTGGTGATGTCGAAGAGGTTGCTGCCTATGTTCTCCTCTATGATTTTGATGGATTCCTGTCTCACATCGAGGTCTTTCATCCATTTGGAGTTTATCTTTGTGTATGGTGTGAGAGAGTGGTGAAGTTTCATTCTTTTGCATATAGCTGTCCAGTTTTCCCAGCACCATTTATTGAAGAAACTCTTTTTTCCACCAGATGTTTTTTCCTTCTTTGTCAAAGATTAGTTGCCCAAAAAGCCGAGGGTCCATTTCTGGGTTCCCTATTCTGTTCCATTGGTCTGTGTGTCTGTTCTTGTGCCAGTACCATCACAGCCGAGGGTCCATTTCTGGGTTCCCTATTCTGTTCCATTGGTCTGTGTGTCTGTTCTTGTGCCAGTATAGTACAGCTTGAAATCAGGCAACGTGATGCCCCCAGCTTTGTTTTTCCTTTTCAACAATTCCTTGGCGATTTGGGGCCTTTTCTGGTTCCACACGAATTTAAGGGCTGTTTGTTCCAGCTCTTTGAAAAATGTCGTTGGTATTTTGATCGGGATGGCATTGAAAGTGTAGATTGCTCTGGGTAGCATAGACATTTTAACTATGTTTATTCTTCCGATCCCTGTGAATGGAATGTTTTTCCATCTTTTTGTGTCTTCTTCAATGTCTTTCAACAGTGATCTGTAGAATATAGATCCTTTACCTCTCTTGTTAATTCTGAGATATCGTATGGTTTTTGGTGCTATTGTAAATAGAATGGATTCCCTAATTTCTCTTTCTTCAGTCTCATTGTTCATGTATAGAAATGCAGCTGATTTCTGAGCATTGATTTTGTATCCCGCCACATTACTGATTTGCTCTATAAGTTCTAGTAATTTGGGGGTGAAGTCTTTTGGGTTTTCCATATAGAGTATCATGTCATCTGCAAAGAGAGACAGTTTGACTTCTTCTTTGCCGATTTGGATACCTTTTATCCCTTTTTGTTGTCCGATTGCTGTTGCAAGGACTTCTGGTACTATGTTGAATAATAGTGGAGAGAGTGGGCATCCTTGTTGTGTTCCTGATTTTAAGGGAAAGGCTTTCAGCTTTTCCCCATTGAGAATGATATTCGCTGTAGGCTTTTCATAGATGTTTTTTTTATGAAATTAAGGAATGTACCCTCTATCCCTACACTCTGAAGGGTTTTTTTCAGGAAAGGATGCTGTATTTTGTCAAATGCTTTTTCTGCATCAATTGAGAGGATCATATGGTGCTTGACTCTTTTCTTGTTGATATGATCTATCACACTGATTGATTTGTGAATGTTGAACCACCCTTGCATCCCAGGGATGAATCCCACTTGGTCATGATGGATAATCCTTCTAATGTACTGTTGGATCCTATTAGCTAGGATCTTGTTGAGAATTTTGGCGTATATGACTAGTCTTTTCAAATATTTTCTCGTAGCAGGCAGGTTGGGCCCCTGGTAGATTCTTTCTTTATTCTGCATCATTCACTTTCTTAGAGCTAATAGGACTCCAAGGGGCAATGTTAAGGAAATAGTGAATCCTGGTCTCATACTCTCCCTGGAAACATTTCTCTTTGCAAACTCAGGTCCTACTGCTCTTTTGTACACTCTATCAGACTTACTTTTACTTGGATATTTTCCCATAGAGTCCTATGTCCCACACAAATCAAGGTCTATTATGGGGAATTGATTTCTGTGCCCTAAAACATTCCAAGGCAGTTGAGACATGGGTTGAGTAACTTATGAATGGTTAGAAGATGGCTCTGCTCAGGAGCAGAGAAAGAGGCTCCATGGGTTAATGAGTTTTCGCTTCCAGTTCCATCTAATAGAATTTTATATCTGATATAGTTTCAGATATTTTGTTATGTATTTTTATTGTATAGCTGTTTACTTAATGTTTTTATTTTTGCAATAGTTTCAATACAAATTATAGATATGGCTATTATCTCCTAATTAATCTGTGAGTTTTATGATAAAATTGGTTTTTGGCTTGAGACATTTCTAAATTTAACAAAATATTTGGATGAAATATTGAAAAGTATAGACAGTCGCCACTTTGTGTAGTGTAATAGTAACTAAAACTTGTGTATGTCAAAACTGCCCTTGCTTTGCATGGTTTCATAGTAACTGAGAAATTGTGCAAACAGAGGACACAGTTCTGTTATGCCTGTGATGTAGTTAGCACAGGACCGAAAAAAGTGAGGACTGCCTTATTAAATAAGAATAATGATGGAGGACTTGTCTGGCACATGTTCAAAATGTGGTAAAGTATTTGAAATGAAATACAGTAGTCCTTACATAAGAATGAAGTGCTAGTACAGAGGAACGATAATAGACATCTCAGTCAAGATTCAAATTTAGTGTATTAAACACAGATTTTTCTTTTTGGACTCGGATTATACATATTGTCATCATTAATTCCACATACGACCTTTTTCATCTTAACCACTTAATTAATACATTTATTGATACATGATATAATAAATACCTCTGACAATGCTACCCAAGCTAAGAATTAGAAACGGACAATACCTTACCATATGTAGTTTTTTGACTTGCCTTTTCAGTTAACATTATATTATTATTATTATTACTATATTATTAATAATGTATGCAGCTATGGCTCATTTACTTTTACTACCATATAATTTCTTATGTGTGAAAAAGAGCAGTTTATTTGCTCATTCTCTAGTTGATGGACATTGGATTGCCATCATTTATTTTTCTTTACTGTTAAGAACAAGGTTTCCAAGAAGTTGTAAATTCTCCTACAAACTTATCCTGGTGCACATATGTAATATAAGAGTTTATTGTAAAGCTGAGGTTCTTCATCTATATAGAGTTGGTTTCTGTGTGCATTATGACATAAGGATTTGATTTTATTCTTTTGTTGCATTTGGAACCAATATACATTGGTGCAACTCCTGTTGCAGAATGGACTTTCCTCAAAAAATTGAAGATAGAACTACCATATGATCCAGCAATACCAGTTCTGCGTATGTATCCAAAGGAAGTTAAAACAAGATGTCAAAGAGATACCTGCACATCTATGTTCTTTATAGCATTATTCACAATGGCCAGGATATGGAAATAACCTAAGTGTAATATGTGTGTGTGTGTGTGTATACATACATATATATATGTATATATTCCTCATATATACAGAAATATTATTGAGCTGTAGAAAAGAAGAAAATCTTAAATCTTAACATTTGCACTGACATGGATGTACTTTAAGGGTGTTGTGCTAAGTGAAATAAGCTAGACAGAAAAACAAATACTGCATGGTATCATTTACATATAGAATCATAAAAAAAAAACCATAAAGTTTGAACTCATAGGAACAGAGAGTAGAAAGAGGATTTTCAGGGACTGGGGAGTAGGGGAAATAGAGTTTGGTAAGAGGGTATTAACTGTCAGCTATAAGATGAATAATTAGATGAGAATCTAATGTAAAACATAGTAACTATAATTGATAATACTGTATTGTGTAATTGAAATTTGCTAAGAGAATAGAAATGAAATATTCTCACCCCTCCCCCCCAAAAGATGTAAAGTGATCGGTGTGTAAATTAACTAAATGGGAGGAATCCTTTCACAATATATACATACAAAAATCAGATCACTATATGTACAGTTTAACTATCTCACAAATTTATATGTCAATTATAACTCAATAAAACTGAAAAAGAGTACATATAATAGAAAAAAAAGTATTTGTAAGACTTAAAAGATATAAGAGAACAATTAAAAAAATTCTAAAACATCAATAAAAGCTATTTTTGGGTGACTTTTCCCCTCAAATTTCACTTTCTACAATGAGAATGTAGGAAAATAAATATCGTATACTATGTAAAATGTCAGTGAGAGAGGATAATGAAAAATGGTCCATGTGAACTTCACCTGTTTCCCCTCTGCTCCTACTCCTAGTCCGTCTGCCTCTCCTGAGATCTAGTAAGGCTAACATCCAGTCAGAGGCAAGTGAACTCCTGGCCGGTAGCTTTCTGATCCAGCATCTTCACCAGTAGATAACTAACGTAGGGCTCTTCCCTGAGCCGATAGAAGAGCTCAGATAGCAGTGTCCACAGAGTCCAGCACACTATGAGATTCATGGATCCTTCGGAGCAAATTCTACATTGGTCTTACATGTCAAAGCCTCCTGTCCTTGGTCTTCAAGATCTTTGCTTAGGGGTTGATGAACCAGGTAGGCTGAGGTCTTCCTACTCCTGAGTCTTAAGTTAATATGAAGAGGCTGGAAGCAGGGAGGTCTCCTGGTATGTGCTTAGAAGATAGCAGCTTGACTTCTACAACATTGTTGACCATGCATGCACGGAACAGTTACTCTGACATCAGTGTGCTCACTTAGAGTACACCAACACTCAGACTTGAACCCTAGCATGTCTAAGAAAAATCACAATTTCTCCTCTGGGTGGTAAATTTTAAGGGGTGAGCTTGCCCTAGTGTTGTAATTTAACATTTTGAGGGGCTCTGTAGATAAACCTTGTTAAATCAGAGGTGAAGGTTAGCAAGCGCCTACCTTGGACTGAGACTTACTCTGTGTTAAAACTGACATTTTCAACTGAGGGTTTTGGAGGGGAGGGGTGTGGGGAACTGGGATAGGCCAGTGATGGGTATTAAGGAGGGCACATATTGCATGGTGCACTGGGTGTTATACGCAAATAATGAGTCATGGAACATTACATCAAAAATTAAGGATATACTGTATGGTGACTAACATAACATAGTAAAAAATTATTATTTAAAAAAAAAAAACACTGACATTTTCATCTCCGTATCTTTGGCTCCTGGTTACAGCTTCCAACTCGAAAGAGAAGGAAGAGGAAGGGAGTATTACTTATTAACCCTAACAATGACCTCTTAATAGTTTCATAAAATTACAAATACATTTTTAAATATAATGAAAAATAAATACTAGTTAAGAAACACACTCCCAGATAATCCTTAGATCAAAGGAAAATTGCAAACTCCCTATAAGAAAGAGTACTTAAGCCCATGAGAAATAATGAAAGCAATACTCAGAAACATTTATGGCCTTAATTAGAGAAGAAAAATGAAATTAAAGTGACTTAGTAATCACCCAAAGAATTCAGAAAAGATAAACAAAACACGAGGAAACCAATATGTGGGTGTGGCCATCTTTTGTTTTTCTGTTTCCCTACCTTGCCTGTGAAATCCCTTTTTATCATTTCCTCTTCCTCTGTTCACTAAACTGCTTTAAAATCCTCCAGGATTAGAGTACAGGATAAGGTAGAACTAAGGGGCAAGACAAGTTGTACAGTTGTATCTTGTGTTGGCTTTGCTGGGAGAGGCAGATGTTCAGAATGGCTTTTTCTCTTGAGGGGCACTGTGTTGCTTATTTCTAAACCTGTCACTGGGGATGTTCCATCTTAGGCAGTCAAGGCTTTCCCAAATCAGATCATGGCTCCTTATGGCCCATTCTCTGTTCAAGTCCCTTGACTCCTCCTTTTAAAATACCTTGTTTGTCTTTCTGACCAGAGATCCCATTCATTTAGCTTCCTGGAGATGTACATATGTCCATGTCCGGTCAAATTCCCGAAGGGCAGCATTTCTCATTGTTGTCTCTTTGCTCTGCCAGTAGGGGCAAGTTTCTCTGCCTCAGAGTTTTTAGGTGTGAGCCATATCCTAATTCCTGTATCTCCCAGATTTCAACAGATATATATCTCTAGCTCCCCATGCCATCATGGCAGCTTCCTCGTTTGGCTCTGAGCGAGGGGAAAACACTTGTTTTTCTCCGACGGAACACTTGCAATGTCCTTTATTACTGTCTCTTTAAATTTTTACTACATTCTTAGCTTTCTTATAGATAGTGGATGCAAATGATGGATTAATGTTTATTGAACCAGTTTTTGATACCTCCTTTTTAAGTCCTGCATAGAAAAACTGGCATTTTGATTTAAAATGTGAGGGTAGCACCTACTGTTCTCAGAGCTGCAGCCTCAGCCAAAACTGTAAGCAGGAAGAGTCCCATATGAACAGTGTGCAAGGAATTGGAGCAGATTATTTTCAGAAGAACATATTCACAATTTCAACGAAGTATGAAAAGATGTTCAAATTCATAAGTAATGTAATGAGTTGTTATTTTGTACTAGTCATACTTTTAAAATTTAACAGGTGTGATTAACACTTATAAGGATATCCTCATGCTTGCTGATAGAATTGTGAATTCTGTGTCCCTTCTGAAAAGCAATCTGCAACTTCTATTAAAAATGTTTCAAAAACTTATATCTCTGTTGACCCAGAAGTTTACTTTGGCATTCTATCTTTTTGTCCTATAAAAATGAAATTGCTGGTATGTAAGTATATATCATCAAGGATGTGTATTCTAGCATTTTTCAGGATGGCAAAGATAGAAAATAACAATAATTAATAAATAAAAAATTAACTAGCAACAATGGAAAGGCCCTTAATAGAAAAATGAATGGTTGAATAAATTTAAGTGCATTGTACACCTGAAACTAATAGAATACTGTATGTTAAACTGAAATTTAGAAAATTAAAAGAAATCACAAAAATAAAAAAATGCTATTCAACTCTTAAGAATAATGAATTAAAACTATACTAATTCCAGGACGCCCGGCTGGTTCAGTTAGTAGAGCATGTGACTCTTGATCTCAGGGTTGTGAGTTTGAGCCCCATGTTGGGTATAGAGATAACTTAAAAATAAAATCTTTAAAAAATATATGTATACTAATTCCCTTATTGGTATTCACCATGGGTAATTATTTAGTGAGACAAAGCAAGATCCAGAAAAATATACATACTGTGATCACATTTTTTTTGGAAAAAAATGTGTACCTTTATTTTTATTTATTTTAATTTTTTAGAGAGGGATGGGGGAGAAGCAGAAGGAGAGAGAGAATCCCAAGCAGGCTCCATGCTCAGCACTGAGCCTGACATGGGGCTCAATCTCACAACCCTGAGATCATGACCTGAGCCAAAATCAAGAGTCAGACACTTAAACCGACTGAACCACTCAGATGCCCCCAAATTTGTACCTTTAAAGGTATGTTTGCATTTATGTGTGTGTATAGGAGGTGCATTATTATAAGCGCATGGAAATAAATATAAGGACTATATGGATTACATGGGGTTGTTGGGGAGAGGGATGACATTAATAGTTTAAGGGGATAGAAAGTTGGAGGAGGCAAATGAAAGAGAAATACACATGTCTGAATCACATTTATGATGTATATAAATTTTATATGTATATACAATAAATTAAGGCAATAAAAGAAAAATAATAGCACAAATCTCTGAATTTCAATAGGAAAATAGACGGAACTGAAATCCCGGGAGAAGGTTGAGAGGAAGCTTGTCAGCTCATATTTTCATGCAGAAATGAACTTCCGTCATTCTTGTCATTGGAAAAGAATTAATAATATAATAAATTGAGCTCAAGCGCAGCCAATAAGAAATTTAATCACTAGGCATAATTGAAGATACAAAAATCATATCATGAAACATATATACTGTTAACTTCTATTTTGACTCTTTCTAAGGCTCAAAACTTTCCAAAATAAATTACCTGTAGCAGAGGATTTGTTTGTTCACAACTATGAAGCCAAACTAAAAACAACAAACAAAAACTTTAATTAATCAATTCTTGATACCTTGGTGGTGTTTTCTTCCTCATTACATCAGCTTTCTGTTGACAAGATTGCTAGTGATTAGTTGATTTCTGAAGCCTGAGCACCCGAACTCAAAGGACATTTAAAAAAAACCAAAAAACCAGGATATTCTTATTTCTATAGACAGAAAGTCTTGCTCTAACAAAGTGGTTCTCAAAGTGTGGTCCAAGTACCCTTTAGGTACACAAGGTGAAAGACTTCTTTAATAATACTATTAAGTCATCATTTGTCCTTTCATCTTCATTTTCTTGTAAGAATTTCATAAAGTTTTCCAGAAGATACAGGATATTTGATATCGCAATAAATTAAATTCAGAAGCAGATATTGGAATTTAACTGTTTTCTTTTCTTTTAAATGTACTTTTCTTAAAATCATTTATGTTAACTTGAAATGGGTTTAGTATTACATTAAATAATTATAAATAATTTTTTTAAAGATTTTATTTATTTATTCGACAGAGAGAGAGACAGCCAGCGAGAGAGGGAACACAAGCAGGGGGAGGGGGAGAGGAAGAAGCAGGCTCACAGCGGAGGAGCCTGATGTGGGGCTCGATCCCATAATGCCAGGATCACACCCTAAGCCGAAGGCAAATGCCTAACCGCTGTGCCACCCAGGCGCCCCTATAAATAAATTTTTAACATTAATTTTTAGTGTGATAAATAACTATCATTAGATATAACCCACATAAACACAAACACTTTGGAATGTCAATATTTTTTGCGTGTAAAAAGAATCCCAAAACAAAATGTTAGAAAAGTATACTCAGATGCCAATGTGTTAAGCTTTCCCCTTTTGCGCAAGACTGTCACCATCTTGGAGGGCATGTTTTATGTATGGAAAAAGTGGGAATGCAAAGTACAGTTACACTTATATGCCATTAACATAATATAAAAGCAGTGAAAAATGATCAACTTCATTAATAAAAAAGGACTTACAAGGTAAGACATCAATGCAATAGACTGCCATTTTTTTTTCAACTATAAGATTGGCATTCTTACACTACTTTTGGGAGTGTAAAGTAGTCTAACTTTTGGGGAAGAATGCCTATCAAAATACAATAGTTTTATACTTTAAACTGTGCTCCTTTTCTTTTTGCCACTTAAAAATGTGTTAATGTTTTTTGTTTGTTTTTATTTTTTATTGAAGTATAATTAACATGCAGTGTTACATTAGTTTCAGATATATGATAAAATGATTCAGTAATTCTATACATTTATCAGTGCTCATAAAGACAAGTGTACTCTTAATCCCCTTTATGTCACCCATTTTCCCCACCCACCTCCCCTCTGGCAACCAAAAACAGAATCTTAAATACAGACAACAATTTGGTGGATGTGTTAATGTTGACTCAAGTTTGCAATAATTGTCACAACCATATTCAGTGAAGCACTGTTTTTAAACTACTCCCCCCAAAAAGGGAAAAATCAAAGTCTTCATAAATGAAAGAATTGTACAATAAGTTATGGAATGTCTAGTCAGTGAAATACTATGAACACAATTGGTTGTATATTGTAGATTCTGTGTCCATTATACAACTATTACGATTATTGTATTTCAGATATAAGTAAGTTGTAGAACAGTATGCATAGTATATACTACATGTATTTTAAAAAAGAATAAGTATGGGACATCTGGGTGGCTCAGGTCATGATCCCAGGGTCCTGGGATCCAATCCTGCATCAGGTTCCTTGCTCAGCAGGGAGCCTGCTTCTCCCTCTGCCTGCTGTTCCCCCTGCTTGTGCACTCACTCTCTCATTCTCTCTCTCACAAGTAAATAAGTAACATGTTTTTTAAAAATATAAAATAAAAAAGAATAAGTATATGTACAAATTCTAGTATGTGAATAAGTGTGTACAGGGAGTCTGAGGGTGTGTAAGACTGGCATATATGTGTTTGTATAGGTATTTTCAGAAAAGATACACAGGAATTAATTAATAATGATTTCTAGCAGTGATAAAGATGGGATCATGGGAGCTTTTCAGTTTTTATTTCCTGTTTATCTTCTTTGAATTTTTAAAACTCAAAAACATGCATTTTTTAAAAAAATAAATTTTAAAAAATGGTATTTGTATTTCTCAAAAAATATTAATTTAATGATTATTTTCTTTTAGGAGTTTGTCTTCAGGAAGACTCAATTATACTGGACATAAAGAGCTTCTTGAAAGGGTGTGAAAAACAACACAGGTGAGTTTGTCCTATGACAAAGTTAAATTCCAACCACTAGGCATTTTTAAGCATGTGCTGAATACGCAGCCAGTACTCTATGCTGCTGCAGAGACCTGAAGATGACCTAGTATATATTCTATTGATCCATTGATTTGCCAGTATGAACTCAGGTGTTCTTAATCCAGGTCTGCTGCAAGAACAGGATAAGGTTGAAGAAAGAGGGGTTCACAGGAGCTTGGAAAATTGGGTGGAAGAATAGCCCTAGCAAAAACTTTCCCTGAACGAGTTAATTAATATTTCATGGTTCTGACGGGAGTGACAGGCAGGAGGGGGAAATAAAGAAGACAGGAAAGATGCAGCAACTTCATTTCAGTGACGGTAACCACATTTTCTCTGTCTAGAAAGTAAGGCTTAATGTGTATTGAGAGCTCATCCTGGGCTATGACCAAAAAATTAATAGATACTATAAAATGGCAGTATAACATGATCTAATATTATATCTGTGAAGCATATTATATTACTTTTGTACAATATCATGTATCATTCTATCAGCTATAGCATAGAGTGTTACCAAAAGACAAATGTAAATCGATAGTATCAGATTATTACAGTTTTCAATCTGCACAAGCTGTTATTACCTCTTCCTAACCCTTTCAGGAAGATGTAACGCCTTTTGAGAAAAGGAAAGAAACTGAGAGGTGGAGGACTTTTTCAGGGTCTTATAGCTAATAAGTGGTAGAACCGGGTCCCTGGTTTCAAAGTTCTTAAAAATTTCACTACACATTTTATTTACAGATAGCATATCTTTTTACAGCTTGTGCAGAACAGAGACCAGATTCCCTGTTTTATCCACTGAACTTGCACAACAGCTTCAAATTCCATATTTAACATCCAGTCAGATTTTAATAGTGTTTGTCTTACGGTCTTATTTGTTGTGAGCTCTTGGCTATCACCAACAAACATTTACTGAACACCTGCTGGGTCAAGGGCATTATGTTACAAATCATGGATATAAATTGAAATAGTAAACAATCTATGCTTTAAAGAGGCTGATAATTGATTTCATAAGTCAGGAAACATGTATAAAATGATTATACTATCATATGGCAAACAAAGGCAAGTGCTGAATAAAACATAGTCAGAAAATAATGTGGACATTGAAAGAAATGTGACTTTTACCAAGCTTTGTGGTCTTATGCAACTTATTTTTTCCTAGCTTCAGTTTTCTTATCTGCAAAATGGGTTTGTTTGAGAATTAAATCAGAAAATACATATAAATCACTTGGTGCCTGACACATAGAGAGCATCGAATAAATGGAAACCATTATTAATATTTTCTTCTCTTCCTTCCCTTCTCTGTTTCTTTTCCTCTTCTTTCCTGAAGTCTCAGACGAAATAATATGAAAGGTCTCAGCCTTTAAGGAAAGTACAGAGAAGTAGAAACTCATGGGGAAGAAGTTTTTGACATGGGGAAGATAAGAAGTGAATATATTTCTAATATCAAATTTAGAATATAATTAACAACATTTAAGAGAATGACTATTTATATAAAACTTTATGAACATATTCCATATCAGAATTTATGCATATTATGTAGGTCTTGAGAATGCTTAAAAAGTAGCACTTCTCTACTTCCTTTTATTCTGGCCCTGAACAAAGTTAGAAATTGGAAAACAAAATGAAACAAAACCCAGCAAGACAGATGAAGGCCATTGTTACTGAGAAAGACCGAGTTGAAAAACTTAGTTCAGTGTAATTGCCAAATGGGCTTGCTCTCTAACCCCTCCAAAAATACAGACTTACCTCACTTCCTCCTGTTTGTGCTGCATGGGGCTGAGCAGCCTCCACGGCAGGGACAGCACCTCTAGCACTGAGCTTATGTTATAGCTGTAAAAAAGCAAGAGCCAGATTCTGTGTTAGTTGGGAAATGCAGAGAGGAGAAGAGGGGAAAGGGCTGGGTTACGCATACCTCATTCAGTCTTCTTCCAGATTCACCCATCAGATAACTAGCTCTACCTCAATGAGTGGGATAGCAAGGGGAGTGAAGGGACAGCAAGAAGATGGTAAGATTTTACAATATTCTTCTCAACAAACCTTGGGGTGGAGCAGGGAATAGGTACATCACACATGCCCTGGCACATCTGCCCATGAACACACTCTGAAGACTGCAAGAAGCAAAATCAAGACCCTGTGTGGGGACATCCAGCTAATCTGTTCTGTCAAGGAGCTGATCTAGGATGATGAAAGAAAAGTCACATAAGCCATAAGGGAGAGAATATGAGGTGCCAGGCACTCTCATAAATGTCTTTTTTCCTTCTTGAACCTATACCAGCCTGTCGGATAGCTTAATAACCATTGGTTTTTTGGTGTTTCTCAGTGGGGTGGGACAGGATGGGGTAAAAAAAATAAAGCGCAATATTTAGACTAGAGTTACATTAACTTAGTTCAGCCCAGAATTGTTGGAAGCCTTTTAGTATCGCTGCTATTTTTTGAAGTTTTAAAAATTAATGTATAACTTCCATATAGAAAAGTGCATGGGGGCGCCTGGGTGGCACAGCGGTTAAGCGGCTGCCTTCGGCTCAGGGCGTGATCCCGGCGTTATGGGATCGAGCCCCACATCAGGCTCCTCCGCTTTGAGCCTGCTTCTTCCTCTCCCACTCCCCCCTGCTTGTGTTCCCTCTCTCGCTGGCTGTCTCTATCTCTGTCAAAATAAATAAATAAAATCTTAAAAAAAAAAAAAAGAAAAAAAAAGAAAAGAAAAGTGCATGAACATAAATATTCAGCTCAGTAAATTTCCATGAGGAAAACAGCCTTCTAACTCTCACCAAGGTCAAGAAAGAATATATGTAGAGTCCTCTTCCTGCCCCCACCCATGCTCCAGGTATTTCTACTCTGACTTCTAACTGCATTCTTGTTTTACCTTTAGGTCTATTTTTGCTCAATACTGTATTTGTTATAGTTGTTTCCACTATTCCTTAATTTTCACGCTGGATAGCATTCCACTGGTTGGATATACCACAGTTATATTCTTTCATTCTGTGGTTGATGTACTTTGGGGAAATTTCCATCTTGGAGCTGTTACAAATAGTTCTGTACATTCTTGTGCGCATCTGGTTATACATGTGTACTTGATTCTGTAGATATCAAACCAGTAGTGATAGTGGTTGTGCAAAGTTGTTTCACATCCTTACCACATTTTGTATTATGTCTTTTAATTTAACCATTCTATGGTATGTGTAGTGGTATTGTATTTAATTGTGGGGTTAATTTGCTTTGTTCTGGTGACTAAAATGGTTGAGCACATTTTCAAAAGTTTATTCTCCATTGGGTATCATCTTTTCTAGGTTGATGGTTGAGCTCTCTTGTCCATCTCACCCACGTCCAGCTGTGTGCACTTTCTAACTTGATTATACAAAGAACATGTAAAGACTGGGTATGAGCCCTCTCTCAGTTGTATTTCTTCTTTTGCTCTCAGACTTACTTTCTTTTGTTCTAATTTCATCTTTAATAAATTCCTTCATTTTAATATAGTTTCTTTTCCTTTATTATTAACGATTCTTTTATGGTTAATAATTTTTATACCATGCTTAAGAAATATTTTACTACAAATCTGTGCTGCACTAGGAATTAATTTTTGTGTATGGTAAAAGAAAATTTAGTTTTTTTTTCTTGTGGATCCAATTGATCCAACACCATTTATTAAAAAGGTCGTTTTTTCCCCAAGAGAATTGAAAGCTTATGTTCATGCAAAACCATGCATGCAAATGTTTATATGAGCTTTATTCATAATCTCCAAAAACTGAAAACAACCCAATTGTCTTTCAAGAGATAATAAAAAAGGCTGTGGTATATACCTACAATATAAAACTACTCATCAATAAAAGGTAATAAATTATTGATAGATACAGCAACATGGATTAATCTCAAATCCATTTTGCTAAAAGAAAGGAGCCAAACACAAAAGACAACATACTGTGTGGTTCTATTTTTATGATATTCTGGCATATATATTATCATTTACATTATAAAGGCAAAACTGTAGGTATAAAAAAACATGTCAGTAGTTACCAGGGGATAGAGGCAGCATAAGGAAATATTTTGGGGGTGATGAAACTGTTTTATGGTTGTGGTAGTGTGTATACAACTCTATATCCCTGTCTAATGCACAAAGAGTAGAATTTACTGTTTGTAATTTTTTAAATTTCTAAAATCCAAATTAAAAAAAAATCTCAAGTAGAAAGAACATTTATTTTCCCCACTGCTCTATGGTGCCACAAATATTAGTTTTCATTGGTATATGGTGCTGTGCCCCAAAGAGAGAGTACACGATGTGGAAGCCAAAGACTAGAAGCGGGAGTGGCTTCACTTATTTTCACTCACAATGACTCGGTCAGAAAACTTGGTTGTCTCATTTCTGTAAGTCTAGTCTCTGCAGGGTTAAAATGTTCTGTTCCCCAAAAGGGATGTATCCAACTAGTGGGCACATTAATAGGCTTATTTAACTATAAAGCTGCCTAAAGTCCTCTTATGTACAGGGCTCAGCAAGCAACTTGGCCTGGGAAATCAACCTGATCATCAGGAAGAGGTAGGACCACTATTACTCAATGGGAGCAGGGTAGAATATGTTTGGATCTGGAATTTACTTGAGCATCTCTTGATATTTCCTTGCTCAACTGTCTGGTAAATAGACAAGTGTAACCATCCTAGTCTGAGATGGGCCATGGTGACCAAGAGTCCCTATCCATAAGGGGTAAGGATCTAGGTCATATCACCTGATAAACCACTAAGACCAACATTTGAGGGTGAAAGGAATACAGAATGGATGGAAAAACAAGGATAGGTAGATTATCAGCTCCAGCCCAAAAACCAGCTGCAGTGGCCAGGACTAAATTTGGTCCCTGTTGACGTCCTTCTCTTAGGTATCCTCCAGAAAAGGAGACTCACTGGAATCCTGGAGTAGCTGCTCTCTGAATGTATATGAAAGAAGAGATCATAGGGATGCAAGGAGTGACCTATGATGACAGAGACATAGCCCAACCAGAGCCTCCTAACTGTAAGAGCTTTGTCAGGAGACAGCATTCAGATTAGAGCCTTGTAAGCTATAGGGATCTACTTTTCCCAAGATCATGCCCTTCCAGGGGTGGTTTACATCCAGTGACTGATCAAGGCAAGGGTAAAGTCCTAGTCCTTTTAGCCAAAAATGGGGCAACTCTCTTGGGCCACTTAAGCTTTGGAGCCCCCTGTGTCCTTGTCTGGTACTATTGGCAGCCTTACTTAATTTTCTTCTTTCCCTTTTCTTCCATGGCTCTGGATCTCAAAAGGACTTCCTAATAATCTTCCTGCATGCTACACTCTTGTCTCTAAGATTCTGCTTCCTGTAAACCCCAACCTGTAATGCATGACAGCTACCTCAAAGACTCTGTGAAACTCTTGATCATCTGCTATGGACTAGACAGCAAATCTTTTTTCAACCCAACCCCATCAGCCTGTAAAGTCCACTCTATTCCCAGGATGTCATCCTGAGCCCCTTAGAAGAAGATGCTAGCTATTGGTTATACTTTGTAATGGACCCTCAATAAGCTCCTAACTGTTTCCTTCTCCAAAGTGTGATGTGAAACCATATGGTGAGTTCTTAATCAGAAAATGCCTAAATTATTATAATGGAGATTATGTCTTCTCTAAGACATCCCTTATGAAGAAATCTATGTACACCATTAGTAAGTTACCTATCACCTTTTTCTTACTGTAAACAAGTCAGGTGCTTTATAGGTGTCTGAAGCCTTGCTTACATCTCAGGAAAAATAACTTTAGTGGCTTTGAAATTGATTCTAAAAAGTTCAAATTATATGCTTTTATTCCTTTCATGTCTTATGCTCAGGCTGGAATTGGCTGGTTCTTCATAATAGAGGTAATAGAAACATCTCTTTTCAAAAAGGTGGTATTTATTAAGTGTCTCTTCTAAGCTCAGGTTGCATAATATTGTGGATTAGGAGGAGTTTTGCTGTATTCCATTCCTATCTTATTCAATTTATCACTGAATTTATTGGGGATATTTCTAGATTTTTACATACTTTATCTTTTTTTAAAAAAATTAGACACATGCAGAGCTTAAGTTTGATTTTTATTTTAGCAGGAATACAGCTTAGTATTTTAATAGGCTGTAAACCTTGAAGAGAAATGAATAGTACAAAACAAGTTTAAAAAGCATTTTACACGTATTAAAATGGCTAAAATGCAAACAACAACAACAACAAACAAAAACACCAAAAACCAGAAACCTGAGAATACTAAATTCTGGTAAGAATGTGGAGAATTGGAAACTCATTCAGTGCTGGTGGGGGTGCAAAATGGTAGAGCCATTTTGAAGAACAGTTTGTGTTTCTTACATAGTTGAAGTCATCTTACCATATGGTCTAGGAATCACATTCCTAGGTGTTTACCCAAATAAATTGAAAATTTAGTTACACCCAACAGTTTGCACAAAATGTTTATAGCAGCTTCATTCATAATTGTACCACACTAGAAGCGACCAAAATGTCCTTCAAAAGGTGAATGGATAAACAAACTGTGGTACATCCATACAATGAAATTTTATTCAGTGATGAAGAGAAATACTCTATCACACCACAAAAACAAATGTAGGAACCTTAAATGCATATTGCTTAGTGAAAGAAACCAGTCTGGAAAGGCTACATACTGTACAGGTCTAAGTACAGGCATTCTGTAAATTAAGTTTATTTTTTACATTCAGTTTCTATCTCAGTTTTTAGGTAAAATAGCATCCTTGATTTGATTGGAGAGTGTTATAGATCTGGTTTAGGGACAAGAAGAGTTTTAACTTACAGAATTTGGGGTGGGTGGCAGGGAAAGAAAGGGGACTGTTGGTTAAGTGGAATATAAAAACAGAAGTTCTATGATAGGCATGCCAAATGGAGCAGGAAGCATCAGTCAAACTAACAACGAGAAGTCAGTGTAACTGGCAATATTATAATTATTTAGAATAGAAGTGTTGGATTTGAAAAATACACAGTATTCCTTTATCAAGATAAGGAGGTATGTCCAGTCAGAGGGCTAAGAATAAATGTATAAAGATACATTAGGAAATCCTCAGCTGTAGACTAATGACAATTTTATGACTTGGGATTTTAAGAAGAGGGTGGGTTTGCTCCAGAGGATTGTATCATGGAGAGAGGTGAATGGAGTGGAAGGGGCTTTGTATCCTAAAGCACTGCTTGCCTTTTTTTTTTTTTTTTTTAACAAACCGTACTCTAACTTCAGAGGAAAGTAAATAAACACTCATGGAGCTTGGGAGCAGAATACAAGAAATAACCAATGTGAGAAATATCTTTGAAGTCTTCTCTTTCATTTAAAAAATTCATTTGATTTTTGCAGTCTGTGATATAGTTCTCATTGTCTTAGTGTAAGAAAACTGCAGCACAGTGGTCAGTACCAAGTAAAATAGACACTCTGGAAAGATGTGTCCAGTTTGCCCTGCAGTTTCATACACTCTTAGACAGTAGTTCTGGGCTATGAACACCCCAATTTGAGAATAATTTGCCTGCAATCCCTGAGTTGCACTGTACTCCAGAATCTCTGTAAGGTGAAGGAGACTTGTGGTTCCAATGCTTATTAGCTATTGAATCTTCCACAATAACACTATTTGTCATCAATAAAGTGCTAAAACCTACCATACAAACTCTTTTGCAAGCCTGACTGAAAGACCAAGCCTAAGTCACTTTAACTCTCTGGGAGGCTAAATCTGAGAATCATAAAATCCTAACTTTCTCATTTTAAAATTAAGACTCTTTGGCTCTTATTAGTTCATGGAGATCCAATTTTAAAGTTATCTTCTATGGATGAGTCAAAGTGACATTTCCTAGTAGAAAAAAACTTCAGAAAACTAGTCATAAGACTTGAGTTTTATTCCTAGGTCTCTCTTTTAATAACTACACAACCTTGGACCAATAACAATGTTTCTGAGGCTCAATTTCTCATCTGCAAAAGTCATAGATATCTCCTGCCTTATTCACTCACAGTGAAATGAAGGTGAAATGAAATAATGGGTATAGAAGTGCTTTTCTAACGCTCATTCCACCATGCAACATTGCCCTAAATCCTCTGTTTCTAGAGTTTTATTATTTTTAAAGGCAATATTATAAAATTGCTTTCTGGAATCCTCATATTCATAAATTGCCTTATGACTAGTTAGATACCGGGGGCCTCTTTCTCCTTAGGAAAAGAATTCTAATTGCTTACTATTTCCTCCTTCTCTCTTGTTTTCATAGTTTCTGCTTTGCAGCAATGCTGATGACATGAAGATAAGATGTAGGGTTGCATATAGGACCAACTCTTCATTTTCCCAATGTTGCAAAAATGGTAACATGTAATAAGCAGTAAGGCAAAGAGTCTAAAATCATGTTATGTTTGGCTTTAAAACTTCATTCATACTTGCATGTGAATGAAGATATCGCTTCTATACTGGGAATTCACTAAACCAATAAGACAAATCATAATGAACTTACTATCCGCATTCTTACTGCTGTATTTCTTAGTTCCTCGTCTGTCCCCAGTATTGAAACAACAAATAATTTCTGTCATCTCTTTGGCTGATACATATAATCTCATCACGGTAGAGTTATCTTCTTTAGCTTTTTGGGTTGTTTCCCCCTAATACAGAGGTAATAAATATTTTTTAATGTTATCTTTTGAATTTATTATTTTATTAAAATGTTCTGTTACAATGAACAAGTTATATAAGTAGCAGTATGAGTAACTAATAAGTATTTGAAAGCAAGATGATCTGGATAATTCATGATTTTTGAGTAATCCATAATTCACTCACACACAACAAAAACTTTTTTTTTATTAACTTATCTTAAGAAGATCAGTTATATATTAAAAAACAGAGGTTATACAGAAATCCTCTGAGAATTAAAAGTTAAGAGTTAGTTGCATTAACTTTCAGTTTTATCTAGAACGAAGTAATCTTTTCCTTAAATACATATCCATGCCATTACTTTTCATTTTCATTGCCATTACTAGTAAGTAATAAGGAAAGGTTATATAATGCATCTCTATGGAAACTGTTTTATTTTTTTAATAAGATTTATTCATTCGTTTGAGAGAGAGTGTGTGTGAGTGAGGGGAGGGAGAGAGGGAGAGAAATCCTCAAGAAGACTCCTTGCCTAGCATGGAGCCTAATGTGGGGCTCAATCCCATGACCCATAAGATCATGACCTGAGCTGAAACCAAGAGTAGGAAACTCAACTGACTGAGCCACCCAGGTGACCCAGAATCTGTTTTTTTGGTTTTTTTTTTTTTTAAAGATTTATTTATTTATTTATTCGACAGAGAGAGACAGCCAGTGAGAGAGGGAACACAAGCAGGGGGAGTGGGAGAGGAAGAAGCAGGCTCATAGAGGAAGAGCCTGATGTGGGGCTCGATCCCATAACGCCGGGATCACGCCCTGAGCCGAAGGCAGACGCTTAACCGCTGTGCCACCCAGGCGCCCCCAGAATCTGTTTTTAACCTCATTTGTTATAGTGCAGAATTTCATGTAATGATTATTAATTTTCAGTGAAAAAATATTTTGTAACTTTCAATATGAAAAATTTTAATTACTGATGTGTTAGGAAGAAATATTTGTTGATTTGATTTGGCTATAAGATGATTCTGTTCTAAATTTCTATTCTATTCTGACATCAAAATGTATTATACTAAAGCTTCTTAAAGGGTCAGCTCTGATGTAAGAATTAGTGCCAATTCTTTATCAATTCCTTAATTTTTGAGTATTAGGATTATATTCTGCGATTTGTAGTACTTTGTGCTATTTTTTTCTGAAAGGTCTTCATGTGAAACCCAAGATTATAACCTTAGTTGATGTATAGTACTCTTTCAACATCCCCTTTCATCAGAACTGGGCTTTCCAAACCAAGATAAGAAGAGGGATGATATTGAATCCCTCTTCCCTGAGTATAATTCATGCAAGTACAACATCACTGTATTAGTTATCAATTGCTGTGTAACAAAATATCAGTAAAAGTGATATTCTTTTCCTTGAGTACTTAACAACTTAAGACAAAAAACATATCTTACAAAAGTCAGGAAATTGGGAGCAGCTTAGATGAATGGTTCTGATTTGGTATCTGTGGTAGGTAGAATTCTAAGATGGCTGTCATGATTCCTGTCCCTTGGTATTCACACCTGTATACAATCCCCTTTGAATCAAGAGAATATGGCAAAAGTGAAGGGAATTTGAAGATGTAATTAGTTTCTAATTCGTTGACTTTAAGTTCCTCAAGTGGAGATTATCTTAGATGAGCATAACTATTCAGGTGAACCCTTGAAAAGAGGATCTAGAGGTCAGAGAGGCTTTTTTTCTGGCCTTGAAGAAGCAAGTTGCTAAGAATTCTGTAGCTGCAAGGAAATTAATTCTGCCAACCAGCAGCTTGGAAGAGTATCCTGAGCTCTAGAAAGAAATTCAGTTTAGCCTTGATTCATCTTTGTGAAACCCTTAGCAGAAGACCCTCCTAAGCTGTGCCTGGGCTTGGTTCCATGGCTTGGATCTAGAAACTGTGAGATAATGAACATATATTGTTTTAAGCCACTAAATGTGTGGTAACTTGGTACATAGCAAGAGGAAATTAATAGAGGGTTTTAGATGAAGTTGTAGGAAAACATCAGCTGAGAAAGAAGACATCTGAAGTTGTGACTGGGGTTGATGAAGTCTCTTTCAAAGTGGCCCACTGGCATGGCTGGTGACAGAAGGCCTCAGTCCTCTGCTATGTAAACCTTTCCATTGGGATGCTTGAGTGTTCTTAGGACCTGAGAGCTAGCTTCCACCTTCCAGAACTGCCTCATCTGCTGCAGCTGGTTTCTCTGAGAGTGGGTGATGAGAGAGAGACAAAGAGACAGAGGCAGAGACAGACAGAGACAGACAGATAAGCAGACAGAGACAGAGAGACGTGGAGGGATAGACACACACACACACAGATAAAGACAGAGAGATAGGGAGACAGAGACAGAAAGAGACAGAGACATAGAGAGAGACACACAGAGATAAAGACAGAGAGAGTTGGGGAGACAGAGATTATATACACAAGATAGAAGCTGAAATCTTTTTATAACCTAATCTTGGAAGTGATCCCCATTCTTCTACAGTTCTGTTTACTGGAAATGAATAACCAAGCTTATTCCACACTAAAGGAGGGGGAAACTAAGCTCCAATTCTCAAGGGAGGAAGTATCACAGAATTTTTAGACAAACCTTTAAAAACCACCAAACTCATATTTAGCTTTTTGGCTCCTTGGATTTCATATTGGTGTTAGAGACGCAGCCATTTTAGCAGTATATTTTAATTTCTAAAATTAGTAAGGTTGAGGTCCAGTAAAAAAAAATTTCATTATTTAGAGACTTTATTCCTTAAACTGTTCATTTTTAAGTTATGCTTTTCTGCATATTCATATTACGTGTCAACTTTTTTCTTTCTTCCTTGTATTTTCTTTAGATTAACTTGACTGAAATAGGTTCTAATAAAGTAATGTTCTCATCTCAAGTGACTTGCTTGACCGAGAAGTCAAGTTCATCTGCCAATGAGATTGCGGATTGAGCAGGGCTTCAAGGGGTGGATAAAGTTAGGAATGAAAGCTATTTCATAATATTTCTAGCTGTAGGAATCAAAATCTCTTATTTAAAAAAAAAGCTGTCTGTATACATAAATTAGTGACTAAACTTTACTAAGTCCATCAGTTTTCACAGAGGGGAAATCTATACACATTAAAATATATTATAAAAATATTTATTGGATAAAAATAAAGCATATTACCCAAGTGAGGAATTTGCTAGTTTAATTTCTCTAAACCATGTTTTCATATTACAAAATTAAATATTTTCTGACCCTCAGAGTTCAAGGTATGTGACATTACAAAAAAAAAAAAAAGATTTTTTTTTCTCAATGAAGAACTTTGTCTCTGGAATATAAAACAGTCTGATTTCAATGCTAAATGTTAGAATTCAGGAATGCCTATTCATATCTTTGAATACTAGTTTTTTTTTTCCTATATACATTCAGAAAATAATTTAGTACCTAATATTTAATAAGTACCTACTCTAGACAAGGCTGTGTGAAAGGTGCTGGTGATATTTGTATGATATATATAGTTACTTCCTTCAAGAAAACTTGATCTACCTATGTGAGAACCAGGGAAAGGTTAGTTCATGGAATTGGCACTTGACATCAGTCTCAGAAGCAGAGAAAAATTAAGTAAATCAATGCTGGAAGAGCATTCAGACAGAAGGAAAACAATGCACAAAGTTCAGGAGGAAGAAGAAAGGAAGAAACTCAGAAATTGTCAGTGGAAAATATGGACATGTGACTGAAGAGCCAGTTAAATATTAGCTCAGAGTAAGTTCTCCAGATATCACAAAAGAAATATTATTTTCTTTTGTTTTGATAATGCTTATTTTGAAAGTCAAAGAAGTAACATAATGTTCTGACTTTTCAATAGAGCGTGGAGTTAACTATGCTATTTTATGAGGAAGGGCTAGTCTACAGCCTGAAAACATAGTATATTAATATAGAGCCAAATAAAATAGAAACTACTGACTACATACCAGATTGAATAAGAGTTGTTGATATTCAGTTTAGATAAATGATCTTCACTATGCAGTACACAGCTTTCTTGGATAGCCTAATATACTTATTACCGTTAAACTCAGATGCTTGCTTGATGGTCACACTTGTCTGTCATTTCTTTGAACTACTCAGATTTTATTCATTTACTCATTCACCAATTATTTATCCAGTGTTTATGAAATTCTGGGGACTATTCTTTGCTTTGTAGATATAGCATTGAATTAAAGTTCTCAACCTCATGGAGCTTAAAATCTAGGGGAGACAAGAGACAAAAACAAATAAATGTATCATACGTATTTATATGCACACACATATTTGCCAAGCAATAATTTAAGCATTTAAAAGGAGGGGATGGAACAGTTGGTTGAGTTATATATTATTTTCTTTTTTTTATGATATTTTATATACAGGTGTCAAGGAAGGCCTCATTATGAAGGTGGCATTTGGTCAGAATTCTGAGTTAAAAAGGCAAAGTAGAAGGAAAAGCAAGTTCAAAACCCCTGAGGTAGAAAGATGCTTGGTATAGTAGAGAAACAACAAGCTGGTGAGGCTGGAGTGAAGTAAGTGTCAGCAAGAGTAATAGAAAAAGAAGTCAGGGAGGTCACGTCTGGGTGGCTCAGTCAGTTAAGAGTCTGGCTCTTGGTTTCAGCTCAGGTCATGATCTCAGGGTCATGATCTCAGGGTCCTGAGATCAAGTCCTGTGTTCAGCATGGAGTCTGCTTGAGATTCTCTCCCTCTCCCTCTGCCCCTTCCTTTCCCGCCCCCTCTCAAAATAAATAAATACATAAAATCTTAAAAAAAAAAAAGAAGTTATGGAGATAATGATGGCTAGATATCCAAGGGCCTTGTTTGTAGGACACTACAATGAATATTTACTTTGAGAGACAGGGAAAGCCACTAAAGGGTTTTGGGCAGACGAGTGACATAACACATCATTTTAAAAGAATCACCTACACACTCTGTCTGCTTTGTTGAGACTAAGACACTAAAGGCCAAAGCTAGAAATCTAATTAAGAATCAGGCAGTTGGTTTTAGCTTGGCTTAGGTGGTAGGCATGGACATTAGGGTCAATTGGATTCTGGGAATATTGTAATGGTAAAAGGGGAGAAGTTCAGGCTAGAAATACAGATTTGGGAGTTACCAGTGTATAGATGGTAATTTAAGCCACAAATCTGCATTGTGACACCTAGGGATAAATGTGGTAGCAAAAACAGAGGTCTAGGATTGGACTATATTTGGCCTTCACTGTAATCAATGCTTTTAGAAATATCTAAAAGTAAGTTTCCTTTCCTTTTGAACTTTAGAGCACCTGGGGTACCAGCAGGCAGAAGAAGTAATAATGATGTTTCAGTGAGTATCATTAAATCAGGAAACTTTAGTGGTCTTCAGCCTTTTCAAATTCTCAGTAAGATAATGTGCTAGATGGTTTGCTGTTTGGCATCATACCACATCCTCACAGAACAGCATTTCTCAGAATCACCTTCCCTGAATAAGTCCAGGGAAGAGTCTGCCAGTAAGAGGCACTCAGTCGAGGCAGAAGGGAGGGAAAAGCCATGATTCTGGAGGCATTAGGGTAAAATGTTGGGAGGACAATGGACTTAAGGTTTGCAACACTTTCAGGGGGAACTTCTAGAATCACTGCTTCAGTGTGGCAGGCACTGATTAAGTTGTTTGTTTAATTTCAATTTCATATATTGTGAATTTGCTGTGAAGCTAGTTGAACTGATAAAAGTCTCCAAAGCTAATTCATAATATGATATGGTACTTTTCACAAGCAAAAAATCATTCAAACTTGGCTGTCAAAACACAAATTGTATATATTTTATCATAGTCACGAGAGAAAAAGAGCTGGAAATAAATATAGCAAATTTAAATTTTTTATGTCTGTGTAATTTTTGAATTTATTTTTATGCTGGGAAAACTAGTGTATTTTGTTTTTAAAGAAATTTTATTTTAAAATAAATATAAGAAAAATATTCAATATATCATTTTGAAAACCTATTTTTACTATACAAAATAATTTTTAAGAAACATATTTGAAAATAAAAATGGGTATATTTAAGGCAGATGAGGGTATTTTTATTTCTACTCTACACTATTTAGAATGCTTTTTTTTTTTTTTAAAGATTTTATTTGTTTATTTGACAGAGACAGCCAGCAAGAGAGGGAACACAAGCAGGGGGAGTGGGAGAGGAAGAAGCAGGCTCATAGTGGAGGAGCCTGATGTGGGGGTCGATCCCAGAACGCCGGGATCACGCCCTGAGCCGAAGGCAGACGCTTAACCGCTGTGCCACCCAGGCGCCCCTAGAATGCTTTTTAAAATATATGATTTACATCATTAATTTGTACTCTCTGCTTGAAGAAACAATATACTAAGAAAAGATTACATCCATCTTGAACCTCACTTGCGAAAAATGAGCAAAATCTGAAGAGTTCGATTTTGCCAAAACAAATGGTGAAATGATTAGGATAAAGACAAAGAAAGGTCAGGATGAAATCTAAAGGATGATTCTCCCACCTTACCCACCTGTCTCATCAATGTGCCAAATTCTTGAAAGCAGTGAATACTGAAGGGTTCCTGGCTATCCCACTACAGACAGAGCGTTCTGCTGTTTCTATAGAAATTAAGCTGGCATTCATCACAACTAATCTAAATTGACATCCCTCTGAGATCTTTATTAAAAGAAATGGACTTTTAAGGCCTATTTTGATATTTTAGTTTATAAAGTGATGAAATGTAAGCCTCTATTGTTCATCTCCCCTATAAAAGTAAACAAAGGGAGTAGATATAAAATCTGCTCTTGTAGCTATATTCTGAACTTCACCCATATCTCATCTCTAAATATAGCTTTCCTCAGAAAAGGAGCTCAACCACTCTCTCAAACACTCCTGGGATATTTGGATGTAGTATTTAGGGCTAATTTAGGAAGAGCTGGTACTTGTTTCCATCACTACCATGAAACATTTTTATCAGCCCCTCAATGAGAACACTGAGGGATAGTGTGGGAGTCTGAGAGACTTAGGATTGAAGGGAAGCCTCCCAGTCCCCATAGGAATACTGTGATCAGTGTGGATCTCAGTTCCTTCATTTATAAAATGGTGTCGAAATACTTCTTTATAGAGTTGTTGAGTTGATTAGAAATCATATCTACAAAGAAAGCCACAGTGTCTGGGACATTTATGTGCTTCGTGAATCATTGGTGTTTTTATTCTAGCTATTATTTTAATAGTTATAGGAGGCAGATGCAATGTTCAGTGGTGAAGCTGCCGTCTGAGAAAGTTAGCTTATTGACTAATTCATTTGGAATTGTCAAGAGAGGAAATTAAGCAAGGCAGGTAGGATGGATAAAGATACAATGATCTACCAAATTCTCAGTATAAAACTACTATTGGTATGGTAATACAAAGAAGTTCTAATCTAGAAACAAAAGAGGTGGGAGTATGGCAATAAAATATATAGTTATCCCTTCTTTGTGGGCCACATCCACAATTAGAATACCATCCCAGACTTCTCTTGAGCTACGTCCCTTGTACTCAGCTGCCTGCTGAGTATCTTCATTTGATTGTGGTGTCCATCCCTCAAACTCAACAAACTGGAGCAATGCTTTACCCTTAAAAATCTGTTCTTCTCCTACATTCTCTATCTTGTTGTTTTGTGACAGTACCTACTCAGTAGTTCAGACAAGAAGCAAGGAAGTCACTTATCTTCATTCTTACCCCTTTGTTACCCATCAGCCATTACATCCAGAGGCAATTACCTCCTAAATACTTACCAAATCTACTTACTTCTTTCTAACTCTTCTAGTACCACTGAATTTAACTCACCAACATCTTTTACCTGAACTACACCAATAGTATTTTAATAGTTCTGCTTTCTCTCTCGTCTTACTCCAAAGCATTTTTTAAAATATTTCAGTTATATTGTTTTTCTTCTTTTTTTTTTTAAGTTTTTTTTATTATATTATGTTAGTCACCATACAGTACATCCCTGGTTTCTGATGTAAAGTTCGACGATTCATTAGTTGCGTATAACACCCAGTGCACCATGCAATACGTGCCCTCCTTACTATGCATCACCAGCCTATCCCATTACCCCCCCTCCCCTCTGTAGCCCTCAGTTTGTTTCTCAGAGTCCATAGTCTCTCATGCTTCATTCCCCCTTCTGATTACCCCCCCTTTCTTTATCCCTTTCTTCCCCTACCGATCTTCCTAGTTCTTATGTTCCATAGATGAGAGAAATCATATGATAATTGTCTTTCTCTGCTTGCCTTATTTCACTTAGCATTATCTCCTCCAGTGCCGTCCATGTTGCAGCAAATGTTGAGAACTCGTTCTTTCTGATAGCTGAGTAATATTCCATTGTATATATGGACCACAACTTCTTAATCCAGTCATCTGTTGAAGGGCATCTCCGTTCCTTCCACGATTTAGCTATTGTGGACATTGCTGCTATGAACATTGGGGTGCATATGACCCTTCTCTTCACTACGTCTGTCTCTTTAGGGTAAATACCCAGTAGTGCAATGGCTGGGTCATAGGGTAGCTCAATTTTTAACTTTTTAAGGGACCTCCACACTGTTTTCCAGAGTGGCTGTACCAACTTGCATTCCCACCAACAATGTAGGAGGGATCCCCTTTCTCCACATCCTTTCCAGCAATTGTTGTTTCTTGCCTTGACAATTTTTGCCATTCTGACCTGTGTAAGGTGGTATCTTAGTGTGGTTTTGATTTGTGGTATCTTAGTGTGGTTTTGATTTGAATTTCCCTGATGGCTAATGATTTTGAACATTTTTTCATGTGTCTGTTAGCCATTTGTATGTCATCATTGGAAAAGTGTCTGTTCGTATCTTCTGCCCATTTTATGATTTGTTTATTTGTTTCTCGTGTATTGAGTTTGAGAAGTTCTTTGTAGATCTTGGATACCAGTCTTTTATCTGTAGCATCATTTGCAAATATATTCTCCCATTCCGTGGGCTGCCTCTTAGTTTTTTTGACTGTTTCCTTGGCTGTGCAGAAGCTTTTTATCTTGATGAAGTCCCACAAGTTCATTTTATCTTTTGTTTCTCTTGCCTTTGGAGATGTGTCATGAAAAAGGTTGCTTTGACCGATGTCGTTGAGGGTGCTGCCTATGTTCTCCTCTAGGATTTTGATGGATTCCTGTCTCACATCAAGGTCTTTCATCCATTTGGAGTTTATCTTTGTGTATGGTGTGAGATAGTGGTCAAGTTTCATTCTTTTGCATGTAGCTGTCCAATTTTCCCAGCACCATTTATTGAAGAGTATCTTTTTTCCACCAGATGTTTTTTCCTGCTTTATCAAAGATTAGTTGCCCAAACAGCCAAGGGTCCATTTCTTGGTTCTCTATTCTGTTCCATTGGTCTATGTGTCTGTTTTTGTGCCAGTACCATGCTGTCTTTGTGATCACAGCTTTGTAGTACAGCTCGAAATCCAGCATTGTGATGCCCCCAGCTTTGTTTTTCCTTTTCCACAGTTCCTTGGCGATTCGGGGCCTTTTCTGGTTCCAGACAAATTTAAGGACTATTTGTTCCAGTTCTTTGAAAAATGTCCTCGGTATTTTGATCGGGATAGCATTGAAAGTGTAGAATGCTCTGGGTAGCATGGACATTTTAACTATGTTAATTCTTCCGATCCATGAGCATGGAATATTTTTCCATCTTTTTGTGTCTTCCTCAATGTCTTTCAAGAGTGATTTATAGTTTCTAGAATAAAGGTCCTTTACGTCTCTGGTTAAGTTAATTCCAAGGTAACATATGGTTTTTGGTGCTATTGTAAATGGGATGGATTCCCTAATTTCTCTTTCTTCAGTCTCATTATTCGTGTATAGAAATGCAACTGATTTCTGAGCAGTGATTTTGTATCCCACCACATCATTGAATTGCTCTATAACTTCTAATAGTTTGGGTGTAGATTCTTTTGGGTTTTCCATATAGAGTATCATGTCATCTGCGAAGAGAGACATTTTGACTTCTTCTTTGCTGATTTGGATACCTTTTATCCCTTTTTGTTGTCTGATTGCTGTTGCAAGGACTTCTAGTACTATGTTGAATAATAGTGGAGAGAGTGGGCATCCTTGTCCTGTTCCTGATCTTAAGGGAAAGGCTTCCAGCTTTTCCCCATTGAGAATAATATTTGCTGTGGGCTTTTCATAGATGGCTTTATGAGATTGAGAAATGTACTCTCTATTCCTACACTCTGAAGGGTTTTAATCAGGAAAGGATGCTGTATTTTGTCAAATGCTTTTTTTGCATCAATTGAGAGGATCATATGGTTCCTGTGTCTTTTCTTGTTGATATGATGTATCACCCTGATCGATTTGCGAATGTTGAACCATGTTTGCATCCCAGGGATGAATCCCACTTGGTCGTGATGGATAATCCTTTTAATGTACTGTTGGATTCTATTAGCCAGGATCTTATTGAGGATTTTGGCGTCCATATTCATTAGGGAAATCGGTCTGTAATTCTCCTTTTTGATGGGGTCTTTGCCTGGTTTGGGGATCAAGGTAATATTGGCCTCATAGAATGAGTTTGGTAGCTTTCCTTCTGTTTCTATTTTTTGAAATAGCTTTAGGAGAATAGGTATTATTTCTTCTTGAATGTTTGGTAGAATTCCCCAGGGAAACTGTCCGGGCCTGGAGTTTTGTTATTTGGAAGGTTGTTTATCACTGACTCAATCTCTTCATAATTGATTTGCCTGTTTAAAAAATCAATTTCTTCCTGTTTCACTCTTGGTAGTTTATAGGTTTCCAGGAAGGCCTCCATCTCTTCCCGATTGCTTAATTTATTGGCATAAAGCTGTTGATAAAAGTTTCTAATAATCCTTCCAATTTCATTGGTGTTGGTCGTGACCTCTCCTTCTTCATTCATAATTTTATTAATTTAGGTCCTTTCTCTATTCTTTTGGATAAGTCTTGCCAGCGGTTTGTCAATTTTATTGATTGTCTCCAAGAACCAGCTTCTAGTTCTGTTGATCTGCTCTACTGTACTTCTGGTTTCTAATTCATTGATTTCTTCTCTAACCTTGGTCAACTGCTTCCTCGTGCGTGGATTAGGCCTGTCCCTCTGTTGCTGTTCCAGCTTCTTGAGGTGAGAATATAAAAACTGCATTTTAGATTTTTCTATTCTTTTGAATGAGGCTTGGATGGCTATGTATTTCCCCCTTAGGACTGCCTTTGCAGTATCCCATAGGTTTTGGACCGTTGTGTTTTCATTCTCGTTGGTCTCCATAAATTGTTTAAATTGATTTTTGATTTCCTGGTTTATCGAGTCATTCCTGAGCAGGATGGTTCTTAGTCTCCAAGTGTTTGAGTTTCTTCCAAATTTTTCCTTGTGGTTGAGTTGCAGTTTCAGAGCGTTGTGGTCTGAGAATATGCAGGGAATAATTTCAGTCTTTTGGTATCAGTTGAGACCTGTTTTGTGTCCCAGAACATGGTCTATTCTTGAGAATGTTCCATGGGCATTAGAATAGAATGAGTATTCTTTGGTTCTGGGTGTAGTGTTCTATATATATCTATGAGGTCCAACTCGTCGAGTATGCCATTCAAAGCTCTTGTTTCTACGTTGGTTTTCTGCTCCGGTGGTCTGTCTATTGCTGATAGTGGAGTGTTGAGGTCCCCTACTATTAACGTATTTTTATCTATATGTCTCTTTATTCTGGTTAAGAGTTGGCTTGTGTATCTTGCGGCTCCCCTGGTGGGGGCATATATATTTATAATTGTCATATCCACTTGTTGGATACATCCTTTAAGAATAATATAGTGCCCTTCTGTGTCTCTAACTATAGTCTTAGTTTAAAATCCAATCTGTCTGATATGAGAATTGCTACCCCAGCTTTCTTTTGAGGTCCACTGGTGTGAAAGATGGTGTGAAAGATGGTATTCCATCCCTTTACTTTCAGTCTGAATGTATTTTAGGTTGAAAATGAGTCTCTTGTAGACAGCAAATGGATGGGTCATGTCCTTTTATCCAATCATGCAACCCTGTGGTGTTTTATGGGCATTTAGGCCATTTACATTGAGTCTGATTATTGAGAGATGTGATTTTAATGATGCCATGTTGCCAGTAAAGTCTTTGTTTCTATAGATTGCGACTTTCTGTTCTGTATCACTCTTGGTGCCTTTTTACTTTTATAGAACCCCCCTTAATATCTTCTGTAGGGCTGGTTTCGTGGTTACGAAATTGGTCAATGACAGGCGATTCTGGAAGGTCTTTATTTCTCCATCAATTCTGAATGACAGCCTTGCTGGATAAAGGATCCTTGGCTGCATGTTTTTCTCTGAAAGAGCTTTAAAAATGCCCCCCCGCCCAACCCTTTCTCTCATTCCAGGTCTGTGTAGACAGGTCTGACGTAATTCTGATAACTTTGCCTTGGTACGTGAGAAATTTCTTTGCCCTGGCCGCTTTCAATACTGGATCCTTGGATCTAATATTTGTGAATTACAGTATGACGTGACGTGGCGTAGGTTTGTTGTGGTTGAGCTTGGGAGGGGTCCTCTCTGCCTCTTGGACACGAATGTTTGTTTCCCTTGCTAGATTAGGGAAGTTTTCAGCTATAGTTTGTTCAAATATCTCTTCTAGACCTCTGTTTTTCTCCACCCCCTCAGGGATGCCGATGATTCTGACATTGGAACGTTTCGTTGAGTCAGTAATCTCCCGTAACCTACATTCCTGAGCGTGGATTTTTTTGAGTCCAGATTCTATTGTAGCTTTTTCTTCTACTAACCCATCGTCCAATTCGCTGATACGCTCTTCTGCCTCATTCACCCTGGCCGTCAGAGCCTCTAGTTTTGACTGCATTTGGCTCATAGAATTTTTAATTTCTGCCAGAGTCGCTCTCATTTCCGCCCTTAGAGATTCTATTTTCTCATTAACATTTTCGTTAATACTTTTTTCAAGTCTACACATCATCTTGACCATTATTACTCTGAATTCCATTTCTGATAATTTGGTTATATCCATATCCATTAGTTCTGTGGCAGAGGCCACAGACTCATTGTCTTTTGTTTGCTGGGGGGGATTTCTCCTCTTGTCATTCTGATGAGGAGAGGTTGCGGGGTTGTCCAGAGCCCAAATTATTGACCGGGGCCCAGGCAGTGCACCCTTGTTTTCTAGGGATCTTAGGGATGTGGGCTTCTTGATTTTTTAGCCTGCCTTCTGGGGGAGGGGCCTGCCATGCCGATACTCAGGCAACCCTGTTTGGGTAGAGTCTCCCTGTCCCCTGCGAGGGGGGATGGAGGTGGGCACACTGTGAGCCAGTATTTCCAGGCTTTTGTTCTCTGGCGGCTTTCCCTGGCAGTTTGCTGTGCCTCTTCTGAGAGTCAGAGCAGCAGTGGCCGAATCTCAGCCTCTGTCTCAGAACAGAGGGATCACAGACCGTTCTCCACTGATGATCTGGACACTTTAACTCTGTTTCTGTTGGTGCTGCTCAACCCTGCAGCGTCCCGGGATGTGCGACCCGCACCGGGCGTCCCAGCCCTCACTTCCAGGGCTGGCACGTCTCTGTCCTTTGTGTTTCTAATACCGCCAGCTGCCCCCCCCCCCCCCCCGTGTGCTCCCGGAGCTCCCGGTCTCAGTCTGGTTCCAGTGAGCACACCGGAGCTCCGTTTCAGTCTGGTGGCGCATGTTCCCCGGCTCACAGTCTCAGTCTGCTCTTTCGCGGGTGCCGGTCCGTTAGTCCGTTCACTCCTGTGCAGGTGGCTACCGCTTCCCGGCGCTTGAACGCGGCGGCTCCCTCCCCTTCCGTTTATCTTCCGATATGTGTGCGCGGTTTCACGGCTCCCCGCTTCATACCTCAATACTCAGCACTGGAAATGTTCATTTGTAGAGATCCAGATGTATCTTCCTGCGTCTCAGGCTGATTCCGTGGATGTTCAGGCTGGTCTGGTACCTATCCAACTCGACTGGACCGGCTGAAAAAGGGGTCCCCTACTCTTCCGCCATCTTAACTCCTAGATCTGTTTTTCTTCTTAATCCCCAAATCCATCTGGTTATGTGCCTCTCCCATTTGCAAGTCTTCTGTCGTTTCCAGTGCTTTTGTGATAAAATCTAAAATCTCAGGACAGCCTTTAAAGGACCTGCCTATTAAGCCTACTTTTCCAGTTTAATTGTGAACCGCTTCTCCCACCCTTATTAAATTCAGAACCTTTACACATACTATTTCTTATGCCTAAATCTTCACTCTTTTCAGTCGTCCGGCTAATTCACACTTATCTTTCAGAGGTCAGCACAAATGTTACATTCTCACTGTTAAAGCAATTAAACAAGGAGGCCATTAGACTAAGGTGGCACTAATGCCTTGACACCTAAGTAAGCAAACCAAAACCTAAGCCAGAGTAAATTCCTTCAAATGCTTCAAGGTTAAGAAATCTAAACCTAAGAACAACCAATCACAAACAGCAAAATAGGCTTTCCTAAATAAATCATCCTTCTAAGCTGTAACCAATCAAATGATGTCCTAGCTTTGTTTCTGTTTTCTCTATATAAACCTTTCCCCTAGTTCCTATTGGCGGAGTTTCTGACCACTATCAGTTTGGTACTGCCCAGTTGGAATCAATGTTTGCTCAAATAAACTCTTGAAAATTTTTAATGTGCTTCACTTTACTTTTTAATATCTCCAAAGCCTTCTCTAACCCTGCACGCAGGGATAGACTCCCCTGTTACATGCTGTCATAATAACACATTACTTTTGTAGAATTTATCACAATAACAGTAATTCTTCCTTTAATTATTTATTTTCCATAGCCACCCAATTAGACTGTAAGCTTCTTGGTAGCAGTCAAATTTTCAGTCCTTGGTCTCTAGACAACACATTATCTCTTGATGGTAAACTTTTAAATAATACTTAGGAAATGCTGGGGCACCTGGGTGGCTCAGTCGTTAAGTGCCTGCCCTCAGCTCAGGACGTGATCCCAGAGTCCTAGGATCGAGTCCCATATCAGGCTCCTCCACTGGGAGCCTGCTTCTTCCTCTCCCAACCCCCCGTGCCTATGTTCCCTCTCTCGCTGGCTGGCTCTCTCTCTGTCAAATAAATAAATAAAATATTTAAAAAAAAAACTTGACTTATGCATAAATAGAAACAATGAAGGAGGCAGTAAAGAATGTATTTTTGCATCTTAGAACAGAGTTGAGTCTAAGGGATAATTCTAGCCCTGCAAGTAAGCCCTTAAATATTATTTTGGCAAACTGATTTAACATTGAGGATTTCTTTTCTTATGCTTCTTATTGAATATGGAATCAGAAGAAATTACATTACTTTATAGCTGTGGGATGTTGGACTTGTCACTGGGTGTCAAAGTTAAGCACAGGGTTCAGCTGCATGTAACAAATAATTTTAGGAACAGTGGTTTGAGCAACATGGCTATTGTGTTACTCCCTCAAAGCAAGAAATTCAGATGTAGGCAGCCTGATGTCTCAGGGATGTCAGGGTTGATTTTTTTGGCTTTTCTCTGCTCAAGATAGCTGCTGGAGCTCTGGCCTATACATCGGCAGGGAGGAAGAGGGGAAATGTGCCAAGAGCAAAGTGGGTACATGTGGTATTATGTAAGTCCATTCTCTATTTACAGTGCTTTTCTAGAAATTCTTCCCAGTAAGTTCACTTACATCTTTTTGTCTATAAATATCACTACATGGCTACCTATATCAGCACAGGAGTCTGAGAAATGCTTTATAGGTAGAAACTTTGCCAAACCAACAAAATCAGTATTCCGTTAAATAAGAAAGAAGGAAAGCATAGTTACTGGAGATGTTACTAGCAGACTCTGCCTAACTTGAAAACGCCAAGTTTCAGTTTATCAGAAAGCAAAGGATAAAAATATAGGCTTTTCAAGGTGTTTATTAACATTAACGAAGATGAAGTATATTAAAGGTGCATCATTGGGCTCTCTGTAAATGATGGGTACAAAATAACAGCCTCGTTATCTAAATACTATGAAATATAAGGTAATATCAGCTCACAGATGTTTATGGGTTTGCTTAGAACTCAAATCCACTGGCATGTATTATCCAAAATTGAAAAATCTTGACTATCAAAATGGAATCTGGATATTTAACCCTAGATATTGTCTCGATTTTTGTGTTCTGGAGGGCGTAGTATAGACAGATACGTTTTTGCCAGCAACTAAGTTGGAGATTAGTTGCTGGAAAATGGCTGACCTCAGATTCCTGAAAGTCTGAGGGAATTATGTGAAATCATAGAGAAAGGAATTCTTTTTATTTAAATTTGATTATATAATTCTATCTAATTAGTGCATGCTAATTACCATCTATATCTCAAATGCTCTAGGGCACAGAAGAAGAGACTTTTCCTTGCCCTTAAAGAACTAAAAAATCTTTCTACAAATAGAATCCACTGGAAAATAATGGTTTATTATTATGAATCTTGTGTATGGGTGTGTGTGTATGCCTGCATAGTATATTCTGTCACAGTCCCAAGAAGACAGGGTAGGCTTCCATCTTTGGAGAATGAGAATCCATAAACCTCATCAGAGAAGAAAGGTAAGATTTTATCTTTTCTCTCTCCTATGTTTATTGCAAAACTTTATAAATCTTGGAATCATCACTTTCTGGCTTGAAAACCTTATGAAGCAGAGAAATCAGTTACTACTTGTCCTTGGATCTTCAAGGTGAAATATGCCCCTAATCTGTATTTACAGAGTTTTTAATTAAAATACTCCATGACTTTAATCTTATGCCAAAGTTTTGTGGAGATTTATTTTTCTCATAAAATTTGGATTATTCTTTCTGTTTCTCTGTGTTTTCTGTCAGTCATACGGTATAGTATGTTTTTTATTCAGTAGTTTTCCTCATTGTATCTTACTTCTCTAGCCTTTATCCCTTACCTTTTTCAAGATGCTTTTCACATTTATCTTTGTCCCATATTCTTCTTTTCTAAATTACTGGAGGATAATGATTTTGATATTTTTGACAGGAAGTGATAAAATTATTTTTAAGTTTTTTTTTTTCCTGATAGAATCCATACCACAAGTTAAAGAAAAATGTCAATGGAGTTATTAACTTCATTATATTCTTGATAGACTTTTTAGTAGATACTGGGTAGAATGCTTACCAAAGGTTACCAAAGGAAGATTTATCATTTGTGACTGTCTTCCTCTTCCATGGTATAATTCCACTGAAATGTCTGAAGATGCCTTTTAATTTAAACCAAGTGTCCAGCCCTTTGATTCACAAGTTTGCGCTCAACTGAAGAACATCTCAGGGTATACCCTGTGTGCTGGTTATAATGGCTTAATGGAGCTACACATGGCTTAACAGAAGTCAAAGCTTCTGAGGAAGAGAAACAGAAAGGATTGCTTTGCTCAACAGTGGGGCCACTGACAACACAATACAATATCAGTATTGGAAATACTATTTAGAAGTGGAAGTACAGTCCCCATTCCATACACTGTGCTTTAACTATTCAATAATGACCTAATTTTGTGTGTGAGTGTTCCCTGATATACCTGGTAAGGTCTCCATCCTTGAAGTGTTACGATTCTGTAGGGGACTAGAGGCCTAGGAGCCATGTTGGAAAAATTGGGGCATTGGCATTAAGGAAAGAGATGCAGCTGAGTCAAAAGAAAAGAGCAATTTAAAACAAGCAAAGAAACAAAAAACACACAAAGATTTTGGGATTACTGAAATATGGAAGATGAAGCATGAGTTAGATCACTGTGTCCTAACAAGCTTAACATGGACTTGTTTTGGGTGGGGTTAAATCTGTGTATTTTTATGAATTGGAGAGAAAGTAGAAGTTCTCTTGCTCCCGTAGATCTTTTAACTTAAGCTGTATTAGTGAAGTAGTAATGTTACCATATGTTCTTTCAGTTGAAAGCATCCAGTCACAATGGGTAAAAGGTTAATTGGTAGGTAGGCATTAAACATTAAAATACAAATTCACACCACACATAAACACACCATGCTTATATAACAATTCACAAATGCCTGGCATTCTTCATGGGGCGGCGGTTTATAGGTGTTGAGGTGGGGGAAAACAAAACCAAGCAAAACAAAAAAACAAGGTTCTCATCCTCATGGAGTTTGTGTCAGAGAACACAAACAGGAAGTCAATAATATAAATAACTTTTCATTGCATTCATAAGAGGAGCCATGTAGGAAAAACACAGAGGATTTTGAAACTACATAGTGAAGAACTTAATTTAGTCAGCAATGGAAATAAGATTTAAATCTTTAGAAACATATTTTCCTTATGATCTAGAGTGTTTGGGTGCAGTGGAGGGAGTGAGTAGGTGGGTGGGGGAGGAGGGAGCAGCAGTCTGGTGCCCAGAGCCAAAGGAGGAAACAACTTTGTTCACAATAGACATCCTTAGCAAAGCCAAAGTACAGTGACATCAGCGTCTACATATTTTCCATGATTTCTAAAAATACAATCAACTCATTAATAGAGAAACACCACAACATACACATTAAAAAAATAACAATGGGTGATTTGTGCATTTGGCCATGAGATTGGGGGTTAGTGCTGTTACATTTAGATGCAGGTCTCTCTTATTTCCCATGCCTCATACTGTTGAGAAATACTATCCAAAAGAAAGGCCACATATTCTATCTCAATCCCAACCATTTATTTCCTGCCCTCCCTTATCATTATTATTGATCAAAATGTTTGCAACTGTGTACTGTCCTAATTTTTATTTTTAAATTTTTGGTTTTTTTTTTTGCTAAGTTCACATATAAAGAAAACATACAGTTCTTTTTGATGATCATCATCCCCCGCCTTCCATTGCGGCAATAATTTCCTAGAGTGATGGTGTTGTTGATTGCCCAACTACAGTCTGTATACCAGAAATGCTTAATACTATCTTGTCATTCATAGTCTGTTTAATGGTTAACAGGGGTTTTGTAGTCTGTCAAATTTAATGACCAGAAGAACCAATAAAATATGACAGGGAAGACTTCCCACTCTTTAAGAATGGAATAGTTTCATCAGCACAAATGATAGCCTGTCAGAAAATTCCTGTGGTGGTGAAAAAGAAGAAAAATACAATTATATATTTCTGCTCAAGAAAGAAAATGCACATGATGTCCACATGCAAAATAGAATGTTATGATTTAGGAAATCATTATTCCCAAGTCCCTTGTTTTCTGGGTTAGGATTTCTCAAAACTGAATTTTCATGATTCTGATTGGAATTAGAAATCTATATAACCAGTCTGTGTAACCAAATCAATATAACCAACCAGGCTAGTCTGAATTCATTCTATTGATGGATCCACTACTTCTTTCCCAGACTTTGAATCCCCCAAAATTAGGCTCTGTGGTGGCAGGACAAATGGTGCTGAAGGATACAGGAGACAGCAATGGAAGTGAAATCCTTCTTTCACTTTGCATTGTTGCCCTTCCTTAGACCACCCCTCTCTCCCCACACACATATTGATACTGACACCACAACCCCTCCTCAACCATGAGAATTATTTGGAGTATCTGGAAAATTTCTATCCTCTAGAAATTGTGATTCTGTGGTCATGTCTGGACCTAGGTGCTGATTTTCTTTTCTTTTTTTTTCTCCATGACTCTGGTGAATGTGATGCAGATGGCCAACACCATACTTTATGGTATTCTGCATACATTCTGTAGTTAAACACTAGGTAGTCATTGTGCTGCTTGGTTTCACACTCTGGTTCTGCCAGACATGAGCTTCGAGGTGATCCTGGCCTATCACATATGGTCATTGTGAAGATAAAATAGAAAATCTTACAAAGATTTAAAGACCACCTGTCATTTAAGATACTCCATGATGTTCACTAGTATTGTTTTGCTGATTTTGTTGTTGCAGTTTCAGTTAGTAACCACATCTTCAAATTAGCTTAATAATTACAGGGGAATATGTTGTAAAAGATCAGTGGTACCCATGGGACCCACAGTATCAGAGTACAGTCACGCGCCGTTGATAAAATACTAAAATCAGGAGCTGGAAATCTACCAAAGTGGCCTCTGTCTTAATCATTCATGGAAACCACAGAGCTTCTCAACTCTATTTCTTTCTCTATGCCTCTCTTTGTTGACTGTCTTTATTTCTTCCAAAGCATGGTAAATCATGGTCAGGACACACTTCCTGAGTTTACATTAACTCTCCTACCTGTAAGAAACTAACAAGCCCCATTCAGTCCCATTTTATATTCCTTGAAGATTCTAATTGATTCTTTTTAGGCCTGTTGATTACATACCATTGGTTCAATTGGCTATTGGTATGCAGACTCTGTAGTGAAAACAACAGCTAGAATCCAACTGCATGTATGGGGGCAATTCTAAAATAGGGAAAGCTGTGAGCTGGGCAGGTACCCTTAAAAGTATTTGCCACAAGGGTTTCCAATATTACCACAGTTAGGAATAATTCAAGATTTCTATAAAATACACTGTGAGTTCCGTTCAAAGAATTTTCTGGGATATAACCCAATTATTATTGGGTTGCTGGATTTCTGAAGGTTAATATTGAATGGATGAAATCTAAGCCAATCAGTCATAGGGAAAATTATGAAGGAAGCAAATTTATCATTAGTGGTCTATCTTCCCTTTATGAAGTTTTCTTTCTTTTTTTTTTTTTTTCCTGATGAGTCATGTTCTTGTTTGCCTCTTTTAAAGAAAAGGGGTAACACTTGGCTAGTATCTTAATGTGTTACCCTCAGTGATATTTATATTTAAAAGTATCACAGGTTAGGAGTACAAACCTTAACAAAAAGAAATGAGTCAACATTAATGGCAAATTCAGACAACTGTGGGAAAGATATTTTGAGTACTGAGCCTTTTTGGCACCCCTCAAGTGATGCTGAGGAGATAAACTACTGAGTACTGTGTTTCTGGTTAGCTCTGCCTATTAGTGGAACTCAGTTTATTTACAGAGTGCAGATGGTTTGTGGCTGAACCCAATCACTGAGTCATAGCAATGACTGAAAGTTACATCCTTAGTATAGCATGGATCTTTGCCATATAGCTGACCTGCATCTGAACTTCAATTTTGGCATGGAACCAGGCTATGATGGTCACAGAACTAAGCCCATCAACTGTGGTGTGACTGACCTTTCACGGTTTCCTCTAGAGCAGCAATTCTCTGGAAATGAATGGACTGGACAACTCAATATTTTACTTTTACTTACTCATGCAACATAAGCATCTTTTTGTTTTATACACATTTTCATATTTTAAACATCTTGTGTGATGTTCCTGTAGGTAAACATGTAAAAAGGAAATATATATTGGCATAAAAAAGTTTTCCTTTTGTTTTACTTGTCACTCATTACCACTATGATTTAGTAAATCATAAGAAATTGCTGATATAACCATTTTGATCTACAAAAATGGCTATTTCATGTGGTTCAATCTAAATACTTTTAATACCTACCCTGGAAAGAAAGCATATCAGCAAGATATTCATATTAAATTAGGGGGAAAGGATATAATATTGAGCTTATAGTGTAAACCCAAAAATGTTTTTTAAATTATGATTATGAATAGAAAAATGATCAGAAGGAAGCGTGAAAATTGATCAGTGGATGCCTATGAGTAGTAAATGGGACTATGATATTTTATTTACTATACTTAGATGGTTACATTTATTTAATAACTTACTGTTTTTGTGGTTATTGAACTAGCATAGGTTGTTTTTGGAAATCTTGGAAAATAGGAAAAATGATAAAGAAGGAAACTATGTAGAGATTTTGTGATGACTTTTTACCTCCTCTATTCTTGTCATTAAAAAGAGCATTGTTGATATATTTTTACTTTACATTTTTTTTTCTTATCGATGAAGATAAACATTTTTAGATGTGTTTATTGGTTATTTGTATTAATGGATCCTTTTCTCTATTATTCCTGGAGGCCTGGGTCCACTGCTTCATCCAAGAATAACCTGAGTGTTAGGAGACAGGGAGGACCTTTGATTTGCTGTTGGCCCTAATTTAACTACAGTGATATTATCAAAACTAAGAATTTTTCACAAAGATACAGAAGTAGGCACTCTATACTTTAACAATAAGGCAAGTGAAACAAGACAGCTAACCAAGGGGGAAATATCAAACACAGAAGTGCAAGAAGTGCTGGAAGTATTTGAAGATGGTAGTTGTAGTGTTAAAGATCATAACTATGATCAGAAGACAGAGCTTTAGAAAACATGTATATAGTAAGTTGTACACATATTTTATAAATTTATTTCCCCATTATGGCTCAAACTGGCCTGACTTTCCATGGAATTCACAGAACTTCGGGGGTGGGGAGTAGAGGAATGGGCTATTTTTTTTCTTTATATTTTAGTTTTTCCTCTCCAGATCATCCCCCATCTCCAGCAGATGACAGTGATCTTGAAAATAAAATGGAATTTAGGTTTGTGTTTGCTTCCAACCCATTAAGAGTCATTGCTATGTGAATAAACTTGGGGATGTCAAAGTACTTGGCAAAATATACATCTAAAATAAATCGCATAAAGGAGCAAATTCTGTAAAATAGTTTTGCCCTAGAATTTTTAGTTAGGTAATTTTGATGCCATTGTTCTCTTATTTTATGGTCAACAAAGTTAACACACTAGAGAGGAGAGCCTCAATGAAACCCAGATTTGTATTAAAACAGTTGCTTTTCATTAATTGAAACCCTCTCTATCTTCCCAATTCCTCCATGTTTATAATAATAATAGTCAAATTTTCCAAGTTAGGAATACATATATATTTGAGACTACATTATAAATGGGAAAAAAGTTGAATTTCTTTAATGTCACGGTTTGAATCAAATTTGGTTTCCAAATATGGAATTTAATTAAGTCATCCTTTAATTACTTTAAGAAACTCCTTAATGACAGTTTACAGCTATTCACAGTCTGCAGATTGCAGCCATATTCTAGAAAATGCATTCTTTCCTTCCTTCCACTCTCCCTCCCTTCTGATTTTTTTTTCCTTCCACATAAAAGAAAGGAACAATTCACCAAAACAGTTCACTTTATTCCACAGGAGCAATGGCTTCATCTGTAGTAGACACTCCTAGTAAATAAAGATAATTTAAATGTCATCATTTTATTGATTTTCTTACTCTCTAATTAGCAAGACAATTGATTTTTAATCTTTTTTGTGAACCACCCTTCAGTGAAATCAATTTTGGTTTACATAAGATATTCAGCTCAGAAAGTCAGTTGAATAAAAGGAAGCTTAGGGAAAGCTGTCATCAGGCATCTACTGCTGAAGCGTGCAAGCCAGAAATTTATTTTTCTTTATTGATTCTTTAGAGAAGGCCAGCTAGTACAGGTAGGAGGGCAACAAAATAAAAATCGTTAGTTTTTCTGAGATATTGTTCTTTTTTGATCTGGCATGTGTTTTATTTGTTTTTGTTTTTTCCTCAAGGATTTTTTTTTTCTTTGAAAGTTTAAATCAGGGTACTTAAGTAAAAACAACATCAGGTTCAGGTGAGGAAGGTGAGGGAAGTGAGACATACACAATAGGATAATGAAATAGCCAGACATAGAAGGCTTTTAAATAAAATAAAGTCACATTAATTCAAATATAGAAGTTACTACTATATTGAGAAAGATTGACAGCTTTATATTATCCTTAAATAGAAGGAATTATTAAGATATAGTAGGGTGATTACCTTTGGAGAGTAAATATTAAGTCCTTTTGATAAGTTTATTTATATACTAAAACTTTGTTTTCTGAATGAAGGGAGAATATTGCTGATTTAAGATGATAGTATGACCAGTAAAATACAGATCATTCTTTATCAATAGCATGATTTTTGTTAGGTAATTATTTCTAAATACATAATTTTTTAAAGAGATTTTTTATTTATTTGAGAGAGAGAGACAGAGAGAGAGAGAGCACAGAGGGAGACTGAGGCAGTAGCAGACTCCACTGAGCAGAGAGCCCGATGTGGGGCTCGATTCTAGGACCCTGGGATCATGACCTGAGCTGAAGGCAGATGCTTAACTGACTGAGCCACCCAGGTGCCGCCCTAAATACATAATTTAAAGAAAAGACATTTAAAATAGTCTGTTATTAGCTTTTAATTTCTTCTTGAAGATACCCATTGAATGTATATTGTTCTCTGGTGATTTATTATATGATCTTATTTAATTTATCCATGTGTATATAACTCTGGGAATTAATTCATATGTCAATATCTCAATCTATTTTTACTATCTTCATAAGGACCTTTGGTAAGACCTTGTTTTTTCTTAATCATCTCCACCTGTATTAGTCCTTTAAGGCTTCTGTATCAGAATACCAAAGACTGGGTGGCTTATAAACAACAGAGATTTATTTCTTACAGTTTTGGAGGCTGAGAATTCCGAGATCAAGGCACCACAGATTTGGCTGTGAGGGTCCACTTCCTGGTTCATAGATAGCTGTAATCTCACACTGTAGAAGTGAGAGGGGGGTCTCTAGGGTCTCTTTCATGAAAGTACTCCCATTCACAAGGACCCTACCCTAATGACCTAATTACCTCCCAAAGGCCCCACCTTCAAATATCATTCGCAGTAGGGTTTGGGCGTTTCAACATATGCACATTGGGAGGACATAAACATTCAGTCTGTAGCACCACCCAATAAAGTTAATACTAGTTATACTTTATATCTGTTTATGTACTGTATGTATATCTGTGCTTTACATTAAAAAGACTAAGTTTTATTTCAGCCCCAAAGAACTAAGTTTTGCTTTCTTGAGGGAGATATTGTTCCCACTGAGAATGCATGATATAAATATACTCTTGCTGAACTCAAAACCTCTCTGTTGTGAAATACCTTCAGTGGACTGTCAAATTCATTTTGTTTGTTTAGCTTCCCTTTAAGGGAATTTAAGGTGCATTGATATAGGAAACTCAAGTATTCTGAGTAGTATCCATAAGTACAGTCCCAGTTGTGTATATCTTTAAATTTACAAATGGAAGGGCATACTAATTTCTCAGATGCTACACTTCTCTTTAAAGCCAGGAATATTTAAATTTGCCCCTATGTCCCGAAAACCAATCCTAGCCTCAAGCAAATGGTACATAAGCAGTTTTACATCAACATCTTATGGCTCAGCATGGAATCACATGTGCTACTCTTTTTAACTCTGCTGCAGTGTTCCAGTTTTGACTGCTGGGTCATTGCTTAGTTCCAGGTCTATTGGGTACTGGTCGTATTATTCTGTTTCTCCCTTAGTCATTTTGCTTGAGTTTAGATACTGTACTCGACACTCTCTTTTCTCTGATTATGTCCTGCATTGTTCTTGCTATTGTTTTCTTCCTTTCTTCTTTTCATCTTTATCTGCATTGTATCACTCCTGCCTCTACCATTGCCCCTAAACTGGATAGCAGCCCCAGATGTCCAGCCTCACAATAACAACATGTTGGAATCAAAATTATATTTATAATTATAGTGATGACAATTAGTTCTGGGTATAGCTGTTGTGTTGTGATGCCTTGAAAAAGTTAGAGGGAACTACAGGTATCTCAATACTCTTTTGCATCCTAAATGCAAAGCTAAGTAACTCATAAGAATGCAGTGAATGAGTTTTTTCTGATTCTAAGCTTATATCTTCTACCTAATATATTGGCATTTGCTGTGAAAAACTTAACAAGTGGTCAGAAAAATTTCCTAAAACTGATTAGTGCTATTTCCTTAAGGGATTAACTTAATGTTTGCATAAGAAAATTTAATTGACTAGATCTTTTAGGTGAGGGAAACATTACACAGCTGACAAATGAGGAAATATCTCAAAAGAATTTGAGGAAAGGTTTGCTTATTTGTTTCTGTAGCATCTAGGTTGAGTTCTAAATCTCAGATGACTTTTGTAATAAAAAGTGCTTAAAATGTTTATTAAATTAATACATACATTGAAATTGTGTCTTCCACCTTTTAAGTCAACACTTGTTTCTCTCTTGATTTAACAGTTTAGTATAAAAATGAATGAAATTATGAAGACCACTCATGAACATAAAAATATATATATTTTAAAAAGATCTACCAAAGTCATGTAACAAATCAAGCAACAACTCTAAATATGGTGCTGTGTTGCCTGCATTTTTGTCCATATCACTCTTCGATGTGGGTTTTAAAATTGGTGAAGGGCTTTGTCTGATGATGGTAGTGTGGTTGGGGAAGTATAGGGGAGGTCATTTTGTGTTGTTAAGTCAATTAGGAAGTAAACCACTTCTCTCTTTGTATGAAACCCTATCTTCTGATATTTGTTTACCAGTGTTTGCTTTTTGTAGCTGCCCTGATCAAATGGGCGTAAACTGTTATTGGTATCTTGATTCTTCATATCTCCATGATTTAAAATCTAACGCAAATGCAGCTTCCGGTAACTTTTTTTCTTGAATAAAGTGCTCTGCAGCTGTGATTCATAGAAGCACATCTGGGCATACTATTGTGGTTTTCTCTGGTTCCAGGTCCAGATCACTCTGTCTGAAATCGTCAAAATGATGCCTTTGTTTTGTGACGTGATCTTTCCTCTAGCTTAAAGCAAAATATGTGAATTCATAGTAGATGTTAATGAACTTATGGGTTATGAATCCCTAATCAGTTGTTAAAAGATATATTATACTTAGATGTGTCCTTAGTCTTTGGAACTTTTAAAGGTAGACTTTAAAATTACTTTATAATGTAAAGGTACTATTCATGTTTATGCTACCTTCCTGCATTTAACCTCTTCCACAGGGACTTGTTTCACTACAAATACCTGTTTGTATTATCTACAAAGTCTTCAGTAGCCATGCTGACTGATCTTGTCCATGATTTACTGAATCTGACATTGTACCAGACCCAAGGGTTACTACTTTATATGCTATGACCCAGTATGAATCAGAAGATCATAGTTCTTCTTGGAATTTGTAATAAAAATACATGGAGAAGTATCAGCTGATGAGCTGAATGATTGAGATATTAAGACAAATTATGAGGGGCCTGGCACAATGAACAAGTAGAAGAGTGAAAACAGGAACATAATCTTATATGTTGCCCTATCCTCATAATGTGTAAAGAGCCTTACACATAGTACATGATCAATTAATATCTGGTGTTCAGGAAAAATCAAATATGCTAGATAAGTGAGACCCTGTGACCCATAAAAGATATGAGAAGACAAAATTATTCTTTTCTTGAGGCACTTTGTATGGTTTCTCAGTTTTCTTGCAACTAAAAGAGACTTCTGAAAACAATGCAGCAAACCCAGTCCCAATACATTAAGGAAAATTGGCCATCTGACTGCATAAAAGAAGAATAAATTAGCAAAATATAATTTTTCAAGTAAAGAACTCTGTGGCTATGTTAAACAGAATACACATAAAAAATTAAAGAACTTGAATATCATTTTGAGGAATTCTCTAGTAAGGAGTCATAAAGACATAAAGAGAGAAAAGGTTGAGACAGAAGTTGAAATATGGTGAGTGGATGTAGAAGAGTCAGAATCTATTTAGTGGAGCCTCAGAAGGAAAGAGAAGAAAAAAATCACATGTATGAAAAATCTGAATAAATGATGGAAAAGTGTTTCCCAGAAGTACAGAAGACATGAAACTTTAGATTGAAATGGATCAAAGTGGCAGGCAGTATCAGTAAGTAAACCTCACTCATAGATCCATTAAAGTTAAATTCTAAAAAATCAAAGACAAAGAAAAAAATTAAAAATTATCCAGGAATAAGAAGAAGATGATCTACAAATGAATCAAGAATCAGTTTGACGGGGCGCCTGGGTGGCACAGCGGTTAAGTGTCTGCCTTCGGCTCAGGGTGTGATCCCAGCATTATGGGATCGAGCCCCACATCAGGCTCTTCTGCTATGAGCCTGCTTCTTCCTCTCCCACTCCCCCTGCTTGTGTTCCCTCTCTCACTGGCTGTCTCTCTCTGTCGAATAAATAAATAAAATCTTAAAAAAAAAAAAAAAAAGAATCAGTTTGACAACACATTTCCCATTGTAACACTGGGTACAAGAAAACAATGGAGAATGTTCTCCAACATTTTATTGAAAAAAATTGCAATTTTCTACAAAGCTAATTATTTAAATGTGAAGGAAAATAAAGACATTTTTAGATGTCCAGAAGTATCAGTTGGGTCTGCCCCAGGAAAACAGAGCTGCATGCACGTAGTTTATTTGGGGTAATGATCCAGGGGAAAGGAGGGGACTAGTGAGAGGGAAATGGGGATAGAGAGAAAGCCAGTACAAGGGTACATTCTGGAGTTGGTCAACACTGTGGGCAGCTGGGCTGGATCTCAGCAGGACTGTCAGAGAAGATGTGTAGATTGCACTTTGGAACTGCTCACTTAGGTTTGAGAAAGATATATTAGCTTATTAAAAGAATGAATAGTTCATTTAATTAAGAAATGTTTAATAATCTATTGAAAGAATAACATTTCTTTTACCTTCTAACTTATTAAGGTAATAATTATTCTAATATTGAAACTTCTTTATTTTATATTTACTGTATTTGTGCACAGTGTAATATTCTTGTAATGTGTTAATGGATTTGAGGTGCTGGTATTTTAGTGTCTGCATATATATATGTGAGATTTGGCTCTAATCTTTTGGTGATATGTTATGGACTGAATATTTATGTCTCTCAAAATTCATGTGTTGAGGGGCGCTTGGGTGGCTCAGTTAGTTAAGCATCTGACTCTTGCTTTCAGCTAGGGTTGTGATCTCAGGGTCATGGGATGGGGCCCCAAGTCAGTCTCTATGCTGGGCATGGAACCTGCTTGAGATTCTCTCTCTCTCCCTCTCCCTCTGCCCCTTCCTACCCCTGCTCATGTGTGCCCTCTCTCTTTAAAACAAACAAAAAACAAAAATCATGAGTTGAAATCCAAATCCAACTGTATTAGGAGCTGGAGCCTTGAGGAGGTAATTAATTTACAATGGTGGAGGCAACATGAATGGGATTAGTGCCCTTATAAGAAGAGACATGAGAGAGATTTAGCTCTTCATCATGTGAGGATACAAACAGAAAAGAACCAGTCAGGAAAAGTGCACTCACCAGACATTGGGTCTTCCTGTGTCTTGATCCTGGACTCTCCAGCCTCCAGAACTCTTAGAAATAAATGTTGTTTAAGCCACCTGCTCCACAGTATTTTTGTTATAGCAGCCTGAATTGACTAAGACGAGGGGGGCTATTTTTGTCAGATTTGGAATCCATGAATATGTGAAAAATCATAGAATGAAATTGGGTAGCTTTCCATTTTTCTTAAGTTTAAGCATTGGAAAAAAAAAAAAGCAGTCTCTAAATCATGCAGTCCCCATGCCTTTTTTGGAAATAGTTTTTGACAGCAATCCTAATTTTATATTTGGATCAATTACTTTCCCTAGAAAATTGTCTATTTTAGTCACAGTTTAAAAATAAAAATTTCATATAATATTGTCCTCAGTTTAAAATCCCCCTTTATTCATACTTACATTATTTCAGAAATCTTTTAAAAAGTAAATTGACAATATTTGAGCCAGGTATTGGAAGATGAGTAGGATCCATAAGGGGTAAAGGGCATAACTGGAGGAAATGTAAATGTTCTGTATTTGCAAAATCTCTTTTTCATCAGAAACTCAACATATTTACCAAGACTAAAAACAAAACAAAACAAAACAAAAAACTGAAGTTGATTAAATTCTATTTAAAGAATTAAATCTTTCGGGGGGCACTAATGCATATTCTCCAGTAAGGATGCCTCTGGATGTTTGAGAAAGTATATATTTTCATAGTACATTTTGTTTTAGGCATAATCTGGTACCTAATCACCTGAACCTGTGATTGTATTTTCTTACTTGACAAAAGAGTCTTTGCAGATGTGATTAAGTAAAGGACCTTGGGATGGAGAGATTATTTTAGATTATCTACATGGGCCTTCCTTAATCACATGAAGCCTTCAGAGAAAAGAAAGGTAGAAGAGTAGGTCAAGAAATGTGAAGTGAAAAGGACTTGACCCACTGTTAACCAACTTTGAAGATGAAAGAGAGTGGCTGTGAGCCAAAAGAATGTGGGCAGTCTCTAGAAGCTGGAAATTGCCCTCAACTAACAGCTACCAAGAAGAAAAGGGACCTCAGTTCTACAAATGCAAGGAAATAGATTCTCTCCTAGAGCCTCCAAAAAGAAATACAACCATCCTGAAACCTTCATTTTAGCTCCGTGAGACCCATGTTGGATATCTGACCTATAGGATTGTTAGATAGTACATTTGTTTTGCTTTAACCCACTAGATTGTGGTAATTTGTTACAGCAGCAGTAGAAAACTAGCACGCCTTTAATACTAAGAGAATCAGAGTAAAACAGTGATGGTTCACATAAAAAGCTGTGTGTTTTGTTTTTTTTTTTTTAAGTAAAAGTTTTAGCACACAAAAAAACTTGGTTTCTGTTTTGGCTTGTTTCATCTAAAGCTGCATATAGTGCAATGGATGTTTAATAAATGCTCATCAAAGCAGAACTTTGAATGAAAATCTATATATGGTACATCGAATAATATTTGGCCATCGTTTTTCTTTACAGCTGTATCTTACACTGAACAGTTAATATAAAATACTCTGTTAAATGAGAACATATTTTAGTTCAGTTGTGTCAAGAAAACATTTAGAATTTGTATACTTTATATGTTTTAAATTTTCTGTCTTATCAGATTTCATAATCAATGAAATATCTTCAAAACTGTCCTGTTCCACAATTTGACATCTGTTCTTCTAGATTATCTAGTTTTCTTTTCTTTTTTTTTTTCTTTAAAGATTTTTTATTTATTTATTTGACAGAGATAGACAGCTAGCCAGAGAGGGAACACAAGCAGGGGGAGTGGGAGAGGAAGAAGCAGGCTCCCAGCAGAGGAGCCCGATGTGGGACTCGATCCCAGAACGCCGGGATCACGCCCTAAGCCGAAGGCAGACGCCTAATGACTGCACTACCCAGGCGCCCCAATCTAGTTTTCTTGAAATCCTAATCTTTCTCCTTAATCTTCAAATGCATAAATGATGTCCTGTGTTGGGTTAGTGGTTCTAAATCTTTATTTAATAGCATCTTTACCCATTTTTACTGGATAACTAAGATAGATGGTGTGTAGTCACATTTCGACAGACTCTAAGCCAAGGGTGGGCGATGGTCTAGTGAAACCAAAGAAGACAGGTTTATTGGGGAAGGGTATGTACAGTGAGTCCAGGAGTAGCAGTCTGGACAAAGCATCTACTGGTGGAATCTACATGCAGCGAGCTTTTACAGTATAGCAGCTTAGACTGGCAACTATCTGTAGTCTCTCCCTCCTTGCTGGGCCAGCATTCCAAGTAGATCAAGGCCTGCCATCTTCACAGTCTTCCTTACAGGGGAGATGGTATTGATTGGCCACTCCCGTAGCCCTTGTCCTTGAATGCTGAACAACACATTCTTCTACATATTCTGCTTGATGGGAATATAAAGGGAGGACAGGATCTCTACATTCTCAAGATATTGATTAACAGGGACATTCAGGGTATGCTTGCACAAACCAGCCTTCCAGCATGTATCAATGGGGAGAGTTAAAAATCTGTCAAGATTATTAAATGGAGTTTTTGAAGCTATAGTTACCTGAAGTAGTGAGCATGTCATGCCAAATTCATTATTTTAAAATCAGAATTTAAAAGCCTGGTTAGTGTGGTAATTGCTTTGGCACATCCTCTTACCTTCTCATTAATAAGAAAAAAGTTGATGCTGCTTAAATTAGTATTTGGCCATTTCGATATACAGGAGCCAGATGAAATGAAACAGAAGTCACTGAAAAGAATTGGAGTCAAACATTGCATTAAAGTAAAAATTATTCTCTGCCTCTTCTAATATTCAATAAAAACCTCATTTGATATAATCGTTCTAGCATGCTATTAAAAGTTCTGCTTTAATCAGAATTTCTGCCAAATTACTTTGGAAAGGTCCTGAGCTTTGGGGGACTATTTGGTACAAGTGGGATGTGGCCTAACTAACCTGATCAAGACCCCACAGTCTTTTGAATTTTCCAGGATCTTTAGAACTCTGACCTGGGTTTGGTATAGGCTTCCTAAGTCATCCAGGTCTGGATTCAAATTCATTGAGATCAGCCTGTAAGGAAGACAAGTCACATATTGGTTGTGCTGTGTTAGCCATTTTATTGTTAAATTTTGTGACCACTTGTGCTGATTTGTCTACAGCAGCCACAGTCTAAAAAAACAAAAAAGAGTCTCCTTCTTAGCCTGTATGTCCTAATCATTTTTCTGGAGTTTAAGTGCACATACCTTATTTGTGGATGTTAATGACATATTCCAACTTCTGTGAAGAATCAAGCTAAGAAAGCAGTTTTGCTATGGGTCAGTGAGGGGCAAGATCAAGCACACTGTGAAGCAGTAAAGTTGCTTGGACTACCGTTCTTATTCCTCCTTAGAATTTGCTACTTTGGCATTATTCTATTTTTGTATTTTTCCTTAAGAGAGAAAGAAAGAGATTCACTCTACAGTTAGAGTGTAAGACAGCTTATTGTGTACTTTGCTGGTCCTGGAAAGACCAACATGTGGATCATTTAGGTTTTTAGGAAATGGTTTTTCTTTTCCTTGATTTTTTCCTCCCATTGGAGTTCCCTTCTTTCTGTGCTTCTCTTAACATCTATGAGGAGCTGGAAAGCCAAGATAAGGGGACTGGTTTAGGGAGAAAAAAGAATTCCCTTAGCCTAAACTTTTAGGCAGGAGACAAAAAGTACTGTATCCATGGGTTCTTTCTGAAGCTAGGGGTTTCACATTATAGTAATAAATAGCATGCATTAGCTCTTGAATAGCTCCCTGCTGAACTTGAGCAGTGGGATATAGATGTAGATGTTGTACCATCTCAGCATGACTAAGAAGAAGGAAATAAAATTTTCATCCTAAATGTTACAAACATAACAAACACTTTGACACTTAATTACAGCTGAACATATAGAAGGTCAAATGTCTGGAGAAAACATACCTCTAGGGTTTTTTTCACTTTCAATTGGCTTGACACTATAGAGGTTTTAAAGAGAGTCGTTCATTTCTTATAGATCAATGATATAACTATAAGATTAATCTGTACTATCTTAATATTCTTTTTTCTAAATTTGTTTTTTTTTCCTATTATACATGTAACAAATGGTATATATAACTCCGAATGAGCTTTGGAGAAAACTGGAAAGTTGATGACATCCCTGTTAGCTTTTACCTCCATCTAATTATCTGGTATTCTCATGATATTCTGCTTGCTACAACATCTCCCAGTGAAGTTCTTATGGTATTGGAACCCATGTGGAATTAAGGCTGGGTGACACAGACATTTATGGTGGTGGATATTCCATAAATGAACCAAGCATGTAGCCATTTTCACCATAAATGAACATCACTCATCTTGTATATGATAACAGAAACGTACTGAATGTTGATTGAACTCTTTGTTTTGCCTAAAATGAAAAGTTGCAACGCAACTTTTCACTGTGGAAATCAGCTATCACTGATAGAATTTTACTTGTTCCAGATGAGCTCAGTCTTTTTTATTTTTATAAGTTAAAAGTTACTTTGTTCATCTTCATACAAATTATTTACTGAATATGTGTAATTTCTTCTAATTTCTTTTAATTTCCAATATTTAATGGCTGCATTGTTTGTATGTTTCAGAAAAAAAAAAAAAGAGCTCAGAAGTAGAAAAGCAGAAGAAAATGCCAGTGTAATTTTTCTGTTTACCAAAAGCACTTTTCCTAAAATATCTTCCTCAAATATCTGACAAGTAGCACCAAAAAAAATTTCCTGCTTAATTGCTTGTCAGTTTCCATGTATTTATCTTGAACCTAAACTGATTTTTCTACCGAAATAATCCTGAGCTTATCAGTAACTGCTAATGGATTTTTTTAATGTGGTGAGAAAGCATTTCATTCAAATTGAAGCCTTATGTTCAGCAATGGTTCATCATCATGAGACAATCTTTGTGTATAACCCACTGTGCTGGATAGTGCAATTCCTCTGTGTGTGTGGTATCCAGGAATGGGAAAGGGAGGAGGGGGTGGTTGTTGCTGGAGAGGAAGAATGAGAAGAAGAAGGCTATATCAATTTGAGATTTAGAAAAAATGAGAGTTTAGGCTTAATGACTAAAATCCAAGACTGGAACCTGGCAATTATGACCTGGAAGGTATTCATGCAATTTATGAGTATCCCTATTTTTGGCTGAAACATAATTCAAAGGAATCACTCACTGCTTGAAAGAAAGCCCAGGTATATTGGCACAGTCACTAAAAAACAACATTTCTATAGAGCTTCCAGCAGCTCTTTATTACAGAAAGGAATATAAGTGGAAAATCACCCTCACTTGGGGCTTCAAAGATAGCCACCTACAGACATTTTACTTTCTTAGTGTTAAAAAGATGAAATCATAGTCCTTTTTAAATTTTCCCTATAAGATTTGTTAAAGAACAGGTTAATAAGTTGTATTTTTCTTATGGATTAACTATTTCTAGCCTGTGCTTAAACAGAATTTTCATGTAAAGATTTTTCTGAAGGTCGCAATAAAGCTACTCGAATTGTGCAATTCTTTAAAATTCAGCAAGAAGCTGTTTGAATTGAAACATCATGCCTTTGGTTCCTGCTAAGCATCTCTCTGACATGCAAAGTAATCAAGACCTTCCAGTGAAACCAGTTCCCTCATCAGGGTTGAGCATGATTGATGGTGATGTGAGGCTGCTTTTCTCATGGAATTTCAAGGAGCTATGGCATGTTTATGGTAAAAGGTGAAGTCTCTCTAATCTCATAAGAATCTGACTCCCAGCACAGTGAGTGTCCGGGACATAAAACTGGTATTTGATAACTTTTTATTAAAGCAATAAATGAATGAATCTATGAAAGGATGAATGAGTTAATAAATATGGAAATGTTGCAGGGCCATAAATCCTTAATCTCAGTCAGGTGTCTTTAAAATAGGTGGGCTCTGTCATGAGAGTTACTATTGGATAAGAAAATCCAGAGCAATTTTGGCAAATATGTGGTACAACAGCTGTCATTCTCTGAGACGCAGTTAATCTATCAGGATGCTCTTCTCAATCAAAGCAATCTTGGGACATTATTTCTCAATACAGGTCTCCAGGCAGCCACTACCAATCAATCAGAGTTGGCACAAGAAAGTCAAATGTTTATCTTCGAAGGTCTAAACAAATTAGTGCAACCCTTTCACTATTAGTTAAAAAAAAAAAAAAAGAGCCTCCTATTATTTTATCTCTCTAGTAGTACATTTTCTACTACCCCCATTTTGTTTTATTCATTATTTACTCAAATTGTCAAAAGGTGGGCTGGAAAATTCTATTAGATTTTATGTTTATGGAGAAACAATCCTGTACCAAGAGATATTAGGTACTGTTATCTTTGTCTTAGAGGTCTTCAACTGGGCCAATCATGTAGGAATCATGTGAGAATCTTGTTAAAATGCAGGTTCAGACTAGATTGAGACCTGGGTCCTTCCTCAGAGATTCTGACTTAATGGAATGTGGCATGGACATTTGGATATTTATAAACTCCTCAGGTAATTGTGATATGCAGCCAAAGTTGAGAATCATCACTTCAAGCTATATAAGCTCTGCACCTGGTACTTTAATTTAGACTAATAATAAAAATGAATTGATTTCATGGAACTCACCTCAGAACACACTTTGCCCCCTCCCAGGCTCACCCATTTTGATTTGGCTCTTTACTTAGCTTCACTCTTGTCTGTGATCTCTCTCCTAATTTGTGCTCATGGTCTCCCATTTGATTTATCTTATAATCAAGCCTAGACATTTCTCAGAATACTTTGGCTTGGCTTTGTCTTTTCCTTCTAGGGTCCTTGGCTCTCTCTTTACAAGTCCCTTGCTTACATTTTGGCCCCATGAAAAATGGTGAGTACCATGGCTGTATCGGATGTAAAACTGTAAGGAAGTTGGAAACCTTTCTGAACCGTGAGAGCTTAGAGATTGCAACTTAAAAATAAGAATTGGACGATTCTCATTTCCTAAATAATCATAAAATGATACAGCTGGAAAAGAGTGTCTGGTTCAATACCCTTGTGACAGAGATATCATCTCTTGACTCCTAATGACCAAAACGCTTTATAGTCTCGCATTGAAAGAGGTGCAAATTATGACTTATTTCTAAGCAGTAGAGTATGAGAAAGTGATGGAATGTCACGCCCATGATTACTTTTAGTTATATAAGACTCCATCTTAGTAGACCAGAGAGAGAGAGAGTTTCCTGTTTTCCTTGAAGAAGCCACTACCCATGTTGTGAGCTGAGTATGGAGATGTCTACATGGTGAGGAACTGTGGGCAACCTCTGAACAGCCTCCAGTCAATGGCCAATATAAAGTTCGGTCCCTCAGCCACCCAGGCACAAGGAAATGAATTTTACTACCAACCTGAATAAACTTGTAACCAGATTCTTCCCTAGTTAAGAACACAGCCCAGCTAGCACCTTCATTTTAGCCTGGTGAGATTCTGTACACAAGACCTAGCTAAGCTGTGATGAGATTTTTGACCTATGGAAATTATGAGATAATAAATGTGTGTAAAAATTTGTTACACATCAATACACTAACACAATACTAATTTTACAGATAAGGAAACAGAGATCTGAAGTTTATGTGGCTTACAAACAGTATCCTTAAAATTAGCAGCAGAGCTGAACATAGAGCTCAAGACACATAGCTGTCACTTTGGATTTCTCTCTCTTTCTCTGCCTCTTTTTTTTTTTCTTAATTTGACTTTTTTTTTTTTTAGAGCAGCTTTAGGTTCACAGCAAAATTGAAGAGAAGGTACAGATTTCCCATACCCCCCCTTCCTCCACACATGCATAGCCTCCCCCATTATCAATATCCTTCTTCAGAGTGGTACATTTGTTAGAATTGATAAACCTATATTGACCCATCATAATGGCTCAAAGTCTATATTTTATTTTACAGTTTACTCTTGGTGTTATACATTCTTTGGGTTTGGACACATGCTTAGTGGCATTTCTCTTCTTTTTAATATAATGAATGAATAACAAGATGTGGAAGAAGAGTTAAATAGATTCTAAGCAAAATACGTAGGATGAATAATATGTAACTATACAGAAAAACATTGTAGATTTTCCCCACCCACTATGTCTACTTTATGGTGCCGTTTTTTTAATGCTTCATGAAAAATTAAATAAGAATTATGTATTTGAATTTGACTCTTTCTCAAGCCTTAGTCCTCGTTTGATAAGAAGATATTACAGTTTTGAAAAATCATCAGCAAAATGGAGAGACGGGGAAAAATAATATCATTACCATATAGTTGTCAGGGAAAACAAATGCATATCTTCCTATAATCAAAAATATATTGAACAGAAATTAATTTTTTTTCAAAACCAAAAGAAAATAAAACAGTTGAAATACTTGAAATTAAAAACAATTATAAAATATTTATTGAATGGAATGAACTCTACCAAAGATTCAACAAACTTATTTATTTTTTCTCAAAATTTTTATTTAAAAAATTATGTTGTGCTCATCACAAGTGCCCTCTACCCATCTAGCCCGTCCCCCAGCCGCCTCCCTCCCTAAACCCTCAGTTTGTTCTCTGTCTTTAAGAGTCTCTTATGGTTTGTTTCCCTCTCTCTTCCCCCTCCCCATCCGTTCATCTGTTTTGTTTCTTAAATTCCACATATGAGTGAAACCATATGGTATTTGTCTTGTCTTTCTCTGACTGACTTATTTCGCCTAGCATAATACTCTCTAGCTCCATCCATGTCTTTGCGAATGGCAAGATTTCATTCTTTTTGATGGCCAAGTAATATTCCATTGTGTATATATACACATCTTCTTTATCCATTCATCTCTCAATGGACACTTGGGTTCTTTCCATAATTTGGCTATTGTTGGTATGATGCTGTCAACATTGGGGTGCATGTACCCCTTCGAATCTGCATTTTTGTATTCTTTGGGTAAATACCTAGTAGTGCAGTTGCTGGGTTGTAGGGTAGTTCCATTTTTAACTTTTTGCGGAATCTCCATACTGTTTTCCAGGGTGGCTGCGCCAGCGTGCATTCCCACCAAAAGTGCAAGAGGGTTCCCCTTTCTCCGCATCCTTGACAGCATTTATGGTTTCCTGACCTGTTAACTGTAGCCATTCTGAGGTGTGAAGTAGTATCTCATCCTGGTTTTGATTTGTATTTCCCTGATGATCACTGATGTTGAGCATCTTTTCATGTGTCTTAGCCATCTGAATGTCTTCTTTGGAAAAATGTCTGTTCATGTCTTCTGCCCATTTCTTGACTGGATTATTCATTTTTTGGATGTTGAGTTTGATAAGTTCTTTATAGATTTTGGATACTAACCCATTATCAGATATGTCATTTGTAAATACCTTCTCGCATTCTGTAGGCTGCCTTTTAGTTTTGTTGATTGTTTCCTTTGCTGTGCAGAAGCTTTTTATCTTGTTGAAGTCCCCATAGTTCATTTTTGCTTTTGTTTCCCTTGCCTCTGGTGATGGTTTAGTAAGAAGTTGCTATAGCCGAGGTCAAAGAGGTTGCTGCCTGTGTTCTTCTCTAGGATTTCAGTGATTTCCTATCTCACATTTAGGTCTTTCATCCATTTTGAATTTATTTTTGTATATGGTGTAGGAAAGTGGTCCAATTTCATTCTTCTGAATGTTAAGATTTGGCAAACCTTAAAATTAAAAACATTTCAGTTTTTTTAAATGTAATATGTATTTGCATGGTTGTCAGAAAAATACCCACTAAAGGTAATTTTCACAATAATTTGAATAAGCAAAAACATTCTTCCCCTATTTTCTTAAACTCTGATATTCAATGCAATTTAAGGAAAAAACTAAGTTCTTAGTAAGGGCCAGGTGTATTAATCACTGGAATTGCAGAAGTAAATTAGGTGCAAATTCCCTCAAAGAGCTCACTGTCAACTTCATATCCTTCTGCATGCTGGCATCGTGAACAGAGAGAAAAATAACAGTCATCATAGGTTTTTGGTTCATGTGATTGTGAAGAGTGTATGTCAATTGCCTGATTGGTGTTTATATAATGCTAGGTTCTCTAAAGTGTAAAAAGGAACTGAAATGCATTGTCCTTGCATCTTAAGCACCTTACCATAGGCTTTGAAATAGTATAAAAAATAGAGGAGTTGTATTTTTTTTACCCCAGGTGAAATAATCACATCTCCTTATTACCCCTTTAATTCTTAACTATCACAACAAACTAGAAACGAATCATGCACAATGAAACTTACAAGGAGATTATCATCCCCACATTTATGTCAGGGATAGGGTGTCATGCCAGAAAAAGCACAAATTTTACTTAGATTTAGATAAATCTAAATTTGATCATATAACTTCTACATGAATTTGGGAGAGTCATTTAACTCCTTCAACAATTGAATGTGTGCTTTGCAGAGTTGTGAAAATTAAATGTGTGCTTTGCAGATACCTGGTAGCCTGGCACCCATTAGATACTAAAGGCAATATTTTTGGACATGAACAGAGTCTGCACAACATTTATTAACACTTTACTCTTTAATAATTGACGCTTCACTGGTTACATGGTTAACCATCTAAAGACTATTTTTACAAGCTTCTCTTACAATTAGTTCTGGTCCTATGATTAGTTGTAGTCTGGACAATGAAATGAAGCAGAAGTTACTGATGCAACTTCTAGATTATCTCTTAAAAGGGAAGGGAACTTGCCTCCCTCCTCTTCTCTTTCTCTCCCTTTTACAGGCTGAAATGTGAGTTTGATAATAAGCCATATTCAATTTGGAGCAACCTAGGAGTAGCAGAGAAACAAAAATGGAAGGGAGTCTGAGTCTCTGATACCTTCAATCTGCTCTACAATCAATGCACTACTTACTCAGGCTGTCTGGGGGAGGAAGAAATAAATTACTCCTGGTGAGGAAAAAGAAAAAATCAAAGATATCATTCAATCTCTGAATACAGAAGTCTAGCCTTGAATCATCATCAGTGTATCAGTCTAGCTGACTAATACATCATCCTGTATATATTGCCTAAGCCCCGATGTTTTTGCCAAGCTTTATAAAATGATAGGACTACATTACTTTCACTAACTTTAGTCCTCATTTATGTAATTTCAGAATCAAGTGCATTTTCAAGATCCATTGGTTTTTCCTCTTAAGTGTTTCTTAAATTCCCCATAAGGTTTCTCACAGTGCTAGTAAATTAATCAAGGCTGCTTGACATCTGTTCTGGGACTTTGTTCATCTCTCTGTGTTCTATGGTATACCCTAAGGAACTGAAAGTCCCTTTCCTTGTACTGATTCCTAATTATTTCAAGGTAAAAAGATGAGCTGGATTCCTCATTTCATATATTGTCCTTTGTTGGGGGGAGGAGGGGTGCCGCAGCTCCATCATTTTCATCCCAGGCTTTACCTCAAATATTAGGGTTGCTAGGTTGGGATCATTTGAGTTAAAAACTACCAGTGATTTTTTGCTTCTTTTATCTTATTGATTTATTTCATGAGAATGAGTTCTATCTCTGTGACCTCATTCTGTTCCTGGAAATTATATTTCTAGAGCTTCCCTATCTTCTCATCCCATTTCACCCTGTGCTACTTATAAACCCCATTTGGTGATATATTTCAAATAATTTTCCCAAACAAACAAAAAACTAAGAAGTAAATTAAAAAGATATACTAAAAAATTTAAATAATACGAAAGGAGGCAGGGTTCAAGTAGAAAATTGGCATAGAGGACGGGTATAGAATTTTAATGTTTATAGAGAAGCGGAATTTAGTTCCAAGCAGCCTATACCCCACCTTCTAAAATGTAAATATCTTGTAGTTTGGATGGTTAAGTCTCAATGGTAATGCTGTTTTTCTCTGTTTTGAACTTCTATTTTATTTTTCAGTTATCTTTTTGTTTTAAACTTTCTAGTTGATATTTTAAAATAAGAGAAATCGATCTGATTTTACTAATGCAGGATTCTCTACATCAAAACAAAGCATGAAGTTTAAGAAAATTGGAAAAAAAAATCTGAATGATTGCCATTTGCATCTTCTATATTAGTGCAAATCTTTCATTTCCTAAAAGAGGGTTGGTTCAAATGTATGCTCATATAAAATGGAAAAATTCTAATATAGAATCATATGAGTTTTGTGAATGAAGAGTGTGATGAAAGAGAGAAGAGAGGAGTTCATATATTTAAAATAGAATTCTTTTTATTAAAACTTTCTGGAAAGCCTTTACTAAACTTCATTTCATTTTCTTGTTCTTAAAATACAGGAAAGCAGCTCACAAAGGAAAACAATGTAAAACCATTTTTAGAATACAAAGGGAATAAATAAAATATACATATATATGCTTTATGTACATGTGTCTGTGTGTAAACACACAGACACACAGACACACACACAGACACACACACACACACACAGAATCAAAGGTCAGTGCCAAATAGCCTTAGTTCTACTGGCTGTGGCTTCATTTTCAAGGCAGTAGCAACTAGTTGGTCAACATAAGTAAACATTGTGAAGAATTTCTATTACAGAGCCTGTATTCCTTAACCCTTTTCGTATGGAAAGAGGGCAAGCCTTATGGGGAAAACTAGCAATGGGCTACTATATTTTAGTAAGATTTTCTGTAAATAAATTTGAAAATGTATTTTGGAAATATATTTTGGTTTGGCCAAGAACCATCTAATGGTTTTTTTACTATAGCAAAAGGCATAGTCATGAGCTATGACCTACAGATTTGGATCCTACTTACCAAGGTGGAAAACTTGGAGTCACCCAAGTACTAAGTGTTTTGGCAAAGTAACCCACAACTAAAAATTCTTCAGTGAACTTGCAAGTTTATACATAACACTATTAAATGAAAAAGTAGCTTTCCTGTTGACTCCAGCCACAAAGCACATATTCATGACCAAACATTAACAGCTAAACTGACAATGCCAAAATAAAGGGAGGAGGGAGCAGGGAAAGGAAGGAAATAATCATTTCTATGAATTGGAAATACAAAATGTTCCAAGGAAAAATGAGTTACATTTTGAAAGTATTTTTTCAATGTCTAAATGTTTTCTAATGGGCCAAAAAAAAAAAAAAGGAAAACACTTTTTACTTACAGACATAATTAGACTCAAATATTCCACCCATTAGCATTGTCTTTCCCCACAATGCTCTCTCTGTTTATTACTAATTATTCTCTACTGCTCATTGTGTCCAGATGACTACATGTATAATAACGTCAGCATAAGCATGTAACGAATATAATCATTGGTTTTCCCCTAGTAGATTTGTATGAAGAATAAAAAGCCTCTCAGAAGCTAGATTTCAGTGATTTCATGAAAGGCTGATTTACCCACCATCCACTGGCTAGATCAGCCCTTTTGCTTCTTTGTTACAATTATATCAACATGCCTAAGATGATACCATGGAATTAGAGGATATGGAAGTATTTCCAGCATTAACAAAAAAGATTGGAATGTGGCCAGTAGTATTAAATGTATTTTATTGAATAAAAATTTTAAGAAAAATTGATACTATGTTCTGTGTGTCAACTATATAGAATTATTCACATTTTCTAGAGTAAGTCATATTCTTTTATGCTTTCATACATCCATTGAATGGCACCCTTTCTTTACCATACATTCTTTCTTTCCCTTTATATTCCTGAGGAACTCCTAACAATCTTTGTGTTAAATATTCCCTGTATGTAACAAAACATGCTCTTCTGGTAATTTTTGCATGACTCTTTTGTAGTGCTCCTTATACAGTATTCTGCTTTTTTTTTTTTTTTTTACCCATTTGTTTTATTAGAGTATAAACATCTCAAGGTCACATAATCTGCCTTATTTGCCTCTATGTCTCCTATTCCTAGTATTTTGCTAGTATAGTAGTGATTAAAATATTAGCAAATATATAATGTAGTAACAATAATTTACACAATGCTTAGAATTACAAAAAGTTACTTTCTCATATATTATCTTATTTAATGTTTTAGCAACCCAGTGAGATAGCTCTGTGTTAACCAGATATGTGGTGAACTAGAACAATGCAGTATTTAGTCCGGTTAAATAGCATAATAGTAATGTCTAAACTTGGCAACTGATCAAACTCACCAGAAAAGATTTCTTACAAATTAAAAGCTGTGTTTTGTTTTGTTTTATTTTGTTTTGCTCTTATAAAGAAAGCTCAATGACCATTCTAGGATATGTAAATATATCTATATCTTTACATACATATCTATAACTACTTTTCTGGATATATTTAGAGGTTATATTATCATAGGTGAATTGCTGCTTCCAAAGATATATGCATTTAAAATTTTAATAGATGTTGTAGTTTGTGTTCAAAATTTTGAATTGATTTGCATTCACACCAAGGAAAATTGAGAATTACTGATTCATCATGTGTTTGCCTATATAGGTAATATCCAACTTTAATCTTGGACCATCCTGGTTGTGAAAATTGGCATCTTATTTCTGTTATACTTGAGTTTCTTTAATTATGAGTGAGGTTGAGCATCTCTTCATGTATTTTTTGGCCATTTGTGTATATGCACATGTGTGTGCCATCTGTTCATATTCTTGATCCATTTTTCTTTCATATTGTTAGTCTTTTCTATATTTTTTGTAATAGCTCTAGTATAATAAGGAAATTAGCCCTTTTACATGACTTATGAATATTGCTGTTATCTTGGGAGAGTGGTTTAAACATACAGAGCATAGGTACCTCCCCTCTTCCCTCTAGCCTTGACCTATTGAATATTTGTAAATGAGAACTAGGAATCTAAAATTTTGGAAAACATCCCCCAGGTTATTCTACTGTAGCTGACCCATAGATAGTGTTTGAAAACTACTGGCTTATATAGCAGGCATGAAATAGTTAATTACAAAAACCTGTGTTGCTAGAGAAGCTATTTTTAATAGTAACATGCGAGGAAGAATCATGGAAACCATGACTCTACCCAACTGGGAATCCTTTTCTCAAGGGTATTAATCTGGAAGTCATTTTTCCTGACAAAAGGATCATGGCTATAAAAACTCCTCTTGACATCATAGCATGGTAGAAATATAGAAACTTTCCAAGAAATAGAGCTATAAATCTATTTCTGGGGTATCTCAGAAAAGCTTTTGTAGAGCATTTGGAAGAAGCAAGTATTCTGTGCAATTATATGGGCCAAATGGGGGCTCCTGGGTGGCTCAGCTGGTTAAGCATCTGCTTTCTGCTCAGGTCATGATCTCAGGGTCCTGGGATTGAGCTCCATGTGGGGCTACCTCTCAGCAGGGAGTCTGCTTCTTCCTCTCCCTCTACCCCTCTCCCTGGCTCGTGCTCTCTCGCTCTCTCTCTCTCTCAAATAAATAAATAAATAAAATCTTTAAATAAAAAAATAATTTCCATCATTTAAAAACAAAAATGACATGGGCCAAATAGAGATGTAAAGGCTGAGAATCATTCATAAATAAAAATAAGAACTGATCAGCAATAGCTGATGATAAAAGGGGCATAATTATTATGGACAAGAGATACTGCAGAGAGCTATGCCAGTTCTTTAATGATAAAGGATTGATTATCATATTATATAGTTTTATACCTGTCATATTATAGTAGTAATAGTAGTAGTAGTAGTAGTAGTAGTAAGTGGTAGCAGCAGCTAACATTTTAACCATATTTCTAAGTATTTCACGTGTGCTATGTGACTAAGTCCCTATAAAGTAGCCACTAGCATCCCTTTTTTACAGAAAACAATTGAGTTTTAAATAGTTTGACTGTGGCTGTTCAGTTGGTAGGTGACAAAGGTAGGCTTTGAACAGTGCAGCTCAAGAGCCCATACTCATAACTGCCATGGTTCACTTCTTACAGTTCATTTTTCATTAAGTAAGGTGATTGACTTGAAGTTAACATTCTACAGAGTGGGTCTAGACTCTGGTAAATATCCCGGTTTTTTCTCTTCTCATATTTTCACATTAGCCCATAAACAAGAAAATTGCCACCAATCTTCCAGGCTATTGAGAAAATATAGGAAGGCAGAATCTGTCATTTTCTGTTTTCTTACTTGCTCCTCTCCCTAGAGGTAGTTGCTTACTCAAGTTCCTTATCTGTGTTAAAAAATTATGACTTCTGTGTATGATCCTCGCAAATGTACTTTTTTTCCCCTCTCTCTCTCAGTACTGTTTACTGTCTCCCAGACTAATTGAGGGCTTATAATGTTTCCACTCTCCATAAAATAAGGGAGAGAACTGGGCTTCAACCTACAAGACCCAAGGAGCTTTCAGCTCACTCTGCTCCGTGTTCTCTACTTGGGCCTAAAGTTGACATTGTAAGCTTACCCCTCTGGAACACTTCTGTGGTTTTGCAATTGGCTGGACTTGGTGGAAGATACTACAGGAATTATTACTGCCTCCCATTTTGAGACATTATTCACTAGGTGGTTATCTTTTAGAAAAATAATAAGGATTAACATTTGAGGAACAACAAATCATCCCATAGCAAGATGGGTAGACTTCATTTGGCTATAGTGGTTTGTGCTCACTGGTCAGAAACTGGATTTACAGGCACCTGCTGGTTTTCAAGTTTCGGCTCTTGGGCTGCAGGGGTACAGCTTTTAGTATGACCTCAGTTCAAGGGTTTTTTTTAGCAGGAAAACTCATTTCAAGGGTTAAGAAAGCTTTGTTCAGAAATTTGAATAGAAGAGATCTGGTTTGAAGCAGAGAGAGATTTCTTTTCTCACCTTAGAAATCTCTATTAGGAAGCTTTGTGTAGAATACTGGCTTTATTTCTCCAAGGACTTGCTACAGCCAGCCCTGGCCATGAAAGCTAGAGACAAATAATGAGCAAGCTTTGCTTTGGTATCTAGTCTTCTAGTTTGTGTTTCTGTTCTTCTTCTTGCAACCTGTTTGTAAGCCAAGGTGAAGGTAACTACTGACACCAAAGTTAGACTTTGGAATGACAAAAGAGCAGTGAAGTAATGTTCTGCGATCTTTAAATAATTAACTGGTAAGGAAGAGAAAAGTTTCCAGGAGAAAAAATACAGCAAATTTCTCACTGGTCTCTGAAAGCATAGGCTCTTTGAGTGCCAACATCAAACTAAACCAAAGAAATGTGTGGGAATTAAGGTGAGAGTACCTGCTTAGATACTCCTCAGTGCCCTTATGAGGGAAGCTCTATGGTAATAGCCAATATATATTGTACTGAAAATCTAAAAATAATTGATGATTTTAATGGGGATAGAGGTAGAAGATACAGCAATTATAGAATTTAAGAATTTAGCTTTTTTTAAAAAAATCTGTTATTGTGGAGTGCTTGCTTTTAGATGGAGTTTCGGGTTAACTTATAGGGCTGGAAATGCAAGGTGTATATGGAAATGATGTTTCTCATGTGTGGGGAGACAATGATGCAAGAAAGAAGCCTTAAAAAAGTCCTGGAGACCGGGGGTACCACCATTACAAATGTCTAGACAGTTCAAAGAGATAGGAGAGGGTCAAATGCTACAGAATCCATCAATACATAGATGGATTTCTGCCCTGAATATAGGGAACAATGTCATGAAAAATTTCCCAAATATGGTCACATTTCCAGATTGTAGATAACAAACTTGTGGCTGAAATAAAGGTTTTCTCTTTCTTTAATGCTTTCTTTGTCAGTCTATACCCTGGCTTTGTCCTGTATCAGAAATATGTGTCTGTATTAGACTATATATGGGTTTTGAAAAATGATTTTGTAATGGGCTAGCCTGCATAGCCTAGATGATTGTTTATGCATTCTAAATTTTGTGTGAGGCATACTGGTGCTGTCATGCACCCTCTTTGCCACTTGGAATCTTCTGGAAAAGTGGGCTGTATGAAAGAGCCAAGGTTTTGTTAGTTCAACGTTGAAGCTCCAAAGGTTCTACCTCCCATTCCTATGGTGGGTGTGGGGGAGGGTAAAGAGCTCATAGTGTAACACTGATAAAAGGAGTACTGATTCTATTCCAATGTCCAAAATAAAACTTTTCACTAATAATGTGCTTTTATCTTCATTTAGTTCTTTTTGTATATTTTTCAATAGGCTGGCACTCAGGATTGGAAGGATTGGTGAGTCATTCTCAATTAACACTTTTGCTATCATTTAAAAGTCACTATTAAAGAACCCATCAAGAGCCAGAGGTAAAATGTCACAAATTGTATGATTCCATTTATATAAATTGCCTAGAAGGAGCACATCTACAGAGATAGAAGACAAATTAGTGGTTGTCTTGGGCTGAGGGTGAGAATGGGTGTGACTGCAGATGGGCACAAGGTTTCTTTTTGGAGTCATGGAAATGTTCAAAAAGTAGATGGTGGTGATGGTTGCACAACTCTGTAAATTCACTACAAATCATTAAACAGTACATCTAAAAGAAGTGAATTATGTAGTGTGTAAATAAAACTGCTTTAAAAATAATAAAAACAACCAAAAACGCAAAACTCATCTGGTAGTATTATAGATGAATTATCTGAGCTGAGGATCCCGAATGAAAACCGTTGGTAAAATGCTGGTTTCTAAGATGGTCAGTCCAGATAAGCAGCATTCCTTAGGCAAAGATTTTTCTTGAATGAATGTTGTCCATGTTACTCCAGCATTCATTGTAAAAGAGTCTAAAACCAGGAAATAGGTTTTACATTTCTTTTGTGTCCCATAACAAAGGCAAAATACAGAAGGCTCAGTACTATGTAAATACCTCTTGATAAACAGTACTTTTTCAGTTGGATTTTATGACTACAAATTTTGAGCATATGTGCTGTGACTTTTCTTAACTGCAGTATGTATTATTTGTTTATTCAAAAAATATAATCATTTTCCTAAGGCTTCTTGCTGAATACAAGAGTTATCATTGCAGGTAAAATTCTATAAGCCCTTCAGGAAAATCAATCTGGACAGCACCTTGCTCCACACGTCACTGTTCATAGGCAGCATCAAACCCATTTTTCAATGAGGCAGTCTACGTGCAATTGGTAACTAGTATCTGACCAAATGTATGGAACTATTTGATCTGGAGTTTTAAAGCACAGTTGAGTAAAAAGAAGAAAAATAACTGGTGATTTCATGAGTAGGTAAAAATCTGAGTTAATGAAGTTTGCTTCTACACTTTGTAATGATTTTAACTGCATTGAATTAAGAGGAAGTGGGCTTTTGCCTGCATTCTACAGATGGCAAAGCAGCAGTAGTATCAGTCTGTGGGGGTTAGAAACATGAGTCGGATCTGGTTTATTAAAAGACAGCAGATTTTATTCTTTAGAGTTATATTAAGAATAAAACAAAGCAAAACAAAAACCCACATGGGAACTTCGATTAGTCAGATCCTTGTCACTGTGTTTAAGTGCAGGCTGCCTGGGTCAGATAGAAAGCCCAATAAGGTAGTTATGCAATCAAGGAAGTTTTTTAGTTCACACACCTGAGTGGTTTCCAAGGGTAGGAATACAGTGGCAGTCTGTGCCACATGGCAGGGACGTTCAGAGAACTGTTAGGAAAGGAGCGGATGGAATGAATCCTGTGAAAGCTGAAAACTGTCTACTGTACTGCAGAGCTGCAGCCTGACAGGGTGTAGAGAACACACTGGGCGTGGGGACAGATTCTAGAATTATATAGTAATCTAAGAATATAAAATTTGCTTCCTTTAGGAATTCATCATTAATTATTGCTGCTGCTGTTGTTGTTTTTCAATGTCATCGATGATGTTGCTGTTTTCAGCTCCACAAATGAAGAGCTGTGGTGCCTATCTTTTAGTTCTCCCAAAATATTCTCCCAAAATGTATGTGTCTGTGTGTGCCTGTGTGCATGTGTGTGTTTTGTTAATGGTCTTATATCTGCATGTTGGTTTTTAATATATAGAACAACAAATTCAGTGATAGGAGAGGGTGATTTTATAGAAGACTCCAAATTATTTCTTTATCACTGTCTTTAACATTTGAGTAATTTAAAACCTCACTTAAAAAGATGAACACTATTTATTGTTTTCCTCATAGCCTGTATAAAACATTTAGAAATCCTCTGTAAAAAAAATGCTCTCCAATTTTTACATGTGATACAACTATATCTGGCAAGATATATTGTATGAAGAATCTTGGCTAGAGTTTCTCTAGCACCAAAATTTTCTGTTTTGGTGTTTTTAACCATATAGGTGCCTAATCAGTCACATTTTCTCAAATTTACTTGATGCCTGTCACAGCGTTCTTTCAAATCATAAATGAGAACTCAGGCCTCATTCTTCAGGATTCAGAAAAAACATTGAGGTCCAATACTCCAAGCCTACATTCTAGAACTCCTTGCCCACTTGAATAATTACCCTTTTCCCAGTTATTTCATTGAGTGGTTATTTGGATTATGTGCTTGCCTTACATTTCCACTTTCATGCAGTGTATTATGCATTTCCCTTGGCTTTATCCTCTGTGGTTGGAGAATTCAAGCCAGTCAGATTATCTAGTCAAGCTTCCAGAACTTCATCCGGGTTCAGAACTTTGAGCATTTGCTTTTTTTTTTTTTTTTTTTTTTTTTAATGAGGGAGCTGTTTGAGGAGACAACACAGCTATAGAAGCAAAACAGCAGGGGAAATAATCAGCCTAGAAATATATCTACTAATATACTAGAAGTAATCCACTGAGGCAGGACATTAACTTGGAGATCTGATCTTCCCACAGACCCTGATAAAAGTAATTTGGTTTACGAGGGTATTCCTGTGAATACACTTTAGTTAACGTGTTCCAGGCTATCATTAATGTTTCCTGTTGCATCAGGGAGGTACAGCAAAGTGAGCAAATACATCTTTGGCAATACTTGGAAGTCCTGTAAAAAAGCATCAGGGAAAAAAGGAGCATCAGAGATCTTTGTCTATAATAATAACTATACCAAATGATTATTAATGAGCAGGCCACTGGATTCCTTCAGACAATGGAGAAAGTACCAGAATTAAACCTCAAGATCAGAGAAGAGTATGCAGATATGGCCACATTGGTGTAGGAAGAAAGAAAGCAGCTAAGTTTTTGAATGAGATGGATCAGTTACTGAATATTTATCATTTTAGTAAAAATAGACTTGATACTTAACCCTAAGGTCTGAGACTGAATTTGAAAGTTATTAAATGTTGATTATTTCTCACCATCACCTTTACCATGCAGAAACCCCCACCTGCAACAGTAGAAACTTAATGTAAACCAGAAGCAGTGGGTCATTCCTGAATTAATCCTTATTATCTCTTTTCTCCCTCTTTCCTTTGATGGTGGCTCCCATGACAGCCTTGCTTTGTGTCTAGTTTCCCATCTGGATTGATTTTGCTTTCAGTTAAAATTCTTCAAGTCTAGAGCCTTGGCTTCTAGATTTGTTTCTTGAACGTGTCACTTGTTTGGGTCTGATGTTATTTTTATCTGTGGGGTTTGGTTAGGCATGATGCAGTGCTATCCCTAGTCTTCTCTGATTTATAGCAAGTTTAGGCAATTCTTCTCTGTATTATCTTTCATATTAGGACTCTGTGCATGAAGAGGAGTAGGGGACTGCAGGAGTAATAATAATAACTAACATTTATTGAGTGCTTTACTTTATGCCAGATATCATCTTATTTAATCTTCCAAATAATAAGATCTCATTAGGGTCTCTTATTCCACAGTTTTGGAATTTTGGTTCTGCCAGATCTTTGGAGAGTTCCTCTGGAATCAAGAAGTTCACAGAGTATGAAATAGAGTAGGGAAGAAAGTTGCCTGGGAGCTGAGATAGCAGTCTTAGCATGTGTAGATGTCTAAACTATGCTGGGAATTTCACACACAAAAAAATTGTTTCCCTATATATTTGCGTTTTCAGTTCCTGATTAGCAATCTGCCTCTCATAGGATCATTCATCCTTTTTATGTGTTTGATATAAACTAATTATGAAATGTATAATCATTTATGTCACTCTCAGGAAGTTGTGAGTGGTAATAAGTAGATCCCCTTTTGTTTGCTTTAAGCATGTTTAGTATTATGAGTAGCATTCTTTGAAACTGTATAACATAGTGGATTCAGGGTATCTAAATTTGGAATCAGAAGCTAAAAAGACCGAAATTTTTTTTTTAATGATTTTTTATTATATTATGTTAGTCACCATACAGTACATCCCCGGTTTCCAATGTAAGGCTTGATGATTCATTAGTTGCGTGTAACACCCAGTGCACCATGCAATACGTGCCCTCCTTACTACCCATCACCGGTCTATCCCATTCCCCCACCCCCCTCCCCTCTGAGACCCTCAGTTTGTTTCTCATAGTCCATAGTCTCTCATGTTTCATTCCCCCTTCTGATTACCCCCCCTTTCTTTATCCCTTTCTTCCCCTACTGATCATCCTAGGTCTTATGTTCCATAGATGAGAGAAATCATACGATAGTTGTCTTTCTCTGCTTGACTTATTTCACTTAGCATTATCTCCTCCAGTGCCGTCCATGTTGCAGCAAATGTTGAGAACTCGTTCTTTCTGATAGCTGAGTAATATTCCGTTTATATATGGACCACAACTTCTTAATCCAGTCATCTGTTGAAGGGCATCTCGGCTCCTTCCACGATTTAGCTATTGTGGACATTGCTGCTATGAACATTGGGGTGCATATGGCCCTTCTCTTAACTACGTCTGTATCTTTGAGGTAAATACCCAGTAGTGCAATTGCTGGGTCATAGGGTAGCTCAATTTTTAACTTTTTAAGGGACCTCCACACTGTTTTCCAGAGTGGCTGTACCAACTTGCATTCCCACCAACAATGTAGGAGGGATCCCCTTTCTCCACATCCTCTCCAACAATTGTTGTTTCTTGCCTTGTCTATTTTTGCCATTCTAACTGGCGTAAGGTGGTATCTCAGTGTGGTTTTGATTTGAATTTCCTTGATGGCTAATGATTTTGAACATTTTTTCATGTGTCTGTTAGCCATTTGTATAAAACCGAAATTTTTTTGAAAGGAAAAGACTAGGAGGGTTGAGGCATGCACTAGAGATAGAGGAGGTCTGGAGGGTGACTGGCTGAGAAAAGTGGTTTCAAACAACTATGTGTTAGCAAATTGTGTCCAGGAAACGTGCATACTGTATATATTTCTCACCTGCCTTTTCTTTGAAATCCTGAGTAAATGATACATTGCTCACAGTTGCTTTAGTCTGAGTGGATTCTCCATAATAAATGAAAATCCCTGTTTGGTTTTGCTTCAAGGATCAGCATGGAGTGAAAATATTTTACTAGTGGTCAATTCAAGATACAGATTTAGATCCTTAGGAGTTAGTCAGATTTCAGCAAGAGGGTAGTAATTAATGTCAGTGATGAACTTCCTTGATGAATGGTGGTATGTAGAGGATAGAGAAGAGGGGAGATGAAGAAAGGTCTCCTAATAGAGACTTGCATACACTTTGCAATGAAGAGTAAAGAATCCTTTCTAATTACATATTTAAATCTAACTATTTTGGCTTCAATAAACAAGTTAAAAAGTACCCAGGAGCTTTTCTTTACTCCATTTTTAGCTCTACATACACAAAAAGTATTTACATAATGAAGAGAAATCTTTGCCTACTGTGATATTGTGATATAAAAAGAAGTGTGTGTTTGGTCTTTGTTCCTGGATCCTAGCACGGAATTTCTAAGATCATTGGAATCTTTGGAGTCTAAGAGTGTCCACTTGAATGCTAATGAGATGACTAGTGGCTGGGTCCCTACAGCTTCAGAATTGGGGCTGGCCAGAAAGATAAAGGCATAATTAGAGGGTTGGAACTTTCAGTTCCACCCACCCGCCAACCTCTGGGGAGGGGAGAGGGACTGGAGATTGACATATTCACCAATTGCCAACGTTTTAATCTTGCCAATGATTTAATCCTGCCAGTGATTTAATCCTAAATAACGAAGGCTCCATAGCAACCCTGAAAAATGGGATTTTGAGAGCTTCCATCTCGGTCAATGTATCCATGTGCTGGGAAAGTGGTGTACCCCCAACTCCATGGGGACAGAAGCTCCTATACTCAGGACTCTTCCACACCTCACCCAATGTATCTTTTCAGCTGGGTGTTAATTTATATCCTTTGTAATATCCTTTATTATAAACTGGTAAATGTCAGTAAATATTTTCCTGAGTTCTGTGAGGCATTATAGCAAATTATCAAAATTGAGGAGGAGTTTGTGAGGACTTCTGATTTACAGCCAGTTGGTCAGAAGTACAAGTGACAATCTGGAATGTGTACCAGGCATCTGAAGTGGGGGCAGTCTTGTGGGACTGGGCCCTTAACCTGTCAGGTCTGCACTAACTCCGGGTAATGTCAGAACTGAATTATAGAACATCCAGCTGGTATTCAGAGAGTTGGAGAATTGGTGTGGGAAAAAAAACCCACACACATGGTGATAGCAATGAGTACACTGATGAGTTTTCTTTTACCCTGCAATAGGCTTTCAGTGATTTCAAGCAGGAATATAAAATTATTTCTAAGTTCTCTAATAACATTCTTTTTGGTGTGTTGTGGTACTCTCAGGAGTAGGTACTTGCCTTCTTGCTGTTTGGCCAGGCAAGAGAAACAATTTAAAGAAGCGATTAAGAAAGTATTAAATAATCTACCAGTTTACTTTGAAAGTTCTTAAATGAGACATAGCAAAGGGATACGTGTGTGTGTGTGTGTGTGTAAGAGAATATAGTGGATGAATGTATAGGTATGTATTAGGAATTAAACCGCTTAATATATAATGTGCTATACTGTATATGAGATATATATAATTATGCAACAATATAATATAATATACTTTATGCCAAGCTATTGTTAAGTTTATGAAGTAATACCCTCTGAGGACATGTCAGACAACACAGTGTAGTTTACAAATGGAACTATGGAACAGGGGTCCACATGTGTGATACATTGAGCTCTTCTGTCTACAGTATAGATGCTATTTCACAACAAAAACAGCTGTGTGTGTGTGTGTGTGTGTGTGTGTCCTAAGCAATACAAGTACGGTGGAGTCTGGTCAAGATGTAGAGTTGTTTAAGGATTAACAGAATAATTTGCTGGCCTCATTATACTGGAATATTGAAGTGTAATTGTTGAGGGTAAAGTCCCAGAGCTGGACTATGTGGGTTTGAACCCTGGCCCTTCCACCTACTAGCTGAGTGGAGACTGGCCTTGGGAAAATTACTTGACTTGTTCTTTAGTTTCTGAATAGGTAAAATGAAGGTAATATTTTATTGTACCTCATAGAGTTTTCTGAGAAACTTACATGAGTCAATGTATATAAAAGCGCTTAGCGTGGTAACACCGTAAGTACACAATAAATATTATCTACTATTATCTGTTCTGCATGGTAGTGAGACCTGCAAGTACCAGCTATTGCTCTGACACTCTGCTTTTGGAACCATCTTAGCTCTATCTTTTTCAATGCCAAAGATGGCAGAAATAAGCCTCAGATATGAAGCTGTAACATTCATCCCTCAGCCTAACCTTGAGGCCACCGTAATCCTGCCTTGTAGAACAATTAATGGCATTACTCACCTAAGGAATGTGGGTGTGACACGGGATAGGCTCTTTCACTTTGGACAAATCCATGAACATACTTTGGGTTACTCTAGGTTTCTTCCTGTAGCAAAAGGCTATTTATTTCTTTTCCTATTTAAAAAAAAAATGAATGAACAACTATTATGGTCAAAGCTGTTAGCTGGCTTAGTAGATCATGAACTATAATAAATATCCCAAACTGACAGGATCATAATGATCACGGAATTGGATCCTTTTACTGTATATATGTGAAGACTGAGGTGATAAGACACCTAGCCCTCACTCTTACAGCTAGTGACTGGCAGAACAGTGAGAACTAGACTTCCTGGCGGCTGATTCAGTGGGTTTCAGGTACCCCAGGAGCAGAGCTAGTTACTGTTCTCTGATGTTTACAATCTAATCAAATAAATAAGTTTTAAGGATATATTTTTTATAAGGTAAAATCATGACTCATACAATTGCATATCAATGATTATACTAAACTCATTAATGAGGAAATCATTGCAATGTAAAAACTGGTTCAACAGAGAATTAAAGAATATCACAGATAGACAATCAAGAATACTGAAAGAATTTGCTATTTGATACAAAACAGACCTCTGTACTGGGGGTGTAATAAGTTACAGCTTCAAAAGACAATACCTGTTGCATTTGTATGGATGGTAACCATTTGCTTCACCATCAGCCCCTCCACAAGTTAACTTGTATCTTGACAATGAAGAAGACTTTCTATCAAAGACAATGAAAGATGCAGGTCCTCACAGAGTGAGATAACTCCACAAGGCTTTTCTAGAAAATATCCAGTTTCCAGTCATAGGACACTGTTATGGGTTGAATTATGCTCCTCCCCCACCATTCATGTGTCAGATTCCTAACCATCCCCCAGTACCGCAGAATGTGACCTTTTTTGGAGATGGGGTATTTACATGAGTAATTAAGTGAAAATGAGGTTATTAGGCTGGGTCCTAATACAGTATGACTGGTGTCCTCAAAAGAAGAGAAAATTTGGGCACAAACACATATAGAGGGAAGACTAAGTAAGGACACAAGAAGAAGACAGTCACTTATAAGACAAGGAGAGAATCCTAGAATAGATCTCTCCTCACGGCCTTCAGAAGTAACTAAAGCTCTCTTTCTCAGATTTCTAGCCTCCAGAACTATGAGACACTGAGGGTTTTTTTTGTTGTTAAAGCCACTCAGTTTCTGGTACTTTGTTATGACAGCCTAGCAAATTAATATAGACACTCAGTAATCATTTTTGTGTATTTCAAAGTGTTAAATAAGAAATAATTGTAGGGATACCTGTCAAGTAAGCATCAGACTCTTGATTTTGGTTCAGGTCATGATCTCAAGGGTGTGAGATCAAGTCCCACATCGGGCTCCGTGCTGGGCACAGAGCCTGCTGAAGATTCTCTCTCTCCCTTTCCCTCTGCCCCTCCCCCACTCTCCCTCTCTAAATAACAACAATAATAATAATAATTAGACATAACAATAACATAAGACAAAGAGTGGTAGTGGTAAATGCTATAAGATATATACAAAGGGCCACCTTGCTTTTATATGTAGCTATAATAGTGCATATAATTTTAGTATGCATATTGGTGAAAATGACCCAAAACAATCACTATTGTCTATTTCTAATTTACTTCAATAATATTTATTTATCTAATAATTGATGAGTATTATTCTACAGACTTTCACATATTTTACTCGATCATATCCCAATCCCTGAGACGTAGAAGAGTTTTATCCAGGATTACCAAAAGGGAGTCTGAAGCTCAGGAAAATTAAAGAGGTTTTGCTAAGTAAAGAAATTTAGCACATGAAAAAGCCAAATTGTAACTTTAATATGTCAACTCTAATTTCTACCACTTGGTCTTATGTTGAAATCAGCACAAGCAAGGTAGACAACATTTGCTTAAATATACATGATCTATGCTCTTCATCCAGCTTTTTACTGCTTCAAATCTAGATTAGAAGCATCTGAGTCTCAAATTTACTGCATTTTTGTGCTTGGTACTAGCCGCATATGTGGATAATTTAATATTTTCAGGCTAATGAACCTTTAAAACTGTTCTGATTTTTCATTATGTTACTTCTGGGTTTTAGCTGCCATTTTGTCCTTTCTTTTAGGTAAAATTTTGGAGATCTTTATTATAAATAATCCTTAAATGTTAGAGTTCTGTGTATGGTGGTGGGGGCAGGCTCTGGAGCAAGTCAAGAAGAGGGATCAGTTTGATACCTTGCACTATTATGCTATATACTGAAAAATTTGGGGAACACTGTCAAAAAAGACAGCAACCACAATCCAAGAAAACATTGGATTCAGAATGAATCTGTGGGGTCTACATCTACAGACCATAGTTGGAAATACTTGAATAGGAACTATGGGGAAAGAATCATTCCAGACTTGGTTATTCAAAGTTTCGTTGCTATTACCACTGGTACATCCAAAATCAGGAATCTAGCTTTGTAAACATCTTTTGTAAATCTTAAACTTGTTCCTGTGGCTTGTTAGGAAATTCAGTTTCTATTATACATTCTCTCGTTTTCTTAATAGTATGAACTGAGTGAAGTGTATGAAGGTCTAAAACTTTACCTTTTCTGAAGATCAGTCTCAATTTGCTTAATTTTAATTTTTTTCTGCTTTGCTTTCCCCTAGGCCCTGTAAATTTTTCCGTTCATCCTTGCCCAGCTGCTTGTGATAGTGAATACCAGTTTTGGTTATTTGCATCAATAGGAATGCATTATATAATTTTTGAGGTCTGAGAAGAAGCCATAGGGAAATCAGGAGAAGTTGAAAGTGTCAGGGCAGGTCTTTGGAAATGCCAAGGCCAAGTGAAATTATGGGAACAACTTGTTAAACTATGATAACAACACAAAGGAACTGCTCTTAAGTGACCTCAAGGCAAGAGCCTTAGAAGTTTTGTAAACAAGTGGAATTGAGGGCATGACACTGGGGAGGGGGCAGAGCTGAACTAGATTCCTCAAATAGGGCTCATGATTCTCTTCATACTTCAGGCTGAATTCTGGTGGTATAAAAATAGAGATAGTGTGAGGAAAACAAATTGCCTTTGCAGATGCAAAGGGCTAGAAAAATATCCAGCACAATTCGAAATTATAAGGTGGAGTAAAAGGAATAAGATTTAGAGCCAAAACACTCAGATTAAAATCCCAGATCTGCCTCTTGCTAGCTGTATTCCTAAAAGCCAGAGTACAGCTCTGAGATACAGTTTTGTCATTTTGATAAAATGGAAATTTTATGCCAAGTAGTTTATGTAATGAGTTCATAGGTTGTTTTAAGAATAAAATGAGATAATTTAAACAAAAATAATTTGTTAAGTATCTTGCACATTTGGTTTTTATTATTAATCATAATAATTTGGATCTGTGACATCAACGTATTTGGCAATGTACTTTTTAAAGTGCTAAATAAATTTAAATTTGTTATTATTAGTAATAAAATCATTAATAAAACCAGTACCCCTTTCCTTTTTTATTCCAAATATAAAACAAAGAAACTGACCATTAAAAACAGAATGGTATGTCCTGATTCACTGAATTTTCTGGTTATATTAGAATTGACTAAAATAAAAAAAATGCATATACTCATTTCTCTCTCTTTTTTTTTTAAATATAGTTTACACTGTATGTACTGATTTCTGCCTTGTACTGAGTTTAGTGATTGAAAATGAAGCTAATATATACTGAAGGCTATGCTTGGTGCTATTCTGGCACCTTACTGTCTATATACCTAATCCTGCTGGTGACCTATAACATTTAACATAGTTCTCATCCTTTTATTTCCAGTGTAGATGCTGAGACTGGGAAGAGTTAAAAAACTGGCCCCAAAAGACCGAGCCCTAAGATGTGATCTAAGTAGAATAAAAATGGGAAGGTGGGGAAAAAAGCAAGATCAACAAAAATTAAAGAGGGCAATACCACATTTCCAAGAACTATATCAGTGATCTCAGTGATCTTGAAATCAAACTTGAATAACAGTCAGAAATGCATAATAACAAAAATATGTAATGAACTAAGAGATGACAGAATGTAAATGTCTATATTATTGAAATAATCAACAATTTATTATCAAATCACACATTGTTAGAGAACAATATGACTATATAATGCACTGTTGCTAGAAGTCAAGGGAAAATTTGTGTGTCCTCTAAAGAGTAGACAATAAAAAACAGCTATTTCTCCCAGATGTGTTGGTTTGAGACAGTACTTGGACCAAGACAGTCATTCTCATGGTGGGAATGATGAGACAAGCACAGGGCATTACCATGAAAATTCTGTATCAGAATATCCTAAGGGTGTTTAATAGAGGCACCTTTTATTTCTGATTCTCTCTTCTCCCTCGTCCTTTTCTTCTGCCCTTCCGCTTTGAGGCTACGCTGGAAGTAATGACAAGTTCACTACTATAGTATGACTTACTATGTCCAGGCACTGTGTCAGGCTCTTTCATATTATACAAGTCAATACCTGTGAGGCCAGCCCCACCCTAAGCAAAGACATTCTTATCAGGTGTGATGTAGAGTACCTCACAGAAGCCAAGGTCAAAGGCCAAACTTTTTTTTAAGGTGAGGCCAAATTTTTTATTATATACTTATCATCCTGATCAACATTCATTTTAAATATTCTGATTGCTGGTCTCTCTGTGTGGAAGGCTCTTCTGACTCCTCCAATTGCTCTGTTATATGCATCCCTCATGTTGTAGCTCCAGCCTCAGCTCTCAGGAAGGGCATTCTTTGCCTGCCATTATATAAAACAGATTCCCCCACCCTACCTCATGTGGGTTGTCATTATGGCACCACCAGTTTACTTCCTTCATACCAATTGTTTGTCTCCTTATTTATTGTCCGAATTGTGACTAAAATGTAAGCACAGCAGGGGCAGGGATTTGTCTCTTGTTTTCTATTAGTCTCCTATTATTAGAACAGTATTAAAGGACTCTGTTAGTGTTCTGTATATTGTTATTAGATAGGTACTTATTATAGTGTAATGAAAAGCAGAGACTGAGCCCCTGGGTGGCTCAGTCAGTTAAGTGTCTTCTGTCTTTGGCTCAGGTCATGATCCCAGGGTCCTGGAATCGAACCCCAAGTTGGGCTTCCTGCTCAGTGGGGAGTCTGCTTCTCCCTTCCCTCTGCCCCTCCTTCAGCTTGATCTCTCTCTCTCTCTCAAATGCATACAATCTTTAAAGAAAAAAAGAAAAGCAGAGACTAAGGAGTTTTTTGAGTTTGAATCTCAGCTTCAATGCTTTCTAGCTATATGACCTGTTTGAAATCTCTGTGCCTCAGTTTCTTCATCCATAAAATGGGAATAACAGTGGTGACTATCTTACAGAGTAATTGTAAGATTTAGGTGAATTATTATGTGTAAGGTATTTTTTTAAGATTTTATTTATTTACTTGACAGAGCACAAGCAGGGGGAGCAGCAGGCAGAGGAAGAGGGAGAAGCAGGGTCCTGGCTGAGCAAGGAGCCCAGATTGGGGCTCAGTACCAGAACCCTGGGATCATGACCTAAGCCGAAGGCAGATGCTTTCCCAACTGAGCTGCCCAGGCACCCCTGTATAAGGTATTTTTAAAAGTCCCTGGTAAATAATTAGCATTTTAATGTATGAATGAAAGAAATGGTGTTTAAAAATTGTTTATCCACATGCAAAAGAACAAATTTGGACCCTTATACCATATTCAAAAACTAACTCAAAATTCTTATATTTAGAATTCAAGACCTAAATATGTGTGTGTGTGTGTGTGTACACATCTCCCATTGGACTAATATACTCATAGTGTCCACTTGGGATACCTTGAGCATCAGCAGTAAGGATAATAACTGAAATTAATTAATTATAAATAAAATTTAAATCCATGAGTTTACATTGATATGCAAAAAAATAAGAAAAAAAAGAATATGTAAGAATTAGAAATGCAAAGGAATCAACAGATTATTTTAAGAATTGGTGAACAAAGGAAAAGTGTTTGAAATTTCTCTAATACGGTTGTCCTATAAAATTACAGAATTAAAGGATAAGAAATGAGTTGTTTGTTCTAATTGTAAATGTGCTTTCCAAATGTGTATCTTATATGAACATGATAAAAAAGAAAGAAAAACAGTAAGATACTCCTGTAACCAGCATGTAATAGTACCTAGTGCAGTAAACATTAGCTCGTCTTGTCTTTTCCCCCTTTTTCTCAAATTATTGTTTTGCTATAAGACACAATTAAGGAATTAATTAAGATTAAATATGGCATAGGGGAAATATATTTGAAGCAGTAGCGAAAGACGTGTTCTGTTTTCACTCAGGTGTAGGTTGTATGACTTAAGTCACGACCACTTTTTGAGCTTCAAGGATCTACTGATAACATAGAGATAATGATCTTTTCTTTAGTTGCCTCATTGTTTAGTTGTGAGAAATAAATCATATTTGTGAAAGCTCATTGCAGAACTATATAGATAACTTTTAACTGAAGGTCATTTTTGCTTTTTAGCATTAATTAAAGTGTTTATTTAGGGTGGGCATAAGTCTTATTGTGTCTTTGCAAGATAGGAAAACCACAAAATCTGGCATTTAAAGCCAACCATAGGACACTAACCTACTTTTTAGGAAATAACTCATTAGAAAGTTGCCATTGATCAATTAGAGTTGTGAATTTCACCAAAAGAGGGGGAGTTATAATGGAAGAACATCAACTACGCATTTTAATAGACTTTATCATCATGGGATACTTAAATTTAAGTAGAATAGATCAAGGCTAATCTCCATGTTTCTGTCCACATGAATAGAAAACTATTTTTCATTATATTTCTTAGCGTTTATTTTCGATTGGTCATCTCTGCCTAATACATCATTTGCAGGAGGTAAACAACTTACAAAATAGGGTAAAAAGGAAAAGCTTATTAAATGCTATAGATGAGAACATTCATATGGAAATGTGAAAATTAATGAATCCTGCTTGGCAGTTGCAGTGCTAAAGTGAGCAAAAGCATCATGACCCATCTGTCATCATCCATAATGACTAATACCATGTTTCATGTACTGTATATAAAGCTATTTCCACGCAATTAACTGTGTTCTCTTTCATTTAGTAGGTACCCTCCTGAGTTAAAGCAATTTTATTCCTAACATTATTGTCAAAGATCCATTAGAGTTCTGATTAAAAAGTACCTCCAGGTTGAAACATGGTAGTTAAGGTTTTAGCTTGAGATAATTTTCTTTCTTTGAGTCTTTTAAACCTCAACGATACAAATTATGTGGCTTTAAAGTGGTGTATGGACTCAAACACCTTTCAGAAGTCATTAATAAGTTCCAAAACGAAAATAGCTTGTTTCTTAGCATACAATTAGCAAACATGCTGGACAATTTTGTATAGTCTTAACTCTTAGAGCAGCAAGAGCAGGTTTCGTCCTAACACGGCAAGAATACAGATGTTTAAAATCTTGATTTTAAAGCTAAGTAAAACTGTTAAGTTCCCTCTTTTCCTCTGATGTACCTTTTCTTTGCCTTTCTAACTAATATCAGCAGCAAACTTATCCTTGGCCTTGAATTAAAATGCCTGGCATCAATGATGGCTGCTGTCAGACAGCAAAGATGGAGAGCTTCGAAACTTGTGTTGGCAGTAAGTATGCAATGTGTGGATGTGCGGGCAAGGTTGCACTGAGTAGGACCACCACTTTCCTCTCCCACCCTCTCCGGTCTCCTCTCTCTTAGCAAGTATTCGGGTCTTTTCTGATGAAGGTATTTTGTTTTTTGTTGTTTTTGTTTTGTTTTGTTTTTTTTACTCCTTTCGCCTAGAGGGGGATAAACAGCTTATTATGTAAGACTCTTCTCATACTTGGACTTTTTTAAGATGAAAAGACAGCCTCACCCAAACCAATTTCCAACTATTCTTATCATGTAAAAGACCTTGCTCTAAATTTTTACATATTTGAATCATTACATTAAGATTTAAAAGCATTATTTTTAATTTTAAGTAGAAAGTTTCTTAAGTTGTTTTTCAAGTACTCAACTGCTATTTTACTCAGAGGCAAACTTGCGTTTACGGGGGTGATACCTTCTTCCAAAAGTTTTCAGTTTTATTTTCATTTACATTTTCAAAAGTATCTGCATCACTAAGAGCTTATAGCACCCCTACATTTCAACTTTGTAGGCTTTCTGGTTGGAAGATTCAGAGCCAAAGGTGTAAGAAATATAGGTCTAGTAGCAAACCTATATTTTAAAATGTACTTTCTCTAGCTATAAAAGGTCTAATTTTTTTATTTTGAAGTAAACTACTAAATCAGTAAAAATCCTGAAATTATGTACATGTTTATATTCAAAAATGTAGTTTTCAGTATGTTTGTAAATGATGCTACATATATTATCACTTTTATTTAATTCACACTATCATTTACATCAGTTTTATGAGCTCAGTTCAATTTTATATATTTTGGGGGGTACTTTGTATATGTTATATACTTATCTGGAGGTGTTATGATCAGATAGGAACTCACAGTCAATTGAGTAGACCAAAGTTTAGTGTTCTTAAACATTTCTTTAAAGATAGAAACCAATATATTAATATATGTTAAGTGACTAGGTAATAAAACAAATCAAGCTGAGAGTTGGAAATAAGTCTTTAGTCTTCATTTTAGAATTTTGAAGCAGTATTTATGCTTAATGAAATCGCAAATAACTTAGGATGGCTCTAATCTGCTTTTGGTGTCATATTCAAAAATTTAATAGCAAGATTCACGTCAAGGAACATTTTTCCTATGTTTTCTTGTAGGAGTTTTACTGTTTCAGATCCTACATTTAAGTCCTTCATCCATTTATTTAAAGATTTTGTTTATTTATATATTTATTTTAGATAGACAGCGTAAGCAAGGGGAGGGGTTTAGGGAGAATAAGAGAAAGAATCTCAAGCAGACTCCACACTGAGCATGGAGCCCCATATAGGACTGGATCCCACAACCCTGAGATCATGACCTGTGCCAAAATCAAGAGTTGGCTGCTTAACTGAAGTTCATTTTTGAGGATGGTATAAAATAGGGACTGAGTTTCATTCTTTGGCATGTAGATATTTAATTTTCCCAACACCATTAAATGAAGAGACTATTCTTTTTCCATTGTGTATTCTTGGTGCCCTTGCAAAGATTAGTTGACCATATGTGGATTTATTTCTGGGTTCTCTATTGATTCTGTTGATCTATATGTCTATTTCTATGCCAGTACCATACTGTTTCGATTATTACAACATTCTAATGTACTTTAAAATCCAGAAAGAGTGATGCCTTCAGCTTTGTTCTTCTTTGTCAAGATTGCTTTGACTTTTCAAAATCTTTGTGGTTCTTTTTTTTTTGTGTGTGTGTGTGTGTGGTTCTGTATAAATTTTAGAAATGTTTTCTCTATTTCTGTGAAAAGTGCCATCAGGATTTTTTAGGGAATGCTTTGAATCTGTAGGTCCACTTGAGGAATATGGACATTTTTGCAGTATTAATTTAGTCCATGAACATGGAATATGTTTCCATTTATTTGTCTTCACTTTATTTCTTCAATGTCTTATAGTTTTAGTGTAAAGATTTTTTTACCTCCTCGGTTTAATTTATTTCTAAGTATTTTATTCTTTTTGATGTTTTTTAAATGGGATTGTTTTCTTAATTTCTTTTCAGATACTTAATTGTTAGTGTATACAAAGACAACTGATTATTGTATATTGATTTTGTTTCCTGCAGCTTTACTGAATCTCTTACCAGTTCTAAAAGTATTTTGGTGGAGTCTTTAGGGTTTTCTGTATATAAGATGACATCGTTAATGAACAGAGACAATTCTTCCTTTTCAGTTGGGTGACTTTTTTATTTCCTTTTCTTGCCTAATTGCTCTGGGTAGGACTTCCAGCACTATGTTGAGTAAGAGTGGTGAGAATGGGCACTCTTGTCTTGTTCCTGATACTAGAGGAAAAACTTCTAAAGCATTCCTCATTGAGTATGATGTTAGCCATGAGCTTGTCACATATAGCCTTTGTTGTGTTGAGCTACATTTTTTCTATACTTAATTGTTAAAGAGTTTTAATGATGAAAAGGTATTGCATTTTGTAAAATGCTTTTTCTGCATCTCTTGAGATTATCATATGGTTTTAATTCTTCATTCATTTAATATGGTACATTACTTTTATTGCTTGATATGTCATTGATATGTATGTTAATAAATCTCATCTGATCATGGTGTATGATCCTATTTATGTGCTTTCAAATTGACTGCTAGTATTTTGTTGAGGATTTTTGTATCTATATTTATCAGAGATAATAGCCTATAATTTTCTTTTCTTGTAGTGTACTTATCTGGCTTTGTTATGAGGGCAATAATGCTGACCTCATAAGTTTGGAAGTATTTCCTTCTCTCCAATTTTTTGGAAGAGTTTGAAAAGGATTGTCACCTAGAACATTTTTTAATGTTTGGTAGAATTCACTTAGGGAGTCATCTGATCTTGAGCTTGTTCATCCTTAGTTATTCTTGGTCTGTTCAGGTTTTCTGTTTATTCATGTTTCAGTTTTGGTGGATTATAGGTTTCTAGGGATTTTCTGTTTATTCATAATTCAGTCTTGGTGGGTTGTAGGTTTCTAGGAATTTATTCATTTCTTTTAGGTTTCCAAGTTATTGTCAGGTAATTGTTGATAGTCTCTTATGGTCCTTTGTATTTCTGTGTATCATTTGTATGTCTTTTCTTTAATATTAATTTTATTTATTTGAGCTAATGAATTATCTGCTTTGTTCCTTTTCAAAACACCAGCTCTTAATTTTGTTGATCTTTTCTATTGTTTTTCTGGTCTCTATTTCGTTTACTTCTGCTCTGGTCTCTGTTATTTCCTTCCTCATGCTAACTTCGGGCTTTGTTTTTTTCTAGTTTCTTGATGTGTAAAATTAGGTTCTTTTTGAGATATTTCTTTTTTCTTAATGTGTGCAATTATCACTGTAAACTTCCCTCTCAGAACTGCTTTTTCTGTATCCTATAGGTTTTGGTATGTTGTGATCCTATTTCTTTTTGTCTTAAGATGTTTTTGACTTCCCTTTGTTTTTTTTTCTTTCAGTGACTGGTTGTTCAGGAGTGTGCTATTTAATTTCAAAGTATTTGTGAATTTTCCACATTTTTCAATTTCCCAGTTTTGGGGTTGATTACTAGATCTTTGTTAGTTTCATTTCGTGGTATCATGTTGGCCTGATTCTTCATGAACCATGTAGCCTTGTGTTGGTATCTGTGCATTTGAAGAAGCAAATATCTCTTTCAGTGTTTACAGACTGGTTTTAACAAGTTAAGATTTCTTCTGTCAGGTCCCAGGCTGATGGTATTGTTTCTAATCACAGTAGAATAGGGTTGGAGCGAGTCACATGCTGATCCTTGGTCCAAAGTGGGGTCTACATTTGGCAGGCTTGTTACCAGGGGTTTGGATTGGTATAGATTTTGTCTGGTCTGTGGGTGGATAGGACACCTTTCAAAACCTTGGTTGGTAAGGCTGACACTGGGACAATGGTGTGCTTTCAGGTTTACAGACAGTGGGCTTTTACCAGGTACATGAGTGGTTGCAGCTCGCTCTGGATCTCTATCTTAGGAGGTCTCCTGATATGTCACTGAGCTGGTCCTCGGGTGGGCAAAATTGACCCTAACCACAGCTGAGAAGGACTAGAACAGAGTCACAAGGCTGCTTCAGAAACTGAAGGTCTGAAAGCCTGTCTCTCAGGGCATGGATGGATATGTCCCCTTCCATGTTCCTGGGTGGGCAGGACTGCTTCCAGATCATGGCTGAGTGGGTTGGAGTTGGCCTACTTTGGGATTCACAGGTGACTAATGTTGATGGGCCTTCCTTCAGAGGCACATTAGGATATGTCTCCTTTTGGGTCCTGGAGAAGTGTGGCTGAGAGGGGTGGGAGCAGGATTCCAGGACCACTTCAAGATGTGAATCAGGGATCCCTGGGTGGCTCAGTCAGTTGGCATCTGCCTTCGGCTCAGGTCATAATCCCGGGGTCCTGGGATCGAGTCCCACGTCAGGCTCCTTGCTCAAGGGGGAGCTTGCTTCTCCCTCTGCCTGCCACTCACCTTGCTTGTGCTCTCTCTCTCTCAAATAAATAAATAAATAAATAAATAAATAAATAAAATAAAATCTTAAAAAAAAAAAAAGAAGAAGATGTGAATCAGACTGAGATCTATGGATTTGACTCCAGGGGCATTGTTGGGCTGGTCAGGCATTTCTCCCTTTACAGCCCAGGGTCATCTGCCCCTTAGCTCCTAACATTTTTCTAACCCTGAAAAATTTTGTCTGTATACTATCATACACCTTTGGATCCTCAGTCTCTTTAGAAAAAGTAAATGTTATGATTTATTTTGTAAGCACATGGAGATCAATAGAGAGTACAGACTCTATGTTTGGTTTACAAAGTTATTCTGAAAAAACTGGTTGAAGTCCTGACATGGTGCTTAAAATGTCAAAGAATATATATTTTCACTTTTGATGGGGATTGCCAATGCCAAGATGGAATCCGGGGGATAATATATATCTGTGTCTGAATCTGATATAGATTCTTTATGCCCGAAATATGAAAATAAAAACAACTTTAAATGTCACGTCCTTTTCTTGATCAATCTGAAGAAAATCAATTTCAGAGAAGGATGGCTTACAGTGATTTATAAAATCTTAGGTAGAACTGGCAGCTATGTCATAGTTTGTCACAAGATTTCTTTGAATTGGAATAGTGAATTCAGCATATTTCTCTGCTGAAAGCTTGATGACAAAAAACTTATGTGAGTCTGGTCTGAGAGAGAATGTGTACATGTGCCTTCTTTCAGTAAGGGTAGAGCAGCTTATTGTAGTATCCTTTCTCGCCACTGACTGTAAGAAAATAACTAACAAAAGATACAAAGGGATTGATAACACCAGGAAAGTCTCTGACTAATTTACACATATTTTTGTTTCTACCACCTATTTTAATAAGCAATGACAGACTTTGGAAATCAATGTGTAATTATTAAGATTAAAAAAAAACATATTAAGAATAGTTGTTTGTAATAAGAAAGGTGTTTTACTTATTAAAACTAACAACTAAATAGGTACTCTCCTTTTAGACATTTGTTTAGGACCACCAGTAAGGTAACTGCATGTCCCAGTTGTCTGGCTTGGTTCAAGTTTATACCTGTAATCCTGTCATAAATATTAATAATGCCACAATTTGGATCATAAATTATATCTTATGTCATTATTACCCTTGACTCTCCTGAGCAAGGGGAGTCATGAGATAAAAATTTTATTTTTATTTATTTTATTTTTAAAAAAGATTTTATTTATTCATTTGAGAGAGAGACAGAGAGAGCACAAGCAGTGGGAAAGGCAGAGGGAGAGGGAGAAGCAGACTCCCTGCTGAGCTGGGAGCCTGACATGGAGCTCGATCCCAGAACCTGGAGATCATGACCTGAGCCAAAGGCAGATGCTTAGCCATCTGAGCCACCCAGGTGCCGTGAGATAAAAATTTTAAATGCAAGTCAGTGGAACACTAACAATAAAAATCCATCCTAAATGAGAATAATGGGATAAAGCATATTTGAAATGACATAATAAATCTATAGAAAATCTGATTAACAAAACTAATTACAACAAAATCAATATACACTTAAAAAAATAATTCAACTATTAGGGCCCTTGGGTGGCTCAGTCACTTAAGCGTCTGCCTTCTGCTCAGATCATGATCCCAGGGTCCTGGGATCAAGCTTATGTAGGGCTTCCTGCCCAGCGGGGAGCATGCTTCTCCCTCTCCCTCTCCCTCTGCCCCTTCCCCCCACCCCACTTGTGCGTGCTCTCTCTCTCTCAAATAAATAAATAAAATCTTTGAAAAAATATTCATCTATTACATTAAAAACAAACATACAAAGTAGAATATAATTTAAAGTTATATGGTATTAAGGAGGGCACATATTGTGATGAACACTGGGTGTTATAAACAACTAATGAATTGTTGAACGTTACATCAAAAACTAATGATGTACTCTATGTTGGTTAACTGAACATAATAATTTTTAAAAAGAAGTATACGTGAATAAAATATACCCTTTGTAGCTTTAAAATAAATAAAGTTATATGCTACCTTTCAGTTCATTTGTTCATCTTTTTGAAACTTGTAGTTAGAACAGTAAGGTTAGATAGACTATCTAGTATCTGGACTTGGTGGCTATGTCATATCCAGGCTAATTCTGGGAGAATATTAAAAGTCAATCAGTTGTACAAAAGTTTATTGAACTCAGATCTGTTTTATCATGGAACTTCTCCCAGATACCTATCATATCAGAGCCAAGGAAGTTTTATGTAGAAACTTCTATAAAGAGTTCATGGGAAGTGTCATTTAATGAAAATGCACATTTTTTTTTTAATCACATGCTAGACCAGTTATCCTCACCCTGGCTGCACATCTGAATCATCTGTAGAGTTAAAAAAATCCAGCTGCCTGACTTTAATTCTCAGGCAACCTAATTCACCAGGTCAAACACGAGATGTTGGGTGTTTAAAAACGTTTTACAAGAAATTCTGATAAATGGCTTCTTTATAGAACATTGCTCTATGACTTTGGCTTTGACTCCTAAATTTCTGTGTGGTCTTCTGCTTTGGTGAGCAAGGCTGCACTCTTTATAGCTTTCAGTTAAAGGGTTAGATGCAGACTGTGTGGTTTGATGGTTACCTTTTTCTTAAGTCCATGTTTTAGTCTTGACCTTCAGGATATTATGTAATACTATAATTATAGGTGAAGGATGATAACAAATAATAAAAAAGAGAAAGTTCTCTCTTTAATGAAAAAAAGCAGAGTTTCAATAACTTTCTTTTTTTAAATATTTTTCTTTCTTAAAACACTACCATGGTCTAGCTAGTCTTCCTAAGGTGGAGGCTGTCATTTTTATAAACTGCTAATAGCATATGAGAAAAGAGGAGGCCCAAGAGAACAGCCCTCAAAAAAAAAATTCTCTTTACTTCAGTATACTTCTTTTTATAATATCTGTTAATTTTCCAACTTCTTATATTTCAGTGCTCTTTTATTAGGAGTTACGTAGAAAATAGTTACTTATAATAAAAGCTTTCTGAATTTAGAGTGGCATTTTATTGGTCACATTTTTGAGAAGGCTATCAAATTAAATACTCAGTAGATACTATGATTCAGATGAAGAAAGAAAACACAAGTGAAAAAATATAATTTGTTGAAACTGCAAAATAATTCACCCAAATTTTAGTGAAACATTATAAAGCCCATGACTTTAAAAATTTACTAATATAGAGGAATAGTTTCTGGCCTCTCAAAATAATTAAGCTAGAGGCTTTATATTTTCTAGTGAGATTATTCTATTTCTTTATTTGTTGGTCAATTTAAATAGAAAATTTTCAAAGTGGATGACCATTTAATGGAAAATATAAAACCTTTAAGTTTACTCTGTGATACTTTTGAATGCCAGAAAGAAATTCCGACACCTGCATTTAAAGAACATTACAACCTTTAGAAAGAATAGTTTACTATTCATAATTGTAGAGGCAAATTTAATTAGAAGAAACAGTAAGTGTATTGAATTCTGCCAGCCAGATAGTAGAAGCATTTATAATAGTAAGAAGTCTATTGTTGGCAAATTGTCAATATTAATTGACTGGGCAAAAGCAAAATATATTCAATGATATGAAAAATTCAAGGAATTGTCAAAGAACTTTCAAGAACACAGAGTTAGGAATGTTTGTTATGAGTTCTATTGAAAAAATGCAATAAGTACTTTTGAAACCCTTTAGAAATGTGCATTTTAGCCAATGCAAAAATATAGTGTAGATTTAAAATACTTTGGATGAAAGTCTTCTGAGATTATAGATTATCTTTAAAAATGCATCATTAAATATGGCAAGATGCCTCAAAGCAGACTAACACAATAATAGACTGATTCTTGGGCTTAGAATCTTTGAAATTTTTGTGCAAATGTTAACACACACACAGGAATGTAAGGACTTTAAGCTTTATTTTTTTTTTCCTTTGGTGATATAAGCCAAATAAGTTCCTTAATGTGCTGTAGTCAATGTGTGGGTGGAAAGTTGGTTAACAGAGTGTACTGTTCTAGTCTTAGCTTTATGTTTTCAATGGATTGAATGTAACACATTTCAATTAGCCTTATAAAAATTAAACTTAAATTATTCAATGACATTTTTGAACTGATAATGCTGCAAAACTAGGAAAAAGAGAGTGAGAGAAAATAAAGAAGAGATTCCTTTTGCTTTTATCTTGCTCTTCCTGTTTCCTCTATTTTTTTAATTTAATATTTCTTTTTACATGATTTGGACTCCATTTTTGTATAAATATGGAACAAGATAGTAGCACAGAGAGGAAAAAGGATTGAAGAAGAAGAGAACACCTTCAGAGAACTACTAAGGCAAGATGAATCCAAAAGATGTATTGGAATATGGCAGAGACGAAAGCAAAAAGCGTAACCTCCTGCAAAATGAACTAAAGTCCCATTAACCTCTCCTCAGAAAAACAAATCTTAGTTTTGAGTCTTCCCAAAGCCAACCTGAGTCAACGACTGAAGCATATTGTTTACTGAGGAGCTAATCCCAGGAAGCACATGTGAAGGGGTGGGGAAGATGAGAAGAAAGGGAGAAAAGTCACTACACAGTGCAGTGATGTACAGGTGATCACTGAGAAACCATGTGGAACACGTTTTAGGATTGTCACTTTGGAGGCTGAGGAGGGCTGGAATATTGGCCCTTCGAATGCACCTGCGACAAGCTCCCCTGGTGTCAGAGACAGCCTGCAGGTGGAAGAGAAGAGAGGCACTGAGGTGGGTTGGTTTCAGCATGAAAAACATTGTCTGCCATAGCTTCAGGTGAACTCAGATGCAGGCAAAGGAAGATGGTATAGCATTTCGGAAGTCAGAAACTACCATTCAGCGTAAGCATTGGGAGAAAATGATAGATTTTGTGAAGAGATGTAAAAGCAGAGAATCTATTGAATTCTAACTATACATAATGTAATTTGTCTTATGCTTTAAATATTTCTAGAAATAGTTGAAATGGGAAACGATGCCTACCAACAATAATCCAGAAACCTTTTACATGGATTTAGATGCTACATATTTAATCAGAAAAAAAAAATATTAAGTATCTGTACCTACTATAGTCTAGGCTCAGTTAATGACCCTTGTTAACAGAGAACAAAAGACTTTGTGTTTGGTTTTGAAAGATGTATAGATGTTTCCTACAAAAGAACTAGAAAACGATGTTAGAAGTTACTACATAGTACATGATAAACAATGACAATACCAGAAAGGATAATTAATTTGGAAAATAATCAGTATTATACAATATTATTTTTTTTCTTTCTTCATTTCTTTTAAGTTTCTAAATGAAGCTTTTCCATTTTTTTTGCATACAAATCCCAAAATTTTATTAAATTTATTCTTACATCATTCGTATTTGGGGCCTTTAAAAAATTGTGTTTTCCTGTGGTAAGTAATAGCTGGAACAAAGGATAACTAGTGATTCTTTTTTTAAAAAACATTTATCCTATGTATTACTCAGACATTTGTAATGAAGTATTCCGTTTATTAATCAAGTGATTATCTCAGGTTTTCTAAGCATAAAGTAAGCATTAAAAGTAATGGTTATAGGGGCACTTGGGTGGCTCAGTCGTTAAGTGTCTGCCTTCGGCTCAGGGCGTGATCCCAGAGTCCTGGGATCGAGCCCCACATCAGGCTCCTCTGCTGGGAGCCTGCTTCTTCCTCTCCCACTCCCCCTGCCTGTGTTCCCTCTCTCGCTGGCTGTCTCTCTCTGTCAAATAAATAAATAAATAAATAAATAAATAAATAAATAATAAAGTGGTTATAATGCAGTCTTTAATTTCTAATTTACTAAAAGCTATTAAAAATCAAAATGGATGTTTAATTTTTATTATTTGCTTTTCTGGAATCCTTAGACATGAACTTACATTTTTTTTCCTTATTTAAATTATTAATGTCAGAAAAGCACTAATGGATTTCCTAATGTTGAACTGTCCTTGTATTCCTGGAAAAATTACTCATCATGCTGTATTATTTTACTATACTCTGCGATTGAAATACTAATAATTTACTTAGAATAAATACATTTATATTTATAAGTCAATGTGTACTATAGTTTATTCTTTTGTAAGCTATTTTAATCAGGTTTGAGTATCAAAGTCACACCAGCTAAATAAATTAGGAAATTTCTACCATTTTATATTCTCTACAAGTTTATGTAACATGATAATAACCTGCTCTTTGGAAGTTCTAAAGAGTATGCCCATCTATTTGGGCCAGTGTGTTTTGTGATATGTTTTCACACTATTCTTCCATTTAAAAATAAAATTCTATTCTTTTTGCCATATAGACCTTTATTTGCTTTTATTTTTCTACTGATTTTTCAAATTACAATTTATTGAGCCTGTATTATTTTCTAGGATTATTGATTTATGTACTTTACCTAGTTTTATCCTCAGAGACTCATTGTGGAATAGGTATTAATATCCCTTTTTTCCTTTGTGGAAACTGCAACTTAGTAAGGTTGAATTACCAAATGTCCTTGTGTCCTAGTTCTTTATTAGACTAAACTTCTGAAAACACAATATCCTGTGCATCTCTATGTCCTTTACCTTGTGCATAGTTCCAGGCAGATTGCATACACCTAATACTTACTTGTATTGAAGTGAATAGAGCCTGTTTGTAGCTAACCGAAAGGTCTTTCCATGAGCTTCCAGGTCATGAAGTATTGCTGTTTTTGTTTCTTATGATCATAATTGTATCAAGGTAAAAACAAACCAAGTTATTATGTTTGAGTAAGAACACAAGTTTTATATTTGCTTTTGTTAGTTAACTTTACCTAGGTGTAATTTAGTCACAATGTAAGGCATACATCTTTACTATATTCATTGTGACAAATGTATAACTCCATGTAATCTCTAAGGGAGTCAAGATATACAGTATTTCCATCAAACAGGAAAATACCTACTGACATTTTTCAGTCAATCTCATCCTTATCCTCATCAACTAGGCAACCATTGGACTACTTTCAGCCATATAGGTTCACTTAAACTATTTCAGAATGTCATCTAAAGGAAATCATGCAAAAATATTCTTTTTTTGTATCCATCTTTCTCTTAGGATAATGTTTATGAGCTCAATCCATGTTGTCATGAGTACTTAATTGCTTTGTATCAACGGGTAATATGGCCACTTTGTGAGTATACTACGATTTCTTTATACATTTTCCTCTTGATGGACATTTGAGTTGTTTCCAATTTGAAGCCAATATAAATAAAATTGCTATACACATTGATGCTCATGGGCTTTTGTGGGACTAACTTTTTATTTTTCTTGAGTAAATATTAAGGAGTAGGTTTGCTTTGTTTCCTATCTTAGAGGGAACACATTCAGTAGTTCATCATTAAGCATAATGTTAGCTTGTAAGTTTTTATTGCATGCCTGTTATCAGTTTGCAGAAGTTCCCTTTTATTTCTAGTTTCCTGAAAGTTTTTATCATGAGTAGATACTGATTTTTTAAAAAAAATTTCTGCATCTACTGAGATGATAAAATTATTTTTATCTTCTATTTTGTTAATATAGTAATTTATGTTGATGTTAGAATGTTTGTTATAATGTTAAGCCAACCTTGCATTCCTGGGTAAATTCTGTTGATGTATTTTCCTACTTACATTTTTCTCCCTTTGTCTCTGGTGCTCTTTCCCAGATTCCAGCTGCTTCAGCAGTACCAGATACTAAGGTGTGCCTCCTCATTTTAATAGCTCATTGCCCTTTGCTTGGTTTATAGCTTCCCTTGCAATTATTAGGAAATGTCTCTGTGTAAAAGTCCAGGGTGGCTACTAAACTAATCACCTTAAATTTCCTTTCTCTCAGGGATTCAGTGTTCTGCTGCCTGTTGTTCAATGGCCTGTTGTTCAATGGCTATAAACAATTACCTCATACTTCATACCTATTTAGAGTTGTGTGTGGAAGGAAGGCTAATAGTACATTAGTAGTTACTATCTCATGGCTGGTAATGGAGGCAGAGGCGCATATACATTTAATTTATTCAGCTTAGAGGGAATGAGTCAGCAGAATAAAATGCTTCATCAAATTTAGGACTTATATCTGGGTTATATATGGTTAGAGAAAAAATACCCAGGGAAGTCAGAAAGGGGAAAAAAACTATAAATTCCTATGAATTTATTATAAATTTTAGAAATACATAGGAGTAGTTTATGAACTTTCATTTTCTTTTATATTACTCATATTTTATGACTTCATGTATTGTCAAAATATACTTCACAAAACTTGACATAAATATAAAGCCTATCCATATTTTTATATTTCAAAATGATAAAGATAAGATTTTTAGTAAATATGAGAAAGTTCTTATTTTTGTCATCTTGTGTTTCAGGAAACATAGAAAAGTTATGATCTATGAAGAAAAAAAAAGAAAAGCATAGCAAAATATATTCTGAATTGAGCCCTTAATGTCCACCGTAATCTTCTGAGAGATGAGGCCCTGTAATTATACTTCATCTGAAAAAAATAAAGATCCATGAATTGCTTTATAATTTCTCTTTAATCATAAGCTTTCTTCTTAAAGGAAAACATTTCTCATACACTTTATTTCATTTTTTTTCTTTTGAGGAGAAAATTTTACTTTTTTGAGCATATTTGTTGGATTTTCACATCCAAGTATATTAAATTACTCCTGTTTAAGTTGATAAGGTTGGTATTGCTTAACTTTCTTACTTCTTGAGATACACCTTTTTCTTTCCCTCTACCTGTCACACACACACACACACACTTAAGTGTACACACCTTCATAAATACTTCATTTTGATATATTGTAGTATTTACAAATTAAATATTTATTTGAAAATGATGACTTTACCCTAATGCTCTTGTAGTTACAGATAATTTTGTGTAGGGTTTAACTTTGTAACCGTATTCATGAATGTTTTGTTAGGCTTAACTCTTTATTTACCTGGTTTATTAAATTGGTACACCACCAGTCTTCCTTATTAAAATTTTCTTCTATTTGAGCTCATAATGTGACACACTTATTGTTAGTGTGTCTCATATAGTAATTTTTTCAAGATGAATTTGTGAACTCCATAATTTATGAAGCTTTACATATTTTCGATTATATTTTTATTGCCATCCTGTATAAATTCCAACTTGGTTGGCATTAAAATTTAGGTTTTAGACTTTCATCTTGAAAATTTCCATTAATAGTGGAAAAAGTCTGATACAAATAGATTAATTGTTCCTTTACAAGTATCCAGTATTCTTATTAGCAATAATCCTTGGATTTTTTACCAAAGGGATAGGTGTTAGGGGTGAAAGTAGTGTTTTTTTAGGTGGTCATGACTACACTATTTCTGGACATGAAGGTCTGATAAACCACAGATTAATTTTATCAATCCAGTCTCAGTGGTTTAGAGCTGATAAAAATTTCCTCTAGCCCTTACAAGATTCTTATTTAATAATCTTAACTGTTGGCATTGCAAATTTTCATCATATTTCTGTGTATTCTTAGATTTTTAAGAGTACTGAGAAGTCTTTTAGCCATATGACATTTAAATTCTAACCATGGTAGCTATTGTCAAACTCTTGCCTTGAAATGAGAAAGTTTCTTTGTGGCCCATTTCCTTTCAATCACCAACTACAAAGGTTACCATTGTATTTCCAGAACTTCAGTGAGTTTTCCTAGTATTTAAATTCCATATAAAGAGAATAATTATTTACTCTTCTATGTACTTTTTTTGCACTCGTGTGTCTGTGAGATTTATCCTGGTCATTGTATGTAGTAGTATATAAAATACATATATTTCTTTTGATGTCTAGAGCTCCCTTGGATAAATATACCACCATTTGTTTATGGATTCTCATATAGGTAGATATTTGATTTTTTTTCTAGTTTAGAAGACAATTATGAATGAAGATTATGAATATTATTGAAGAAGCATATAGAACAATTTTTCTTCCATTCTTCCACCTAAGTAGAATTGCTGTGTCATGGAGTAGGCATGTGTTTTTCTAAATTAAAAACTATGTAATACTTTAGCAAGTTGGATGCACTCTTGTATACACCCATCAGCAATGAATGAGTATTCCAATTTCTTCATGTCCTTATCAACAATAGTCTTTTTAATTTTGGAAATTCTAACAGTTGCCTGGTGATATCTAATGGTTTTAAATTTCATTTCCCTTATGATTAATGACATTAAGTATCTTTTCATGTGCTTAGTTGTCATTTATATAGCTTCTTTTAGTGAAAAATATTTGCCCATTTTAAATTTTTTTATTATTGTGTTGAGTTTTCTTTACATATTCTGGATATAAGTATTTTATCAGTTATGTGATTTCTAAATTTTTTATCCATTTGTATCTTTCAAAGAGCAGAAGATCTTAATTTTGATGAAATCCACTTCATCAAGTTTTTCTTTTATAGATCATGCTTTTGATATGATATCTTGTTTTCTTCTTATGCCATATAATTTTAGGTTCCACATTTGGGTTAATTATCCATCTTAAGTTAATTTGCATATAACATGCAAGGTCTGGATCACAGTTTTTTTTTTTCTTTACATATTAATATCCAATTGTCCCAATACTTTGTAGAAAAGACAATACTTTCTCTGATGAATTTTATTTACACCCTTCTCAAAAATAAGATGGCTATATATGTATGATTTATTTCTGGACTTTATTCTGCCTAGAAACATTTAGCTATCTCTACATGAATATGACACTTTTTTCTACTGTTGCTTTATAATAACTCTTGAAGTCAAGTCATTTTAGCTCTTCAATTTTATTCTTCTTAAAAGTTGTTTGACTATTTCAGTTCCTCTGCATTTCCCCATGAATTTTAAAATGAGCTTGCCAGTTTCTGTGAAAACAAACTTCCTTAAGTTTTACTTGGGATCTCGTTGAATCTACATGTCAGCAGAGAATATCTTCCCTCTTACCAAAATTTAGTCTTCCATAGACATAATCCATCTCTCTATTTGTTCAGAACCTCTTACTCTTCCAGCAGTCTTTAATAGTATTCACTATTCAGATCTTCCAAATTTTGGCTAAATTGAATCATATTTCACATTTTAACAGCTTTATTAGGATACAGTGTATATACCATGTAACTCCCTCCTTAAAGTACACCATTCTGGGGGTTGATTTTAATTGATGATGTTCTTTAAAGCATGAAAGTTTTTGCTACTAGTGAAGTCCAATTTATCTATTTTTTTTTTTTAGTTGATTGTAATTTTGGTGCATATTGAAGAAGACATTGTCTAGTCAAAGATCATGAAGATGTATACCCATGTTTTCTCCTGGGGGCTATAGGGTTTTAGCTCTTACTTTTAGGTCTTTTTTGTTCTCTGAATTAATTTTTGTAATTGTGAGGTCAGGGTTGGACTTCCTTCCTTTGTGTGTGGATATCCAGTTATCCTAACACCATTTGTTAAAAAGAATATAAATATTAAGAATAAATACTATATTTTCATGGATAAAAATAGTCCATGTTTTCCATAATAGTGAGAAAATCAATGAGTTCCTACAATGGGTCAAGCACTGTTAAACCTTGGAATGGACTGATGATTAAGACAGACGTGTCACTTTCCTTGTGCAGCTCATGGTATAGTTCTACAAAGGGGTGCTATGTGTTATTACTGAATATTTTTTAAATATATACTGAGATTTGGAAATCAGATATGTTAACACTGCCATGTATGCATGTTTAATATTAATTTCAGGGTTCTTTTATCAGTTTTTGAGATGGTGTAAATTTTGAATAAATTTTGTAAAGTCTCATAAAATTCATATTGCGGAACACAAAATTTAATAGTTTTATGATTATGATTTCTTTAACTTACCAAAATGTTTCATAAGAGTGAAAGAAAATCCCCAAAAGCCTTGTGAGATTATTTTAGGACTGTGCAAAGCTTGTTTTTCCCCCTGGAGAAACAGGAAGTCATGTCTGCCCAAGAGTAAACAAATTCCACAAGGCAATTTAAATTTGGTCTGAAACTAAGAATCCAGAAGATTTGGGTTGGTTCTAAACATAGAGAAACATTATTTCTTCCTTCCTCATTATTATCCTGACTAGCCCCCTGCCGCTACATGAATACCAACCACAATCAAATGCTTTGTTCAACCTAGTTTTAAATTATTCAGGATTGTAATTTATTAAAAAAACAAATTGTATTGTTTCCTAGTCTGTATCAATCAAATTATATTAACTCAATCACAATTCTATGTATAAAGACTAGATGGTATATAGAAGGAAAGGATTTTTTTTTTTTTAACTTAAATGATACTCCATGTTGGGGGAAAAAAAAACAAAAACAAAAAACCTCTCCAACTGAAAAGCTGAAAAGCAATATAAGGCTAAGTGGAACATGGAGAACTTGGAGAAGAGTCAGAGGCCAGCCATTAAAAAAGCATCTGTCTGGAATGGCTTAGTTATCCACATGCCGACAGAGCGGGTCTGGGCCAAAGTGTTTCATGAAGTCTTTTGCAGCTCAGATGGGCAATGATTTTCTAAATCCATGTTGGAACATGAGATGGAGTGAAACTGCAATAACCAGAATCCCATTATAATTTGATTTGGGATTGGCACCTCTCCCCACAGCAGATTCACTGTGGTCATTTCTTTAACCTTGCAGTAACCCAACTCTGCATTTTACACGTTTGACCTTTTGCACTCCACTACAAAATGATGGAAGCATTTGTGCTATGTAGTAATATAAATACTTGTGGAAACTAGGGCTTGTAGATAAACTTCCCAGAAACTGTGTTAATCTGACTCAAGGATATGAAAATGAAACATGGCTCAATAGTAACAGCCAGATAATCTGCACACACACTGAGATGCAGAGAGCTGAGCTCCTCATACTCTTCCCCCCACATTCTGTCTCTTGGTTAGGTGAGGCTGTCAACATGAGATGCTGAGCCAGAAGCCTCTTCTCTGCTTCCCAAGTCAATGAGCAAGTTGAAATGATTTGATCTCCTAAGTATTTTTCATAGAGGAGTTCTCTCTTGTTACTCTTTGGTCTATGCCACAGTTCACACTCTGGGCATCTTTCATCTGTGCTAGTGCTGCATATTCTTCTAGGAGTTATAAAACCTTAGACACATAACAAATAATACAAGCAAATAGTAAATAGTACTTAGTTAAGAAATAAAACAATATCCATATGGTTGAAGTAGCCTATGTAGTACTACTGCCTGAATACACTGCCCCTCCCCCCCACTGCCCCAAGCCTGGCACAGGTAGCTTCTATCTTGAATTGGAGGTCTGTTGTTTCCATGTATGCTTTCATACTCTTCATATGTGTGCATGTCTGTGTGTGCCTGTATGTGTGTGCTTGGATGTGTGAGCACACATACATATCCTTGCTATTTTATTTTCTGTACCTTATGTTTATCACTCAACGTTTCTTGAGAGTTATCCATGTTGATTTTTGAAGTTTTATTTTGTTTCTTTTCATAGCTGTTTGTATCAAATTGTGTGATTATGTCACAATTTATTTATCCATTCTTTTGTTGATAGACAATTAGATTGTTTCTAGTTTTTCCTATTAAAAATATGTCTGCTATGACCATTCTTTTACTTGACTTCTTGGGTAAGTGCATGAGTTCTTTAGATTATGTATCTGGGAGTGGATTGGTGGATAAAGGGATAGCATATCTTTAGCTAATATTCTCGCCCAAGGGGTTGCAACTTTTTTACCTCTACTAGCAGTCTATAAATACCTTCTGCTCTATGTCCTCCACAACATTAGGTATTGTTGACTATTGGAAGAAGTAATAGAGAGAACTTGACCACCAGTTGACCTGAAAGCTAGACTAAATCAATCAGAGGCTCCTCACCCTCTCCCTTGTCCCTGGAATATAAACTCTGCCTACTGTTCCCACATTGGGAGCCATTTTCAAGAACACAGTCTTCAAAGAACAATGTGTTGTCGAGATCATCTGGACAGTATATGTGACTGAACCCCATTAAAATGCTATATAAACTTTTAAGATTCTGGAGGGCAGGTGTAGAATTAAGTCTGTGACCACCCAGGATAAACCTTGTATGTGAGTTCCCTTACTTATTAAAGCTGCCACCTACCTATCTGGAATGGTCTGCTCCTTTCTTCTGTCCACCATATGAGGACTGGTTTCAGATTTCATCCAGGAAACTCCAATATTTGTGAACCAATGCTGACTTCTTAATCAAAATATTGAAGTATTATTTATCACTCTGGTTTTGATTTGTATTTTCTTGATTTCAATTGAGATACAGTATCTTTAAACATTTTTTTAACTTATGTTACGATTTTTTTAATAATAATATTTTTTATTATGTTAGTCACCATACAGTACATCCCTAGTTTTTGATGTAAAGTTCCATGATTCATTAGTTGCGTATAACACCCAGTGCACCATGCAATACGTGCCCTCCTTACTACCCTTGGATTAAGAAGATGTGGTCCATATATACAATGGAATATTACTCAGTTATCAAAAAGAATGATTTCTCAGCATTTGCTGCAACATAAACATTTTTTTTGGCTAATATGATTTCTGTGAATTGCCCATTTATCATATTTGCTATTTTCTATTAGACCACTTTTGTTTTTCTTGATTTATAAGTATTACTTATATATTCTAAATACCAATTATTTTCTATTCAATATCTTGCAAATGTCTCTTCTTTGTTTTGTGGCTTGGCTTTTCTCATTTTTTGAATGTGCCTTGTGATAATTACAAGTATTTTATTTTAGTGTATTAGAATTAATATTTTCTTTTTGAATTATGTGTTTGTCTAAAATAGTTTCATCCTACTCTGAGGGAAACATTTTCTTCAAAACTTTTAAAATAATGCTTTTCATATGTGAGACAATAATTTAACCAAAATTGATTTTGTGTATGGCATGAAGTAGAAAACTGGTTTTTATATTATCATCACCATCATCATCATTATATGGAAAGTTATTATTGAAGTTATATTGAAGTTATTATTTTCCCACTGATCTATAGTGATTGTTCTAAGTCAAGTTGTCATACATATGTGGGGTTGTCTCTGAGCTCTCTATTTTGTTCCATTAGTCTTTTTTTCTATTTCTGTGAAATACCACATTGCATTTATCAGTGCAGCATTATAATTATCTTGATATCCAGTTGAGTAAATACCTGCATATTACTATTCTTTTTTCCTCTTATTCTCCGGTAATGTCTTTAATGCTTGGAAATTTTCATTTCCATATGCCTTTTTAAAGCCTTCTTTTAAGTTTTATGAAAAACCTTTGGATTTTGCTTGGAATTTTAGCAATTTGTATATTTATGAGAAGAGAATTGTCATATTTATGATATTTAATCATCTTCTCCAATGCAGGCTCCCTGCTTTTTTGCTCTTTATTTTGTTACTATCAAGAAGGTTATATTCTTAAAATTATATTTCAGACTTTCCAGTTGCTGAAATAAAAATATGATTTTTAAAAATAATTTATCTTATGTTAATTAAATTCTCTGAACTGTCATTAATTTTAATAATTTGAATATAGATTCATTTGAGTCTTCTGAATAGTAACATTTTGTCTATGAACAATTATAATGTTGTTGCTATCTTTGAATTCCCTATATTTTCTATTTATATTTTCTTACTTTTGATAAATTGAATCTCCAGTACATTGTATAAGAGGCAGTAGTGAGTATGTTTGCTGATCATATGTGGAATTTTACTTTGTATGAGCCATTCTTCCAATGTATGGCACAATGAGTTTGTAAATTAGTGTTCTTTATGCTGTGTGTGTGTGTGTGTGTAAGGCTAAAAGAAGTACAGAAAAATGTCAATAGTATTTTTTTCTGAATTTTGAGATTGTATATTATTTTATTTTTTCTTTAGGCTTTTTACACTTCTCTATGTTTTCTAAATTTTATGTAGCAATTAAATGTTTTCGTATTAAAAATCGATATTTTTAAAATGTATGAAACTAACAGCTATGATAAATTAAAAGATGTTTTGGTGCTTTTAGATATAAGCTTAATCTAGCAATGTGGGCCTTTGTCATCCCTTCAATGAATATAACAACAACAAAAAGTTTAAGCAATGTGGGCCTTTGTCATCCCTTCAATGAATATAACAACAACAAAAAGTTTAAATTTATGGTTATATAAACTCTTTAATATGCAAAGTGAGGACTAGACCAATTCAAGATTAGAAGATTCAACAATCATTATCCATTGTCATCAGAGACTGAAAAATGTAAATATGTACATATTAAAAAATTGTAGCTTTATAGTTGACATAGAAAGCTTACACCCAAATAATATAGAACAATAGGCAATACTATGTATATATATATATTTTTTGTAAACTATCTACGTATTTATATAGGACTATCATTCTTTGTGTCCAATCTTATTTTGCTGAAAATTTACCTCTATTTCATATACAGTCGAACTATTTCAATGTTGACTTTATGAAACTACATCAAACATTTGAACTTACTTAGAAATCCTTAAAAAGAGCATATATATACATACAATGCAAAATACAGAATAAATTTTGTTCTTTACCTTAGAGCCTCTTAAATATTATTTTTCATAGTTAACCACACACTCTGTTTTGTTCTGCTTAAAGAAATCTGTCATTATTTCTTTCCTTTTGTAGGCTAGAAGAATCAAGCACATAATAAAACAAAATCATAAAAGCATAATTTGAAGCACTGGAGCATAAAACGTGATTTTATAAAGGTTACTTTAACAGTTGAAGACCCAGAGTTATAGAAGTTTTCCTGACTGGATATTGGAGTTTATCATTGTTTCATGTCTAGTTTTACCCTCTCCAGTTGCATCCTTTACGTATATCATGTTGCCTTTAGCAAAGAAAAGTGGATAATTTTGAACTCTTCTTTGTAGATAGATACCAGGTCCATTACTTAGAGAGGTAAAGTGAATTCTCTCGTATAATGTATTATTCAAGCATTATCCGTTACTAACATCCAGCTCTTTGCTAACATATACTTAAAAGAAGTATATAGTATTTGATAACATTAGCAGTGAAATTCCTGTTATCAAATATGGATTATCATTATCTCAAGGCAATAGGTGATTGGGTAAGAAAACAGTTTCTTGTGTGATGGATTGAATTGTGATATTACAAAATGCAGGTTTGCAGAGAGAAAACAGAATAGTGTAAGAGGTCAGTGCAGAAGACTTAGATGATACTGTCAGAACAGAACTACCCTGAAGGGACAGTATGTTCAGTGTTTAAGTTTCATATAGGCACCTGGCAGGAAGGAAGGACAGCAAGTAGAAAAGAGAGGAAAATTTAAAAGGAGAGGAAAAGCCATATAACATAATGTTTATTATCCTTTGAGGAAGTTATTGTATTCCAGAAAGTCATGTTGCCGCTGTTTACATTGAGACTGGTGTATATCCATCACAGTCTATGTGACTACGACAGCTAACTATATCCTTTGTAATTGTTTTTTTTCCAGATTTATTGAGGAATAATTGACAAATAAAACTGCATATAATTATTATGTTTTTTAAGATTGTATTTATTTATTTAACAGAGAGAGACAGCCAGCGAGAGAGGGAACACAGGCAGGGGGAGTGGGAGAGGAAGAAACAGGCTCCCAGTGGAGGAGCCTGATGTGGGGCTCGATCCCACAACGCCGGGATCACGCCCTGAGCCAAAGGCAAACGCGTAATGACTGAGCCACCCAGGTGCCCCAAAACTGCATATAATTAAAGTGGGCATGAAGATTTGGTAACATATATGTTGGGAAGTGATTATCATAATCAAGTTAATTAATGCATCACCTCATATAGTTATCTCTCTCCATGTCTCTCTCCCTCTTTCCTCTTTCTCTCATATTGAGAATGCTCAAGATCTACTCTCAACAAATTTCAAGTATATAATACCATATTATTAAATATAGGCTCCATGCTCTAGGTCCTCAGAATTTATTATTTTATAACTGAAAGTTTATATCCTTGACCTGTATCTCTCTATTTCTCCCACTCTCCAGGTCCTGTACCCTCTGTTTCTATGAGATCGGCCTTTTTCTTCCTTTCTTTCTTTCTTTCTTTCTTTCTTTCTTTCTTTCTTTCTTTCTTTCTTTCTTTCTTTCTTTCTTTCAAGATTCCACTTATAAGTGGTACCATACAGTATTTGTCTTTCTCTGTCTGGCATATTTCATTTAATGTGATGTCCTCTAGTTTCATCCACGTTGTGGCAAATAGCAGAATTTCCTTCTTTTTTATGTCTGAATAATATCCCATTATAGCATTCATACATACCATATTTTCTTTGTCCATTCATTCATCAGTGGACACTTAGGTTGTTTCTGACCAATGGAACAGAAGAGAGAGCCCAGAAATAAACCCACATAATATGTGGTGAACTAACCTTTGACACAATGGGGAAAGATAGTCACTTCAATGAATGGTGTTGGGAAAACTGGATATCCAGGACCACTAACAAAAATTAACTCAGAATGGTTTTAAAGACTTAAATGTAAGACCTTAAATTCTAAAACTTAAGAAAAGCATAGGGAAAAAGATCCTTGACATTGGTCTTAACAATGAGTTTTTTAATATGATGCCAAAGCATAGGTATCAAAATATAAAATATAAAAATAAAAATATAAACAAGTGGGACTACATTAGTTTCTTCACAGCAAAAGAGTCCATCAACAAGGCAACCTATGGGTTGGGAGAAAATATTTACAAATCATTTATCAGATAAGAGGGTAACATCCAAAAATATAAGGAACAAGGACAACTCAGTAGCAAAATGACAAATAATCCAATTAAAAAATAGAGAAACTGAATAGACATTTTTCCAGAGCAGATATGCAGATGGCCAACAGGTACATGAAAAGGTGCTCAATAGCAGGGAAATGCAAATCGAAATGACAATGAGATATCACCTGGCACCTATTAGAATGGTTATTATCAAAAAGACGAGATAGCAAGTGTTACTGATAGAGTGGAGGAGAGGGAACTGTTGTGTTAGTGGGAATTTGTGAATGTGCAACCATCATGGGGAATAGTATGGAGTTTTCTCAAAAAATCAAAAATCAAACTCATTAATAATATCTAGTTTGAGAAACCCTGTCCTTTTAACACTTTCTTGAAAACTGACCTAGTAATGCAGTTTAAAGTTTCTAGGATGGGTCCTGAGCATTATTTAGTTTAGGGCCACACTTGTAAGAATGTTCTGATATGTTGAGTATTGAGACATTTTCAGTCTGCCTCTTGGGAACACAAACTCTTTCCAGCCCTCTGTGGGTCCTGGAAGGATTTCAACTACTCCTTCCAGGTGAGTTTTTATTGTTTGTTTTTTTCCTGGCCGTAGATATTTCCTCTCAAATGTACACAGAGGTATATATCACTAATGAATTGTTGAGACTCCTCTGTCTGTTTCTGTAGCTCTCTCGCTGAAGTCCCCTCCTTTTAGACACATTGACCCCTCTGAATTGTGATTTCTCTCTCATCAGCAGGCTCTGTTTGTTCTATTTCTTCTTGTCCTGCATCTTGAGAATTTCATACAAGCAATAAGCTGATGCAATCATATGGATCACCTTACCTGCTGCTGTTCTCTCAGGGATCACAGCCCTGAGCTGCCTGTCATTGAATGTATGAAACCAGTGTTTTATAGACTTAGCCCATTTTTCAAAGTGTTTAATATTTTTTTCAAATTTTCAAAATTTTAAATCAAGGAGTGTTGCTCCATCTTGGTCGGAAATGAAAATTGTCTATTTGTGATTTTTTTTTTCTATTCCTATTTTTGGTTGGAGAATTATTTTTCTGAAACTTGACATATTAATGAAATTCCATATGATTTTTAATCTGAAGCCTATGTGTTTGTCTCCTTAAAGGGGAAAACATATCTGAGGAATAGAATTTGGAAGAATAAAATGTTAATAATTTTTTTTAAGTTTGCACATTCTTTGGTCTTTTGCATATTTCTCACACCAGTAAGAATAAACTATTTTATAGACTGAATGTTTGTGTCCCCCCCCCCAAATTCCTCTGTTGGAGTCTTAACCCCAAATGTGGTGGTATTTGGAGATGTGACCTTTGGAAAGTAATTTGGGTTATATTATGTCATGAGGGTGGTTCTGTCATGATGAGATGACAGTATTTATAAGAGACACCAGACACCTGGCTGACTCTCCCATGTATGCACAAAGAAGAGATCATACGAACACAGTGTAATATGGTGGCCACCTATAAGTCTAAAGAAGAGGCCACAGAATGAAATCTATTTTGCCTATACCTTGATCTTGGACTTCAGTCTCCAGAACTGAGACATACATTTCTGTTGTTTAAGCCACTCAATTAATAGTATTTTGTTAAGGCAGACCAAACTAAGACAGCAATTAATGCCACAATTTATGTAAAGATCAAAATTATTTTTTATCATGGACATGAGCTTACAAGATCTAAAGCACATAAATTATTCCCACTGAATGTATGTGCAAGTATGTATTTAGATGAGGTGTGTGTGTGTGTGTGTGTGTGTGTGTGTGTGTGTATTTAGATGGGAATTCATTCCTCCCCAGGTAAGGAGAAGCTGCGTTCTGGTCCTGTCATTTTTCAGTAGGAAATATTGATCAAGTGAGTGGGCTTTAGAGTTTGGCTATGTTAATTAAATCCTGGCACTATCACACACTGACTACAAGATCATGTACAAGTTATTCTAAGTCTCTCATTGGTTAAATTGAAATACTAATTATAGTTTTTAATTACTTAAGATTTTTTTGAACACTTAAATTTTAAAAACTTAAAGGACTTACAACAGTGACACATTTTAACTTACCAGTAATTTCAGTGATTATTTTCTATCACTATTAATTATGCTACTTTGGGCAAATAAGTCACATAACCTCTCTAAATTTGTTTTCTTATCTCCAAAATAGAGATAAAGATTCTTACTTTTAAGAATTCATAGAAGAGGTAATGTGTGTGAACTACTATACACAATTTGATTCAAAGTGTATGTTAATAAATAATATTTTAATTTTTATTTTTAATGTAGGCTCCACGCCCAGCATGGACCCCAACGCAGAGCCTGAACTCATGAAGACCTGAACTGATATCAAGAGTCAGATACTTAACCAACAGCCAGCCACCCAGGTGCCCCAATACTATTTTTATTTTTATAAAATACATATAACTTGTTCTATTTTTGATATTTTGTAATTTATTGTTTCAAAAATGTTCTTCTTGAAGGTTTTTTAATATGTGTGTTTGTATGTGATATGCATGTGTGTGTGCATGTTTGTGTAATTTTGTCCCTAGAAAAATACCGTTTCTTGTTTTCTCAGAGATGCAATTGGAAAATGTATTTTATTTCAATGCATTGATTTTTCAGCCTGGTGAGAAGACTGATAATAAATAGCAATCTTATTTAAAGATCACAGGGGTAAACCAGTTGGAGTTGTTCTGCGGTTTCAATGCATCAGAAGTCTTTGTTGAACCACTGCACGAGTCCACGCTAGCCCAAAAAGCATAAAAATCACATCAAAGTTGTGTTCCTTCTAGCAGCAGAGTCATTGGGATAGAATGTGGGGGGAAAGAAGAGTACTTTTCAAATGGCAAGAATTCTTGTTTAAATTGAAACAAGTAGAAATTTCCCTAGTATCAATCTTAATTAATGGAGGACTGTCCTGCAAAAATTAACTACCATTATTTCTAATGACAGAAATCATCACAATTTCAAGTTCAACCAACAGGACCAAGAATAACAACCATATATTGGTTTTCTAAGTTTTAACAGTCAATTAAATTTATAGTTTGCAACTGTTTAGAGTAGCTCTCTTAAACTAATGCAATAGTAAGTCAGAACACGTAACAGTTCTTCTAGGAGCATCATTTGTTTTACATTAACCTTTTTACTTTGCGATAATTGTAGTACAGTAGAAAGGAATAATACAGAGAAATTTCATGTACTCTTTACCCACTTTCCCCTAATGCTGATCTCTTGCAAAACCATAGTACAGTATCAGAACCGGTATACTGACAGTGATACAGTCATGTTACAGGACATTTTCATTAGCATGGGCTCCCTCATGTTGCTCTTTTATAGCCACATTTCTCTCCAATGCCCACCCTTCCTCAACCTGGCAACCAGTAATCCCTTGCCCATTTTTGTAATTTTGTCATTTTAAGAATTTTACATCAGTAGAATTATACAAGTATGTAGCCCTTAAGGATTGGCATTTTTAACTCAGAGTGATTCTCTGGAGAGTTGTCCAGGTTGTTGCCTGTAATAACAGCTCATTGCATTTTATTGTTGAATGGTCCTCCATGGTATGAGGGTATCATGGTTCATTTAACCATTCCCTCATTGAAGGACATCTGGATTATTTTCAGATTTGGACTATTATGAAAACAAAATGTTGTTATAAACACTTGTGTATAGGTTTTTGTATGAACATAAGTTTTTATTTCTCTGAGATAGATGCCCAGAAGTGCAATTTCGGGTCATATAGCAGTTGCATGTTTTGTTTTTTTAAGAAACCAAGAAACAGTTTTCCATAGTGGCTGTCATTTTACACTCCTGCCAGCAATGATAAATGATTCAGTTTCTCTGCATTCTGGCCAGCATTTGGCATTTGCATTATTTTTTGTTTTAGTCATTGTGATATGTGAGTAGTGTTTACTCACTGCATTTTTAATTTGCATTTCCCTAATGACTAATGATGCTTTTCATGTGCTTCTTTACCATATGAATTCCTTTTGATAAAATATCTTTTTATGTTTTTGGCCTACTTTCCAGTTGGATTGTTTGATGTTTTTTTCTTTATACTGCTCAGTTTTTAGAGTTCTTATATATTCTAGATACCATTCCTTTGTCAGGTATGTCTTTACACATACATTCTCCTCCTCTGTAACTTATCTTTGCATCCCTGTAATAGGGCCTTTCTCACATCAAAAATTTTTAATTTTAGCAAAGTCCAATTTATCAAATTTTAATTTTTATGTATTATGCTTTGGTGTTAAGTCTAAGAATTCTTTCACTAGATCTTGATTCCAAAGATTTTTCTCCATGTTTTTTTTTCCGTAAGTTTTAAGTTTTATAGTTTAGACTTAACATTTAAGTTTGTCATCCTCTTTGAATATATTGATTCCTGTATTTTTTTTTTCGCCTGTAGATGTCTATTCTTTTCAGCACCATTTGTCAAAAAGACTATCTTTCTTTGATTGAATTTATTTTTTGTCTTCGTCATATATAAGTTGGGTATATCTGGGTGGACCTATTCTGTTCCATTGATCTATGTGTCTATGCCTTCATCAATACAAAGCAGTCTTGATTATGGAAGCTGTGTATAATAGGTCTTCAAATCAGATATCTTCAAATGCAGATATAGCTGCATATAATAGGTCTTCACATCCTCCCACTGCATTTTTCTTTATCAAAACTGTTTTAGTTATTTTAATTCCTTTGCCTTTCCCTGTAAATTTTAAGGTAATCTTGTATATCATTTTGGAGAGATATAAATATATCATATATTTATTATGTCGAATCTTCCAATTCTTGAACATGGTATGTCTCTATTTATTTTGAATCCCTTTTTTAAATTTCTTTCATCAGTATTGTATAGTTTTCAGCATACAAGTGTTGTACACGTTTTGTAGATTTACATATAACTTTGTATGTGTGTATATTTGTATTTTTAATTTTAATTTAATTGCCCACATATTCATTTCTAATAATAGAAATACAGTTGATTTTTTATGTTCATCTTAAATCCTGTGACCCTGCTGAACTTACTTATTATTAGTTCTAGGAGTGTTTTCTTGATTCCTTGGGATTTTCAATGTAGAAAACCATGGTATCTGCAAATATACAATTTCAATTTTTCCTTTCCATCTGTATATGGAATAAAATTCTATCCTTTTCATATAACTAATTCTTTTGGCTTGACCTAGTGAAATCATTTGTTCTCCCTTCTCCCCTTCCTCCAGCTCCGTCTGCTTTTTCTATGTCATAAGTGAGGTATGTGCCATTTCAATATATAGAGCAATAAGAAATATAATAATTAGTTCCAAAATGCTTCTCAAGAGAGAATTTCAGATGATCTCTGGAGTTTTTAAATACAAACTTAGTATTGAATAAGTATGTACTTCGGAAAAAATTTACCAAGCCAATATGAGATCTGTTATAGCTATTGACAATGAACATCAATACACAGTTCTAACAAAGATTTGGGGTTAGATAGTAAAACATGTTTACATTCTCACTGGTTCTTTTTCTCTTATGAATGTTGAATCCAAACCTGGTGGCTGATAAATAGGGAATAGAAGAAAAGAGACAAAAACTAATGACAATTGCAGAATTATTTAAGGGTATTGACAGATAATTAAGATTGAAGGTATACTTAGAGAACAAAAGCTATGAGTAACAAGATCATAAGATAGGTTTAAGAGTAATATATTTTCTAAAAATTGCATAGCATTTCAAAAATTACAAAGTATTTTCAAAATTATTTCTCAATCATGCTTGTTAGAGTTAGGTATGTCTTTTAAGTTCTTTTTAATTTTATTAAAGAAGGAAAGGCTCAGAGATGATGGATGAATTTGCCTAATTTTTCAACCAGTATGGAAGTGAACTTTTGATTCTGGGTCTAGAACTCATTCCATTGGGCCACAACAGCCTCTATAGTAAAGGAAATCTGGAACTCTACAAAAATCACTAAAATCAACAAATAAAAGTGTAGCTTCTTGTCCTTATACCATCCAAATTCTCACATTATGTAGATGCTCAGTTCTCTCTCTATATTTTACTATTTATTTGTTTTTGATTTCTCAGTTACTCCAATTTTAGTATAAGGATAATAGTAATGAAACACATAGTGAGACTATGGATTATTAAGTACATAATTGAAAAGTCTTATGTAAATATAATCACTCTTCAGGGAAATTTTTAATATTTGCAATCACTTGCTCTCATAAAGGGGCCATATAATTTTACATAATGTAGCTAATTCTCCATAATTTAAATGTGCAGTTGAATAACAAAGTTTCTTTTTTTTTTTTAAGACTTTATTTGTTTATTGGAGAGAGTGAGTGTGCGTGCATGCGCAGGAGTGTACATGGGGGTGGAATGGAGGGAGAGGAAGAGGGACAATCAGACTTCTTGCTGAGCACAGAGAGCTATGTGGGGCTCCATCTCATCACCCTGAGTTTGTGACCCAAGCTGAAGTCGAGAGTGGGAAGCTCAACCAACTAAGCTACCCAGGTGCCCAACAAAGTTTCTATAGTTAAATGATTTTGAAACTTGTCTGATAGGATATTTTTTTTTCTGAATAAACTGTAGTGTTGCCCATTTTGCCAGTAGATTAAATTTTATGATAGTAAAAAAACAGTTCAATAGACATTGAATGCTAAATTTACCATGTTCCATGAAAGTTTTTTTTTTTCTTCTTTCCCCATATGGTGGCCAATATGTTATAAATCAAACCATATTAATGGAATACCTTCAAATGAAAAGAACAAAGCTAAGTAATCTAAACCCTGATAATAATTTTAAAGGAATTTCTTTTTAAAAATGTTTTTAAATTTCAATAGTAGAAATAATAAGCTCTGATAATAATTAATTTTAAAAAAAGGAACATTGTGCTTTTCTTTCTCCCCCAAATAATCTTAAATTCCAATAACAAATTAACAAAATAAGGTTAATTTTAAGATTATAGTTATCTGCATTCTCTTCTGATTTCCCAGACCAGCCATTATTATTTAATAAATTACTTCTCAGCCAGGAGAATCAGTATAAATATCAATTTCTTTCTTATCTGTGATCAAATTATTCATTCATTTGTTAATATTTTATATAGAGTCTAGTTGAATTTGATAATAAATATATGAGAAAAATTGAAAAAAGGAAAATATGCTCATTAATTTTATACCGAGGAAATAAACCTTTAATGACAAATAAATCTGCCCTGCTGAACACTTAGACATTTTAAGACACCCACCATATTGAACCATTCAATTGAAAGTAGAAAACAGTCTCAAAGCTAGAGAAGTTCTTTAAAAAATAACTCTTCATAATACAATGTCGATTTTTTAAATGGAGGTTTCAAACTCAATTGGACTTTAAAGTTCCTTTCTTTCATGTTCCATTTTGCTGAGGAAAAGTCAAATATTTGTCAATAGTGGATTGGTTAAATCAGTTATGGAACATTCCTATAATAGAATACCATGAAAACTTTAATAATTGGAAAGGGAATGTCTATGTCAATATTTTTAAGGTGCAAAACAGAATGTAGAAGGTGATGTGACTTGACTTTACAAACATTTACCTATTTTTCAATCTACTGACCTATTTATTATCTACCTATATGTAGCATGTGAAACAACAACAACAAAAACCTACATGCCTAAAGGAAATACACCAAGGTGTTAATAGCAGTTATTTATATAGGTAAGGGGTCAGGTTGTAGGAGTCTGTGCAGGAAAAGAAGCTTAAAGGGACTTTTATTTTCTACTTCATATACTGAAGGACAATTTGAGTACTTTATGATTAGCAAGCACTGCTTTTATAGTCAGATTTTTTTTATTTTAGAAAAGAAAACAGAATAGAAGATGTTTGTTGTTGCTTTGTAAGAATTAGCTTCATTTCTAGTGCCTATAATCCTGATGTCTGAATCAACTCTGTTTTTAAATGTTTCTAACATCTGGAAACTATTGGGATGCTCTTTTTTACTGTTATAAATAATATTAAACAATAAGTTATTCTGAATGTAATATGAGGTAGTAAGAGGAATCAGAGCCACATGAATTTGATATATTTATTGCCTGTTTTCAAAGGTGTATCGGGGGAGCACTAAGACAGTGGAGATAGGGAACTCTTTGTGAAGAGGCTAAATTACTCTCAACAGAAAAGAATCAAGTATGGTTTTCTCTGAGGGAATTATGGAGGAGAGATAGGTTTAAGTAAATGTCAGGATTTACTGTCTCCTCAAAGGCAACGTGCCAGGCCTACTTAATTTAATTGGCAAAAGTATCTACCACAATGATACATTTTCATAACTGTGTATGGGGGATCCCAATCAATGAATTAGCTGATGCCTTTCTTTATTTAGCAGTTCTGCCTCACATAATGTTACTTATAGCCCAGAAGACTTTTCTAAGCTCTGCGTTTCTAGAAAATTATGGAAATTTAACATTGAAAATGATTAATGTTTTTCACTTTATTTTGTTCCAGATATGATGACAGCATTTTCACTCATCACTTTTGCAGGCTTTCTCAAAGACTATACAGGCCTTCTCCACAAATACCTGACCCCACATTTTTTTTAAAATAATATTTATTCTGTTATATTATTCACCATACAGTATATCCCCAGTTCTTGATGCAATGTTCCATGATTCATTACTTGCATATAACACCCAGTGCACCATGCAATATGTGCCCTCCTTAATACCCATCGCTGGCCTATCCCAATCCCCCACCCCCGTCCCCTCTGAAGCCCTCAGTTTGTTTCCCAGAGTCCACAGTCTCTCATGGTTCATTCCCCCTTCTGTTTACCCCCCCTTCATTCTTCCCTTCCTTCTCCTACCGAGCTTCCTACTTCTTATGTTCCCTAAATGAGTGAAACCATATGATAATTGTCTTTCTCTGCTTGACCCCACATTTCTAAGTCTGCTCTAGGCTCCCTCTTGAATCCTTCACGCCTTTCTTCTCCTGACAATATTGACATGATCCCCCTGTAAGTCTGAGGACAACCCACACCCTATTCCAAAGTGTGAGATAAGCAGAATTTCTCTTTAGTGCCCCATCCCCATGAAGAGCATTTTTGAAGGGTAATCTTTCCTTTCCTCAAACTCATTAACTTTAGAATTTTATTCTCTAATGTCATGTGTCACTAAATGGCAGAAGAAGGTCCATACTTGATTGGCAGGTGTGTTTTTTGGCATGAAGAGTGTTTTCTTTTTTTTTTCTTTTCTTTTTTAACTTTTCTTTCTTGCTTGCTTGCTTGTTTTCTATTATTATTATTTTTTTAGCTGAACCATAAATAAGAATTCTTTGGAGTATTGAGGAAAAAACAAATAAGCAGTGAAACAGTGGTTTATCACTGGACCCAATCTTGGACCTAACAATTGTACTGTGCTAGTAGCACCACCTCCCTATACATAGTCTAGTCATCACTGTGTCCATTAATCCCTCTTGTCTAACATTGGGCTCATTTGTGAATTTCAAATTAAGTGAAGGTTATTGAATTATGAAACTTTGTGACATTATTGAGTATAAAGTCAATCACATAAGAGAGAAACAATCTCCTCTGCATAAAAAGTTGTTTAAAAACCAAGTTTTTTGTTTACAAAGTCAAATTATCTCCTAGAAAACCAAGGGCAAATCTTTAGGAGATCATTAGAAGCAAACTGTCAGAAGGGTTTCTTGGCTTTCAGATTCTTTGTTTATACATTCACCTATTCTGTTTATTCAACTTCCCATACTGAAAGATCAATTCCATATGTTTGAGACCTTAATTATATGCTTATATCCTTCTCTGCCACATTCACAGGAGTAGCTATACTTTCAAGACATGTTAAAGACCCTCCCTAATCCATCTTTTTTGTCTTATGTGATAAATTTATACTTTCATTTTCTTCAACTGGATTAGGTACCCTAAAAGACAATAGTTCTCTTTGAGGTACATTTTGGCAGATAAACTTCCAATGCAAAAGTAGTAGCTTTTTATGATGCCTAAGTCAGTCACTTCCTCAAGTTGAACTTCTGTAATCTATTCAGAGTTTTGGACATTTCTATAGCCTTTAATTGTTTTGTCTGGAGTGTGGCAGGCAATGTCTGTGAACCTAATAACTTCTCATTTTAGGGCTGCATCTTGTATCGTCTTTTAAAAGATGTTTAAATTGGTAAATTATAATTTTAAGTTGAATTACAATCTTATGTGATACCGTAGTGCAAATAATTCAACTGCATTGATCGGTGGCACATGGCCAATTTCATGTACATGCAGAGAAGAACTTAGGGTATTATCTGATACTCAGAAAACAATTCAGAACTAACTCTGACATGAGGCTGTCGTTGAAGATTTGAGCTTATTGTAATTTAGAGTTTTCTTTAATATGTCACAGAAACTAGGAGGACCAACGTGATTTGAATTGAATTGCTTGATGTAGAATAATGACAACAATATATTCAATATGTAAGAAGTTTATCTATACTGTGAAATATGTGGCTATTTATTTTGGTAGGTTCATCAAGCCTAAAATAGAGTTAGTGAATCTACTTTTTACTTTGACATCAATATAGTCTTTTAGAATAGGAGACCCTGTTTTTTTTTCTCTCTCTCTCTCTCTTTTCTTTGTCTGCCAGTTCCTTTTTTCCCCTTTTTATTAAATTCAATTAATTAACATATAATGTATTATTTGTTTCAAGGGTACAGGTCTGTGATTCTTCAGTCTTATATAATACCCAGTGCTCATTACAACACATACCCTCCCCAGTGTCCATCAGCCAGTAACCCCATCCTTCTATCCCCCTCCCCTCCAGCAACCCTCAGTTTATTTCCTATGATTAAGAGGCTCTTATGGTTTAGGAGACCCTGTTTTATTGGAAGAACTGTGCTGATCTATTTCTGCAGCTGATAATCAGGAATTGACAGTGGAAATAAACTATTCTGAAAATGAGGTTACTGTACAAAGGCAGGGTATGTAGTGGTCCAGAAAACTGAATATGGAGCTGACTCCCTGATTTCAAATTCCAGCTCTATCTCTTATCAGCTGTGTATCCTTCAGCAATTATTCAGATTCCCATGCTTCAGTTTCTTCATTTGTAAACTGGGGATAATAGTACCAGTTCATAGAATTGTTGGTAGGACTAAAGGAATAGTACAGTCTCTGGATCAGTGCTTACACATAGTAAACACTGTGTGAATGTTAGCTACTATTATGGTTTGTCTAGCTGGTTTGCTTCCTCTCACAAATACATATATACAGTTAAAGAATTGTATCCATCTAATCACTTTTATCTACTATCTACTGGTGACAAAAAACCTCAGATTAACTGTTGGCACCTCCTTATTTTTCACTCACATATCCAGGGTATCACCAAGTCCTATAGACAACATTTTTTTTTTATTAGAAAACTCTTAAATATGTCTACTTTTCTTTATTGCCATCAAAATCATCCCCGTCCCAGCTGCTATCATATCTCACCTAGATATCTGGATTGGCATGTTAACTTATCTCCCAGAATCCACAGTTTGTCTTGTCATATTTATTCTCTACACTGAAGCCAGAGTTACCTTTTCAAAATGAAAATCATCTCATACCTCCATGGCCACCTTTTATTATTCCATAATGGCTTCCTATTATCCCAAGGATAAAGATCTAAATCTTTGACACTGTCTTTGAGGTACTGCATGGATGGACTCTACTTCAGATTCATTTCAAACTTTCTTCTTTTTCCTTTACTCCAGAAATCCCAGACTTTCAATTCCTCAGATTATCCATATGTTTTCCTGCCCCAGCCCATTCGAACATGCTGTTTCCCCTCCAGAATAAATTTCTTCTACCTACCATCCATCTCACCTTCATAGAAATGATCAGTTGTATCAATACTAAGATAAGCCATCCTTAATAGCTTACCCATCTCAAAGTCAGAAACCTTTAGTTCATTTCTCAAAGAATCCCATTCATTTCCTTCTTAACACTTGGTTTATGTTGTAAATTGATGTTTGTTAATGCAATTGTTTAATAAATGTCTGCCTCTCTTAATGCAAATTCAATGAAAATAAGGATTTTGTCTCTTTCCCTCACTAGTTTATCTCCAGACTTTGGCACGCATTGTGAACTATAGTGACAGGCTGAGTAAATACTGAACTACAATGTGTTGGCTTAAATCATGTATTATACCTGAGGTGAGGAGACCTCCATTCTCATTTGATATCTTCTGTTGTTTGGTGCATGATCTTTCAGGAGACTTAGCTTCTACATATTCACTTATTGAGTAACTTTGGGGAAATTACTTGACTTTTATTGAGATCATTTTTTTCTTCTTGTAAAAAAAGGACTAACATTGCCTATTTTTCCATTCTCATGGATATGAAATGAGATGATATACATGAAAGTGCTATATAAAAACATTGTGGTTTTATAGAATATAAGTTATTAATGCAATTAAGGCATGGCTCTGCCCTAGATTGTTCCAGCCAGAGATAGTTCAATACTCATTAAAGCTTGATGATGTTATTTTCCCTGAGTGTTTTTAAAAATCTTTGTAACATTTCTCTAAAACAGATTTTGAATATAGACCAATACCTTGGGTAATTGTAACCTAGAGTAATAACACTGTTACACTACAAAATTTGAGAGCTCAGAAGATAATATAGATTTAAAAAATAGTCAAATAGCTTTAATAATATATTAACTGGGTATTTTCCTTAGTGAACAGTGCTAGAAGTAGATAGTCAATACTAAATTAAGTGAAATGGTCAATACATAGCTGACACTATCTTTATAAGCCTGTAAGTATGTAATTTATTATGCTCACCACATGTATATGATTATGGCCTATCAGTAATTACCAAATGAGTGCACAGTTCTAATATCATTATTTTTGTTTTGAACCTAATATTCTGTTTATTTAGCTGATGTCTAGGCTTTTGCTTGTTAGAATTTTATCCTCAAGTCTAACTATTTTTGGCAACATGTTGATGTTCCAAAGGCATCTAAAGATAAGTTATATAGAACAAAACAACCATTAGGTAATAGGAAATTATCAATGTGAGCATAATGTATTATTTTATGAATCACTGAAAGATACCAATTCATTTAATAACATTAACTACAATGTTGATTGCTCAAAATTTCTTCATGATAAAGGGATTTGTAATTTATGTATTAAAAATTTGTAAAAATGTTATTGTTCTAAAAAGATGGTTTTCCTGGCATATTAGCCAATTAGCGATTGCCAAATTCTGAATCATATAGATTAAAAGTCAAGAGAGAAATTGTAAATCCAAGGGAAAAAAAAAATAAAGCTGAGTAGCATTATCCAAAAGATAAGCCTCAGATTGATTAATGATATTTACCAAAAGGGATGAGAGGAAGATTAAAGGGAATTCCAGGCGTTTTCCTATAATATCTTCAGAAACGATGAAATTATTAGAGTCTCACAAATTGAGTTTATTTGGCACTTGGAAAAAGCTCTCTTTCACAGAAAAAGCAAGCAAGAAAAGTTCTGTTAAACAAGAAGACGAAATAACATAGTTTCCTTTGGTTTTGCTAATTCAGTGGAGGATGATTACAGAAAGTTATTTGAAGAAAATACAAAACAATATTTGCAGCAAAACTATACTCCAAATAAAGGAGCTTCAGAGAAAAGCAATCATGACTTTGATTAGATACTTGCAAAAAGAAGTTATAGTAGACCTTGGAAAATATATTTTTATGATAGAACTACATCTTATTCTAATTTCTCTTTTCTCTGTCATGTCACATATTTTCTCTACTTAATAAACTTGTCCTTGATAATGAGGATTTGGAGGATGGTGAAAAGTATGAAGCTACTCTTATATTTGGGATTCAAAGAGATGATTTTGTCTAAGCAAATTTTAAGAAAAAATGGATGGATTCTACTTAACCCTAATTATAATATTATTTCAGTTGCAAAAATGGACTGTGTCTGGTAACATTAGGTAAAGTTTAAAAAGCAAAATGGTATGATACAGTCTCTACTTTTATTAATTTATATTATTGGTTATTTATTTTTACTATTAACTTCCATGCATCTTTTCTTTAATACCAGGACTATACATTCGTACAACCGAATTCATCTGGCACTTCAATTCTTTTATGTCACTTTGGCATCTGTTTCTTCCATTAGTAGGCTGCACCACTCTCTTCAATCTCTGCCTAAGGAAACTTACTCGCAGCAGAATATCTGGGAAAGTTTGTGAAAGTTCTTCACGCTGTAACGACATAAGACTTGTCCCAGAAACCTTAGCAGATCACACTGAAATTCAGGAAAAGTAATCCATCCAGCTCATGCTGCACTTCATGTATTTCTGGAACAGCACACAGAGAGTTCTAGATGATGATATTTATATCTTTGCCAATAGAAAGTTTCCATATATGGATGCTTAATGTGGAACTGTTTCAAAACAGAAACACCGAGAACCCTCTATAATAAATATTTGTTAATATACCACTGAGACCAGTTGTAGTTTGAGTTGTAGACCAATTTGGGAACAAACTGTAGTTGGAGACACACTTAAGCAAATAAGTAACTAAGACAATCTGAAATAATACAGAATATGCTACAGTTTGTTTCTGTTTTTAAATAATAAGGGAGATTATTGAACATTGTTTATGACAGTTTAAATAATACATTTTCTTTAATACAGAATTTTGTCTTTGACTTAATTTGCCATTTTATAAATCTATAAACTGGTTTTACAGTTTTGGTTAAGATAGTAAATTGTGTGTTATTTATTTTGAAGTGTGAGTTTAGTTTCTCATAACTAATTAGGTTTTTTTTTTTAAGATTATAGGGAGAAAAAGAATCTCAAGCAGACTCCCTGCTGAGCACAGAGCCCAGTGTGGCTGGATCTCGACCCTGAGATCATGATCTGAGCCCAAATCAAGAGCTGGACACTTAACTGACTGAGCCACCCAGATGCCCCATAACTAATTAGTTTTTGAGTTAATGAATTCCCTCTGTTACTTTTAAGAGAAGCACCTTAAACCAGGAAGGTCCTAATCTCTATTAGTAGCCACCCTTGTGTTACTCTGAGGAAGACATCTAATAAGCAAATCCACAGGCTGAATTGTGCTTGAACAGGCCCAACCCGTATGCATTTTGTGCCTTCCATGTCAGGGTAAAGTCCCTCTCATGTTCTGAACAGGAAATTCAGAACAGCAGGCCCACCCAACTTCTGAATCTTTTTTATTTCTCTAATTCTCTAGTAATCATTTCATTCTCTCTTCTTATCTGTTATGTTTTAGTTTTCATTTATTTTTAAGACAAATTATTGAAACTAAATAAATGGCATTACATGCAAAGTTTTTAGAAATAATTAAATAAGTTCTCTACTTCTTTTAAACACTGATCATAAAAATTAAACAGAATGAAAACAAATCTTTGGCAAAAGCCATTCAACTCTTGGATGACAGAAGGCAATTAACACAAATAATATGTATAGTTAACATGGGGACTGTACTTACTCACCAGAAACAAAGGTATGCTTAGTAGCATCACATGGTGAAGATTATGAAGTTTAAGTTTGATCAGAGCCTTCTTTAGACATTTAAGTATGCTATCTAAATAATTTTATTATATTACTATTATTAGTATTAGTACTAATACTACCATTATTACTATTTCTGTTACCATTATCACTTCTACTACAACTACTACATTTATTATCACTACTATTGCCTTTTATAATCACCACCAGCCAGCTTGTACAGGCAAGCTTTAATATACGAACGAGGAAATGCAGTTGCTGCAAAATATATTTATTCTTCAGAAGAACAATGAAGGTTTGTATGAATATAAAGTTTTATTATGAATCACATTTCTTTTATTGTGGTAAAAAATAGGGAATATGAGATCTACCCTCCTAACAAATTTCTAAGTGTGCAGTGCAGTATTGTTAACTATAAGCAAAATGTACAGCAGATTTCCAGAACTACTCATTTTGTATAATTGAAACTTTATTGCCCATTGAATGGTAACTCCCCATTTCCCCTACTTTCAGGCTCCAGCAATCACCATTCTGCTTTCTGCTTCTATGAGTTTGACTATTTTAATTACCTCGTGTCAGTGGAAGCATGCAGCAGTATTTGTCTTTTTGTGACTGGATTATTTCACTTGGATTGATGTTCTCAAGATTCATTCATGTTTTAGCATATGACAGGATTTCCTTCTTCTTAAATAGCTATATTATATTCCATTGTATGTATGTACTGTATACCGTTTCTTTATCCATTCATCTGTCAATGGACATTGAGGTTGCTTCCACCTATTAGCTATTATAAATAATGCTACAATGAACATGGGCATACAAATATCTCTTTGGGATATTGATTTCAACTCTTTTGTATAAATACCCAGAAATAGGATTTCTAGATCTTATGGTAGATCTTATTTTAATTTTGGGGGGGACTTCTGTATTATTTCCCATAGTGGCTGCACTATTTAACATTCCCACCAACAGAACATAAGATTTCCAATTTCTGTATATCCTTGCCAACACTTGTTATTGTCTGGGATTTGTTTTTGTTTTACAATGACCATTCTAACAGATGAGAGGTGATATCTTGATGTGGTGTGATGGTTGTGATGTTGAGCATCTTTTCATGTACCTATTGACCATTTATATTTCTTCTTTCAAGAATCACATGTTAAATAGTGTATAATACTATTGGAAGATATTTTAATAAATAAATAGTTTGCACTCATATATGTGTGCATATCATAAATATGCTACAAATATCAGTGACTTCTGCAATTTGAGTGTCAAAATATTACCTCCATTCTAACTTATTTTAAAATTTTCATTATTTTTTGTCAGGCCTTAAGAATGCTAACTAATAATATTATGTATATAAAATAAGGAGTTTAAATTTTGCACATTGGTTAATTATTTGAAACAGTATATAAAAACATCAAGTAATCATACAAGTCTTAGATTTTTAGAAACAGTTGAGTAAGAATAAAATTATTATTTTGAAATTCACACATATATTTGGACCTTGGGGTAATATCTAATTAAACTGTTTATTTTAACAAACAATATTTATAATGATAATTTAAAGAATACAATTTTTTAACCCAGAAATTAATCTTTATTATAATTCACTAATTAAAAAAAATAATGGAGTGAACTTCAAGTAGAAAATCATTACAATTCTAGTAGAATGTATATTTATAAACGTACGGCTGAATAAACAAGATAAATCTACCAAAAAGCTGAAACAAAACAAAGCTCTTGGTTAAAACATCAGAATTTCTGTTGGGAATTGGAAATATTTATATCAGTTTACATTAAAAATGTAACTAAATGAAATCTTGGTATATGTGTCAACCCAAGAACCCTGCAATATAGAAAATTACAGGAAAAAAGACAGAATAGTATGAAAATCCTTAGTGGTTCAAAGGCTATAAAATATCAAGTTATAACTTTAAAACTCAGGCTGACTTAATCCAAGAATTTTTTAAATTGTTTTTGATGGTTAGACAGTATGTGACATTAATATACATTTATAAATGACTTATTTATGCCTGAGACATATATTATTGGCACTTGTACATTCCTTCCTACCCATAGCATGTTTTATTCTTCTAGGCATGTGTGGGCTAGGGGCGTATGTACCACCCAAACCAATTTAACATTGTATTATTGTTTTTGTGTTTGTATACATACATACTGGTAGTTTCTATTTGAGTATATGTGCCCACACAGACTCATTATCTATGCATACTTATGCATCAAAAAACAGATCATGAAGGCAAGTGATGTTCAGTGTAGCAGAGCATGGGTTTTGGATCAAACAGACCTTAGTTTTAACTTCAGTTTTGCTACTTACTAGCTTTGACAAGTTAATTTACACCTCTGAGTCTTATTTAACTTATACATGTAATTGAATTGATAATCTTACTTTTAGACTTGTTACAAAAAGCAAATAAAATAGCATAGAAAACTGCCTTTTCTTTGCACATGGTAGGGTTTAATACTCACAATTGTAAGTATGAAATGGTAACACTACTAAGTATTAACTAAATTAGTCTGATGTGTTAGATAAAAGTAAATATTTATAGTCTAAATATATTATGTATTTTACCTTTTACGCTATTGAAGTGTATTGAAGAAGTAGTATCACATTTACTAAAACATTCTATTTACTTATTTAAACTTTACTGCTTTTTATAAATTGCAAAAATAGTACTATAATGCCTGATTTTGTTGACTAAAAATATAGTAGTGTTCAGTAAAGAAAAGCTTAAATTTCTGTTCTCTATCCCCCTCAATACTCCTGAACTAACAGTTAATTTAGATTCCTTCTTGTTTAGGCCAGTATAAGTATAGACATGCACTTCTTTGCTTCCTTTTTAAATAATAAGTGCATGTTGTAGATGTTACTCTCTATTTTCACTTCAGGTCAACATAAGGATTTAGCTCATTCTTTTTAATTGCTACATAATATTTCATTTTATATTTATTTCATAATTTAGCTAACTGTATTCATAGACATTCTACTTACATATTTATCTTAAAGAAAATGGATTATAAAAAAATAATATCAAAAGTAAGTGTAAAAGTCAAACACATTTAGTCTTAAACATAAACTTAAAAAAATTACTGTTAATTTATTTCCTACAGACTAATATCCTTAAGGATATATTAAATAAGACACTTTGTACAGTTTTATGACATGAGAAAAATGACCAGATTATCTATTTGGGGTACTGTTACCGCCCACAGATAAAATGCCTTGAAAGAGTCTGAAGAAAGTTAATTATTGGCAAAACGTTATTGACATAGAGAAAGCTGTAATTTCCTAAATGGTATCAATAAGTTTGACACAAGTTGATTGGGGGAACAAAAAAGCGTTGATTAGACCTTCAGAGCATATGCTTGGACTTCCCATTACTAAATGCATGAGTTTGAGTTGGGGTGTCAGTAAGTAAATAAACAATCTAATTAGAAAGTGGCTCATCCTGAGGTGCCTTGCTCATTCCTGTTGCATTAGCTCGTGGCATGCTTAGCTGTGGTCAAATATTACTGAAATTACTCTCCAATTTGTACGCCTTTCTCTGAGAAAAAGAAGGTGGCATTTCCAGTTGTTTATGGAAATGGTGTGGAACAGAGAATTGTACAACACCCCAGGCACACTAGTTAAGGCAGTTAAAAGGGATTTGCTACGAATAGGGGGGAAAAAATGAGGCAGTTTGGGGTATATTCTTTCCTTTCCTCTGCTCTATCTCTATTTTTGTTCTTTTTTGTCTACTTGCTTTACCTGTTCTCTTCCTCTGCAGCAGTTTATTTTTTTTCCTCTCTTTCATCCTGATTTTTTTGCTTTGTCCTGCTTATGCTTATTTCTATCCAGGAGAACTTACACTATTTCTGTCTTTAGTGTCAGAGAATGGCTGACTCTAAAGGTGAGGTCAATTAAATTAGCAAGTGAATTGTCTGCTGCTAAGGGAGGATGCATTTCCTGGAAGGACCTCTAGGTGTCTGACCTGTGCACAATTTCTGCAGTTGTGCCTCTTACACACACAGCCCCAGAGCTCACAATTTCAAGCGAACATTTCCCTTTTGAAAGAATATATTTCCATTCGTAACACTCATCCAACAGTCAAAGTTCTTTTCCTTCGGAGATGCACAGCAGGCCAAAAATGTTTTGTCATGAGTCTGCCATTGCTCTTAAAATGCCATTGGATATACTGGAGGAATGCATTTCAAATCAAATCATGGAATTACTCATATAAAATAGCAGCTGTTTTTGACTTAACTTCACAATACTATGTAAATAAAACAGTTCTAGCAGCTGGAAGAACAAAACAGTCTTTGATAACACTCTAATTATTTATTATGACTGCTTTGATGTAGCATTTATATGAACACAAGTTATATTTTTAAAAGCCAGAAGGAAATTAAAAGTAAACAAAAGAATTGCACTTCTGACCAACTTCTTTGCCTTGAGGTTATTATAATCGGGCAGCTGCTGGATATTTGTTCATATTCTTTCAGTTCTTTCATTCTGCCTTCTCTATCAGATGTGCACAAAATTACCAGGATGTTTAAAATAACAAGACATAGAGAAAATGTCATTGTTTTTCTTTCAGTAGAAATAAAATCAAACAAGCAAAACAATCCAAGTGTTACAGCATGTCAATTATGAAATTATCCTCCAATCCTTATTGTTTATGTTGTATAAATTCGTAACGGATATTTTCCCCAAGCACTATCCTTGCTGAATGTCTTTAAGTTAAATGTTCTTTAATATTAGGACACAAGTGGGAAAATAAAATGAGATCCTAGTAATGGAAGAAATGTGCTCAACCACTTAATTTCCTTTGGATGAAATCCTTACAAGTAAGAAGTCCCAAATATGGGAGTGAATTCTCACAGTTTTTACCACTTGCATAGAGAAAACAGACATAATTGAAGAAATGATTGATTGAAGAAGAAATGTGCGGTTACTGATGGCTTGGGGTGATATGTGTGTGCCTAATACTGTTCTGTTTTATATTAGTATATATGGCTGAAGATGGAGGTTTCTTAAAACCTGGTAATCATTCTCATTTGAACACTTAGTTGCAGGTAATTTATTGAATTGGGCTTAATGGAAAGTTGGACATTTTAGAGAAATGTAAAGTCACTATCCCTGTATCTGGTGAAATAGGTATTTAAAGAGAAAGAGGATTCTTCATGTGTCTACATTAAGCAAAGCATCAGGATGGGAGAATGGAGCTGTCTCTAAGGATGCTAGAACTCTAGTATTTGTACAGACAGGCAGACCAAAGAGAGAAATTGTGGGTCCCCAAAGGGCAGTGGAGCTGAGGGGAGGGTGGATTCATGGAGCAGAGTCACATGACTAGATGCTCTAATAACCAACACAGGGATAGAAGGATAAAGAGGATGGAAGAAACATCCTCTTCCAAGAGGATGGAAGAGGACAAGGTAACTGCAGAAATGAGAAGGGAAACCCAAAGTGATCTCCTCAGTGTTCCTAAACACCCCTTTTAGGTTTTTCATTTTTTTAATTACTGCTCCTTATATTAACATTTCCCCTGCCCCTACTTTTCTCATATTTTCTCTTGTGTCTGAAATACATTTCTTCCATTCTTGAAATGCAAAGCCTTCACTTCTCCCTTGGTCCTAATGATTCCTTGTTGTGGGGCTGTCCTGTGCATTGTCAAATGTTTAGCAGCATCCCTGGTTTCTACGTACAAACTAGTTCCCCTCAAGCTGTGGCAACCAAAAAATGTCTCCAAACATATCCAAATGTCCCTAGTAGTTTGCGGGGCAAAATCATCCTGATTGAGAACCACTGTTCTAATTTACCACCTCTAGCATTGATTTGTAATTTAATATATGCTGACTTCAACAGAATTCTATAGATACTTATTGACCATTTCCTGAATTAGCTGCTGGGGATGCAAAAAGAAATTAAAAATAAGCAAGACATGTTCCCAATATTGAAGTAGATTATTAGGTATCTTGGTATGTGCATACCTTAAGCTTCTTAGAGAAAAATAAAGGAAGACAACAGACATTTACTGAACTTTTCCTGTATATCCAGCCCTGCTCTGAGTGTTTTTACATATATTAAATCATTTAATTCTTACAGCATATGGGGTCAAATGATTACTACCTTATATTTCCTGTCCTATATTCTTTTTTCATCATACAGTATTTTGTTTGTTACTTAAGGGATATTTATTGCTTGATTGATGGAAAAAGAAAGTTTCTATTCCTGGACATCTACTATTCATTGACGTGTGTGTATTTCTCTAAAAAAAATTCCTTTCTTACCACTTTTTCCCCTTTCCTGATGGGATGGTAGTATTTAACACCACCCTTGTAAGTGTATGGTGGCTATTTGTAAATGATTTTTAGGTTTTCAGAAACAAAAGCACTCATCAAGAATACCTCATGCTTGTGTTTTGTCCAAACTGAGAATGTTCTTCATTGGCAATAAAAAAGTTCTTGCAGAGTTGAGTAGTTATAATATCCTCTTCGATTGCTTTCTTCTGTCACATCAAATCCGGTTTACTTCTTTTTCAGTTACTTGCATTTTCCAAAACAGGCATCTCATAACTTTGAGATGAAAAGTAAGCCAAAGTTTATAGATGTGCAGAGAATGCAGCCAAGAGTCTAGAACTGGAAGAGCTGCATAGACCGAGATTGAAGTTGGAGCAAGAGGGGTGGACGGAGCTCTGAACATTGCCTGTAGACCTGGTAGAGGCCAGAGCTGCTGCTGCTGCCTTGAAGCCTCTTTTATCTGCAGTATGAGTAGAGGTCACATGGAGATAAGGGAGCAGCAGCTGTGCTGGGAGAGTGGGTGGCTTGTAAACAAAGTCAGCACTTCGACTCGCTGCTTTATTGGTGTTTTGAGACAGGGCAGTAGCTGCACAGTGTTTAAATGGGTCCTAATTGTAATTGCCTTGACATTTGCCTAGTAGATACCCCTTGGGATGTGGGAGGATATTTCCTCCCTAAGCAAGACTGATCATAATGTTCCTTCTAAAATGTATGGCTCATTGTGCTGATCCTATCACATGTTTTGAATTATGCTGTGTCACTATTCAGGTGAGCAGGAGCAGAATATATCTATTACTTATGAAATGGAAGTCCCCCCACCAAAATACGCTTATAAAAAGAATCATTTGTGTTTCTATAAAAATATAGACATCTCGGTTCTAACCCAGATCTGTAGAATCAGGATTTCCAGGGGAAAGGTTTAGCAAAACAATTATAAGCAAATAAGCAATCTTATTTATTTATCAGGTTTCATAGGTGATTCCTGCAAGAATTAAAAAAAAAATTAGTGGAAGTAGAACTGTATAACAAATCTTAATGAATGGCTTTAGAACTATTTCATCTTTTCTTTTACCTACTCATTACTGAAGACTGTAATTCAGAGGTTAGCTTTGCTATACCCCAGTGCTATAAAAAGATTACACCATGATACTTGTTACATACAAATGCAATCCATGCCATTAATTATTTATATCATCTCTTATACATGCATATAATATACATATTATATACTATTATATATTGTATATTAAAGGGAGAAAGGAAACAGTAGTTTCAGCTTTAATGTAAAAATGTTTTGAACCAGAAACGGTCGGAGATTGAAAAAGCCTTTGAGCATAGACCTTGAAATCAGGCAGGCCTGGATTCAAATTCTGTTCTGTTCACTCATGGACTAGCTATTATTGTTAGTATTATTTTGTCTGGTCGAGGAGAAAATAATAAAGTACTTTGGTGTAATGATTGTTCACATCTAATATCCTGACAACTGGACTATCTTGAATAACTTCCAACCCTGCAACCCCTTTTAGCAAATAGGGAGAGAAGGAAAGATAAAAGAGGGGAAAGGAGAAAGTAAAGGTAAAAAGACCTCTTTAGGTTACTTTGACTTGATAGAAAAGAACAGAATACAAACCAAAGAAACCAACAGAAAATCTGGCACAAGATATGACCAGGGGATTCATAGCACCAATGGGCAGCGGATTTATGGAGAGATGCTCAGCCTCATGAAAATGAGGGAAATGCAAATCAAAACAATAATGACATAGCTTTTCACATCTAGCTGACTGGCAAATATTTGAAAAGACAGATTTCTGGTGGAATTGCATGTTGGTATAATCACTTTGGAAAGCAATTTGGGAATATCTAATAAAGTTGAAGAAGTGTGTGTCCTTCCCAGCAATTCACTCCTTTTTATAGACCCTGAATCAGTGCTTCTCCAAGTCAAATGTGCTTCTGGAGCACCTGGGTATATTGTTCCAAAGCAGAAGTGCAGTCTTTATTTATAAGGTCTAAAGCGGGGCCTGAGCTGTGTATTTCTAGCAAGCTCCCAGTCAGCGCTAATGCTGCTAGTGTATGAATGAGCAACATTTAGAGGCTCTCTTGCCGGGTGCACAATGGGAGTTGTACAAAAAGGTTATTGCAATATTAATTATAAGAGTAAGAAATGGAAATTAGACATATTTAATAAGGGTTTGAAAACATGTATGGAAATGCTATGCCCAACTTCACACAATGGTTTTCTTTGGAGAGTGACTTAAAGGGATTACATGCAGGAGGCTGTAACTCTGTGTGTGTGTGTGTGTGTGTGTGTGTGTGTGTGTGTGTGTGTGTGAAACTTGTTCAGTGAGAAAACATGTAGCCCTTCTGAGGACACCTGCTGATAACTGGTTCATCAAAAAAGTGGACAAAAATGACAAAGTTGTAGTTCACCCCCATGACAAAGGCTAATGTGTCTTAGTCTTGGTCCCTGAGGACTTAAAAATGTGCTTGAATGTTAATATTAGGTTCTTTCATCTGAGATGTAATATAGTACAAAGGGCTACAGAAAGTACCATCCTGATCTTGGCTCCCAAATCCAGTTTTAGTGTCCACTAGCTGCTTGGTCTTTGGCAAAACATACAGACTTGCAGAAGCACAGTTTTTTTTTAATCTTTAATTTAAGAAATCACAGTATCTATCATCTTAGCAACGTGAGAGACACATTTGTAATATGCCCGACACTCAGTAAACATTCAGAAGAAAGGCAAAGAAACACTGTTAAAAAATAAGACAATTTTTTAAAAAAAGAAAGAAGACAGTTTTTAGTGGCAGAGCATAATTTTATAGTGAATAAACAGCGAGGCACAAATGCGTCTCTTGCCTATATCAGCATGGTTAGTTGGGAGAGAATAAAAACCCCAGGTGGCATTGCCAAATCAAACTTAACCCAAGAGTTTTGTACACATTAGATATAAAATCATGGCATTTTTTTTAAAAAAAGAGATAAGATGACTTTCACCCACATTAAAATGATCATATAAACTGGATGGACCTATGCTAGGCAAGGGCTTACAAATGAGAGCTGGTGGGTGTCTAAGGCATAAATTGGACCAGTTCCAAGAGGAAGATCGTTTTTTCATCAAATCACTATCTCTTTGGGCGGAGTTGTATCCATTCCCTGTTAATACACTTAAGCATTTGCAAAGTGTATTGGAGAGAGGGAAAGATGCTTATACTGGGGAGAATTATCTGCTGAATGTGTCCACTGTAAATCTATTTAAAATTCATTTCTCTGCGTGGGTACAAGGTGGAGTCAAGGTGATGGCAAGTCTCTCTCCCTCCCTTTCATATCGTAGCCACTAAAAACAACAATAAAACAAACACATCGACAGAACAGTCATAGGGCTGGAAGCAGAGAAATAATTTGTGAGCCCTCAAAAAAAGTTTTAGAATTTTTGTCGGATAACAAAAGTCTCCCATGAAGAAAGTCTCTTTTGTTTTTCCTTTCTTCCATGCAGTACATGCTTATGGTGAATCATCTGAACCAGATTCTGCTAATGTAATGCTACATAAAACAAAGCACATATGTGAAATCCATCTCAGCATTCTCTAGCTCATGGGGGCAATACAATAGTTGGATTTATTCCCTGGCGGATGTCCGCTCTGGAATGCGTTACCAGTTCATGGGCTCCTCTGTGCTTAACTTCACTGTCAGTACCACACTTCTAGTACCCCTAAGACTCCATGCCTCAGGGCACTCCATGGGACCATATACCTTTTAGAAATTTGCTAAGCACAGAAAATGGATTGCAAAAGCTCCAGATCCTCTACCCCTTTGCCACATTGCTTCTACAAAATTTACATAGCCAGGTCAGATTCAACTAGTAAATGTAAATTTCTTTATTGAAAACGACTGTTCAGTTTCAGAGCACATGCGGCTCAAAGGACAGAAGTATCAGAGTTTGAGCTAATTTGGCTTTTCTTAACTCTCCCACAAGAGATTGAAATTCATGGGAGCGGGGAGGGGATCCCACACAAAATCTTCCCTTTATGTTATTCAGATCACCTAGGTCAGCTTGACATATATTCTCCAAGGATCTTCTTCAAGTTTTTCTGTCTGAAAATTCTGCCCTTCCACCACAAATATTTTACCTCATTCCCAAGTAGATGCAGTGATTTTTTGCAACCTCTCTGCAGCTCACAGGGCATTTTAAAGTGTGAGCCAAGTAGCATCAGGTTTCACCTGATGTGAAAACATACATTGTAACTCCCATTTTAGTTTTCCCATTAATGAAATCTACAGGCCTGTATGTTACCTTAACCAAAGGGTTCAACTTTAGCATGGATAAGAGTCACACTGAGGACTTGTTACAAATACATTTGCTAAACTCAGTCCCAGAATTTCTGATTCAGTAGGTCTAGCATGAGATACAAAAGCTTGTATTTCTGGCTAGTTCCAGGTGCTGCTGGTGCTGCTGGGACCTGGGACACACTTTGAGAACTGCTGCTTTAATGTAAGCATAGCTACCAAGGACTGTTTGTGTATTGGTTGAGAGCTGACTGGTCTAAATTCTAGGGCTCCAACTTATTAGCTATGTGATACTGGTCAAGTCACTGACCTGTGTTTCAGTTCCCTATCTCTAAAAGGAGGAAATCATACTGTCTTTTATAGAGAATTGTTATGAGGATTAAACGAGATCATAGGTGTAAAGCACTTAGAGCATGTACATATATGTCAACATGATGTATTCTTTTGCCAGTTTGCATACCTTTATATTAAGCTATACATACATATATTCAACTTTGTTATTCACAAAATATGGTTTTTGATTATTCATGCTATTAGATATGATTTATCACATTATGTGAAAGTGACACAATTCCTTTATCTATTCCCTTTTAGTTTATAGGACTTAGTTTTCCATTTTATTATAAAAAAAAATTACATTCTTTCTTTCTGTGTATACATATATATACATATATGTGTGTGTGTATATATATATATATGTATGTATTTGGAATTTGTATATCTAGATTGTAAGTGCTGAGTTGAAGAGTACACACATCTAATTTACTAGATTATGCCAAATTGCTCTTCAAAGTAGTTATTTCAGTTTATACGCATAACATCAGTGCATGAGTCTCCGTTGCTCACATTCTTACCAACATTTGGTATTGTTACATTTTATTATCATGATTTTTACTGATCAAATTGGTGTAAAAGGCAGTCTTACTATTATTTCTGTTATATTTAATATAACCTTTACAGGTGTATAGAAAGAGGATTTCAAATTATACAATGCATGGATTACTTCTGGATTTAGAACCTATATAATTACATTAATGGATATTCTCTGTTTGAGAGTAAAGACACTCATCTTGTTTAAATACACTATATTTAGGGTGCCTGTGTGGCTCAGTCCATTAAGCATCTTCCTTTGGCTCAGGTCATGATCTCAGGTCCTGGGATAGAATCCCTCATCAGGCTCCTGCTCTTCAGGGAGCCTGCTTCTCCCTCTGCCTCTGCCTGTCTCTCCTGAATAAATAAATAAAATCTAAAAATAAATAAATAAATACACTGGATTTAAAGAATCCTTTTAATAGCAAGGTATAGGGAGTGGGTAGTATTTTTTCTGATTTTTCCTACCACCTACGCTTTATATATAAAATAGAGTTGATTCTCATAGCATTTGCATTAAGTAGAGAAGAAAGTTCTGTTACTTACAGCTAACAACTTAAAGGTTGAGCGACTTGACAAAAGACACCCACTGATTAAATTGAGCTACCTGACCAGCTAATAAATTATCATTTCTTGAGCATCAGTTGTGACTAAGAACCACCTGTCTTTTTGCCCGGAGGCCACTGGCCCCAGATAGCCACCTGGCTCAGTCCCTTGCTTCCTTCAGACCTTTGCTTGTATGTTTTCTTCTCATGACCCTTCCCTGACAATACCATTTCCATGGTGTATTTCCATGTGTATGTGTGCATGTGTCTGTACCGGACAGTGTACTTAATGCTTTTATATAAATATCAGATATCAATGTATAATTGCAAATATCTTCAGAACAAAAGATGTTAAGAAGTTTTTAAAAGAAATGATATTAAATGACTATATTCATTAGAATGGTTTTTAATTTGAAAATCTTTTATATGTAATAATTCTCTGTATAAAGAAAAAATCTCCAGCCTTTTTATATAACTCATTTCTAAGGAAAAAAAACATTAGCATCTAGAATATATTTTACTCACATGGTCAAATTGTATTAATAGAAGGATCAAAGGGTAACTGTACACACATCAACTAGAATTTTTGGTAAAATTATAAAAAAAGCAAAAAATAGAAAACAATTAGTATAGTGATGTGTGAATAAAACCAGTAAGCCTAAACTGTGTATGTAAAAAAATGGCCCTGTATAAGGGCGCATCTGTGGAGAATTCTGGAGGGCTCACAAATCATACATGCTCAAAGAGTAGGTGGCACTTTCTGTAGTGACTTCCACATGAGGTCTTGTGCAAATCAGTTGACTTCTACTCTATGCATGGGCAGTTAAATACAGGGGAAACGTGAGAGAAAGAATTATCTTCCAAGTCACTGCAGAGTACGATTAACAGGTGGGACTCACTTAGTAAAACCCATTCATTGAGACTATATAGAGAGAGAATATATGTGTGTGGTGGGGGTGGGGGGTTGCCTCATTGGTGCTAAGATATACTTTCTTCTCTTATAGTTCAGAATGCTTCTCTTTTGATTTAGGATTCCTTAATTCTAACATAATTTTCGATATCATTCTCCCCAGCTGTTATTTACCTTGGTGGACTTTAAGAATTTGGGTCCTGTTTTCTATCCCTTGATATATTGCCATTCTTGAGTAAAAGTCCTCGTGCAGTGAAGAGAAGTGGTTAAAAATGGATGACAGTTCTCTTCCTTGTCGTTGATTTGCCAATTAAAGGAAAAAGGCACTCTATCTTTTCTTCTGCTCCAGCATCCCAGATATTCTGCAACTACCTTTCCATCACCTTAATGTACTCAGGTACACACCTGGGTAATGATAAGCTCCATTACTGCCACTTTGACACTTTTATGTGCTGCTGGAAATGTTTCTCCTTAATTTCACAGTTCAGTGCCACTCTTTGGATTTGGGACTTTGAAATTTTCTCTCCAGTTTATTTTCTGAAATACTTTTCCACTTTCCATCCACAATAACTTCATAAAACTGCCAACACCTCTAAAATCAATCTTTTTCCCTTAAACACACTTCTGACATTGTCTCAGGATGTACTTGGCTCTTAAATTCCTTTTCTCTGCTTAATAGTTTCATCCATGTTTAAGGAAGACTTTGTGGATTCCTAGGCAGTGTGTGATTAGGGCAACATTTCACTTTCCATCTCCACTATTTTAGTTCTGGTAATGAAAGTGGCAGGTTTCCTGAAAATTTAAGAGGACCACCTATCATAAATATATACAGCAAGTTCTTAGGAAAGTTAATGTTTTTAAATCTTCTGCTCAAGACAGTAACATTGAGGTAGAGGCCAGGATCTCAGGGTTCCTTTTCTTCACTCCAGGCTTCTCTAGATTCCTCTATTACTCAGTTTCATGGACAAATCTCTCTCTCTCTCTCTCTCTCTCTTTTTTTTTTTTTTAAGATTTTATTTACTTATTTGACACAGAGAGAGACAGCGAGAGAAGGAACACAAGCAGGGGGAGTGGGAGAGGGAGAAGCAGGCTTCCCGCTGAGCAGGGAACCGGATGCGGGGCTCGATCCCTGGACCCTGGGATCATGACCTGAGCCGAAGGCAGACGCTTAACAACTAGCCACCCAGGCGCCCCAATGGACAAATCTCTTAACGTGTGACAGTCTGATCTGTTGAGTAACGGTGATCAGATTTCTTCTTCAAGTGTCTGTATGGTATCAAATAAATCTGTTATGTTTTTAAAATTCATCTTAGGGTTCAATATTGTGATTCACAATAATGTGGCAGATTCAAAAATTTAACTCAGTCCTCAGATATGCAAAGGAAAATGAGCTTCTTTTTGTAATTGATCTAAGTTTTCAAGAGCCTCTATCTCTCCTTGGAAAGCAATTGGAAAGTGGAGGCAAGTGGAAGAGGCTTCAGTGAAGAGCAAAGGGGAGATAACATTCTAAACAAGGCAATCAAAGGCATTTCTCTTCAGCTTTAAATAATCTCTTGAGCATGACTCGTCCTCTTTTTGAGAAAGCCTATCTCTCATATTACCTCCTCTGTTCCTGTTTTGTTCCAAGATGGTGTCCAGGTTTGGTTTAAAGATTAAAAAAAAAAAATGTATCAGCTCTGTGGTAGGCAAAATAATGCCCCCCCCCCGAATACTCACACCCTGATACTCATAACCTGTGAATATCTTAAGTTACAATGTAAGGGGGGGATTAAAGTTGCAGATGGAATTATGCTTGCTAATCAGGTGATCTTGAAATGGGAAGATTATCCAGGATTAGTCAGGTGGGCCCAATGTAATCGCAAGTGTCCTTATAAGTAAAAGAGAGACAGGAGAGTCAATGTCAGGGTGATGCAGGATGAAAAAGGCTAAAGATGGAAAAGGACCATGAGCCAAAGAATGCAGGCGGTCTCTAGAAGCTGGAATAGGGAAGGAAACAGATTCTCATCTACAGCTTCCAGAGTAATGTAGCCCTGCCAGTACCTTGATTTTAGCCCAGTGAGACCCACTTCAGACATCTGGTCTCCAAAACTATAAGATAATAAACTTGTGTTGTTTAAACCATTAAGTTTGTGACCATTCATTAACAGCAATAATAGGAGAGTCATACAGGGTCTATGTCATATCTTCTTGGTCTTTGTGGCTCTTTATGGCAAATCTAGTCTGACTAACTAGCCCACACCTAGTTCTGTCTGGCCTTTCCAAGCATCATTCTTGTTCTTATCATGAAAGTCTGTGGTCTCCACTATTTGTCTCTGACACAAAGTCTCTGTACATTTGTCTCTGTGCCCTGATCTCCAGGCCATCTTAAGACCTCTACTTTTTCTTACTGAAGCATGATACATCTATGCTACATGCAGACCGTGGAGATCTAGGTGTGATGCTTCATGCTCATTTATCTAAACACCTCTCTTAACTGTGCTGGGCCATCATCCCTCAGGTGTGGGCTGTGCCACCAACATGGTAGCCCAAGGTTTTAAGGGGAAAACTAAGCAGATGGTCTTTTTGCTCTAGGTTTCCAGTCAATCTGTCTAACATGTGAAGGAAGGTCAGGCACGTAGTTTTAACTGTCTGCTTCCCAAATCACTGTCTTGTTTCTCATTCTCACAATGCCCAGAGCTACACGAAATGTGCTTCCATCACCAACCTTTCCTTTTGTCATGTTCTGCATTCCTTTTTTTTTTTTTTCTTCTGTCTCTAGTTTATAGATAGTAAAATCCATGCTGTAGTGGGCAAGCTTCAATGTTGTTATGTTAAGGCAGTTAAAATAACTTAGATTCTCTCTTTCTCAACGTAGTCTGACTTTGAAAAGTATTGTTTTGATATGGGCTGAAGAAATTTGACTTCAGGTCCCAAAACCAGAATTTTACTACCTCTTACACTTTGCATATGTTCCATAATTCTGATCCTTCAAGAAGGTAAATCCATGTTTCTAGAATATTACTGATGAGAAAGACCAAATTCAAGAAAATTAAAAGAGAAAAGCCATTGAATATTATTCCCACCACACCAAAAAATATTGGATTTTTTTGGTATTATATATGCTAATTATTAAAAAAAAGACAAATTATATAAATGTGAGAAATAATGGTGAGATATATTACTTAAAATGCTCACATGTACTTAAAATGTGTATTGGTTATTGTGCTTGTTATTAATCTTTAATTAAATTAAATCACATGCTTCAGGTTTGAATTAGGAAATTCAAAAAAGCTTATTAAAACTTGGATTTACGCTGTTTATTATGCCAAACAGGTGATAGACACTTTCTCAGGGTCCTTGATTAAATTGGATTTGTGGAATGGTGGAGCTAGTGCAGACCATCAGAAATCACTTAATACATTCTCTTGAATTCCCGAAGTACCATTTACAAACCTGTTTAAAATACAGGCCTTGGGACATCACTATCATCCCCTCAATGTTAGGAAGAAATGTCTAAGGAAATGAAAGCTTGCTCTTTTCTGTCACTTGTATCTCTCCCATAATGTAGCTATTGGCGATTAAAGATCATTCGTCTCTGCTTCTTCTATTTTCTTCCTCTGTAGAAGAAATTACTTTTTTTCTTGGAAATTAAGAATCAAGTGCATCTAATACTGCAGAAAGACTATACGACAACAATAATTACCTCTCAACCTCAATTATATTAAATGGTCCTTTCTTTGACAGCCATTACTTAGTACCAGAAGCAAAATAAAGTAGATTATTGACAGTCTCAGAACAGTCCTGACTTCTCTACATGATTGCCATGAGTGATACCATATAAACCTATGGCTTTTTAAATTAATTTCCATGATCCTATTTTTGCTGTTTTATTTCTGTCAACCTCCAGACCCATATTTAACTTCTTATGAGATATCTCTGCCTATCTTACTACAAATTCTATATGCCCAATCAACACTAATATTTTCATTCATTTTGCCTCTCAGATATGCTCCTTTTCTGGTTTCTCATATCTTAGACAATGGTTACGATCTCACTGGCCATTCAAGCAAAAATCTCAGTAATCACTGTGGCGGTATCCTTGGTTCATGCTAAGGCCCCACACACATGAGAAAGCCCAGCCAAGATCAGCAAAACTAACTCAGGGCAGCCTGCCAGGTGAATGCAGACACGTGGGCAAAGCCATCCTAGGTCAGCCATCTCCCAGTGAGCTTGCAGTTCTAAGAGTTAAGTAAGTGCTGTTGTTGGAAACCACTAAGATATGGGTGTTTCAATGCAGCAGTAGATAACTAATACAATCATTTTGCTCTTCTCTCTTCGTTATGTTCCATATCCAATAGGTTATAGAGTTCTCATTCAACCTCAGCTGGTTATTTGAATCTGTCCTTTTTTTCCTATTCCTGGCCACTGCCTTATTCAAAGTCTCATTTATTTTTGTTTCCTTCTAAGCTATTGTTAGATACCCATCACCAATAACTCTGCCTGTGGTATTTCCCATTCTGTTGAATCTTCTATAATAATCTAAGTGGTAATGTAATATAATAGTTAATATTTTCAAATTCTGGACTTGAATCCCAACTCTGTTACTTAGGAGCTCTATGATTAGGAACATTACATAAACCCTTCTGCCTCAGTTTTTTAATGTGTGGAATCGGTATAAAGATAGTACCTGCCTCATAGAATATTCAAGCATTTTCTGAAATAGAACAGTTTCTGCCAATAAGAAGCACTCAGTGAACATTATTTTTGAACATACATTGATCACATTGTCGAGTATATTTCATGGAATATGTTTGAATAAAATGTTCCCCCAAAGGGTTCCATAACCAAGTAAGTTTAGAAACCATTGCTAAAATACCACTTCTTGAGGAAAGTTGTAGTACTGAACTACTTACTTCTGGTTGGTGCTGGGAAAACAGTAAATTGGTTTCAAATGCTGCTACTGGAAAGAATTGGTCATGCTGGGCTGAAGAAGCGTGAGAGGAATAGAAAGAAAGCAGGGAGAAAGCAGGAAGTAGCAAGCTTCTTTTTTCTCCTCTTACCTGATTTTCTCTCTCTAGCACACCCTAATGGGGAGCCAGCTTAGGGAGGAGGAAAGCATGTCACAAAGCAGAGTATAGGATGGTCAGTTTAGAATTGAGAGACAACAGATAAATAATTTGCACACGGTATAAAGAATATGTCTCAAATATTATCTTTAATCCTAAGTATGAAATTGAGAAGATATACGAAGCATTAGTTAACCATTCTGTAAGTGCTAAAAAGTAAATATTAAGACATTGACAAAGAAGTCCCAAAATGTTCTGAAAAAAAATTAGTATGTTTTACACTATCCCTTATGCAATGATGAATGTTGAATATATTCAGTACCAGAAACTGAATATTCCTGTGAAAGCACTTAAAACCCTTTCCAGTAAATCAGTCATCAGAATTTCAGAAAATTGATTATGCAGCAGAATAAGTTTTAAGAAATCAATTTTTGTGAATTGACCTAGTCTTCAATAAATATTTACCATGATCATTATTTTTATGACGATCATTATAACTATTACTACAGAAGACAGTCCAAGTGCATTGGGATAACATGCATACATATAATGTTGATTTGGCCAGTCTTCCCTCTACTTTTCTCTGTCAGTATCTTTCTTTATGTTTTTGGCTCTACTAAAAGTGACTACTTAATGTTAGTAAACAGTTATGAAAAATTCTCGGCTCATGTCACTTTTTCCCTGGAGATTTTTGTGAAACACTTTGGGAAAGCTAATTATTCCCTCTTCTGAATTTCCACTCTATATGTGTTTTTGTGACTGCCCTCTTATCATAGCACTAGAACTTTAGGGCTGTTGTTTCTTTCTTCTTTTTTAAGTTGTTGGATTTTTAAAAGCAACAATGTCTTATTTTTCTTTTTATCTCTGGGCAGAAGCATCATAACTTAAGCATAGTAGAAATTTAATAAATGTTTGGTTTTTTAAAAGGCTAGTTTAATCCAAGCAGTCTTCAAAAAGTTTAGCAAGTAGCTGTCTTTATATAATGTACATCATCACTCTAAAATAAGAGTCTGCAAACTGTAGCCTTCGCATGGGCCAAATCCAACTACTTGCTGTTTTTGTAAATCAAGATTCATTGAAACATAGCCACACTCCATTCATTTAAGTAGTGTCCATGGTGGCTTTCAAGCTAAAATGGACTAATTTAGTAGCAAAACAGATTTTTATGGCCCTCAGAGCCTGAAATATTTATTATCTTGCCTATTACAGGAAAAGTTTGCCTCCACAGACCTATGATTATAAGGTTATTATTAATACCAGGTTTTTTCCTCCTAGCAGCCTGGAACTTGCTAGAAAATAGTAATTCTGGGAAATCAAGATCAACTCCTTGAAAGTTAATCACCATCGGAAGATAAATAATTCCATATCTTCATAGATTTTCTCTTCCATTAACTTAAACTACCTCCACTCCTGTTTTCCTTTCCACATATCTTTCCACCCATAAGAAAGTGCTTTCATTTTTATTTTATATGCAATTAATATGACCCAATTTTCCAGCTCATAGATTATTATTATTTAAATCAAAACTAATTTGAGCCTTCTTTATCACTCTCTCCTCCAGTGGGTCAGTATTCCTTGAATTCCGGGATATTTACTCACATCATTATATCCTCATCAGTCAACCTCATGAACGGAGCTAGAACTCACAGGAAAAGTAGAAGATTCCACAAGCACTGTCCGAAAACACTGTTGTTCCAGAATCAGCCACCATTCTGGTATGTTACCAAAATAATGTAAGCAGCAGTTATCTGGCCAATCCAAAGTGATTCTGTACTTGCTACTGTCATCCTAATTGCAGTTGGAATGTGAAGCCAGTGGAAATAACCTGAGAATTATTAGCCCTATATATAAGTCACACCTTGCCTCTTGCCCTTAACTGTAATAATCTCCTAATGGTGAGGACTCCTCAACTAAGCTCTGTGGCCCAGCATTTCTATCTAAAACACTTATTTGGCCCAAAGTCTCTGGCCTAATATTTAAACAGTAGACGATGAAGGAAAAGAGGGCCTGCCCTCCAGCTCATTCTGGCCAGTAATATGCCTGGATTCACAAGTCTTGGCTCTTTATTTACAGTCACACACAGTCTTTTCCTTCTCAGCAAACTCACAATTCTGTAATGGCCATGTCAGTAAAGGTGTGCAGATTTATGCATGTACTTGCCCACAGTTTCTCTGCTCTTACAAAAGTTTAGTCTTCGATGGACATAATATGAGACTCTGTACTTTCTTGGTTGACTTGTCATTTGGTAGATTTTTTTATTTCATTTTCTTCCAGGTAATCTTATTCAAGAACAGTCTCAATCCCTCAGAAATATTCTAACCCTAACTCCCCAAATCAAGGGATTTTTATCTTTTTTGTTTATTTAAGATCCTTCTTCATCCCTTTTGCAGTTTTATCTTTTCAGCAGCTTTAGAGTCTTGCATAATGTTTGGTAAAAGGTGAGATTCCCACTGTTCAGCCAGAACACTGCTTTATTATACTCTTTCCTAGGACAGGATGCCAATTTTTTGTGCTGAAAAGAATGGAGGTGACTTCTCTCCAAACAAAAGAAACTGCTCCAAATTAACTTGTTCTCTTGATCTCTCAGTGTAGTTGGAACTACATATCTAAAATGCAATTCTCTGTAACAACAATCACCAAAAATATATTTGCTCTGTCATTTCAAGAGCACCGCTATGTAAAGAAATTGAAGCAAAATTCAGCAAAAAAATTTGTTCCGAAGATCACAAGAAATGTCCCTCTATATACAAACATATTTAAAATTAACTTACTGGAATTTGGACAAATGTTTAGGAATTGTTTTGGAGCAGCACCTTTCTCTAATCCAATAATCCTATGGACTTGGCTCTTTTTAATCATTCATTCTTTGGGATTCTTTTGCAGTTTCTTTCTTTACTCCTATCTAAGGTTTGTTGAATTACTTCTACAAATTCTGGACTCAGCTTGATACTGCAAAAATGTGATTCTTTTTTTAAATCTATTTTTTTTTATTTTAAGAAATTACTTGAGGGGCGCCTGGGTGGCACAGCGGTTAAGCGTCTGCCTTCGGCTCAGGGCGTGATCCCGGCGTTACGGGATCGAGCCCCACATCAGGCTCCTCTGCTATGAGCCTGCTTGTTCCTCTCCCACTCCCCCTGCTTGTGTTCCCTCTCTCGCTGGCTGTCTCTCTCTCTGTCGAATAAATAAATAAAATCTTTAAAAAAAAAAAAAAAAGAAATTACTTGAAAACTAAATTAATTTAAAATTTTGAACTGCCTGCTTTTCCTTACCATTAAGTGGTTATAGGCTCAGAGAGAATTCTGTGGGAACTGGGAAAAGAAAATGCAAATGGAAGTGTGCATGCTCTGTCTGGTGAATTCTGTTGGCAGAAATTGTTCTGGGGAGTAAAGAGCTGTTGCTGCCTAGAAACAGATTGAAATTGTGTTATAAAAAGGATCCAGATTGTATGTTTTCCAATACATGTATTTTCCCCACATTATCTCTTATGAAATGAAGTACTCTGTATTATCCAAGGAAGTCACCTTCTAAAAATCCCATGTAGAAATGCTTCAAGATGCATTAGGCTTTTCCCTAAGATCTTGAGCTTTTGTCGCTGGCCCAGCCAGGCACATTAGGATTAGTTTTTCTCCATCCTTTTCATATTTTGACAATTTTCTTATTTAGTTTTAAAAGCATGAGAGATAGGCCACCTACTTTTATGATGTTTGACATGTCACATAATCTTTTTAGATTTCAGTTTCCTTTTCAATTGAGTAAAAGGATTTGGTGGCCGATAATTATTTGTGCACCTCTGGTGTACCTCTAAATTAGATGGTTCTATAAGATTAAAAGATGTTGAAACTTCTTGCTTACTACTAAAGATCCTACCATTGTATGCTAACCAAAACATATGTAACAAAAATGACAACTCCTGGAGAATTTAACCTTACCATTGTTTTGGAGGAAATTTATAACAACACAGGTAAAATGCAGATAGTCACTGGGCAAGAAAGCAAATTTGAACAGATGCTGCATAAATATATCAAGCTCTGAGGGGATAAAACAGAGAAAACCCGTGAAACAAACAAAGCTGTATAGTCCAAAACTGAAAAAAAGAAAAGGAAAAAGAGAGAAACTACGTAAAATTGCAATGTTAAGGAAAACCAATGGAGAATATGTTGATGGCACAGGAAGCATCACATAAATTTTAGAAGATAACGACAAATGTGTTGATGAAATACGAGCCTAGGGACAGGAACAGGCTTGTCAGCTGGGTCCTGGTCCAGATTCCTTCTTTCACATGATATAAAGAAATAAGCTGTTTTTTAATTTTTCCTGTGTGCCATGAATTGTGCTTGATGCTTTCATATATATAATTGCATTCAATTTTCAGATCGAGTGTTGAATATAGGTTGAATTTCTGTTTTATAGGAAAGAAAATCTGAGGCTCAACTAAAAATGTGAGGAACATGCGGAAGGTCATACTACTAATTTAAAAAAATGATTAAGAATTTGAATCCAAATTTGTTGGATCTCTAAACTTATTTCCCTCGTACTCAGTAACTTTTGTAATAATGGAGATGTTTTCACTTTATTCAGGTTAAATTGCATTTTCCAAATTAGCAAAATAAAATATTCAGTTCTGAGATATACATTGTTTTTCACATTTTAACATAAATTTTTATCTGTCTTCACAATTGAGTGTGCGTTATAGTTTAGGAATCTTAAATTTCTTCGTGGCACATGGGACTGTGCTTTTGTTTTTGTTTTTTTTAAAATGGTGTTTTAGGTTTATTGAAGTATGGTAATGTTTATGTTCTTAGAATTGAGTTCAAACTAAATAAACAGCATTATTTTTTTTTAATGTAGCAAGTCATGAAATGTAAGGTGTTTGCTTCTCTCTTCATAGAAAAATAAGGAGTACAGAATCTCTGTTCCTGTTCTCCATTGCCTGATACTTACCAGCAACAGCAACGTCCTTACCTGAATGGGATGCTTGACCAAAGGAAACGAAAGGTACCATGGGTCAAATTGTTTAAGTTTCAGCTTCATACTCAATTATGACCTCTCACCAAAATGTTTTGGTTTTAGGTAAGGCAAAATTATGATGAAGTATGTGAAGTATCCTCCTGTGGGATTTGAGAATGGTCATGATTGCCTATACTAAAAGGTGAAAGAAAGTACATAAAATCATATTTTTCTTCAATAAATTATACTTTACGACTCACATAAAGAGTCTGCATTTAACCTTACTGTAATATAGGTTATAGTTAATCCTACATGTCAACCGAATTATCTGTACTACCTAACTACCGGGTCTTCTGTAACTTTCAGTGAAGATTATGTTGACTCAAAGAAGAAATTTTGAAGATTGAAGTTTCCCTTAGGTCGGTAGGTAGATAGAAGCATACTATATATAGCATTGACCTAGATACCATTGACTTTATAATAATGATGAAAAACAACAAAATCAACACTGTAACATATTGAGTACTTTCGTTCTGTACATGGCACTACGGTAAAATGTTATATCTTATTATTCCTCTCAATCTTGGGCAGGCAATATCCATTTTACAAAGAGGGAACTGAAACTTAGAGACTTTCAGTACCTTGTAAAGTTTCTCTCTCATTCCTGCATGATTTATAAAGAATCTATGAGGAGCCAGTCACTGTGATGGGCACTTCATAAAGCATACACAGCATGTGTCTGATATCCAGGAGTCTTGCCAGGTCTATCTCACAGCATTGTCTGTGTTTAAACTCTGAGTATTGAGATGATTATCATTTGGGAGTAATTTACTTGGTAGTAATTACAACAGTAACACTGGCTTATAAAGTTGTTTTGGTTATAACTAAAGTAAACTATGGCCAGGATCCTAAAATACCTGCCATTTCTGATATGCCCTGAATTGACATGCAAGAAATACTCTAGTTTAGTAAAGACAAATATATACCCATCATAACTACTAGCTAAGGTTTTGGGTCCAATACTTGTCTGGTCACCTTTTTAGTGAATCTGCATTTTGCTTATACCTATGTCAGAGTTTGTTTTGTTTTGTTTTGTTTTGTTTTGTTTTTGTTTTTGGGTTTTTTTTTTTTTCGTAGAGAGGAAGCCTTGACTTCTCTTGATGCTAAATTATGAGGCTCATACTTCCGTATAGGCTGTTCTTACCTTATTTTAACCCAGTACATTTATTATTTAGGTTTATAGTTATTCAGGGATGATGTTGTCCTTTTTAAGAGATCAGTTGCATACAAGAAAGGCACTACATATTTTTGGGTCACTTTTCCAATCCTATCAACTGCTTCTGTGAATCTACCTAAATATGTAAAATGGGAGGTCTATTAGTTATTTCTGTGACATTAAACAACTCTTAAATCTTAGTGGCTTGCTACAATAAATATGGGACTGCACATCAAATGTAGGTCAGCAGAACTTGGCTGAACATGGTTGGGCTTTGTTTAGTTCCGGTCCACATGTCTTACCTTCTGGGACCCTGGCTAAAGGAATAGCCACTATATGATTGTGCTGTTCTTAAATTAGATGGTGGAAGCAAAAGAGCAACCAGCAGAAACACATGATGCCTGTTATTGGCTCTGAATGGCATATGGTCACTTTCCACATGTCCAAACCCAAAAGCATGGGGTAAAGTGATATACATCACTTACAGTGAATCAAAACAAGGTTGGAGAAGGAAGGAAGAACCATGAAGAAATAATAAAATCTACCACAGGCTATTTAACTACTAAAGACCTTTCACTGATATCTCTTTGATATTGCCCAGAAGCCAATGAAGTGTTCTGAATTCAATTTTCTCCAGAATTATAAAGTTGGCTAAGCCAAGAAATCATTGCTTGCATTTTATTTTCTATCTCAGATTTTACTTGTTTCGTAATGTGCCTGTGCCCCAATAATGGAATCAATTTAGTCAAACCCATAAATTACTAGATGTCAAAAATACATCACTGAAGCATCTGAAAGGTCAATACTACAAAACTATTTTCTTCAAAGATATTCAGGTCTTTCTTTGCCCACAGATAAGTAGTAATTTTAAACAAAATGTCCTTGCCCTCCCTTGTTCCCAGTGAGAATGTAAATTTCCAACATTTACATATAGACACTTGTGGAAGAACCAGTATTTTAAATTTATAGAGATTGGAAAGCTAAAATTTTCTCTTTCCCAAGTTCCCTTATGGCAAAGTTTTGGCCAATGAAATATAAGTGACATCTGCTGGAAGGAACTTTCATGAAAGATTTTTTAAAAAAGAAAACTCAGCTAAAATAGCCTCTTTGGCCCATAGCCCTGCCTGTCATATGGTGCAATGCCTAGAGCTAAAGGATGAGCAAGCAGGAAGGCAGAGGGGTCTTGTTCCTTATCGTATTGAAAAGCCATCACACTAGTCACCCACTGTTATCTCAAGATTTTCTTTGGCATGTCTCCTCCCATGCTATAGTTAGAACTGGTCAGGGACAATATCATCAGTGCTTAGACCGAATCTGGGTTTCTTCAGAAGCTCCAATCTGAGAAATCTTTCTCCTGCATCTTATGTTGCTGCTTCACCTCTAAGAACCCTGTCCCACTTTTCTGTGATTCTAAGTGACTATCAAGAACTATAAGACATCCAGAGTTGCAGCTGCACAACAAAGAAATTTAAAATTATAACTAAACCCTCAACCACATATGACCACTGCAACAGATTTCAACCTTTGCCCTTTCCTTGGTTTGCCTTGGCAAAAGAAAACCTTTACTGCTGTATTAATTAGGACTCCAGTTGCTAATGTGCTATTTCCCATTCTTCCCTTTTCTGTGCACATAGCCAGACTATAATCCCTGGCTTCTTATGTAGGTTGGGGTCATATAACCATTTCTGGACA